>NC_141696.1:238364466-239639729 GCF_964263255.1 Lissotriton vulgaris
TACAAAATGGCTAGAACCCTAGAACCCGTGATAGGACTGGGAATAGTGCGACACAACACACTTTGAGCTACTTCATTGATGTCAATCTTATAAGAAACAGCCCACCGAACACACTCAACTAAAATGTGATTTGTGCGCTCAATGAAAACATTGGCCTGTGGGTGATACAGAGCGACACGAGAATGTGAGATTCCAGATTGACTTAAAAGCAAAGACATCTCCTTGGAGGTAAGTTGCACCCTGTTGTCAGATACAATCTCTTTCGGAAACCCTCTCTGGCAAAAAGACATTGAAGAAATTTGATAACTTCTTTTGAATTGGGATCAGGCATGAATTGTACCTCCCACCACTAACTAAAATAATCCGCTACAACCAAATCAAATTTGCATTTGTTGGGTAAGACACTAAATGGGCCCACAAAATCTATGGCTAACTTCAACCAAGGAGCATTAGGTATTTCAACCTCTTGTATAGAAGGGACAGTAACTTTGATGACTTTGCCAAGGGTACAACACGTTACACATCCCTCAATAATATTATTGATCTGACGATCCATGGGAGGCCACCAGTAGACACATCGGATCCTTCTTTTGGTGCTAGTTTGTCCAAGGTGACCCGCATGATCAAAACTGATAATGCGTGCCCACAAAGACTTAAGAGAAATACATTTATCCCCACATATAACCATTTCACCACCCTCCAAGGTAAGCTCATCAGCGATCTTGGCAAAAGGTGGATGTTAGACGGGACCTGGAGGGTCGGCCGAGGACACGGGGAGAGGCCTCCGGGGAGAGCCGTCTCCAGCGATCGTACAGACAAGTAACTTCCCCCCCACAGATGGACACCACACAAAGATAAGGTTTAACGTTCTTTATAAGCAAATCTTGAAGTACGGTAGAATGGTACAAGGAGGTCAGGACTCAGGGGTCCCCTCGATTCTAGTCTCTTTGAAGGGGCAGGGGGTAGCGGGACAGTCTTGTTACCAATCTGGTAGTTGCGATGGAATGATGGTTAGCTCACAATCCTCGAGCTCGGCGTTCTAGGAGGTCGGGCCGCGGCAGCGCCAGTAGGTCCCGAGGAGATCGTAGGTGGCAACGGGCCGCGGCAGCGCCAGCAGGTCCCGACGAAGATGGTGGTTGCAACGGGCCGCGGCAGCGCCAGCAGGTCCCAACGAGGACGAAGGTTGCAGAAGGCCGCGCCAGCGCCAGCAGGCAGGGCGACAGTTCACAAGGCAGGGCTGCGGCAGCGCCAACAGTCCGTCAAGGATGAGTTCTTCACAGTGTCTCTCGACTCCAGGATACAACTGCCTTCCTGCTCTGGAGCTGACCCAGTTATAGGTCTGGTGCCCTTTGATGTCCGGACCCTCGCACTTGGAGGTCGGGAGGTCCGGGATGAGGGAGTCCAGACACCCTGCAGGGGGGTGGAGCCCGCGCCTGGGGAGGCTGGGGGCGATCGGCACCTGGCGGGGGAGAGCCATCGAAACTCCTCTCTCCCATTGACCTGCCAAGTGGTCCGCTCACCTCCTGGGTGGATGGTGGTGCCGGGATGTCGGGGCCTGGCCAGGCCCAGGGTTAGGGTTGAGTTGAGGCCACGCGGCCTCGTGGTGCAGTGTCCAAAATGGCGGCTGGGCCCGGGCAATGGTGCTGGCGGGGGCCCGGGCCAATGATACAGAGATGTTCGGGGGCAGGCGTCCCGTGTGGGACGGGTGACGTGAGGCTTCTGCGGGTAGCTTCTGGAGAGTCGGTGTCCTGGTTCTGTCATGCTGGGAGGGAGCGAGCCCCCTTCTGGGGCCTGTCCAACAGGCGTCCCCCCCAGCTGAAGGCGGGGAGAGTCACCCATCCTCTTGGGGACTCTCTCCGTCGAGGCGGAAAAAGCGTGAGAGGCCATCCGCATTGGCGTGATCTTGACCAGGGCGATGCTCCACAGTGAAGTCCATCCCCTGCAGGGAGATGGACCATCGCAGCAGTTTGGGATTCTCCCCCCGCATCTGCATGAACCATTGCAGGGGGCGATGATCTGTTTGTACCCGGAAGTGGGTACCGAAGAGGTAGGGCCGGAACTTCTTGAGGGCCCACACCACTGCGAAGGCTTCCCGCTCGATGGTACTCCAGCGCTGTTCTCTGGCCAGTAGGCGTCGGCTGATGAAGGCCACTGGCTGGTCGACTCCCTCGGGGTTGAGTTGCGAGAGGACGGCCCCAATGCCATGGTCTGAGGCATCGGTCTGGACGATGAACTCACGGCTGTAGTCGGGGGCCTGGAGCACTGGGGCGGTGCACATGGCGGCCTTCAGTTTCTCGAAGGCCGCTTGACAGTCTGGGGTCCAGTTGACGGTTTTTGGGTGTTTCTTGGATGTGAGTTCCGTGAGGGGCCCCACAATGCTGCCATAGTCCTTCACAAACCGCCGGTAGTATCCGGTGAGCCCCAAGAAGGCTCGTACCTCGGTTTGGGTGACGGGGGGTTGCCAGGACTGGATGGCAGCGGTCTTGAGTTGGAGAGGGGCCACCAGACCGCTCCCCACTTGGTGTCCAAGGTAGGTCACGGACCCTTGGCCGATTTGGCATTTGCTGGCCTTGATGATGAGGCCAGCTCGCTGAAGGGCCTGCAGGATCTCTCGGAGGTGGCAGAGGTGGTCTGACCAGTGGCGGCTGTATACCGCGATATCGTCCAGGTAGGCGGCGCTGAAGTCTTCGAGGCCCGCCAATACCTGGTTCACCAGTCGTTGAAAAGTGGCTGGAGCGTTTTTCATACCGAAGGGCATCACAGTGAACTGGTAGTGCCCATCCGGGGTGGAGAAAGCGGATCGTTCTTGGGCCCTGGGGGTGAGGCCGATCTGCCAGTAGCCCGCCGTCAGGTCGAAGATGCTTAGGTAGCGGGCAGCCCCCATGCGGTCGACCAGTTCATCTGCTCGGGGGATAGGATGAGTGTCGGTTCGGGTGACAGCGTTCAGACCCCGATAGTCAACGCAGAACGGGAGTTCGGGGGTGGTGCCCGGGGCAGCCGCTTTGGGGACCAGTACGACTGGGCTGGCCCAGGGGCTGTCTGAGGGCTCGATGACCCCGAGTGTGAGCATCTTGGTGACCTCTTCTTGGATGCAGGCGCGCACCCGGTCTGGGACTCGGTACGCTCGGTGTCGGATGGGAGGACTGTCCCCGGTGTCCACGTCGTGAAGGCACCAGGGGGTGACCCCGGGGGTGAGGGAAAACAGGTCTGCAAATTGCAGCAGGAGGGTCCGACAGTCTTGGCGCTGCTACCGGGTCAGGGCATCGGAGAGTCGGACCCCATCCATGGAACCATCTCTTTCACGGGTCCTCAGTAGGTCAGGGAGGGGCTCGGAGTCTTCTTCCGCCCCACTGTCTGTAGCCATCAATAGGCTGAGCTCCGAGCGCACGAAGTGCGGTTTGAGTCTGTTGGCGTGGAGGACCCGCAGGGGGTTTCGGGGGCACTCCATGTCGATGAGATAGGTGACAGGGCCCTTGCGTTCGACCACCTTGAAGGGTCCTGTCCATTTATCTTGCAGGGCACAAGGTTCGGTGGGGGACATCACCCACACCTGCTGGCCAGGTTCGAACTCAATGGAGGAGGCATGTTGATCGTACCATTTCTTCATGTCCTCCTGACTGGCCTCTAGATTGGCTTTAGCGATCTCCCTGAATCGCCGGGTCTGGTTGCGGAGGGTCAGGAGGTACTTGTAGACGTCTGGAGGGGTCTTCAGGGGGGCCATTTCCCATTCTTCTTTAACTAGGCTGAGAGGCCCTCGGACAGGGTGTCCGTACAGGAGCTCGAAGGGGCTGAAACCGAGGGACTTCTGGGGGACTTCCCGGTAGGCGAAGAGGAGGCATGGTAGTAGTACGTCCCACTGGCGGCGTAGGGGCTCCTCCAGCCCCATAATCATCCCTTTGAGGGTGCGGTTGAACCGCTCGACCAGTCAATTTTTTTGCGGGTGATAGGGGGTCGTGAATCGGTAGGTGACTCCGCACTGCTGCCAGAGGGATTTCATATATTTTGAAATAAAGTTCGTGCCTCGGTCACTGACGATCTCCCGGGGGAAGCCCACTCGCGAGAAGATCCCCATCAACGCTCGGCCTACCACTGGTGCTGTCACTGTTCGAAGGGGAATGGCCTCGGGATAGCGGGTGGCGTGGTCCACCAGGACCAGGATGAATCGGTGCCCTTGTGCTGTTCGGGGGTCCAGGGGCCCCACAATGTCTATTCCCACTCGTTCGAACGGGGTGGTGACAACGGGGAATGGTTGCAGGGGTGCCTTGAGTTTTCGGCCGCTCTTTCCGCTGGCCTGGCAGGTGGGGCAAGCCCGGCAGTGGTTGGAAACGTCATTTCGCATCTTTGGCCAGTAAAAGTGGGTCACCAGGCGGTTGTAGGTTTTATCTTGCCCCAGGTGACCAGCCAGGGGGACATCGTGTGCCAAGTTCAAAAGGAAGTCTCTGAAGCGGAGGGGCACCACCAGCACCCGACTGGCCCCCAATTCTGCGATTCTTTGCAAGCTGTACAGTAGGTCATTGTCCCAGTAGATCCAGTGCGCCCCGGCGGTGTCTCCCGCGCTCTGGGCGAGGGCTGCTGTCGGAGTCCCTCGAGGGAGGGACAAGTCTTTTGCTCCTGCCGGAATTGTTCTTGGGTGGGCCCCCCCTCCTGACGCCACTGAGCTAGGTCTGGAAGGTCCTGATGCTGAGCGGGCTCTTCCTGGGCTTGTTCTGGGGGGACAGTATGGACGGTGTCTTCCTCTGGAGTGATCGGGGGAGGAGGTGCCGGCCATTCGGGTTCTTCGGGTCTGGGGATGGCACGGGCGGCCATGGACCGGGTTGTTACGCACGCCCAGTCCGGGAGGCCCAGCATCCCCAGGTGTTCTCTTCTCTCAACGGCCGCCCACGGGGAACTCTCGAGATCGTTTCCCAGGAGGCAGTCCACGGGGGCATCATCGCGGACAGTCACTTTCAGCATGCCGGGCACTCCTCCCCATTCGAAGGGGACACAGGCCATCCGACACAGGCTCTCAGAATTGTCGGCCGATCGGACAGGGCAAAGGACGTTTGGCAGGATTTGTTCTGGGGTCACCAGGTGACAGCGGACGGCCGTCACACTGGCTCCTGTGTCACGCAGGGCTTCGGCCTTGCGTCCATTTATGTTCACCCACTGGCTGTATTTTCTGGTGTTGGTGGGCAGGGGGACCCGCGGAATCATGTCTCTTCCCCCTAGGCAAGCCAGGACCATGGCGGCAGGTTCCCAGTCGGGCTGCTCCTGTTCATACTCTTCATGCTCTTCGGAAGTTTGTTCTTCTCCTAGGGCGGCGGCCGCGACCTGGCGGGGCCCGGGAGTCTGGTTCTTTGGGCAGTTCGGGTCGCTGGCATAGTGGCCGACCCGCTGGCACCGATGGCAAGTGACATTGGCTCGGAACCCTGGGCGCATCGTAGGGTTCCCCCGCCCAGCCGGGGGCTGGGTGTTGTTGGCGGGAGCTGCCTGCACGGCATCTCTGCCCCGGCCCTGGCCTCCTCCTCCTCCTCGGGGACAATGGTGACCTTGGTTGTTTCGGTTCTGCTCGTTTGGCTCACTCCGGGCCACTCGGGTGCTCTCCCAACGGTCAGCCTCAGCGGCGAGCTGCCGAGGGTCAGTCAATTTACTGTCGAGGAGGTGCTGCCTGAGCTTGACGAGGCAGTTGTTGGAGAGGTGCTCCCACACAATGAGGTTGAAGAGTTGCTCGTAGGTGGTTACGCGGCTACCCTTGATCCATCCCTCGAAGGCTCGGCTGAAATAGTTCACATATTCCACCCAAGTTGTACCCGGGATCCGGGTGCAGTCGTGGAACCTCTGGCGGTACATCTCTGGCGTGAGCCCATATCGAGTGAGGAGGGCGGCCTTCATGTGGTCATAGGATGTCATCTGGTGGTCCGGGAGCTGTAGCAGGGCATCGCGGCCTTCATTGACGAACCTCCCCCATAGCCCGGCTCCCCAGTCACTTCGATCAATCCGGTGGGAGGTCATGGCGATCTCGTAGGCCTTGAACCACTGCTGTATGTCGTCGTTCCGATAGTATTCTTGGACGACGTCTTTGGGGATGTGGACCTTTTGTTCTGTAGCGCCCGGGGTGCGCGGTTGCTCGGGCACCCCTAGTTCTTTGTTTTGTTTTCGTAGTTCGATTTCAGCTAGCTTGCGCTCGTGTTCGTATGCCAGTCTTTTCTCTTCGAGTTCTCTTTGTCTTTGCTTTTCCTCCCGCTCTTCTCGGAGCCGTAAATGTTCTAAGTTTAGTTTTTGTTCCGCTAGTTTCAGCTCTCCGTCCAACTTGAGCCGTGCCAACTCTAATTCGTGTAGTCTGTTTTTTTCTCGTTCTTGGATCTCTTCCTGGGAGAGACCCGCTCTCCTTTCTTCGGGAGAAGTGGTGTTGGTCTCTGGTGCTTCGACGTTTTGGTCCCGGGGTCTGACGGCCCCGGTTTCCGCCCAAGATTCTAGGGCGTGCTTGAAGTCGTCTTTCGTGCTCAGACCGGTGGTAGCAATGCCTAGTTCGATGCAAAATTGTTTTAGCTCTCGATGGCTGTACTCTTCTAGTTTCTCCATCTGGAATTTCTCTGTGGATCCGCTCTCTTTGGTTGACATTGTGGTTTAGTCGTGGGGTGAGTTACTCTCTGTACGGTACGCGTTGGTTTCGATCCCGCCGCTGGCCACCAATGTTAGACGGGACCTGGAGGGTCGGCCGAGGACAAGGGGAGAGGCCTCCGGGGAGAGCCGTCTCCAGCGATCGTACAGACAAGTAACTTCCTCCCCACAGATGGACACCACACAAAGATAAGGTTTAACGTTCTTTATAAGCAAATCTTGAAGTACGGTAGAATGGTACAAGGAGGTCAGGACTCAGGGGTCCCCTCGATTCTAGTCTCTTTGAAGGGGCAGGGGGTAGCGGGACAGTCTTGTTACCAATCTGGTAGTTGCGATGGAATGATGGTTGGCTCACAATCCTCGAGCTCGGCGTTCTAGGAGGTCGGGCCGCGGCAGCGCCAGCAGGTCCCGAGGAGATCGTAGGTGGCAACGGGCCGCGGCAGCGCCAGCAGGTCCCGACGAAGATGGTGGTTGCAACGGGCCGCGGCAGCGCCAGCAGGTCCCGACGAGGACGAAAGTTGCAGAAGGCCGCGGCAGCGCCAGCAGGCAGGAGGACAGTTCACAAGGCAGGGCTGCGGCAGCGCCAACAGTCCGTCAAGGATGAGTTCTTCACAGTGTCTCTAGACTCCAGGATACAACTGCCTTCCTGCTCTGGAGCTGCCCCAGTTATAGGTCTGGTGCCCTTTGATGTCCGGACCCTCGCACTTGGAGGTCAGGAGGTCCGGGATGAGGGAGTCCAGACACCCAGCAGGGGGGTGGAGCCAGCGCCCGGGGAGGCTGGGGGCGATCGGCACCTGGCGGGGGAGAGCCATCGAAACTCCTCTCTCCCATTGACCTGCCAAGTGGTCCGCTCACCTCCTGGGTGGATGGTGGTGCCGGGATGTCGGGGCCTGGCCAGGCCCAGGGTTAGGGTCGAGTTGAGGCCACGCGGCCTCGTGGTGCAGTGTCCAAGATGGCGGCTGAGCCCGGGCAATGGTGCTGGCGGGGGCCCGGGCCGATGATACGGAGATGTTCGGGGGCAGGCGTCCCGTGTGGGACGGGTGACGTGGGGCTTCTGCGGGTAGCTTCTGGAGAGTCGGTGTCCTGGTTCTGTCATGCGGGGAGGGAGCGAGCCCCCTTCTGGGGCCTCTCCAACAGTGGAGCTCAGTTTCCAAATGCTTTTCTTTTGACCAACCTGACACAATGAAATGTAACTTTCTTGAGTGCAAAATCTGACTCTATAGCTGAGAACCACTCACTTTCAGTGAAACAACCCTGACAGCAAACATCTACAGCAGTGATCAAACATTCTTCACCCGCATCATCATCACAACATTTTCTGAATCATCACGAACAACCACCACAACATCAGTCAAGGAACTCACAATCTCACTCTCTGAATCATCTTTCTCCTTAACAGAGTAAACGACATTGACATTACCCCCTTAACCACAAACTTTTGCAAAGCGTCTTTGTTTCCCACATTTCCGACAAGAGGCATTCCTGGCGGGACAAATACGTGCATTTGGGAAATGTGAAGGAAATCCACATTTGGTACAGGTATTTTTTAAAAAAGTAATTTTTTTATCAGGTTTGAAAGAAGAATACTCACCCGCTTTTTGCTCATTGTGTGATTAGTCTTTATCTACTTGAGGTTTATCTCCCTGATCTTTAAGCTCCTTGACCACATCTACCATGCTTTTCTCGGGCTTAAGCTCTTACAAAGCTTTATACCATATTTTCCACCGGACAGGTGGATCTCCTGGAAGCTGTAAAAAAGGAGGAGGGTTGCACATAATGCATATTACACACACTTAATAATCTAATAATATAAAAAAATGAAATCCAAGTTGAGGTATGTTACTGTTACAACGCAACTTTTAGCACGCATACTGTTACCACGCATACCATTACAACGCAGGACCCTTTACAACGCATACCTTTACAACGCATGTCATTACATCGTAGATACTATTACAACGCATGCCATTACAACGTAAGTATAGGTAAGTATTTCATTTTATTTTACCTTTTTTAAATTTTAAATATATTAATTTAATTAATTTAAGTAATTTTATATATAGTATGTATTTTTAGGGTTCAGGGCTGGGTTTGGGTTTTGGGGTACAGGGGTATTTTTAGGTTTTAGGTTTGGGTTTTGGGGTACAGGGGTATTTTCAGGGTTCAGGGCTGGGTTTGGGTTTTGGGGTACAGGGGTATTTTTAGGTTTCAGGGCTGGGTTTGGGTTTTGGGGTACAGGGGTATTTTTAGGTTTTAGGGCTGGGTTTGGGTTTTGGGGTACAGGGGTATTTTTAGGTTTTAGGGCTGGGTTTGGGTTTTGGGGCACAGGGGTATTTTTAGGTTTTAGGGCTGGGTTTGGGTTTAGGAGTACAGGGGTATTTTTAGGTTTTAGGGCTGGGTTTGGGTTTAGGGGTACAGGGGTATTTTTAGGGTTCAGGGCTGGGTTTGGGTTTTGGGGTATGTTAGACCTGACATCATTGGCTTGAGTCTCTCCTCCATTTTTTCTGTGTTGCCTCTACTGTTTTACGATGTTTTGCTGGTATATGCTTTGGGCGCCGTGTCACTGCTGATCAGTGCCATAGCGCAAGTGCTCCCTATGTTAAATTGATGTATCTATTGTATCCATGTTTGGCTTATTTGGTTTACTATCAGTCCCTCGTCTAGTGCACCCAGAGTGCCGGGGCTTGTAAACGCAAATGCCGCTTGTGGGCTTGCAGCACGTGTTGTGCCACCCACAGGAGCGGCCTCGTAAAAGAATGTCTACGGGTCGGTCATTGCGAGACCCACGTGCAGCCTCGTGCTGTCACGCCGGCCGCGCAAGTATACCTACTTGCCAGCCCTCCAAACCTTCCCTTGGCTTCATGTTATTCGCCCCTATGGTAGGCCTTCGGGCAGGGTGCATTGTAAGTCTGAGGTAGGACACGCCTGACCAAGTTGGCATGTCCTGATAGTGAATTACCGCCATCTTGGTCCTTCACTATTGCGAAGTAGCCTGCTCTCCATTGATTAGAATGGGCCGCCGGGATTATTAGTACTATGATCCTCGCTGGCTCGGAGAGCATGGTGCAATGTTGAGTTTGGTATCCCTGAACTCGGGGTTTAATTACGCATCCGTTGGTGTGGATGGTTTTTGGACTCTGGGTTCGAAAATAGCACTTTTAGAAGGTGTCTATTTTCTTGTCTAACCATATCTGGTTTCTGCTGGTTTTGCGTGTGTGTGACAGGAGCTGGGTGGCTCCCCAGGTCTGGATGAGTCAGTGTGAGATGAGTGGGACAGTTACGTTGAGAGTAGTTGTTGATAGCCTGCCTTGCCTGATACAATGTCGGCTCCACCTCCTGCCAAGCGGCTGATGGCTCTGTGCCTGCCATGGACGATCCTAGCCCCACCTCCTGCCAGGTGGCCGATAGCTCTGCTCCTGCCAGTGTCAATGCTGGCTCCACCTCCTGCTGGGCGTCTGAGGACCCAGCCCTGCTCAGTGAATAGGCCAGGTGCTTCTGCCTGGCTCCACCCACAACGGACCCAGGATGTTGGGAAACCCCCGGCATGGACAAAGGGATCAAAGACGAAAAGGGGTATAAAAGTAGGACCCCTGAACCAAGAATTTAGATCACTTCTGACAAGGAACCCTGTAACCAAGGACAAGAGGCCGCTGATCTAAGGACTGCCTACCCCTTCTGCCAGTGTGCTGTTGTTGGGGGAATCCTGCAGTACTTCTTTATTTTTGCCAAGGAACCAGGAGAGAGGAACTGTGTGTGTACTCTCACGCTTGCTAAGAAAATCTCCAAGGACTGGAAGAGTGCCAGTCTCCTGCTGAAGTCACAGGGCTAAAGGACTTCATCTGCTTAAAGTGCTATTTTGCTGGAACCGTGAATCCAGCACCTCTGAAAGAATCAGCAATCACGACAACCGAACGCTAGGCCCAACCGACGCCAGCAGCAACGCCAGTGAGTGGGAGTACGGCTCTAGCTCCAGAGGACCTCGTGTCTGCACCGCTGCTGATCGCATCACCTGTGTGCCCTTCGACGCCGTGAGCGCTGCTCACTCTGTGCAACCGCATCATCAACGACGACGCCTGCTGAGGCCGGATCGACACCGAAGACGCGACGCCGGATTGCTCGACGCCGCTGATCATCGTGTGCTTCATTTTCCTAAGGTACTGTGTTGTTGGGGGTCCGTGTGACTTTAAAGCATTTAAAAAAAATCGATATTTTGACTAACTATATTTTTTACATCGATATTTTTGATTCAATATTTTTTTACTTACCTGTTTGGAGATAGGAAGTCGATATTTTGGCATTCTATATTTTTTACTCGATATTATGATAGTTCTATATTTTTGTCATCGATATTGTTTCAGTGATCCCCCTCACAGCACGCAGGAAGCCAGGCATAAAAGCAGACAGCAGGGGATCATCACTCACCGGGAAAGCAGCGATTACACCCAAAAGCTGCACTTCAACAAGTGGAGAGGGCCGAAAATCCCAGCAAACTCACTTGCCAAAGTCGAACACCTCAGCAAACTCGGGCAGAAAACAGGTTGCCTTGGGTACAGAGATGCAGGGCTACGCCGAGACACAATGTCCCATTGGCAACAGCAAACACGGACATTAAACGGCTTGGGTACAGAGCTGCAGGACTACGCCGCTGATCATCGTGTGCTTCATTTTCCTAAGGTACTGTGTTGTTGGGGGTCCGTGTGACTCCAGGCTTGACGTAGCGCTCCTCGCGGTCGACGCCGAACCTTTGGATTAACTTTGCCTTAACGTCGTGTAGCCCCCGTGCGGGTTACCCTGTTGCTAAGAACTGCATTGCCAAGAAGAAGATTTGCTTTGATACTAAAAACTTTGTGCTAAAGAAGAAACTACCTTTGAACTATCCTTTTTTTTCCTTCCCAACGTATTTATTCCGATTTTGTACAGTTTGTCGTTATTTTGGTCTTGTGCTAAGCCTTATATAAAAATTCTTATTTTTATAATACTACTGTGTCGTGTCCATTTGTAGTGCATTCCCGGTATTACTGTATGTGGTCATAGTTGCTTAACGCACAGCCTCTGAGATAAGCCTGTTCTGCTCTGCCAAGCTACCAAGGGGGTGAGCAGGGGTTATCAAAGGGTGTGATCCCCTTGCCCTGACTAGAAAAGGAGTGTCCCTATTTGTCAGAAGTGTATACCTCTGCCAACTAGAGACAGCCGGTTCTAACATTGGTGGGTCAGCGGTGAGGATTTTGGACTTTGCACTTATGACCCATGTACAGTGATTCGTGTGCGCTACATAGTGAAAGCAGACCATAACGCAGTCACAATCTAATTGGGGAGGATCCTATTTTTGTTCTCCGCTTTCTTGAAACTTGATTTTTTGAACACTGCCAGTTTTAACCATGAGTGACAACGGAGTCACTGCCCCTGCTATCGTTGTTGTGGAGGAGTTCGAGAGGAGCAAGCTTAAGAAATACAAGAAAGATGAGCTGAAACACTTTTGCGACCAGTTTAAAGTTCCTACCACAGGCCTCTCAAGAAAAGATGATTTTTATAAAGCATTGCAGGCCTGGTGGGAGTCCAGAAATCCCTCTGATGTGGTGGTGGTACCCACAGAGGAAGGGGATGAGGAGGTGCCAGTGAATGGACCTGTGCCCTCTCCCGGAAGCAGTGTTTCCTCCAAAGGTCTTTCCCCTGAAGAAAGAGAAGAAAGGGCGAAAGAGCGAGCTTACAACATGGAGATGGCAAGGCTAAAGATAAATGGGCAGTTGGAGTTAGAAAATGCAAGAGGTAGAAGGGAAGCTGATTTGGAGATCAAAAAGCTAGAGTTTGAACGAGAGAAGTTAGCTTTGGAGCGTGAAGCCAGGTTGAGGGAGCTGGATATCCAAGCTAAAAAGTTAGAATTGAATCCCTCTGGTGGCAGCATTCCATCCGAGCCTGCAGAAAGTAAGTTTTACTTCCCGAAAGATGTGATCAAAGATTACAATAGGAATGAAGATATTGGTCAATGGTTTAAAGCATATGAGTTAGCATTGTTGGCCCACCGGGTCCCTGAGAAGGATTGGGGAGCGGGGTTGTGGGGTCGCTTTGTGAATGAGGGAAGAGATACCCTGTTAGACATGCCTGTTGCGGATAGGATGTCGTATGCTCATATGAAAGATGCTTTAATGTTGCGGTATGGCTTAACCCCCGAGAAGTACAGACAAGCTTTTAGAGAATGTAAGAAGTTGCCTGGTACGACGTGGGTTGAATATGTGTCTTATTTTTGCAGAGCCATGGATGGTTGGGTAAAGGGCAGCAAAGTGGAAAGTTATGAAGCTCTTTATGATTTGTTTGCTTGGGAGCACTTGTCTAATAACTGTTTTCCAGAGCTGCGCCAGCACCTGATTGATAGCAAGATATCTAACCCTAGAAAACTTGCTGAGGAGGCGGACCGCTGGGTCAGTACCAGGGTCCACAAGGGTCCAGTGGGAGACTCAGCCAAAGGTGGGCAGGGTCCCCAGCAGAAGAGTGGGGGGGACAAGGGAAAACAGAAGGAGTCTCAGAAAGGGCCCCAAAGTAATCCCCAAGGGAACCAAGGGAAAGGTTCCCAGCCTCCCCCTGAGAAGAAGCCAGGGGCCCCGACGGGTAAACCTGTTCATAGGGGCCCCCTAACCTGCTACGGTTGTGGGCAGGTGGGACACCGGTTTTATGACCCCCAGTGTCCCAAAAAGGATTCGAATGCACCACCGCGTGCACCCCCCCGTCAGTTGGCGAGTGTAGCCCTGGGAGGGGAGAAGATGGTTGTCCATGGTGGGAGGGGTCCCGCAGAAATGTCCCTGGTCTCGCTAGGAGACATGCAAATGGTCCCTCCACCCCCTCTGCCTTGTAACACTAGTAAATATAGGCAGTGGGTGACCATTAATGGCCATAGAGTGGAAGCTCTCAGAGACACCGGAGCGAGTGTGACAGCTGTCAAGTGTCACTTGGTGTCTAGAGAGCAGGTGGTTCCCCACGCATTCTACCCCGTGATAGCTGCCGACAACTCCGAGAAAGAGTGTGAGGTGGCTCAGGTTTCCTTTGAATGGGGGGGGAGTTTCAGGTACTCTTCAGGTTGCTGTGAGGCCCGCCATGCCTGTCGATTGTCTCCTGGGCAATGATTTGGAAGACTCCCCTTGGGCTAAGGTGGAGAGGGAGGCGCACTTGAAAATGTTGGGCGTGCCAGAGTGGGTGTGTGCAACCACTCGATCCATGACAGCGAGTAAGGGTGTTGATGGGGTCCCGGAGCCTGAAAGTACGGCCCAGGACCCAGCTGTGAAGAGAAGGGGCAGGAGGCGCGGGAAACCGGCCCCCGTAGTTCCCGTGGTCCAGAAGGAGGTAGACCCCGAGGGGGATGCCCTGGAGCCCACAGGGGAACAAATTGCCGAACTGGGAGATCTGCCCGAGCTGACCCATTGGCAGCAGGATGGTGGTCCCTCCAGGGAGGAATTCTGTGCGGAACAGAAAGTGTGCCCTTCTCTTGTGGGCATGAGGCAGCAGGCCTCAGCCCAAAACTCAGGTGATCAGTCAGGGTCACATTTTGTGTACTGGGAGAACGACCTCCTGTATAGCGAGCCTAAGGCTGCTGAGCCTGGGTCAGCCCGTGTGCTGGTGGTACCCCAGCGCTTCAGAGCCTTCCTACTGGGTTTGGCTCATGACGTTCCGTTAGCTGGACATCTGGGGCAGGACAAGACCTATGACAGGCTTGTCACCCATTTTTATTGGCCTCAGATGCGAAGGGATGTAGACATCCACTGCAAGACTTGTCACACTTGCCAGGCAAGTGGGAAAAGCGGGAGGAAGCAGAAGGCTCCCCTCCAACCTTTTCCAGTGGTCAGTACCCCCTTTGACCGGGTGGGTATTGACATTGTTGGGCCCCTGGACCCCAAGACAGCCCTGGGCAACAGGTTCATCCTGGTCTTGGTGGACCATGCCACGAGGTACCCGGAAGCCATCCCTCTCAGAACAGTGACGGCCCCCGTGGTGGGACGGGCACTGATGGGTGTTTTCTCCCGGATGGGGTTCCCCAGAGAGGTGGTGTCGGACCGAGGCACCAACTTCATTTCGAACTATATGAAGTCTCTATGGAAGGAGTGTGGGGTAACCTACAAGTTCACCACTCCTTACCATCCTCAAGGAAATGGGCTGGTTGAGAGATTCAACCGGACCCTGAAAGGCATGATTATGGGTCTTGAAGAACCAATGAGGCGGAAATGGGACGTCCTCTTGCCATGCCTGTTGTTTGCTTACCGTGAGGTACCGCAGAAGTCTCTAGGGTTCAGCCCCTTTGAGCTCTTATACGGTCACCCGGTAAGAGGGCCTTTGAGTCTGGTCAAGGAAGGCTGGGAGCAATCTCCCAGGAAACCTCCCCAGGATGTATACAGCTACATGCTGGCCTTTCGGAACCAGACTCGGCGCTTCAGAGAACTTGCTCAGGCAAATCTGGAGGCCAGCCAGGAGGAGATGAAGCGTTGGTACGACCGGAATGCCACTCTGGTAGAGCTTCAGCCTGGTCAGGAAGTGTGGGTCATGTCCCCTGTGGAACCTTGTGCGCTCAAGGACAGGTGGACTGGACCGTTTAAGGTTGTGGAGAAGAAGAGCGATGTCACCTACCTGGTGGACTTGAAATCTCCCAGGAACCCCTTGCGGGTCCTGCATATCAACCGCTTGAAGTCCCACTTAGAAAGGTCCGAAGTGGGCATGCTCCTAGCTACAGATGATGGAACGGAGGAGGAGAGTGAGCCTCTTCCTGACCTCCTGTGTGCTAAAGAGCAAGATGGGTCGGTGGATGGTGTGGTCCTCTCTGACACACTGACCCTTGAGCAGAAACAGGATTGTCGCCAACTGTTGGGACAATTCCCGGATCTGTTTTCCTTGGTTCCGGGTGTCACGCATTGGTGTGTCCATGACGTTGACACCGGAGACAGCCCTCCTGTGAAGCACAAGGCTTACAGGGTGACTGACAAGGTCAGAGTGTACATTAAGGAGGAGGTCTCCAAGATGTTCGCGTTAGGGGTGATTGAGTCCTCTAGCAGTCCTTGGGCCAGCCCAGTGGTCTTGGTCCCGAAGGCTGCAGCGCCTGGTGCTTCACCGGAACTCCGGTTCTGCGTGGATTACCGAGGGCTCAATTCGGTCACGAAGACTGACGCGCACCCCATCGCCAGAGCTGATGAGCTCATCGATCGGTTGGGGGCTGCCCGATACCTTAGTACGTTTGATTTAACGTCTGGGTACTGGCAGATCGCCTTGACTGATGGGGCAAAGGAGAGGTCAGCATTCTCCACACCAGATGGGCTATACCAGTTCCGGGTGATGCCCTTTGGGATGAAGAATGCCCCTGCCACCTTCCAGAGGTTGGTCAACCAGGTCTTGGCTGGACTGGAGGATTTCAGTGCCGCCTACCTGGACGACATCGCAGTGTTCAGCGCCAGCTGGGAGGAACACTTGCGCCACCTCCAGGAAGTGTTGTTGGCCCTGCGCGGAGCAGGCCTCACAATCAAAGCCAGTAAGTGCCAGATTGGGCAGGGTTCGGTGGTGTACTTGGGGCACCAAGTAGGGAGCGGTAAGGTTGCCCCCCTGCAACCCAAGATTGATACCATCCTGGCTTGGGCGCCGCCCAAAACCCAAACTCAGGTGAGAGCCTTCCTAGGACTCACGGGTTACTACAGGAGGTTTGTCAAGGATTACGGTAACATCGTGCACCCCTTGACGTCGCTGACTTCCAGGAAGCAGCCACGAAACGTGATCTGGACTGATGCCTGTCAAACGGCCTTTGACACCCTGAAAACTGCAATGTGCACAGCACCTATACTCCAGGCACCCGACTTTTCGAAAGAATTCATTGTTCAGACGGACGCTTCAGAGCATGGCTAGGGGGCTGTTCTAGCTCAGGTGAATGAAGAGGGCCGAGACTTGCCTGTAGCCTTCATCAGTAGGAGGTTACTTCCCAGGGAAACGAGGTGGAGTGCGATAGAGAGAGAAGCATTTGCTGTGGTCTGGGCGCTGAAGAAGCTAAGACCCTACCTGTTTGGGACTCACTTCTGGGTTCAGACAGACCACAGGCCCCTCAGATGGTTGATGCAGATGAGGGGTGAGATTCCGAAACTGTTGAGGTGGTCCATTCCTGTCCAGGGGATGGCCTTTACGGTGGAACACCGCCCTGGTACAGATCACGCCAATGCTGATGGTCTGTCCAGATTTTTCCGCCTTAGTGAAGAGAACTCCCTAGGTCAAGGGTAGTTCTCCCCACATTTCAGCTGGAGGGGACAGGTGTTAGACCTGACATCATTGGCTTGAGTCTCTCCTCCATTTTTTCTGTTTTGCCTCTACTGTTTTACGATGTTTTGCTGGTATATGCTTTGGGCGCCGTGTCACTGCTGATCAGTGCCATAGCGCAAGTGCTCCCTATGTTAAATTGATGTATCTATTGTATCCATGTTTGGCTTATTTGGTTTACTATCAGTCCCTCGTCTAGTGCACCCAGAGTGCCGGGGCTTGTAAACGCAAATGCCGCTTGTGGGCTTGCTATATGATATTCAAAGGAGGGGATTGGCCCAGCAAGGTTTGGGGAAGGAAGGCAGGGCCGATTATTGCTAAACAAAGAAGATGAGCCTTCACAACCACTTAGTATGAACAATTACTTTGAATGGACAAATAACGCTAATTAATCCGTTATTCCTAGCCTTTGATTTAGGCTACTTTGGTATTTAATTATTCAACATTTTGTAAAGGAAAGGACATGTAATCAACTCAACAGAGAATACATTTTGATGATGGCTTGCTAGAAAACACAAAGCAACTAAACAGATAACAAATCAATTATACCATTTGAAGAAAAAATACACAAAAAAATCACAATTTTTATCCACAACAGCAACTATAGCGTGTAGTGATCTAATCAACTACCTGACGAAAACAGTTGAAACATGATGAAAGCCTTTTCTGCATGTTTACACAATTCATAACACAAAGAAAATAAAACTGTTATGAGTACAATTACAAATTGATGCAAAAGATTTCTTGTCATTCGGGAATCAAGCTGTACTTAATATAGTGGCCGACGCGTTTCAAGTCTCGGTTTTTAAAATTACCGGACTCTCATCAGGGCTGGATGAATCTTTGGGAAGTAAGTCAACTGTTTGCAGGGAAAAAGACAAAAAAACTAATTGAAACTACTCTTCCCAGACAGTCTATAACACAAAGCAGTTATTTTGACGTAAAAGAATACTTCATACCTGGTCAGTGACCAGCGAGAGTTATGCGTCTCAAGTTCAGCGTTTTATGCAGTGCTCACCTGTAATTAACAAGGCGACAGAGGCTAAGTCAGTTTAAGGACAAACTGGATGCCTATTGCAGATTTAAGTAATAGACAGGGTTTACCTAGTGTGGGCTCACGCGTAGTAAACCTTCTCCAATTATCAGTGCTCAAGGGGACAACGTTGCAAGTTTTTCTTCGACTCTGGTGAAGAATAAAGCCTAACGTTAAAAATATTGCATGTGACTGATAACGGGCGCATAAAGCGCTCAAAAAGCCAGTACTTACATGAATGGAAAATGGATTTGTATCACAAGTGAGGTGGGTGCGGGACAGCGTCGATTTGGAAGTTCTGAAAAAGTAAACGAATGCGGGTTGTAAAAACCAGCCACCCGAAAAGCGGAATAGTCAGCGTGAACGTTGTTAAATGAAAGCGGCGAAAGGCGCTTACCATTAAACTGTGATTGATTCTCCGAACTGAATGTCTACTATTCCGTGAAGGTGAGGACCGACCTTCCTGCTACCTTCTTCGTTGCTATTTAGAAACTACTGCTTGGCGTCACGTTGCGGGGGCGGAGCTACGCTGCTTAGTCATGGGAGTGCATTATGGGAGTTGTGGTCCACAAATGTTAACAGACTGGTAGCTAATGTGAAATATATCATTAGTCGCCAGACGAATGCGTCCATGCTCAAGGTAATCGGTGAAAGGGGTCCAAAAAGTTGATTAAACCCTATTCAGTTCGCTCATCGTATTTAACCCTTTGTTTATGCTGTCGAACTTCATGATTAAGTACGCCTCTTTGCGTAGTAAAGCACTGTCCACGCACACTGATCCATGTTTAGAGTCAATTGTGGCCAACACAGTCCACTTAAACTGATTTTCATTATGATTTTGGCTCATAAAATGTTCCACCATCGGTGCCGATTGGACCTTTTTCCTAATTCGCGACCGATGTTGGGTTATTCTTGTATTGATTTGTTGACTCGTTTTGCCTATGTACACCCTGTCGCACGGGCAAAGCACTGCATAAACAACATTTTTAGTTTTGCAATTAGTGAAGTTGGTATGTTTCCAAGAAATTCCTTTATGGTCAAAGACCTCTCCCTCCAGGGTTGTTGGGCAAGCAACGCAATTTCCACAACGATGATGGCCCACAATGGGTGGTAGGTTCCATTGTGTTGTCAAGTTACTTCTGGGTTTAGGGATGTAGCTGTCAGCACGTATCAGTTGCTGCCCAATGCTAAGGTTTTTCTTCATAGCGAAGATGGGCTTGGGCATGGGGCAATTAAGGTTCTCTAATAAATGCCAATTTTTAAGGACAATTTGTCGAAATTTATTGGTGTGGGGACCAAAGGTGGTCACACGGACGAGTTTGTCAAGGTCTGGCTTACTCTTTTTCTCTAACAGAGACTCTCTCGGTGTACATCTTGCTCTTTTTGTCGAATGTTTAAGCAATTTTTTGGGGTATCCCCTCCCTTCCATTTCTTTGCAGAAAAATTCAGCATGCTTATCAAAATCCCCCATCTCAGTGCAATTTCTCCTAATCCGTAACAGTTGGCCATAGGGTAAGTTTTGTTTTAAACACTGGGGATGAGAGCTGTTGAAGTGCAGTATAGTATTTCTGTCTGTCTGCTTTTTGTACAGTGAAGTGATGAGTTGTTCCTCTTGGCATCTAATCAAGACATCTAAGAAGGTCATTTCCTGATTACTTGATTGTAATGAAAATTGGATGTCAGTATGACGTGAATTGACCCAATTATGAAATAGGTCCAACTCGGTCTGACTCCCCTGCCACAGGAGCCAGACGTCGTCTATGTACCTCAACCACTGTAGTATCTTGTCAGAAAAAGGATTGTTGTTAAAAATGAATTTCTCCTCGTACTGGGCCATATAAAGTACAGCCATTTCCGGCGCATAAGGACAGCCCATGGCTGTCCCTTTGACCTGTACAAAAAACTCATTTTCAAACTTGAAATAATTCATGCGGAGGGAAATTTCAACCAAAGAGAGTATGAATGAGGTGGGCACCCTATGGGGTCTTTCTCTGGAGTCAAGATATACCTCAATCACCTCAAGTGCCTCGTCCTGAGGGATTTGGGTATATAATGACGTGACGTCCATTGTAGCCATTAGCTGAGTCTCATTGTTAAAGTGTGTGCCCTCTACTTTCGTGATAAAATCTGTGGTATCCCTGAGATATGATGTGACATCACAGAGAAACGGTTTTAGAAAGTAATCAATATATTTAGATATTGGCTCTAGTGCTGAATCACAGCCTGAAACTATCGGCCTGCCTGGGGGATCAGCACTATTTTTATGTATTTTTGGCAAAAAATACAACACCGGTGTCCTCGGATGTTTTTTATTTAGAAATTCAAACTCATTGGGGCCAAGAAAACCTTGTTCGAGAGCTTCTTTAGTCAAATTGTTAATTCTCCCTAAAATCTCATGGACAGGGTCTTCCTTAACTGGTCGATACCATTCAAGGTTTTTGACGTGTGTATTTCCAACGGACTGGTACATGGTACGGGGCCAAATTACTACAGCCCCGCCCTTATCTGCTGGTTTGATAATGATTGAATTGTCCGTTTTGAGATTTTGGATAGCCACTGATTGTCCCTTCGAGATGTTATGTTTGACATAACATTTAGCTTTTTCCAGCTTAGTTATAGATGAGAGGATTGCCTGCTCGAAGGCATAGATTTGTTTAGGCAAGTTCATGGTTGGAGTGAATTTGGATTTTACTCTTAGCCCAGTGGTTTCAAGATTTTTAGTCACCTCTGCTCCCGCAAAGTAAGACTTCAATCTGATCTTTCTGCAGAACTCTAGTGCCTCTAACTTCATCTTAGTAAAGTCAGTGCGTTTGTTAGGGACAAATTTCAGACCCAAAGCAAGAACACTCCTCTCATCCATAGACAATTGTTTATTGGAGAGATTGACTATTGTGGATTGCTCTAATTGTTCTAGTTGTTGTACTGCCTGTTTCTTGTTCGCATCGCCCAAGGTTGTTTGAAGCGCACTCGGTTTGGTTGGCCTCTTTCTAAAAAAGGCTGGTTGGTATTCCCTTGCCTATTTTGTTGCCCAGGTCGTGAGTCAGATGAGGAATCAGAGGAGGACGTGTCTGAAAAACCAATGTATCGATTCCTTGACCGTCCCTGAAAGGAAGTCAGGGCTCGTCTTGAGTCTGTTGTTGTATAGTAGTCTTCCTTGAGGAATGGATATACCTGCTCTAATTTGAATGCTTTAGAATCTTTCTCAAACTGTGTGGTTTTAACATTGATTGTATGGTCTTTAAAAGTGATGATTTCCTTCTCAACTTTCTCAATCAATGCCTTTGCATCCGATATTGTAGGGTTTTCAGAGATAGCTTTCAATAACTCCTCAATCTCTTTTTCCTCCTCTTTACAGAGTCTTTGTGCCGTTTCAATAGTGTGCACCATCAGATCTCGGCTGCATTTCGTATTGATGCAACTGAACCCTTTCTTGTAATTTGAATCTTCCGTGAAAATTACAGGAATATTTTTTACCTGTAGGCCCCAGGGAATGGTGCCTGCCTGTAAATGCTGGAGGAGAAAGTATCCATGTAATTCTGTCCTAATATGTTTTTTACGTAACCTAGTAAGTTTGTCTACCTCGTTCTGTTGTTTTGCGGAGGTGCTTAAGGATAAAGACGAAAAGGGGGAAGAAGCAATTAGATTGCGAATGTGATCCTCTGTAAAGGATAATGTGTCCTTATCTGCCATGTTCAGCAGTGGACAAGTCCACCGCTGACGAAGTAATCGTGGAAAAAGACACTGATGTGTCTCGCTCCCACTCGAGTTACAACTCGCTCTATAAGATATTCAAAGGAGGGGATTGGCCCAGCAAGGTTTGGGGAAGGAAGGCAGGGCCGATTATTGCTAAACAAAGAAGATGAGCCTTCACAACCACTTAGTATGAACAATTACTTTGAATGGACAAATAACGCTAATTAATCCGTTATTCCTAGCCTTTGATTTAGGCTACTTTAGTATTTAATTATTCAACATTTTGTAAAGGAAAGGACATGTAATCAACTCAACAGAGAATACATTTTGATGATGGCTTGCTAGAAAACACAAAGCAACTAAACAGATAACAAATCAATTATACCATTTGAAGAAAAAATACACAAAAAAATCACAATTTTTATCCACAACAGCAACTATAGCGTGTAGTGATCTAATCAACTACCTGACGAAAACAGTTGAAACATGATGAAAGCCTTTTCTGCATGTTTACACAATTCATAACACAAAGAAAATAAAACTGTTATGAGTACAATTACAAATTGATGCAAAAGATTTCTTGTCATTCGGGAATCAAGCTGTACTTAATATAGTGGCCGACGCGTTTCAAGTCTCGGTTTTTAAAATTACCGGACTCTCATCAGGGCTGGATGAATCTTTGGGAAGTAAGTCAACTGTTTGCAGGGAAAAAGACAAAAAAACTAATTGAAACTACTCTTCCCAGACAGTCTATAACACAAAGCAGTTATTTTGACGTAAAAGAATACTTCATACCTGGTCAGTGACCAGCGAGAGTTATGCGTCTCAAGTTCAGCGTTTTATGCAGTGCTCACCTGTAATTAACAAGGCGACAGAGGCTAAGTCAGTTTAAGGACAAACTGGATGCCTATTGCAGATTTAAGTAATAGACAGGGTTTACCTAGTGTGGGCTCACGCGTAGTAAACCTTCTCCAATTATCAGTGCTCAAGGGGACAACGTTGCAAGTTTTTCTTCGACTCTGGTGAAGAATAAAGCCTAACGTTAAAAATATTGTTTTATGTTGTGCCACCCACAGGAGCGGCCTCGTAAAAGAATGTCTACGGGTCGGTCATTGCGAGACCCACGTGCAGCCTCGTGCTGTCACGCCGGCCGCGCAAGTATACCTACTTGCCAGCCCTCCAAACCTTCCCTTGGCTTCATGTTATTCGCCCCTATGGTAGGCCTTCGGGCAGGGTGCATTGTAAGTCTGAGGTAGGACACGCCTGACCAAGTTGGCATGTCCTGATAGTGAATTACCGCCATCTTGGTCCTTCACTATTGCGAGGTAGCCTGCTCTCCATTGATTAGAATGGGCCGCCGGGATTATTAGTACTATGATCCTCGCTGGCTCGGAGAGCATGGTGCAATGTCGAGTTTGGTATCCCTGAACTCGGGGTTTAATTACGCATCCATTGGTGTGGATGGTTTTTGGACTCTGGGTTCGAAAATAGCACTTTTAGAAGGTGTCTATTTTCTTGTCTAACCATATCTGGTTTCTGCTGGTTTTGCGTGTGTGTGACAGGAGCTGGGTGGCTCCCCAGGTCTGGATGAGTCAGTGTGAGATGAGTGGGACAGTTACGTTGAGAGTAGTTGTTGATAGCCTGCCTTGCCTGATACAATGTCGGCTCCACCTCCTGCCAAGCGGCTGATGGCTCTGTGCCTGCCATGGACGATCCTAGCCCCACCTCCTGCCAGGTGGCCGATAGCTCTGCTCCTGCCAGTGTCAATGCTGGCTCCACCTCCTGCTGGGCGTCTGAGGACCCAGCCCTGCTCAGTGAATAGGCCAGGTGCTTCTGCCTGGCTCCACCCACAACGGACCCAGGATGTTGGGAAACCCCCGGCATGGACAAAGGGATCAAAGACGAAAAGGGGTATAAAAGTAGGACCCCTGAACCAAGAATTTAGATCACTTCTGACAAGGAACCCTGTAACCAAGGACAAGAGGCCGCTGATCTAAGGACTGCCTACCCCTTCTGCCAGTGTGCTGTTGTTGGGGGAATCCTGCAGTGCTTCTTTATTTTTGCCAAGGAACCAGGAGAGAGGAACTGTGTGTGTACTCTCACGCTTGCTAAGAAAATCTCCAAGGACTGGAAGAGTGCCAGTCTCCTGCTGAAGTCACAGGGCTAAAGGACTTCATCTGCTTAAAGTGCTATTTTGCTGGAACCGTGAATCCAGCACCTCTGAAAGAATCAGCAATCACGACAACCGAACGCTAGGCCCAACCGACGCCAGCAGCAACGCCAGTGAGTGGGAGTACGGCTCTAGCTCCAGAGGACCTCGTGTCTGCACCGCTGCTGATCGCATCACCTGTGTGCCCTTCGACGCCGTGAGCGCTGCTCACTCTGTGCAACCGCATCATCAACGACGACGCCTGCTGAGGCCGGATCGACACCGAAGACGCGACGCCGGATTGCTCGACGCCGCTGATCATCGTGTGCTTCATTTTCCTAAGGTACTGTGTTGTTGGGGGTCCGTGTGACTCCAGGCTTGACGTAGCGCTCCTCGCGGTCGACGCCGAACCTTTGGATTAACTTTGCCTTAACGTCGTGTAGCCCCCGTGCGGGTTACCCTGTTGCTAAGAACTGCATTGCCAAGAAGAAGATTTGCTTTGATACTAAAAACTTTGTGCTAAAAAAGAAACTACCTTTGAACTATCCTTTTTTTTCCTTCCCAACGTATTTATTCCGATTGTGTACAGTTTGTCGTTATTTTGGTCTTGTGCTAAGCCTTATATAAAAATTCTTATTTTTATAATACTACTGTGTCGTGTCCATTTGTAGTGCATTCCCGGTATTACTGTATGTGGTCATAGTTGCTTAACGCACAGCCTCTGAGATAAGCCTGTTCTGCTCTGCCAAGCTACCAAGGGGGTGAGCAGGGGTTATCAAAGGGTGTGATCCCCTTGCCCTGACTAGAAAAGGAGTGTCCCTATTTGTCAGAAGTGTATACCTCTGCCAACTAGAGACAGCCGGTTCTAACAGGGTACAGGGGTATTTTTAGGTTTTAGGGCTGGGTTTGGGTTTAGGGGTACAGGGGCATTTTTAGGGTTCAGGGTTGGGTTTGGGTTTTGGGGTACAGGGGTATTTTTAGGGTTCAGTTTTTAAATAAATAATTTAAAATAATTAAAAAAATTATTTTGATAAATGTTATTTATTATTATTGTTCTTTAATAATAATAATATTAATAGTTCTTTTATAAATAAACTATTTTTAAAAATATATATAAGTACAAATTAATTATTTTTAAATAATTAAATTTTTTTAATTAATTAAATTTAATTAAATTTCATTTTTAAGTAAAATAATATACTTACCTATACTTACGTTGTAATGGCATGCGTTGTAATAGCATCTGCTATGTAATATATTGCGTTGTAAAGGTATGCGTTGTAAATGTTGCTGGGTTGTAAAAATTGCGATGTAACGGTCTGAGTTGTAAAATTTCGCGTTGTAACGTCATACATCCCCAAGTTGATAACCTAATCCTGTAAGGAGAAAAAGGTTAAAACACAGTTACACACATTGTACAGAAATGAAATGGTAGCCTTGTCTATAATGTTGTTTTCTCCTAGCGGGTTAATATAACTTAAACAGGATGATATATGTAATGTGTAATGTAATGTAAGGTGCACTTGTATAGCGCGACTATCACCCAAAGGGTATCCTGGCGCTTAGATTACAGAACAGCGGGATCAAGAGAATAGGCACGGTCTACTCTCTAGAGAACAAACAGGTTTTCAGTTCCTTCCTGAAACTGGACAAGGTGTTCAGCTGTCTACCAGTCCTAAACTGTAGATAGAAAGTAAATTAATGACCAAAAATAAACAGTGCTATAACTTGTAATTCAATTGCAGAATGGGCTCGTGTACTGCAAAGTGTTCTGATTTAGTCAGCAGTAAAATCACATTGCTGGAGAGTGAAATTGAGAGTAAGACTCAATGAGACTGAAATAGTCAATGGACGATTAACAATGAAATCCAGACTCAGCGCGTAATATCCAACCTCAGCGCGTACACAAATTTGCTCATCGATCACAAGATGAAACTTCAAAAGATGCGTAATGTTGGGTGTATTGTAATCTCCTTTGCAACACGTATCTGACACAACGCGTAGTCTGCTTTATGTTGAGAATTCCAATGAGCGCAGAACTCTAGCTGACGGTGTGTGTCGTAGATCTCGAGGACTCTAATGAACTTAGAGCCGTGGCTGATGATGTGCATCACAGCCCCAACGTTCTACGACATCATCAAATGAAAGAATGGGTATGCACTCAAAATATCGAGTAAGAAATATAGAATTGCATTAATATCGAGTAAAAAATATAGAATGGACAGAATATCGAATGGACAGAATATAGACAACAAAAATATCGAATGTAATGGACAAAATATCGAATGGACAGAATATAGACAGCAAAAATATCGATTTTGAGGTAAGTTAATATCAATTTACATAAATATAGAAAGTCAAAATATCGAAGCTTATAATATAGATGTTAAATATATCGATTTTTTAATAATATCGAATTTTTTAAAATGTTTTTTATGTTAGTATATGTGTGAAAAGTCTATGTTTATTTTATAATTTATTCTAAGTAATGAATTTTATGGTATTTAATTTTTGCGTAATTTAATTCTGTAGCGGGTTGTGGGTTTATAGGGGAATAGGGTGGGACGTAATTTAATTATAATTGATTAAATGTTTTAATATATTTATTGCTATTTATCTTGAATTAATTGTTAATTAATTTTTTATTGGTTATTCATTAAATTATAATTGGTAATGAATTTGTATTGATTGAATAATTGATAATTAAGTTAATTTTGTTAATTTATTTACTGTAGCGCATTGTGGGTTTATAGGGGAATAGGGTGGGAAGTAATGTAATTATAATTGAATAAATGTTTTAATTTATTTATTGGTATTTATCTTGAATTCATTGTTAATTAATTTTTAATTGGCAATTAATTAAATTCTAATTGGTAATTCATTTTTATTAATTGATTAATTGATAATTATGTTAATTGTGTTAATTTATTTACTGTAGCGGGTTGTGGGTTTATAGGGTAATAGGGTGGGAAGTAATTTAATTGTAATTAATTACATTTTTGAATAGGTTTATTGGTATTTATTTTTAATTAATTGTTAATTATTTTTCAATTGTTAATTTATTAATTGTAAATTGGTAAATAATTTGTATTAATAGGTAATGATTTTTAATAAATATTTTTATTTGTATTTTTAATTGATTCATTATTATATTACATTAAATTGGTAATCATTTTTTATTAATTTGTAATTGGTATTAATATATATATTTTTTAAATTAATATATGAAGTATTTACTTTCCCTCCTGTTGCACTCACTGGAGTGAGAATAGTCATTTCTACCCCTACGCTATCCAACGCTTTCCCTACTGTTGCACTCTCTGGAGTGGGAATAGTAATTTTTACCCCTACGCTATCCAATGCTTTCCCTACTGTTGCACTCACTCGAGTGGGAATAGTAATTTGGACCTCTATGCTATTCAACGCTTTCCCTACTGTTGCACTCTCTGGAGTGGGAATAGTAATTTTTACCCTCCCGCTATCAAATGCTTTCCCTACTGTTGCACTCACTGGAGTGGGAATAGTAAATTTTACCCTTTCCGCTATCCTTCGTTAAAAATATTTTATATTTTTTATTAATATTACGTTCATATATATATGTATTAATAAATCAATTTGTATGTTTTTTTACTTACATTAATTATTTATTAATTTTAAGGTTATTATTTAAGTATTTTAAGTATGTTTAAGTTAATTATATTTATTATTTAATTAATTTTTAATTACTTTAAAGCATTTAAAAAAAATCGATATTTTGACTAACTATATTTTTTACATCGATATTTTTGATTCAATATTTTTTTACTTACCTGTTTGGAGATAGGAAGTCGATATTTTGGCATTCTATATTTTTTACTCGATATTATGATAGTTCTATATTTTTGTCATCGATATTGTTTCAGTGATCCCCCTCACAGCACGCAGGAAGCCAGGCATAAAAGCAGACAGCAGGGGATCATCACTCACCGGGAAAGCAGCGATTACACCCAAAAGCTGCACTTCAACAAGTGGAGAGGGCCGAAAATCCCAGCAAACTCACTTGCCAAAGTCGAACACCTCAGCAAACTCGGGCAGAAAACAGGTTGCCTTGGGTACAGAGATGCAGGGCTACGCCGAGACACAATGTCCCATTGGCAACAGCAAACACGGACATTAAACGGCTTGGGTACAGAGCTGCAGGACTACGCCGCTGATCATTGTGTGCTTCATTTTCCTAAGGTACTGTGTTGTTGGGGGTCCGTGTGACTCCAGGCTTGACGTAGCGCTCCTCGCGGTCGACGCCGAACCTTTGGATTAACTTTGCCTTAACGTCGTGTAGCCCCCGTGCGGGTTACCCTGTTGCTAAGAACTGCATTGCCAAGAAGAAGATTTGCTTTGATACTAAAAACTTTGTGCTAAAGAAGAAACTACCTTTGAACTATCCTTTTTTTTCCTTCCCAACGTATTTATTCCGATTTTGTACAGTTTGTCGTTATTTTGGTCTTGTGCTAAGCCTTATATAAAAATTCTTATTTTTATAATACTACTGTGTCGTGTCCATTTGTAGTGCATTCCCGGTATTACTGTATGTGGTCATAGTTGCTTAACGCACAGCCTCTGAGATAAGCCTGTTCTGCTCTGCCAAGCTACCAAGGGGATGAGCAGGGGTTATCAAAGGGTGTGATCCCCTTGCCCTGACTAGAAAAGGAGTGTCCCTATTTGTCAGAAGTGTATACCTCTGCCAACTAGAGACAGCCGGTTCTAACATTGGTGGGTCAGCGGTGAGGATTTTGGACTTTGCACTTATGACCCATGTACAGTGATTCGTGTGCGCTACATAGTGAAAGCAGACCATAACGCAGTCACAATCTAATTGGGGAGGATCCTATTTTTGTTCTCCGCTTTCTTGAAACTTGATTTTTTGAACACTGCCAGTTTTAACCATGAGTGACAACGGAGTCACTGCCCCTGCTATCGTTGTTGTGGAGGAGTTCGAGAGGAGCAAGCTTAAGAAATACAAGAAAGATGAGCTGAAACACTTTTGCGACCAGTTTAAAGTTCCTACCACAGGCCTCTCAAGAAAAGATGATTTTTATAAAGCATTGCAGGCCTGGTGGGAGTCCAGAAATCCCTCTGATGTGGTGGTGGTACCCACAGAGGAAGGGGATGAGGAGGTGCCAGTGAATGGACCTGTGCCCTCTCCCGGAAGCAGTGTTTCCTCCAAAGGTCTTTCCCCTGAAGAAAGAGAAGAAAGGGAGAAAGAGCGAGCTTACAACATGGAGATGGCAAGGCTAAAGATAAATGGGCAGTTGGAGTTAGAAAATGCAAGAGGTAGAAGGGAAGCTGATTTGGAGATCAAAAAGCTAGAGTTTGAACGAGAGAAGTTAGCTTTGGAGCGTGAAGCCAGGTTGAGGGAGCTGGATATCCAAGCTAAAAAGTTAGAATTGAATCCCTCTGGTGGCAGCATTCCATCCGAGCCTGCAGAAAGTAAGTTTTACTTCCCGAAAGATGTGATCAAAGATTACAATAGGAATGAAGATATTGGTCAATGGTTTAAAGCATATGAGTTAGCATTGTTGGCCCACCGGGTCCCTGAGAAGGATTGGGGAGCGGGGTTGTGGGGTCGCTTTGTGAATGAGGGAAGAGATACCCTGTTAGACATGCCTGTTGCGGATAGGATGTCGTATGCTCATATGAAAGATGCTTTAATGTTGCGGTATGGCTTAACCCCCGAGAAGTACAGACAAGCTTTTAGAGAATGTAAGAAGTTGCCTGGTACGACGTGGGTTGAATATGTGTCTTATTTTTGCAGAGCCATGGATGGTTGGGTAAAGGGCAGCAAAGTGGAAAGTTATGAAGCTCTTTATGATTTGTTTGCTTGGGAGCACTTGTCTAATAACTGTTTTCCAGAGCTGCGCCAGCACCTGATTGATAGCAAGATATCTAACCCTAGAAAACTTGCTGAGGAGGCGGACCGCTGGGTCAGTACCAGGGTCCACAAGGGTCCAGTGGGAGACTCAGCCAAAGGTGGGCAGGGTCCCCAGCAGAAGAGTGGGGGGGACAAGGGAAAACAGAAGGAGTCTCAGAAAGGGCCCCAAAGTAATCCCCAAGGGTACCAAGGGAAAGGTTCCCAGCCTCCCCCTGAGAAGAAGCCAGGGGCCCCGACGGGTAAACCTGTTCATAGGGGCCCCCTAACCTGCTACGGTTGTGGGCAGGTGGGACACCGGTTTTATGACCCCCAGTGTCCCAAAAAGGATTCGAATGCACCACCGCATGCACCCCCCCGTCAGTTGGCGAGTGTAGCCCTGGGAGGGGAGAAGATGGTTGTCCATGGTGGGAGGGGTCCCGCAGAAATGTCCCTGGTCTCGCTAGGAGACATGCAAATGGTCCCTCCACCCCCTCTGCCTAGTAACACTAGTAAATATAGGCAGTGGGTGACCATTAATGGCCATAGAGTGGAAGCTCTCAGAGACACCGGAGCGAGTGTGACAGCTGTCAAGTGTCACTTGGTGTCTAGAGAGCAGGTGGTTCCCCACGCATTCTACCCCGTGATAGCTGCCGACAACTCCGAGAAAGAGTGTGAGGTGGCTCAGGTTTCCTTTGAATGGGGGGGAGTTTCAGGTACTCTTCAGGTTGCTGTGAGGCCCGCCATGCCTGTCGATTGTCTCCTGGGCAATGATTTGGAAGACTCCCCTTGGGCTAAGGTGGAGAGGGAGGCGCACTTGAAAATGTTGGGCGTGCCAGAGTGGGTGTGTGCAACCACTCGATCCATGACAGCGAGTAAGGGTGTTGATGGGGTCCCGGAGCCTGAAAGTACGGCCCAGGACCCAGCTGTGAAGAGAAGGGGCAGGAGGCGTGGGAAACCGGCCCCCGTAGTTCCCGTGGTCCAGAAGGAGGTAGACCCCGAGGGGGATGCCCTGGAGCCCACAGGGGAACAAATTGCCGAACTGGGAGATCTGCCCGAGCTGACCCATTGGCAGCAGGATGGTGGTCCCTCCAGGGAGGAATTCTGTGCGGAACAGAAAGTGTGCCCTTCTCTTGTGGGCATGAGGCAGCAGGCCTCAGCCCAATCCTCAGGTGATCAGTCAGGGTCACATTTTGTGTACTGGGAGAACGACCTCCTGTATAGCGAGCCTAAGGCTGCTGAGCCTGGGTCAGCCCGTGTGCTGGTGGTACCCCAGCGCTTCAGAGCCTTCCTACTGGGTTTGGCTCATGACGTTCCGTTAGCTGGACATCTGGGGCAGGACAAGACCTATGACAGGCTTGTCACCCATTTTTATTGGCCTCAGATGCGAAGGGATGTAGACATCCACTGCAAGACTTGTCACACTTGCCAGGCAAGTGGGAAAAGCGGGAGGAAGCAGAAGGCTCCCCTCCAACCTTTTCCAGTGGTCAGTACCCCCTTTGACCGGGTGGGTATTGACATTGTTGGGCCCCTGGACCCCAAGACAGCCCTGGGCAACAGGTTCATCCTGGTCTTGGTGGACCATGCCACGATGTACCCGGAAGCCATCCCTCTCAGAACAGTGACGGCCCCCGTGGTGGGACGGGCACTGATGGGTGTTTTCTCCCGGATGGGGTTCCCCAGAGAGGTGGTGTCGGACCGAGGCACCAACTTCATTTCGAACTATATGAAGTCTCTATGGAAGGAGTGTGGGGTAACCTACAAGTTCACCACTCCTTACCATCCTCAAGGAAATGGGCTGGTTGAGAGATTCAACCGGACCCTGAAAGGCATGATTATGGGTCTTGAAGAACCAATGAGGCGGAAATGGGACGTCCTCTTGCCATGCCTGTTGTTTGCTTACCGTGAGGTACCGCAGAAGTCTCTAGGGTTCAGCCCCTTTGAGCTCTTATACGGTCACCCGGTAAGAGGGCCTTTGAGTCTGGTCAAGGAAGGCTGGGAGCAATCTCCCAGGAAACCTCCCCAGGATGTATACAGCTACATGCTGGCCTTTCGGAACCAGACTCGGCGCTTCAGAGAACTTGCTCAGGCAAATCTGGAGGCCAGCCAGGAGGAGATGAAGCGTTGGTACGACCGGAATGCCACTCTGGTAGAGCTTCAGCCTGGTCAGGAAGTGTGGGTCATGTCCCCTGTGGAACCTTGTGCGCTCAAGGACAGGTGGACTGGACCGTTTAAGGTTGTGGAGAAGAAGAGCGATGTCACCTACCTGGTGGACTTGAAATCTCCCAGGAACCCCTTGCGGGTCCTGCATATCAACCGCTTGAAGCCCCACTTAGAAAGGTCCGAAGTGGGCATGCTCCTAGCTACAGATGATGGAACGGAGGAGGAGAGTGAGCCTCTTCCTGACCTCCTGTGTGCTAAAGAGCAAGATGGGTCGGTGGATGGTGTGGTCCTCTCTGACACACTGACCCTTGAGCAGAAACAGGATTGTCGCCAACTGTTGGGACAATTCCCGGATCTGTTTTCCTTGGTTCCGGGTGTCACGCATTGGTGTGTCCATGACGTTGACACCGGAGACAGCCCTCCTGTGAAGCACAAGGCTTACAGGGTGACTGACAAGGTCAGAGCGTACATTAAGGAGGAGGTCTCCAAGATGTTCGCGTTAGGGGTGATTGAGTCCTCTAGCAGTCCTTGGGCCAGCCCAGTGGTCTTGGTCCCGAAGGCTGCAGCGCCTGGTGCTTCACCGGAACTCCGGTTCTGTGTGGATTACCGAGGGCTCAATTCGGTCACGAAGACTGACGCGCACCCCATCCCCAGAGCTGATGAGCTCATCGATCGGTTGGGGGCTGCCCGATACCTTAGTACGTTTGATTTAACGTCTGGGTACTGGCAGATCGCCTTGACTGATGGGGCAAAGGAGAGGTCAGCATTCTCCACACCAGATGGGCTATACCAGTTCCGGGTGATGCCCTTTGGGATGAAGAATGCCCCTGCCACCTTCCAGAGGTTGGTCAACCAGGTCTTGGCTGGACTGGAGGATTTCAGTGCCGCCTACCTGGACGACATCGCAGTGTTCAGCGCCAGCTGGGAGGAACACTTGCGCCACCTCCAGGAAGTGTTGTTGGCCCTGCGCGGAGCAGGCCTCACAATCAAAGCCAGTAAGTGCCAGATTGGGCAGGGTTCGGTGGTGTACTTGGGGCACCAAGTAGGGAGCGGTAAGGTTGCCCCCCTGCAACCCAAGATTGATACCATCCTGGCTTGGGCGCCGCCCAAAACCCAAACTCAGGTGAGAGCCTTCCTAGGACTCACGGGTTACTACAGGAGGTTTGTCAAGGATTACGGTAACATCGTGCACCCCTTGACGTCGCTTACTTCCAGGAAGCAGCCACGAAACGTGATCTGGACTGATGCCTGTCAAACGGCCTTTGACACCCTGAAAACTGCAATGTGCACAGCACCTATACTCCAGGCACCCGACTTTTCGAAAGAATTCATTGTTCAGACGGATGCTTCAGAGCATGGCGTGGGGGCTGTTCTAGCTCAGGTGAATGAAGAGGGCCGAGACTTGCCTGTAGCCTTCATCAGTAGGAGGTTACTTCCCAGGGAAACGAGGTGGAGTGCGATAGAGAGAGAAGCATTTGCTGTGGTCTGGGCGCTGAAGAAGCTAAGACCCTACCTGTTTGGGACTCACTTCCGGGTTCAGACAGACCACAGGCCCCTCAGATGGTTGATGCAGATGAGGGGTGAGAATCCGAAACTGTTGAGGTGGTCCATTCCTCTCCAGGGGATGGACTTTACGGTGGAACACCGCCCTGGTACAGATCACGCCAATGCTGATGGTCTGTCCAGATTTTTCCGCCTTAGTGAAGAGAACTCCCTAGGTCAAGGGTAGTTCTCCCCACATTTCAGCTGGAGGGGACAGGTGTTAGACCTGACATCATTGGCTTGAGTCTCTCCTCCATTTTTTCTGTTTTGCCTCTACTGTTTTACGATGTTTTGCTGGTATATGCTTTGGGCGCCGTGTCACTGCTGATCAGTGCCATAGCGCAAGTGCTCCCTATGTTAAATTGATGTATCTATTGTATCCATGTTTGGCTTATTTGGTTTACTATCAGTCCCTCGTCTAGTGCACCCAGAGTGCCGGGGCTTGTAAACGCAAATGCCGCTTGTGGGCTTGCAGCACGTGTTGTGCCACCCACAGGAGCGGCCTCGTAAAAGAATGTCTACGGGTCGGTCATTGCGAGACCCACATGCAGCCTCGTGCTGTCACGCCGGCCGCGCAAGTATACCTACTTGCCAGCCCTCCAAACCTTCCCTTGGCTTCATGTTATTCGCCCCTATGGTAGGCCTTCGGGCAGGGTGCATTGTAAGTCTGAGGTAGGACACGCCTGACCAAGTTGGCATGTCCTGATAGTGAATTACCGCCATCTTGGTCCTTCACTATTGCGAGGTAGCCTGCTCTCCATTGATTAGAATGGGCCGCCGGGATTATTAGTACTATGATCCTCGCTGGCTCGGAGAGCATGGTGCAATGTCGAGTTTGGTATCCCTGAACTCGGGGTTTAATTACGCATCCGTTGGTGTGGATGGTTTTTGGACTCTGGGTTCGAAAATAGCACTTTTAGAAGGTGTCTATTTTCTTGTCTAACCATATCTGGTTTCTGCTGGTTTTGCGTGTGTGTGACAGGAGCTGGGTGGCTCCCCAGGTCTGGATGAGTCAGTGTGAGATGAGTGGGACAGTTACGTTGAGAGTAGTTGTTGATAGCCTGCCTTGCCTGATACAATGTCGGCTCCACCTCCTGCCAAGCGGCTGATGGCTCTGTGCCTGCCATGGACGATCCTAGCCCCACCTCCTGCCAGGTGGCCGATAGCTCTGCTCCTGCCAGTGTCAATGCTGGCTCCACCTCCTGCTGGGCGTCTGAGGACCCAGCCCTGCTCAGTGAATAGGCCAGGTGCTTCTGCCTGGCTCCACCCACAACGGACCCAGGATGTTGGGAAACCCCCGGCATGGACAAAGGGATCAAAGACGAAAAGGGGTATAAAAGTAGGACCCCTGAACCAAGAATTTAGATCACTTCTGACAAGGAACCCTGTAACCAAGGACAAGAGGCCGCTGATCTAAGGACTGCCTACCCCTTCTGCCAGTGTGCTGTTGTTGGGGGAATCCTGCAGTGCTTCTTTATTTTTGCCAAGGAACCAGGAGAGAGGAACTGTGTGTGTACTCTCACGCTTGCTAAGAAAATCTCCAAGGACTGGAAGAGTGCCAGTCTCCTGCTGAAGTCACAGGGCTAAAGGACTTCATCTGCTTAAAGTGCTATTTTGTTGGAACCGTGAATCCAGCACCTCTGAAAGAATCAGCAATCACGACAACCGAACGCTAGGCCCAACCGACGCCAGCAGCAACGCCAGTGAGTGGGAGTACGGCTCTAGCTCCAGAGGACCTCGTGTCTGCACCGCTGCTGATCGCATCACCTGTGTGCCCTTCGACACCGTGAGCGCTGCTCACTCTGTGCAACCGCATCATCAACGACGACGCCTGCTGAGGCCGGATCGACACCGAAGACGCGACGCCGGATTGCTCGACGCCGCTGATCATCGTGTGCTTCATTTTCCTAAGGTACTGTGTTGTTGGGGGTCCGTGTGACTCCAGGCTTGACGTAGCGCTCCTCGCGGTCGACGCCGAACCTTTGGATTAACTTTGCCTTAACGTCGTGTAGCCCCCGTGCGGGTTACCCTGTTGCTAAGAACTGCATTGCCAAGAAGAAGATTTGCTTTGATACTAAAAACTTTTTGCTAAAGAAGAAACTACCTTTGAACTATCCTTTTTTTTCCTTCCCAACGTATTTATTCCGATTGTGTACAGTTTGTCGTTATTTTGGTCTTGTGCTAAGCCTTATATAAAAATTCTTATTTTTATAATACTACTGTGTCGTGTCCATTTGTAGTGCATTCCCGGTATTACTGTATGTGGTCATAGTTGCTTAACGCACAGCCTCTGAGATAAGCCTGTTCTGCTCTGCCAAGCTACCAAGGGGGTGAGCAGGGGTTATCAAAGGGTGTGATCCCCTTGCCCTGACTAGAAAAGGAGTGTCCCTATTTGTCAGAAGTGTATACCTCTGCCAACTAGAGACAGCCGGTTCTAACAGGGTACAGGGGTATTTTTAGGTTTTAGGGCTGGGTTTGGGTTTAGGGGTACAGGGGCATTTTTAGGGTTCAGGGTTGGGTTTGGGTTTTGGGGTACAGGGGTATTTTTAGGGTTCAGTTTTTAAATAAATAATTTAAAATAATTAAAAAAATTATTTTGATACATTTTATTTATTATTATTGTTCTTTAATAATAATATTATTAATAGTTCTTTTATAAATAAACTATTTTTAAAAATATATATAAGTTCAAATTAATTATTTTTAAATAATTTAATTTTTTTAATTAATTAAATTTAATTAAATTTCATTTTTAAGTAAAATAATATACTTACCTATACTTACGTTGTAATGGCATGCGTTGTAATAGCATCTGCTATGTAATATATTGCGTTGTAAAGGTATGCGTTGTAAATGTTGCTGGGTTGTAAAAATTGCGATGTAACGGTCTGAGTTGTAAAATTTCGCGTTGTAACGTCATACATCCCCAAGTTGATAACCTAATCCTGTAAGGAGAAAAAGGTTAAAACACAGTTACACACATTGTACAGAAATGAAATGGTAGCCTTGTCTATAATGTTGTTTTCTCCTAGCGGGTTAATATAACTTAAACAGGATGATATATGTAATGTGTAATGTAATGTAAGGTGCACTTGTATAGCGCGACTATCACCCAAAGGGTATCCTGGCGCTTAGATTACAGAACAGCGGGATCAAGAGAATAGGCACGGTCTACTCTCTAGGGAACAAACAGGTTTTCAGTTCCTTCCTGAAACTGGACAAGGTGTTCAGCTGTCTACCAGTCCTAAACTGTAGATAGAAAGTAAATTAATGACCAAAAATAAACAGTGCTATAACTTGTAATTCAATTGCAGAATGGGCTCGTGTACTGCAAAGTGTTCTGATTTAGTCAGCAGTAAAATCACATTGCTGGAGAGTGAAATTGAGAGTAAGACTCAATGAGACTGAAATAGTCAAAGGACGATTAACAATGAAATCCAGACTCAGCGCGTAATATCCAACCTCAGCGCGTACACAAATTTGCTCATCGATCACAAGATGAAACTTCAAAAGATGCGTAATGTTGGGTGTATTGTAATCTCCTTTGCAACACGTATCTGACACAACGCGTAGTCTGCTTTATGTTGAGAATTCCAATGAGCGCATAACTCTAGCTGACGGTGTGTGTCGTAGATCTCGAGGACTCTAATGAACTTAGAGCCGTGGCTGATGATGTGCATCACAGCCCCAACGTTCTACGACATCATCAAATGAAAGAATGGGTATGCACTCAAAATATCGAGTAAGAAATATAGAATTGCATTAATATCGAGTAAAAAATATAGAATGGACAGAATATCGAATGGACAGAATATAGACAACAAAAATATTGAATGTAATGGACAAAATATCGAATGGACAGAATATAGACAGCAAAAATATCGATTTTGAGGTAAGTTAATATCAATTTACATAAATATAGAAAGTCAAAATATCGAAGCTTATAATATAGATGTTAAATATATCGATTTTTTAATAATATCGAATTTTTTAAAATGTTTTTTATGTTAGTATATGTGTGAAAAGTCTATGTTTATTTTATAATTTATTCTAAGTAATGAATTTTATGGTATTTAATTTTTGCGTAATTTAATTCTGTAGCGGGTTGTGGGTTTATAGGGGAATAGGGTGGGACGTAATTTAATTATAATTGATTAAATGTTTTAATATATTTATTGCTATTTATCTTGAATTAATTGTTAATTAATTTTTTATTGGTTATTCATTAAATTATAATTGGTAATGATTTTTTATTGATTGATTAATTGATAATTAAGTTAATTTTGTTAATTTATTTACTGTAGCGCATTGTGGGTTTATAGGGGAATAGGGTGGGAAGTAATGTAATTATAATTGAATAAATGTTTTAATTTATTTATTGGTATTTATCTTGAATTCATTGTTAATTAATTTTTAATTGGCAATTAATTAAATTCTAATTGGTAATTCATTTTTATTAATTGATTAATTGATAATTATGTTAATTGTGTTAATGTATTTACTGTAGCGGGTTGTGGGTTTATAGGGTAATAGGGTGGGAAGTAATTTAATTGTAATTAATTACATTTTTGAATAGGTTTATTGGTATTTATTTTTAATTAATTGTTAATTATTTTTCAATTGTTAATTTATTAATTGTAAATTGGTAAATAATTTGTATTAATAGGTAATGATTTTTAATAAATATTTTTATTTGTATTTTTAATTGATTCATTATTATATTACATTAAATTGGTAATCATTTTTAATTAATTTGTAATTGGTATTAATATATATATTTTTTAAATTAATATATGAAGTATTTACTTTCCCTCCTGTTGCACTCACTGGAGTGAGAATAGTCATTTCTACCCCTACGCTATCCAACGCTTTCCCTACTGTTGCACTCTCTGGAGTGGGAATAGTAATTTTTACCCCTACGCTATCCAATGCTTTCCCTACTGTTGCACTCACTCGAGTGGGAATAGTAATTTTGACCTCTATGCTATTCAACGCTTTCCCTACTGTTGCACTCTCTGGAGTGGGAATAGTAATTTTTACCCTCCCGCTATCAAATGCTTTCCCTACTGTTGCACTCACTGGAGTGGGAATAGTAAATTTTACCCTTTCCGCTATCCTTCGTTAAAAATATTTTATATTTTTTATTAATATTACGTTCATATATATATGTATTAATAAATCAATTTGTATGTTTTTTTACTTACATTAATTATTTATTAATTTTAAGGTTATTATTTAAGTATTTTAAGTATGTTTAAGTTAATTATATTTTTTATTTAATTAATTTTTAATTACTTTAAAGCATTTAAAAAAAATCGATATTTTGACTAACTATATTTTTTACATCGATATTTTTGATTCAATATTTTTTTACTTACCTGTTTGGAGATAGGAAGTCGATATTTTGGCATTCTATATTTTTTACTCGATATTATGATAGTTCTATATTTTTGTCATCGATATTGTTTCAGTGATCCCCCTCACAGCACGCAGGAAGCCAGGCATAAAAGCAGACAGCAGGGGATCATCACTCACCCGGAAAGCAGCGATTACACCCAAAAGCTGCACTTCAACAAGTGGAGAGGGCCGAAAATCCCAGCAAACTCACTTGCCAAAGTCGAACACCTCAGCAAACTCGGGCAGAAAACAGGTTGCCTTGGGTACAGAGATGCAGGGCTACGCCGAGACACAATGTCCCATTGGCAACAGCAAACACGGACATTAAACGGCTTGGGTACAGAGCTGCAGGACTACGCCGCTGATCATCGTGTGCTTCATTTTCCTAAGGTACTGTGTTGTTGGGGGTCCGTGTGACTCCAGGCTTGACGTAGCGCTCCTCGCGGTCGACGCCGAACCTTTGGATTAACTTTGCCTTAACGTCGTGTAGCCCCCGTGCGGGTTACCCTGTTGCTAAGAACTGCATTGCCAAGAAGAAGATTTGCTTTGATACTAAAAACTTTGTGCTAAAGAAGAAACTACCTTTGAACTATCCTTTTTTTTCCTTCCCAACGTACTTATTCCGATTTTGTACAGTTTGTCGTTATTTTGGTCTTGTGCTAAGCCTTATATAAAAATTCTTATTTTTATAATACTACTGTGTCGTGTCCATTTGTAGTGCATTCCCGGTATTACTGTATGTGGTCATAGTTGCTTAACGCACAGCCTCTGAGATAAGCCTGTTCTGCTCTGCCAAGCTACCAAGGGGATGAGCAGGGGTTATCAAAGGGTGTGATCCCCTTGCCCTGACTAGAAAAGGAGTGTCCCTATTTGTCAGAAGTGTATACCTCTGCCAACTAGAGACAGCCGGTTCTAACATTGGTGGGTCAGCGGTGAGGATTTTGGACTTTGCACTTATGACCCATGTACAGTGATTCGTGTGCGCTACATAGTGAAAGCAGACCATAACGCAGTCACAATCTAATTGGGGAGGATCCTATTTTTGTTCTCCGCTTTCTTGAAACTTGATTTTTTGAACACTGCCAGTTTTAACCATGAGTGACAACGGAGTCACTGCCCCTGCTATCGTTGTTGTGGAGGAGTTCGAGAGGAGCAAGCTTAAGAAATACAAGAAAGATGAGCTGAAACACTTTTGCGACCAGTTTAAAGTTCCTACCACAGGCCTCTCAAGAAAAGATGATTTTTATAAAGCATTGCAGGCCTGGTGGGAGTCCAGAAATCCCTCTGATGTGGTGGTGGTACCCACAGAGGAAGGGGATGAGGAGGTGCCAGTGAATGGACCTGTGCCCTCTCCCGGAAGCAGTGTTTCCTCCAAAGGTCTTTCCCCTGAAGAAAGAGAAGAAAGGGAGAAAGAGCGAGCTTACAACATGGAGATGGCAAGGCTAAAGATAAATGGGCAGTTGGAGTTAGAAAATGCAAGAGGTAGAAGGGAAGCTGATTTGGAGATCAAAAAGCTAGAGTTTGAACGAGAGAAGTTAGCTTTGGAGCGTGAAGCCAGGTTGAGGGAGCTGGATATCCAAGCTAAAAAGTTAGAATTGAATCCCTCTGGTGGCAGCATTCCATCCGAGCCTGCAGAAAGTAAGTTTTACTTCCCGAAAGATGTGATCAAAGATTACAATAGGAATGAAGATATTGGTCAATGGTTTAAAGCATATGAGTTAGCATTGTTGGCCCACCGGGTCCCTGAGAAGGATTGGGGAGCGGGGTTGTGGGGTCGCTTTGTGAATGAGGGAAGAGATACCCTGTTAGACATGCCTGTTGCGGATAGGATGTCGTATGCTCATATGAAAGATGCTTTAATGTTGCGGTATGGCTTAACCCCCGAGAAGTACAGACAAGCTTTTAGAGAATGTAAGAAGTTGCCTGGTACGACGTGGGTTGAATATGTGTCTTATTTTTGCAGAGCCATGGATGGTTGTGTAAAGGGCAGCAAAGTGGAAAGTTATGAAGCTCTTTATGATTTGTTTGCTTGGGAGCACTTGTCTAATAACTGTTTTCCAGAGCTGCGCCAGCACCTGATTGATAGCAAGATATCTAACCCTAGAAAACTTGCTGAGGAGGCGGACCGCTGGGTCAGTACCAGGGTCCACAAGGGTCCAGTGGGAGACTCAGCCAAAGGTGGGCAGGGTCCCCAGCAGAAGAGTGGGGGGGACAAGGGAAAACAGAAGGAGTCTCAGAAAGGGCCCCAAAGTAATCCCCAAGGGTACCAAGGGAAAGGTTCCCAGCCTCCCCCTGAGAAGAAGCCAGGGGCCCCGACGGGTAAACCTGTTCATAGGGGCCCCCTAACCTGCTACGGTTGTGGGCAGGTGGGACACCGGTTTTATGACCCCCAGTGTCCCAAAAAGGATTCGAATGCACCACCGCATGCACCCCCCCGTCAGTTGGCGAGTGTAGCCCTGGGAGGGGAGAAGATGGTTGTCCATGGTGGGAGGGGTCCCGCAGAAATGTCCCTGGTCTCGCTAGGAGACATGCAAATGGTCCCTCCACCCCCTCTGCCTAGTAACACTAGTAAATATAGGCAGTGGGTGACCATTAATGGCCATAGAGTGGAAGCTCTCAGAGACACCGGAGCGAGTGTGACAGCTGTCAAGTGTCACTTGGTGTCTAGAGAGCAGGTGGTTCCCCACGCATTCTACCCCGTGATAGCTGCCGACAACTCCGAGAAAGAGTGTGAGGTGGCTCAGGTTTCCTTTGAATGGGGGGGAGTTTCAGGTACTCTTCAGGTTGCTGTGAGGCCCGCCATGCCTGTCGATTGTCTCCTGGGCAATGATTTGGAAGACTCCCCTTGGGCTAAGGTGGAGAGGGAGGCGCACTTGAAAATGTTGGGCGTGCCAGAGTGGGTGTGTGCAACCACTCGATCCATGACAGCGAGTAAGGGTGTTGATGGGGTCCCGGAGCCTGAAAGTACGGCCCAGGACCCAGCTGTGAAGAGAAGGGGCAGGAGGCGTGGGAAACCGGCCCCCGTAGTTCCCGTGGTCCAGAAGGAGGTAGACCCCGAGGGGGATGCCCTGGAGCCCACAGGGGAACAAATTGCCGAACTGGGAGATCTGCCCGAGCTGACCCATTGGCAGCAGGATGGTGGTCCCTCCAGGGAGGAATTCTGTGCGGAACAGAAAGTGTGCCCTTCTCTTGTGGGCATGAGGCAGCAGGCCTCAGCCCAATCCTCAGGTGATCAGTCAGGGTCACATTTTGTGTACTGGGAGAACGACCTCCTGTATAGCGAGCCTAAGGCTGCTGAGCCTGGGTCAGCCCGTGTGCTGGTGGTACCCCAGCGCTTCAGAGCCTTCCTACTGGGTTTGGCTCATGACGTTCCGTTAGCTGGACATCTGGCGCAGGACAAGACCTATGACAGGCTTGTCACCCATTTTTATTGGCCTCAGATGCGAAGGGATGTAGACATCCACTGCAAGACTTGTCACACTTGCCAGGCAAGTGGGAAAAGCGGGAGGAAGCAGAAGGCTCCCCTCCAACCTTTTCCAGTGGTCAGTACCCCCTTTGACCGGGTGGGTATTGACATTGTTGGGCCCCTGGACCCCAAGACAGCCCTGGGCAACAGGTTCATCCTGGTCTTGGTGGACCATGCCACGAGGTACCCGGAAGCCATCCCTCTCAGAACAGTGACGGCCCCCGTGGTGGGACGGGCACTGATGGGTGTTTTCTCCCGGATGGGGTTCCCCAGAGAGGTGGTGTCGGACCGAGGCACCAACTTCATTTCGAACTATATGAAGTCTCTATGGAAGGAGTGTGGGGTAACCTACAAGTTCACCACTCCTTACCATCCTCAAGGAAATGGGCTGGTTGAGAGATTCAACCGGACCCTGAAAGGCATGATTATGGGTCTTGAAGAACCAATGAGGCGGAAATGGGACGTCCTCTTGCCATGCCTGTTGTTTGCTTACCGTGAGGTACCGCAGAAGTCTCTAGGGTTCAGCCCCTTTGAGCTCTTATACGGTCACCCCGTAAGAGGGCCTTTGAGTCTGGTCAAGGAAGGCTGGGAGCAATCTCCCAGGAAACCTCCCCAGGATGTATACAGCTACATGCTGGCCTTTCGGAACCAGACTCGGCGCTTCAGAGAACTTGCTCAGGCAAATCTGGAGGCCAGCCAGGAGGAGATGAAGCGTTGGTACGACCGGAATGCCACTCTGGTAGAGCTTCAGCCTGGTCAGGAAGTGTGGGTCATGTCCCCTGTGGAACCTTGTGCGCTCAAGGACAGGTGGACTGGACCGTTTAAGGTTGTGGAGAAGAAGAGCGATGTCACCTACCTGGTGGACTTGAAATCTCCCAGGAACCCCTTGCGGGTCCTGCATATCAACCGCTTGAAGCCCCACTTAGAAAGGTCCGAAGTGGGCATGCTCCTAGCTACAGATGATGGAACGGAGGAGGAGAGTGAGCCTCTTCCTGACCTCCTGTGTGCTAAAGAGCAAGATGGGTCGGTGGATGGTGTGGTCCTCTCTGACACACTGACCCTTGAGCAAAAACAGGATTGTCGCCAACTGTTGGGACAATTCCCGGATCTGTTTTCCTTGGTTCCGGGTGTCACGCATTGGTGTGTCCATGACGTTGACACCGGAGACAGCCCTCCTGTGAAGCACAAGGCTTACAGGGTGACTGACAAGGTCAGAGCGTACATTAAGGAGGAGGTCTCCAAGATGTTCCCGTTAGGGGTGATTGAGTCCTCTAGCAGTCCTTGGGCCAGCCCAGTGGTCTTGGTCCCGAAGGCTGCAGCGCCTGGTGCTTCACCGGAACTCCGGTTCTGTGTGGATTACCGAGGGCTCAATTCGGTCACGAAGACTGACGCGCACCCCATCCCCAGAGCTGATGAGCTCATTGATCGGTTGGGGGCTGCCCGATACCTTAGTACGTTTGATTTAACGTCTGGGTACTGGCAGATCGCCTTGACTGATGGGGCAAAGGAGAGGTCAGCATTCTCCACACCAGATGGGCTATACCAGTTCCGGGTGATGCCCTTTGGGATGAAGAATGCCCCTGCCACCTTCCAGAGGTTGGTCAACCAGGTCTTGGCTGGACTGGAGGATTTCAGTGCCGCCTACCTGGACGACATCGCAGTGTTCAGCGCCAGCTGGGAGGAACACTTGCGCCACCTCCAGGAAGTGTTGTTGGCCCTGCGCGGAGCAGGCCTCACAATCAAAGCCAGTAAGTGCCAGATTGGGCAGGGTTCGGTGGTGTACTTGGGGCACCAAGTAGGGAGCGGTAAGGTTGCCCCCCTGCAACCCAAGATTGATACCATCCTGGCTTGGGCGCCGCCCAAAACCCAAACTCAGGTGAGAGCCTTCCTAGGACTCACGGGTTACTACAGGAGGTTTGTCAAGGATTACGGTAACATCGTGCACCCCTTGACGTCGCTTACTTCCAGGAAGCAGCCACGAAACGTGATCTGGACTGATGCCTGTCAAACGGCCTTTGACACCCTGAAAACTGCAATGTGCACAGCACCTATACTCCAGGCACCCGACTTTTCGAAAGAATTCATTGTTCAGACGGACGCTTCAGAGCATGGCGTGGGGGCTGTTCTAGCTCAGGTGAATGAAGAGGGCCGAGACTTGCCTGTAGCCTTCATCAGTAGGAGGTTACTTCCCAGGGAAACGAGGTGGAGTGCGATAGAGAGAGAAGCATTTGCTGTGGTCTGGGCGCTGAAGAAGCTAAGACCCTACCTGTTTGGGACTCACTTCCGGGTTCAGACAGACCACAGGCCCCTCAGATGGTTGATGCAGATGAGGGGTGAGAATCCGAAACTGTTGAGGTGGTCCATTCCTCTCCAGGGGATGGACTTTACGGTGGAACACCGCCCTGGTACAGATCACGCCAATGCTGATGGTCTGTCCAGATTTTTCCGCCTTAGTGAAGAGAACTCCCTAGGTCAAGGGTAGTTCTCCCCACATTTCAGCTGGAGGGGACAGGTGTTAGACCTGACATCATTGGCTTGAGTCTCTCCTCCATTTTTTCTGTTTTGCCTCTACTGTTTTACGATGTTTTGCTGGTATATGCTTTGGGCGCCGTGTCACTGCTGATCAGTGCCATAGCGCAAGTGCTCCCTATGTTAAATTGATGTATCTATTGTATCCATGTTTGGCTTATTTGGTTTACTATCAGTCCCTCGTCTAGTGCACCCAGAGTGCCGGGGCTTGTAAACGCAAATGCCGCTTGTGGGCTTGCAGCACGTGTTGTGCCACCCACAGGAGCGGCCTCGTAAAAGAATGTCTACGGGTCGGTCATTGCGAGACCCACGTGCAGCCTCGTGCTGTCACGCCGGCCGCGCAAGTATACCTACTTGCCAGCCCTCCAAACCTTCCCTTGGCTTCATGTTATTCGCCCCTATGGTAGGCCTTCGGGCAGGGTGCATTGTAAGTCTGAGGTAGGACACGCCTGACCAAGTTGGCATGTCCTGATAGTGAATTACCGCCATCTTGGTCCTTCACTATTGCGAGGTAGCCTGCTCTCCATTGATTAGAATGGGCCGCCGGGATTATTAGTACTATGATCCTCGCTGGCTCGGAGAGCATGGTGCAATGTCGAGTTTGGTATCCCTGAACTCGGGGTTTAATTACGCATCCGTTGGTGTGGATGGTTTTTGGACTCTGGGTTCGAAAATAGCACTTTTAGAAGGTGTCTATTTTCTTGTCTAACCATATCTGGTTTCTGCTGGTTTTGCGTGTGTGTGACAGGAGCTGGGTGGCTCCCCAGGTCTGGATGAGTCAGTGTGAGATGAGTGGGACAGTTACGTTGAGAGTAGTTGTTGATAGCCTGCCTTGCCTGATACAATGTCGGCTCCACCTCCTGCCAAGCGGCTGATGGCTCTGTGCCTGCCATGGACGATCCTAGCCCCACCTCCTGCCAGGTGGCCGATAGCTCTGCTCCTGCCAGTGTCAATGCTGGCTCCACCTCCTGCTGGGCGTCTGAGGACCCAGCCCTGCTCAGTGAATAGGCCAGGTGCTTCTGCCTGGCTCCACCCACAACGGACCCAGGATGTTGGGAAACCCCCGGCATGGACAAAGGGATCAAAGACGAAAAGCGGTATAAAAGTAGGACCCCTGAACCAAGAATTTAGATCACTTCTGACAAGGAACCCTGTAACCAAGGACAAGAGGCCGCTGATCTAAGGACTGCCTACCCCTTCTGCCAGTGTGCTGTTGTTGGGGGAATCCTGCAGTGCTTCTTTATTTTTGCCAAGGAACCAGGAGAGAGGAACTGTGTGTGTACTCTCACGCTTGCTAAGAAAATCTCCAAGGACTGGAAGAGTGCCAGTCTCCTGCTGAAGTCACAGGGCTAAAGGACTTCATCTGCTTAAAGTGCTATTTTGTTGGAACCGTGAATCCAGCACCTCTGAAAGAATCAGCAATCACGACAACCGAACGCTAGGCCCAACCGACGCCAGCAGCAACGCCAGTGAGTGGGAGTACGGCTCTAGCTCCAGAGGACCTCGTGTCTGCACCGCTGCTGATCGCATCACCTGTGTGCCCTTCGACGCCGTGAGCGCTGCTCACTCTGTGCAACCGCATCATCAACGACGACGCCTGCTGAGGCCGGATCGACACCGAAGACGCGACGCCGGATTGCTCGACGCCGCTGATCATCGTGTGCTTCATTTTCCTAAGGTACTGTGTTGTTGGGGGTCCGTGTGACTCCAGGCTTGACGTAGCGCTCCTCGCGGTCGACGCCGAACCTTTGGATTAACTTTGCCTTAACGTCGTGTAGCCCCCGTGCGGGTTACCCTGTTGCTAAGAACTGCATTGCCAAGAAGAAGATTTGCTTTGATACTAAAAACTTTTTGCTAAAGAAGAAACTACCTTTGAACTATCCTTTTTTTTCCTTCCCAACGTATTTATTCTGATTGTGTACAGTTTGTCGTTATTTTGGTCTTGTGCTAAGCCTTATATAAAAATTCTTATTTTTATAATACTACTGTGTCGTGTCCATTTGTAGTGCATTCCCGGTATTACTGTATGTGGTCATAGTTGCTTAACGCACAGCCTCTGAGATAAGCCTGTTCTGCTCTGCCAAGCTACCAAGGGGGTGAGCAGGGGTTATCAAAGGGTGTGATCCCCTTGCCCTGACTAGAAAAGGAGTGTCCCTATTTGTCAGAAGTGTATACCTCTGCCAACTAGAGACAGCCGGTTCTAACAGGGTACAGGGGTATTTTTAGGTTTTAGGGCTGGGTTTGGGTTTAGGGGTACAGGGGCATTTTTAGGGTTCAGGGTTGGGTTTGGGTTTTGGGGTACAGGGGTATTTTTAGGGTTCAGTTTTTAAATAAATAATTTAAAATAATTAAAAAAATTATTTTGATAAATTTTATTTATTATTATTGTTCTTTAATAATAATATTATTAATAGTTCTTTTATAAATAAACTATTTTTAAAAATATATAAGTACAAATTAATTATTTTTAAATAATTTAATTTTTTAAATTAATTAAATTTAATTAAATTTCATTTTTAAGTAAAATAATATACTTACCTATACTTACGTTGTAATGGCATGCGTTGTAATAGCATCTGCTATGTAATATATTGCGTTGTAAAGGTATGCGTTGTAAATGTTGCTGGGTTGTAAAAATTGCGATGTAACGGTCTGAGTTGTAAAATTTCGCGTTGTAACGTCATACATCCCCAAGTTGATAACCTAATCCTGTAAGGAGAAAAAGGTTAAAACACAGTTACACACATTGTACAGAAATGAAATGGTAGCCTTGTCTATAATGTTGTTTTCTCCTAGCGGGTTAATATAACTTAAACAGGATGATATATGTAATGTGTAATGTAATGTAAGGTGCACTTGTATAGCGCGACTATCACCCAAAGGGTATCCTGGCGCTTAGATTACAGAACAGCGGGATCAAGAGAATAGGCACGGTCCACTCTCTAGGGAACAAACAGGTTTTCAGTTCCTTCCTGAAACTGGACAAGGTGTTCAGCTGTCTACCAGTCCTAAACTGTAGATAGAAAGTAAATTAATGACCAAAAATAAACAGTGCTATAACTTGTAATTCAATTGCAGAATGGGCTCGTGTACTGCAAAGTGTTCTGATTTAGTCAGCAGTAAAATCACATTGCTGGAGAGTGAAATTGAGAGTAAGACTCAATGAGACTGAAATAGTCAAAGGACGATTAACAATGAAATCCAGACTCAGCGCGTAATATCCAACCTCAGCGCGTACACAAATTTGCTCATCGATCACAAGATGAAACTTCAAAAGATGCGTAATGTTGGGTGTATTGTAATCTCCTTTGCAACACGTATCTGACACAACGCGTAGTCTGCTTTATGTTGAGAATTCCAATGAGCGCAGAACTCTAGCTGACGGTGTGTGTCGTAGATCTCGAGGACTCTAATGAACTTAGAGCCGTGGCTGATGATGTGCATCACAGCCCCAACGTTCTACGACATCATCAAATGAAAGAATGGGTATGCACTCAAAATATCGAGTAAGAAATATAGAATTGCATTAATATCGAGTAAAAAATATAGAATGGACAGAATATCGAATGGACAGAATATAGACAACAAAAATATTGAATGTAATGGACAAAATATCGAATGGACAGAATATAGACAGCAAAAATATCGATTTTGAGGTAAGTTAATATCAATTTACATAAATATAGAAAGTCAAAATATCGAAGCTTATAATATAGATGTTAAATATATCGATTTTTTAATAATATCGAATTTTTTTAAATGTTTTTTATGTTAGTATATGTGTGAAAAGTCTATGTTTATTTTATAATTTATTCTAAGTAATGAATTTTATGGTATTTAATTTTTGCGTAATTTAATTCTGTAGCGGGTTGTGGGTTTATAGGGGAATAGGGTGGGACGTAATTTAATTATAATTGATTAAATGTTTTAATATATTTATTGCTATTTATCTTGAATTAATTGTTAATTAATTTTTTATTGGTTATTCATTAAATTATAATTGGTAATGATTTTTTATTGATTGATTAATTGATAATTAAGTTAATTTTGTTAATTTATTTACTGTAGCGCATTGTGGATTTATAGGGGAATAGGGTGGGAAGTAATGTAATTATAATTGAATAAATGTTTTAATTTATTTATTGGTATTTATCTTGAATTCATTGTTAATTAATTTTTAATTGGCAATTAATTAAATTCTAATTGGTAATTCATTTTTATTAATTGATTAATTGATAATTATGTTAATTGTGTTAATTTATTTACTGTAGCGGGTTGTGGGTTTATAGGGTAATAGGGTGGGAAGTAATTTAATTGTAATTAATTACATTTTTGAATAGGTTTATTGGTATTTATTTTTAATTAATTGTTAATTATTTTTCAATTGTTAATTTATTAATTGTAAATTGGTAAATAATTTGTATTAATAGGTAATGATTTTTAATAAATATTTTTATTTGTATTTTTAATTGATTCATTATTATATTACATTAAATTGGTAATCATTTTTAATTAATTTGTAATTGGTATTAATATATATATTTTTTAAATTAATATATGAAGTATTTACTTTCCCTCCTGTTGCACTCACTGGAGTGAGAATAGTCATTTCTACCCCTACGCTATCCAACGCTTTCCCTACTGTTGCACTCTCTGGAGTGGGAATAGTAATTTTTACCCCTACGCTATCCAATGCTTTCCCTACTGTTGCACTCACTCGAGTGGGAATAGTAATTTTGACCTCTATGCTATTCAACGCTTTCCCTACTGTTGCACTCTCTGGAGTGGGAATAGTAATTTTTACCCTCCCGCTATCAAATGCTTTCCCTACTGTTGCACTCACTGGAGTGGGAATAGTAAATTTTACCCTTTCCGCTATCCTTCGTTAAAAATATTTTATATTTTTTATTAATATTACGTTCATATATATATGTATTAATAAATCAATTTGTATGTTTTTTTACTTACATTAATTATTTATTAATTTTAAGGTTATTATTTAAGTATTTTAAGTATGTTTAAGTTAATTATATTTATTATTTAATTAATTTTTAATTACTTTAAAGCATTTAAAAAAAATCGATATTTTGACTAACTATATTTTTTACATCGATATTTTTGATTCAATACTTTTTTTACTTACCTGTTTGGAGATAGGAAGTCGATATTTTGGCATTCTATATTTTTTACTCGATATTATGATAGTTCTATATTTTTGTCATCGATATTGTTTCAGTGATCCCCCTCACAGCACGCAGGAAGCCAGGCATAAAAGCAGACAGCAGGGGATCATCACTCACCGGGAAAGCAGCGTTTACACCCAAAAGCTGCACTTCAACAAGTGGAGAGGGCCGAAAATCCCAGCAAACTCACTTGCCAAAGTCGAACACCTCAGCAAACTCGGGCAGAAAACAGGTTGCCTTGGGTACAGAGATGCAGGGCTACGCCGAGACACAATGTCCCATTGGCAACAGCAAACACGGACATTAAACGGCTTGGGTACAGAGCTGCAGGACTACGCCGAGACACAGTGTCCCATCGACAAAGAAGCATCCCACTCTCAATGCTGCTAGCAGCTGGGCCACTCCAAAAGAGGAAAACTGAAATGCAGGATACTTCTGGAGCACACAGCCAACGTCACACGCTTGGATGGAGACACAACCAGTTGTCCAACTTGTCACCAATTTGAAGTAATCACACTGAAGCAGGTAAGAGTGAGACGAATATATGACTTTACCACGAACACAAATACCCCGCATGGCATTTCCACGCGAATTTTTCTTCGCAAGTGGCTGTACCACGCAGCTTTTTAGAACGCAAGTTCTTACCTCGCATTTCAAAAACGTTACGTTCACCAGCTCTTACACGTCCACAAAAACTAAAAAAGGACTTCATTTATGACGTACTCGCCACGTCTTCGGTGCGGCTCTTTTTTTTTTTTTTTTTATTGACACTTTAGTGCGTTTTTTTACTGTATGTAGCCTGCTCGTTTTTTTTTTTAAATGGGGGGGAGACCCCCCCAACCCCCCAAGGCCACGCAGAACTTACATGCTGGACGACCAAAAGGAATACCACTTGCGTGGTGAAGACGGTCGTTGAAGGCTCCCTCGTTGAAGAGACGTTTGCGGGGTAAGTGGATCGTTAAAAACGTCAAGCGTGGAAAAGACATCGTTGTAAATGATGTTTCCCGTGTGAGACCATCAGGTTTATTGACTGTCTGCCTCAACAGCTCCCAGGGTCAACTCACAACCGTTCCTTCAGTTCAAACTATAACATTCAATTACAGTAGCTGTGACATATTAGTTTCTAAGAAGAGCATGAGTAGAGAAGTGAATGCGTGCTTTCACAAGAATGCTACAACAGGGCAGTGGGGAAAATGGTAGAATGAGACCTTAAACATTGTATGCTGAGATTAAAACCGACTCGAGGAATAAACATATGTACTTTCGAATGCACAGTCTCATTCTGGGAGAAGGACGCACAGCCATTCACTGGTTGGAGTCCTTGGGCTTGACCCTTGGTGCAAAGACACGCGGGAGCTCACTGGAAGAGGAAAACACTAAACTGGAAGTACACCTGGCATGTTGGAGGAAAAGGTTTAAGAAGCTGGTTAATGGTACTGAATCTGATATCTCACCTTAGGTGACTCTCACTGTTTGCCACCAATGCAATGTGATAGCAAATCCTACAGATCACTATTTACCGAGTTTGCAAACGGTAAATCACTTATCATATGTTACTAACCCATTGTGCTATTTTAAAAAACCTTTTCTGAATCACAAAATGGATTTATCAATGATTAACGATTTGTAATTTGGAATGGGACATTTTTGGAGTGTTCCTTCCAAATTGTGAATCAGCAAAATAAGTATCAATGGTTTGTGACCATATTTTTAGTTGCAAAACATCGAACAGCTAACGACTCCCAAGTTGGGGTGGTAACTGATTTGGAAGTGGGAATAAATGTGACCACTGTCAACTCTTGGCTGAAGTTTTTAAAAATGTTAAACTTTTCTTTTTTAAATCAACCTTGTTTTCGTTAATGAAATTGGACTGCTATTGAAAAAAAAGTCTTCAATTTTGAAATACAATCAGTGGGTGGTGATTTGCTGTCCCACGCAAGTCGCCATAACTGTGATTATTGCCAATAACAGGGGGCAGGGCAAAATTTCAACCTAATGAATATTAATTTGGTCAGTCAATTTCAAACACAAGGCGATTCTTTAATTTGAGACCTGGCCTATTGGTACATAGGTCTGTTCGCAAATTGAGATACTGGTTGCAAAATGTCCATACAAAATTTGTGACTGCTTTTTGCAACCAGAACAATAATTTTCCCAAAACTTTATATTGCTAAAGCCTTGCAGCACTTTAGATGACATCAGAGGGAGGGGAGCGGAAGCGACACACCCAAGCACACGCACACATACACATAACCCTCACAGCCATGCATTCACACACGCGCACACACAAACACAAACACATCCATTCACAACACTCTTTACCAAACATTCATACATACACGTATGCAGCAAACATTAATTTAAAAAAAAAAGACAGTTACCTGCAGCCAGCTCTGCCTCAGAGGTTCCAGGAGGCTTAGGACTGTTGCCTGCCCTCATTGGCTGACCCAAGGTCAGCTAATAAGGGAAGGCAGCAGTCCCAACATCATCACAGAGTGGGATGGGGTCAGTTAGACTGCTGACCCCCACCTCTCTCTGGGTTGAAGTGTCACTGATTGACACTCGACCCTGGACGCTTAAGAGCTTAAAACTGAAGCGCCCAGGTGCGAGGCAATCAGTGATGCTACCCCTCAACACTGAGGGGAGGGCCTCAAGGACCTTTGCTAAAATTACTATTCTAACTCCAGGGGGGCGTAATAGTAGGGTAAGTGTTGGATGGTGTAGGGGTTAAAATTTAATCAAATACTTACCCATACTTACGGTGTAATGGCATGTGTTGTAATAGCAGCTGTGTTGTAATGTTATGCGTTGTAATGGATCCTGCGCTGTAAAAGTTTTGTTGTAATGGTAGTGCGTTGTTTTAGTTGCGTTGTAATGGCTGTTTCCCGCCTGAATTGAAAGTGAACAGTGTTTGTCAGGCTGACTTTTGTGCAGCCTGACAGACACTGTTTTTGAGGGGCAAAAAGTGGAGAGGCGTGGCCCCTCAGCCCCAATGGACCAGCCGTGCCTGGATTTCACCTTATTCGAGGTCAAACATTTGCCATATTTCTATGCAAAGTTTTTAACTTTTGCTGAATGACATGAAGTAATGCAATACTTGGGAAACTATTATATGCAGTTTACTCAAAAAACCTAAAATGCTCTCCCCTTCAAAGAAAAACATTTGGATTTCAGCACCACTTTCTCCCCCATCAGTGTGAAGATTCTGTATGTGATACCAAAAGTCTATTCGTTCATGTGAATTAGTCACTTTGCGCAGTAAAATAAGAACTATAAACTAACCTTCTACCTGATGTTCTTATTTTAACTTCCAGCTGTGTTGCTTGATAGCATCAGGCCAAAAATCATGTAATAGGCATCCTATTTTTTCCTTTTAGATATTCCGTCCTTGAATGAGATTTGTTGGTTATTTAAATATACATGTCAACATAGAAAATGCTCATTTATTTGCCTCATTATACATTGCAATGTGATTATATTCAGGTAATTTCGCATGAATCAAATTCACTGTTCTCATGATTTTTTTTAATGTGCAAGGGTTCGTGGAACCTGATAATTAACTTCTTTTAGCTTTTAAACAAAAGAGAAGGACCTGCCAAATGTGAGGGTGCAAGGCCTTTTATGCCAATTGCTTATTCTTTAAGATTAAACAATGAACACATATGTTAAATAAACTAAGAGGAGTGTGTGAAGAGATAAAGAGGAACTTCCTACGAGAAACTCGAGACAGAGATCATATAGAACTGTGTCACTTTCGTTTGCTAAGGGATTCTGGGAGGCACATTTAGCGTTTCTTGCCACTCTTATCAGCCTGACGATCAAGACAGATAAGAACAGCAGATACTTCTATTTTTCTGAGCATTGGTTCTATTGTTCAGCTGAGGTATGTGGGTGTGAACCATCTTTGAAACTGGAATTAGGCGGCTTCATTGGTTCTAAGGTTCATTTAGTTAGCCAAATAGATGAGGGTTGGGTTGGATATATTTATATAAAGAGGGCTTTTATAAGTTTACCAGTATTATGTTACTGCAATATTTCTAATTGGCCACTATTTGATGATTTTCATAATAGTTACTATGCACAGGCATAGGGGTTTGATTATAAATATGCATTTTTAAAATATATCTCTTGGTTCCTACTGTTCTCGAGTGTGCCTTTCTACAATAAAAGGAGAATTGAGTTCCACTACTAATCCCTGTCATGTCTGGTAGAATTGATAGATACCTAAAACACATCTCTTTCAAATAGTGCTCAATAGGTTGTGGGTCATTGCAGTTTAACAGGCTTTCTGCCTCGGGTTGGCACAAACCCTGCCCTTAAGGCCAGGGAATTCAGAACATGAATTAATCTCACTATGCTGCATCCAGATGTTGCAACAGCTCCCATTCACCAGCACCTTAATCTTATTGAAGACACAGACCGATGTTACTGACAGCCTTCATACTAGAGCAACCAGATTTTAGAACCTATTGTGTGCCAATTTAACACCATTAGCAGGACCCCAGAAGCAGCAGTCGGTGTTAATTGAAATATACATTTTTCAGCACTCAATAAGCTCCATGCCCCTTGAACTACCCAATTATATTGTGCACACTGGGGCCCAATTTACAATTTGAGCACACTGTCCGTGTTTGTGCCACAGCACATCCTCAACTGGGTGTGCCGAGTGCAGACTTAGGAGCTTATTACAAGTTTGCCAGGTCCGTGGACTGTCGTATCCATGGTTGCGTTCCAACCACTGCAAGCTCGGCGGTCTGGCTGCCGTATTACGAGATAGGAGTATTGCAATTGCAAAGACCGCGGCTAAAAGCCAGGCATGGCGAACACTCCCCCGACCTCCTGGTTTGCGGTTGATGGAAGGCTGTTCCCATAGGGCAGTAGAGAGGAGCAACACCACAGTTCGTATTACGAATTAGCTTTCCGACGACTGTGGTGGTCGGACTGCTATCCAAAAGTCAGCAGAAACAAAGGATTTGGGGTGCATACTCACTCCTTTCCTGTTCTTCCCAGCGCAGATTTCAATGTGGTTCCATTTGTCTAAGTCTCCCCTTCACAGTAGCATCTTCACCCAGAGGAATAAGACTCTGTTTGCCGTGATACACAGGTAAGTGATCCTTATACTATATACCCATTGCCAGGACTGCCCGCAAATGGGTCGGACGATGGGTAGTAGGTATTTTTACACATGCATCATGCATTTGTGTGCATTTGACACATATGCAGTCGAAATGTACACACATGCATCGATACATATGGAATACTAGTCCCCGTCGCCGCAAAACCCTTGCAGCAACACCGTGGACACCGCAGTCAACTCGTAATATGGTGGACTGAAGACCACCACTGAGGTCTTATCGTGGTCACAGCAGCGGTCTTCTGGTGGTCAGACAGCGAAACTCATAAACAGGCCCTAAGACTGAATACAATAAAAAATACTAAATTATTCTTCAGTCGCTACCAAAGACACTGTCAACTCAGAACTCTTTTGAGGGGCCTGGAGTCAAGCAAGGGCTACTGGGCCTCAGCCACAAAGGCTGGGGTTGTTTGCCTCTTTTGTCCCAGGCTCTGTCCCAGGCTCCAAACTGGGCCAAGTGCAACCTCTTGAGCAATTTTCTCTCAGTGGTATTGATGGCAAACATTAATTAGCTTCTCCGGGATTTTAGTGTGGAGGGGGTAAAACAGGATCAGAACTCAAATGGCAGCCAGAATTGTAACAACATGACTGACTTGAAAAGGGGACAACTACCACACAGTGAGGATGCCCTTTCTTCCTGATTACACCTCTCTTAGTTCAAAGGAGCTTGGTGTGGGTTTCAGCACAGTTGGAGCACCCCACTTTCCCCCCATTTGGACTAGCAGACACTAGCAAGCACTTAGGGCCTATTTACAAGATTGGTGTCGCAGTGGTCAGAGGCCGCAATATGCTGGGGGTGCCAATGCGGAACCGCCAAGCAAATTACAAGTTCCCTCAGTGTGACCCTATCCACGGTGGTGAACATGCCATGGAAAGGATGGTAGTGAGGCAACTCTGGGGGCCCTCGCCTCTGTGCATGGAGTGCATGCAGAGGGGCACATGTTGTGCCCCCTGCATGTTTACACCCCAGTTCCAGCACAGGAAGAAATGCACAACATGATGCATTTCTCCCTGTGCAGGAACAAGCTGTGGCACTACCAAAGCCCTGCCTTTATATGGCTCTCCTTTGAACCTTAGAAAGGCACCGCCGTTCGAGTTTGCAGTAGGCATCACTCTGTTAGCCCAGTCTTGGATTTCCTACACAGCAGGAAAACGTGCCTCCGTGGGTCATTGATTGGCTCCTCTCTGTTTCAGGAGATGCAGTTCATTCAGTGGTGTCTATAGAAAGCAGCATGTGTGTGGCTGTCTTCAGTCAATGACACTCTTCCTGGATCATTTAATTGGTGAAAGATGGTCCATTGGGTCACAGCAGGGTCTTCTTCCTCCTGGAACAGGTTACTTGTTGATTCAGTAGCTTGGTCCTCAATAGATTGAGGCGGCAAAGACTAGACTCTGATTCTGCTTTCTAGGGTCGAACTCGTGCATAAAAGTCTTGCACTGTCCTTTAATAGGCAGCTCTTGGGCATAACACCATTGAGCTTGCACAAGTCTTCATAAAGGGCCTGCAGCCCTGCTTCATTCTTACCTGGCCATGGTCTCGGAAGTTTCTGAGAGCTGGGGGTATTCTCCCCATGTCCTTCCACAGCAAGCAGCATGCACTGCATTCACCCACATTCAGCGGGGCAGCACTCACGAGACAGTCGCGGATGCTGGTGGCCTCTGGGCACAGCAGGTCACTCTTTGTGGTCCTCTCAGGCAATCATGCACAGCAGTGACCTCAGCAGGACATCTTCTGGTCTTGGCTCTGAGTCCCTCTGCGGGTTTTGGGAAATGATTCAATACAGCAACATGCCCCCATGGTTATAGTGGTAACCTCCTGGCATCCAGGGTTACGTCAAAGGACAACAGTTCTGATATGGTCTGAACCTCCTGCCAATGGCCCCTATAGTCTTTGGTGGCTCTCTCCTGGCACATAGGGGGGGGGGGGGGGGTCAGAGACACCAGTGATGGCCTACAGTTTCAGTGGCAATTGGTGGCCTACTCTTGGCATATGGGGGTAACAGTCTTGGGCGATAGCCCCAATAAGATCAGTGACACTGAGTAATGGCCTGCAAATTCATGGCAGCCCTGAAGGGGGTTACTGACTTCCACTAGAGAGTGGGCAGGTGTCTCACACTCTGCTCACAAGGATCCACTGGCTAAGATCACCACTGGGCCTCACTGCACCCAGACTCTCTTCTACTCCTCACAGGATCTCTGGGCCTTGAAGACAGGTAGGGAGGTTTGTAAGTACTCTAATCCTTCTCCTAGAAGCCACTGGACTTGGCAAGCAGGCAGACTGTTGGTGCTACAGGCACAGGGCAAGTGTTCCTGGCTGTTTGGAGCTGACCCCTCAGGCTAATGACAGACAGGCTGACATTGGTCCCTGGTCACGGTGCCAGCAGCAAAGAAGTCTTAGCGATTTTTGCTCTCTCAATTAGACATGCTGCTCAACAAAGTACTATGCAAAACAATAATGGACATTATGCTGAATAAATCATACATTCACCCCCAGTCAAGAGATCTGGGTTAAATCCACTGTTCTTTTACCCATCTTGCCACCCCAGTTTAGACACAGCCATATGCAAATTTGTCTTGACCTTCTGCCTCATGGGGACATTCCAGACCGAACTTCCAAGCCAGGTCCTCCCTGGACCGGAAACATGCATCCTGGGACCGGTTTCTGGGTATTACCCTTCATCAGCCAGGCTAGCTTGAATCCATTGGCACAGTGAGAAAGGGACCTACATCTGGGCATGCCCATCCTACTTAGGGTGACAAGTTCTATGCATACAAGTGAGGGACGGTATGCTGAATAAATCATACATTCACCCCCAGTGAAGAGATCTGGGTTAAATCTATCATTCTTTTGCTCACCATGCCACCCCAGTTTAGACCCTGCCATATGCAAATCAGTCTTAACCCTGAGCCTCATGGGAACAGTTCAGACGGAACTGCCAAGCCAGGTCCTCACTGGACAGGAAACAAGCATCCTGGGACTGGTTTCTGGGTATTACCCTTCATCAGCCAGGCTAGCTTGAATGCAGTGGCACAGTGAGCAAAGGACCCACGTCTGGGCATACCCATCCCACTTAGGGTGAAAAGTTGTACACATACAAATGATGGACGGTATGCTGAATAAATCATACATTCACCCCCAGGTAAGAGATCTGGGCTAAATCCATCATTCTTTTGCTCACCATGCCACCCCAGTTTAGACCCAGCCATATGCAAATCATTCTTGACCCTGTGCCTTATGGGAACAGTCCAGACTTCACTGCCAAGCCAGATCCTCCCTGGACCAGAAACAAGCATCCTGGGACCAGTTTCTGGGTATTACCCTTCACCGGCCAGGCTAGCTTGAATCCAGTGGCACAATGAGCAAGGGACCCACATCTGGGCATACCCATCCCACTTAGGGTGAAAGTGCAAACAAACAAAGTATGCACGATATGCTGCATCAATCAAACATTCACCCCAGTCAAGAGATCTGGATTAAATCCATGCCACTGGAGTCAAGCTGGCCTGGCTGATGAGGGGTGAGACCCCAAAACCAGTCCCAGGAGGATGCTTGTTTAATAAATCACACATTATTTTAATTGTATTTTTTGAGGATTTCAATTTGTTGTATACTTTTAATTTGTGTCAAATATATTGCTAATGTATAAATAATAGTAATTTTAAAGTGGAATAAAAAAAATTGTATCTGTAGAATAACATAAACAAATCAGATTTTACATACATACTTGCATAATGTGCATTTCACATTTCCACTGCCATGAAAACTGTGGCAGAGAGGAAACAAAGGGGGCCCTGTAGTGCCCTCTGTTGCTTCTGGGCCTGAGGATGCATGCAGGAGAGTGCATGTTGTTCCCCCTGTGTGAATGCACCCCAGTACCTGCACGGCCTGGACTGCACCCGGTCATGCCGTGCAGGTGCTGATTTTGATTTTCCAGCCACTGTCCCAGTCTCTCCTACATTTACTGCTAATTGGTATACATTTCTGTCCTGAAATCCTGGTCGACCTCTCTGCACAGAAAAGATAGTAGAAGTTGAGAAGATCTCTGGCCACAGGTTTGTATATTGTGTTTTGTAGTAGATGAGTGACACTACTGTTCTACTCCTTTACGTACTAGAAAATGCAGTTTGTTCATCAGGCGCATATTTTTTAAATATGTGATTTGATATTACTTTTAACTTCTATTGTATCTGCATGTTAGGGCATATTTATTGCATATGTATAACCTCCTGCTTCCAAAAATAAGAAAAAAATCTGACATCTGAAGGTGGCAAACAACTAATCCAGGTAAAAACAATTTAGAGAAATGTACCTGAAGCGAAATATTTCTTATGCTTTTTAGGTCTAGCCTATTTTCACTTGCTAAACGTTCATCTGAATTGATAAAGCATACAACTGGTCTCACTCCCATGATGGTACAGTCTAGTCACCCCCTACACCTTGAAGTCTGTGCTTCCAACTTGAGTAATTTTCTGTTCCGCTTCCTGGTGAGGTTAGACCCCCAGTGTGAGCATTCAGAGCACAAGACCTACATTTTTTAATTTGTTAATAAGCAATATTCAGTTATGTCACACAACATTTCAGGAAGTGATGTCAGACGAAGGGATGTCACTATCCAATGAGATTCTTCTGTCTGAAGAAAGTGGCCATATTCTTTTGCAGTAAGCCACACTTCATCAAGGTGAAGCCTGTGGTCTGAGTGGTGGCCCTCATCAACCTCAGAAGGTGCAACAACAAGGCTGGGATTGTTCTGTGCATTCAACATCTTTTCAAAGAAGTGGCAGTTATGTTTCTGACTTAAGGGCTGTTACATAGGAGGTGACTGCACTAAACATTACAAGCCCACATGGCTACTGCTCTTTAAATTTAACTCTTTCACACCTAAAAAAACGATGTAATCCATGTCAGTCCAGAAGTTGTAAAGTGGTTTGAAGTTTTTTGCTCCTGTTTTAATAACTAAATAACCAATTTTCATCTTAAAATCATCCTTGCATTAATTTAAGCCTACCCTCACATGTTTCATTTTTTGAAGAGCATAAAAAACAATACCATTCTTTTTTGAGTTTAGAATGCTTTATTGAAATAATAAACAAAGTATACCATCAGTACATAGTCATGTAGCAAGAAGGATACAAATAAAATGTATATGTGACTATATGACAAAAAAAACACCATTGAAAGGAAAAACTTGTACAAAGAGTAATTGCATTTTAAGCTTTTTAAGTTTAAGGAAAAAGAAAAAGACAAGAGAGAAGAGAGGAGGAAAAGAAATCGGGGGAGGGAATATATTAAAGGTTAAATGCAATAAGAGGAATAAACAGAAATAATTAGCAATATGAATTATAAAGAGATAAAAATGTGTATCATACAAACAAGCAAAATCTATTATCCAACCTGGAAAGAAAGGATGTTAGTGGTAACCACAAAAAGTCTTTTTTGATCAACGTAGATGTAGAAGTGGCATAAGCACGATCTAGTCTGTGATGGTGACAAAGCAAGTTCCACCAAGCTTGAAACAAAATTTTGGAGGTGTCCTTCCAATTACTGGTGATAATCTGATAATCTGAAAGGAAATGGCTAAAAACAAATCAATAAATATACCCACGTTACTATGAGCGACCCAAACGGGAGAAGAGCTACCCAAAAAAACATGTATAATATCAGAAGGAACGTTATTCAATATAATTTCATTCAATATAATTTAATTCAATTTCAACCATATACGAGATCAAAAAGATTTAACCAAAGGGAGAACTGGAAAAACATAAGAAAAAAGTCACTAGTTTCGTGGGCACAAGACCAACATTTCTGGGAATCTAACAGTTTGAATCTATATAGATCTGTAGGGGGGAAAAAGTCTATTATAAAAGTAATATAAAGTCTGCGTTGTACTAGCGGAGCGTGAGGAAGTGTGAACTTTTGACCAGGTGGAGTAGTCCCATGTTTGAAAGGAAAGATCTAGAGCCAAGTCCTTTTCCCATAGAAGCTCCAGATTGGATTTTATTCTAGCCTTAACAGGACATGATAATATCTTGTAAATAGAAGCAGCTTTAAGTTGGGTAGAAAAATCAAAAGGAGGCGAGGGACTCTGATCAAGTGTATCAGTAGTGCTTCCCAGAGAAAAGAGACAACAAAAAGAATTCTTTAGCAAAGAGTAATGAAGGGCGTCTGAGGAAGAAATACCATAAGAGTTTTGAATTTCCTAGAAGTCCAAAAAGGACTTCATCGGGTGTTCAATTGTGATAATGCCTTTGTCAATCCATTCCTTCCAGAATAGAGCTCTATTGTTAATCTTTAAATGTTTGTTATACCAGACTCGGGTGCTTGAGTTTTGGTCTGCAGAAGAAAGATGGATATTACGCAGAGAGATTGCGAGTGCTTTGGAATGAACAAAAATAGGTGAAGAGAAACGCTTTGGGGGTTGGGAAAGGCTGGTAGCTGAGATAAAGGAGAAAGTTGTGTTTTGAGCCTGTTTCAACAAGCTCCATGTTGTTATAGGTGAATCTGTGGGCTCAGATAAAAAGGTCCAAATCTTCTTCAGGGTAAATGCGGAATGGTAACGTCTAAGGTTAGGAAAATGTACTCCTCCTAATCTCTTGGATAGTTGGAAACGAGAAAGTGAAATCCCGGGCTTGCGTCTGTTCCAAAGAAATTTGGACAAGGAACTATTAATGGTACTGAAAAAGTAATTTAGGAGAGAAACCGGAAGCATAGGAATATAAAAATTCATAATTGGGAGAAGCATCATTTTAATCGTGGCTAATCTACCCCACCAGGAAAGAAAGAGTGGAGACCAGCTATCAGTGAGAGCAGAGAGTTTTTTAAGTATGTCAGCAAGGTTAATTTTAATAGTTAAATGTAAATGTGAATGCAAATGTTGTAGTACTTGTATAACGCCGAATCACCCCACATGGGGTCTCTCCGGCGCTTTTACACATACTGCTGTGGAACCCTTCCTGGCTTTTCCCTAGTAGTAATAAGTAGTAATAGTTTCCCTAATATTATTAGCAATTTGAATGCCTAAACATTTGATGCTTCTAGAATTCCATTTGAAACCTGTATCGTGAAACATATAAGGAAGACAGAACTTATCTAAGGGCAAGACTTCGGATTTCTCTATATTCAATTTATAGCCAGAAACTATAGAATAATCTTGTAAGAGGGAGAAGAATGCCGGCAGGGAGGTAGACGGACTGGAAATATACAGCAGAATATCATCTGCATATGCAGTCAGTTTGATGTCAATTTTATTAAATGTAAAACCCGTATAGTGTGGTGAGCATTTAAGTTTTTCTAAGAAGTGCTCTAAAACGGGAATAAATAAGAGGGGGAGAGGGGACAACCCTGCCTAGTCCCTCTAAGGAGAGGGAAATATCTAGATTGACAACCATTCACCCAAATGGAAGTAGTGAGACAGAATATAACAGCTGGATATATTTCATAATAGGAGGGCTACAACCATGCCACTTTAATGCACCAAAGATAAATTCCCAATTTAACCGATCAAAAGCTTTTTCAGCGTCTAATGTGATAGCGGCAATAGTTGAGTCAATTTTGGAGGCCAGATGGATTAAGAAAAGTTCCTGAATTGTCTGTGATAGAGCGTCCCTTGATAAAACCTGATTGGTATATATTGACACGGTCAGGGATTACTTTATTGATGCAGAGGGCAAGTAGTTTAGCGAACATTTTGCAATCAGTATTAATCAAGGAAATGGACCTATAGTTTTTACAAATAGAGGGATCCTTATCTTTTTCAGGTATTAGACAAAGCATTGCCTGGGTGAAAGATACTTGCGATTCACCGATGGTAAGAAAATGATTGATCAATGAGAGTAACTGAGGGACCAGAAGTAGTTTAAAATGAAGAAAAAATAGTAAAACAATCAGGGCCCGGTGTTTTGTCTTTGGGCAAAAGGGTGATGGCATCAATGATCTCCTGTTTCAAAATTAAACATTCAAAGATATAAGATCAGTGTGACTCTCAGGGGATTTGGGAATATTTTGAAAAATTGAATCAATTTGATTGGGAGGAGGGGAGGACTCTGGGGTGTAAAGGAAAGTATAATATTCAGTGAAACTGTCGAGGATGTTAGCATCTGAAATATGCCGAACTCAAGAGTTATCCGTAATAGCCACAATTTAGGATTCGTGTTTTTTGATGTTGAAATAGTTGGCTGAAGATCTACCTGCCTTGTTCCGCCCACCGTACATATTTGCATTGAATTTGAGGAGATTATTAGAAGCGGAATGCCAAGACTGTTTATTGTATTGCATTTTTGCTTTGATAGGATTTGACAAAGTATCAGGGCAGTTGGTAGTGAAATATGTATTCTCTAAAGTTTTAATTTGCTTCAGGATAGATGTTGAGTCCAGGAAAGCCTTATTTTTTTTCCGGGATACAAAATCGATGATAAAAACCCTGGCAGTGGCTTTAAAGGCATCCCAAATAAAATGATATTGAGAGACAGAGGAGAGATTATTATTTAAAAATTCCTGAGCAAAAAGCATGAATTGTTCGACACATTGAGAATCCAAAAGAAGGGAGTTGTTGAAACGCTAATGCCGGGATAAAGGGGCAGATGAAGGATAGTCCATATCTAAAATGATGGGGCATGGTGTGAGATAAGAATGGAGCCAATTTCTGCATTAGTCATGAATTGCAAAGCTGGTTGTGTGAGAAAGATATAGTCTATGCGAGAGTGGGATCTATGAACAGGGGAAAAAAGGAAAATTCTAAAACGTCAGAATGAGAGGTTCTCCATGTATCAACCAGTCCTCTAGAAGAGATAACCTTATGAAAAATCTTTTGCATCTTGTTAGGGATATATTTTGTTTGATATTTCCGGTCGAGGAAGGGATCATAAGTTGGTTACAGTCACCACCCACAATTAACTTAAGGTGCAATTCTTGTTACAATACTACATAACATTTCAATTTAGCAAGGTGAGACAAAATATGTTGTTTCTTGACAGGATTACGAATACTTTTAACATTCCATGAAATGATATGGAGACCTTTCATCAATAAAACTTATGTAAAATTAACCAAGAAGAAAATAGAACACGTAAAGAGTGCATAATAAAAGAAATGTGAGGGTCCACCAGAAGGGAAGATAAACCATTGAAAATCCCATAGATACCAATAAGGAACAAAGAATAGGAAATAAGCGAAAGGAAGGAAAGTAGAAATCTAGCTTGATGTAACCATAGAGATAAGCGAAGGAGAGAACAATAAAGTACCAAAAAGGGAAAGTGGAAAAATATAGGTGCAATAAATACAAGGGTGGAACCATGAGGGAATGAGAAGAAGAGAGAAAAGAGTTAAAAGGAAAGGAAGAAGAAAAGAAAAGGGAACATAGTCACCCAATAGGAGGTATCAAGAAAAGATGACAGAAAGCCAGATGGCAAAGGTGGGCAAAGAACAAGACGGCCACTCCAGAAGGGGGATACTGAGGGAAAACAAGTTTACCATGATATGACATGGTGGAGATGAGGGAAAAAAATCCAAAGAAAAATAGTAAACAAATAAAACAAAAAGGAAGGGAACTTACCAAACATTAGGGAAATAATGCAGTGGAGTGAGTCATACATTACAGACATAAGGAGAACATGGGTATGAAAATCAGCAGCAAAACTACACAGGGAACCTAAGAAACATGGGAGAGAACAAACACGAAAACAGTTAAGGCTTGCTCACTGTGCAGGTAAAACGAAGAAACAGGGAGGATAACGAACAAAACAACAACTAAGGTTTGCTCAGTTCCATAAGTTCTCCTTTATGAACAAGAATGAATAACCGAAGTTCAGCTGGATCATCAAAAATAAAAGTTCTGTCCATGTTAGTCACTTTGAAAAAGTAAGGATAGATAAGACCATAATGGGCATTCATGGATCTCAATGATGGTCTGAGGTCGAGAAATTCCTTAAGCCGGTTGGCAATGGGTTTGGAGACATCCTGGCTAAAGAATACTTTGTGGCCAGACCAAAGCATCAGCTTGTGTTGCTTGGCAGCGTTGAGGATTGCCATGAGGTCAGAGTATAGTAGAAAGTAGGCAGTAATGTCTCTTGGTTTAGTTGACGAAAATGCATTCTGAGGTCCTAATCTATGCGCCCTTTGAATATTGAAGTGCATAGACTTCGGAAGACCAACAATCTTCAGGACTTACGTTTTCAAGAAAGAAATCATGTCTGAACCTTCAGAACCTTCTGGAACTCTGTAAATGTGTAGGTTGTTGCGCCTATTGTGATTTTCTAAGTCCTCTGTAGTCTTCTTAAGTTGAGTAACTTCGTTTGTGAGGCTGTTAACTCTGGCAACAATGTCCTGTGCATCACTTATTTTTTCCTCTACATCTGCAAGTCTCGAATCCAGGCCGGACCATTTATCTTCAATTGTCTGGAGTGTATCAGCGGTATCCATCATGAAGGGTCTAATAAGACGCAGTTCACCCATGATGTTCTCTAACATCAGAGGAAGAGGTGAATTTGATGGGGAGGACTGGTCTTTCTTGGCGCGCTTGCTGGTGCTAACAGCTGAATCTTTATGACCTCCAGAATCTGCCCCAGCAGCTTCATTGGGCTTGTTTGAGTGTGGAGAATCCATGGTGAGATACACTGTGAAGGGTAACAATAGATAAAATCTCTTAAAGCAAAATAAAATGAAACTCCAAGGTCACAATTAGTACAGTCATTGAGAGAGGAAGTCCGCAAACAATTGCTTGACTAAAAAACTAGTGAATATCCACAGTGCTTCCGGCCTGATCAGATGCTGTGATGAACTTGACCTCAAACCATAAGCAGCATCACACAGTAGATCGACAAATATAGGAGCGTTGATCCAACCAGCAAGCGTGCAACAACAGCTGATCCAATGTAAAGAACAGGTACCAGACAAGGTCAGCTACTTGTAAGCATTACTCTGCAAGGTCAGAAACTATGCACGTTTGTACATTGCTGTGAGAAGAAACATTTAGCAGCAAAACGCGAAAAATGGTGGCCGCACCAAACAGGGCCACGGAGGAGGAGCAAATACAAAGTGAGGAGCACTGTAAAGGACCGACATAAGGTCTATAAACATGCCCCATAACCAAAACACAAGGAGCCATGTATCAAAGAAGAGGTCGCAAACGTGAGAAGAGTCCAGAAGCACTCATACCGTTGTGACGAATTTGCCTCCAAGTGATATGCAGCTAAGTACAGCAAGTCATTAAGACAAAAGGAAAAAACTGGTCTATCCAACAACAATATAACGTTCGCTGGTCTGCTCAGATAATCAACTGTTAAAACTGAGTTATTTAATAACTGGCAAAATACATACGCTTGTCAGCATTGCTGCGGAGGGGAAAATCACCAACAGCAAACGCGTAAAATGGCTGCCATAAAAACAGGGCCACTAAGGCAAAGCAAGTTCGGGGGAGAAAGCAGTGAAAATGATCACGAATAGGTCCACAAACCTGCCTCAGCGTGCCTCACTACTTCCCACAAAAGAAGCCATACTTAAAAAACGAGACCTCAACCTTGAGAGGAGTTCTTCAGCACCGAACGGAGCTCCGTGTCGCAGAGCTTCTCACTGAGCAGCCATCTTGAATCGCCGCCGCCGCGCGCCTCAAAGCAGTACCATTCTTGAAAATGTGAATGATGGAAGCAGTTACTTCAAATAATAATCCCTAATGTCGTTTGTTAGATTTTTAGAGATAATACTAATCACATGTGGTCAAACTGTCAAAAGAACACCTCATAACATGGTCATATGTCATCCTGTTGGTAAAGTGCATGGTGTATTTTCAGAAGTGACAAGTGCCAGGAGGCTCCTCAGCCTTCTCTTCAGGTATGCGCTGCACGCACGCACATGCCGTGAAAGATACCCAGAGCCGGACAGTTTGAATAGTAATCCTGTATGGAGGAACAGGCCCCGGGCAGGCGTCCTGTGATGCATAATGTGGCACACGTAAAAGAGACATAGAAGTAAGGACGCATTGTTCCCACCTCTGAAAGGTGAGGCGGCCTTGGCAGCATTCAAACTCGTGACCCTTAGATTGTGAATGTTGAAGCAGCGAGCATTCATCTCACTGAGCAACCGTTATTTGTCGCACAGGGCGGCAGCTGCATTCCTCGTGGATCAGGTTACAAAACCTCTGCGTATTTCTTGTCCCCCCCCCCCGCGCCTCTGGAAGTCTTTATGTCTCTTTTACTCTTTCCTTTGCTTTCTCTATTCTATTCAATGCTGCTTTATTGATTTGTGTTTTTTCTAAAGCCACTCGATTTATGCAACAACCACATTATGTGGCAGGTTTGACTTATTTATGCAGCAACGAAAGGCAAATTATGCTGCAATTATGTGGCATCTCTTTCAGTTTAAAAACAGTGTAAAACAGCAAATCACATTTCATGTGTCTCACTCGAAGGTAGTTTAAAATCCAACGAACGGGGCCCCGTCTAAGAAGACATGCAACAAGGTTTTGCACAGCTGGCAACAGGTTTGCAAACTGGAACGGAAGCAGTGATACCAGCGGATTTTGTTTGAACCCTACTGAAAGGGCTGGGGTGGTACGGAGGCCTGCAAAGGACAGCGGACCTCCGTCCCTGCATTCACAGGCGCAAAATGCTGTTTTATTATATGGATTTCAACCCCTGAGAGTGAAGTGAAGAGCATTGGGGAGTCTGCTGCATGCTTCCCCCAGTTCCCACACCCCCACTTTTAAAAGTGGAAGTGGCCCTCGAGGTCAGCCTACACTTTGTGAATGGACCCCCCCCTGTTGTTGTTGAGGGACTCAAACCCAATCAAAGATTTTCGAATCATTAGGGAGTGGGACGCCCATTTTATGCCAACTTTTCATAACAATTCATAACAATTCATAATATGTCTCAAAGAACGCATTGTGAGTCACAAAGACATTTGCATCTTGTAATGAACCATAAGTACATTGTGATTTAGGGTTGAGTAGCTATAAAGCCTGCCATTTTCCAAATTACAGATTTTACGGCTGCAAAACTCGTATGTACATGCAGCCCTACGTTATTTGTTTCATGCTCAAGACAAAAATCCTTCTAACGGGGGATGTTTATACATCTTGGCCAATTGTCACCTCTTCATATGCCTGACTACAGCAATAAACAACTGAAGGGGCTGGTTAATGTTTATACGTGTCTGGGTGCAGCACTTTTAATAACTTTTGATTCTTCGGATCTAGAATTATTCTTTTTGTGAAAAAACTGTAAATTAATCAACTGAATTATGGATTGTGGTATGACTGACGGGAAGTCACTTTTCATATAAAATGCTGAAAATCCGATTTTTCCACTGTGCTTGGGGATAGCTTTATTGGCATTCTGGCTGCAAGATAGCTCAGTGAGTTGATTACTCTCTGCTGACAAATTTTGTGATTTGATACTCGCCAGTTGAAATCCTGGATTGAAGCCGACCGAGCCTTCTAGCCTTCTGAAGCTGGTAAAGTGAGTGGTTAAAGCAACATGTTATTTTACAATGCTTCTTTTATTTATAGACGTTCCCCCTACCCCCTCACTCTCTCTCTGTACCCTTTCCTTTTATGGCCCCTTTCAACGCTCTGCTTCCGTCCATCCCTCAATCATCTCACTCCTCTGGGACTGATACAGTCCCTACCACAGCCTGATACTATCTATCTATCTATCTATCTATCTATCTATCTATCTATCTATCTATCTATCTATCTATCTATCTATCTATCTATCTATCTATCTATCACACTTTATCTATCTATCTATCTATCTATCTATCTATCTATCTATCTATCTATCTATCTATCTATCTATCTATCTATCTCTATCGATCTATCTCTCCATCTATCTCTCCATCTATCTATCTATCTATCTATCTATCTATCTATCTATCTATCTATCTATCTATCTATCTATCTATCACACTTCATCTATCTATCTATCTATCTATCTATCTATCTATCTATCTATCTATCTATCTATCGATCTATCTATCTATCTATCACACTTTACTGACAAAACGTATATATGTGTCTTGGCAATGTGTCTTTGAGTCTCATAATGTTGGTTTAATGCGTTATAAAAGGAATGCAAATGTATTCTGCTTGGCATTGTTTTTATGTGGCTAGTCTAAGGCACTGCGCAATACTGTGTAACATCCAGATCAAATGTGCACAGGTGTCACATGACACCTTTAGCCGGCCATGGCTTACAGTTCCTAGGTAATAGATACTACTTTTTATTTTGAAGCCCTTATATACTATACGTGCCGGATGGAACAAAAACGTAGGACTGGTCGAGGGTGACACGCATGGCATCAATGAATTCAGTTAGGAATGGCTGGGGCAGTCTTTTTGTTCCAAGTTAAACAAAAACAAAGGTTTCCAAGTAATCGAGGAGCAGTTCCAATCAATGGAAACTCCACCCTCCTTGCACTGCAGATTGCATTCTGAGACTTGCAGTGCACAGTTTTGGCATGCGAATCCTGGCCTGCAAACTGCCAATGGTTAAAATGTCATGACAGACTGAAGGTGTCACACGTGACACGAGATCACTAGGCAGTACACAGATTTTGTTGCTGACCTTTTTAATTTGCACCTCATAATCTCGCAATTGTTCAGTTTCTTTTTAGACAAGCAGCATACATGTTAGCAAATCAGTTTCATTCTGTTTTCACAACTTATGCATGGATCAGAATTTGTATGTGCTAAAATGATATTACACACGAGAGTCGTTTTATAAGCAGCTGTGTCATATGTTTATTGCATTACTTTCTCCATTTTGCCCTAATGGCCTGCAGCGAAGTCTAATTGCAAAAAATCCCCAATAAACTATTGCACAGGATGCAAAAGTGGTGCAGATAATCCTGGTAATGCTTCAATACATGGCGGGACAGCACCCAGGGTAATGTGCTGCATAACTATCCATTTATAAGTTCCCAAAGGCGAGACCTATTGGCTATGCCAATGCTTGTTTTTTACTGCCCTCTATACAGCTGTGTGAGATTAAAAAATAGGTCAAAGAGATTTCGAAACAGATGAAAACGTAAAGATACTGCTAACGTGTGCCTTCGTAGCCCTTTCTGTTCTGTACATTTTCTTTATTCGCAGGCTTGCAGTTAAACAATGTCACATAAGACATACATTGGTCATACCTTCCTTAAGTACACATAAATCTTCCTGGCTGTTTATCTTCAAAAGAGACACTTCCCGACATTATGTACAACGCTTTACGTTTGACGTCAAACGCAACCGTACATTACGCAGCTAAATCTTCACGAGCACTTGCAGAATGCTTTGAAACTTTCAGGTAGCTGCATGTGATTTAGAGGTTGATGAGGAAGACAGGCTGTAAGGGGAGCCCCCATTAATCTCCCCAGCCTCGCTCTCCACACCGGAGGCTGCCTTTATCGGGAACATCTGCCCCGTGGTGGTTCGAAGAGAGCATTTTGACTGACTAGCCCAGCTCTGCTGTTTGGTTACACGTTCTAAGGATTTAATCTTGAATGCTGTGACGCAGGTATGTTTTGTTATTGTAAAGACCTCTGAGGCGGGTGTTCTGTGGTGGCTGGCGTGCCGGCCTCTGCAGCCAGTGTGGCGCAGGGGGACCACCCTTCGAGTGACCCTCCCGCATTTAGCCTAAAAGCTACGGATATCTGTACAGTACGTGTTGGATTCTCGGCGCCCCTCATCAGATTTTTCCGGGGAAGGAGTGTAGGGGGTCTATCGTTTAGCATTAAACCTCTACAGGAGTTACAAAGAACCCATATATATACTACTGTGACCTGGCAATCACCTCACACACAGATGGAAATCTCATTCAGTAAGGAAGTGTAAAGGTACACACCGACGTTGCATAACCAGGCCTATTTGTCTATGTATGGTAAATGTTGATATAGGAAATATTGCAGCCCTGCTGTAAATATCATATGCTATCAAAATGGGTGAAGATACAGCATATTGATTTAAAATAAAATACTAGAACAGCTTTGATATGAGGTTTAAAGCAATCAAAGTTAAGCAAGCCCTGATGAAGATGTTTCAGTTTTTTTTGCTAGCTTAAATAAATTATCAGACTTAAACTGCATAAAAGCACCTTTAAGTACAGTTCTTTGCTGATGCCCACCATGTTGCAAAAAAGCAGTTTGAACAATGTAAGCAAACTAAAACCTCTAATATCTGAGTCCCTTCAAATCTCTGTTGATGAATGTTTTCACAGTGCTCCAGTTAAACATTCATAGAATTCCATACAATCTATGTTCTGGTGGTTCGACTAGCTCACTCATTCCCTTTTCTTTAATGATTTTTTCTAAATATAGTTGTATTTATAATGGTAGCTTTCCCTTCTGTACAATTAGATTAGGTGGAGAAGCAGGGAATGCAGGCAGTGAAGGGGCGCTTAGAAACTAAGAAATTCTCTCGAAGGTGATAACAATCTGAGTGTGTGAATATGTGTGTTCCAGTTCAAGCAGTTGCTATATATATATGACTAGCACCACCACCATCACGAAATGAAATAAACCTTTTTGAAAAGAGAAGTCTGGCTTGGGTGATTAACTGAACTCCGTGTACCTGTTTGCTTGCCGACGGCTGCTGGCGACAAGTTGGATGTTCATATATATATATATATATATATATATATATATATATATATATATATATATATATATCTAGACATATATATATATATATAGACATATATATATATACATATATTTAAATGCTATAGTTTTCAATTAAATTAAAAACATAAAGTACTAGTTACCAGGATACGCTGCAAAAAATAAATTATGCACTGCAACAGTACGTAGCAAATATGACAAGCAAGCAAATACTTATAATAAATAGGATACAAATTATATTTAAGCAAGTACATATAATTAATAGGTTAAAATGGTAAGCAGGCAAGTACAGTCGGAGTGAACATATTGAAACATATCATTAGACCACTACAACTTCTAACTAGCAAACAGCAACAACTCCCCCCCTAGAGTTACAGCTTATCAAGCTGTCATATGTTGTGAGCAGGCCCGGACTGGCCGTTGCGGGCACCGGGCAATCCCCCGGTCGGCCGCATGGGTGGGGGCCGGTTTTGGGCCCCAGGGGGCCGTTTTTGTTACAGGGCCGTTTTTTGCAGCATAGCTGCAAAAACGGTCCTGTAACAAAATCGTCGAAAACCGGCCCCCAATCCACCCCTGGTGGAGGGAGGGGGAGGCCGGCCGAGCACTTTGCCAGGGCCGGTTTCGGTTCCCAGTCCGGCCCTGGTTGTGAGCACACAGTTGCCAACATCTTCAAAGTTCACCACAGTAGTTTCAAATCCCACCTAAGACGATCCATGCTAGGTCAGTAATTACCACCCTCCAGGTCCTCCTGAGAAATCATGGAGCTATTCAACGTATTCGTGTCATCACTTTGGCCAACAAGCAATCTACAAGGTGTTCCCATTCTCTACCCCTTTCAATCATTCCCGTCCTCTTTTCAGCTCTTGAAACAACCCTGTACTCTCAAGACCTGCCAACATAACCAGTTCTTCTCACCGTTTAATCATTCGTGGGCCTCTCATAGACTTCCAATGCATTGGTAATTCGTCTTTTGCCAGAAGCAATGCCAACTCAATACATTTAGTAGTGGTTTTCCTCTTTTTGGGGCGAAGGTATCCCACAAGTATGCAGGGCAAAGCTGCACAAGGGATCGCATGTAAAGTTATTTCATTAACACAGTTCATTACGACTTCCCAGAACTCCGCCAAGGATGGGCAGGGCCGTACTATATGGAACATTTCTACCCCTAACTTCCCACACCATGGACATTTTGCAGCATCAGCTGCATAAAACCCATTGATCTTGCCAGGTGTAAGGTAAGCTCTGTGCAGAATATACAAATATTTTTTAACCTGCATTATGGGAGACACCAGGTATATGTTCTAAAATCCTGTCCCCGTCCATAACAGTAATCACAAGCTCTATGTCTGTCTTCCATTTCTCTTTCAGATTAGTGAGGGAAGTAGCAAGACCAGCACGAATAGCACAATATAGAAATGTTACCTCATTTACACAACCTGACTTTGTACAAAGCAACTGACACACATGGGGACCGATTACGATGTCGGGCAGACTTGCATCTGCCCGACACCGTCTTGTAAACGGGATCGACCAACCTCCGGTCGGCGGTCCCAACCGCCTGATTATGATGCGACCGAACACTGCTCCAAGCCGTGGTCAGAAAGGCTGGCATAGAAACCCTGCCGAAACCGTGCATCGTAATCCCAAAGGTGAAAAGGCTGCCCTTTGGGATTTCAAGCTGGCCTCCTACTGGCCGACGGGCTCCTTACGCCCATCAGAAGCCAGCCGGAATGACCGTCCGGTTTCAGTTTCGACCGGCTTTCCGGCTGCCATCATAAGTTCCATGGTGTGTTACAGGCTCAGCAAATCCATTCCTGTAGTGATTCCTAATCATGGCAAACACTGCCCTGTTCAACAGGAATTGGCCTCCTGTCTTCAGCAAAGTCTTCAAACATAAGCAATATTTTCTCCCGGTACAAATCCTCAACACGATTAGCCCTATAGTCAGCCCAGCCCTCAATACAAGTAATGTGAGTGTAAGTATGGCACAGCCAATCTTTCCTCAGCCACAGGGCATGCCAATTTAGTTAGTGCCACCCTATGCCTACCTGCCCCCAGATCAGCTCCAGAAGTAGGGATTCCAGGTGCCAGAACATCTGACGAGGCACGAGTAACGGCAGTGTGATGAAGATATAAAGCAATCTGGGGAGCGCCACCATCTTAGCTTCCGCTAGTCTGCCAGCAACTGATATTTACGATGTCTTACAAAAGTTTATACAATTTTGAAGAGCTCTGAAGGCTGCCCCAACTTTACCATCTAGTAGATACTGCTGGTTATGGTGTATTTTTAACACCTAAATATTTAGGACACATAGGGCTCCAGGCGAGTCTGTGCATGGTCAGAAGAGGAGCGTCATCTCCACAGAGAGGGAACAATTGGAATTTCTGCCAGTTAATATGCAGGCCAGAGACTTCACTAAAGCACTCCAATAAGTCTATTGCTCCTGGTAAGTCCACTCCGACATCCTGAAGAAAGTGCAGCATATCATCAGCATATAATGCTACATAATGGAATTGCTCTTGGATATTAAAAAGGTGTTAACCCTCACCACCCCAGTTGAGCACTGCTGGCCAGGGGCTCCATTGGGATTGTGAATGGTAAGGGGAAGATTGGACATCCTTGCCTAGGTCTGCATCCCACATGGTAAGGTTCAGATACAGTTCTGCCAGTGTGAACCCATGCCTTAGGACCCATTTAGAGAATACTGATCCAGTGAATGAACCCAGGAACCAGCCCCATTTGAGCCATTACATGATACAAGAATTCCCATCTCAGACTATAAAAGGCCTTCTCAATGTCAATTGCAATGACACCAGCTAACAGCTTATCCAAAAAATCATTGCTCAGGAGTGAGATAAGTCTCCACATATTAAGCGTCGTATTACGCCCTGTAATAAAACCAGCTCGATCAATATGAATCAAAGTAGGCATGTAGGGCAGAAGTTGGGTCAAAAGAATTTGACTATGAATTTTATAGTCCACATTGAGCATGGGCAAAGGCCGATAGGCACTGCCTTCTGTGGAAAGGAGAACAGCTTTCAGGAGTAAGATGACTAGAGCTTCACATGTAGACACTGGTAGATGGCCTGACTTCTGAGCTGCAGAGTAAAGTTCTACTAGTTTTGGTGCCAAGCTGTCCCTATATGCAGCAAAGAACCCCATAGGCCGTCTGCTCTAGGAACCTTACCATGCTCCATGCTTTTAATGGCAGCTCTAACTTCTTGTATAGTAATATCTCCTCCCAAATCATCCGCATCTTCAATCGAAAGCACCCGCAGATGACCCATGGCCAGAAAACCCTCAATGTCTTGCAGTTGTGATCTGGGCACTGGGGCGATGTATAGAAATCTCAAAATCTAGCGTTGATGGTGGCTTAGCCATATAAAGGTTTTCCTGTGTCAAAGTGTAGCTCCAAGATCAAAGAACCATTTATATTTTGGTTAGTGAGTCACGCTAAAAGAGAAGCTGGTCTATGACACTCTGAATGAGCACGAGTCAGATATCTCCTGTAATCTAAGAATCAGAGTCAACTTTGGCTGCCAGTAATTTCTTTGTCTCAATCAATGGGTACTTAAGGGAAGGGTTTCCCGATCTTTGTTATTCAAGAATGTGAAGCACCTCTTCTTGAGACTCTACATCACCTACGCGTGTTCTGCCCACCTCAACCACTTCTGCAATACAGTGACCCCTGATCACTGTGTTAAAAGCATCCCAGTCAATCAAATGGGATGTAGTGGTGTCTGCATTGTCAGCAAAGTAAGCCCTCATGGCCTCCAATATAAGTTTTAAAGACCTGGTTATCCAGTGCATCCACCTGCAATCTCCAAACCTATAATGCAAGGTTGCTTGCGCTCCCAAATTAGAGAGACTATGGGCGTGATTATGAGTTTGGCGGACAAGGTTACTCCGTCACAAACGTGATGAATATTCCGTCCACTAAATTGCAAATCCATTATAACCTATGGAGCTTGGAATTTTGCAGACAGTATATACGTCACATTTGTGACGGAGTATCCCATCCACCAAACTCATAATCAGGCCCTAACACTGGGTTATGATCTGAAACAGTTTGGCGCAAATAGTCTATTCTATGAACTGCATCATGGACAGTCGGGGTGCATAAAAAGGTGTCAACCTGAAAATGAAGTTCACACACGCCTGAATAAAATGAGCAGTCTAGTGCCACAGGGTGAAAGAACTGCCAAGAGTGTACCAGTCCCCACTGCAGTAGCCATGCAGAAAAAATGTGAGCAGTTGGAGTCAACAGGGAAGCTCCCAATGGCGGATGTAAACAATCTAGTATGGGATCTGCAACACAGCTAAAATCCCCACCCAATAATATAGTCTTAGTCAGGTAAGGTGCCGAGGCTATAGTGGAGAGCTAAACCTTCAAACCTTGTAAGATGGGTTCCCACGCCTCTTAAGATAGGAGAACACCTTGTGTCTTCTAGACATACTATTAAGACCCTGGAGGTTCCAGGAGATTAAGTTATACATCATGGAGGTCATCATGTAGGGGCATCTAGAAGGGGGACCATTCCAGCAGGCATGACAGGGGCCCTACTTTCTGTAAATAATACCCAGGAGTAGCAGGCAGACGTAACTTTATAAAAATCTCATAAACAAATACAACTAACCCAACTCTCCATCCCAGGCCCAGAAGCAAATCACTCCCCATCCTAACTAGTGGGAAAACATCCAACTGACATGCATGCATTACAAACATGAAAACAGCAGGTGGGGGCACCTACTGAGGTGCTCCCCAGCTCCACAGCACACCATCTACAGGATACAAAACATAGCAATCACCTCAAAATTGGGCCTTGCATACAGGATAATCACCACAAGATTAGGCCCAGCAGTGCAAATAACCTAGCATTACAGTATTCACATTGCCATTCCATCAGCTCTCATGCATAACTAAACCATATGCGAAATAATCACCTAAAAATTGAGCCTAGCGTGACAATAAGCCTGGCTTTACAGTATTCCCATTTACATTCCATCAGCTCTCATGCATAACCAAACTAAAATATTTATTTTAGATTTTCTCATCTGATGTGCCTGAGGTAATCTTTGGCAAGGATTCAGCTGATCCCAGAGATGAGATGGAATCAGAGTCATGAGGTTCACTTTCTACATCGGAGTCCATTCTTCTCAAGACAGACACTGCCTCCACAACCCGCCGGCGTTCATATTTTATTTTAATTTTATTTTATTGTTTTATAGAGCGCGAACTTGACCAGTAAGTTATCAGAGCGCTTTACATGGGCACATAGTAGTGTACAATAGGCAAGGAATCACAATAGTTTCGCGGACACGTATGAAACAGTTTACATATAATTAACTCTGGATAAGACCCCAGATTTCTTGAAGAGGTAGGTCGGTATTCCGAAGTTAGGCGCTAGACCATATTTGGTCAAGGTCTGTGTATTGGTCAAGGTCTGTGAATCTGCAGGAGGCAGTATTTAGGAGAGGAATTTGACCATAAGGAAGGATTTGGTCTCCTTTTTGAAGTGTGCCAGAGAAGGGATTCTTCTGATGGCAGGCGGGAGAGCGTTCCATATTCTTGGAGCGGATCCAGAGAAAGCCCGGTTATACGTTTTTTTTTCTGGAACCGTGCAGGTTGGAGTAAAAGGTCTCTGGCGGAACGGGAGTTTCTGCTTCAGCCGGATACCGTAAGTTTCTGTGCAAGGTAGGCAGGGGAGTTAGAGTATAAAGCTTTGTGTGTGATGCAAGCCAGTTTGAGTTAAATTCTGGCCTCGAGCGGGAGCCAGTTCAAAGCTTTCAGGTGTGGAGAGATATGGTCAAGTTTTTTTGAGCTTGCAAGAAGTCTGATGGCTGCATTAAGGCAGACTTTTACGGGTGCCAGGGAGATCTTGGTTAAGCCTGAGAGAGTGGAACAGCCGTATTCCAGTCTATAGATTACTAGGGCTTTGACTGTGCTTTTTAGGTCGGTAGTGTCAAGTAAGGGTTTCAGTTTCCAGAGGTAGCTCAGGTGGAATCTGGCTGATTTGGCCATCAAGTTGATGTGGTCTCGCATGTTCAAATTGCAGCCGAGGTTTATTCCCAAAGATTTTGCTGAGTCCACAATGGTTGGGGGGCAATCTAAGGCTGTGATAGCCTTGACCCACAATTGCATCTCGGGATTCGTTTTTGGAGGGGAAATTAGGAGAAATTCTGTCTTCTTGGCGTTAAGTTTATTTGATTGGAGGTGAGCCAGTGGACGGTTGATTTCAGGGTCTCGTTCAGGGAGAGAATATCCTCAAGAGTTGAGGTTTTGATGTAGAGCTGAGTGTCATCAGCATACATATGGTAGGAGATATTCGCTGTGCGTAGTATTTGGTAAGTGGTTCAAGATAAAGGTTGAAGAGGGTAGGGGACAGGGTTGATCCTTGAGGGACTCCGACCTTGACCTGAGAGGTAGCAGATAGTTTGCCGTTAATTAGGAATCTCTGCGATCTGTTTCGGAGGAAGGATTTAAACCATTCTAGTACAGAGCCGTCCAAACCCATCCTCAATTTGAGGTGTTCGATTAGTTTTTCGTGGTTGACCGCGTCGAAGGCCGAGGATAGATCTAGGAGGATTAAAAGGCATGTTTTCCCTTGGTCCAGGGCTTGGAGGGCATCATCAGCGATGTGGAGCATTGTTGTTTCAGTGCTGTGCCCAGGTCAGAAACCGGATTGGAAATCATCGAGAAGGTGGAAGTAATTGATGTGATGATTTAGTTGATGTTGTACACACTTTTCCAACACTTTGGCTAGGAGGGGGATGTTGGAGATAGGGCTGAAATTTTCAGGGATGTCTGGATCCAGCGATGGTTTTTTCAAAATGGGGAGGACTTGGCCGGCTTTCAGGGAGTCAGGAATGGAACCCTGCTGGAGTGAGGCGTTAATTATTGCGGTCCAGCTAGGAATATTGGATTTGGCGACAGCCGCTAGGCAGTTGGAGGGGAGCGGGTCGTTGAAATGGATATTCGGGTTTAGGGACGATAAGATTTAAGTAACGGAGTATTCGTCATAGAGGTTGAAATCAGGCCAGAGTGCTTGATGTTTTGGTAAAGATTGTGGGGGGATCGCTGGAGGAGGGGGCAACAGGCCAGTAAGGAATAGAGAGTATGTGGCGGAACTAAGTTCATCTTCTAAGGCTGCAACTTTGTCCACGAAAAAGGAGGAGAATTCCTCAGATGATATTAAAGCCTTGGGGGCTTCTTTCAAGGTTTTGAACAGTTTATTGGATTGGTGTTTGACCAGATCAAAGAGCTTACGAGGTTTGTTCCTGGAGTTCTCAAGTTCGGATCTAACAAATTCTTTCTTTGTGTTCAGGACGTTCTTGTTGCAGGCATTTTTGACCTGGTGGAGAAGTTTTAGATGAGCGGCGGAGGGGTCCTGTCTCCAGATTCTTTCGGATTGCCGGAGGCATCTGCTCTCATTGTTGAGCGGTCCAGTGAACCAGGGGTTCCTATCTTTAGTTTGGGTTCTTTTTAGCTTTAGTGGGGCTAGATCATCCATAATATTCGAGATAGTTGTAGAGTAGTGGTTATTGAGGTCATTGACCATTGAGTAATGCGAGGGGGTAGGAGGTCAGATTTGCAGCGAGCCTCCAGTTCATTGTGGTCCAGGTTTCTGGTATCACTAATCCATCGTTTGGGAATCACTGGTTAAGGGGCCCTTATCTTGTGGGTGCCGGGTAGCAGGAATGTGGTGGCGTGGTGGTCAGACCAGTCACACGGGTCTATGGAGATAAGCTTGACTGTTGATTGCTTGGAAATGATCCAGTCAAGGATGGCCCCTTTTGAGTGTCTTGGGCGAGAGCAGGCTTGGGTCAAGGCTTGATCGGACAGGAGGTCTTTGATGGCGTTGACATGAGGGTCCTTGGGGTCATTCCAATGCAGGTTGAAATCGCCCAGGAAGACATCTTTGGAATTGGAGGAGAACTTAGCAGTAATAATTTCCATGAGGTGGTCAGTGAAGGAGTCGTTCATACCATGATTCTGTTAGAACAGCTAGGTCGAAGTTTTTGTTTAAGATGAGTGCAGCAATGTCAATGGCGTGCTTAAATGCCGATCTGCAGTTAATTAAAAGGCCAGACAGAGAGGAATCTGCAGGAGTTTCCGGAGTCAGGGTGGATAAGTGTACAGGCACAAGGTTACTCTTGACCACACTTCTGTTGCAGAGAGTAGCTGATCTGTTGGTGTTGATAGAGACTGTGCGGATAGCATGTTCGGCTCTCATGCCTAGCGGGCAAAGGGTGGTTGGATCAGGGTTGTAGTCACAGAGGATGGCAAGGATTTCCTCTTCAGTACGGTCAAGTGGACTAGGAGTGTGCTTGCGAGGGCAAAGGTGTCTCAAGGGTAGTGGTAGATGGTGCTTGGGAAACCCTGTGGTGTGAAGGGGTGGAGTTCCCCTGGGTTTTGATGTTGGCGAGGGAGAGTTCACGAGGTGATGGGGTTCATAAGATCTAGTATGGAGGTGTGGATACTCTGAGTTAGTTTGTCTGCTCCGGAGTGCAGTGTTTTGAAATCCCTATAGGAAGGAGAGGTTAGAGGGCAGGGTGGCAGTGGCTCTTGGATGGTATTATCGGACTCACTGTGAGGGGGGCGTTAGGGGCGGGAAGGTGGTGGATCTAAAGTCTTAGTATTGGGTGTGACGTGGGTTTCCAGCGACTGACCTGTCTCATTGATCAGGGGAGGTGTATCAGGCTCACAGTTAGAGTGGAGAGCTGAAGGGTAGGAGATCAGAGGTGCAGGGATGATGATTCTCCTGGTACGGTCAGGAGCTGTGTGAGGGGAGATGGGATGATGTGTGTTGGGAGCCCCTGGGTGACTGGTTGGAGGGTGTCTAGGGAGGCTAGTCGGGCCGGTCAGAGAGTCGTCAGGGTCAGTGGGAGATACTCTGTTAGACTCGCTCACATGGTTGCTGAAGTTTGAGAAAATGGTTGCAATTTTGTTAAGGTTCCTGGATGAGGCTTGGATCAGGACAATGCCGCTTTCGTAGAGGGTGATTGGGAGGTCAGCTCGCAGGGTTGCGGAGGGTGCTATTGTAAGCTTAGTACCATGTGGGATGTTCCTGGTTGCACGTACGTTGAGGAGGTGTACAAAGGTATGGCGCCAGTAGGGCATTCTTCTGGAGTAGAAGATTAGGTCATGGATGACTGTGCCATTGTCTGTGCTGTAACGTAGGTCCGAGACTAATGTCTCAGGGTGACTCTTCAGGGTGGAGTGCTTGAAGGTCTTTGCAGCAGCTTTGGAGAATTTGGGAGGGTAGACCTGAGTAAGAGGGAAATTCCCAGTATCATTTAGGCTGGGCCCAGCCATGTTGGCTTGTGTGGATATTATAGGAGCGACACCGGTCAGTTAGGCAGTTGCGCCGCTGCCTGATTGTAAGGGTAAATATCCTCGTGTGCTAACGTTGATCGAAAGAGGAAATGTGTGGGGTATGGCTGCAGTAGAGAGCTGAGTGGTTAGTCCAATCTCGGGCCTTGGTCCTGTGTGATGATAATGCGGATGGGGGGTGGTAGGCGTCGGTGCTCTCTGGACCACAGGGGGTGCTGGGATCCTGTTCCAGAGCAGTGCAGTATAGGCAATAGGGCGGCGGGTGCTTGGGGGTCAGGTTATGGCTTCAGCAATTGGCTCGGCTTGGGAAGCTGTTGGTGCGTTGGCAGTGTGTGGATTTACTACGCCGACATTTTGAGATCAGGCATAGGGAGGCCATTGCAATGTCCACATAGCGCTACCATGTTAGGGTCAGGCAGCAAGCCGGTTGCAGGGGTTGTTTGGTCGGTCAAGGGTATGAGTCACAATCACATAGGCATTAGATTGGACTGGGTGCAGTCCAGTGTGCAGCAGCAGTAATGAAGGAAAGCAGAGGATTGGCGAAGAGCTGGCCCTGTTAGGTCCAGGCAGCCATCAGTCAATTGTTTTAGTGTGGTAATAATCCCCATAACAGCCAATCCGTGAAAAGCACTGGCAGGGGGGAAGCTCTAGCAGGGGGGGGGGAGGTCGCAGGGAGACGCTCCACTGGGCTCCAGGCATGGGCTGCAGGATTAGAGATTCTCGAGATGGAGAGGCGCCACCATTTTGAGTCCAGGCAGCCCTCAGCAGCAATCGTAGTGAGATAGTTACAAATTTGAACTCACCCACCTCAGTCCGTCATCTGAAGCGCTGGCAGGGGAAAGCACTAGCGGGGGAGGCCGCCAAGAGACACTCCGCTGGGCTCCAGGCATGGGCTGCAGGATTAGAGATTCTCGAGGTGGCGAGGCGCCACCATTTTGAGTCCAATGCAAAAACAACAGTTGAAGGACAGAATGCAGAACAATGCCATACATTCACCCCAGTACAGAGATTTCGGCCTAAATCCATCGTTTTTTTGCTCACCACACCACCCCAATTCAGACATGACCATATGCAAATCAGCCTTGACCATGTGCCTCATGGGAACAGTCCAGCCCAAACTGCCAAGCCATGTCTTCCTTGGACCGGAATCAAGCATCCTAGGACCGGTTTCTGGCTATCAGCCGTCTTCAGCCAGGGTAGCTTGACTCCAGTGGTGTGGAGAGCACAGGACTCACGTCTGAGCATACCCTTTCCACTCGGGTGACAAATGCAAAAACAACAGTTGATGGACAGAATGCAGAACAATGTCATACATTCACCTCAGTACAGAGATCTGGGCCTAAATTCATCGTTTTTTTGCTCACCACACCACCCCAATTCAGACATGACCATATGCAAATCAGCCTTGACCCTGTGCCTCATGGGAACAGTCCAGCCCGAACTGCCAAGCCATGTCTTCCTTGGACCGGAATCAAGCATCCTAGGACCGGTTTCTGGCTATCAGCCTTCTTCAGCCAGGATATCTTGACTCCAGTGGTGTGGAGAGCACAGGACTCTTGTCTGAGCATACCCGTCCCACTCAGGGTGACAAATGCAAAAACAACAGTTGATGGCCAGAATGCGGAACAATGTCATACATTCACCCCAGTACAGAGATCTGGGCCTAAATCCATCGTTGTTTTGCTCACCACACCACCCCAATTGTGACATGACCATATGCAAATCAGCCTTGACCCTGTGCCTCATGGGAACAGTCCATCCCGAACTGCCAAGCCATGTCTTCCTTGGACCGGAATCAAGCATCCTTACACTGGTTTCTGGCTATCAGCCATCTTCAGCCAGGATAGCTTGACTCCAGTGGTGTGGAGAGCACGGGACTCACTTCTGAGCATACCTGTCCCACTCTGGGTGACAAATGCAAAAACAACAGTTGATGGGCAGAATGCAGAACAATGTCATACATTCACCCCAGTACAGAGATCTGGGCCTAAATCCATCGTTATTCTGCTCACCACACCACACCAATTCAGACATGACCATATGCAAATCAGCCTTGACCCTGTGCCTCATGGGAACAGTCCAGCCCGAACTGCCAAGCCATGTCTACCTTTGACCGGAATCAGGCATCCTAGGACCGGTTTCTGGCTATCAGCCGTCTTCAGCCAGGGTAGCTTGACTCCAGTGGTGTGGAGAGCACGGGACTCACGTCTGAGCATACCCGTCCCACTCGGGGTGACAAATGCAAAAACAACAGTTGATGGACAGAATGCAGAACAATGTCATACATTCACCCCAGTACAGAGATCTGGGCCTAAATCCATTGTTGTTTTGCTCACCACACCACCCCAATTCAGACATGACCATATGCAAATCAGCCTTGACCCTGTGCCTCATGGGAACAGTCCATCCCGAACTGCCAAGCCATGTCTTCCTTGGACCGGAATCAAGCATCCTTACACCGGTTTCTGGCTATCAGCCGTCTTCAGCCAGGATAGCTTGACTCCAGTGGTGTGGAGAGCACGGGACTCACTTCTGAGCATACCTGTCCCACTCTGGGTGACAAATGCAAAAACAACAGTTGATGGGCAGAATGCAGAACAATGTCATACATTCACCCCAGTACAGAGATCTGGGCCTAAATCCATCGTTATTTCGCTCACCACACCACCCCTATTCAGACATGACCATATGCAAATCAGCCTTGATCCTGTGCCTCATGGAAACAGTCCAGCCCGAACTGCCAAGCCATGTCTTCCTTGGACCGGAATCAAGCATCCTAGGACCGGTTTCTGGCTATCAGAAAGGAAGTATGCCATTTTGATTGAAAACAATGTTAAATATACACGTAATACAAGTGCATCTAGGTGATGAAAAAAAAATGTTTTTTAACTTGTAGGGAAACGCAGTATCAACCCTTCAACTTTATAAACCTAATAAGCCGAGACGTGCAGCACCCCGCGCACGTCTCGCTTTGTGCCTCTATAAGACGCCTGTCCTGCTTGACTGCTTCGCTGTTCGTCTTCTCCGCTAGTCTCCTTTGTTCACACAGAGACTGAAATTTAGTATCAAAAACACTTTACTTAGTATCTAATTTCCTATTTATGTCGCGCATCTTACCTACTTGTCTTGTGTGCCGAGTTTGGATCCGCTTAGTCCTTTGACATCGCGCCCATCTTTTAGTGTGTTATTTAAGTGTTTGTAAACATTCGGTGAATGGGGGCCATCTTGGAACGGGCAATTTTTAAGCTTTCAAGTTAGCTAGTGTGCAACCACTGCAGGCCAATCCCCCAAGCAGCACTTCAGTTTAGGGATAGTATCTCCTCAGTTTCTTCTGGTTCCTCTCCTCAGCAAAGGTTTCTTGTTGTTGTCCAAAAGTGATCTAAAGGTCTGGGGCTTGGGTCCCCTCTTTTATACACAGTGTCTTTTTGATCTCTGAAGGCAGAGAGGCCTTTGCCTAGTCCAAACCAGTTCTAGTCAGTCCTGGAGCCCTCTGTTTACATGACTCCTCCTTTCCTTTCACAGTGCAGGGCAGATACATCAGACACACCACAGGAGGTGGAGCAAGCATTGTGAAGGGCAGGCACAGTCCTATTCAGGTCCCAGGTGCAACTCCTCCCTCCCATCTAGATACAGATCTCTCTATTCACAACTGGGCTGACTCACCCTGTCTCCTGGAATCCCCCAGCCCCTGTCACTCAAACTCCAGACAAGAAATACATAACCTAAAAGATGCAGGCTTGGATAGTTAGACTAGAAAATACCTCCTTTCTAAAAGTGGTATTTTCAAACACAGAATGTTAAAACCAAGTTCACTAAAAGAAGTTCAGGCATACTAAACTCAAATTTCTACCATACTACAGGAGCCAGTTAGGATTATAAGATGTAATAATCAAACTGCCTATTCTGGCCTATAGGGAATAAGTAGCCTTGCAATAGTGAAAAATGAAAATGGCTGTAATTTAATATTAGGACATGCCACGCACATCAGGGCTTGTCCTACCTTATACTTACAATGCACCCTGTCATTGGGCCTACCATAGGGGTGCCTGATGTGAAGAAAAGGGAAGGTTTAGGGACTGGCACTTGGGTGCACTTGCCCAGTCAGCATGGCAGTACCAGACTGCACACAGGCTCTGCAATGGCAGACCTGAGACACACTTTTACAGGCTGCTTCTGTGGTTGGCACAACCAGTGCTGCAACCCACCAGCAGCATTTGGTTTACAAGCCCTGGGCACACTCAGTGCACTGTACTAGGGTCTGACAAGTAAACCAAACCAGCCATTCATGGAGTCACTAATTCATACATCAATTTATAAAAGGGAGAGGATATGCACTTTAGCACTGATTAGCAGTGGTAAAGTGCCCATAGTCATAACACCAACAAAAACAGGTCAGAGAAAGTACAGGAGAAAGGCAACAAGTTCAGGGATGACCCTGCAAGTCCAACAGTACCCATTCACCTGAAGCATGATTTTAGGGCAATGTCCAAATTATCTTTATTGCTTCATGTGGTGATTATTTACAGATTGAGTATTTCCCTGCAAGCAACCAATCATACATGCCCATGTCAGTCTGTGACTGACATCACCATCGCACATGCATGTTACTCACTATCACTTCAGGATGAGCTCAACAAACTGTTAGAGGATGAATATGTTAATGATTGACTTTTTTTCCGATTGCCTTAGATGATGTTGCTGTTTGGCCCTGTGGGAGTGGCTAGAGTGCTTCTGGAACTTTCTGGTGTCCAGCTTCATGTCTCTTCATGACGCACTTAGATTCTTTTTCCCTTTTCAAACCTTTATGAAATGGTTTGCCTTTGCATATTTGTCTGATGGCAGGACATTTACCTTCATATGGAAAGGAGAATTCACAGTGGAAACACAATTTCTTTCTCTTCACTCAGTGAGGCTTTGCCTTGTTTTGTAGCTTTTTTTTCATGCACAACGGTGATTCATTTTGGGTTGTTCCAGCTTCAATATCAGCAGATTGCCAATCGGCACGTTCCTCCAGCCTTGCATTAATAGCATTTTCCCCAAACTGAGAATTCCTCTCAGCATGTGTCGTCGAAATGAATCAGAGAGGCAACCATCAGTAACTTTAAGACGCATGACTTCTTCATCATTGAATTCATTGAAATTGCAGTGCTTTTATAGGCATATCAAGTCTCTCAACAAACTCATCCATTGCCTCTCCAGGTTGCTGTCTTGCTTGGTTGAAAGTGTTCCGTTCATAGTCAACATTCAGCATTGGATTGAAGTTGAGTTCCAACATCTTCTTTGTTTGATGGTATAATACTTCATCAGGGTGTGATATCTTCTTTATCACTTCTTTTACTCCATCACCTGCAATATTCTTTAAGTATTTGATAATCTTTTTGTCATCTGCTTCATTTGTAGCATCGATGAAGTCATCGAACGTTTCAATTCCAGGCAGTCCATCTGGTGTCAATAGTATGCTTTTTGGCGGTATAGAATGGAGGTGGTAGTTTCAGGATTGCAGCTGCTCTGTATTTACACTCTTCTTGGCAGTCATTGAGCAATTTCACTATTCCAAAGGCCTTTCAGTGTTTTGGATGCTACTAGCCACTTTGCATGCATGGCAGCTCAACTGGACATGGCCATCACACCCGATACTAGCTCGTGTGGCAAATCCCTCACTCGTGCTGGTAAGTACGTTTGTACTTTCTATAACCGATTGTCACTGCCTTTAGCATTTCTGCTTTGCATCGGTGCTGGCTCCGAGTTATGTTGTGGCGCAGTATCTCTTCTTTCAGCCTTACCAGTGGATTTTTGGCAGGCTCACTGTAGACTGCATCATGAGGCGCACATAACACGCATGAGTAGTTTGCTGGACCAAGGGCAACTCTCAGGGAGAACAGTCTCTTATCATTGGAGGGGCATGTATCTCCTATCTTGTTGCTAGTTGTAGCATCCTCGCCAGCCCGGGAGCATGTAACAAACCCTCCGACTCCTGGAACTCTAGTTTGCACATATTTATTCTTCAGCATTCAGCCCTTAACTGAACAAACACTGCATCGCAAACTTAATGAACCACACCTATATACACCCACCAGATTACATAATACTTGTAAGGAGTCTGTCGAGGACCACCAGAGTCCTCATAGACATAAACACAGGATACCACAGGTATTTCATGCATTTTTCTCTGCACGCATTTTGACTATTCTGTAATTAAAATTTCACTTTTTCCCCATTTTTTGATATAGAACTAAATTTTTCATGCTTCCAATGTTTTAATCTGTTTTTCTATGCTACATAGTTTTTTCCTGGTGAGGACTGTAGTCTATAACCGCTAGGTCAACGGTAGACGCTAGAGCCGAATTATTTCAGTAAAATTGGGGTGAGCATATATTAGAGTTTAGGTAAATATTGGGATTTGACTCCCAAAGTTCAATGGGAAAAGTGGCAAAAGTGATCTCTTTCGTAGGGCGACCAAGTGTTTATACTGTGTACTGGGCTGAGGGTCACTGTTTTTGCTACCAGTGCTGATGATGCTCCATCAAATACAGAGTTTATGTGAACTTTGCTTGAGAAAGATTACTTTGCTATATGCTGCCTTTTGGAAAAAGGCAACAACAGGCTCACATTTTGCTTTTTGCACCGGGAGCAGGTTAGTTCTGATGTAAGGGCACACTAACATTCAAAGTAATCATGTGATTGAAATGTTGAGTGGACAATAGGATTGCCCCAGTTGCTCATCCATATGCCTTTGAAAAAAGGCAAAGTAATAAATGATGGCATTGACATTCACATACTTTTCTGCATGGCCATACTACCTCACTGGAACATAGTTTGGAGCAGCAAGTGTTAAAATACTCATATTCAGGTTCGTGAGTCATGCTTGGCATCGTTCTAATTTTCGTTAAGATATGGACAGGAAAAAGATCATTTATTTCTCTTTAAATTGCACTGCACACCCCAAAACCTTGTATCAAACATGATAAACATTTCAAAGAAATTGAAAAGAGCAGCAGTTCTCATGCAAGGCCTCAACATCAGAGTGATACCCTGAAGGAATATATTGCAATAGTTCTTATGTTCCTTTTTTCCTGCGCCAAACGAGTGGCTAGAAATGTAAATAGTGATCCAAGAATTCTGAAAAAGCTATAGAAACACTTAATCTTATGTGATGATAATCAACAGCAGACCCAACACGTTGGTGGTATATCTTGGGTTGAACATAGACGCCCGATATTACTAATAAATTAGATTTTCTGTAGAATATAATGTGTTTCCAGACTGTGATGAAAGAGGTTTTGACAAATATAGCCCCAGGGAGAGTACTATTACTATTGTTAGGAGTTGATATGCTGTGATGAATGCATTAGAACTTATAAAATTAATGATTATATTATTTATATGTTCCTGGTGTTAATTTTCGATGCAAATTCTGTCAGATATTTCAGAACATTATTTTGCTCGAAATGATTCCCAGCCTCTGTTTAGTCTGACAAATATATCCTCAGGCAACAGACAGGCTTCTCTCATGATTTTTTTTCTTTTTAATATTCATATCGCTTTTTTTCAACAGTATAGAGAATCAAGGCACAATCAGATTACTCTATTAAAGTACTCGTGTAATATAGGATGTGGAAAAACAGCAAATTGTTCTTAATGGAACAATTAACATGCAGAGAAATCAGTACAATAAAAGAATGTTGAGCACTATGAATATGGAAACCCTATCAAGAAGGTGTGCACTCATAAGCACAGGTTTGGACCACAACGGACGGCAAATGCAAAAAGAACAATTGATGGACATAATGCAGAACAATGTCATACATTCACCTCAGTACAGAGATCTGAGCCTAACTCAATCGTTTTTTTGCTCAGCGTGCAATTCCACTTTGGACCGAGCCATATGCAAATTAGTCTTGACCCTGCACCCATGGGAACAGTCCAGCCCGAACTTCCAGGCCAGGTCCTCCCTGGACTGGAAACAAGCATCCTAGGACCGGTTTCAGGCTTTCAGCCCTCATCACCCAGGATAGCTTGACTCCAGTAGCATGGAGAGCATGGGACTCACGTCTGGGCATACACGTCCCACTCGGGGTAACAAATACAAAAAGAACAATCGATGGCAGAATGCCGAACAATGTCATACATTCACTCCAATACAGAGATCTGGGCCTATATCCATAATTCTTTTGCTCACCATGCCATTTCAGTTTGGGTCGAGCCATATGCAAATCAGTCTTGACCTTGCACCCAATGTTAACAGTCCAGCCCGAACTGCCAGGCCATGTCCTCCCTGGACTGGAAACAAGCATCCTAGGACCGGTTTTGGGATTTCAGCCCTCATTAGCCAGGATAGCTTGACTCCAGTGGCATGGAGAGCATGGGACTCATGTCTGGGCATACACGTCCCACTCGGGGTGACAAATGCAAAAAGAACAATTGATGAACAGAATGCCAAACAATGTCATACATTCACCTCAATAGAGAGATATGGGCCTAAATCCATCATTTATTTGCTCACCATGACATTTCAGTTTGGACCCAGCCATATGCAAATCAGTCTTGACCTTGCACCTAATGGGAACAGTCCAGCCCGAACTGCGAGGCCATGTCCTCCCTGGACTGGAAACAAGCATCCAAGGACCGGTTTCGGGGTTTCACCCCTCATTAGCCAGGATAGCTTGTCTCCAGTGGCATGGAGACAACAGGACCCACATCTGGGCATACCCGTCCCACTCGGGGTGACAAATGCAAAAAGAACAATTGATGAACAGAATGCCAAACAATGTCATACATTCACCTCAATAGAGAGATATGGGCCTAAATCCATCATTTATTTGCTCACCATGACATTTCAGTTTGGACCCAGCCATATGCAAATCAGTCTTGACCTTGCACCTAATGGGAACAGTCCAGCCCGAACTGCGAGGCCATGTCCTCCCTGGACTGGAAACAAGCATCCAAGGACCGGTTTCGGGGTTTCACCCCTCATTAGCCAGGATAGCTTGTCTCCAGTGGCATGGAGACAACAGGACCCACATCTGGGCATACCCGTCCCACTCGGGGTGACAAATGCAAAAAAGCAATTGATGGACAGAATGAAGAACAATGTCCTAAATTCACCCCAGTACAGAGATCTGGGCCTAAATCCATCATTTTTTTGCTCACCATGCCATTCCATTTTGGACCAGCCATGTGCAAATCAGTCTTGACCCTGCTCCACAACGGATGGCTTATTACAGATTTTCACGATATAATGATGTTACCAATTACCATTTGTATATATTGAAGTTTCAGCATGCATGCGCAACTTGTTTGTCTTGTACAACTCATTAGCCCTTCCTCAGCTCAGGAGCAGTCACGTATCCCACATCCTCCATCCATGAACTTTGCATAATTTCATTTAAGGGTGGGAGGTCTCATGGTTGAGGCACAGGCTTGAGAAGTGGTTTTATTAGGCACAAACCTGCTTCATTGCTATGCTTTGGTGTGTCCGCGCTTATCCATTCAGTAGAATCTGTCCTTGAAATGGATGCAGGCTGGCACCATTGAAGACTTCTACATTTTGGGAATTAGACACCCTCTTCCCTAGTCCCCAGCATCATTTATCTATTTTCTTTCCCTTGCATTGTCAGATGAAGGCACTATAAGGTTCTGATGCCTGGCATTTTTTACCCTTCTGCCTCTTTTTTGACGTGTTCTGGTGTGGCAGTGGTTGAGGGACATTTTAGATTTCCATGCCTTGTCATTGCCACTAATATTTTCAGGATTACTGCTTTTGATGTCAGGTCACCCTCTAAATTCTGCACCAATATTCCTGGTAAATCCTGGTAAAACACTTAACCAATTAGATATTGTACTGTTGTTCTGTGTCATTCTGTTTGCATCTCAGCTCCTAGGAATGGCAACATGCTTGAGCGGTTGCTTGTTTTCCTATCAACACTACTGTTACTGTAGGGTTATCGCCAGAGCCTTTGACTTCGAAGTTGGGGAACCAGGTTCTAGACTCGGCAGTAACGCTCAACATCCTGTGATTCTAGGCAAATCACTGAGGGGCATACGCATCATTATTACAAGTAGCGATTACCTAATTGCGATTTTCTCCTAATCGCAATCAGTTAAACGCTTATCCTAATGTGTAAAATTGTTTCCGTTTTATTAGCGATTGTTAATGGGTCGTAAATAGACCTACCTCATGCATATTAATGAGGTAGGTTGCAGTTTGCAAGCCATTAGGAATCTACTCCATCACAAGGATGGTGGTTTGCTGAGGTCAGCAGACCACCATGTCTGTAATTGCTTATAAATAAAGCAATCTTTTTTTTGTGATGTAGCCCGTTTCCCTAAAGGAAAACGAGATGCTTTACCAATAGAAAAATTAGAAGTTTTCCATCTTTTTTTAGGAGCAGGCAGTTGTCGGTTGGACCACTACCTGCTCTTAAAAAATGCTTTTACAAACATTCACAAAGGGGAAGGGGTCTCCATTTGCATAATGCATAATGCATAATGCAAATATTTTGCGACCGCATTTCGAGCACAGAACATTCCTGCATACCTTTTGCGATTCGGTATTAGGAAGGGACGCCCTAAACACGCCCCTTCCTAATAGCGAATCTCAAACCCATTTTCCAGTTACCGAATCACAAAATAGGGTTTGCTGCATCAGAAAAGCATTCTTTGCAGTGGAAAAAGGCTGAATCGGCGAATCGCTCCGTTTTGCACAAAAAAAATCCTTGATGCATGTGCCCCTGAATCTTCCCGTGCTTTATGAAATTAATGTGTTTGTCTGTAAGGCAACTGGTGCTCATGTAAAGTGCTCTGATACCTGTGGGTCGAGTTCCTGCTATATAAAACTCACCCAAAAAAAAACAGAGAAAGGGCATACGGTGATGCAAGAGTAATTCAGCATCAAACATAGTTGAGGAAAGTGAAAAATGGCTGCCAGGGTATGCATGCCTGTTTAGCATGACTAAGTCACTGGTAATACCTTCAAGGTGATTGCTTCCAGAGAAAGTAAACAATCTTATGATAGACCGTATTTAAGCATTGGGGATGTAAGTAGTGACATAACAGTGACATTTTGGTATTTCAGCAGTTTGAAAAATTTGCTATGGTTTTAGATAGAAAGTTTAATTTACATAACCTACCGAGAAACCTCAAACCATTTTAGATACAACTTGGAGCATGATCTTGGGCCATTCACAAACCATCACTGGTTTGGAAATGCAAATTGGATTGTGACCTGTTTATGAATAGGTCCCATCACAAATAGGCGTTCACAAGGGAGCCACTAAACAGCCTGCCTAATGTATATAAAATAGGCACACTGCAATATGTCAGCTCTTGTGATTGCCTGCAAAATGCAAATGCAAGGATGGAGGCCTGAAATTGACATTAAATCTCAATACCTATATTTGCATTCCCTACAGTGAATTGTTTTTAGGCCTGGCATTATCCAAGACCTTTTCATTTTTGTAAAAAAGGCGTTCAGACATGCTCTTTATTCATTAGTAAGTAATTGTGCTGTTCACATTTTTCTTCTGCCCACTACAGCATACAGCATGGGGAAGAAACTTCAGCAGTTAACTACTTCACTGTGAGTGACTTCTTTCTATTCCTTCACAAGGAGAACATCCACTCAAAGTAGTTCCCTTCAATGCTAGGATCTATTATGGCAATGTGTGCTTCTGAGACAAAAACATATTATCAGTTTTAATCAGTGTTTTTTTTTTTAGATTATTGAGGACCAAGCAGCTTTCTTAAAAACCAAAGGTGTTGCTCTCATTTCCCTTGCTCACTTTCATCTGGCCTTCAAGCTCTCCGTCTGCCATGGTATTCCACCCTTGAGGAAGACTAGAAAGCTCAGCTTAAGAAGAAGGGGGTCCGACTGCCATGTGTTGGCCCCAGACGGCTGAAATCATAGAATCAGATTCGTTTTCCCAGTGCTTGTTTTTAAAGGCAGTTTCTTGGAAATGGCCCTTTCTTTGGTGTTTCTTTACCACTGCTAATCAGTACTAAAGTGCATGTTCTCTATACTTAAAACATAGTAACTTTGTCTTATCCACAATTAGTAAATTTAATTGACTCTTATGTCCCGAGTACAATGCACTACATGTGCATAGGGCCTGTAAATTAAATGCTACTAGTGGGCCTGCAGCACTGCTCATGCCACCCACTTAACTGGCCCTGTAAACATGTCTCAGGCCTGACACTGCAGAGCCAGTGTGTGCAGTTTTCAACTGCTATGTCTACCTGCAAGCTAACCATCTTGCCAAACCATCTTTTTAAATACATAGGCCACCCCAAAGGTAGGGCCTGGACAGCCCAAGTGCAGGGTGCAGTGCATTTAAAAGTAGGACATGTACTTTTAAGTTTAACATGTCCAGGTCTGAAAACTCTCAAATTCACTTGTCACTACTGCAAGGCCTATCTCTCCTATAGAATACCATTGGGATTGCATTAAACATTTTATAAGTGTAATTTCCAATTGGGGAAGGATGACGGAACTGCCACTTTGCTGAACTGCATTGGTGTGTTGGTCTGCTGCTTCTTGCCTGGGAGTGAGAAGGACATGACCTGCATCCCAACATCCCAGAATCTAAGTTTCACCAAGTTCTTGTTGGCTTGCCTTCTGTTTCTGAAGTGTCAGGGATATAAAAGCCTTCCCCTTTATCTTCAGAATAGCAATTGAACTTTGCTTGCATGAAGTCTTGCTCTGCCAAGTGGCACCAAAGCATCCCAGGGCCCTTGGAAGTAAGTATAAAGTGCTGCCACTGCCAGAACCTGCGCATCAATGCCATTGTACTGATTGGAACTATTGCATCTCCTGCTCTGAGATTTGTATCAACGCGTCACCACTGTTGCAGGAACCTGGTCGGTGCATCGCACTTCAAACCCCCTCATCACCTTCGGAACCACTGTTTCAGAAACAATGTATCACTGCCACTGCGTCAAGAAGATCGATGTATCTCTTCTACTCCGTGAACCAACCTGCCATATTGCATTTGGAACTGCCACACTCAGAACCGGCACTTCGCTCACAGAACCAAACCATTGCCGCTTACAGGGGTATGGGGAACACCGGCTCATTTTCATCTATGTCCCTGCATCTTGTGCTATGTCAAGGATTAAGGTACTTTTGCTCAGCAGGCCCTGCATGTATCCTATGCTCCATCACATGCAGTCTGGACTCTTTACTTTGTCCTGGTCCAGCGTAACGATTTTAACTCTTTGAGAGCTATTTGCTTCTAAGCACTATTTTTACATTTATTTTTGAAGATTCATATCTCAACTTCTACTGGTTGACATTTTTATTATTGCGGTCCTATTTTATTTATACATTTACATAAAAAGGTGTGGAGTATTTTTGTGGCGTTTTCACTGTGTTACAGTTTGCTGTGTTGCACAAATACTTTACACATTGCTTCTTAGTTAATCCTGACTGCTCTTTGCCAAGCTAACAGAGGGTGTGCACAGGCTAATTAAGAGTGTGTTTCTGACTTACCGTAACTAGGATTGTGGTTCCTGCTTGAACAGGGTACTTACCTCTGCCAACCAGAATTCCAGTTTCTAGCACAGTCCATTCCCATCAAGAGAACAGGTGATGCATTAAAAAAATGGTTTCTCCTTGGGAAGACATTGGGGAGAGCACAGATTGGTCTTCTGAACCAGTGCCTTCTTGCCAAAAAGCTGCTGTCACGATTACCAAAAGGGAATCTCTCCATGGGGACAGCTTCTCCTTTGTAAAATGGTTACCACCTCACCTTAGGGGGTGGTAACAGTCAATGGTTTGTGCCCACAGTTGTGGCCACAAACAATTGATACATTACTTTCCTACTTCTGAAGAAGAATTGGAAAGGTATGTTCACCGTCTCTCAAGCTCGTGATTTGGAAGATATCGATATCGCAAAAGTCCTTTTATAAGTTAGAAACACTTTTTTTGATTCGTAAAAGGTCTTTTGTACTGTGTAAAAAGCCCTTTCATATCCTCAAACCATGTGGTTTTGAGAATCACAGGTTTTGCAAATGCAAAAAGACTTAGTACATCTGCCCTTTAGTATAGATTTAAAATTTTGTTTTGCAAACCCATAGGTTCATTAGATATTCCAGACTACATGAGTCAGAAATAGGACTTTTGAAAGGGTTATTTTCCAGCTGTCTCTGTGAGCATTGATGGAAACAGTTGTTGCGTAGAATGAATTTGATTTAAGATGAGGCCCTCAGAGGTTTGCTAAGCTGTTTTTCCGGCAGGCAAATTTAGATTTACTTGACATAAACTAAGTAAAATTATTCAGCTTGATGGTGACTGTCAGAAACTCGTTCGGGGGCCACAGGTTATTAAGGCCTTTTACCACTTCTGTTCTGGGGATTGCTCTACTATGACACAGCACACTGAATACCATGTACACCCTTTCAGCATTTGACCCTTAGGGTAGAGGGACGAGCAGGCCAACTCTTCTCAGGGAGGTAGTGTGAAGGTAGAGACTCAAAACTTACAAATAGCATGGAATAAAGATGGACCTAGCCAGTACTTATCTTATATAAAACGGAGGTACTTTACAATTTCAAATTAAACTGCCACAGAAAGAAATATGTTCTTATGGCACTCTGTAACTAGTTGTGCAGTGAAAATGGTCCACAACGTTTCAGGTTTAGAATAATATTACTTGTGCTGGCTCTGTGTGAGTGGCCAGTAGCCAGTCCTTCAATGTCCTAGTCATTGGAAACCTCTCAGACCAGCTTTTACTCAAAGCAAAACAGTTCCTCTATCTAGTGAGCACAAGTTCAAGAGTGCAGTTGTGACCCTCACTCTGGAGAGTGTGTGCAACAGCCCTTGCTTTTCAGGGTGTGCACCCTGTAGACCATGACTGGTCAGAGATTGCTGCTGTAGGCTCAGCAAAGGAACATGTACAAAGCAAAAGCCCCTTCCCAAACACGTTTAGAGCCGGCCATCTGCTGCCAGTGAATCTTTAATCTTCGATGATCTTCCACTTGCCAGCAGGGCGTCTAGTGTCAAATACAGTTTTTGGACGCAGCAGACTCAGTCACACTTCTTTGCTCTCACCTTCTCATTGGTTGGCTCAGTACACTGGTTATGGTTTAAGTAGTAATCAGGAGGAAGGGACACCCACTCCAGCACTTTGATTGGCTCCCACGCTCCCTCGTCTTCTTTTTAGACAGTGGTGATATATCAGAAATTAGGGAGGCAAGGAGACAAACTCCAGCACTCACCTTGGCTCTTGTGTCACTCCCATCCTAGTTTGCACATCTGGGGGCATATTACCTAGAAATAGCGATATTTATCGCTAAGCAGGGTTAGCGGGAATAATTTTATCGCCGCGCTACGACGATTTTATCGCTGAGTTACCTTGCTATCATCAAGGTTTATCTCAGAAACGATAAAAAACATTCGAAATGCGTGAATATCGCTGGAAATACAGCGATATTCACACATTATCGTGACAATGCTCTTAGCCATGTTATCCACCTTTGGATAACATGGCTAAGAACTGCTCTGGGCAGGTGTTAGCTTTTGGAGATATTCGCGCTTAGCGCGAATATTTCCAAAACTACGCCTTTGTAGGTAATAGGAGATAGCGATGTTAGCGACTGTTTTCAGTCGCTAACATCTTTGCACGCCCACTTTGCATGGCATAAGCGATAAATATTGCTGACATGCAAAGTGGGCCCGAAGATGCTCGCTGTCGCTAACTGGTGTTAGCAACAGCTTGGTAATAGGGCGAGCAAATTATCGCCGCTATAGCGGGAAAAAGTCCTGCTAAAGCGGCGATAAGGGCCCTTGGTAATATGCCCCCTGGACTTTTCAGCAAGTTGGGCTCAAGAACTGGGCTCATTTGGGCAATTTTCTCCTGCAGGAGTATCTTCCTGTGTTCTCTCTCAGAAGGGCATGCAGGCAGTGAAACTGATGCAGTCCCAAAGCCTTCCAGTTCATCCTTGCAGACTTTCCAAGTGATGTCACCTCACCTCTGGAATTCTGGCTATCTATGACTGCACTTTTTGATCCTAGATGTTCCTCATACACACAGCACAGATCAGGAACAATCTGAGCAACCATTACAGGAGCAGCACTTGTGTTGTTTCCTGTATTTGTTTAGCATGAAATGTGCCCTTGCATACAAAATGGAGGCAACATTTTGCAAAAAAAATTAGCACAATATGCTAGACTTGCATTCTGCTTAATTAATTATAATTTACCTTAATTTAACCTTAATGTTATGTTATGTAGTTAAAGCGAGCTATGAAAATGTTGCACACTCCTGCTACAAAACTTAATTGCTGTATAACCAAAGCAGGCTAGTGTCCATTCTCCCATATCATACTGCATGATATTAAACCAAAAGCTCAGGAAAGCTCATGTTGCGTGTTCCTCAAACTCCATCTTGTATCATCCTTTACCAGAAGTGAACCAAAATGGATCCCACTGACATCACAAAAACATACTAAAAATCACCACTAGTCACCATATACACTTCCTGTGCAGACACAACACACTCAGCGATGTCAGCTTAGAGTCTAGGCACATCATTGTAGTGGAAAAGTTATCTGAACTAGGCTGTAGACATCTCACTCTTCAAGGACAGGAAACAGGTCTGTTCTGTTCTATAGATCAGAAAAACAATATGCTACCACCACAGTTCCATGATTATGTCCTGCAGCAAGGTCAGTAGTCTATTGTCCTAGGAAGCCAGGGCTGGCGAGTCTATCCAGACCATAGAGCCACACTCCGGGACAGAACTTTTCACACACCCTAGGTGCCAGCACCCAGGCATAACTGACTTGCACATTAGGCACAACATAATGATACCAGTGAAAACTACAGTTGAGTTACTCGTAGCAGGTGTGTACATCTGTAAAACCATACAGAAGACATTCTTGTCTCAAATTTGATAAATTCCAGTTGTCGAACTATACACAGGAAGCCTATTTCACCAACTAAATGTAATAGAATAATCTTAATTTTACCGTCCAATTAATCAAAGGTGGAGGGTCAAGACGGATACTAACTAAATTTTAAAATGTCACCTTAGTTACTAATGTGTTGAAATGGGTCTACCATTAACAGCTTCTGGGGTATAAGAAGTCTTGCTGCGGCGTTCTGGATGTTCTGTAGCTTGCGGGTGAGGTTTTTGTTATTTCCGGCGTAAAGTGCGCTGCCATAGTCGAGTCTGCTGGTGACCCGGGCGTCAGTGACGGTCTTTCTGTTTTCGAGGGGGTTCCAGTTGAAGGTCATACGTAGGAGGCGGAGGGTGTGGAAGCAAGAGGACGAGACTAAGTTGATCTGGTGGTCCATGTTGAGCTCGGAGTCCAAGATGATTCCAAGGTTGTGTGCGTGTTCCATGGGTTGGGTGGATTTCCGATGGCGGTGGGCCACCAGGTGTAGTTCCAGGCATCGGGGTTTGGGCCCATGATGAGTACTTCCGTCTTGTTGGTGTTTAGTTGTAGGCAGCTGTTTTTCATCCATTTGGCAACGGCTTCCATGCCTTCTCGAAAATCGTGTCTGGCGGCGTTGGGTTTGTTGGATAGGGAGAGGATGAGTTGGGTGTCGTCTGCATATGACACAATATTGAACCTGTGGGTTTTGACGATGGGGATGAGCGGAGCCATGTAGACGTTGAAGAGCATCAGGCTGAAGGAGGACCCCTGATGGACTCCACAGGTGGTTGGTTTAGGGTCCGAGAGGAAAGGGGGAGTCTGACCCACTGTGTTCTGCCGGAGAGGAAGGAGCTGATCCAGTCGAGGGCCTTGTCCTGGATCCCTGCTACGTGAAGTCTGCATATTAGGGTGCAGTGGGAGACTGTGTTGAATGCCGCTGAGAGGTCGAGGAGGATGAGGGCTACTGTTTCTCCTTTGTCCAGTTGGGTGCGGATGTCATCTGTTGCTGCGAGGAGGGTGGTTTCCATGCTGTGGTTTTTCCTGAAGCCGGATTGGGAGGAGTCGGGGATGTTGTGGTCTTCGATGAATGTAGCGAGTTCGCTGTTGGCGTTTCAAAAAATCTCGCTTGGGTGGGAAGGCTTTCTTTCACCAAGCCCCTTTTTACTGGAATCAACTCCCCATTCATCTTCGGAAATGCGCAGATCACCTTCAATTTAGAAGGCTCCTTAAAACGGAACTGTTCTTATTCAACTCTCTCTCTTTGCCTTCTGGAGCACCTCCGTAGCGTGGAGATACCCCTCTAGCAAAATAAATAAATAAAAATGAAATAAATTTCCAGATAGAATCAGTTTGCATGTGAGGTAGTCAGGGTAGTCATAAACACAGTTCCATATGTGAATCAGGCCAGTTTGTAAATGTTTATTGTTTCTCTAAGGGGCCCTTTTCAAAAGCATGAAGACATGTGACATGTGCTTGGGTTTTATTGATTCCTTGGCTGGTTTCAAAGTGGAACCTACTGTTTTCCTTGAGGGGCGCTAGACCCAGTTTGGGATTACCTGTGATCAGGGAGTTGGTGTTATCTACTTTAGACAGGCTAAGCTGACTCAACAATAAGATGCTATCTGGGATAAAAAGTTTGACACCACATGAGTTGCAATGAAACCCCTTTTGTTATGGAACTGATGTGTGTTTGCAGGTCAAGGTTTTATCCAAAATTAAGCTTGGTGAATTAGTGGACACCACAATTACAGGGCTAGTTTAGTACTCAGATAGAACTCAGTCCTGTTTGCATCAGGGTCATAGAGTTGAGTGAAGTTAATAGAAGGAACACTGCTATAAGGGGATCAGCTTAAAGTGATGAATTTTGGATTACTTGCAGGATTTTGGCTAAATATTCAACATTCTTAGGGGAAGAGATTTTCGGATAAAGTGTATGTCATCAGCAAAGAAATGATAGGACATTTTTATGAGGCTGACTGAGAGTAGAGGCTTAATGGCTCCATGTGCAGGTTTAAGAGGGTGACAACGAGAATGCAATCATGGGCGCCTCTTGATAAATCATGACTGGATTTTGGAGGCAATTGGCCATCATTTTTGTTGACAGCGTTTATTCTGGCATGATGAGAACTGAGAACTGAGCCAATGATACCCTTTCTAGTTTTCACAATTTTTAATAGAATGTCACAATTCACTTTGTCAAATTTGGCTGAGAGGTAAAAAGCAGGTGGACTCTCCCTTTTCTATCATGCAAAGAGCATCAGCAACAATGTAAACATTTTCAAAAATAGTAGCTTCATGCCCATATGAGAGGGGGCAGGGGCAAAATGTATTCAGGGCAAAATGTATTCAGGGCCTATAACCTCAAGTCTACACATCACAGCATACAAACAACAATTCAAACAGTTTTTTGTTTTGTCATGAAACTCTGCTCCTAATTTATACATTTTTATTCTCGTTCACATTCTTAATTCCTTGCATCTATGTTTATGTCCCATTACTGTAATTATGTGTTTTTTATATAGATGTTTACTTTTACTGCGGTTTCCGTGTACTTTGTGCTATTTCAGAATTCCTATTTTTTGTAAATGCCTTTTTGTAAAACTGCAGGAAATAAAGGTCTGCAAAATGCTCTCATACTCCTTGAGTATGATAAGACCTAATCAATACTACTCATAACTAAAACAAATACATAGATAAAATGCACACTTCAGGATAATCCTTTCTTTTAAATATGTTTGGCAACCTTGATGATTGCTTTTATTAAAATTGATCAATGGAGAGTGCAATTTTGAGCGTTCTTCTCAATTGAAAATTGGTATTTTTGATTCTTTATTTTTTTCGAGTTTTTATACATTTTATCGTAACTGTAATATTAGTCTTTGTAGCACCATGAAATGTTAAAGGAGGCATCATCGATAATGTCCAAAAAAGAAATATAAAAATAAGTATTTTTTTCTGTAAAATTTTAATTAACTTTTTTATTATTTCACCTGTTTTTGCATCTGTTTATTTTGGAGCTCTTTCTGTGTTGAGCAACAAATACATATCGATCATAAATTAATAAAAGTGAAATAACAACAGAAATTGAGATCAAAATAAAATAAAATGAAGTGTCAACATTTCATCGTCCGTGATGCATGATGTGTTTTATGAAAGTGTGTGCCAAAATATTATCGCAAAAATGCAATGTGCTGTTTAGCTAAAAGGATCCCTTTCCACGAGGGCTCGTTTGGGTATTAACAATAGGAAATACAATCTCTTAAGGGGGTCTGAGAGGAAAGTGTGCAGTACAGATCTGCAAAACACCCACTTTCAATGTGAAACTCAGGAAATTATTACTAATAAAAATGACTTGTTCACCTTTTATAAGAAAAATGCACATATTATTACGCCCCCTCATGGGGAATAAAGTTGAAGACAAAAACGCATGTTTTCACTTAAAGCTGTGAAGCGAATTTCATTGCATCCAAACCTGTGAGCCACATTGGCAGAGTTCATGGTCTTTTTGCCTCGTGGACGTTCGCACTCTGGTTTGTGAATGAAGAATGCATTGGATTGCAGCTGTCCAGGCAGTTAGCAGTGCAGTTTACCGTAAGTCATTGTCAAGGTAATAGAGAAACCAGAGATCCTGCCCTGCACAGATGCTCCATTTAAGTTATATTCCATCCCTGGGTTCCACCTACTCACTGCCCCCTCTTTGACGTCAGAGATGCGGCTTTGTTAAGACACGGGTTTTAGATCTCCGCTGAACGGTACTCTCTTTCTTAAATTATAGGACAGCCTGATTAACTTTGCAAATAAGCGGAAATGGAGGCCTGTTCTTCTTTTATTGTTTATGAGGTATCAGGGACGTAGATATCAATGGTACAGCAGGTGCAGTGGCACCAGGTCTCAGAAGCCTGAGGACCCCACCGAGCCCTGATCATTGTTTTATTTTAAGGTAACCATCAATTTAGGGGCACATTTTCGTTGCTCGAATTGAAGCCATGGCACTGTTGGAATACCACAGTGAAGGGTGACTCTTTTAAGTGGAGAAGTGTGGCTCAACGGTTAAAGCAGCATACCCTGATGCAGAGGTCTGGCCTGGACCAGGGTTCATTTTTCAAGTGGAGAAGTGTGGCACAATGGTTAGAGCGGCAGACCCTGATGCAGAGGTTTGCCCCCGACCAGGGTTCAATTCCCGCTTCAGCAGGTCTTGGTCTCAATTTTCCTGGACTTGATAATTCTCGCCTCGGTGCCTATTCTAATCATGGGTCCCACTCTGCAACTCTGGCCAATAGCTTGCTTAATCTCCACAACGGCCCCAACTGCTCTAGGATTCCTGGCCTCACCTTGAGTGGGCACTTCACACAGAAATGACCAGGAAGGGTTCCACGCGTTGAGACACCTTCGTGGGTGATTCATGCGCTATATAAAAGCACTACATTTACATTTATTTATTTAAGTAAAGCTATTCAACCTTCATTAACACAAAGTTATAATATTTTGATTTTTCATTTATACATCAATACATAAGGGCCTTTTCATAAGGAATTGTGGAAGCACAAAGATAAATTTACGCACACCTGATTTGTGGAAGTGGGTTTATAGGGCCAATTCTAGCAGAAATGGGATTAGCCATCGATTGCACATTTGAACAAAAATGGGGATAAAGGCAGGTATAAAAATATCCATAATGCACAAAGAGGTGCATTGAGAACCTTTGCGTTCTTTGGGCCTATTGTGGGGCAGTTCCAGTGCCTGACATAAGTACTGCTCTATGATCTGTATAATTGCCCCTAAAAATTAAGCAAACAGAAACCATTATCATTTGTTACGAATTGGAAAAACGAGCTACTTATTGGTATTCGCAGGCTCCAGGGTCAGGGCCGGACTGGGAACAGCAACCAGCCCTGGCAGATTGCTGCTTGACCGGTCCCGGGAGTGTGTGGGGGGGGGGGGCGCTAGTGAGAAGCAACCCTCCTGCTTTTGTTACAGCACTGCTGCAAAAACGGCCCCAATGGTAGAGAAGTGTGGCTCAATGGTTAGAGCGGCAGACCCTGATGCAGTAGTCTGGCCGGGACCAGGGTTCAATTCCCGCCTCGGCGGGTCTCTGGCTCAATTTCCTCGGACCTGATAATTCTCGCTTCGGTGCCTATTCTAATCATGAGTCCCACTCTGCACCTCTGGGCAATAGCTTGCTTAATCTCTACAACGGCCCCAACAACGCTGAGGATGCCTAACTTCCCCTTGGGGGTGCCCAGGAGTGGGCTCCTCACAGGGAAAGGCCAGGAAGGGTTCCTCGGCGGTATTCGTACAAGCCCCGAGATGCCTATGGGTAGTCGTGCGCTATACAAGTGCGTAATCATCATTTCATTCAATGACAAAACCCCCCCAGCCCAAAACTGACCCACATGCCTTCGGCCCACCAGTAGAACACCCGGTGCCTGCTTCGGCCAGTCTGGCATTGTCCTGTGTTTTTTAAAAATGGGCTGGAGACACAGGAACTTGACGGCAGAAGCAAATGAAAACCAAACTCTGTTAATTCATCGGGTGGTATAGGAGGACAAATGTGATTGGCTGCTAGGTCATTTCAAATGCACAAGTTTCATTTGTGAATCAAGGCTTCAGTGTTTGCTCTGGTCCTGTAAAAGCCCTGTGCACTTAACCACTGGGCTCCTTGTGTCTTGCCTCTAAAACATTTAAGACACTGACGTCACCAAACAAAACTAATTTTAAGAGCATCACAAGATTGGAAGTTTGCCTAAGAAACATGATTTGACAAAGTCACTAGAGCTCTAATTTACAAGCCCCTTGTGCCGCCGGTGCATCACTTTTTACGACACTCCGGCAGCGCAGAGTGCAGACCCATATCTACGAGGCTACACAATGATACTTTGCTTGGTTTGTTATGGCCTCGTAAATATGGTGTAAGGCAGCACACCGCAAGTTGCTGCATTGCCTTACACTGCATCAGGGGGGCATTCCATGGGCACTGCAGTGGGCTTTCCAATGCAACACCCACGGGTGTTGATACATTCCCAGATTTACAAGGTTCTGCAATGTTGGGATTGTATAAAACTGTATGCTTCCGCAGGGGAGGCGTAACAAGGAGAAATATCTGTATTCCTTCTAGTTTTTCCTCTTTCTATTTGTCCTGCATTCTGCAGCACACGTAGCAAAGGAAAATGCCCTCATGGATAATTTTTGTGCAGGAAGGTATAACTTCCTGCACAAAACAATCCTGTCAACAATGCAGTCACCCTTGCATCATGGTGCAAGGGTGCCTGCTTTAGCGCAAGGCATCAAATTGTGCCCTGGTGCCGGCAGAAAGGACAGGTATGCACCGTACCTTGTAAATGTGCTGCATTCCTGCCCTTTTGAATTGGTGTAGGGCAGCACAGCAAAAAGATTTAGGGTACTGCCCTACGCCAAATCATTGTAAACAAGGCCCTAGATCTGTTTGTTTGATGGTGCATGCACACTACGCACATAAGATAAGCTAGAAATACCGGCCATTTTGGAAGAAAACAGATCATTAGCTTTTCTTTCCAGCAGTTGACAGCTATTGACGAATGATTAAAATATTTAAAACAGGCCACTTTGTGCGTGCGCCCACGAACACCTTTAATGCAAGGATCAGACACACCTCACCTAAAGGTACACATGCACAACTAAATGTCTGCAAAAGGCTCATGCGACACGCTAATAGCATTTTCTGGGATGATATTTAACCTGTGAGATGTAATGGCTAGGAAAATCTACTAGCTCAAGAATGGAATTGTTTGTGTGTAGCTAGTGTTTATTGCTGCGCTGAAGACAACAGACTAGCAGAACCACAGTCAGGTAATGCACTCACTAACTGAAATGATTTCAGTGGAGCCCTAACATACTTAACCAATTTAATAAAAAAATGCACTAATGAGTCTACACTTGCTCCGCAGTGGTAATGGCACAAGCCGGCACAAATCCCTAGAATAATGAGTGTTAAGTTCAAGCAGTACCAAAACATTTCAAGACCACAGTATAATAACATATCCAAACCAATTTAGGAAAATATAAACAAACTTTAATAAGCAAAAAGACACCAAAACATTCACAATCAGGTAAAAGGAACTGGGGATGTTTAAGGTTTGAATCACAAAAAGTAAAGTGACAACCAGAGGTCACTGTTTATGCTTGACCGAGACCCAAGTGCAATTTCGTAATAACCATGATGGAGCTGAGGTCAGGTGAACCCAGCAGGTCACTCTTGCCATTCTTTTTTTTATTTTTATTATTTCTTTATAAGTTTGTTCCTCCATAGCTGCAGACCATGTACAGAGACAATGATACATCTCAACCACCTCAGCCGAGGCGGGCAACATTGCAAGAAATTATACATGCAGGCGATTAGTGCTAAATTCTAAATTTGCGTCTGCGGAGGTTTCCCAATCTATATTGTCCTCGTCATTTTCGTGCGGTCCAACATAACTCAACTGTAATGTAACTCCCCTCCACCCTCTCCCGAATCCCCCCCACTAATCCCCCCCCCCCCCCTCCCCCTGCCGGGTCAGTCTAACTGGAGGTCCGTGCATCTCACTATTCATGACGGGTCTCCTTGTGACTCCCTCCTTTGGCCTGGGGCCGTCTCCCCTGTGAAAGTAGTCTCCTCAGAGCCCTCATGTGTGGGTTGCAGGGCCTGTCCCGCTATTTCTTGTATCATCACTCCCCACGTCAGTAGCACATCAGGCAATATGCTATCCCTCCTGGTGTTACGCATGTGCCCCTTCTCCGCCAGAACCCACTCCCTCAAACTGCCCTCCATTTGTCCAGTAGCAGTCCCTGCTGGGTTAACCAATGAATCGCGATTCGGCACCTGGCTACAACAAGACTCAGAACCAGAAATCACCTACTTGTCTTACGTTCAGGATCTCGAGGAATCAGGCCCAAGAGACATGCGCGTGGGTCCATGGCAATTGTCCACCCTGTTATCCTGGTCAGGTCCTCTAGGACCGTCATCCAGTACGTCTGGATTCGTTGGGCATGTCCACACCATATGAGGAAAATCCGCCTGATCTTGGTGACATCTGGGGCAATGGGGATCCCTAGAACTATCGATGGCCTGAAGCCGCTTGAGTGAGAGGTAGTTCATGTGTACTATGTTATACAGGATTTACTTGAACCGATTGCATACAGACACCTTCCGCACACTCTTGTGGATTTTTTCCCATTCCCGTGATGTGATCTCCTGTGGACACACCCGCTGCCATTTCTCCTCTATTTTTAAGGTTACAGTTTTTTTGTCTTCTCTCAGCGCTCTATAAAAGTGAGTAACAAACATCCGCCCCCCAGCCATGGTTATCATAGTGACCAGGGTATGAGTGTGCCCCGGAGTCTCCGGGAACGAGGGTCAAAGCTGCCGCACCGTGGCTGCTAGTTTGGCATATTGCAGGAACTATCCTGAACCCAGGTCAAAGGTCGCCACCGCCTCCTGGTAGGTAATGAATTTGTTGTCTGGGTAGAGGTCAGACAGCCTAAGACAGCCCCCTTCTTTCCATGTATCTGTTGACATAACCCGGCCAATTAGAGCGAAGGTCGGCATAAGCCAGAAATCCGTCTCTGGGGCAAACGACCTTTCCTGGATCAATCTTCGTACCACTCGGATCGATATTGCAGCTAACAGCTGCACCAATGTAGGACTGTGTTCCTGTTGACCCCGCCCTCCAGAGCAGTGCACCCAACTGTCAGTCCCCGTATGTGCCTGCTAGTAAGGAACTCTCCCAGGAGGGATCTGTGTCCAACCAGACTATAGCATGTTGTGATGCGAAGTAATAAAGTTCTAGATCTGGGATCTCCAAACCCCCCTTGCCTCATCTACGCTTCATGACCTCTAGGCTAGTCCGGCATGGCTTCCCGTTCCATAACAGTAGGACCAGTGGTGCATGCAATTCTCTGAATACTCGATGTCGGAGCGCGAAGAAGGAGCCCTACATTGTGTAGAGACATCAGGACTGGACCACCATCTTTATCTTCCCCATCAGGGTGAGTTTAAGTGTGTTCCAAAAGGCAACACAACTCTGAAGACCCCAGAATATCCTCCCCATATTATGTTGGTAAAAGGTGGCCTCAGTCCTACAGACCCACACCCCCAGATATTGTAGGGTATCTTCTACCCACGGAAGTTCCATCTCCGGGAACTGTCCTCCATCTCATTCATTCTTCGGGCCAATTGCATACAGCTGTGATTTTGCTTTGTTGATGTAAAGCCCTGAGGCCTCGGCAAATTGCGCCAGTATAGCCATCAAAGCTGGCATGGAATGTGTTGGTCGATTCAGGTCAATCAACGCATCGTCAGAGTACAGTGACACTATATGCTCTGTATCTCCCACCCGTATGCCCTGTCCTCGGAGTATCCCACGAAGATGGCATGCAAATGGCTCCACCGCCAAGGAAAACAGCAAGGGGGAGAGCGAGCATTCCTGCCGTGTCCCCCTCGCTATGGGTATAGCGTCTGACACGTAGAGCCCCTTGCGAACCCTTGCCATCGGTCGGGCATAAAGCAATTTCACCCAATTTATAAATCCCTCTCCCAGTCCCATTTTTAGAAGTACCTGCCATAAATAGACCCATCGGATCGAGTCGAACGCTTGTTCGATATCAAAGAACACTAAGGTGCTCTGCTGGGCCCGTCCATCCAATGATTTCATAACGTGTGCGAGGCGGCGGATATTCCGCAACGTATTCCTGCCTGGTATAAACCCAGACTGGTCATCTTGTACCAGGCACCGAAGATAGGGGAGGAGCCTACTTGCCAGTACGTGACTGATGACTTTAAGGTCCACATACAGCATTGAGATTGGTTGATAGGAACTGGGGAGCAAGGGGTCCTTCCCTGGCTTGGGAATCATTACTATCAGTACTTCCCACATGGAGTCCGGGAGCACACTGCACTCGCTGGCCTCCGCCATGATTTCTAGGAGTTTAGGGATCAGGACTCCCCAATATTCTTTGTAAAGTTCCGCTGCTATCCCATCCATCCAGGGGGACTTAGCGGTCTTCAGGTGGGCTATTGCCGCCCGTATCTCCTCACCGCTAAAAGGGCCCCTAAGGCTTCCTGACTCTCACGGTCTATGCAAGGCAGGTCCACCTCGGCTAAATAAGCCTCCACAACCTCAGGGGCCATGGGGGACCGGGGTGCGGGATAAATTCTATGTAGATGGGTCAGGAATACCTTATTGATCTCATGTTGTGTATATACTACCTGGTGGTGCTCATTGTTGAGTGCCAGGATCGGGTGCTGCTGAGTCGCCGCACGAATCAGACGCGCTGGTAGTCATCCTGCCTTATCTCCCTCAGTGTACCAATGGCACCTGCTCACATTTCTGTTAAATTTACCTAGCGAGTCCCAGATGTCCCCTATCTTTCGCTGCAGTTGCGCCCATTTAGTGGGCCCCTCCCCGTTCATGGGAAGCTCCTTCTCTAGTGTTGCCAAGCGGTTCTTATGCTGGCTTAGGTCTTGTTCAAGCACTTTCCTAACCCCCACCTCCGTGGACATACATACTCCTGTATCACCACCTTCATCGTGTCCCATTCTATTGCCCTGATGCTGGCCGTGCCCCAGTTCACTTCAAAATACGCCTCCAACCCATTTGTTATGGCGACTTTGTAAGTTGGGTCCCAAAAGGCTTCGGTGTTAAGCCTCCACAGCGGTACCTTGGAGAGTATGTTAGTACGGGGAGTGATCGGACAAATAACGGGCCAGATATTGCGTTTCTGCTATCTGACGCGCTGCCGACTGCTGGATAAAGAAATAGCCGATCAGGGTTTCGGTGTCACCAGATATCCAGTAAGCTATAGTTTTGAAGCATCTGGCCCATCGCCTCTCTCCTTCTGGGTTTGGCATCTAGCTTTGGGGAATGTCTATCTAGCTCTCCATTTAGGGCACAATTGAATTCACCTGCAACAATCAATTCCGTGTCTGGATCCAGATCTAGCTGCCCCAAGACTCGGCTCACAAACCCGCCTTCATCACTGTTCGGGGCATGCATATTCACCAAACATATACAGTGCCCATCCAGCATCCCCTCCACCATCACAAACCTCCCCTCAGGATCACTTCTGGTGTGTGTTACCTTAAAGGGGGCTCCCGGTGCCACCCAATAAGCGCTCCCCTAGCAAACTCTGAGTAGGATGTAGCGAAGAATTGGCATCTCCATCTGCGTTGGACATACTTAAGACAGTATCCCCATAGATGCGTTTCTTGGAGTAGGGCTATACTTATCCCATACCGCCTAAGGTATTGTGCCACCCGTACCCGTTTGACCATATTATTGAGCCCCCGGACATTCCATGCTATGAGTTTGTACTTCTGCTTGTCACCTGGCATGAATCAGCGTCTGTGGGCGCAGCAGCACCCGACTGTCGTGCGGGAGACCGCAATAGTCTTAATACATGGCCCCTCATGATATGATCCTCCCTGACCTCTAACGGCGCAACAAAGACCCGACCCGGCAGTAACCCAAATAAAACAACATTGTGTAACCCCAACTCCCCCCACTCACAGGCAGCAGTGCTTCATTCTCACAACCCAACCATGGTCTGAGGACTCAGAACACCGCCCCACAGTTCCACCCACCCTCTAAATCACCCTCCCCAACTTGAAATAATTAAGATTGGGCGGAAAATTCGTTCCGCTCGTGGAACGAATTGCGAATTTTTGGTAATTTCGCGATCCGCAAATCGCGCGAAATTGCCCAAAAACACGCAATTCGCGAGTTGCCGGATTTTTATTTCTTGTTCGCACTTCAAAAATACAATCTTGCGTGTGCGGCATTGACTTACCATGATTCTGCGTTCGCTGATGAGTTTTCCTCCCTGTTCGCTCGTGCTGCGAGATTTTGGTAGCTGGCCGAGCGACGCCGCCGACACGTCATTGCGACCCAAAACAGGAAATTGTGAACGCGAACACGTCATTGTGACCCGAAACAGGAAATTTGCATATGCGAACACGTCATTGCGACCCGAAACAGGAAAAAGACATCGCGAGCAGGCTGGTTAAGTGGAAACAACATGTTCGCGACCGTTGCGACCGCATGCGCAAGGTTTTGTTCCCAAACTGGTGAAAAAATCTCGCGAACTTGCAAAAAAAAAAAAACGCAAGCATGCGGAATTTGGCAGATTTTTGCGAATCGCTATTACAAATTTGTGTGAATTCGCGTACCGCAAATTCGCAAATTCCGCCCATGCTTAGAAATAATGACTACAACTGAACTTTCGTTCCCAAGTCAGATAGCCCCTTCCCTATCGTTGAAATTCAGCCGACTGACTGGCACTGCGCGACCCTGCCCGACTAGTGGTCTAGCCAGGCCGCCTCAGCAGGCTACAGCCGGCAAGGTAAAAAAGGGTATATGGCTAAATCGTGCAACCTCCACAAGACCTTACCCCCCTCACCCACCTCGCAGACTCTCCAGACGCGTGATCTTCTCCTACGACCCCTTATTAACACTAGATGCCCTTTGGTTCAAGGTAAGTACTCACAGTGGTCGTGCCCCAGGATCCCCAAGTCTCAATGCAGAGTCAGCCCCTCACATGTTTGTTGAGCCTTCATCCACCGGGCTATTGGCCCCCCCTGCTATGATTGTGTCTCCTGAACCAGGCATAGCGGAGAGAACTGGTTCTGCGTTGGGATCGTCTCTAGCTCCGTCTGTAGAGTGCCATCCGGTCCCATCATAATACAACCTCCATCCTCCAGATCCTGTACCCTTTTCCGCTGTTCCTCAGTGCAACGTTGCTGGTTCCGTTGCCGACTACTCCGCCATCTCTGTTCCTGCCAGCCCTGATGCTGGTCATGGCCGGCCAGCCCCAGCGAGTCCATCCAGTCCGTCACCTCTGAAGGGTTACCAAAGAAGTGTACCTTGTCTTCATATTGTACTCGGAGCCTGGCCGGGAACATTAGGCTGTATTTAATGTTGAGGTTTCGCAGCCGGCATTTCACACCCAAAAAGTCATTCCGTTGATCCTGTACTTTTTTCGTATAGTCTGGGTAGATATGGATGTCTCGGTTTTCAATACTGGGCGGGTCATTAGTATGGATAAATTGCAAGATCGCGTCCCGGTCTCTGAAATTGAACAGTCGGGCGATCATGGCTCTGGGCGGGGATCCCGGCTTCGGTGGCGGGCCAAAGGATCTATGGGCTCTCTCCACCGCAAACATTTTGGAGAGTCGGAGGTTCGGGAACGTTGTGCTAATCCAATCTTCCAGGAATAGGTCCGCTGCCAGCCCTTCTGTCTTTTCTGGAAAGTCCAAAAAGCGAAGATTGTTCCTCCGAGACCGCCCTTCTGCGTCATCCGCCCTATCCTCCAGCCGGGCTGTATAGTCCCGGAGGGGTGATACCGTCTTCCTCAATTGGCCTCCTTCAGTAGTAGTAACCCTGTCCACCACCTTCTTGAGATCCAGGCGCAAGTGGTTGATGTCCATGGCCATTCCGTCCATTTTAGTTTCTAGTGCCACTCAGGAGTCACCGATAGTGTCCAGAATATCCGCTTTATCACGGGCCGCTGAACCCTGGTGTGCCTCCTGCTCTGGGTCCGCTCTAATGTGATTAGCCGACGTCAGGCCTGGGATAATGTACTGAATAATTTTATTTGTTTGGGTGCCCCTAAGGGGTCTATCTTTCCCCATGTCCAGGGCAGATGTCATCTGGTGCTTCCTGGTAACCCCTCTGTCCAGAAAACGATGGTGCCGGAGTCAGTCTGAAGGGTAATACCTAGGCGCTCTGCCGCACCCCCAGATTGGAGCGATGAGCCCCGGTGTCGTTTATATTGCGCAGGCTACTCCTTTCGGAGGCCGAGCAGCCATTTAGCAACACTGTCCTGCTCCACCAGCTCTATCAACTCTGTTCACCATTCAGAGGCCTACAGCCAGCCTGGACCTCTGCTGCTTCGTGAAGCTAGTTGCCGGGCCCACTCACGTGCTGCCCCCGCCAGACAGTACTGGCGGGAGTCTCGTTGTATGGGGGGTGGGGGGTTATCCTCATCACCCCCGCAAGCGCCTCAGTCTCCCACCTCAGTTTAATACACCCAACGTGTGGGCCTCACGTCAGTCCCGCGCCACGTCCGGCGGAGAAGCAGGCCTGCCGCGTCCTCCCCACCGCTCTGGGCCCGCTGGTATCACTTAGGTTACCTCCTCCGGGGGCCAGGGCAGCTACGTAGCCTCACTATCCTGCACCTCCAGGTTTTGGCCACCTTTAGAGGCCTTCAGGCAGCCGGGCCCTCCACCGATTCGTGTTGTCCAGGCCCACTCACACGTCATGCTACCCTGACGGCACCGGGAGAAGTCTTGTTGTATGGTGGGGGGGTTTATTCTTAACTCATCAGTGATTGTTTCCTTCCCCCTCACATTTGATCATCCCTGCCGTGCGGGCCTCCTATCGCCCCAGCACTACTTCTGAGCTTCACCCGCCAGAGGAGAAGCAGATCTGTTGCTTCCTCCCCGCCGGGCCAGAGTATATCTTGCACCCAGTCTGTGTTCCCGCCGGACGATCCTTCTGTGGCGGTATCACTCCCCATACACCCCCTCCAGGGGGTGCACAGCAGTCCAGTGGTGGCGGCGGGCCTCGTCAGTAGCCCAGGGCTCATCCAGGACCTGTCCACACTCCGCAACGATCCCCTCGGGCCGCCATCTTCAAAAGCAGGATGCCAACGGGTCACCAGAAGCCCGTGTCCACGATCACCAGCCTCGGGCTACGTTCCTTTGCCACAACCGGAGGCCTCAGATGCATGGGGTCTCCGCAGCCAGTCTATGCCTTTGGAGGTCGCATTAACGCCAGGATGATGGAGGATTTCACTTTTTGGGGCAGGGACAGGAGCAGTGCAGATGTGCGTCTAACCGGCCATTTTGACAGGCCACGCCCCCCCACTCTTGTCATTCTTTTGGCCCTATGAGCTCTAATTAGGTGGATACATGCAGAAACCGGTCCTAGGATGCTTGATTCCTGCCCAGGGAAGATATGGCTTCACAGTTCGGGCTGGACAGTTCCCATGAGGCACAGGGTCAAGGCTGATTTGCATATGGCCATGTCTGAACTGGGGTGGTGTGGAGTGCAAAAAAACGATGGATTTAGGCCCAGATCTCTGTACTGGGGTGAATGTATGACATTGTTATGCATCCTATCCATCAACTGTTGTTTTTGCATTTGTCACCCCGAGGGGGATGGGTATGCTCAGACGTGAGTCTCATGCTTTCCACACCACTGGAGTCAAGCTATCCTGGCTGATGATGGCTGATAGCCAGAAACCGGTCCTAGGATGCTTGATTCCGGTCCAGGGAAGACATGGCTTGGCAGTTCGGGCTGGACTGTTCCTATGAGCCACAGGGTCAAGGCTGATTTGCATATGGCCATGTCTGAACTGGGGTGGTGTGGAGTGCAAAAAAACGATGGATTTAGGCCCAGATCTCTGTACTGGGGTGAATGTATGACATTGTTCTGCATTCTGTCCATCAACTGTTGTTTTTGCGTTTGTCACCCAGAGTGGGACTGGTAGGCTCACACGTGAGTCCCGTGCTCTCCACACCACTGGAGTCAAGCTATCCTGGCTGATGACGGCTAATAGCCAGAAACCGGTCCCAGGATGCTTGATTCCGGTCCAGGGAAGACCTGGCTTGGCAGTTCGGGCTGGACTGTTCCCATGAGTCACAGGGTCAAGGCTGATTTGCATATGGACATGTCTGAACTGGGGTGGTGTGGAGTGCAAAAAAACGATGGATTTAGGCCCAGATCTCTGTACTGGGGCGAATGTATGACATTGTTCTGCACTCTGTCCATCAACTGTTGTTTTTACATTTCTAATTAGGTGGATGGCACGCTCGCCACTTTTGACAGATGTCCCACATCCAACATGTTCTAACTAAGTTCCTTTGTCATGGCAAGTTTAAGGATCTAAACTTAACTTTCCTAGAAGAGTCTAAAGTGTATGTACTTTTTTAAGGGAAGTTTTGTGCAGATTCGCCAAAATTATTTAGAAAACAAAAAGAGCCTTTTCAATGGAAAATCTGAACCAACAATAAACACTGGTGGTAATAGTAGCCATGTGTTATGATTAGCCCAAAGTTTCCAAAGGAAAGGCATTTTTTGATTTTTGTATTAAAATTGCTGGTGTTCCATTAATCTGCATGAAAGTTTACAAACAAAAAGAATATCCACTTTGGATTCTGTGTTGCAAGGTTTGTGCCGATCCATCAAGCTGGGGCCAAGAAAGAGATCGGGGTCCTAAAAAATTCTCACTGGAGTATTTGCCCTTTGGTACACAGAAACAGCTCAATTAGATTACCCAAAATTTGACACAAAGTTTACTCAAGGATTGTGCTTTTGTACGTTGTTTATACTTTATTTCAATCGTTTAAAAAAAAATAGCATTTAAAAAGGAGTTTGGGTCAGGCATGGAGAAATTACAATTTAGGGATTTCTGGGTCCTTATTATGCAAATGCCACACTCTCCCTGTTTGCACCACAGCGCACCTTTCAAAAGGTGCGACAGGCGCAAGCAGAGACAGTGTACCATATTACAAAGAATGGGAGCCGTTCATTCAATTGAAATAAGGAGTGGCTGCTTCAAAGCTGCTCCTTGTTTCACAGTGCAGGTGACTTGGCCTGCAATTCGAAGAGAGGCGCTTCAAAGAGAGGCAAGAGATCCCCTTTGAGGCGGGTGCAGTGAACAACTGAACCCGCCTGAAGGGGATATCTGGTGGTCCCCTCCAGAGGGCTGCATTTAGGAGAAGCACTGAAAGTGTGCCACCTTTTTGAGGTGCTCTCTCAGTGCACGTTCTAAGTGCATGTTTAGTATAGTCTAGTATGGTACAGGCCCAGAGGCAAAGTGATTCCCTCATTTGCATGGGGCCATTCGCCCATGCAAATATGGGAATGCCCTCTCATCATAGTGCCTTCGCTACATTTGCACCAGCACTATAAGTGTTACAGAAGGGGAAACACATGAGTCTGAGGTCCCTCCTGTAATACCATTGTGCCCCAGGAGTAAAACACTGGAACCATGCCGTGCCCCTAAAGAAAAGCATTCTGACCCTAATCACTCATGATAAAAAAGGCTACAAGAGAAGATGAAGGACAAGCAACAAATAAAGACCATTAAAAATGTGACGAGAGCTACCCACATGTTTGTAGATCATGCCATGGAACAAGAGTGCCAAAATGTGGTAAATAAAATTGTTAAGAGATAGTATAGATCAGGGTGTCAATTTTAATGATACTCACATTAAATTGGCAGCATATGCTAATGATATAATGTTATTTATATCCCAACCCCAATCCTCTATTACTGCATTTCTAAATGAAGTCGACTGCTTTGCGGCTGTTTCTGAGTATAATTTAAATAAAGATAAATGTGAAATATTACCCCTGACGAAATATACCTTTAAAGATGATTTTGCTCTCTCAACCTTTGCACAGTGTCCCCAATATATTAAGTACCTGAGCCTCCTATTCACTTCCTCCAGCTCAAATACAATTTCAAGATGCATGGGTAATTGTATACAGAGAATATTGTCTTTAACTGCTAAATGGCATCCTCTGTACCTATCCTGGTGGGGCCGCCTTGATACCATAACAATTATGCTGTCCCCCATAGTTCTTTATACGATATCTAACATCCCACTTTCCATTCTTTCAAAATAAAAAAAATAAAAAACTCCTTGCTATCCTCATTCCTTTGGTGCAGTAAAAAATCTTGTACTTCGATATCAAAATCGAACCACCCAAAATCGGAGGGTGGTGTTAACTTTCCTAACTTCCCCATATATCAAAAATCTTTTTTGCTTCGACAATCATCTAGATGGCTCTCACACTCTTCTGCAAACCACCCCTTGTGGACTAAACTTAAGCTCTCCTTTCTATCCCCTTTCTCATTTTAAGAATATCTCTTGTTCTTGCGAAAACCACAGTATCTACATATAAATATACATCTAAGATTCTGCAACCTGCACACTCAAATGATTCTATAAATAGAATTCTTCTCTCCAATTCCATGATATGGCTTAACAACTTGATATTGATATGGGATAAACCTTTTTACTGGAAAACATGGAGGCAAAAGGGTCTAATATGAGTTCATCAATTATACCAACAAGACCAATTCATGTCCTTTGGGCAGGTTAAAAATCTGTTTGGGTTACCATCCTCCTTCCAATCTAAGTATACACTTTTAACGCAGGCTATTTTAGATGCGCACACCTGTTACACACCTCCCAATTCCTTCATTACCCCTGTCAACTCTCCGGTTGATAAATGACATTCCCTATTACAAGTTAACCCCAAAGCTTTTGCCATTTATAATTATTTACAAGTTTCATGCACTCCACAGGACAAATCCCAGATAGAACTCTCCTGGGAGACGTAACTGGAAATTGAATGGTCAACTACTCTTTGGAACAAGATATGGGGTAAATTAGGAAATCCTTGAGAGCTGCTAACACCATGCAAACACTCTTTTTTATTTATAATAGGTTCTTACTCTCTCCAGTTGTTCTGCATAAACAACACACGTGTGTTTTGGATGACTGCTGGACATGCTCTTCCCCTCATGCAGACCTTCACCACTTAATTTTTACATGTCCACCTGTTCATGATTTTTGTAAAAAGGTCTGTGCTCAAATCAACTCAATTTTTCATTCCCACTTTCCTTTTTCTGTTTCCAATGAATTTTTGGGTAGTTTATCTCCAGTGTGGTCAGACCATTTGCAGACCTTTCACTGGCAGTTGCCTTTCAATAGAACACAAAATATTGGAAAGACTTCACCAGATTATCCTATCAAGCTTTGTGGTATGCTATTTGTTACAATCACAGACTAGATATAGCTTTTGTGTAACCCATTAACACGGCCATGAAACGTCTGTGTTTGTGGCTACCTGTTACAACATTCATCGAAGCTAGTGCTTGGCGTTTATCTTCTCTAACTCCTGTACAAGAAGTTTCCAAACCTCTATGACTTTCTTTTATTGTAATTTTTATTTGCTACACTATTCCTCCTTTGCATTACAATTTACACATTCTGTGATTTTCTTTTTTCTATTTGTATTAATCCTTTCTTTTCAGATAGACCAATTCAGATTGTATAAATACCTACCTCCACCTTGTACTCGAAAGGTATTTCATGTGACTATGTACTGTTATTTTGCTTTTTGTATAGAGATTTGCATTTCCTTCAATAAACATATTTCTGACCTTAAAAACAAAACAAAAAAGAAATAGTTAGGAGAGCTTCCAGAAGAGAATCAGCTCAAAGAGAGTCATCTCAAAATACAAAAGAAAAAAGATCCAATTTTCATACCAGGGAGATAAATGACAAGTGCAAAAGCTCATCCCACTTGTGTCCAATATCCTGCGAAACATACCAATTCTGTGATTTCAATTTTGGAATTCATTCATAGGCTTATCCTCCTCGGTCTCTAGCCATAGTGATGAGTATATATGCATGGTATGGATCAGTATCAGCTTGACAAAAATGAAAAGGATAAATGCATTGAAATAAACTTCCTAATTGGAAACCATGCAAAAGATCATTGACTCCTGGAAGAGACAAAAGGAAATGCCTTAGTCAACCTCATCAATGTCAGCTCCAGGCTCTGCAAAGAATGTTTCTGCATCGTCAACAAGTTTGCCAACCCTTCAGAGACACCATCACAGCCTTCCAGTAACTCTGTGACACCCTGGCAAGCTCCTCAGCCTTCTTGTTTCTTCCCTTGCAACCTCCAACCACCAGATCACTGCCTGGGACTGGCTCACCACACAGAGCACCACTACCATCATGCTCTCCATCCACTCAGGAGCACCCATTGACCCATGTCCAAACCACATGTTCAACTTCAGCAAAAAGACCATCAGCGGCAAACTCACAGCCATCTTCAACATATCCATCACCTCAGCCACCATCCCAGATAAGTGGATGCATGCTGAAGTCAAACCACTCTTCAAGAAAATGTCCACCGACCCCAACACGTCCAAAAACTAACAACCAATCCCCCTGCTCCCTTTGCTCCCCAAAGTCCTTGAAAAAAACGACCAACCGCTGACTCTCAGAATAACTCAAAAACAACGATCTTCTGGACTCATCCAAATCTCGATTCTGCGCGAATCACAGCACAGACACTGCCTGATCACAGCCACTGGCGACATCAGAACCATCCTAGAATGGAAAGAAGTGGCTGCCCTGATCCTCCTCGACCTCTCAGAGGCCTTCAACACTGTGTCCCACCGAACCCTAATCAAAAGGCATCATAAACTCCTAATCCACGAGGACTCCATAAATGGATCGCATCCTTCTTCAATGGAAGAACACAGAGGATGTGCCACCCACCATTAACCTTGGAGCCCAAGAACATCATATGCAGTGTCCCTTAAGGTTCATCCCTAAGCCTACTATGTTAAACGCCTACTTGACCCCCCCCCCCCGGCCAACATTGTCAGAAACCATGGACTGAACATTATCCCCTAAGAAAACGACTCCCAGCTCATCCAAGCATTGCCAACTGAATGCAAAACAACTGCTCAAGCTCAACATGGATAAGGCTGAAGTATAGATCTTCGGCAACAACACCTCCCAGTGGAACAACTCCTGGTGGCCTGCTGAACTGGGACCTTCTCTCACCCTCTTGGACCATGCCCGGAACCTCGGTATCATCTTGGACTGCAACCTCACCATGAAGAACCAGATCAATGCAGTCTTCTCCGCCTGCTTCCTCACACTGCATACTCTCAAAGATCTTAAAATGGCTCCCAATCTCCATCAGACGCACCGTCACTCGAGCCCTCGTCACAAGCTGCTTGGACTACCGCAATACATTAAACACAGGAATTATTACACACCTCCTGAAGAGACTGCAGACCATTCAGAACTCAGGGGTCAGACTCCTCCTTGACCTCCCCAGCTGGACCCACATCACCCTTCACCTGAGTAAACTCCACTGGCTCCTCATCAATAAGAGATGGCAGTTCAACTTTCTGACTCACACCTACAAAGCCCTGCCCAACCAAGGACCAGCATACATCGACAATCGCCTGAGCTTGAAACAACCCTCCTGACTTCTGATATCCGCCCCCCTCCCTCTCTGACACCCCCTGCATCTGCTGAAGCAACAGTGGAGGACACTCCTCCTACCTCACTGCCAAGTCCTGGAACAGCCTTCCCCTCCATCTCCAACTACATCATCCCTTCAAGTATTCAGAAGGGGACTCAAGACCTGGCTTTTCAACTGATGCCACCCGAGCAACTTGGATCTCTTCGCCTGAATACCTTCACTTAGTGATTAACTGTGCCTTATAAATCCTGTTTGGTTGATTGAATCTTAGACAATAGAGAATCCCTCAAATAAATCTGCATAACGGATTGTAAAAAGCAGACACCAAAACTAAAACAAAATAATTTTTGTAAGAGTGTTAACAACTGGGGTTCAAGAACCAGTGCCATTCCTGGGGCAACACACTTATAAATAAGGGCAAAGCTTGGGAACAAACATCCTCATGATTCTCGAGTCTGTATCAGCAAATTACCTTCTAAATCTCTGCAATCTGGAACAGCGGAAATAGAACTGCCAACCATACACTATGGATCAGATCCATTCCTTCTAAGAACCATGAAAAACTTCCAAGTCAGACTGCACTACAGATATTTGTTTCTGGCTTTTCGAGTTCTTTCATTCCTCTTTGTGCACAGTTTACAATTTGAGATTATGCATTATGCTGTGAAAGAGGCAAACTTGAAATTTGCTAATTTGCTGTTCTGTCTCTTGTGTACAAGCATGTATCTTTTTCATTTTTAGATCTCGCTTAACAGCAAAGAAGCCTGCATAAGGTATCTATAAAATATGCACAGAGTGGACATTGGCTCCGCCCAGAGGTTTATTACTCTCTCACCTCATGTTGTTTGTCACGTTCCATTCTTCATCTCCTGTGTGCATTATACTCGGAAAGCAATCCGTTCTTGATACTTGTTCCCCAGCATTGGCTTCCAATTGACAGGCTTTAATGGGACAAAGAGCATTTTTGCACCCAGTACATGTAAGAAGAATGTGTGTTCGAACAATAAACCGAAGCCCATTTGCTTTGCCAATACCTAATAATGTGGTCTAGTATGTCTTCCTTTAAGGGCCGATGCCATTTTTGCATACATGAGCCCATTCATCACATAATGTGGGAGTAATGCTGAGCTGATTTTCTGTTTATATTGGCTGTTAGTAATTTCCTCTGAAAACACTTTTAAGCCTTTATAGTATGTTTGGCCAGTACTATCCTGGCCACTACTTCATCTTCTTTTGACTTGCTCGCTTTATTCAGTTTCACATTTTTCTGGCACATTATTTTGCATATTCATAGTAAATGTGTGTCTTGCTCATTTGTATCCATGATTTTTTGCCCTTCAGATTTGTTTGAATTGCAAATGATGGGATCATTATCTGCAGTTAGGGGTTTACAGCCATTTTGGTGCATCCTAATTTAACATTTGTGAACTGTTGCTTAAGTAGCAATATGTATTTTTATTTTGTGGTTATTTGAAAGTTGCTCTAGTGTTGGGTAGGCCAGGTAGCATAAGCTTGTAAGGTGTGTCCATTGAAAAGACTATCATCCATGAATTGACACAGGTTATTTCTACATGCACATTGTTTTTTTTACTTTTTCTCATCTGTATTTACACCCTGCCTGTTTCAATGGTCTTCACTTGATGGAGTGCTCTCTTGGGCACCAACAAAACCATAGTGTAAATCCTTTTAGGTAGAATGCATGAGGTCTAAGTAAGGAAATTAAACTGGTATGCCTCTGATAAAAGATATGTTAGGAGTCAAGTTCAAAAATACCAAACATCAAAATAAGTCAATGACGATGAAACTTGTTTCCAGATGCTCAATTTGATTTCTCAGATACAAAGGAATATATTGCTAATTGTTCCTTATAGAGAAACCCGAAAATATGCAATTTCTTTTATAATAGCTGAAGTTCAAACATACATTTTCCCCGTTCCCAATATCTGGCTAATTCCGGGGCATATGTAACAATGCAGCACACAAATGCTTATATGTTTGCACCTGCACTAAACCCCATCATACCAAGTGAGAAAATTATTTTGAAACAGCAGGAAGTGGGTGCACTAAAAGTATGCACTGCATTTTTTTTTTACACTGCCACAACTTTTGCTTTTGCGGTAGCCTAACATTACATTTCCTACCCTTTCATAGAAAATACATTCTTCCAACTAAAGGCCTTTTTCTGAGTGTTCTGGATTTCCCCTGGTAGTACTGATTTCCTTCCCCCTTGGGATGACTGATAGCAAAGGTATCTCCAGGGGTGAAGAGGTCCCAGGGACTACAGGCATAGGTTCCACTGAAAATGAGGAATTACCAGGGTAATATTGTGTCCAATTCTGCTGGTAATTCCTCATTGTCCCCCTGGAGATGTTGGCCCTTTCTGCAACTAGAGTCCCCGAGTAATATCCAGAACTTGGAAATCCAATGAGTCCAGTAACAGAAGTTGTCTCAATGGAGTCCTTTGTGGTATTATTATTCCAGCAGGAAGAAAATCAGTCCACAACAGCATGAATATTGAAGCTCCACTTTGCCCAGACCACACAGCAGCAGGGATCAAAAGAAGAAAAAGTCAAAGTTTTAGGCTCATTAGCTTCAAATGAGCACCTCTGACAGACCCGCTCACATCAGCCTGGATAAATCATAGCACAGATCACGGCATCAGGGGCGGGCACCAAACAAATGCTTGCAAGTTGTCAGCTTCACAATAGCACATGGAGTATAGCCTTGAACAATGGTCTTACAGCTATATTTAAAATATTCAGGGCGCCAGAATAGAATTAAAAACACACCACTGGTTTGCAAATGCATGACCTCGTCTGTAAGGATTAACGATAATAGTGCATCACTGTGGGCGCCTTCGCTCCCTCCCTGGGCTAATTTAAAAAATGTTGAATGATTCCATGTAGAGGGTCAGGCACATACCTTTGGGGTCAGCCACGTAGGTTAATGCATAAAATGGACACGGAATAGATTTGTTTCCGTTGTGACTCACCCTGGTCGCTGCCATCACAATGTATACACTTCCTTTTTTTAATGAGTGTGCACACTGTGCAGAATCTAATCCCTCCAATTAGAAATCCAGACTACCACGGATGCATGAAAAACATTCTTAGGCCTGTTCGACAAAAGCATTTTGGAATACATACTCATAAATGTTATTCACAAATCAGCGCACCCAGATCTCTGTTTATGCCTGTTCTAGCTCTTATTTGCACAGTTCTCCGCCACAAGTGAGGATTTTGCATTTGTAATAATACAATTGAATTAAGTGTTATTTTGTATTTTAACTGCAAATAATATAAAACACATCTATCAAAAGGCTCCAAACACGTGGAACACACCTGCTACTGCGCAGGAGGATGGGAGTGAGCAGCCAGGACTTTGCCACTCCGCTCAGCAGGTGAAAGTCACTACAGCCTCAAACAGTCACGCACAGCCTACCCTCATAAAAAAGCAGGAAACAAAGTAAAATAACATAATTTATTTTACCATGTCTCTTAACTTTGTTGCCTTGCACCTCATTTGAAGGCAACATTGTTTCAGAAGGAAGAGATCATTTACAGGCAGAGAGAGGGTCAACATCTTTAGCATGCCCAGGGAAGCAGTTTCCTGATGTGATCCTTGACATGGTTGTGACTAAGAGCAAGACCTCAATTCGCCTACATCCCTTTCCCAGACAGTGTCGGCAAATGTTGAAATAACGCCTGGACTCTATTTTCTGGCCACTGGAGTTTGCCACAAGACTATCTCGAGGCTAGTGACAAGTATTAAGATACATCACCAGATGAGTGTGTGCATGTTTATCATCCTTCAACAGTCAGAAGTACACCTGTTCCAGCTGTTGCTGACAAAGCACTAGATATAGGAACTGATATCAGAAACGTGTGTTGAGAATAATATCAACAGTTTATTCTCTGGAAAGGGGATGTCAAAGGCTGGGGATGAGAGGACATGTGGATGATGTCTGCCTATGTGGGAGGAGGACAGAGTGGTATAACTGGTGATTCAACATCTAGTTGCAAGAGAGGAGTGCTGAGCCTTACCTGGCTTAACATTGGGAATCCCTGATCAGCCCATCCAGCAGGTCAGTGTGCATTATGATGATGACATGCTTCCCAGGGGGGTTGAGAGGGAAACAGGATCCTAATTTACCTCCATGAAGGGCATTTGCCACCTTTATCCTAGGGAATGTCTCCTTCACTCAATTCCTCCCACTCTGCTACTTTTTCTTGAGGTCCCCCAGAATGCGTATCTCCACCAAAATTAATTGGCAGTGCCTTTCTACTTCTACCACATGGCCCCTGTTTAACTTCAGTAAGGATGTAAGTAGGCAGACCATTCAGTCCTTTCCAATGATCAACTACAAAGTTAACTCAAAGGCTGCCTTCTCAGTTTAGTTCCTTTTTAGGCCTGTTCAGATGGGCAGACGTCACTGGGTGTTGCTCCGTGGGATTCTGTGGTGTTACCAAAATACTCTGCAAGATTCAGCAGAACTCCTTGAATAGGCGAAAAAATACTCCTCCAGCTTTTCGTGATTTTTTTCACCCCTGCAGCACATTTCACACTCAACATCAGCGCATACTTCAGCACAAGGTGCACATGGACACAGTCATTTTGTTTAACCAACTTTCTCTGCTGTTCTGGGCCTGGTGCTGGGCCTACTTTTTAATCTGTTTAATCTCATTCACCTCCTCATTTACTTATTTTTTTTACCAGTGTATGTCTTTCTGTGTGTGTGTTTTACGCTTTTGTCTTTTTTTAAATTACTTTTTCTTAACTATTTGTTCCTTTTTTGTTTTCTCTTTCCTTGTGTTCCACTTCCTTCAGTTCTTCCTTTCTGCTTTGTGTTGTCCTACATCTTTTTTTTTCAGCCAGCCCCAAGGCAGAACAAGCAGCAGGCAGCAGCAGTGCCAGTGCAACAAGTTGCACACCCTATGGGTGCCTGCGCGCCTCACAGGGGTGCAGCCCTGCCCCATTTTTACTGAGGTGGAGATAGCAGAGCTGTTTTTTTTGGGTCCCACGCTCCTTCCCCCCCTACTAGCAGGACAGCTTCTGTGTCGGAGAGTGCGTTGGTGCATGCACAGCTGCACAGGGGTACAGCACACCACACAGCAGATGATGCACCTCTGTTTGAACCTAATCAATAGGGAACAGGACCTGCCCGACCTGCTGGATGTTGAGGTTGTGGGGCTCGGTGAGCCATTGTTTTTTGTTTTCTAAAAATGCTATTTATTTTCAAATAGCATGCTACTCATAATCAGAGGTAAGGTCTGTTTATATTATGAATAATATCCGATCCAGCTTCACCTAGCCAGGTGCTCGGTGCTACCTAGTCGGAACTTGCTTGAGCTGATTATTTGAGAAGTGATGCAGAAACTTCTGTCCTGTCACTAAAACAGTAGTATATGATGGAGTTAGCCTTCTCTGTGCCTTTCTTTATGTAGCTCATACAGTCCCAATCTCCCAGTGATGTTTAGTGTGCATTGAAAATTTGAGATTGAGATGGCCCATCAAAGGAGGTGGAGAAGCAAAGATAATTCATTACACTGCATTAGTAGTTCAAAATAGGTATAGGAAATGAGGAATATGGCTTAGGTTTAGGAAATGAGGATTAGGGCAGTGGGCTATCTTATTAAGAAAAGTACAATGCTACTGTGTCTGCATGTCAAAATATTTTTTTAGAGATTAACTGTACCATAATTATTTTTTTGTATCTTCCTTATTTTCTTATATCAGCACCCTAGGGCAAGAGGGCATCATCATAGCAGGGTGAAAGGGCTGTCACTACCAGCACCACAGTGGATGGAGCCATCACCACCAGTGCCACGGCAAATGGTTCTGCTGGCCTAGTAAGTCCTGTTTCTTATTTCCCTAACTTTTACCTCTCCCCACTAGAAGAAGAATTTTGCTATATATTCTTTTTTTAATACTGTCTCCTTTTCTCATCTCCTCTATCTGATATTTATAAAATTCATGCTATCACTGCATTATCCTTTTTTCTATATTTCATGTATCTGCAGCTAACTTCTTCCTGTCTGGAGCTTTCTACTTCTTTTCTAGTAAGTGTTCCCTCTCCTCTTATATATCTTGTGGTACTGTTAGACTAAGAGAACATATTTTTGGTACTGTGAAGATTGCAGGTCCAAGTAATCTATTATTCACTGCACATGTTTATTGAGAAGGCTTTCCTGCTCATGGTCAAACAATCAAAATGAGAGAGTGGCCATCATTCATTTATACAGTATACCAGCAGTTTCCATGACACTGCAGCATGACAGGAAAGTAATGAGATCCCATTGCATTTGAGACCAAGACCATATGTCCTTCATTAACCATTACACCCCTTCATTGCGCTTCAATGACTCATCATAGCTGTGTCCCCTCATTATGAGGAAAACATTTTTGGTTGGCTTGAGTTCCTGGCTTTTCTAACACGTCAGCCAACAAACCTCCCAAAGTAATAGTTTTGATAGAAGATACTGCTAACCCAACTGTATTGGGGTATTCCTGCTGTACTTTATCCAAAAATAATAACAATGACTTACTAATCGAATCTGGTATCTAAAATGGGCAATTTTGTTTCTAGCCACACATATACCACAAGTGCCATTATGATGTTTCAGGCCCAGGAGGTTGGAGTGGGGAGTCTCAGTGATGGAGGGGACGGGTGATGCTAAGCCACATTGCTTACTGTATTTGTTAAGCGAGGCAGCTATCCCACCCATCATCACTCATCACCTTACTGACCATGGCATTTCACCACCTGTGACTTCACTGCAGTGTTTGCTTCAGTTAATGAAGCATTACAAAGTTTTTAATGTATTCCAAACTGAAAAAATGTGTGATTTCCAATGCTGACTCAGTCACCTCCTACTGGTACTTCACTCCATTATTCTTTCGTAAATTCTGTCCCAGCCTATCAACAAATTGATAAATCGATTCTTGGTATGTGCCACACTTTTCTGGCCAATTGTTTTATGTATAAATATTTAATGTCGTCTTTTAGACCTATCATCCTTAGGGTGGTCTTCACCCAAACCTTTTGTCGGCTTACCTCCTTTTGTGCTGATTCTTTTTGTTGGACTTAGGACTCTGGGCACTTTACCACTGCTGACCAGTGCTAACGTCCATGCACTTCTTGTTAAGCATGATAACATTGGTGTATACACAATTGGCATATTTAATTTACTTGTAAGTCCAGTGTAAAGTGGTACACCATGTACCCAGGGTCTGTAAATTAGATGCTACTAATGAGCTTGTAGCACTGATTGTGGTATCCATAGATGTAGCCATTTAAACCTGTCTCAGGGCTGCCCCTGCAGAGCCTGTGTATGCAGTTTTACTGCCATTTTGATTTGGCATTTAAAACCCTTTGCCAAGTCTTAACCTCCCCTGTTTTAACACATACGGCACCACCAAGGTAGACCCTACGTAGCCCATAGGACAGGGTGCTGTGAAATAAAGAGATTGGACATGTATTGTTATGTTTTGCTTGTCCTAAATTAGTTTTTCACTACTGTGAGACATACTCTTCTCACTGGTTAACATTGGAAATTCCTTAATACACTTCTAAGCTGTAATTCCTGATTAGGAGTTTAATATTTAGGAATGGTAAGGACACATTTTCTTTAGTGGTAAAGCTGCATTTAACATTGCTATTTTAGGAATGTCACTTTTAGAAAGTGGACATGTCTCTGCTCCTCCAGCTCTATAGGCCTGCAGCCAGTCTCCAATACATGGTTTGGGTGGGTGACAGCTAGACTTTGTGCATTACATCTAGACAGCCACAGGCCCAGGAAGGGTAGGCGTGTCTGAGTACTTATTTGCATTCGGATGGCTTTTCATGGGCAGAAAGGGAGAGAGGGGGCAACACTTACACATGAATAGGCAGTGCTCAATATCCACACAAAGGGCTGATTACCTGCTACTGATAGTCTGGAACCAGCTTGGGGAAGTAAAGACATCTGTGCATTTCAAAGACCCTTCTTTGAAGTCACCCCCACTTCAAAGACACAACTGGGTGTAAATGCTGGTTCTCTAACCCTACCAAACCAGACACTATTGGACCTGTGAAGAACTCTGCCAGGAGGAAGGACTTCTGTGCTGCACAAGGACTGCCACTCTCTTGGAATGCTGTTCTGGAACAAATGCTTTACTACTCTGCTGTACTGCCCTACTGCCTTCTACAATCTGCCCTGCTGAGGAAAACGATTGGATCCACCTAACTTGAACCCAGAGGGACTCAATGGGCATGCTGGCTTGCCCTCTGTTCTGAAGTCTCAGGGACATCGAAGACTGTCTGACAACCCTGCAACAGCACCTTAACTCTGCCATCTGAAAGCCCTGCCCTGCTAAGTGGCACCAACCAATCCTGAGCCCTTGTAAATGAGGTTTTCTGTGCTGGAACTCTCAATGCCGACACATCGCCGCCGTTGTACCAATTGGAACTGGTGCATTTCGCCGGAAGATGACACATTACCTATCTTCAGCGCTGCTTGACACCAAAGCTTCCCCAGGTGCGGGGCTTGACAATGACCCATTGTCATCTTCAGTGCTGATTGATGACAATGCTTTCCCTGGATGTGCAACTCGACAATAATGCTTTTCCTACCAATCCCTCAGATTAATGAAAACGCAGTGCCTCCCTGCTGCTCGCATCTTGTCCTCCACGCAACTCCCTCCAAAGGTACTGATACAGCGGGCCAAGGCTGGTCCCTGTTTCTGACTGGCACTCCATTGTGATTGGTCTGAACATTTGGATTTACCCTGGTCAAGTGCGACCAGATGTCCCTGGTTGGTGCTTCACGAGTCTGATCACTATATTTTCATTACATTTTTTTACTTCATAACTCCAGTTCTACTTATTGGATATTTGTCATTTTGGTCTTGATTTATTCATAACATGATTGTCTATTTTTTTACCATGTGTGGAATCTTTGTGTGGTGTGTTGTGTTACTGTCTGTGTGTTGCACATATACTTTGCACCCCCTTCTTCTGCCGCCTTCGGTTTGGTCCCCCTGTAGATCCCTGCACCATGTGACAGGCACCGAAAGGGATTTACACTAACTTCCGTTTCTCTATATTCTGACCACCGCACAAGCTGCCATAGGGAAATGGGAATCTGCGATGGCACTATGTGCTGTCACATCATAATTGTGGTTTTGTACCGCTGACCTGAGGTCTGTCGGGTCTGAAATGGCAGGGATGTCGGACGGAGTTGCCACCCAAATTAGGCCCAAAGTATCTGTTTAGTTTTTACTATGAAATTCTTTACAGAAAATAACACTTTTATTCTACTGGTATGATGGCTTAATTCCTTGTGGTCAGTGCTTTATGTGATACATATTCGGGGGAAAAATGGCCATGTGACTAATCACATAAAAAATTCCAATGCCCCTAGGAAACCAGAAATGTTCTGCTACTGTACCACTATATAAACAAGGGTTTGCACTGAGCATTATTTACAATTTGTCTTTTTTATATAACTGTAGTGTTTACTGGGTCTAATCATAACAACACATTGTTTTCCTTTCTTTTTCCTGTTGTCAAATGTTTATACCAGTCTCTTGGTCCTCCGATGGACCTTTTTTGTGCCAAGAAGTGTTGGATATAAGGGCCCCAGCAGTCATCCAAAGGAAGACAAGGAATTAGATTACTGACCTACAAACTAGAAATCAAGCTCAAATAAATTACTCTCAATACAATACTTTAAAGGTGAAGGATTACCGCAGCAAGCCCAAATCTCCTGAAGAAACGTAGTAGGCGAGCCAAAAGCATACACACTAAAAGCTCAGTCAAAGCAATACAAAATAATAGCATTAGCATTTGATGCTCTGAGATCTCCCAAATATGATCACCCCTGATCAATAGTAAACCCCACATTTTAGTATAACTTATCAAATATAAAGAAATAAATGCATCATCAGTTGATATCAGGTCATGGGCAAATCTAAATAAATATACCATGGCTCAAGAGTTCAAGAAGGGACATGAAATATACAAGTTCAAGTAGTCTCCTAGAAAGGAAAAGACCATATGGCATATGTGTCAGTTCAGAAAGTAATCGAGAAACAGAACTAAGTGGCATATCGCAGACAACAGTTGGTGTCAGTATAATTATTTGATTATATGTTTTCTCATCATTTCTTTAAATGTATGTTGCCTTTACTGTGATATATTGTTGTATATATTTTTATATTTTTATATATTCTTTCACGTTTTTGTACTAACTGTTATGATGGAGTGTCTATTTGATGCCATTTCTCTTATGTAATAATACAAAAGTTTTTTCAAAAAATACTTAAGTTGTTGGGTAATATCTAAATCCCTGGCTGCACGGCACTCATTGGCTGTGTAGTTCCGTAATCTGTCTTTGACTATCCTGATCAGCCACTTGGTTCTGTTTCTCGATTATTGAGGTCCAGGTTGGTCAGTAGCAGGACCCCACACCTCCATTGGTGTACAGTTCAGAAAGTAAGTCAGGGGAAACTGCATCAGACCAGTTCTGCAAATCTCTGCATTAGCTAATCAGTGACCCAGCTATCATCATCAGCATGTATGCTCGTGCCAAACAGCAGTTGCCAACCAGTTCAAGAGCGAACGAGCCAGGAGAGAGAACGTGTGTTTGTCCAAATATACCTTCAATAAGGCAATATTATATTATTAAAGTTCTGGGAGTGACAGCTCCTGGAGTCACCTCATTTGGTCAGAGCACTCACTTCATAGGTCAGTTCATATAGGATGAGTATCAGGCAACATAAAGAAGACACAAAATGTAGAGAAATAGGTGGGGCAATTATGCAGTCCTTAAGCAATCCAGTAAGTGAAATGTTGAAACAATGCTCCTTTAGCAAGAACACATGAGCACGTTGAAGAAGACAGTTTCCCAGGCAGATGGTCCTTACTGTAACTAAACTGTAGCAACTTGTCTTGTACTGTACATGAAAACTTACGAAAGAAGACAGTTTCACATTATTTGTTATATCAAGGAATCCTCTCATGAGCAGTGGATTCAGCAAGTGAAGAGACTTCACAACTTCAGTTAGGCCCCGGTGGACTTGGCCCATTTTGCAGGGTCATACCTGAACTTTTTTGCCTTCCTCCTGTATTTTGTCTTACCTTTTTTTGTTTGGATTTATTACTCTGGGTACATTACCACTGCTGATCAGTGCTAAAGTGCATATGCTCTCTCTATGGTAAATTGATGTATGGATAAGTGATTCCATAATAGACTGGTTTGGTTTACCTGATCCTAGTACAGTGCACCAGGGGTGCCCAGGGCTGGTACATCCAAATGCTGTTGGTGGGCTTGCAGCACTGGTTTTGCCACCCATGGAAGCAGCCAGTAAAAGTGTGTCTAAGGCTTGCCATTGCAGAGCCTGTGTGCAGTCTGGTACGGCCATGCTGACTCGGCAAGTGCACCCACTTGCCAGTCCCTAAACCTTCCCTTTTCTTCATATCAGACACCCCTATGGTAGGCCCAAGGGCAGGGTGCCGTGTAGGTAAAAAAAGGTAGAACAAACCCTGATGTGTGTGGCATGTCCTAACAGTGAATTACAGCCATTTTCATTTTTCACTATTGCAAGGCTACCTGTTCCCCATAGGCCAGAATTGGCAGTTTGATTACTACATCATATAATCCTAACTGACTCAAGGAACCAGGTAGAAATTCGTGTTTAGTATGCCTGAACACAGAATGATAAAATACATCTTTTATTGAAGTTGGTTTTAACATTCTGTGTTAAAAACTACCACTTTTAGAAAGTAGGTATTTTCTTCTCTAACCATCCAAGCCTGCCTCTGCTAGGTTGTGTATTCCTTGTCTGGAGTTTAAGTGACAGGGGCTAGGGGATTCCAGGAGGCAGGGTGAGTCAGCACAGGGCTGAATGGACAGATCTGCATGTAGATGGGTGGGAAGAGTTGTACCTGGTGTTTTGCATTTGCTCACGAGATGGGTCGTCTTTCTTCAGCTGTTTCTCTCCAAGTGGTAAAACCTGTTCTAGTTTTGTCTAACTCCTGTCTAAGGGACTGGTTTTCTAGACGCAAATCCTGCATCTCTTCATTCAATTTGTGTACTAATTGTGTTAGCTGAGTAACATCCATATCAGTAACATCCATCAAGAGGAAACAAGGGAGTGTGGCTTCGCTTTCTGTTATGCGTTCGCTCACGAGATTCCTGTTGTTTCCTTCTTGATGATGCACGCTCCCAACTCCTTCGTGGACTAACCAGTTAGCAAGGATGACAACACCTGACACAACTGATTAATCCCCAAGGGAAAGGGAAAGTGGAGAGAGAAACAAGACAAAACACTGGAACTCTTCCTGAGATGTCAGATGCGGTTTCTCTTTTGAAGTGTTCTGGGCTTCTTTAATGTTCACAGTTACTCTCAGGCACCGTCACTAAGTAAACAGTAGACTTATATTAATCGGGATGAAATCATTTCATATCACATCATAATATATTTAACTCAAATTTCAAATGTACATACCACTTTCTGTTAAGCCCATTCTGACACTTCAACAATTGTCAGGAGACTTTTGTTCAGTCTTTTTGTCTTAAAAGATAAACACAAAAGATATCAGCCAAGATCGGTACAATGAAAGATGAACTGGTTAGTTTGTTAATGGTGAGTTTCAACAACATAACACTCCCAAACTCATCCTACCGTACAATTGTATTTCGATGATCCTTAAATGTGTTCTGGAATGAAATGACAAACAAAAAGAACAACAAAACAAATCCTAAAACTCTCAGGACACTCAGTATTCTAAAGCATATACACATGTACTTCAGTACTTCTTAACTTAACATGTTTTTGCTAAACAATGTCCGGCGCACTACATTTTTGTGTAGCAGTTAGATCCACTGCTGCGGTATTCAAGATTAATTTTTTAACACTAAGTTGTCTCAAAGTCTAGGCACTAAGATCTCTCAAACATGTGCAACGTCTTTTCTTTTTAGCCAATAATGAGCATTGATTATTAATTCCAGAGTTCGAAATGCGCAAATGTCTTTTCCAACCTGTTTTGATGAAATCCCCAAAACTGAATTGTTTTGACCAATGCTTGTTGTTTTTTCATCGTTGCTTAGTAACTAAATCTCTTACTTTGTTTTTTCAGGAAATCGGAAGTCATTGAAGGAAGATCCGACCGGAAGTGCAGTCCAAAGATGCAACAGTCATCGGAGAATCTCGGCGAATGGAAGGAGAAATCGGGAACAGGTAAGCAGGATCAGGAAACGGGGACCGGGAGCCAGAGCAGACTAACGGAGCGGAAACAAGGGAGGAGTGGAAGGAATCCGGGCAGCTCGGGCGGCAGAACAGGAATGCTTGCGGTGACGCTGGAACACGAAGTGAAGCGTCACTGCGTGTGAGAGCAATGCTTTTATAGTCTTCGTCTTGGGCGTGTGCTCTCTCCTCACGTGTAGTTCAAAGATCGTTTTTGCAGCCCTTACACGTGAATTTGTACCAAACAGATCACACCAAGGATTTTTAAGATAACAAGCATTGCTAACTGCAAGGGAACCTAAACAACAAGCATTGCTAGGTGCAAAGGACAAAACAATGCTTTTAGACATTATAACCAGAATAATTGTCACCATACAATGCAGTTAAAAGACACCATGTATACATAAATGATTCCTTACAATGGATTCTTGTACTTAGGTCACAATAGCATGTGAACCCATGACACCTGGGACCTGAATAGGGCTGTGCCTTCCCTCCATAATGCTGGCTCCACCTCTTGTGGTGTGTCTGATATCCCTGACCTGCACTGTGAAAGGAAAGAAGGAGCCATGTACACAGAGTGCTCCAGAACTGACCAGAACTGGTTTGGACTAGGCAAAGGCCTCTCTGCCTTCAGAGAACAAAGAGAAACTGCATAAAAAGGGGGACCCAGGCCCCAGAATTTTAGATCACTTTGGGAAACAAGAACAAACCTTTGCTGAGGAGAGGAACCAAGGCGACTGAGGAGAGACTATCCCTAAGATGAAGTGCTGCTTGGGGGATTGACCTGCTGTGGTTGCCTGACTGCCAAAGAAAGGAAAGAGGAATTTTGTTTGTACTTTCATCAACTTGTGAAGAATCTCCAAGGTCTTGAGAAAGGGTTTGCCTCCAGCTGAAGTCTCAGAGACAACAGACTCCACCCACCAGCTCCCCAAGAGTTCTTTGGAAGTGCTTGCAGTTGTGTTTGGCTTTCTGAGGAACTACGTATTGCAAGGAGCTGGAAGTGCGACTCACGAAGAAGGAGCGTGTCACCGCCGCAGCTGCTGTTGTCGCATTGCCGGAGAAGAGGATCGACGTCGCATTAGACACCGCCGCATCAATGAAAAAGCATGTCGCTGCCACTGCAGCTGCTGCATCATCGCTCAAGCGCCTCGCATCGCCGGAGAAGAGGATCGGCGTCGCACCAGATGCCGCTGCATCACCGGGAAGCGTTTCGCAGGGACTGTCGTGGCTCAGAAGAATCGTTGAGTTGCCGCACGACCGTCAGGCGTGCACACATCGTGTTGCATCAAGAAGTAGACACCAATTTTGTCGCTTTGTACCAGATCTTCATCGCTTCACGGCATTGCGGGCTGCATCACCAAGGAAGTGCAGTAAGAAACCAACGCATCACCTCCCCTCACAGAGAAGAACCGACACATCCCCTACGCATCAGTAGGGACCCAACGCTTCACCGTTCTTGAGTGTAAGGAACCCACGCATCACCTTACCTGCAACACTTTCGTTGTATAGCGTTACGCATTCTAAGGTACATTGAACTCGAAGTGTTGCATTTTACATCTAAAGAGAACTAAGCTAATTCTACCAGTTTTAAGTACAGTATTGTTGATTTCTGTCGTTTTTGGTCTTGTGTTAAGTCTATATAAAGAATACTTAGTTTTAATATACAACTTGTGTGGTGTCCATCTGTAGTGTTGTCACTGAGTTACTGTATGTTCTGTTCAAAGTACTTTATTCGGCTAAAATTAATAGCCATAAAAGCATACAGCGTACACATTTCATTTACAATAAAATATAGTTAGAAAACATAAATCAACTTTCCCTGTGGACAGACAGTAAGGAATCAACCCAACAAGATAGATTTTGCAAGTTAAAAAAGATACAATTACAATCGAGGAAGTAAAATGAATATAAAACTGTATCTGGGCTATGTAAAAGAGAGCACGTAGGTGACATCAATTAAGATTCATTACATTTGACAATGCAAAAAGGTAACTGTGCTTATTGGATGCTTTCAGATCGCTAAATCTAAGCCATGAAGAAGGTCATAATGATTGTAGGTGGGTATCTTGAAACTACTCGTTACGGGGCCCCTCCTGTCCATTCGGTGGTTTGGGATAGAAATCGGACAATTCTCTTGTTACTATGGGCCCGTCTCCTATTTGTGAGTCCCAACTACGTAGATATGGGATGACCTGGTTATCCCTGAAGTTAACAATTACCAGGTCTCCAACCATGTCCTTAGGACGGGAACCTAACCATCCCACCCTTCTAACATTTAAAATTCTTCCATCAATATTAGATGGAAGTGGTCTATTCTTAGTTAACCAAAATTGTACTTTATTTTTGAGGTCCTGCTGCCCTTCAGTTTTCCAGTTTGTGAGCACCGGTACTCCAGAGAGGACGCACACATAAGGTGCTGCCTCTGGTGGTAGATTTATACAATTGAATTTGCTACGCATGTTACCTTGGTTAGCAACTGACCCCTCAGAGCTCATGGCTACTTTGGACAGCCCTGCTCTAGCGGCAGATCTCGGTTCCTTAGTCGATTTTTTGGGTACTTCCTTGCTTTTTGAGGCTAGTAATGTGGAATCTAGTGACCGATTGTGGGCAATTTTACTATGTGCAGTGGTTTCGTGCATATTGGAAGCAACTAGGCTCTGCGGTTGCTTACTTAGCTTGATAGTTTTTTCTATTGTCGTGAGCTTTTCCCCAATTCTCTCTATCCTTTCTATGAGTGGGGATAATAAGGTTTTAACCAGTTCTTCAAGCTGGGCCAAAAGATTAGATGGTAAAGTAGATACAGAAGTTTCCAGTATTGAACATGCTTTGGGTGCTTCAGGTGTGATGGTGGCATTGACCGAGGGGGGACTTGAAATCATTTTTGGATGTTTCGCTAGACTCCGCCTATGTTCCGCACCTTTACGCTTTCTGTTCTGGGGAGGGACCTGGAAATGCGTGATCGCTTGAGTGTTACCTTTGTCTATTAATGGAAAAGGGGATTCCAGGGGACTATTATTCGGGTGTGGAGATTTACTAAACTGGGGGCTTCTATTTCCCATAGGGCATGTTGGGGGACTGAATTGCTCAGTTCCCTGTGCTACTGGGAAGCACCTAGTGTTACAAATGTCATTTATTTCCCTCAGTAATAAAGAATTCGGTGAACCAGTTGAAACCAAAGGGGATCGTTTGCAGGATATAGAATCTGTAGACAAACTATGTTCTGCTCTCTCAATTGCTGATCTTACCCTAATTAGTTCGCAGTCCAGTGTCCCCTTGAGTGACCCCCCAGAGAGAGTGTTTGTTTGGAGGCTTCTTTAAAAGCCATGGTACATCTAAGTTGTAACCAATAATAACATACGCGAACCTATATCGGTCCAGTGGGTATCTTAATAAACCAATAGGTAGACCAATGAGAGGAAGCAGAAGTGTTTGTGGATAGTCTCTAGATGCGCATTCCTTAGTTCATGTAATTTGTCCCCCAAAACCAAGGGGGGGTTGCCCGGCCCGACCTCTTTTGGCCTCTGAGGCAAGAATCCCTCTGATCCGACTCTGAGGATCAAGGCTGCTCACACCATTTTAAAAAACTGCTTTTAATCGGATTTAAAACTCCTAAAACTCTGTGGTATACAACCCAAACTGCCCTGCTGCTAATACTGCTAATTTGCACACTGTCCTTCATAGCGTTGATAACGAACGTTTTTTAAACTGCTGCACTTGATGTTTATAAATTGCTGCACTCTATTGTAATTGTTGTTGGCTACCTGAGTTGCGGTGCCCCCTGTTCGTCGCGGCTTGTGCCGTTTGCGCGGAGGGGTCAACACCATCTTGGGAGTGTCGCTTTCCCTGGAACTAGCAGGGTCAGCGTTCCAAACCTCAGCCCCTCGCTCGCGGTCCCGCCCACTGGCCCTACATAACCCAGTGCGCTGAGCGGACGCGCCGAGCGGACGCGTGTAGCGGCGCGCCAGCGGTGCGCCAAAGGCAAGCCCGTCTGCACCTGTCCGCTCCCGGCCGACTCCAGACGCCAGAAACTCTGCCTTTCTCTCCCCACTCTTGGCCAGCAGTCCACCTCATACAGCACCACAACATGGGCATCATCAGGTATACAAATTCAGAATTACATAGCCTTAATACAGTTAAGCCATCACTCTCTATAACCCAGCTCTCTAGCTTTCAACCAAAACCAACTTCTATCAAACTATTAAAACCCTGCGACACCGATTGCGCCCCGAAGCCCCAGCCTAACTTAGTCTGTCTCTACTGCAATGCTAGATCAATGGCCAAGCACTCGCTACAAATCTGGGCGCTCCTGGACTCTGTCAAACCAGACGCGCTGTTTGTTACAGAAACCTGGCTACAGGAGTCATCCGCGCCAGACATTGCATTAGCCCTGCCCCCAGCGTATACAATACACAGACTTGACCGCCCTGGCAATAAAAAAGGGGGTGGAACAGCCATAATTCATAAGTCATCTATAAAAATCTATATAAATGACTCCTACCTCGAATGCTGGGGCGAGATGTTTGTTCCCACAATGACTGTGAACAACAAAGAGTCATGGAAGATAGCCCTTATTGACAGGCCCTCTGGATCCAAGGCTAATTTCTCTGAGAAATTAGTGGAAGCGATAGCGCCCTATGCCCTTGCCACGGAAAATTTCCCTCTCCTAGGAGATGTTAATTACCATCTCGAATAAACCACTGACCCTTATACTATAGACTGGAGGCCTTACAATTATGTTTACTCCCAACAGGTCCAACCCACGTAGCCGGCCATACTCTTGACCTTGTATGTACCAACTCTCCTAAGGTAACGATCACACAGATCGACCCAGTTTTCTGGACAGACCATTTCATCATAAAATTTGCTATAAATAGTTCTCAGACCCCGGCTACTCGCTCGGCCAAGCTGAAAAAAAGCAGACCATGGAACAAAATCACCATGTCTGCCTTTGCCGCAAAGTTTTTCCCTCCTATCATTTCCCAATGCACTAACCCTAGCCTAGCGGCCATGAAACTTGAATCGGCTATTACTCTTGCATTAGATGACATAGCACCCATGCAAGAATCCAAACCTCCGAAAAATAATTCACCCTGGTTCACGCCAGAGCTGAAGCAAACAAAATATTCTACCAGGATGGCAGAACGGAAATGGCGACATACAAAAAGTGTCCAAGACAGGGAACTATATAAAACTGCACATCAGCAGTATATGAAGGACATTGCAGAGGCAAGAAAACTCTATCTAGGAAACAGGATTACTCTAGCAACAGAACAGAACTCTTTAACATTGTGAAGGAGTTCACTACTCCAACAGGAACGCATCAGGCGCCATCCCGATACTAAGGACTGGGTGGAATCTGTAGCCTCCTACTTTCATGAGAAAGTCAATGAAATTCATAAACGGTTCCCTCAGCCAACGTCAAATGATGAAACCCACCACCTGCTCCCAGCAGAAACGGTTGCTCCACACGCTGCTCCACAACTTCACCTGGTATAGTAGCGATCTCGCACTGCACTGCTTGAGCCTGCACAATTTATTTCATGTAAATCGATTGCCTGCATAATAATCTCATCTAAATTGATAGCCTGCATAACTATTTCGTTTTTGCTGAGGTATATTTGATAGTAGCGCTTATTGCCAAGGTGCGCTAGTCCAACTTTTAACTTGTACCCCACTGCCATCTGCCTCGTGCTATTGCTGATCATGCCCCAGTCCGGTTTCCTTATTGGCTTGCAGCCATTTTGTTTGTTGTTGTTTGAGCCTCCCTGCCCTGATCTCCACCCCGCTCCCGCCTCCCAGCTGACCCGCCCTCGCCTCTCCCCTCCAACTATCCACTTATGACAGATGCTATTGCGCGCAGCGTTCACGCGCAGCGGATGCGCGCCGAAGGTGCGCCAAAGGTAAGCCCGTCTATGTCCGTCCGCGCCTGGACCGCGCCCAGCGCCAGACCCCCTGGTCCTCGCAATACCCACCCCACTCGCTTAACGTATGTCGCCGCTACTCTCCTCGCCCTTAACCCCGGACGCACCCCACAATGCTGCGTAGCTACCCCAGGACACACCCACATACCATTCGCATGCCACTCATGCAAGTTCGCCTGCATCAGGACCCACACCAAATCGTCCTCCTCCAAACACAGCTCCGACCCTACCCACTTGAAGTGCATCCTGCTGAACACCCGCTCGGTCCACAAACACGCCACTGAACTCTGGGACCTACTCGACACCACATCACCAGACGTCGCCTTCCTTACAGAAACCTGGATGAACGCATCATCAGCGCCCGACATCGCCATAGCCATCCCGGACGCTTACAAGATCATCCGAAAAGACCTCACCAACCAAACAGGAGGAGGCATCGCCATCGCCCATAAGAACACCATCCGAATCACAACCAGCTCCGACGATAACCTCGCGACCACCGAACACCTTCACTTCCAGATCCACACCGACCCCAGGACCACACTTAGAGGCACCCTCATCTACAGACCACCAGGAACCCGCACACAATTTAATGAAGACATCACTGACTTCATCAGCCCACATGCCCTCACCTCCGAGAACTACATTTTACTGGGAGACCTCAACTTCCACCTGGAAAAGAATAACAACAACAACACCACCACCCTTCTGGACAACCTGGCCAATCGCGGACTCAAACAACTTGTTGACACCCCCACTCACCTTGCCGGACACACGCTCAACCCTATCTTCACCTCCAGCAAACACATCTCCTTCAACCACACCCCGGCTCTCCATTGGACGGACCATAGCTGCGTTCACTTCAGCTACAAAAAGACCACGACCCACATCCCACCACAACCTATTCCTCGAAGAAACTGGAACAAAATCACCACCGACCAACTCCTCACATCGCTTAACCAAATCCCCCCGCCATATCATCGGACCCAAACCAAGCTGCCACCAAACTCACACAATGGATCACCCACAGCGCTGACAAATTAGCACCCTTGAAAAACCACCAGATCAAACAAGGTATCAAAAAGGCCCCTTGGTTCAACGGTGACCTTTAGAAATCCAAGAAATTATGTCGTACCCTCGAGAAAACCTGGAGAAAAAACCCAACCACGAACAACCTGACCACCTTCAAGGACGCCACCCGCAAACACCACCAACTGATCCGATCCACCAAGAAATCAGCATTCAAGGATCGACTCGACAACAACACCCACAACAGCAAAGAATTATTCAACATCGTCAGAGAATTTACCAACCCCACCGCCGGCACCAACGACATCACTCCCTGCCAAGACCTCTGCGACTCCCTATCCTCTTTCTTCCACAACAAAATCGCCGACATTCATAACAGCATTGGAAACCTGTCCGAAGAACAACCCACTCCACCCACCTCCGAACCAAAACAGCACTCTCACAACCTATGGGCCTGGAACCCAATCACGACTGAAGACACCATCTGCCTGATGAACTCCATCCACTCAGGATCGCCAACCGACCCATGTGCCCACCACATTTTTAACAAAGCAGACTCCATCATCGCACCCCATCTCCGCAATGTCATCAACTGTTCCTTCAACTCCGCCACCTTCCCAGAAAGCTGGAAACATGCCGAACTCAGCTCCCTTCTGAAGAAACCCACAGCGGACCCCTCTGAACTTAAGAACTACCGCCCCGTCTCACTCCTCCCCTTCCCGGCCAAAGTCATCGAGAAAGCCGTCAATAGTCTGCTCGCCGCCTTCCTTGAATCCAACAACTCACTTGACCCCTCACAGTCCGGCTTCCGAGCCAAACACAGCACCGAAACCGCCCTCATCGCTGCTACAGACGACATCCGAAAGCTACTGGACAACGGAGAAACAGTTGCCCTCATCCTACTTGACCTCTCCGCCGCCTTCGACACAGTCTGTCATAACACCCTAATACAACGCCTCAGCAACATCGGAATACAAGGAAAAGCGTTGGACTGGATCATCTCGTTCCTCGCCGGAAGAACCCAGAGAGTCCGCCTCCCCCCATTCAAATCAGAGGCAACCGAAGTCATCTGCGGCGTACCACAAGGGTCATCACTCAGTCCCACCCTCTTTAACGTGTACATGAGTCCCCTCGCATCCATCGCGCGACAACACAACCTCAACATCATATCCTACGCTGAAGACACCCAGCTGATCCTCTCCCTCACCAAAGATCCTAACACCGCCAAAACCAATCTACACGAAGGAATGAAAGAAGTAGCTGAATTAATGAAGAACAGTCGTCTAAAACTAAACTCGGACAAAACGGAAGTCCTCATCGTAGGATCATCCCCCTCGGCTTGGGACGACTCATGGTGGCCACCGGCCCTGGGCACAGCACCCATACCTACAGATCACGCACGTAACCTGGGCTTCATCCTAGACTCCTCCCTATCGATGACCAGACAAGTCAACGCCGTCTCATCATCATGCTTCAACATCCTACGCATGCTCAAAAAAATCTTCAGCTGGATCCCCACCGAAACAAGAAAAACAGTCACCCACGCACTAGTCACTAGCCGACTGGATTATGGAAACACCCTCTACGCCGGAACCACAGCCAAACTACAGAAAAAACTCCAACGCATCCAAAACGCCTCAGCCAGACTCATACTGGACATACCCCGTCAAGCTCACATTTCCGGTCATCTGAAAGATCTCCACTGGCTTCCCGTCAACAAGAGAATAACGTTCCGTCTCCTCACCCACGCACACAAGGCCCTCTACGACCTTGGACCCAAATGCCTCAACAAACGACTATCCTTCTACACACCCACCTGCCAACTACGTTCATCCAATCAAGCCCTCTCCACAATCCCGCGCATCAATAGATCCACCATGGGAGGAAGATCTTTCTCCTACTTAGCGGCCAAAACCTGGAATTTTCTCCCCACTCACCTCCGCCTCACACAGAACCACCTCTCCTTCAGAAAGCAACTAAAAACCTGGCTATTCAATAAATAATACACCCACCCTCACTCAAGCGCCTTGAGACCCTCTGGGTGAGTAGTGCGCTATACAAATTATTGAACTTGAACTTGAACCCCTATGTCAATAGGCATAACATCCCCAATAGCCACTCTGCCACGCTAAAACAGTTCCTATTCTTGTCAGAAAAGAGGTGAACCAAATTTTGTTGAAAATGAAATCTGGAGCACCGGGAGATCCTGCCTCTCCGCAAGTTATATGTAAAATCTCCCCAGTCCTGATCCCCATCTTAACTAACATTTTCAATCAATCATTACAGCACTGTGTTGTTCCCGATCACTGGAAGGAAGCAGTAATCAGGCCTATCTTAAAGAAACCTACGGCTGACCCAGACCAACTTGTAAACTATCGACCCATTTCCCTTTTACCACTCTTTGGGAAAGTTATGGAGGCCCTAATTAACAAACAGCTCATTACCTACCTGGAGTCCAACAAACTCCTTGATCCATCCCAATCCGGTTTCAGGGCGTTCCACAGCACTGAAACGGCACTGCTGGAGGTTGTGGACAACATAAGATTGTCTTTGGACTCAAAAAAGTCAGCCAAACTGATCCTGTTAGACCTGTCTGCGGCCTTCGACACCATCTCGCATCGCGTCTGTTAGAACGTCTTGCTGAGGTTGGCGTCGAAGGCGCCGCACTCCAATGGCTATCAAGCTACCTTGGCAACAGACGGTCCAGGGTCCAATTAGGCTCCCACACCTCCAATTTTTACGAAAATGATAAATGTGTCCCACAGGGATCTATTCTGAGCCCGACCCTTTTTAACGTTTATGTTTCCCCCTTGGCGAAGATCATCATAGAACATGGTTTTGGAACCATATCCTATGCTGACGATACCCAAATCCTCGTCACTATCAACCAAAACCCTGATGACATAAAAAGTAGGTTAAAAAACTGTACGATCAGTATACAAGAATGGATGAACAGAAACTATCTTATGAAGAACGCGGAAAAGACTGAGGTCATGCTATTCGGCAAAGCTGACCAAATCTGGTCATCAGACTGGTGGCCAGACTCCCTCGGTCCCTGCCCAGCCCCCAAGCCCTTTGTCAGGAATCTTGGAGTAATACCGGACGACAAGCTGACCATGTCTGAACATATCAGGAAAACAGTGGGAAATAGCTATGGCCAGATGCGAAGTCTAAGGAAGATCTTTAAATGGATCCCACTCTCAGCACGCATGCCCCTGGTCCAGGGACTGATTGTAAATAGGAGGGATTATGGAAATGCCCTTTTTTAAGCCATCAACCTAACACTACTGAATCGACTGCAGGTCCTTCAAAACACTGCTGCTAGGCTAGTACTAGATCTACCCCCGCGTACCCCTTCAGCAGCCTGCCTCAGGACTCTGCACTGGCTCCCCATACATACACGCATAAAGTTCAAACTTTGCTGCCTGGTCCATAAGGCCGTAAATGGCCATGGACCTGTTTATCTCGAACCGAAGCTCAAGGCCCATGTCCCAAGCAGGACGCTATGCTCTTCCAGGAAAGCCCTTCTCTCCGTTCCCAGAGTCCGAACAGATAGAAACGGAGATAGAGCTTTCAGTAAAACTGCCCCAGAAGCATGGAACTCCCTCCCCATTCAGTTGAGGTTAGAGCCCGATCACATGAAATTTAGAAAATAACTAAAAACCTGGCTCTTCTAGCCAGCTGAGCCTTCCTAACTCCTGGATCAGTTGATCATAGGGATTCTGCTACCTGCCATCGCTCTGAGACCTTCGGGTGATTTATGCGCGATACAAATGAAATAAAATGAAAATGAAATGAGGTCCACAGAGGGCCCGCCCTTTGCCCGGGCTTAGCCCGGCACCCGCCCGCGCGCGTCCCGCGTGGCGGGGGGGCTACTTGTTTTTATTTCCTCCAATTACAAGGGGGAGGGGCGAGTCCTCTGGTTCGCGGCCCACAGCGTCCTGGGGCTTGAAGTCCACTGCAGCCCCCTACAGATTCACGGCTCACCAGCAGGGCGAGCAGTTCAAATAACCCCCGGGCACAAGGGGAGGGGCGAGTCCTCATGTTCGCGGCCCACAGCGTCCTGGGGCTTGAAGTCCTCTGCAGCCCCTACAGATTCACGGCTCACCAGCAGCGCGATGAGTCTCCCGCGGAGCAGGAGACGCGAGCAGTTCAAATAACCCCCGGGCACAAGGGGGAGGGGCGAGTCCTCCGGTTCGCAGCCCACAGCGTCCTGGGGCTTGAAGTCCTCTGCAGCCCCCTACAGATTCACGGCTCACCAGCAGCGCGAGCGGGAGACGCAAGCAGTTCAATCAACCCCCGGGCACAAGGGGGAGGGGCGAGTCCTCCGGTTCGCGGCCCACAGCGTCCTGGGGCTTGAAGTCCTCTGCAGTCCCCTACAGATTCACAGCTCACCAGCAGCGCTATGCATCTCCCCTCTGTATGTGTTCACAAATGCTTTACACACTGCCTCTGCGATAAGCCTGTCTGCTCGTGCCAAGCTATCAAGGGGTGAGCAAGGGTTATTTTAGGAGCGTACTCCCTTACCCTGACTAGACGCAAGTGTCCCTATTTGGACAAAGGGACCTACCTTTGCCAACTAGAGACCCCCAAATCTAACATGCCCACATTAAATCAAGCTAATTTAACATAAAACATATAAGATCATTTGACATATTTTCACAGAGAACATAAAGATTTCATGATTCTAAAATTATGCATTGGAAATCATTTAGTGAGGTTACAATTAATACGTGTCTTTAAGATGTATTACTACATTGAAAGTACTACTAACGTTGTACGATATTTTTAATCAAAGTATCAACTTGTTTTAGGCATATAACATTAGTAGAAGTGTAGAATGCATTCTCTGAAAGTTTCATCTATACATCATTAATTAGGAATTTGTACCACCTATTTTCTTTTGTCATTTTGGTGCAGATGTTTACATATAAAAGATACATTTAAATTGAATATGTCATTATTTAGGTTAAATCTTGATAATGATCTAGTGTCCATTAGTTATACACACATATAGATGATAATAAAGTATCATTAGTGGTAAGCCCCATAACGTGAGCGTTCACCATTTACAAATTTCTAGCACACATTATATAAAAAATAGACTTTCAATTATTAAATCACAGTCTATAGTACTTGCATAAATCATATTATCTAGTATAAATCTTTATTGGCACGCTTTTAAAATGCAACTAGCAGCCCGTCCTGACATTGTCCGGGTATGAATTGCTGCCGGCCAGTAGTATATTGTTTTGTAGGATTTCCTTTTGATAGCATTTCTTATCTGTGAAAGGCCTGTGAAACGCTCCGATTCACAGTGCACTGCTGATGCACTTAAGAGTGCGCGTTCAGTAGTGTGTGAACTCGAGTTTCCCAATTTTATTTATCCTTGCAATATTATATAGCGCGAACTCAACAACATGGCATGAGCACAATTTACATTACAGAAGAACACATTCATTTGTGGAAGGCACGGGGAGACAAAGCGATTTGCCTGGAATCACAGGATGTTGAGCTGATGCCGAGATTCGAACGTAGCTCCCCAGCTCTAAAGTTCGCAATTCTAGAACTTGTGTGTCTAAAAGTGTATGTCGGTGCTGGCCAACAATGAGAGAGACCTGCGCATTTTTCAAATGGGTGGTGAAAAAATATGAGTATGTTGCTGGGGATGTGGGCCGCCGTGCACCAATGTACTTACCGGGGGAGGTTAAAAACCCATTTTTCCGCAACTTTCTTTCCGCATACCATCACTCCGCATACTTTCATTACGAAAGTACCATGACTCCGCAATGCCATTATAACGCATGGCATTACATTTTATATGCTTTTACCACGCATACATTTATAACGAAATTCGTTGTAAATGTATGAATGGTAAAAGCATGTTTTTGTTTAAATGTGTGGATAAGGTAAGTTTGGGTATAGGGGTATATGTTTTGGGGTACTGAGGTATATGTTTTGGAGTGTTTGGGTATTTTAAGGGTTCAGATATAGTTTTGGGTTATGGGGTACAGGGTTAGTTTTAGGGTTTAAGGATAGGTATGGGTTTTGGTGACCGGGTTATTTTTAGGGTTCAGGGCTAGGTCTGGGTTTTGGGGTACAGGGGTATTTTAAGGGTTCAGGGCTAGGTTTGGGTTTTGGGGTACAGGGGTATTTTAGGGTTCAGGGGTAGGTTTGGGTTTTGGGGTACAGTGGTATTTTTACGGTTCAGGGCTAGGTTTGGGTTTTGGGGTCCAGGGTTATTTTTAGGCTTCAGGAGTAGGTTTGGGTTTTGAGGTACAGGGGAACGTATAGGGTTAAGGGCTAGGTTTGGGTTTTGGGGTACAGGGGTATTTTTAGGTTTTAGGGATAGGTTTGGGTTTTGGGGTACAGGGTATATTTATAGGGTTAAGATGGGTTAGTGTTTAAGGGTGTTGGGGTATTTTAAGGAGTAAGGGTGGGTTATGATTATGGGGTGCAGGGGCATTTAAAGGGAGCAGGGTGGGATTAGCACACGATATGAGACATGGCATGAAGGGCGGAATGTACCACACGCCCCCAGCATTTGTCACGCCCCCAGCACACGCCCACAGCACAACACAGACACGCCCACAAGGGAGAACTTTGCTGGCACGGTTCTTTTACCTTTTAAATGTATATGGTGGGCGTCTGCATAGCCTATGTCATTCGGCTGCAACTGCCCTTTCCAACGCTGTATTGGGTGTTGTGATTGGTGTTGTGGTTCCTGAGATTACCCACCTCAAAGGTTTGGGCTCTCTCTTTATTATATTAGTATATGTAATGTAATGTAAGGGGGTATTTATACTGCTCAACTATCGCTCCAAGGAGCATCTTGGCGCCCAGTATAGATAACTAGAAGTTGCTTAGAGAACGCTCGGCTGGTGGCAGCAGCCTGGCCCTCGTGAACCCTGCTGATCATTCTTTGCAGCGCAGTCACTCTTCAGAAGCGGTTGTTCGCTCTAGTGCGATTTAGGCGCTAGCGCGACGAAATATTCTAATTGTCATTTTAAATTCACTTTTAAATCACTCAAGCATTGTGCTGTCACCTACTACCTGAATTGTTGTATTTCCTGTTGTCCGCCCCGTTCCATCGCGGCTGGTGCCGTTTGTGTGGAGGGTGAGACGTGCCGCCATCTTTGGTGTAGCCGGACCAGACTTAGCGGTCTAGCTATCACGGGAGGCAGGCCATAAAACACTTCCTGAACCAGGGCCACCCGAGAACGCTCGGCTGGTGGCAGCAGCCTGGCCCTCGTTAACCCTGCTGATCATTCTTTGCAGCGCAGTCACTCTTCAGAAGCGGTTGCTCGCTCTAGTGCGATTTAGGCGCTAGCGCGACGAAATATTCTAATTGTCATTTTAAATTCACTTTTAAATCACTCAAGCATTGTGCTGTCACCTACTACCTGAATTGTTGTATTTCCTGTTGTCCGCCCCGTTCCATCGCGGCTGGTGCCGTTTGTGTGGAGGGTGAGACGTGCCGCCATCTTTGGTGTAGCCGGACCAGACTTAGCGGTCTAGCTATCACGGGAGGCAGGCCATAAAACACTTCCTGAACCAGGGCCACCCGAGAACGCTCGGCTGGTGGCAGCAGCCTGGCCCTCGTGAACCCTGCTGATCATTCTTTGCAGCGCAGTCACTCTTCAGAAGCGGTTGCTCGCTCTAGTGCGATTTAGGCGCTAGCGCGACGAAATATTCTAATTGTCATTTTAAATTCACTTTTAAATCCCTCAAGCATTGTGCTGTCACCTACTACCTGAATTGTTGTATTTCCTGTTGTCCGCCCCGTTCCATCGCGGCTGGTGCCGTTTGTGTGGAGGGTGAGACGTGCCGCCATCTTTGGTGTAGCCGGACCAGACTTAGCGGTCTAGCTATCACGGGAGGCAGGCCATAAAACACTTCCTGAACCAGGGCCACCCGAGAACGCTCGGCTTGTGGCAGCAGCCTGGCCCTCGTGAACCCTGCTGATCATTCTTTGCAGCGCAGTCACTCTTCAGAAGCGGTTGCTCGCTCTAGTGCGATTTAGGCGCTAGCGCGACGAAATATTCTAATTGTCATTTTAAATTCACTTTTAATTCACTCAAGCATTGTGCTGTCACCTACTACCTGAATTGTTGTATTTCCTGTTGTCCACCCCGTTCCATCGCGGCTGGTGCCGTTTGTGTGGAGGGTGAGACGTGCCGCCATCTTTGGTGTAGCCGGACCAGACTTAGCGGTCTAGCTATCACGGGAGGCAGGCCATAAAACACTTCCTGAACCAGGGCCACCCGAGAACGCTCGGCTGGTGGCAGCAGCCTGGCCCTCGTGAACCCTGCTGATCATTCTTTGCAGCGCAGTCACTCTTCAGAAGCGGTTGCTCGCTCTAGTGCGATTTAGGCGCTAGCGCGACGAAATATTCTAATTGTCATTTTAAATTCACTTTTAAATCACTCAAGCATTGTGCTGTCACCTACTACCTGAATTGTTGTATTTCCTGTTGTCCGCCCCGTTCCATCGCGGCTGGTGCCGTTTGTGTGGAGGGTGAGACGTGCCGCCATCTTTGGTGTAGCCGGACCAGACTTAGCGGTCTAGCTATCACGGGAGGCAGGCCATATAAACAATGTGCATTCAGGAGCGCAGCGGACGTGCGCAGCGGGCGCGACGAATGCGCGCCGAAGTCGCGCACAAGTCAAGCCCGTCTGCGCCCGTCCGCGGCAGACCGGGGCTCGGGGCCAGACCCCCTGGTCAAATATATAATTACACCGCTGCATCGCTGCTATCATTAAGACCCTCTGACAGCGCTACCTTCTCCCCGCCCGCTCACATTTTAAAGCGCGCCGCCATGTATGGTATTCTAAAACCTGATTTTATGCTCACAAAAGCCTGTAAGCCCTCACCACGGTCTACTCCCTTATCCTCACATGTGCCTCAGACTACTCTAAAATGTTTATACTTAAACACTAGGTCCATGGTAAAACACCACTTGGACATCTTCCTTCTGCTTCAGGCCGAACAACCAGACCTTCTATGTTTATCTGAGACTTGGCTTAATGATGCATCCCTACCTGACATCCTGGCGGCAGTTCCCGCTGAGTATTATATACTGCATGTCGATAGGCCAGCTGGTAAGAGGGGCGGAGGGGTCGCTTCAATCATTCGCAAAAACCTTAAAGTCTCTCTTCTACCATCTCTTGATCTGACAGGATCAGATAATATAGTTTTTAAAATGGATGTGGACACTGGATCACTCCTCGTGATCCTCATTTATCGCCCCCCTCAAAATATGCCTACTTTTGCTGCATCCCTATCGGAACAACTTGCCCCCCTCATTATTTCCCATGACAAAATTGTACTGCTGGGTGATTTTAATCTCTGGCTGGACTCGGTGGAGTCTGACTCTCAGGCAGCCACACTGAAGGATACCCTCTCTGATCTCAATCTCACCCAACACATTCACCTTCCTACATATGAGAAAGGGCACAGCCTTGACCAAATTTGGTCTCAAAACATCTCTTTGGCAGTTAACTCCATCCTGCCTTGCATTTGGTCGGACCACTTTTTGATTAATTTCATCATGACCATCGCAAAAAATAGCAAACCTCTGTCCCAACAAGGTGGGAAGGCAAGAATGTGGAAGAATGTTGACATTCCGGCCTTTCTTCAATTGCTAACCTCTACCTGTCCTTCATTTGATCTGGACATAGAGAAATCAGAAGAGGTCTTTTCCGAATGGCTACTTCAGGCAGCTGAAGTTCATGCTCCCTGTGTTAACTTCTCCCGCTCTCGCCCCAATGATGCTCATAGGTGGTTTACACCTCACCTGAAAACCCTTAAACTTAAGGTTCGTCAAATGGAGCGCAAGTGGCGCGTAGCTTATTTAGAACATGACAGAGCCAACTTTCGTAAGGCCCGCAGGGAATACCAAAATCTCATCCTAAAATGCAAAACTAATTATTTTTCGGATAAAATTCTCAAGGCCCAAAAAAAGTCTAAAGAGCTGTTCAATATTGTGGAAAATCTCAGCTCTAGCGACAGAACTTCTCTTCCAATGGTTCCTACCCAAGAGCTTTGTAACACTCTTAACTCTTTTTTCTTTGATAAAATTTGCACTATCAAGCAAAGTATTCCCATTACTCAGCCCCCTCTTTTGTTTGCTGACACTCTGTAGAACCCTGCCACCTTAGATTCCTATCCCCTCATAGACAATATCAAGTTACTCAAACTATTAACCAAAGTTAAAACTGGCTCCCCTGATGACATTTGCCCCCCTCACATCCTGAAGGAAGTGGGCACCAATCTTCCTGGGTGCTTACTTTCTTTATTGAATGGGTCACTCGTACAGGGCAAAGTTCCATGCAACCTGAAAAAAGCTCTCCTCGTTCCCCTCATAAAAAAGGCAGGAGCTAACCCGCTAGATCCCATCAATTATAGACCCATATCGTTGCTGCCATACTGTGCCAAACTGCTGGAGTCACATGTTTGTGAAATTATCTCCAGCTTTTTGGAAAAATCTGAGTATTTGGCACCGAATCAAGCAGGGTTCCGTCCTTGCCACTCCACCGAGGCGGTCATCCTCTCGGTGTTAAATACTTTGAGGCGGAATGCAGATGCAGGAATCCATCAGGCGCTTGTGCTACTGGACCTCTCTGCTGCGTTCGACACGGTCGACCACACCATCTTGGTCGACCGTGTCGAGCAGGCAGGCCTCAGGGGCCCCGCATTGAGCTGGATCCGTTCTTTCATTACTGGCCGTACACAATCGGTCAGATTGGGCTCCTTCTCTGCTCCCACTATACCAACCACCTGCGGGGTACCACAAGGTTCCTCGTTATCTCCCCTTCTTTTTAATGTATACCTACGCCCTCTCTTGCACTCCCTTCGGAATGCTAATGTAACTATCTTTAACTATGCGGATGATTTGCAGCTCATCTTCCCTCTTAACACCATGGACTCAGTGGGCGAATTCCAAAGAACTATGTCCCACATATTGAGTTGGATGAGCTGCAATCATCTGAAGCTCAACCCGGGCAAGACCGAGCTGGTCCTGCCCGGACAGAGCTCACTTAGTTGGAATTCCAACTTTTGGCCTACTAACATGGGAGCGCCTCCTACTAAGTCCTCCGTGGTTAAAAGCCTAGGTATCTTCATCAGCGAGGATCTCTCGCTAAAAAGACAGGTTGGAGCGGTGGTATCTTCCAGTATCTTTCAATTGAAGAAAATAAAAAAAATTGCTCGCTTCTTTTCTTCAGCAGCCCTCACACAGATCGTCCTTTCCTTGGTTCTATCCAGGCTGGACTTTTCTAACAGCCTTTATCTTGGCCTCCAAACTGGAGAGCTTAAACGTCTCCAGCTTGTTCAGAACCAAGCCGCCAGGCTCCTTCTGAACCTACCCAGGAGGCAATCCATCAGATCTGGCCTTAAGCAGCTACACTGGTTGCCAGTCGAGCAACGTGTGGCCTTCAAGGCCGGGTGTATTCTGTTCAGGTCTCTGAATGACTCTGGCCCTTCATTTATCAGAGATTTATTTAAAAAATACTGCCCCTCCCGTCACCTCGATCCACCTATAAATCACTCTTGACTGTACCTTCATTCAAAAGGAAGCGCCTCGGAGGTAGCTGTTTCGACCACCATGCTGCTGTTCTTTGGAATTCTCTTCCCCTCCATATAAAGCTGAATGATAACATCCTCAGCTTCAGACAATCCCTGAAAACATGGCTGTTTTCTCAAGCTTATTACTGATAGCACAGCTTCACTCTTTGACTGCCTTGCCTGGTTCCTCCTGCAGCGCCATGAAGCCTCCGGGCGTACGAGCGCTTAACAAATCCCAACTAACATTAACATTAACATTAACATTAACTTATATTGCCATATTTTCTCAAACGTGTAGTTTGTGAATGTTTATTATTTTTCTCTCAGAAATCTTGTGATTCAGTTCCTCATGTCTATGAAAGTTTAGATGTATTTCCCTCTCCAGCAATATAGATACTTCTGCTGGACCACCATCACAGCTGGAGATAGCTGCCCAGGTATGGCACGACCAGAAGGAGACCATCCAGGCTGAATATTACCTACTAGTGACTTTGGAGGAGGAGGAAGAGGCTGTATGGGTGGGTGAGTAGGTCTCAATTGGCTGTATATGTGAACATGTGGATGAGAGAGTAGATTTATGAGTGAGTGTGTGGCTGTGTGAGTGGTTAAATGGGTGATATGTTGTGTGGGTAGCTGTTTGGGTGAGTGAGTGGTTGTGTTAGTGGCTGTATGATTGAGTGAGTAGGTGTAGGTTCTATGGATGAGTGAGTGGTTGTGTGAGTACTTGTATGGGTCTGTGAGTGATTGTATGAGTGAGTGTATGAGAGGTTGTATGGAGGTGTGAGTGGTTCTGTAGATGATGTAATCAGCAATGTCATTTGAGATGTCACCAGTGATATCATCAGTGATGTCACTGACCATTTCATGAGTGATATAATATGTGAGGTCATAAGCAGTGCATTGTGGGGGCATAAGTTATAGTTAGCTCCAGTAACTATAACTCCTGAATTTCACTGGTTTTGTAGGAGTGAAATCTGAGCCTAACTATAATGTCTCTGTAAGAAAAATTCACTGAATTTATAAGGTTTTTTAAACTTTTTAAATTCTATTTCCTGACTATAACACCCCTGTAAACTGTGTTTTATTATAGAACTAGCTGGTCTTGTATTGTCTTGTTCGCTATTTTCTAAAACAAATATAATAACAAAAAAGTCACCTGGATGGAGCTGTGCTGCTTGCTTTCTTGTGCTTAAGTCCTGGGCTGTGGACGGACACTGGGCACAAATCCTTAATATAAGGAAAAAACATTATCATTGGGACTGACACACTGTACACTGACCAACTTCAATTAAGGGCAGACCAGAATTTACTTTTTTAGATTCATGAGGCGAAATATTTTGCTACTACATCAAATGAACCATTGAAGGGAACTCAGGGTAATCAACCAAGGAGCAATTTGGTAGTAGCTGACATGGATCTATTACAGGACTTAAACCAACTTGCAAAGAATGTGGAAGAAGAAACTACATTGAGAGCAACAGCAGAAGCAGCAGATGCTCTAGGAGTAGATATCTAGGACAGCGTTTTGACACCATTCAAACCCAAATCTGTTGTTTTACTCTTGATGCCTTGCTATTCTCTTGATATTTGTTAAGAGCTGGTAATTGCAGATCTGAAGGTGTTATCAATAGAATCTAGCCAAAGATTTAGGGGTCAAAATCTGAACCAAACACACATGTACCATCAGGTGATTGATAAAGTAAAAAACAGGAAGTTTGTAGTGGTACGCTCTTCTGACAAAGGGGGTAACATTGTATTATGGCCTCTTAACATGTATGTAAGTGAGGTCAAGCTACAACTGAGTGATGAGGAGTGTTATTTCAAATTCACTCAAACCAACATCAAAGAAATCAAGATAAATTCCATGAGGAATTATCAAGCTGGATATGAGAGGAACTGGTAACATCTGGGGAATACAAGTTTTTGAAAGTAGAACATCCCAGAACCCAATATTATACTTTATCCCAAAGTTACTTAAGAATGCCCTAAATCCCCCAGGAAGACCAGTAATATCATTCATAGGAAGTCTGCGTGATACCACATCACGGTACATAGATTACTTTCTTCAAGAACATGTGGCACTCTAACTTCCTTCCTATTGGACACAGTCAACTTTTTACTCAGGATATACAACATTGCGTGGGATGATTCCTATGTCTTCATGACCATAGATGTCACTGCTCTTTATACTAGGGGTGGGCGTAAAATTCCGTTCCACTCGCAGAAATTGCGATAATTTGACATTTGCGCGTTCCGCGGAGAGAGCGAAAATGCCAACATTTCCTCGATCCGCAGTTTACCGCCATTTTTGTACTTGCTCGCTCTGTAAAAACACATTCTCGCACGCGCAATCGCCTTACCTGGATCCCCGCGTTCGCCGGCAAGTTCCCAATCCGGTCGCGTGCTCCAAGAGATGTTGGTAGCCATTTGCGCTATCTCACGAGAGTTCGCACCCGCGTTCACGTCATTCGTCTCGCAATCATGCACCGTGAAAGTATGAGATCTCAAACACGTCATTCTCCACCGCGAGCGAGAGTTTGAGGACCCAAACACGTCATATCGAACGCGACAAGGAGCGAGAAAACCCGAACAAGTCATTCTCCACCGCGAGCGAGAGCGTGAGGACGCGAACACATCATATCCAATGCGACAGGGAGAGATAGAACGCGAACACGTCACTTTGGATGCGCCATCAACATCTGGTGGAAGTAATGTAAAGCTCGAGATCTCAAACATGTAAAATTTTCAATTTGGAGAAGAATATCAGCTCTAGCAACATAAAACCTTCTGCAAATGATGATTTGGATGAAAAAAACTCCTCAGATTGACATTTGGCTGTCCTTTTCTGTGAAAGGAGTCCTTTTTAAAATGGGGGTAGAGGGAGGAAGTGCCACGGAATCTCCAACTTCCTGTTCCTGTCCAGCAGACTGCTCCTAGTGCTTTGTCCATCTCCTTCTCATTCTGCCTTTGCATTTTGAGCTGTAAAGATCACTCTTTTTGTCTGCTGCATCATTGCCATTGGATTTGAGGATTTTTGAATTGGATATTTTACAAGTAAGTGGTTGATGTGTCTGTTTGATTGGGGGCATTGCAGTTGTTGCAACTACAATTTTATTTTGGTAACTATCATTCCTTTTTTTTAAAAATGTTGTGGGTAGTAGTAGTCAGTAGGCCCAGAGCTAGTCATGGCCTCATGGGTGTGTGCATGATGAAGCAACTGTTCCTTTGGTGTTTTGTGAATGTATTTCATTTTCAAGCATCATTTAGGGCCTGGATGGCATTGTATTGAGCTGGGAAATGTGTTTTTCTGGGGTGGGCTTTCTGTTGTTGTACCTGGCCTTGTGGCTGGTGACAATTTAGAAGCCTAGACATGCAAGCTTGTCTGGCCTTGTCTGGAAACAGGCCAGCTTTCATCCAGTAGGCTCAGAGCAGTTGGCCACAGCTGCATTACACACGTGTTTCTGTGGGTGTCTGTTGAACTTAGACATCATTTAGGGCATGGATGGTATTTGATTGAGATGGGAAATGTGTTTTTTTGGGGTGGCCTTTCTGATGTTGGGCCTGGCCATGTGGCTGGTAGCCATTTCGCAGACCTTTTTAGGGCCAGTGATTTTTTTGTTTTTGCATATTATTGCATTAATAAGGCAGAGCAGTGTGCTTTAGCATGCATTCTTTGCCTGGCTTTTATAGGTCTTTTGTGAGCTCCTGGTGTTTCCCAGGCCCCCTGCTTGTTGCTTGAGATTTTTGAGTGTCCATGTGGCTGGTGGCCTTTTTTTGTGGTGGGAGTTATTAGTGTCCTGCTTTTGCCATATAGGCCTGCATGGTTTTCCTATTGGCTTACTGCTTCCATCCATCCACCCCTTTGCCAGCAGCAGCTCCATGAATGATGTGATGCTCAAATAATGTTATGGCAAATAGGGTCCACCCCACTTCCATTAAATTTTTATTTTGGTGGTTTTTATTCTTTCCTATCCTTCCTGAGAGTTTAGTGTGTACACAGTAGTATAACATAGCCCTTGTTGACAAAGTCTCAGAAATGGCTAGACTATATCTTTTGTGTGTACTAGTACAGTAGTAACTGAACCACAACAACAAATGCAACATTTCACTGATGTTCTTCTCCTGGCTTATTTGCTTTTAGGTGCACAAAAAGCCAGGGGAGGAGGTGTCATCATCATCACCTATTGTACTACCAGCCAGACAGAAGTCCTGCTGCGCATTACGTTCACGTGTGACCACAACTTGTGCATCTGCGTCCTGCCTGACATCTGAAGAAGATGGCCCCAAAGAAAGGTACCAGGTCCAGTACCAAGAAAGTTGCCAGTGAGAAGAAGGAACAGAAAAAGGAAGTGCCATTAACCACGACTGGTGTGCCGGCCAATGTTTTTTTAGGGACCCAAAAAATTACGCCTGCAGCAGCGTTGTCCAGGAACCAAGCCGGGAGCAGCACCTCCGCACCAGCGGTCCAACCCCACCAACCTAGGCCCAAGCCCTTGAGTGTCGCAGATGTAGCCAGTCTACTAACGAGCAGCGATGTTAAAATGTCATTCTCGCAAAGTAGTACACAATCAATGCAGGCGGAAACTCAGCAGATAAGTGTGCAGCCGCAACAACAACAGCAGCAGCAGCGCAACAACAACAGCAGCAGCCGCAACAAGAACAGCAGCAGCCACAACAAGAACAGCAGCAGCCGCAAGAATAGCAGAAGCCGCAAGAACAGCAGCAGCCGCAAGAAAAGCAGCAGCAGCAAGAACAGCCCACAGTAGTGGTTGAAGTAGGGGCATTTCAGGAAATCGAGATTCCTGCAGACAAAGTGGAGCAAACCACTGTTTCCGAAGATCTATTGTCTTCCAGACCACCAGCAAGGAAAAGGAGGCTTAGTCCATCATCTTCTTCAAGACCCACTTCTGATGTTCGTGATGCCACTTGGCAGCCACCAGCTCAGTCTGAGAGTGATGCACGCAACAAGACAATGCTTCTGAAAAGGAAATTTCCAGAAAAACTTAGCGGTAATCGAGGTAGAAGTGGAAGAGGGGGATGATGTTGATGAAGACGAGCCAGTCATCACGCACATCACTCCCACCCCAAAGGGGATGGAGACCAACATTCTCACCCTATCCAGAAAGGCTGCTACTGAGCGGGATGTAGACAGGTTACACCACCACAACCTCCAGCTGCCATATTTTCAAAGGCCCGGCAGGGATCTACATCCAGCTCAACCATCTCAGTAGGTAGTGGTAGTAAAAGTCACAGTGTAGATGCACAGATTTGCATTTCAAGCACACCCTCCAGTTAATCTGCTATTAAAAGTGGCACATCCAGCAGTGCCAGAAAGTTCTCCTCCCCAGTTTGGGACTTCTTTTCTGTTAGCACCAAGGAGGAGAATGTTGCTATATGCTCAATTTGTCGACAAGGTGTTCGGCGGGGTAAGCTTGGTACAAACTATGGTACCGGAGGCCAAGCAAGTCATCTCAGAATACACCATACTATTGTGTGGGAGAATCACCTACTTCACTTAAAACAAAGTAAAAAAACTCAACCCATTGAAGTTGGGTAGGTAGAATCAGGGGACATATTATTGCGGTGGAAGGTGAAGAAGAGGGAGGCATTTCTAGTGTAGTGCTACCGCCCACATCCTCTTCAGTAACATTCGAGGGGCACCGCAGTAAGAGCCATACTCAGAGTCAGGCTGAGACACCAAGGCGACCGAGTACTGCAATGAGACAAACCGCGTTGTTGATCCTAAGTGGGTTAATGAAAACAACAGCACCACAAAGGAAAGTAATCCAGCCTTCCATTGAGAGCATGCTTAGGTTGGAGGGGCAGTTCCAACGCAACCACCCAACGGCATGCTTGTGCAATGCGAAGCTGGCTAAAATGTTAGCACTGGACCTTCTCCCTTTTTCATTTGTGGAAGGGGTGGGCTTCCTTAAATGTGTGTCAGCCATCTGCCCTGAATGGAAGGTTCCCAGCCGGTCCTATTTCGCAAGAATTGCTGTTCCGGCACTACATCATAATGTGCTGGAATTGGTTGGGCAAGCTTTGCAGCAGAGTGATGTTCACAATATCCACCTGACAACAGATATGTGGACCAGTTGCCAAGCCACAGATTACATGTGCATCATTGCACACTGGGTCTTTTTTGTGGGGGTTAGAGATAAGCCATCTGAACGTGGTGCTGTTGTCTGATTTTTAAAGCTACTCGTAAACATGCAACTGTAGCCATGTTCGCCATGGAGGAATCTCATACTGCTGTAAATATTTTGGAAGAGTTTCGCAGCAAGGTTTTTAAATGGCTGCCCCCAAGAGGGCTTAGTATTGGTTTTGTTGCCACAGATAATGGCAGTAATGTACTTAAGGCCATGCACCTTGGTTCCTATTTCAGGGTTCCGTGTTTGGCGCACTACATAAACATTATAGTTCAAGACTTTCTGAAAAAAGAACCCATAGTCAGCAACTTACTGACCATCTGCCGAAAAATATGCGCTCATTTCAGCCATTCTTTTAAAGCTCGGAAGCTGCTGAGGATCATTCAACGTGAATATAACATGCCAGTCAAAGCACTCATCCAGGAGGTGGCAACACGTTGAAACTCAACGTATTTCATGCTTGATCAGATGTTTGAGCAGTACAGGCCACTCAATGAATATGTCATGCAAAGTCTGGATGCTACTGTGAAAGGCATGACCCTTCAGATGGACCAATGGTGCCTAGTTAAATGCTTGACTGACATGCTTCATCCTTTTGAGGTCTTCACATGTGAAGTCAGGAAGGATGATTGTACAATGGGCCAAGCTATCCCATTATTGCAAATGCTAGAGCATCAGCTGATGAAAGTGTCTGAATCATACAAAGGTGCAGAGGAAAAAAAAGAAGCCTATGACTTGATGGAGAGCTTAACCCGTCGCTTAGCTGAAAATACAAGGGTGCAAAATAAGGTTTTGTCACAAGAACATTACATTTCTGCCACAATTCTGGATCCACAGGCAAAATTGGCACTGAATACAGTATTCCTTTTTCAGAGATGGATGTTGCCCGCCACAAAACTTGGATAGCTGAGGCAGCGAGTAAGTTCGAAAATGAACGGCTGCTAATTAAAAGCCTGCTCGATCAACCCACAAAAGTACTGCAGCAAGGCATGCTCCATCAAGTGCAACTTCAGAGGCTAAGGGCAGTGCGTTTGGCTCACAACACTCACCATCACTATCAACAACAGCAACAACAACTGGATCCTTAGGCCCAGTAAAATCGTTACACGATTGCTATTTACAGTTAGGCATTGGTATTAAGCACAGTCCTGTTGCACAGAGAAAAAAGCACGAAAAAAGGTTAGCAGCAGCACACCTGAACATTGAGCGGATGGTCCAGGCCTATCTGGACGACCCAACAGAGGTGTACATTGATCAAAACCCATTGCAGTATTGGTATAGGAAAAGGGCTGAATGCCCACTGCTTAGCAGGCTGGCGATAAGCTATCTGGCTTGCCCTGTCGTAAGTGTCCCTTCCGAACGTGTTTTCAGTGCTGCTGGTTCCATTGTAACAGTGAGAAGGACAAGTCTCTCGCCCAAAAACATGGAGAGGTTAACAATGATCAAAATGAATCAGCACCTCATACCACCGAATTACACATACCTGAAGCAAGGGAGGAAGATGAGGACAGCGGATCAGATGACAGAAGTAGTGTGTTACATGATTACCTGCTGCTGGCTGAACCCCCAGAGATTGAGGACGAGCTATACTTCCCTGACAATTAGGCTTACACTTACTGTCTTCCTCCCTTATTTTCCATTATTTGTGTGTCTGTCTTTCCAGTTGCAAACTTTGAATCACAACAAATCCATCACCATTGTCTTCTCTCTTCTTATTTCAATATACAATTTTCAGGTGTCTGCATTTCACAGTACAGTCCTCCGAATCCAGCTCCTCCACTCCATCCTCCTGAATCTCCCTAAATCCATTGCCCTCAAGACATATGATGATTGGATGATGCAAAATAGAAAAAGAAAATATTTCCTAGCCCTGCCAAAAGAAGTGGAACATGATGACTATTATAGCTATCCTCCTTTCAGAGCCAAGAGAGACTGCCCATTAACTGAAAATGAGATGAAACAGGTAATGAATGATTGATGCCATGCATTGGACGCAGACTGAGTGATTTTGTTGTTGTGTGTTGTGCATGAAGTTATTTCATTGTGCATTAATCATCTTTCTACAGTACACACTAAACGTAACTCAAGGCAATGTTCCCCTTCTTGCAACTATTTTTAATAAGAAAGGTGTACTTCTACTGCAGCCTGATACATTGCTTTTGATTTAATACAGGAAGGGGACTCAATCTGCACACTGAGTATGACAACAACACCGTACATGCTGATGATGGCGAAAAAGACGGCCCGTTAACTTAAGATGAGAAAGAACAGGTAGTGAAAATGAATGTCATGCATTGGACACCTGACTCTGAGCGATTGGTGTTTTTGCTTTTGTTGTTTGTTGTGCATGAAGTGAAGTCAAAGTGTACTAGTAGTCCTACTGTTCACACTAAAGAGTGACTCAAGTCAATAATATTTCTACTCTTGTTGTGTAATAACAAAATTGTACTTTTACTGCAGGCTGATCTTCACAGTCAGTCAGTACAAGTACCGTAGATGATGTTTCATGATAGGCATAAAAGCTAAACACGTCAACAACAACCACAGCGACCTAAATGTCTGTGTAGAAGTGGAGTCGAGTGTAGCGGTGGGATGACTGCGGTGCATTGATTTACTCACTTAAATTGTAAAATGCTATGTTGCTGGATATGTGCTTTGTCCAACTCTTTACAAAAAGTACTCTAAATGGAGGATGTGCTAAGCGACGTGCCCTCACTGTGTGTCCACTCTGTCCTGTTGTTGTTGAAGGTCAATGCTGGAAACAGACTAGATTAGAGATGATGCATACATGCCGCCTCGGAAAGTGTTCTTGTTGCACTACACCATAACTTGTGCATTTCTTTCAACTTTGTTTCTCAATATCCCTTCTGTTTTTCCATCTACAATTACAGGCCGGGCCTTGCCCTATACCTGGGAAAACATTACAATGCACACTTACCTTACCAAGAAATCTACATTTTCGAGGCGGGCAGTGGCGACTGGCGACACCCAAGATTGATGGACGAGAGGACCAAGAGGAATGCCGAGATGCAAATCCAGTCCACATTTTTGACCAGGATAACACAGTGACAATATCAACTTTCATCATCTTTTAAATAATTTGATTCATTTTTTTGTCTACAATCTTTACAACAGTGTGTTCTTCTTGTTGGTATTATTATCATTAGGTTTGCTCTCTGTTTTTGATTCATCCCTACCAATATTTAAAATTCTTATTTGCTATCTGTAAAAGTATTAAGCCGGAAACAACTGAACAAGAAGTGTATGTAATCCGGGTCTCCTTATCAATCATCATCATGCATGCATTTCCTTTTTCTCCCTAAACATATTGATTATGGATATGGTCTACAGAGTTTGTTGTTTGGTGTTTGTCCATGCGTAAGGTCTGTTTTTCGTTTTCAAACCTTTCCCCAAACCCCACCCTTCCCATCCATTTACCCAAACCCTAACCCTCTTTCCCCGGGCTGTATGACTTATTGGTGTGACTAAATTAAATGTACACCAATAATTTATCACACACTTGCTGGGGCGGATGTGGCGAAAGCAACAGTACTTTAATTTCAAGGCAGAGCGATGATCTTCTTCTGTTTGCCCACCCATGAGCAGTATGTTTTAGAGGTGATTTTTATTTACCAAAGGAACATATACCTCCGCATTAATTGCCGGCATTGATTGGATTAGTTGTCATCCTCATACACAGCACTAACTGTTACGCTGTAGGCCTAGTCAAGTGACTCGACACACCTATAGTTTGTAACTCTGTCTAGTAGGTTATCACCATTATGTTTTGTTGAAAAATATTTTTGCATATTATTGATGCTCGGTAAGTTCTGTACTGTACTTCATTGTACTACTCATCGAACAGTCTCTCAAAGGCGACTGACTATCTCATTATCTTTTTTTGCAAATGCTGCTGCCCTGCCAGTGTCAACTACTACTACTACCACCACCGCCACAATCATGGCATGTTAGGAAAAGGAAACCATCATCACATGCAGCCATCGCTGTGCCTAAGATAAACATCAAAGCAAAGGTAAGAGAAGTTTGGGGGAGGCATAATTAATAATGGACATGTTTTTAATCAATTTACACACCCCTTTGAGCCCAGTTAAAGAATGCATAGACTAGAAGAGAGAGACTGACAGTACTAGTAGGACAACTCAATCAGTGAGGGGTGTTGCATCTATCTGTTTGTGTCTTACACAGTCAGCCAATTATTTAAATCAAACACTGGCTATGGGCGGACCTGCTCCAGCAAGGAAACAGTGTGATGTAAAACAGTAACCCCACCTACAAAGCATTAACAACATTGTATGTAAAGTAGAAATATAGATTTCATATAACCTTAACAAACATAAACTATGTAAAAAAAACACAAAACCTGACCCACCCCTCTCCCTAACCCCAACCAATGTCCGTAACGAGAAATTCCAAACAAATGTCCAAAACCCCAACGCCCAATTCCCACTCACCAAAACAAGAATTTAAAAGGGGGCAATAGACAGGGTCTTCTATGTCCGGCGGGATTGTCTTTGGAGTTCACGCACTGTCTCCTCTAGTAGGGGGATGCGGCGCATTAGAGCGCGGCAGTTGCAGCCACAGTGGGGGCGGGCACCAGAGATGGAAATGCGGCGGTGGGCGGCCGCCAGACGGTGGCGCCGTACTGCTGGAGGGCGGTGGCTGGGGCCCGGGGCACTGGCGGAAGCTTCAGCTGCTGCCGCCTCCTCTTCCTCCTCTTCCAGGACCACCATCCGCCGATATTCTAGTTGGATTGCCTCCAGCTTGCGGCGCCGTGCCTTGGCAAACAACTCCTTCCAATCTGGTTTGGAAGGAGTAGCTGTATATCAAAAAGAAAAAACAAGACAATTGTAAAATATACTCTTAGAAAAACAGTAAGACAAGTTAATTATCCACATAGTGGCATGGTAGCAAGCACAGTACTTAACATGATATGTATCTATCCCCCCACTTGCTTGGGCTTTAACATTTGCAGGATTTTTTCAGGCATTCAACCAACCAAGCATCAGATTCTTTCCTATCAGCCACCTTTGCAATTTGCATGCTTGCATCGCACGTATCCTTCTCTCTGTCAGTCATAAATATTAAATCTCGCCCATCCTTCTTCCTTCCACCCGCCTTTCACTTTTTAGTTCAACACCAGGTGATCTGATCTGACTTTTAGTCTTCTCCATAAAACTTTCAAAGCGGTGTTCAAATCACAGATAGATGAGGCCATTGTTTACTCAATACTCCCGCCCCTATTGCCTTAACTAATGCCAATTAAAGGGTTTCTTCACTCTTCAAACGTTCACAATAACTCTTACTTACTTAAGGCAAAGTCCGCCCGCAAAAAGAGACCGCCCGCCATAAGCGCGGAGGTCCCGTGGTGGCAATTAGGATGTGCCTGCCACTGTGGCGGGCGCATCCCGTATTTTTAACATTGTGGCGGGTGGTGCTGAAAATACATGTTGTGCTTTTTCTTGCTTTGAAAGGCAGGGGGGTACCATAGGTACCCTTCATGGGGGCCCGCAATGGGCCCCGCAAGCATACTTCGCATGCCTTTCCGTGGCCATTCCAAAATGCACATTATATGGCTGGCGGTGTGTTTCAGACACTGCCACCATATTGAACCGCTTTCCGCCCGGTCGACATGTCGACCGTGCGGAAAATCGGCAAACGGTCTTTCTATCCGCCGTGGACCCCCCAGCCATTGTAATATGGCGGGCGGTCTTTTCTACAGAGATGGCGGGCGGTTTGCCCCTGACGGGCCGGCGGTGACTACTGCCGGTCTGGCGGGCGCAATCCGCCCGCCATCCTAATGGGGCCCTAAGTCTCAACAGTACAGTATACTTACAGTACACACTTGCAGTGAGTTTAATGTCAATAGTTAAGGATTATGAATCTAACTTACCACCGCCCGCCACTGGCGCTGGCTCGCCCCCTACCGCTCCATCCACAACTGCCACATCCGAGCCAGCCGCGTCGCCTTCGCCGTTGGCCCCGGCACAGGTGGTCGGTAGTGCACCTAGAAAACATTACACATTTTTTAGGTGTCATATACACCTCCACGTATTGGTCAGTAGCAAGATTGAAAAATTAGTTAATAGTATACAACGTAAATCACTAGTACAAATCAGGTAGTAGTAGAGTAGACACTAGTAGTTATATATGGTCCCTAGGGTCATTCTAGCCTTTGCTTAGTTAGCCCGAGCCATACAACCATTTTATCTTTGTGTTTTTTATTTTTCCACATGTGACGTTCCCTTGCAGATTGTTGTATAAGACACCTTTGAGCCCACATGACCTCACACTGCTACTGTCTAAGCGCTGCGTACAAGGTCAACCAAAACATTAACAAGCCACTATTTTTATGAAGTTCTGGTGTACTGTTAGTCCATATTGCTTATTCATAAATGCTACACTTTTTGGCTGAGAAATGCCTGCAATAAACTAAAGCGCATAATTTTTCTCACTACAGACAGAAGATTCCCTTTTACGAACCAGAGCTTTGCAGAGCTTATGATGTAACAACTACCAGTACTAGGTTCTTCTAAGGTGAGGGGTCCCCAGAATTCACTCAGAGATCTTCATTTATAAATTTCTATAAACTATATTCCTACCTAGGGGATGGTGGTGCTTCCACCACTGTTCAGTTATCATGATTTCCCAACTGTAAGTAAGTGTAGCAATGTTTATTGTTTTATTGTTATTCATTTTCCTGTTGGTGCTGGATTATAGAACAACGTACAGAGCTTGTCAATTCAAAATAAAAATGTTTTCACTTACATAGACTTATTGGTATTTGTTGTGGACTTACACGAGTGAGCGAGCAAATGGAAGGTTGTGCATGTGCATTGCTTCCTCAACTGAGAGGTGTGTTGTGTTCTGGGTTGTCTACTTGTTGGGTATCTCGGGGGTGGGTTCAGAGAGCTAATAGTTATGACACAACACTACTATAACTAGTCAGGCAGGGGATTGTGGTGGGTTCTGAACTTCTGATTGAGGTGTGTGAGGAAGGTTCAACCTCCCATCACCAACATCCTATTTTCTTGTGCAAAGTTCTGTATGTTCAAAATCCCTATAACAGTAGTAGTATGTCCTATCCTATCAAAATAGTAATAAATCTGGTTGGGCATTTGTTGGTGGGAATTGTCGAAAAGCCTCAAGATTAATAAAGACTCAAGATCAATAAGACTAGAAGTAGTACAAGAGGACGACCCAAAGGTTTGGACTCAATGGCTAGAGCTACTGGTGAATCTGAGTTTTATTTAAAACCTTTTAAATAAGAGTGGCCAACTGGGCAAGCTTAGCTACTACAGTACAGACAGACTAATAGTAGTAGTACAGAGAGTCATCATAGCAGAGGCAGGGATAACAAGAATTTAGAAACAGTACATATCGAAGGAGGGATAACAAGAATTTAGAAACAGTACATATCGAAGGATAATTGTTGGTAAAAAACAGCATTGGGAAACGGAAACATTAATTCGGGAAAATATGGTGCAGTGAAAGTTATGGAATAAGAATTATTATTAAAAACAAGAAGACTTACTAGGGCCAGCAGAAGAGCCCTCGTTGGTGTCCTCCTGTTGTTGGTGTTCTCCCGCCGACTGCGCCCCTGTCTGCCTGCCCCTGGGTGCTGAACAGGAAAGATATAGGAAAGATACAAACATTGATGAGTGGTGGTAACAAATAAAATATTTTTAAAGAACGGTCAAAAAAACACTTGTAAACAACAATTGCAATAACTAAATTGACCGATCTCATCTGGTCAACAAGTAGTATCGGGAGATTCGTGGATCGACTACTTACTATTTATCAACACTAATCTAGTCTTCCATTTTGATTCCAGAATACTAACTTAGCCTAAGTACGACGTACCACCTGACCTAGCCCACCTATTCCAGGCGTGCCAATTGCACATTAAGTATGCATTTCCACTTTTTTTAGTCCTCAACAATGCATAAATGGTCAAATGGAGGACACATGACTACATTTTTGTATACACCAAATTTTTGGTTGATTTATTGATGCCGATATTCTGCTAGTGCTTAGCCTATTACCACTCATTGAACAAATTAGAAAAGGTTCTACTAAAGACTGGGGTACTACAAGCATGTGACGTAACAGAGGGGGCATCACGCATACCACAAAAAATTACAAACTCATACAAAGAAATTAAACCTAAGTATCAATCCGCCCCTATCTCTTAGTGACAGGACAAAGTAAGGACGAGAGTCACTATAGCATTACGTAACTTAATTTCTTTAAAATAAACTCTTACATAATCGTGCTAAGCGAGTGCAAACGCAAAGTTGCAAACAAGTAAGATTAGTAGCGCAGAAGAGCACCTGTGTCATCATCATAACAATCACAGAAAACTTTTAAACGTAATTTACCTTTAATGTAAGCAGCAGCACTCTAGCTGGTTGGAAAAAATGATATTCGCAATATATAACAAGGAGCAGAAGAACAGAGACAAAGCAGTAATAATTAAATAGTTACTCACCAAGACCCGGGACCTCCACCTCTGCTCCCAGTCCAGGATATCGGACCACCGGTGCGAAACACTGCCCGGCGCACCTTCCCCCACCGCTGCCGATGCTCCTGGAGCCTGTACCCGGACCCAGGCCTGCCACCTGCTGCCAGGGTTAAGGAGAGGTGGCGCTGCACAAAGAAAATGAGTGCAGCCAACTCCGCCTCCACAATAAGGCCCATGCCTGCCCCCCTTGTGTGCGCCGCCTTCCACAAGGAAGGCGGTCGCGGCTCTGGCTCCTGCGGAGAGCCCTACCCATAGACATGATTCTGGGGTAGCGAGTGAGACGGGGTGGGAAGGGAAAGGTAAAAAAATTGTAAAAAGTAAGTAAAAGAAATTAAAAGAGCAGGCAATAGAAAAAGAGTGTAAAAGTAGCCAAAAGACACACAAAGTAGACAAAAACCAAAAATACAGAAGCAGGAAAAATAGTCAGAGAGATAAGAAATAAAAAAGATTTTTAAAAAAGTGTCTACAAACAAAGGATTAAAAAGATAGAGGGAGGATTCAAAGCAGGCCTCAGACCATATGAATAGAGTGAAAAACAAGATGGCCGTGCACATTGCAACCACGTGCGCAAGTTCACGCGATATTTTCTCCACAAGCACACAAAAAGTGTCGCAAACACGTAAAATCGTTCCCGAACAGGAAATACGTATCGCGAACGGGCACGAGCATGCACTGCGCGACCCAGAACAGGAAATAAGCATCGCGAGTGGGCGGGACAAGTGAAAACAAGATGGCCGCGCCCAAAGGCGACCACATGGGCAAGTTGGCGAGATATTTTCAACGCGATCACACAGAAAATGTAGCAAACATGCGGGAAAAAAACTTCTGCGTCTTCTTGATATTTCCGCATGTTCGCGGGGAGTTTTAACATTTTTGCGATAGTTTGCGAAACTAAATTTCCCAAATTCCGCCCACCCCTACTTTATAGTAGTGTTCGAGATCTTTTCCAGATATATTAAACAACAACAATCTAAATCTCTCTTTCACAATGAATATAAGCATAACAGAGGTACACTTTGTGGATCTTGTCATTTTTGTGAAGGATAATCAAATCCATACTACAACATTCAGTAAGCCTATGGCAGGATATTTGATACTCCATGCCGAACGTTTCCACCCAACCAAACTGAAGAACAGTATTCCCTATGCGGAGAATCTCCGCATGAGGAGTAATTGTAGTGACGACAACATGATCAAACAAGCTACCTCTAACCTCTGGTAGATGTGTAGACGCTTTTAGAGACTTTTAAATGTTTTAGAGGCTTTTAGATGCTCTTAAACCTTTTGTAATGAAAACATAATTTTAAAGTGAATGTAGGTGATTTTTGAGGACACTCGCATAGGCACTTTTACTCACCTTTCCCACTGTATCCTCCAATCTGCATTTCCTACTGCGCTTTCCCCGTTCCACTGCGGGTTGTCCCGTTTGTGTGGAGGGAGCAGGTTACAATGAGGAACAGTACTTCTGGGTTGGAGGTAGGGGGCGGAGCCCATGGTTCACGGGTTAGTTGCTGAAAACAGTTAAAAGACATTGGCAACCGCAACGCTCAGCCGACGTATGATCAAAGAAGGTACCTCTAACCTATGGTAGATGTATAGACGCTTTTAGAGACTTTTAGATGTTTAAGAGTCAGTTAAAAGGAAATGGCAAAAGTGACGTGCAGTGGGAGTGCCACCAGCATGTCAAAGGCCTGCCAAAGGCAAGCCTAACTGCGCCTGTCTGCATCCGGCAGGACCCTGGCTATTTGTCCACAGGTAAATGTGTATATGACTTCGAAAATCTTATCTCCTTCAGAGGTATTGTACGGTAAAATTGCTCTCATTCTCTATGCCCATCCAAGAATATTATTACCTGTCCATACTGCTCCTTTAGATTTACACCATATTTTGAAGCTCAATCGGTAGAGGAGGGAGATGCATTTTTTAAAATGCTCCTCTTAAATTTCAGATTTTTCCAAAACATGCAACAGAAATTTCCATGCTCTTATAGGATGAGCGCCCGGACACTTTATTCTTAACCAAAACTTGGCTTACTAGCGAGTCAGACCCAGTTCTCGCACCAACTCTTTCTTCCGGCTACCTCATCCAAAGATTAGACCACAAAATCGGTAAAGGGGAATGGATCACTATCATATATAAAGATATGTTCAACTGCTGTATCATAACCGCCTGTTACCTAACTGTGAGAACATGGCCTTTCCAGTCAGTTTTTCACCTACTCCTAAATTCTCAGGATTATTGATTTATCGTCCCTCAGAAACACCGGGACAATTTCTTAAAGCATTCAGAGAAACTGTTTCCAATTTAGCTAGTTCTCCCTCCAATTTCACGGTTTTGGGAGATCTCAATTTGCACTTTGATGACCCCAATAACTCTGTTACCTCTGAGTTAGTTGAAAACCTCTCAGCGCTCCAGTTCAATCAAAAAGTGTCGGGAGGTACTCATATTAAAGGCCATCTCCTGGACCCGATCTTGACTAATAATGAGGAACTCTCAGTCAGGGAACCAACGCAACTTCCATGGTCCTACCACTATTTGATCCCCCTGTCAAGGGTCCCCATGGGGACACCAACTTCGTTTAAGAAGATTATTAGTCAGGAACAGCCATGGTCCAAACTTCCACTCAAACAGTAGATTCCAGCTCTAGATGCCACCACACCTTTTAATGATGCTAATGACTCAAACCCGATTATGGCCAATGATAGCTTCAACAAGTGGATCAAGCTTTCATTAGATCTTGCTCTTCCTAAACAATTATGCCGCAAAAAACGTCAGGTCTAAGGTCTCGCCAACTCAAACAAGTTTGTATGAAATTAGAAAGGAAATGGAGAAAAGACTATGCAGCCCCCAGCAAATAAAAATATGGGGAATAAGATGTATCAAACAGATATTAAAAGGGCACAAGCCATGTACTATGGGGAATAAATAGTTTCTGCCTCCAATGCGCTGCGGGAAGTATTCCGTATCGCCAAAACTCTCATTAAACCCCCACACCACAAGCTTCCACAGATGGCACCCTTACCCATTGCAATAACCTGGCAGAATTCATCTACAAGAAGATCCATGGTATATATTAACCCTGGGCGGAGTTGGCGGAGTGGGGCTTCGCGGAGCTACGCGAAGTGGGCGAGAAACTACGCCCACCTCCGCACTCCGCGTAGCCCCACTCCGCAAAACCACTGGCCGCCAGCCCCGCCACCCGCCTCCCTCCCGCCCTCCCTAAATACTTTCAAATAAAGGAATGAAATAATTTAAAAAGCACTTACCTTGCCGCCGCTGCCCGCCGCGTCCCCGGGGCTCGCTATCTTCCGTCTTCTTTAGTAATGCGCATGCGCGGGCGGCCGCGCATGCGCATTTTCTCGTGAAAATGCGCATGCGCGGCCGCCCGCGCATGCGCATTACTAAAGAAGACGGAAGACGGAAGATAACGAGCCCCGGGGACGCGGCGGGCAGCGGCAGCCATCATGGTGTCGAGCTCAGTTCCTCTCACTAGTTTCGTATTTCTCATGAGGGGTTGTTCCTAAGGTTTCTATTTTAGCGAGGTCAAAAAGAGATCCCATTAGTGGCCTACTGATTTTGCTTGATTCCTTTTGTTTTTTTAACGATTTTTCACTATCTGCAAAGACTAAACAGAGTATTGCGACCCTGTGCTTGTTTGTAAATAGAGAATGAACCAAAGAGAACCAATTCCAAAACAATAAATGCTAGGATAACAATCAATCAAATGGAGAGGGAAGCAGGCACGACGGATTACAACGGGGGCAAAGGCCTGCGTTACCTACCCTTCACTATCTGCAAAGAGAGAATACTCCTAAAAGAAAAGAGGATGGGGGGGCAGCGTTCAAAGCACATCAGCAGGCATAAACACGAAAATGTTTTTACCTACCACGTACTTGACATTTTAAAGCTTTTGATATTTGCTATTAAAAAACCATTGAAATTCACTGAAAAAACCATAGGTTATGTAATGTATGTGTCTTGTAAAGCGCACTGCTGCCCTGAGGCGTCGTGGCGCTGTAGACCGCTGGGGAACCCGTCCTGGCTATCCCTATGGCATGCGGAGTTCCCTCCTGTGCAATTAGGATGTGACCGCCACCCTGGCGGTCACATCCTCTATTTTTAACATTGCGGCGGGTGCAGCTTCAAGCTGCCCCCGCGGCAATGTTAAAAATGCACGCATTGCATTTGCGGTGCCTGCCGCTTTCTGCATGCAAATGCAGGGGGGTACCATAGGTACCCCCCATCCCCCCTTCACCTAGGGGGCCCGCAACGGGCCCCCGCAGTGAAGTTCCGTATGCTTTTCCACGGCGGAAAACCATCCTAATATGGTGGACGGTGTCTGGAAGACACCGTCACCATATTAGAGCTTTTCCGCCGCGGTTGTAATCCGACCGCGGCGGAAAAGCTGCGGACGGAAACCAGGACCCACCAGCCCTCCTAATGTGGCGGTGGGTCTTTGGTCAGTCCGCTGCGGTTTTTCCACATCCTCGGGGCCGGCGGTGGCTTCCGCCGGCCCCGAGGATGCGGAAAAACCGCAATCATAATGACCCCCTTAGTTAGGACTTAGCATTTACAAAACCTTATTTTACTCACACAAAACCATTGAAATTTCATATATAGTTAGTTGCACTAACTATATATCGCGCACCCGCAATCCACTGCTGATCATGTCACATATTACATCATTCATGACATGATCAGTGACATCACTGATGACATCACTGATGACATCTCAAATGACATCACTGATGACATCACTGATGACATCTCAAATGCTCAGCCACCCTGATCTTTGGACCCTTTTTTTTGTAATCTGTGAGATTTCATGTAGTTTAATGCCTATTGACTTTAAGATATAATTGTCACAATAAATATGTCGGGGCTTCTGCCTTTATACACATTTTTTTAAATGTCTTTATTTAATTTTTCAACAATAGTGTACAATCAGAGTTTCTACATATTCAGCGGACATACAGCAATAACATGAGCTGATGTGGATTATCATACATCAGATTACATACGTATCAATATAATCAAATATATTCAGGCAGTTAGGGCAGTTATATATTACCAAAAAATAGTAAAGAATTGAAGATTTACATAGTCACCATTACGAACTGCAACATATTTGGAACGTCAGGGGCATAGCGTATATCTATGAGGTTCGTACCAACCATCCGGGGGTACTGTAAGGGGGGGCCCACATTGTATATCGGCTAGCCCAGTCAAAGGGAAGTGCAATTTCAAGACTGTAGTGGTCCCCATATGTCACAAGGACATGAAGAGTGGGGGAGTAATTCAGCATAGGTTCAAAGTTGGTCCTGCCATAGTATCATGTCTCCTAGCCAATCTTTATATTTGGGCGCTTGTCCCCTATCACATCTGCAGGCAATCCGTCGCTTAGCCAGTACAAGACAAAAGGACACACATTTTTGATGCTGGGTGGGGGTTTGTTCAGTAAATGCTAGAAGGGCCACAAATTTGGGGATCTCAAGATAGGCATGGAAATCATATCATCCAGTGTCGGAAGGACCTGATGCCAATAGGCATGTACCTCTGGACACTCCCAAGCAAGGTGCCGGCATGTTCTGTTTAACATCTGTCACATCTGCTTGTGTCCCGTAGGCCAAAGTTGTGGAGTTTCATCGGAGTGTGGTATCTATGATGTAGGAACCTATAGTGAATGATTCGGAGTCTACTATTAGAGGAGACCTGCTCCGTCTGCTTGCAGCAGAAAAACCATTGTGCATCAGTGATGTCCTGTCCTAATTCCACCGCCCACTTATCACAGGCTGTGCATGGAGGGTATTCAGAATCCACATATAGAGTGTGGTAGAGCGTGAAAGCTAAGGGGGTCATTATGATAGCGGTCGGATCGCCACCGCCCATATGGCGTGGCCATCTGCCCGCCAAAATCCACTGCCCGCATGATTTTTCCCCCGCCACATTACGGTTGAGGGGGGACCCCGGCAGACAGGAAGACCATCTGCCGGTTTTCCGCCGGTAGGCAATCTGCCCGATTGCCTACCGGACAGAAAAACCCCGGAATATGGTGGTGGTGCCTTGCAGGCACCTCCACCCATATTATCATCATGGCGGTGGAATTCCTTTCCATGGAGGAGACTCTGTCATGGAAAGGCATGTGGTTTTGTCTCTTGGGGGCCCGTTGCGTTCCCCAGAGTTTTCGTGCGGGTGGGGGTGCACATGGAGTTTCATGCACAAAATGGCAGGCTCCGCGCGGTGCCTGACACGTTGTGCAGGAAAATGCACAACATGCCTTTTTGGCATTGCTTCAGAAAAGGGGGTGGTGATGAACAGAGTGTCTGAATTAAGCAGACCACTGTTACCCAGTCCAAAGATCAGGGCTTGATCCACCACCGTTTTTCAGCTCACTGCACCATCCCAGCTCAGAACTTGGCTATATGCAAATTAGTCTGACCCTGGCCCAGTGCATCATGGGAACAGGGCAGACCAAACTACCAAGCCAATTCTTATACTGGGAAGGAAACAAGCTACCGGGGACCGGTTTCTGGCATTTCAGCCGTCTTCGGCCCGGCTTGCTTGAATCCTGATGGTGCAATGAGCTAGGGACTCACATCTGAGTATACCCTTCCACGCTTTCATCACAACCCCCTTTTCTGAATCGTTTTTGGCCACTATAGGTGTGGCAGGGTATACTCAGACATGAGTCCCTTTCTCACTGCACCATCAGGATTCAAGCAAGCCGGGCCGAAGACGGCTGAAATGCCAGAAACCGGTCCCCGGTAGCTTGTCTCCTTTCTGGTGAAGAATTGGCTTTGTAGTTTAGTCTGCCCTGTTTCCATGATGCACTGGGCCAGGGACAGACTGATTTGCATATAGCCAGGTTCTGAGCTGGGATGGTGCAGTGAGATAAATAACGGTGATGGATCAAGCCCTGATCTTTTGACTGGGTAAGAGTGGTCTGCTTATTTCAGACACTCTGTTCATCACCACCCCCTTTTCTGAATCGTTTTTGGCCACTATAGGTGTGGCAGGGTATACTCAGACATGAGTCCCTTTCTCACTGCTCCATCAGGGTTCAAGCAAGCCGGGCCGAAGACGGCTGAAATGCCAGAAACCGGTCCCCGGTAGCTTGTCTCCTTTCTGGTGAAGAATTGGCTTTGTAGTTTAGTCTGCCCTGTTTCCATGATGCACTGGGCCAGGGACAGACTGATTTGCATATACCCAGGTTCTGAGCTGGGATGGTGCAGTGAGATAAATAACGGTGATGGATCAAGCCCTGATTTTTGGACTGGGTAAGAGTGGTCTGCTTAATTCAGACACTCTGTTCATCACCACCCCCTTTTCTGAATCGTTTTTGGCATTGCGGCGGGTGGTGCTGAAAGCACCGCCCGCAGCACTGTCAAGAATGCAGAATGTGCCCGCCAGTGTGGGGGGCGCATCCTAATGACTTCCACGGGACCACCGCACTTATGGTGGGCGGTCCCTTTCTATGTCAGGATTGCGGGCGAACAAAGTCCGCCCAACATCCTAATTATGCCCTTAGTGTTAGGCAGTGGATGCGCTTAGGACATGGTGCTGTAAGGCCAATGTTGCAGGCTTGGAAGGGTATGCAGGGTAGCAGGCTTGAACTCTGTGTCGAAGGCGAACGTATAAAAAAGGTTCCATGGTGGAGGGTGGGGGATTAGGGCATAGTTGCTGGAGAGTGCGGAATTTCCCATTAATATACAGGTCTCCCCAGTATTGAATGTTGCGTGTACGCGCAACTTTCTTAAATAAACCTTTGTGAGAAGTTGGCCTGATGTATGATGTCCACAGCAATCATAACGGCGAAGAAGTCTTTCTTTGCTAAAAGAATTGACTCAACCTGTAACATCAGTAAGGAAATTTTTTAAATCGTCGGGGAATTCTCCCCCTGCTTCAAGCCCTAAATTCTCTCCCTCAGAATCTTGGGTCAATCAGCTGGACAGCTTTTTCTTCAATAAAATTCTTAACATCCAGGCGTCTTTTCCGCCCATTGCCTCTACCATAGATCTAGGTATCCTTTCATCTGCAATGAACATCTCTCAAGACACTGATATTCTTTCAGATTTTCCACCCCTGTCCTTTCAGGCTTCGCTGGACTTGCTACAAAAATTGAAATCCGGTTCTCCTTCCGATCCGTGCCCTGCTAAAATCCTTTCTAAAATGGCCCATGTTCTTAATCCTCTGATCAACCCTCTTCTTAAGGCCTCCTTCACCTCTGGCAAGGTCCCGAAGGCCTGGAAAAAGGCTCATGTCATCCCTCTCACAAAAAACCTAATTTGAATCCCCTAGAGCACTCTAACTATAGGCCAATATCTCTGCTTCCTGCTCTTGCCAAACTTGTAGAAAAACATGTGCATTCCATCTTGTCTAATTTCTTAGAAGCTCATGACATTCTGCATCAGACACAGTCAGGGTTTCGATCCAATTTTAGTACAGAAACTGCACTGTTGGAGGTAACTGAGTCCATAAAGGAAGTGACAGATCGCGGTGGGAAGGCAATGCTGGTATTACTCGATCTCTCAGCGGCCTTTGACACCGTCCCTCACAACCGGCTCCTTTTAAGACTCCATGAGATCAGAATCAGAGGGACGGTGTTCAATTGGCTCAAGTCCTTCCTCTCCGAGCGCCAACAAATGATCTGGTCACCACCTTTTTCAGCAACAGTTCCATCACTGGATGTGGGAGTGCCACAGGGATCAGTTTTAAGTCCTACCTTATTTAATGTTTATCTTTCCCCTTTGGCTGAACTAGTGGAGACCTATGGCACTCGTATTTTGTCCTACGCTGACGATACGCAGCTGCTTTTCACCTGCGATAAGAATTTCGATTTTGCAGGTGATTCCATCAAAAGCTGCCTGGAGGCGGTCTTCTCCTGGTTTCAGCAGAACCAGCTCAAATGTAACTCAGACAAGTCTGAAATTTTATTTTTTGGCTGCTCTCCTGATACTCAATGGAAATCTTGGTGGCCGGCAGATATGCATCCTCCTTCGTCCACTACTGCGGTCGCCAAGAATCTGGGTGTCAAAATTGACAATGGTCTTACTTTTAAACCTCAGATCCTTACTTTAGTCGGCCAATGTTTTGGTCTACTACGCAAGCTCAGTAAATTTCTTCCTCTATTGTCGCATTGTCATAGGAGAATCACTGTGCAAGCAATGATTGGATCCAGGCTCGATTACGCCAATGTCCTCTATTTAGGTCTCCCAGAGTACCTCCTGGCTCGCCTACAGACTGTACAGAACTCTGCCGTGAGGCCATTTTTGGCCTGAGCCACAGGTCCCATACCTCGACCCTCCTTGATTCACTCCACTGGCTCCCGGTGAGGAAGCATATCATCTTCAAGACTTTGACCATGACTTTCAAATCCTTGCATGGTACTGGGGCAGTCTATCTTAGGAAACATGTCCAGTTCTATGATCCTTCTAGATCTCTACGCTCGGCCACACAAGCCCTGACTGTCGTCCCAGCAGTAAAGCATGCACATATTGGAGGTTGCTCTTACAGGGCTTGTGCTCCGCAGCTTTGGAATAAACTCCCCCTTTCACTGAGAAGAACAGACAATCTCCTGTCTTTAGTGTGTTTTGGTGTCCTCTGACTCCCTCTACAGATCTGTACAGCACCGGGACACTCTGCCCGAGTAGCTGTGCGCTATATAAATCACTAACATAACATAACATAACATAACATAACATAACATAACATAACATAACATAACATAACATAACATAACACCTTGTATCAGTCCAAACAATTCCTTATGGTGGTGCTTGTAAAGTCAACCTTATAGACAAGCTATCCTAGGGGTAGCATGGACTAAGCAGTCTTAGGCTAAACTCAAGAGGGCATGTGAAGACAGCTGTTTTACCATATGCAATCTTGTAATATCAAATGAAAGGACACCACACAAGTTATATATTATAAAAATATATGTATTTATTACTAGAATAATCCTCTGTACTCTTTATGAGTGCAGAGGCACAAGCGTTTAAACAAAAGCACAGTTAAAACATTCAAAAGTTTCACAATTTTGGATAGGCCCAGTGGCCACTCAAACCATATACTAAAATAGTGGTATAAGTACAACCTCTCAAACAATGGTGAGGCCTAGGGCGTTGTGAACCGCTGGGACTACTCGGGACTAGCAGTGATGAAGTCGGGAGAGGCCCGCGGGACACGGGTGCAGTGCCTAAAGCACACGCATGCACCAATGCAAAGTCCATGGCACGTAAAAGTTATCGAGTTACTGTTTTGGAAGTCTTCCGACTGGAATAGAATCAAACCACTTTAAACTAGGACACTAGAGGTGTAAACCACTACAGGAGCACCGGAGTTAGATCGTTACCTCACCCACAGGAAGCGGGTGCACAGGTGCCAAAGTGTGTCGGGTTTAGTCGTGTAGATCTATGGAGCCTGGAGATGAAGATGTTACAGGCGGCCAGAAGAGAAGAGTACGGTGTGATCCAAGGGTGGATCGAAGATGTAGAGTACCTGAAAGCAGAGGGGACAGAGTCTGGGTCACTAGCCAGTGACCAGGATGGAACCAGGAAGAAACCAGGCGATGTCGGGCACAATCAGGCGGTTCTTGTGTAGCTTGTCTCCGCTGCCACGTGGACTCTGGGGCATCGACGATGACCTGGAGTAGAACACGGACTCACCCACAAAGGCTCTCGCTGTTGGTGGTGTCGGCTTCCTGATCGTAGTCAACAGGCCTTGGCAAAGGCAACCCACGCAGGATTTGGAGATTGCTTCTTATTCGGACCAGCAAGGTCTGAGCGGTGGCTCCTTTTCAGGGGAGCGAGGGCCAGTCTGAAGCGATCAGACCAGCAGAGTAGTTTCAAAGGTTCGTCGGTTCTGAGGCCACTAGCCAAAGGGCAAGCGACCGGACCAACACGTCGAGCAGGAAAATGCAAAAGGGCCCCATGCAGCACTCTATGAGTGTGGAGGGGAGATCTTCGGTGCACAAGCTACTCGGGGCTGGGGCTTCTCAAACCCCAATGCACAGCTTCGAAGGTGCCTCGGGAGCTGCACGGTCAGCACTTCGCAGTCTATCAAGATGGCCGGCTCCACGCTTCACGTCGCTTTCACGGGTCTCAGATTCGCTGGGACTGTGGATCGGGCTGTTAGAAGTCAGGGAAGCTGGGCCTTGTCAATCTTTGTCGCTCGAGTTCCAGCAGGAACTGCAACAAAGCAGACTGTTGGGCGCTGGATGGTGCCTGTTTGCACAGGGTGGTCACTCCTTGACCACAAGGGAGATTCTTCAGTCTTCCACGTCGAGTGGGATGTCAAAGGGTCCAGAGTTTTATATCAAAGTTTCAGTCTGGATAATCTAATGCTCCTGGGCACAGCTCCTACCTTTATACCAAATCAAGGGGCTGGATTACCTGCTAGGTCCCTCCTATGGGTGGGACCCAGGAAGGGGGTGGTTACACCCCTTTCCCTTTGTCCAGTTTCACGCCAGAGCTGGGACTAGAGTGTCCCAGCACCGGTTTGAACTGGACTATGCATGGGAAGCCTTGTGCTCCCCAGGCAGTGTCTAGTTTCATTCACCCCTCCCTGCTAAAATCCACTATCTCCTGTCTGGGGTTGTGTAATACCTCCCTGTGACAGGATACCATTTGTCCAGGCCTCCCCTGCCAGAGTTTTGGGCAGCAGCAGGAGGCCAGACTTGTGTCTGTGGCAGCAGCATCCATTTTGTGATGATGGGGCTCCGGTTAGATTTAACCGCGTTTAAGTAAAGTAACATGTCCACTCTTCTAGAAGGGTGGAAATCTACCCCCGTCGCCAGAACTGGCGAGGGGGTAGTATTCCAAAGTGTAAGACACCTTACACGACATGTTTTGATAAAGCCAAACCAAAGTTAGCAATAACCACGAGGATTATAATACACTTTAGGAGTATATGATATGGCAGTATCCCGGAACAGCTAAGGGAGTTGGTCCCGAAAGCTGCAGACAGGCTCAGCTCATGCTAGAGCACCATCTCACCTAAAACCAAGCACTCTGCCTCCAGGATTGTTAAGGCCTGCCATAGGAGTGACTTATAGGTGTATATGTGTCCAGATATAAGTTTAGACATAGGTATACTATATCTAAGCAAGGGGTGATTACACCACATTGCCCCAGCTGAGTGATCAGCCAGTTGTGTCATTTTAGATGGCCAGCCAGGGGTGGAAAAAGATATGCTGCAGCCCCTGGTAGGCCTTGGATGCACCTATGCCCTGGGTACCTAAAGTACACTGTACAGGGGCTGATAAGGTGTCCAGTACCAAATTGGTGATGTACCTAAAGCATATGTATGTGAATTTAGAGAGAGTACAGCAGGCTGTGGGTCTGATTAGCAGGCCCACAGCCACATTATGTCCAAAACCAGTGAAGCAAACGCAAAAATCTGGGGTGACCATAGGAAAGAAGACCCTACTCTCCTACATACCCCCCCCCCAAACGCAGGGACATTAAACTTAACCTTGACCAGATAAGTCTTCATGTTCTAAGTGGAAATACCTGGAGAGACCATCTGCATTGCCATGGTCAGTCCCTGGTCTGTGCTCCACTGTAAAGTCCATTCCCTGTAGGGAAATGGACCACCTGAGCAGTTTGGGATTTTCACCCTTCATCTGATTTAGCAACAAGAGGGGCTTATGGTCTGTCTGAATTCGGAAGTGAGTGCCAAACAAGTATGGTCTTAACTTCTTCAGGGCCCAAACCACAGCAAAGGCCTCCCTCTCAATGGCTGACCAACGTTTCTCTCTAGGGGTCAGCCTTCTGCTAATGAAAGCAATGGGCTGGTCTTGACCATCTACATTAAGTTGTGAAAGCACAGCTCCCACCCCCAACCCAGAAGCATCTGTTTGGACAATGAACTCTTTGGAGTAATCGGACTCTTCAGGATAGGTGCAGAGCACATGGCCTTCTTCAGGTCATCAAATGCCTTTTGACAGCTAACTGTCCACTGAACCTTCTTTGGCATCTTCTTGGATGTCAGATCATTCAATGGTGTCACAATGGACCCATAGTTCTTTACAAATTTCCTGTAATACCCAGTCAGGCCCAAGAAGGCTCTGACTTGTGTCTGGGTAGTTGGAGGAGCCCAGTCCTGTATGGCCTGGATTTTGCTCTCCAATGGTGGAACCTGACCCCCACCTATGTTACATTGTTGATTCTCATGTAAAGCGCTCTGATACCTCCGGGTCTAGCCAGCGCTATATAAAACTCTTTAAATAAATAAATAAATAAATACTAGGTGGCCCAGGTACACAACCTTGTTCTGCCCTATCTGGCACTTGGTAGCCTTGATAGTCAGGCCTGCCTTTTGCAGGGCCTCCAGAACTTTCTTCAGGTGGATCAGGTGATCCTCCCAGGTGGAACTAAAGACAGCAATATCATCTAGACAAGCTGCAGAGAAGTCATCCAACCCAGCAAGGACTTGGTTCACCAACCTTTGGAAAGTGGCAGGTGCATTCTTCAAACCAAAGGGCATTACCACAAACTGATAACGTCCACTGGGGGTTGAGAATGCTGTTTTGGCTTTAGACTCCTCAGCTAACCTGATTTTCCAATAGCCAGCTGTCAAGTCAAATGTGCTCAGAAATTTGGCAGAAGCGAATTTGTCTATGAGCTCATCTGCCCTTGGAATAGGATGAGCAGCTGTCCTAGTGACAGCATTGAGACCTCTATAGTCCATACAAAACCTCATTTCTCTCTTTCCATCTTGGGTATGGGGTTTTGGCACAAGGACTACTGGGCTGGCCCATGGGCTCTCTGATGGCTCAATAACTCCAAGTTCAAGCATTTTCTGCACCTCAGCCTTTATACAATCCCTGACATGGTCAGGTTGCCTGTAGATTTTATTCTTCACAGGCAGACTGTCACCAGTATCCACCAGTAAGTTTGACTGGGTGTAAGAGAAAACATATGTCTATGAGCCTGCAACACTTGTCTGCAGTCCCTTTGCTGTTGGTCAGTGAGGCTGCCTGCCAAGGATACTCCATCCACTGAGGGTCACTCTCTTCCTCCTGGTCCCCATCTGTATCCATGAGTAAACCCATGTCTTCCCTGTCCACATATGCCTTCAATCTGTTTACATGGAGCACCCTGTGGGGGCTCCTAGGGGTGCCAAGGTCCACCAAGTAGGTGACCTCTCCCTTTTTCTCCAGTATGGTGTGGGGTCCAGACCATTTGTCTTGGAGAGATGCTGGGGCCACTGGCTCCAACGCCCACACCTTCTGCCCCGGCTGGTACTCAGTCAGAACAGCCTTTTGGTCATGCCAAGCTTTCTGTAATTCTTGGCTGGCCTCCAGGTTTTTGGTTGCCCTCTCCATGTATTCAGCCATCCTGGAGCGGAGACCAAGTACATAGTCCACAATATCAAGCTTAGGCGTTTTGAGAGGTAACTCCCATCCTTCCTTCACAAGACACAGTGGACCCCTTACAGGGTGGCCAAACAAAAGTTCAAAAGGGCTGTAGCCAACCCCCTTTTTGAGGGACCTCTCTGTAAGCAAAGAGTAGGCAGGGTAAAAGGATGTCCCATCTTCGCCTGAGCTTTTCAGGTAACCCTTTTATCATTCCCTTTATGGTCTTGTTGAACCTTTCAACAAGCCTATTGCACTGTGGATGGTAGGGTGTGGTAAACTTATTGTTCACTCCACACTCTTTCCACATTGCTTTCAAATATCCAGACATGAAGTTGGTACCTCTGTCTGAAAGTACCTCCTTTGGAAAGCCCACTCTGGAGAATACTCCAAGTAGGGCGCTTGCCACAACAGGTGCTGTTGTAGTCCTCAGGGGAATTGCCTCTGGATACCTGGTGGCATGATCCACTACCACCAGTATAAATCTGTGCCCCGGTGCTGTTTGGGGATCCATTGGTCCAACAATGTCTGTCCCAACTCTCTCAAAGGGAACCCCCACCACAGGTAGTGGTATTAGGGGGGCCTTTGTGGGGCCACCTGATTTGCCACTGGCTTGGCAGGTGACACAGGAGCGACAAAACTCCTTGGTATCTTCTGACATGTGAGGCCAGTGAAAGTGAGGGACAAGCCTCTCCCAAGTCTTGTTCTGGCCTACGTGTCCTGCTAGAGGAATATCATGGGCCAAGGTGAGAAGGAAGCCCCTAAATTGCAGAGGTATGACCAACCTCCTGGCAGCACCAGGCTTGGGGTCTGTAGCCTCTGAATAAAAGAGCCCATCATCCCAATAAACTCTATGGGTACCTTGAGCATTCCCAGCAGCCTCAGCAGCAGCTTGCTGTCTGAGGGGTTCAAAAGAAGGGCACGTTAATTGGGCCTGCCCCAGATCTGCCCTTGAGGGTCCCCCTGTCCCCAGAAACTCAACCTGATCAGATTCAACTTCTTCCAGGACAGTCTCCTCTTGGGTCACAGAATCAGCCTCCTGTGAGGGCTGATCCTCAACATGGGGCAAGTGGGAAGGCACTGCCTTAACCCTCTTGCTCTTCCTCTTGGGTTGTGGCTGGTCTATTGTTTCAAGATCCACCACAGGTTCAGGTAGACACTTCTTGGCCTGGGACCTGGTTACAGCAAGGACATGTGATGAAATACCTAACATCTCTGCATGAGTCCTGTACTCCACTTCTGACCATAAAGTATTCTCTAGATCATTGCCCAAAAGACAGTTAACTGGGAGGTCTGCACTCACAACAACTTTCTTGAGGCAATTTACCCCTCCCCAGGAGAAGTTAACAAAAGCCACACTATGTGTAGTAGTGGTATTGCTAGCATTGGTCACTAGGTAAATCTCACCTAGTACAATTTGTCCAGGGTCCACAAAGTTAGGTGTCACCATAGTGACACTGGCACATGTGTCCCTGTAGGCCTGAGCCAGTTTCTCATTGATCAAAGGCGCCTGTCTATACTTGCCCAAAGTATTGGTACTCATAGTAGTGACCATAGCAATGCCCACATCATAGAGCAGAACTGCCTGAGTAGGGATTCTGACTAGGCTAGTCTCCATCTCAGTACCCAGGAATAACCCCACTATACCCTTGGGTTGTGTACCACCACTGCTGACTGTACTAGGGGGTGCAGGTACCTTAGGGGCTGCTGTGGTAGGGACTGGATTTTTCTTAGTGCATTCACTACCCCTAGTGTGAAACTGATTTACAGGTATTGCACCAAGGTTTCTTTGGGCCATCATTCTTCTTCTTCGTGTTTTCATTCTGGGAACCACCCTCCTTATTAGAATTATTTTGGGGGCCTGAAGAAGACTTCTGGTCTTTTTCTTTCTTATCTCCACCCTTCTGGTCTGCCTTCTTTTGATCACCTCCTTGGTTCTGTTTTTTCTGCTTAACCCTGGTTCTGACCCATTTGTCTGCCTTCTTTCCCAATTCTTGGGGAGAGGTCAGATCTGAGTCAATCAGGTGTTGATGCAACAACTGGTTCTGGCAATTATTAAGGATCTGTTCTCTCATTATAAGATTGTACGACCCTGTATAGTCTGAAACTTTACTTCACAGCAACCAACCTTCCAAAGCCTTAGTGGCACAATCAACAAAGTCAGTCCAGTCCTGAGTCTGAGCTTTTTGGGTATCTCTGAACAACAACCTGTATTGCTCAGTGGTTAGGCCAAACCCATTAATAAGAGCACTCTTCAGGACAGTGTAGTTTTTAGCATCCTCAGGTCTAACAGTGAGGAGGTTGTCTCTCCCTTTCTCAGAAAAGGAGTACCATAAGATAGCTGCCCACTGATCTTGTGGAAACTTCTGTACCATGCAGGCTCTCTCTAGAGCAGTCATCCATTTGAGGATGTCATCCCCTTCCTTGTAGGGGGGCACAATCTTTGTCAGGTTTCTATTGTCATAGGACCTGTCTTTCTCTCTAGGAATTATGCTGCCACCAGTGGAATCTAATCCACACAACTTTTGCTCCCTTGCTAAAGCAAGTTTAGCTTGGGCCAGGGCTATCTCTTCCCTCTCTATCTGGAGTTGGACAGCCTTCATTCTAGCCCTATGCTCTTTTCTCTGAGGACTCCTTGACCACAAGGGAGATTCTTCAGTCTTCCACGTCGAATGGGATGTCGAAGGGTCCAGAGTTTTGTATCAAAGTTTCAGTCAGGATAATCTAATGCTCCTGGGCACAGCTCCTACCTTTATTCCAAATCAAGTGTCTGGATTACCTGCTAGGTCCCTCCTATGGGTGGGACCCAGGGAGGGGGCGGTTACACCCCTTTCCCTTTGTCCAGTTTCGCATTGGGAGCCTTGTGCTCCCCAGGCAGTGTCTAGTTCCATTCACCACTCCCTGCTACAATCCACTATCTCCTGCCTGGGGTGGTGTAATACCTCCCTGTGACAGGATACCATTTGTCCAGGCCTCCCCTGCCGGAGTTTCGGTCAGCAGCAGGAGGCCAGACTTGTGTCTGTGGCAGCAGCATCCATTTTGTGATGCTGGGGCTCTGGTTAGATTTAACCGCGTTTAAGTAAAGTAACATGTCTTCTCCCTCTAGAAGGGTGGAATGCTACCCCCGTTGCCAGAACTGGCGAGGGGGTAGTATTCCAAAGTGTATGACACCTTACACGACATGTTTTGATAAATCCAAACCAAAGTTAGCAATAACTGCGATGATTATAATGCACTTTAAGCGTATGTGGTATGGCAGTATCCCGGAACAGCTAAGGGAGTTGGTCCCGAAAGCTGCAGACAGGCTCAGCTCATGCTAGAGCACCATCTCACATAAAACCAAGCACTCTGCCTCCAGGATTGTTAAGGCCTGCTATAGGAGTGACTTATAGGTGTATATGTGTCCAGATATAAGTTTAGATATAGGTATACTATATCTAAGCAAGGGGTGATTACACCACCTTGCCCCAGCTGAGTGATCAGCCACTTGTGTCATTTTAGATGCCCAGCCAGGGGTGGAAAAAGATATGCTGCAGCCCCTGGTAGGCCTTGGATGCACCTATGCCCTGGGTACCTATTGTACACTATGCAGGGGCTGATAAGGTGTCCAGTACCAAATTGGTGATGTACCTAAAGCACATGTATGTACATTTAGAGAGAGAACAGCAGGCTGTGGGTCTGATTAGCAGGCCCACCGCCACATTATGTCAAAAACCAGTGAAGCAAAAGCAAAAATCTGGGGTGACCATAGGAAAGTAGACCATACTCTCCTACAACCTTCTTTTAATAGTGTCATCGCTGGATGATAGGTGAGCAGAAGGAGGGAAGAGTATAGACAGGGTGCGTGTGTGCGGTCAAGTATGCGAGACCAGGCTTTTATCGTACATTCTATGGAAGATGGACAACGCCTGAGAGGCTCCATTTTGGAGAGAAGGACGCCATCAAGTGGGATAGGGTAGGCAAGCCAGTATTCTGTGGGTGGCGACATGGGGAGTATAGCGAGGTGGATGAAACCAAAAATGGGCATAATGTGCTTGGGCACATTTGTAGTATAATTCAAAGTTAGGTATATGGAAGCCTCCATGTGAGTAAGGCCGCATGAGTGTGTCCCAATCTAAGCACGGTTGTTTACCGCCTCACACCAGACGAATCAGTTCTAATTGAAGGGAGGCAAAAAAATGTCATCCAAGGTCATAGGGGATGTTAAGGAATAAATTCAAAAACTTGGGAGGATTATCATTTTGATAAGGGCTATACGTCCAGCCATGGTTAATGGATGGGCAATCAATCAATTGATACATCCTATGATGTGTTCCATTGCACACCCATAATTGAGTCTCATTAGCTCATCCCGATCTGCTGTAACTTGGATCCCTAAATATTTTGCATCACAATCACACCACACAATGGGAAATTCTGTTTCAAAGGGAGTGGCGGAGCTGGTCAACGGAAAGATCTGTTATTTGGACCAATTGATATAAATACCTGATTGGCCACTGAATTTAACTAACTCACGCAATAGGGATGAGATTATGATGTGGTTCTTTAATGTATAGGGTGACATCGTCGGCATAAAGAGAAATTAGTATTGGGCGGAGTAAGCAACAGAGTTCCACATGATGGTAATGTTGCCTGATCTTAACTGCCAAGGGTTTCATAACTAGAGCAGAAAGAAGAGGAGATAGTGGACACCCCTGACGAGTGCCCCAAGAGAGAGAGAGAGATCAAGGGCGAAATCTGTCCATTGATCAACACTTTTGCCATTGGAGAGGTATTCAGAAGCTGAACCCACGATATGAATCCCACAGGGAGTCCCATACACTGCAAGATGGTGAAAAGATAATCCCATTCCACTGAATCAAAGGCTTTAGAGGCAACCAGGAATACCGCCTCAAGCGCCAATCATCGGTCTACAGTCTGTAGGATGGAAAAACGCATCCTGAGTTTTTGGGAGTTGGCTCTCCCGGGGATAAAACCAGCCTGGGTATGGTAGAACCAGCTTTTCCATCAGTAGACTGAGACGATTCGCCAATAATTTAGCAAGGATTTTCGCATCCGTGTTTATGAGAGAGAGTGGTCTGTAAGATTTGCGGCGGTCTGCAGATTTGTCCGGTTTCAATAGTGCTGTAATGAGCATCTCCCTCAACGAGCCAGGCAGGATTTGTGTTTCTTGGGCCTCTGAAAAAGACTTCTTTCAATACCGGGAGCAGCTGATCGATGTAGGTTTTATAGAAATCGATGGGAGGGCCATCAGATCCCGGCGCCATCCCTGACTTCATTTGCATGATGGCTGCCCGCAGCTCATCATCTTCAAAAGGAGCTGCTAAAAATTCACGCTGAGAGTCGCCCAGCCTCCCAAGAGCAATGTCTTCTAGATAGGGGGTGAAGTCAGGGGGGGAGGTGCGTTGTTTATTTGTATGGGTCTGTATAGTACGTAGCAAATGTGTTCAATATTTCAAGACTGTCTCTATAACGTATCCCGTCACCATTTATCATGTCTATTATGTTGCTAGAAAAGCGAGGTTGCCTAATAGTATTCGCCAGTGTTCGACCTGGCCTCTCGCCCTCCCCATATCGACGGTGAGTCAAATGTTTGCCTCTGAACTTCACTTCCCGTTCTGCAGTAGCAGTTTAGTCTGTGAGTTTTTTGTGGCGTGTGGCTCTTTGGGCACTGAAGCTGGCATTCCACATGTCTGTTTCAAGTTATTTGATCTCAGTCTCAAGGCGTCTCAAGTTTCTAATATTTTCACGTAGTACCCCTAAGCTTTTGGACAGGCATCCACCCCTGACAGTGACTTTAAAAGCCTCCCAGAGCCTGCCCACATGCTCAACAGAGCCCTTATTCCTAGTAAAAAAATCTGTAATCTCCTCCCCTATTTCAACCTGAAAGACAATGTCCAGAAGTGCTTCCAGCTCTAGCCTCCAGAATCGTGGGGTAGCAATGGATTTGGGGGGAGTTATTTCTAGGTACACCAGCGCATGATCGGAATAAGTGCGAGCCAAGTGTTTAGCAGTTTGAATCCAAGGGGTCATTCCACGTGAGCAAATTCAGTACTCTAATCGCGACCAGGTTGTGTAGCCTGCTGTATAAAAGGTACCTTCCCTTATCAGTGGGGTGTACATAACGCCTTGCATCAACGAGACCATGCTCCATAAATAGTCCAGACAGGGTCTACCGTGCGTTGGTATAATGGTGAGGAAGAGGGTTGGGTCGGTCCATTGACGGGCATATAGCAGTGTTAAAATCCCCACCCCACATGACATGTGTGGAGCCTATTTTAAGTATTTGTCCCCAGAGTGCGGTAAAATAATCAGGGTTGTCTGTTAGGCCCATAACTACAAGCTAGGGTGATCGATTGTGTGCCCAATCTACCCCAGAGCATGCAACTGCAGCTAAAGGGGTCGCTGTACATGCCACCTAGTATGAACAGTGTATTTCTTTTAACCAATATAAGCGTGCCCCGTGAATATGTCGACTAGGAGGAAAACACTCTGGTGGTGGCCCATTTACTGCCATAGCAGGAAGGATGTCGAGGGTCCATGTGTGTTTCTTGGAGCATGGCTATTTGTATGTTGTGTCTTTCAAAATATGCCAGTATTTGTCTAAATTTACAGGCGTTCCAAAGGCCCCTGACATTCCACTTGATTCATTTGATGAAAGGTTGGTCAGTTTGTGTTGCCAGTACGGGTATGGTGGGGTATGATGGCGAGTATGTTGTCGAAATGTAATGTGTCTACTCACATAATGACTGTCATGTCGAGTTGCTGTTGTCCAATAAATTACAGAGCAATAAAAAACATTCCCATCCCAACCCCTCCACGTAAAAATAAGAAACCTCAATGAGCTAGCATAAAAAAAAAACATTTACTTCAACTCTGTCCCTCCCACAATTGCACCCCAATCGTGCCAGCATGTTATTGCCCTCCCAATACCTCCCAATGTTGCGGCCAGTTCACTCTAACCAGATTAGGCCAGCACAGTGAGGGATAAACACAACAATAGAAAACAAAAATATAAAGATAGTATGGGGGAATCTCCCATAGGGGGGGTCGCCAGGAGGCAGTAATCCCTTCCCATGTCCCAACTCCAACTGCATTGCAGTCCCCGGCAGTCAACCCATTTGGGGGGTAGAGTGATTTAGGGGAGGAAGGGTGTTTGATGATGTATCAGTTAGATCTACCATCAATAGAACAAGGCAATATTAGTATGTAGGTACAACCACAGGAGTTGGTCAAAGCCTCTAAGGCACTTATCTGTCCATGACCATCTTATAGGAGGACAGTTCCAGCTGGAGGGGGTTTACACAGGTCCAATCAGGAAGAGGTAAGTACTGTACAGGGTAGCATCGTCACGTTACATCATGGCGAAATCTACCGAAGGCGAATGTGTCTTGCAACGGGTGATCACAATATGTGACCCACTACTCCCGCTCACCCAATGGGTGGTAAAGGAGATCTGGAGGTGCAATTGTGACGTGGCTAGTGCTTTGAGGCAGTTTTTAGGAAATCTTCCACTTATTGCGAATTGGTGCACAAAACATGTTTGCGATTATGCGTGATTCGAAGCTGTGCAGGATATAGGAGGGCGTACTCTATTTGAGCATTGCGAAGTTTCTGTTTGACATTAAGGAATTTACGGCATGCCTCCTGTACCGCCAGAGTGAAATCTGGGTAGATGTTAAATGCATTACCTTCAAATTGTAGTGGTTTTAGTTTGCGGGCTTTCTGAAGTGCAACGTCGCAGTCTTGATAATTAAGAAGTCGGGCAATGATGGGGCTCGGAGTTTTGCCTAGTGGAGGCCGCGGGCCTAGGGTGCAATGTGCTTGCTCGATCACCAGGTGTGGCAAGAATGAATCTGCACCAAATTAGACCATCAGAAGGCGATCAATATAGTCCTCCAAGCGCCCCCTATTTGTATGGTATGCCTATTATGCGAATATTATTGCAACGACATCTGGCTTCAATATATTCATTCTTGGCCGCAATAACTTTTAACAACTTGTCCATTTGTGTCACCCGAGCTTGTACCTGGGAAGTGGCATCTTTGTTCTCAGATATGCTGCGTTGAGCCTCTTTCAACTGCCCATCATGCTTATCCACTTTTTGTACCAGAAAGGCCAGACGGTTGTTCATGATGTCCATCTTCCCGGACAGGTCAGAAAGACTATGCTGGACAGCTAGGAGTAATGTCTTGACGTCATCTTCAGAAGACTGTGAGGGTGGTTGTGCTTGGTCCATGTTGGCGGGTTCAGGGTCAGCAGAGGTTGATCTCGTTGTAACCTTTTTGGTGTCAAAGGTCAGTCTAGGCTGACATCCATCAGGCTTCCCTATTTCACCATTCCAAACATCTAGGAGATGCCACAGAATAGGTGGACAGGTGTGGCATAACTGCTAGGCTGGATGCAATGCAGGCATTGCAAGCCCGGGCAACAGCTTGGCAGTGTAGGAAGGTGGCTGCCTGACTATGGTTACCCCAGATTTTTTGCCTTGTGTTTAGCTGGTTTTCGACTTAGTTAGCCTGGTTCCCTGCTAATCAGGGCCCCAGGCTATCTGCTCTCTCTGTAAAATGGATTCCATGTACCCTAGGTGCATAACTAGATGTGCTTGGGTCACCTTATCAGCCCCTGTACAGAGCACTATAGGTGCCCAGGGCATAGATGCATCCAAGGCCTACCAGGGGCTGCAGCATATCTTTTGCCACCCCTGGCTGGATATCTAAAATTGACACAACTGGCTGATCGCTCAGCTGGGGCAAGGTGGTGTAATCACCCCTTGCTTAGATATAGTATGCCTATATCTAAACCTAACTGGACACATATATACCTATCAGTCACTCCTATGGCAGGCCTTAACAATCCTGGAGGCAGAGTGCTTGGTTTTATATGAGATGGTGCTCTAGCATGAGCTCAGCCTGTCTGCAGATGTCGGGACCAATTCCCTAAGCTGTTCCGGGATAATGCCATACCATATACTATTAAGTGCATTATAATCCTCACGGTTATATTGTAACTTTGGTTTGGCTTTATCAAAACATGTTGTGTAAGGTGTCATACGATTTGGAATACTACCCCCTCGCCGGTTGCATTCCACCCCTATAGAGGGAGACGACATGTTACTTTGCTAAAACGCGGTTGATTTTTAAAAGAGCCTCAGATCCACAAAATGGATGCTTCTGCCACAGACACGAGTCTGACCTCCTGCAGCTGACCGAAACTCAGCCAAGGAGGCCTGGACAAAGGGTTTCCTGTCGCAGGGAGGTGTTACACCACCGCAGACAGGAGATAGTGGATTGTAGCAGAGAGGTTTGAAAGAAACCAGGCACTGCCTGGGGAGCACATGGCTGCCCCTTGCATAATCCAGCCAAACTGGTTCTGGGGCACACCAACCCCAGTCCCAGCGTGCCCTGGATCAAAGGGAAAGGGGTGTATCCACCCCCTTCCTGGGTCCCACCCATAGGAGGGGACCTAGCAGGTAATCCAGCCCCCTAGATTGGTATAAGAATGGGAGCAGTGCCAACGCACTCGGATTATCCTGATGAAACATTTGAAACAAAACTCTGGACCCTTCTACATCCTACTCAACGTAGAAGACTGAAGAATCTCCCTTGTGGTCAAGGAGTGACCACCCTGTGCAAACAGGCATCATCCAGCACCTCAACGTCTGCTTTGTTGCAGTTCCCGCCGGAACTCGAGCAACAGAGATCAACGAGATCAAGCTTGCCTGCCTTCGTACAGCCCGATACACAGTCCCTGCAGAGCTGAGACCCATGGAGGCGACCGGAAGCGTGGGGCACGCCATCTTGAAAAGACCACGAGACGCTGACCGTGCAACCCAGGAGTGACCCTCGAAGCTGTACACAGGGGTTTGAGAAGCCCCAACCCTGAGCCACTCTTGCTCCAAAGCTCACCCCTCTACACTCGACGAGTGCTGCGCGGGGCCCTTCTTCTTTCTTTGGCTCAACGCGTTGGCCCGGTCACTTGCCAGCTGGCTTGTGGCCCCTGTGCCGGCGAAAACCTAAAACCGACTTGCGATTGTGGTTGCTCCAGACTTGCACCAGCTTCTCTGAAAAAGAGCACCCGGTCTGACCCTCCTGGTCCGAGTGAGAAGCAATCTTCCGGTCCTGCATGGATTGCTCTTGCCAAGTGTTGTTTGCTCCAATCTTGAAGCCGACTATGCTGACGGTGAGAGCCTGCGTGGGACAGATCGTGACCTGCTCCTGGACATCGCAGAGGCCCCAGAGCCCACGTGACAGCGGAGAGAAGCTCCTCAACAACTACCTGATTGCGCCCGACATTGTCTGGTTCCGTCCTGGTTCCACCGTGGTCACTGCTGAGTGACCCAGACTCTGTCCCCTCTGCTTTCAGGTACTTTACGACTCTGATCCACCCTTGGATCTCACAGGACACTTCTCCTTTACATCGCCTGCAGCATCTTCAGCTTCAAGCACCAAGAACCTGCGTGACAAAACCCGACGCCACTTCGACCCTATGCACCCGCTTCCTGTGGGTGAGGTAACATTGCAACGCCGGTGTTCCCACACTGGTACACACCTCTAGGGACTGTGTCTAAAGTATGGTCTTTCTAGGTTCAGCGGAAGTGTCCTTAAACTCTATTTGTGTAACTTTTACGCACCATTGACATTGCATTGGTGCAAGCCGCGCTTTAAGCGCTGCACTCGAATCCCGCGGGCTTTTCCCAACTTCAGCATTGCTAGTCCTGACTGCTCCTAGCGATTCCCTAGGCCCTAGGCCTAACCACGGTTCGATTGGTATCTCTTATACCACTTTTTTAATATATGGTTTGAGTGGCCACCTGCCCTCATCCATAATTGTGCAACTTTGTATGTTATACTGTGCTTTTGATTTAACGCTTGTGCCCCTTTGCTCATAAAGAGTACTGGGGATTATTTTAGAAATAAACACATATATTTTTATAATATATACTTGTGTGGTGTCCTTTCATTTGATATTACAGGACTGTGATTGGTAAAACAGCTCGCTTAACACGACCTCTTGAGTTAAGCCTTTAAGGCTGCTTAGTCTATGCTACCCTTAAGATAGCTTGTCTAATAAGGTTGACTTACAACCAGACACCTTAAGGGATTGTTTGGACTGATACAAGGTGGGTCCAGAATTGGAAACATCATATATCAGGCCAACTTCTCACATTGTTGTGCAGCGGTGCGGATTTGAGCTTGCTGTTGTTTTACCATTGCAATCTTTTTATCAAATTGAAAGATCACATCACGTACCTTAGGTACATATAAATCAAAAGCTTAGCATATTAAGTTCTACTGAACTTAGTAGTTGTAGATTAAAGGGATTAGCACACCCTGACTACAACTCACTAGCAAGGTACAGTAGGAAAACACTTAGTGTAGGTAAGTGCACCACTTGCACCTCACAAGCAGTCATGTCTGACGCAGGTGGAGCTTCAGGCTCTGTCCCTGTGACAGTTGACCCGACCAAGGCAACTTCCAGCTATGACAAACTTAGCCACAAAGACTTGAGTGCCTTGTGCATTGCAAGGGGGCTAAAAAGGGGCAGACACCCCACCATTCCTATCCTGATAGCCATCCTGGAACAGGATGACTTAGATAAAGCGAGTGCAGCTCCCTTAGCTTTTGGAGATGGAGTGAACCACCCTGAGAATGAGACCACTCCAGAAGAGGAAGAAGAGGAGAAGGGCTCAGAAGTAGATGAGCCTGAGGATCAGTATCAGCAGGGTAACCAGGTACATGTTGGCCAGCTTAACCAGACCAACTTGGACCTACATAGGAATGGAGAGGGCCAGCACCTCCCCAGATCCTATAACCTAGTTCCCACAGGCAATAGAAGGGTGAGATCTCTCTCAGTGGATTCTCACATTTCTAGTGTCTCCAGAAACTCTCAAAGGGGAATGACTTCCCCCCAGAGAAGAGAGCATAAGGCCAGGATGAGAGCTGTAGAACTCCAGATAGAGAGGGAAGAGTTAGCCCTGGCCCAAGCTAAACTTGCTTTAGCAAGGGAACAGAAAACGTGTGGCTTAGATGCCACTGGTGGCAGCAACAATCTCCCTAGAGAGAAAGACAGGTCCTATAACACTAGAAACCTGACAAAGATTGTACCCCCCTACACAGAAGGGGATGACATCCACAAGTGGATAACTGCTCTTGAGAGAGCCTGCATGGTACAGCAGGTTCCTGCGGAATGTGGGCAGCACTCTTATGGTACTCCTTTTCAGAGAAAGGGAGAGATAAGCTCCTCACTGTCAGACATGAGGATGCTAAAAACTACAAAGTCCTGAAGAGTGCTCTAATAGATGGGTTTGGCTTAACCACTGAACAGTACAGGTTGAAGTTCAGAGACACCCAGAAGACACAGACACAGGACTGGACTGATTTTGTAGATTGTGCTACTAAGGCTCCGGAGGGTTGGCTACATGGCAGCAAAGTACATGACTTTACAGGATTGTATAATTTGATTATGAGGGAGCAGATCCTAAGTAATTGTCAGAACCAGCTCTTACACCAGCACCTGGTGGACTCAGATTTGACCTTTCCCCAAGAATTGGGAAAGAGGGCAGATAAATGGGTCAGAACCAGGATTAGGCCTAAGAATCAGGACAATAACCAGAAGAAGGAGTCTACCAAGCCTCAAGATAAGGGTGGGGATAAAAATAAAGAAAAGACTTCCCCAGGGCCCCAAAACTCCAAGGATGGGGGTGGGTCCCAAGACACTTCTTCAACTCAGAAAAAGCCTTATTGTCATGCCTGTAAACAGGTTGGGCATTACAAAACAGACAACTGTTGTCCCAAGAATGGCAATAAAGAGAATATGCCTCCAAAGCCAGTTCGAACACCTCCTGTTACTGTCAGCAGTAATCCCCCAGGAAGTGGGAGCACACCCAGGAATCTGGGTGGGTTTACTTTTGGAGCACAGGTGGACCCTGGCCTATCCAGGTCCCCATCACCCAATGATCTTGTTTATGAGACTGGCATGGGGTTTGCCAACTTCTCTGATTGCCCAAATACCTTGAGCAAATATAGTCAAGAGCCCATCATCAATGGTTTGAAAGTTGAAGCCTTTATAGACACAGGGGCTAGCATCACCATGGTGGCTGACTGTATAGTCCCCTCTAAGCAAGTTTTACCTGGTGCCACATACCAGGTAACAAACATTGATGGAATCCAAACAAATCATCCCATGGCAGTAGTAAGTCTCAGCTGGGGAGGTGTCACTGGCCCAAAGAAAGTGGCAGTGTCACCAAACTTGCCTGTAGACTGTCTACTAGGTAATGATTTGATAATCTCAGCCTGGGCTGAGGTTGAACAGGATATCCATTCTAGAACGGAAAACTCCAATAGAAAGGTTAATGGGGCTGTTATGGCTACAAGCCCCAACCTAAGATGTCCTTCCTGAAAAGGTTGGTAGGGCTGAGCAACTCTCTGCCCCATCTTTAGCAGAAGCTCTTCCTAAACAGAATAGCAAAGCTGTTATGATAACAGCAGAAACCCAAACTGAGTCTCCTCCTGAAAAGGTTGGTGGGGCTGTGATGGCCACAGCCCAAACTCAAACTTATATATGTGTTGTGAAGCCTGAAATGATGGATCACTCCACCCAAACTGAGAGCATGGAGGAGGAAGAGAAATCTTCCCCTCACCAGACATTAGGACAGGATCAGCCTCCTCAGGGAACTGATCTTACCCCTGATGAAGGAACTGTCCCAGAGGTTGTTAGGCCTGGCCTGACAGAGCCTCTGATGACAGTGGACCCTTCTCAGGTGGGACCCAGTCTAGAGCAGGTAACCTGCCCCTCTCTACCTTGCCTTAGTCAGCCCAGGGCTGCAGAGGACAGGAAGGACAGTGAGACTCAGAGGGCCCCCTGTCAAATAAAGCACCCCCATCAAAAGATTAGGGGCACCAAAACTAGTAGCCCTAGTGAGGTGAAAACTTTAAAAACTCCTGAGGGAGCCCCCTTAAAAGTAATAAGGGACCTTCCACAGATGGATTCTGTTGGGCACAGCCAAACCTGGGACCCAAAGGGCCCAAACCTTAACTGTCCCTCCAGCAAGCCAAACAGAGGGACCCAGCCTCCAGCTTTAGGTAGCCAGAGGTTGACCCTGAGAGCACAGTGCAACTCAGTTGAAGAAAGAAAGGCACACATGGTGGAAGATAATTTGAGGAAGCTGAGCCCTAAATTAGTGGAGCCTCACTTAAATACTATATATCCAAACCAGCCTTTAACTTTGCATAAACACACCCAAGGTAGTGATTCCCTATGGTGGAGACCCTCTAATACCCCAAGGGTGAGGGACTGCTTAGTGGACCATAAGACAGGGGGTACCCATGCTAGTGCAGGTACTTCCTTATATGGCCACTCAGGCAATTTAGGCTTACCTGGCCAAGGATAGCCTTATCTCCTTTCGTTGGGGGGGGGTTGTGTAGGAAGGTGGCTACCTGACTATGGTTACCCAGATTTTTTGCCTTGTGTTTAGCTGGTTTTTGACTAAGTCGGCCTGGTTCCCTGCTAATCAGGGCCCCAGGCTATCTGCTCTCTCTGTAAAATTGATTCCATGTACCCTAGGTGCATAACTAGATTGGCTTGGGTCCCTGTACAGAGTACTATAGGTGCACAGGGCATAGGTGCATCCAAGGCCTACCAGGGGCTGCAGCATATCTTTTGCCACCCCTGGCCGGCTATCTAAAATTGACACAACTGGCTGATCACTCAGCTGGGGCAAGGTGGTGTAATCACCCCTTGCTTAGATATAGTATGTCTATATCTAAACCTAACTGGACACATATATACCTATCAGTCACTCCTATGGCAGGCATTAACAATCCTGGAGGCAGAGTGCTTGGTTTTATGTGAGATGGTGCTCTAGCATGAGCTGAGCCTGTCTGCAGCTGTCGGGACCAATTCCCTAAGCTGTTCCGGGATAATGCCATACCATATACTATTAAGTGCATTATAATCCTCGCGGTTATATTGTAACTTTGGTTTGGCTTTATCAAAACATGTTGTGTAAGGTGTCATACGATTTGGAATACTACCCCCTCGCCAGTTCTGGCGACGGGGGTAGCATTCCACCCCTCTAGAGGGAGACGACATGTTACTTTGCTAAAACGCGGTTGATTTTTAAAAGAGCCTCAGTTCCACAAAATGGATGCTTCTGCCACAGACACGAGCCTGACCTCCTGCAGATGACAGAAACTCAGCCAAGGAGGCCTGGACAAAGGGTTTCCTGTCGCAGGGAGGTATTGCACCACCCCAGACAGGAGATAGTGGATTGTAGCAGGGAGGTTTGAAAGAAACCAGACACTGCCTGGGGAGCACAAGGCTGCCCCTTGCATAATCCGGCCAAACCGGTTCTGGGGCACACCAGCCCCAGTCCCAGCGTGGCCTGGATCAAAGGGAAAGGGCTGTATCCACCTCCTTCCTGGGTCCCACCCATAGGAGGGGACCTAGCAGGTAATCCAGCCCCCTAGATTGGTATCAGAATGGGAGCAGTGCCAACGCACTCAGATTATCCTGATGAAACATTTGAAACGAAACTCTGGACCCTTCAACATCCTACTCAACGTAGAAGACTGAAGAATTTCCCTTGTGGTCAAGGAGTGACCACCCTGTACAAACAGGCACCATCCAGCACCTCGACGTCTGCTTTGTGGCAGTTCCCGCCGGAACTCGAGCAACAGAGATCAACAAGATTAAGCTTGCCTGCCTTCTTACAGCCCGATCCACAGTTCCTGCAGAGCTAAGACCCGTGGAGGCAATCAGAAGTGTGGTGCACGCCATCTTGAAAAGACCATGAGACGCTGACCGTACAGCCCAGGAGTGACCCTTGAAGCTGTACACCGGGGTTTGAGAAGCCCTAACCCTGAGCCACTCTTGCACCAAAGCTCACCCCTCTACACTTGACGAGTGCTGCGTGGGGCCCTTCTGCTTTCTTTCGCTCAACGTGTTGGCTCAGTCACTTCCCAGCCGGCTTGTGGCCCCTGTGCCAGCGAAAACCTAAAACCGACTTGCGATTCTGGTTGCTCCAGGCTTGCACCAGCTCCTCTGAAAAGGAGCACTCGCTCTGACTCTCCTGGTCCGAGTGAGAAGCAATCTTCCGGTCCTGCGTGGATTGCTCTTGCCAAGTGTTGTTTGCTCCAATCTTGAAGCCGACTGCGCTGACGGTGAGAGCCTGCGTGGGACAGATTGTGACCTGCTTCTGGACGTCGCATATGCCCCAGAGCCCACGTGACAGCAGAGAGAAGCTCCTCAACAACCACCTGATTGCGCCCGACATTGCCTGGTTCCGTCCTGGTTCCACCCTGGTCACTGCTGAGTGACCCAGACTCTGTCCCCTCTGCTTTCAGGTACTTCACGACTCTGATCCACCCTTGGATCTCACCGGACACTTCTCCTTCACATCGCCTGCAGCATCTTCAGCTTCAAGCACCAAGAACCTGCGTGACAAAACCCGACGACACTTCGACCATATGCACCCGCTTCCTGTGGGTGATGTACCATTGCAACGCCGGTGTTCCCACACTGGTACACACCTCTAGGGTCTGTGTCTAAAGTTTGGTCCTTCTAGGTTCAGGGGAAGTGTCCTTAAACTCTATTTGTGTAACTTTTACGCACCATTGACATTGCATTGGTGCAAGCCGCTCTTTAAGCGCTGCACTCGAATCTCGCGGGCTTTTCCCGACTTCAGCATTGCTAGTCCCGACTTCTCCCAGCGATTCCCTAGGGCCTAAGCCTAACCACTGTTCGATTGGTATCTCTTATACCACTTTTTTAATATATGGTTTGAGTGGCCACCCGCCCTCATCCATAATTGTGCAACTTTGTATGTTATACTGTGCTTTTGATTTAACGCTTGTGCCCCTTTGCTCATAAAGAGTACTGGGGATTATTTTAGAAATAAACACATATATTTTTATAATATATACTTGTGTGGTGTCCTTTCATTTGATATTACAGGACTGTGATTGGTAAAACAGCTCGCTTAACACGACCTCTTGAGTTAAGCCTTTAAGGCTGCTTAGTCTATGCTACCCTTAAGATAGCTTGTCTAATAAGGTTGACTTACAACCAGACACCATAAGGGATTGTTTGGACTGATACAAGGTGGTTCCAGAATTGGAAACATCATATATCAGGCCAACTTCTCACAGGCAGGACCGTGGAAAGGGATATCCCTTGGAGACAGGATATTTTAGAGGAGCTCAGTGGCGGGAGTAAGGAAGCAACCGTCTGGAGGCAGGCAGCAGAGTGTAGTCTCCCGCTCAATCCGTGTGTTACAAAGTGGGCATCAGCTTGGGTCCCCTACGCTCAAGAAACCCCCAGATGTCGGTACACTGCAAGGGGTGTTGAAAGAGTGTCTGGGAGAAGACAACACACAGAGTCAGGCGTTTTGATGGAGTCTTGTCGAGTGGTAAGAGGTCCGCTCATAAGTGTCTAAGGGCAGGCAGTCATTGGCGTTGGCGCAATAAGGATTGTAATGTTGCCAGTCTCCTTGCTGCATAGGGGTGTAAATGCATGGCGTCATATAGGCTGTGTTGTGATGGAAAGCAGTCAGTGCCCTGTTGCCTAAACAGATTGCGGCATTGCAGGCCGACCATTAAGGGCAAGAGTGGTCAGCCACTCACTGAGGTGTTGCCCTGGCTGGCATGTCCTGCTGCAAGTCCCAAAAATAAAAGCGGCATGTGGGGCGGCAGTATTCCGGGGAGTAGGGGTGGGGGTATCCTGCACCCTTTCACTCAGGCGTCCGTTGCAGTGTTGTGGGGTGAGAAAATGGTGCGTTGTGCGCCAAGGATGCAGACTTCGCAGGAATCATGTGCTCACCCATCTCTCTGCCGAGTGGAGATGTAGGCGTCTTGTGCCGAAAGCGCCAGCAGCGCAGCAGGGAGCACTTCAGAGTGAAGGAGGCTGGTGTGCGCAAGGAGACTCCGGCACAGAGCCATCTCAGGTCAGGTCTAGCTCCATGTGGGATCCCCGGAGCTAGAGTGAGGGCAGTAGCCGGCCAGAACTCCAGCTGCCTCAGCACCAAATGCGCCCGCTGCAGGCAGTGCCCCATTGGTGGCTTTAGGAGATCGCCAGAGCTGCAATTTTTCCCCCAGTGTAGTTGGGTGGTCTAGTGAGCAATGGAAGGATTCCATACCTGGGTTTCAGGAAAAGCGGTCTGACCAAAGGGGTCTCCACCTAATCCAGAAATTATTCAAAAGCTGGAAAACATTTCAGATCCATAAAATGCTTTGTTAGACTGGCATGTGTTATTAAAAGTAGCTATTTCCTTTTAACAAAAGCCCAATGTCTATCCTTCAGGTGCAGAACCATTCCTTCCTTAAGGTTTTCAAGTTTATCCCATACATCTTGCAACCAAGTTCATACAGCCAGGTTCAGATATATTTAAACCAAGGTATTACCAGTTCTTTGTCCTACTCTTTGAATTCCACCATGGCCTGTTTAACCGGGATCTGCGACTTCCTCAGCCAAAGCCTTAACCAATAAACAAAGGTTTCAGGGCAGCAATGTTTACAATAGTGTTCAGCTCTAGGTCGAGTCACATGGTAGTAAGTGGGGCACTTGTAGGCAGAACCAATATTGATCACACAAATCTGTTCTCTGTTGGCTCAAGAGCCCTAGTTGTCCTAATTTTTCCTGGCTGGGACCTGTTCCCTTTTTTTATATATCTTCTTCATCGCTATCATAGCAATTCTGCATCCACTTTTTATTGCACTGGTCAGAATTTGTTTAGCTATCTTAAAGTTATTGTCAAATCCCCCGGCCCTTTGTTCTTATACTCTGCATCTTGACAGTTCTAAAGAAGTGTTTTTAAATCGACTCAAGGAGATTATAAAACATATTCATAACAGTCACTGCAGATTGATCAGATTTCAACAGTGAGTTTAAAGGTGCAATAACCTTGGAGTGTTAAGGGTTGTATTGCTCATGTGAATTTATAGCTATTCTTAGAAAGGATATAATAATACATTTCCTTAAAATGATATGAGGAAGTACAATATGTTCATGGGTGTCACTTCATTTGGTAAGTATCTCAAAACAAGTTCACGCCTTAGAGTTAATAATAAACAATAGAATTCTTTCATTAAGTAAATTTAACAGCTGGTTGTTTAATTAAAATAATTCATCATGAGACTAACTGATTTGTCATGCCTGCCAAACAAATCAATCAATGTATTACAAGACAAAGGCACGTTTCGATGATTCATCAACGACAATGTGGACACAACATGAAATGATATCTTGAATGTGCAGTACATCATTCAAATCTATTAACTGCATTCCTAACACATCCTAATTTAAGTGCATTAGAAAATGTTGCCAACTCACAGGCATAAATTATATAATTTGGCAAAACCAACATAGGGTCAAAGGGAACAGTCACTTCAGGCTCACCTACGGTGTACAATCTTCAAATGTGAAATACTGGACCACTGTTATGGAGAGCTTCATTCCTAATCCTGTGACGATAACATGTTGATGGTTCAGTGCTGCAAGGTCTCAGACAGCATTCAAATTGAATAATTTGCACTAATTTCCACACAATGTTATTTTATTTATATATTTTTGGGAATTTCCTTTAAAGATATTACTTTATCATTGTCAACTGCAATAATGCTGTCTCTCATTGGTACAAACTTTTAGAGTTCACTCGAATATATTGTTTCCCATATCTCTCTGCAGTCGTCACTTAAAAACATGATCCGCTCTGGGATTGGTCTCAATCAACTGAATTTGTTTCATGAACGGAATGACATTGTGTTATTGGTGAATTAAACAAACCAGCTAATTTTGATATCCTTATATGTTCCTAGTTAATATTCAGGATGCCATTTTCAGGATTTGCTAGTTTTTGGGTTGCATCCATGTTCAGGAGATACTCAACCCAATCATTAATCTGGAATACTGGATGAATACTCCATCGAATGCTGCCAAAGTGCTGTGATCAACCTGGTTCAACATTCTGGGAGCCTGGCTCAAAAGCACACAGGCACATCTTAAAGGCAATGTGTAAAGTACTTATGCTGCTAACAAATAGTAATAAAGTGAGAACACAGCACAAGAATAATCCCACACCAATTTACAAAAATAGAATACAATTAATAAATTATTTGACACCAAAATGACATAAATTCAATCAGTAGAACAGGAGATATGCAGTTGTAAAGATTTAGGGAAGGTCTAGCACCTAAAAGCGCAAAGCGTCACTTGCGGTAATCTGGTCATGCAAGACCGGGTGAAAGTCAGGAGTTCAGGCCAACCGTGATGGAGCATTTGTTAGATACAGGGACAAGGCAAGACCCGCTGAAAAGGTTACCTTCTAAAGTCCAGCAGTGGTGGTAGTGTGGTGAGCAAAAGAATGATGGATTTAACGCAGATGCTTGTGACTGGGGGTGAATGTTTGCATTGTTCAGCATTCCGTCCATCAATTGTTTCTTTTGCATAAATTTGAAGGAGCACAAGCACTTTAGCACTGGTTAGCAGTGGTAAAGTGTTCAGAGTCCAAATCCCAAAAAAAACTAAATCTGCAAACAGGAGGAGTGAATGCAAAAGGTTTGGGGATGACTCTACTGAGAGGGTCAAGTCCAACACAAATCGCTTCATCTTTTTGAATTAAAAACACATTTAAAAAAGCTCCATACATCCCATTTAAAAAAAAAACTATTTTTTTGCATTTCTGTGTGAATTAAATACGATATTTCATCATTTGCCAATTAGTTTCGATGTTTTTGTATTTTTATGTATTGTGTTGCGGTTCAAATCGTAGATGCTGCTTAGACTGCGGGCTCAACCTCTAGTAATGACTCGGTGGGTGTCCCCGGATTCCGGTAACGTTCCAGCAGAGGTCCCCGGTTTCCAGTAATGATTCAGTGCAGGTTCACAAACCTCAAAAGGTAATGGCCCACATGCATCATTGTTACATTTTGCACTTCCTAATTTGCGAAAAATAAGGAATCGCAAATTAAGAAGTGCAAAATGCTATGCATCATTGTTTTCGGTATTCATTTGGGATTCGGTAAAAATCGCAATTTTTACCAAATCCCAAATGAATACCGAATTCTTAAGTGCATTTTCGCAATTCCTATTGATTCCTATGGGCCAAAAGGCCCATAGGAGTCAATGGGAAGGCATCAGCAAATTGCGAGTGGCACTTTGAAAATTTCATGGGTGCAGGGGGGGGTCCAAAGGACCCCCCCATGCACCCCTGAAATGTATTTTTTGCATCATGTTTCACACACACATGTCCTAAGGACATGTGTGTGTGAAACATGAATGTAGAAAAAAAAACATTTGCAGCATTTTAAACACTTTTTCCAAATTTACCGAGTGGTTCAACCACTCGGTAAATTTGGCACCCTAATTGCGACTTTGCACTTGTGAAAGTAATGATGCATTGCTTTTAAGAAATCGCACATCTGCGACTTCTTAAAAGCACCCGCAATTTTAGAACTCGCAACAATGTTACGAATTCTAAAATTGCTTCATGCATCCCAAAAAGCACTTTTGCATTCGCAAACGGCCGATTTTAAGTAATCGCACCGTTTGCGACTACAAAAATGCTTGATGCATGTGGGCCAAAGAACCGTTGGTTCAATCTTTGTCTTTAGAAAGTTTCTCTCATCAGTACCTCACTGTCAGTGCGTAACTTGAAATTGCTCAAATGGGCATGCAGCATAAGTCTGGGTTGCAGTTGGTATTGATGGGTGAACACTGCCTGAAACACAAACACTTACCTGAGCACCCTCCTTACCGATCAAAATCAAATATTAAAGCTCGGCCTAGTACCAAACATGGAAAAGGCCGAAGCCATTTGCGACTAATTACCTTTAAAGGACATGCCGCATTTCAATGTGTTTAGCCTTTGCAGGGCACTTAATTTAAGCTTATGCTTAACTTTTCTTGCTGTGCGTTTTCGATTCGTCTCCTGCTACGTTTGCTACATAACAGGGTTTTCTAACTATTGTATTTGCAATTTTTTCCCTCAAAGGAAAGTCTTTCATAGGAGAGATGGTGTCGTTTAAAAAAGCGCACTCTTGATCTTAAAGCAATTTTAATCAGAGAACTGGCGCATAAATATTCCATCGAGCACTTTATCGTAAAATGCCTGTTATTAAGAGAAAATTGCTGGTAATTTGGGAAAGAACGCACTTTTTTTGTACAAAAATGTACTGTATTTCTTATGAACCTGGATGATAAACAATGCATTTCAAGGCAAAACGGTTTGACTTTGGTGCGAGGAATTTTAATGAGAATGGCCTAGTTCGCCGCGCAAGTCCGATCGTGCGCGCGCTTCCTACGGAGCATTCTGTGGGTACTGATTGGAATTTAAGATAGAAAAACTCGTGGCAACTGCGACAAGAGCGGTTCATGCAATTATGCGCAGGAAAAAAGTTTTAATGTTTGAGGTATCTTTCGGAAGACGCCATATAGAAAAACACACGCCACATAAGCAACTCGGGTTAAAATGACAATTATTTGGTTGTGAATAAGTATGCATTTATATATTTGCACTTACTATTTATGCACTTTATATTCGAAGCTGTATTTATTATTTATCCACTCTTGTCAGGCGAAATGTAACTGAAATGTTAGAGGCCGACTTCAATGAAGGAACCGTTCTCCACCAAAAATATAGAAAGCTTGTGATTAGTTGTAGAAGTAACAATGGACAGTGGCTATATCTCGTATGTGTAAGTGGCCGCCCTATGTCGGGTTTCCCACTACCCTCAGACAGCAATTTCACTAACCAAGCCATGAAATCTCTCTGCAACCCTAAATCTAGCAAATCCTGAAAATGGCATCCTAAATATTAACTAGGAACATATAAGGATATCAAAATCAGCTGGTTTGTTTAATTCACCAATAACACAATGTCATTCCGTTCATGAAACAAATTCAGTTGATTGAGACCAATCCCAGAGCGGATCATGTTTTTAAGTGACGACTGCAGAGAGATATGGGACACAATATATTCGAGTGAACTCTAAAAGTTTGTACCAATGAGAGACAGCATTATTGCAGTTGACAACGATAAAGTAATATCTTGAAAGGAAATACCCAAAAATATATAAATAAAATAACATTGTGTGGAAATTAGTGGAAATTATTCAATTTTAATGCTGTCCGAGACCTTGCAGCACTGAACCATCAACACGTATCGTCACAGCATTAGGAATGAAGCTTTAATAATGGAGATGTCTCCCCTAGATCAACCCCCCCAAAAAGTAGTTTTCAGTCGGGTACAGGGCAACACAAGCACCAAAAACTTCTGACACTGCGTTTAAAAATATTGGGTCCGATCTACAAGCCCCTTGTGTGACTTTTGCGCCATCGTTGTGTCACCTTTTTTAACGCGATTCAGAAAAGGGGGTGGTGATGAACAGAGTGTCTGAATTAAGCAGACCACTCTTACCCAGTCCAAAGATCAGGGCTTGATCCATCACCGTTATTTATCTCACTGCACCATCCCAGCTCAGAACCTGGCTATATGCAAATCAGTCTGTCCCTGGCCCAGTGCATCATGGGAACAGGGCAGACTAAACTACCAAGCCAATTCTTCACCAGAAAGGAGACAAGCTACCGGGGACCGGTTTCTAGCATTTCAGCCTTCTTCGGCCCGGCTTGCTTGAATCCTGATGGTGCAGTGAGAAAGGGACTCATGTCTGAGTATACCCTGCCACACCTATAGTGGCCAAAAACGATTCAGAAAAGGGGGTGGTGGTGATGAACAGAGTGTCTGAATTAAGCAGACCACTCTTACCCTGTCCAAAGATCAGGGCTTGATCCATCACCGTTATTTATCTCACTGCACCATCCCAGCTCAGAACCTGGCTATATGCAAATCAGTCTGTCCCTGGCCCAGTGCATCATGGGAACAGGGCAGACTAAACTACCAAGCCAATTCTTCACCAGAAAGGAGACAAGCTACCGGGGACCGGTTTCTGGCATTTCAGCCTTCTTCCGCCCGGCTTGCTTGAATCCTGATGGTGCAGTGAGAAAGGGACTCATGTCTGAGTATACCCTGCCACACCTATAGTGGCCAAAAACGATTCAGAAAAGGGGGTGGTGATGAACAGAGTGTCTGAATTAAGCAGACCACTCTTACCCAGTCCAAAGATCAGGGCTTGATCCATCACCGTTATTTATCTCACTGCACCATCCCAGCTCAGAACCTGGCTATATGCAAATCAGTCTGTCCCTGGCCCAGTGCATCATGGGAACAGGGCAGACTAAACTACCAAGCCAATTCTTCACCAGAAAGGAGACAAGCTACCGGGGACCGGTTTCTGGCATTTCAGCCTTCTTCGGCCCGGCTTGCTTGAATCCTGATGGTGCAGTGAGAAAGGGACTCATGTCTGAGTATACCCTGCCACACCTATAGTGGCCAAAAACGATTTCTGAACCTTTTTTAACGCAGCAGCGGCGTAAATGTTGCGGCCCATTTACAACGTGACACACCTAGAGAGATGCGCTACGTTGTAAAGTCCTGCGTCACATTATACTTGCATCTGGTATAATGTATGTAAGGTGGGCGTTCCCGCGCAAAAAGCCATGTAGAACTGATACAATGAAATCTACAAGATGTCACTGCGTCACTCTACGCCTTCACTGCGTCAAAATCCCTTCGCCTGCTCAGACCAGAGGTAAGGAATGACACAGATCTTTTTGAATGGGACTCACCCATCTATTGTGGTGCATTGTTGGAGTTGCGTCACTTTCATCAGCAACTCCAGCAATGCGTCACTTTTGCGCTACCAGATGCATCAGAATTTCTGACACGTCTGTTAATCCTTGAGCCATGGAGCACTGTATTGCAAATAGTGGTGCAAGGACATTCTGCGCTGACACAAGGAAACTGACGCATCTATGCAGATGTTCCTTGTAATCTGCCCCATTGTTATTCAACCATATTCCCAACATAACATCTGATTTTTGCTCACCCATCTTTGGATGTTTAGAGTCTTCTCCGAGGTCTACCCAACTAAACTTTAATTAGTTCTCTTCGTCAGAATAGCAGACAACTTCCATGTTCAGCTATGGAACCCGGATGTAAGCGTGGAAGGATTCCTACACCCGCTCGAAAGAAAAGCCAGAAACTCTGAAAAGAAAAGGCAGGCTTTTTAGGACAAAATCCTTTTCCACTGTCCAAGGCTTGTTCTTATCACATTTAATGATGAGATATACCTTGCTCGCCTGCATACCTGAAAACACCCTTGAAAGGCGTTATACTACCCTCTTCATGAAGATAACATGGAAATATTTTAGATCTGCATGTGCTTTAATTTACCTAGAAAAGCTGATTGTGCAAGCCCACATCGTTGTTGAGATATGCTCAAGCCAACTTTGCATGCCCACATTATTGTTAAGAAGTGCTACATCATCTCCAACACTGAGATAGTGTGGGAGCCGAACCCCAATAAGCTTCTGAACCCCAGTACTTAATCAGCCCGATATTTTACCCAAAATAATTGGGTTCCAGCGTCTCCAATTGATCTAGCGGTTACAAACTGCACTCCTCATTTGGAAAGTACTGTTTGTCAGAGTTAACATAATAAAATCTTGACAGTAGAAAGAGCTGAATTCTAGATCAAAAATAAGGCATGAAGTGGATTCATTACAAAAAAGTTACAATGCAGCACAGAGAAAAATGCAGGAAATGCCATGAAGGCCCAATACAGAAGCACAGATAAATGTAAAATCATGACAATTAATATTCCCTAGATAGACAGAATTTCAGCAAAAATTCAATGGGCCCGATTCACAAAGGTAAAGTGAAACGAAAGTCTAACTTTCTGACTTTCTGTATTCACAAAGAGCATTTACTACTCGTAAGTGCCCTTTCTGACTACTTAAAGTCATAAAGTTCAACTTTTGGTATTCACAAAGGGCATTTATGAGTAGCAAATGTCCGTTGTGAATACCAAAAGTTGTAAAATTAGACTTTTTTTTCACTAACCCCCAAGGATCATCCCTGAGCCCCACCCTCTTCAACGTCTACATGAGCCCCCTCGCGGCCATCGTACGCAAACACCACCTCAGCATCATCTCCTACGCCGACGACACCCAGCTGATCCTCTCCCTGACCAACAACCCCGCCGCCGCCAGAGCCAACCTACACGAAGGGATGAAAGAGGTAGCCGAGTGGATGACGACCAGCCGCCTGAAACTGAACTCGGACAAGACGGAGGTCCTCATCCTGGGCTCCTCTCCCTCCGCCTGGGACGACTCCTGGTGGCCTCCCGCCCTGGGCACCGCACCCGAACCGACAGACCATGCACGTAACCTGGGCTTCATCCTGGACTCCTCCCTCTCCATGACCAGGCAAGTCAACAGCGTCTCCTCGGCGTGCTTCAACATCCTACGCATGCTACGGAAGATCTTCTGGTGGATCCCCACAGAGACCAGGAAGACCGTCACCCAGGCCCTCGTCACCAGCCGACTGGACTACGGCAACGCCCTCTACGCCGGGACCACCGCCAAGCTCCAGAAGAGACTCCAGCGGATCCAAAACGCCTCAGCCAGACTCATCCTCGACATCCCACGATCCAGCCACATCTCCGGACATCTGAGAGACCTTCACTGGCTCCCCATCAACAAGAGAATCACCTTCCGCCTCCTCACCCACGCACACAAAGCCCTACACGACCAAGGCCCGAGCTACCTCAACAGCCGAGTCAACTTCTACGCTCCCAAACGCCACCTCCGATCAGCCAACCACGCCCTCGCCGCCGTCCCCCGCATCCGAAGAGCAACCACAGGAGGAAGGTCCTTCTCCTACCTGGCCGCCAAGACCTGGAACTCCCTCCCGTCCGACCTGCGCCTGACCCAAGACCACCTCTCCTTCAGGAAGAAGCTGAAGACCTGGCTGTTCGAGCAGTAGCGGCACCCCCCCCCCCCCCCAGCGCCTTGAGACCCTACGGGTACGTAGCGCGCTTTATAAGTGTCACTGATTGATTGATTGATTGACTATACTTTTGTGAATCGGCCCCTATGTGTCAAATTCATAAACAGTGCTGGCAGCATCCCAATAACACATTTAAGCACAAAAGGGGAGCATGGCGAGCCACTCATGAAAACAATTAGAAAAATACCCACAAAAGACAGAAACCTGAAAGTTTTATAGACAAATTACACAAGCTAGTAATAGATTCTGCAACGTTAGCATGGTATGATCATAATTATGACCACATGGGCAAATCTGAAACAACAACGTAATTCTCTAAGCGGCACATGTATCATTGGAAATTGCGGTTGCAATGGGGCAGATTCGCAGAATCTGCTCCTTTGCCACCACCATTTTTGCATTTTTGCATTTGGTATGCATCATCCCAAATGCAAAAATTGCTATGTAAGTAATCACTAAATTTATGATTACTTAAATTGCGGTTGCATTTAGGGAGTCGCAAATTGCAATGCAACAAAAAACAAAATTACGAATTCGCAGTTAAGAAAAGCAAATTACCATCAACTCAAAGTTGATGGCAATTTGCGAGGACTTTGAAAAATGCATAGAAGTGCATTTTTCAAAGTTCTATGTTGCACACATACATGCCCTTGGGGCATGTGTGTGTGCAACATGTTTTTAAATCGTCATTTCAGGGGTGCATCTGGGTGTCCTTTTGGCACCCTTGCAGCCTTGGAATTGCATGCAATTCCCATTGATTCCTATCAGCCTCTAGGCCCATAAGGAATGAATGGGAAGCAATTCCTTGTTTGGGATTCGCAATTTGCGACTTGCCAATAAGGAATGTGTAGGAATCGCACTTTTTTTTTCGATTCCTACATGCATGAGAAATTGCGATTCCTAAATTGCGATTTCTAAAAAATCGCAATTTAGGAATCGTAATTCCTAACTTTGATGCATGTGGCCCTAAATCTTTTCTGAAGGTAAGAGGAATCTTCAGCTTGCTCCCTCAACAACTGCACTCCTGAGGTGTACAAATGAAACATTTCTTAAACAATGGCTCATAGAATTATCGCAATTACACTAAAACTTCCAGCAGAAGCCCGTAGAAATGTTACTTTGAGCAAACAGTAGAAGCTTCATTCACAGTTCATGTTTTCTAACAATGTTGTATATCACTAATACATTTACATCATTCACTTGCTGCTCCGAGAAAAAAAAGGAGAGATGAATTTGCAGCAGGATACTGACTGGAGGGTCGAATAGCAGGAGCAAGTTCAGTAGAACACCGGAAATTGCATCAGTTTTAAAATAATGGCGTATTACATGAAAATGTGGCATAACTATTCATAGCATTATTTGACATCTCTAGATTACCCATTCGAAGTGCAACACCATTAGTTCATTGGTTATGGCTCTATGCATCTTTAAAAACACTGGGGCATATTACCAAGCAATAGCGATAATTATCGCTATTGCTTGGTTAGAGACAAAAATTTACCGCAGAGCTGCGGCAATTTTTACCGCAAATAAACCTTGGTATTACCAAAGTTTATCGCAAATGCGATAAAAATCGCCGCAATGCATGAATATCGCTGAAAAGTCAGCGATATTCATGCATTACCGAGCTAATGCTCTTAGCCATGTTATCCACCTCCCATTGGATAACATGGCTAAGAACTGCTCAGGGCAGGTGCTAGATTTTGGAGATATTCGCGCTTAGCGCGAATATCTCCAAAAGTTGGTAATAGGAGATAGCGATGTTAGCGACTGTTTTCAGTCGCTAACATCTTGGCACGCCCACTTTGCATGTCATTAGTGATAAATATTACTGACATGCAAAGTGGGGCCCAAGATGGTCGCTATCTCCTACTAGCTGTCGCTAACTGGTGTTAGCGACAGCTAGGTAATAGGGAGATAATTTTATCTCCGCTTTCTTGGCTTTTAAAGCCAAAAAAGCGGAGATAAACCCCGTTGATAATATGCCCCATTAATTTTCAAAGATAATTTTCACACAGTAGGTTCACATTTTACATATTTGAAAAATGCTGTTACAGATCCCCTAGTGTATAAGGCAAGGAAAATTAACATATCATTTTAACATAACATTATACAATGTGCCCTAGGGGCGCAGCAGCCATTTGCCATTTGCTTTGGCTTTGCTCGCCCAGCAGTACTTTGGTACTACAGAAGGGGCTGCAGACACTTGTGCGGCCACTTCTGTAATACAGATAGCGCTGGCACACATATAACACCAGTGCTATCATCACAGGATGTTCCTTCATTTGCATGGTGGTGTGGCCCCATGCAATGAGGCAATCACTTTGCCTCTGAGCCCGGTCCATATTATAGATACGGGCGCGGAGGCAAAGAAGCTGTTAGGAGGTGAACTAACTGTGCACCACTTGAAAGGTGACGCAGTGTGCCCTATGATGGCAGCACTCCGAAGGGGGTCCAATGGACCCCCCTAGGCATCCCCTTGCAGGCGGTTGCTATTATTCATGGCACCAGCTTGCAAGGGGATCTCTCACCCCTTTTAAAAGTGCAGACGGGGTGCCTCCTGCGCAGTGAAACACAGAGCCTCTCTGTATTTTACTTGAATGCACTGCCCTGAGGGCAGCACGTTTTTGCGGCTGTCCTGGGGGCAGAACATTCAGTATATTATGGTGCATTCTCCTTTTTTGCACTGCGCACACCTTTTGAAAGATGCATCCGGCGCTAACAATGAAAATGCATTGCATAGTGTGATACGATCCGTGGTGAACATAAGAGCCGAATCCAAAGTAAAGCCTGGATGAATTCCCAGAAATGTCAGAAAGAAAACAAATATAGGCAAGCCTTCATAAGCTATGCTTCAAAACTGTATCACATCATTGTCACATTACTTGCCCACCTCTTTTGCGATTAAAAAATGAACTTGAAACAATTGGTTCAAGGATCATCATAATACTTTTTCTTACACAGTACCTTGGCTAGGAATTACCCACTGACCTATCCTGACTGGGGTCAGGATAGGTCAGTGGGTAATTCCTAGTTTGTCTGTGCCTCTGGCTTTATGCATAATCTCAGAGTCAAACCTGATCCAAATCCTACCATCCCAACCAGCACCATCACTTAATTCACACTGCCTTTCTTGGAAACAGTTTAGACTTCCAAAACAACGAATAACAGCTGCTTTTATGTTCACCCATCCCTGTCAGAGTCACTGCCCACATCCAATTCGAGTGGCTGCTGCAAACCGACTGAGGGTTGTTGCGTGTGTCTGCACCTTGGCAGGAGGACCTTGCTGATTACCGGGGAGACCAACTGCTCGACCTCTGCACCGCCTGTCGAGTTCTCCCGCCGCCGCGCTGGTGTCATCTGCGGGCGCTGCGAGGAGAAACTCGCTTTCCCAGGGTCCTCTACACCGGCGCACCTGGAACGCGCCATAATCTTGCGCCACGAGGCTCTACTAAGGAGGGGCTCGCCCGGCCAACTGTGGCTGCTGCAAACCGACTGAGGGTTGTTGCGTGTGTCTGCACCTTGGCAGGAGGACCTTGCTGATTACCGGGGAGACCAACTGCTCGCCTCTGCACCGCCTGTCGAGTTCTCCCGCCGCCGCGCTGGTGTCATCTGCGGGCGCTGCGAGGAGAAACTCGCTCTCCCAGGGTCCTCTACACCGGCGCACCTGGAACGCGCCATAATCTTGCGCCAGGAGGCGCTACTAAGGAGGGGCTCGCCCGGCCAACTGTGGCTGCTGCAAACCGACTGAGGGTTGTTGCGTGTGTCTGCACCTTGGCAGGAGGACCTTGCTGATTACCGGGGAGACCAACTGCTCGCCTCTGCACCACCTGTCGAGTTCTCCCGCCGCCGCGCTGGTGTCATCTGCGGGCACTGCGAGGAGAAACTCGCTTTCCCAGGGTCCTCTACACCGGCGCACCTGGAACGCGCCATAATCTTGCGCCAGGAGGCGCTACTAAGGAGGGGCTCGCCCGCAACGAAGCCCGGGCAAAGGGCGGGCCCTCTACGGCCCTCATCGGCCAGAAGAGGCTGGGCTGGGCCAGAGGTCCTAGTCCGTGGATTACGTAAGTCACAGCTTCTGTTTTGTTTCTAGTTTGCCACTACTCTACATCGCTGAATGGCTACCGCGGCTACAAGTCCTGCTCTCGTGGGGTCGGACAAAAATATGTCTAACCGAACACTGGACGATTACTTTCTCAAACCAGCCTTAGAAGGTAATAAGGAGCTTATGTTAGCTGAGAGGAGGGCAGACCGCCGTCGCTCAATAGAGCGTATCAAAAACAGAACATTCTCAGAACCCATAATGTCTGTTTCTCTGGACGACGATTTGATTAGTACCCCAGCAGATAACATCTCACTGACTGCCAGTGTACCCTTGCTCCTTCAGGAATGTTTAGCCCCAGCAGTGTCACCCACCCAAACCCAACAAACCTTACCAACTGTGACCAATGACCTTAATAATACTTCTAAGATCCTGATATCTCCTACAATAAGGCCTGGTAAGGTTGTAAGAGGCAAAAACTCGAGGCTAGTGACACAAAAAATGCATGGGCCCCCTCCATCCAAAAGAAGAAGGAAAACAACAACTGCGAACAAGCCCAAAATAAGTCACACTGAGTTTGGCAAAAAGATGAACACTGTTACCATAACACCACTAGGAGCTTCTGATACTAACCAAGTCATAGCAGTTAGTTCTATTCCCCCGACATCCCTAGCTCAAGCAACTACAGAACTAGACACTACTCACATCCAGATGGAGGAGGACTCACAACTGGCCACCCCCAAGTCACTTTTGGACAATATTGAGCTGATTGTACGTAGCTATATGCTCGCATTGGCAGAAAGATTTAAGGGGATGGAGTCAAGGCTAGGTAAAATAGAGGGGGACTTGACTGCACTAGGGAACTTTGTACGTTCACAAGGTCAATCTAAAATGCAACACCAACAAGTTATCACAACAACACAATCCCTCCTAAAAAACACTGTGGGCCCCACACCATCTAAACCCATAACAGGCAATAGCCAGGCAGCAGTAGTAACCTTAGCTGCCCCTAATCCCCTGAACGTGGCCTCGAAAGCACATGGTGGCGATACCTGTAATAATTCTTTACCAACAGTTACAATTGCCGCTCAGGGTAGACCTACCACCTCAACATCATTTAGTAACACAGTTATTTCAGCCAATATCCCAACCAGGGAACCTAGCACTCTCCCGGAAAGACTCCCTAGACCCGAAGGGAAGGAGAATAATTGGGGTAGAGGGGGTCAGCCTAGGATACCACCTACGGAACTTCCACCAGAAGCACTACCGTACGTGGTTATACTCACTGGGGTCCCGGAACTACCAAATGGAAAAAGAGAGGGATACTCTCAACTAAAAACAAAATAACGCACTGGCTCTTTACAGACCTAAACCCATTGCGGTAAATGGAGAGATAGTCCATGTCCGGCGCCTGTCTTGGTTGGGGGGCAGAGCAAAGGACATAGGTGGTGACATTGTGGTTATAAACTTTAGAGACAGAAAAGCAGTACATCATATTCTGAATTGGCCATACGGCAATGAAAAGAACTGCATAGTACCACGCCCCCTGACCTACTTTTACCCCAGATCTACTGTCTTCCCCCCACAATAACAAAATAATAATACCTTTTCCACCTCCCAATTCCTCAATATTGAATCTGCCTTGAATCCTGTATACATGCACCAATTGGCTCCACCACCAGTTATACAAGGGTGGAACACTATACCATTTAATCATAAAATAGGATTTAATGGTAATATGGCAAATATGTTACCATTTACCCCCTTAGAGCTCTCTAACAGGTTCGAGGCCTTCAGTGGTTTGGAGGATTGCGACTGATGTTTAAGGAGTACAGTAGCTATGGGGGGGAGCGAAAGCGCTTCATGCACCATAAGGTCACAGGATAAGATGGGGAGATGTTGTCATGAAAAAGATACTCATACTGCTCTAACATTTGCTGACAAAAATAGTAGTTTCCCTACAGTATTACCCACAGTGGTTTCTAGGAAAGAAGAGGTGATTTTAACGCTCTTACCAGACACAAGGTCAGTAAACAGTGACACCGAAAGTTGTGCCGATAAGGCTGTAAGCACGGTAGGTTACTACGAAAACCACCCCAGTACACTACTGTTAACTGTGGATTCTCCATCCAAAATTGAGAACTCTTTCATTCGGCACAGGGTATCTGACCTCATTTTTGAGCATCGGGAGCCAGTTGCAATGAGCATTGCGGGTCTGGTGGATACAGGCGCAGTGATGCCTACTCCAACACCAACTCCAATTACCAGAGAGCCTGTTACCTGTCCTGTACTCGAAGATCATGTAAGCTTAATCTCATGGAATATTGCTGGCTTGGCAAATAAGTTACGTGATCCAGCATGGCTAACATTCATAAAAATTTTTAGCATTGTGTGCCTCCAAGAAACCTGGATGGAGGATAAAAACGTTCATATTGATGGATTTCTAAGTTTTACTATTCCAGCGGTCGCCTCGATCAGGGGCAGAGCCAAGGGCGGCCTGGCCACCTTTATTAACCTGGGTCTGTGCTGCAAAATAAGTAACTGCCACAATGTTAATTTGAACATTCAGATGTTTGATATAAAAAATGGCAAGCATGTGTTGTCCCTGGTTAACTTTTATAATGCTAACAGCAGTAATGATGTATGCAATATTGCTTCCCTAATTGAATTATTGAGCAAAAATGTTCACACTGTATCACGGCACTTGTTGATAGTAGGTGATTTTAATGTCCAACCATGTGGTAACCCAGCTAGTACGCCAATGGGGTCCTTAGGGTGTAATACTGAGGAAGGTTTTCACTTCTCTCACACTAGGGGTGGTAAGAACTTAAACGACTTAGTGAATGAAAATAACTTGACTATAGCTATGTCGTTGGTTCCCGATACAAAAACTTTTGACACCCCAACCTTCAAAGGTCCAGGGCAGGGATCCTTCATTGATCATATATTAGTATCTTCAGATCTTGTGCAATGGGTCTCGCATTTTACTATCCATACTAGTGTATACAGTGATCATAATCCCCTTGTCATAAACTTGGGCGGACCATTATTTATAAAACGACAGCCACGCATTGATCATGGCACGCTAAGGTGCGTAAATGGCAGGCGTCGCATTAAATGGTCAATGATAAATCAAGACACCCTGTACTCCAAAATAACCAGTGCATGCGAAGAGGAGTTGTTTTCATGCTTATCATCTGACTCAACCCCCTCGAATATTTTGTCTAGGTTTGAGGGGATAGTGACTAAAATTGGGTCCATGCTCACAGCGCCAATAAAGGGACATAGTGGGGAAAACTCCAAATGGTTTGATCATAACTGCTCAAAGGCAAGTAGGGATTTGAAACACGCATTAAAAACTAAGCCCAGAGATTGTGACCTGATAAAAAATCTCCGTTTGGTTTATAGGAAAGCAATAGCTATTAGAAAAAAGGAAATTAAGGTCGATGTTATTGAATCCCTTTTAGACCCAACAGTGTTGGGGAACAGCAGCAAGTTTTGGCAAATAATTAACAAACCTTTGTTTGAAAATCCAAACGACACAGCCCTTGGCACAAACATCCCAGAGGGGGAGTGGGTGTCTCATTTCAGCACAATTTTTAAGAGTAATGAGCACTGGGAAGACTATGATTTTTTAACTCCAACTGTGACTCCATTATGTTTCACAGTACAAGAGACTGTTAGGGGAATACAGGGTCTAACTAGCAACAAGGCCCCGGGCCCGGATGGATTGCCACCGGACCTGCTTAAGTCTAGCATCCCTTTTTGGGCTCCAGTTCTCACGGCAGTAATAAATGCAGCGGTGATGACTGGATGCCCAAAAATATGGGGTCTATCGACTATAGTCCCCGTTTTTAAGAAGGGCGATCGCAGCAGCCCGTTATGTTACAGGCCAATCTCCCTAATAAATTCAGTAGTTAAAGTGGTGGGGGGTGTAATTCTTAATAGGTTATCTACATGGGCTAAAGACAATAACATCCTTTCACCCATACAATACGGGTTCAGACCAGGCCACTCGACCATCACGCAGTGCCTGAACCTATATCTTATTCTAAGCAAATATACACTGGCGAGACAAGGCACTGTCTACATGGCATTTATGGACTTGTCGTCCGCTTTTGACTGTGTGGACAGAAGCTTACTATGGGCTACTCTGCTGAGAATGGGTGTAGAGAGGAACCTTGTCAACTTCCTTGCCGATCTGCATATAGACACAAGAGCGAACGTCCGGTATTCTCAAGATCTTAATGTAACGGACGAATTTAAAATAAACCGGGGTGTACGACAAGGCTGCATTTTGGCCCCATTCCTATTTAACCTGTACATTAATGAACTGGAGGAATTTCTTTTAAACGTAGAAGCAGATTATCCTTTAGTCGAGCGCAACGGGGTACCTGTATTACTCTACGCTGACGATGCTGTTCTCATATCTAGAACAGCAATCGGTCTCCAGAAATTATTAAACTCCTTCTATAAATTTATGGAGTCACGTGGCTTAAGCATAAATAACTCCAAGTCTTACGTTATGAAACAGGTAAGGGTGCCCGGAAAACTGACTACTTCAGCATAAATGGGGAGAAAATTCCATCAACCGACTCCTTCTCATACCTCGGGGTCCTGCTAGATCACAAGTTATCATGGGGCCCAGCAGTCTCTAAGAAGAAGGGAGAAACAACAAGGGTCAATGCGGCCATTCTCGGCTTCGCAAAAAAAATCGGCAATTGCCCGACGACCGCATTGCTTAAACTGTACCAGGCAAAAAGCGTTGCTGTCGCCTGCTATGGGAGTGAGCTCTGGGGCTATCGTAAGATTAAAGACCTAGAGGTTACAGAAAATAACTTCCTAAAAAAGATGCTGAGACTGCCCAGGGGTATTGGGAACTACTCTGTACATGAGGAGTTGGGGATCCCCTATATAGGCGACAGAATAGCAGTAAGCCCTGTCATATGCTGGTTGAACTGCTGGCTGAACAACGACATCCCATTAACACACGCCCTATTGAAAGAAGCCTTACAGCTAGATGGGAGGTTTAAAATACCATGGGTGAAGTACATAAAGGACTGTCTTACGGCAATTGGTCGGCCGGATCTGTTATATGCCCCAAACTCAATTACAAAATCCGATGTGATTTCAGTTAAGAATGCCATACTACTATTAAGATGTACTGACAGAGAAGAGGTCGAGATACAGAAGGCCAGTGTTAGGAAACACCTATTATTAAAAACATGTTTACAAATGGAACCTTACCTGACATGGCCTATGTCTAGCTATGAACGGTTTCTGCTAATAAGGTTCCGCTTTGATCTCTATCATCTTCTACTGGCAGTTCCAAGTGGGGCTCAATGGGGCGATGTGTTGCCAGCTTGTGGCTGCGACGGAAAGTCTCCTCAAGATCTGGCACACTTCCTCTTTATCTGCCCCTATTACTCTACCCCACGGAAATTATATCTAAAACCGTGCCTTAAAAAATTGAGTTTTGCACAAATTAAACCTGCACTTTACTACTTACAACTACTGAATAGCGATTGTACATTATTTGTATGTAACTTTTTTTAAAAAGCCATCTGTTTCAGGAAAAGTATGGACGGCTAATTATGCTGCAAAGATTTTAGGTGCTTTTTAAGAACACAGTTATTTATATTTTTAACCACATATTGCCCATGCTCATACCGTCTGATGTATCGCCGTTCTCCTCGCACTGTATACTGTGTCATTATTTGCCATATGAAAAGAATTGTTTATAATGTTTTTAAATGTGTGCTTACAATTGTACTTTTATGATTGTAAAATCTACAATCGAATAAAGATTTTTTGAACTTTGAACTTTGAGTGGCATCTTAAATCATGTCAGCATTCATACTAAAACCTCATGCTCTCTGTCAGCCTGAGAAAAGACCAGACCACACATAGAAACAACCTAACTGCACACTGCCTCCTCCTCATGTGAAAACTGACATCTTGGGGCGTTCATTTTTTTTGCGAATAGATGCCTGCACATACCAATGAAAGAACCGGTCACATAGTGTTCTTCTTGTATCTTGTCAATGCAGTTGAAAACCGTTTTATGAAGCCATAAATTGTAAACTTGCCTTTTCCTTTATGAAACTCTTCTCATGGGAAACTTGTTATCAAATCACTCTTAGGTAAACTGTTATTATGCAATGTTGAACTGTTTATCTATTTAACTTATTGTGAAATTCTTCCTAGGTAAAGTGGCCTTGTGTAGTATCAAACTTTCTTATCTAGATAGAACATTGGGCCTTTTTAAGGCCAGGCCAAATTTTTTTTATTTATTTGCATATTTTATGGACTTTTATGTTACACTTATGCAAAGTATCTGAAATGATGCCGTTATACCACCTCATACAGTTACACTGCATTGGCAGCAACATTATAGAATAGAATCGTAGGAACAATGCGAGCAACCGGAACGAGCATGGCTGTTGTTCCTGGCACGTGTTTTTTTTTTGGTGCTTTTGTTTACCCCAAAATGTATCCTCATGTTCAAAATGGCTGCAAGCCTGCACTTCATGTTAAAATATAATGTTATATATCTGCATTCCATGTAAAAGTACATCATTTCACATAATTGTCCCCCCATTTTGTGTGAATAAGTTATAGCAATGAACTTGGATTTTGCACACCCCTCTTCATTATAAAGCTAATTAAAAAACAAAAGATAAACTCCAAAGGGTTGGATCTCAGGGTGGTTGATACGCTTCAGTACAAACACCTTGGAGTACAAGTTGAGACAGGGATTTGAGCTTCAAATGGCAGATGTCAGAAATGACAGATAGCTTTACAGCTGGGTAATTATCCTACGTTCTAAAATGACACCATCGTTAGTGGAGTAAGTAATATGCATTGATTGTCCCAATGGTTGAGACAGAGAAGTCTCCACCGGCAAGACTTCAGAGATGGGGAATTAAGCTGGAGGTGGATGATCTGCTTTTTTTGGAATATTCTCCACTACACCTGCCTTTAAATCGTGCTCCTGGACTATTAGACCAGGAAGCCAGAGGAGAGCCACTATTGTCCATTTTTTTCCAAGCTCTGCAAAAGAATAGGGCAACTTCTAGCGAGTGTCTGTCACGAATATTGACTGTTGCCAGCATGTTATGTTATGTATCTGTGTCGTTTACACCTGCCAATATTGTGTCATTGTAGTACTCCTTGAGATCATAGGGCAAACTGTATATTTTGTTGAGTAGTGTGTACTTGTGATATGAACTATGTGGGAGAGTTATTTGTGAGGACAGAGGTCTTGATTGGTGATCGAGTTGTGTTGTGCAAACACTTCATTGCTGATATGTGTGTGACTGTTATTGGAGTGCTTGTAAGAGGAATAGTTACGAATCTAGGTGGTTTATATGCAAAAAAGTAAAGATTACAGCTCTTCTCTGCATAAATATTATTGGTGCTGATTGATAGTTATACTCAATGTGTACTGATTCCACAAGCATGTCCAATAAAATGCAGTGGTTGCCGGAAATTTTGGCAGGGAGGGGGACAGGCAGGCCACACACACACACACATATGCATTCACTCGCTCAGTCATGCCCATGCATTCCAAATGAGCACACACTCACACATTCACAAATCTCACTCACACCACAATTATACATTTGTACATACACGCACCAAACTTTCAAAAACATAAAAATGACCTACTCTGCAGATGCTGGAGAGGAAAGTCAATGAGGGAAGGCAGCAGACCCTAACTCGTCAAGGAGTGGGATAAAGTCAGTGAAACTGCTGACCCCACCTTACTCTGTGGCGAAATGTCACTGTTTGACACTCATCCCTGGACCTCTCAGAGCTTACAACACAGGGCTGAAAAAGTTCAGCTCATGCAGCCAGGAGATTGCACATTTAGAGCATGTCTAGCTCCTGGCAGCATGACCTAAAGAAGAAGAGTGTCTGTCAGGCTGACCTTTGTTCAACCTGACAGCCACTCCACTTCTCTTTAAAAATGTTAGGAGGCGTGTCCCTTTTATTCGTATGGACGGGCCACAGCTTATAAAATGAATTAAATACTGACTGCTCCAGAGTGCAGATTTCTTAAGACTTTGCACCTCATCCTAATATACGTTTTTTATCACCAATATCACTTTTGCACTGAAATGGTTTATTTGCTGACTTTAAGATGTTTTTAAATATAAATATAAGATTTACAGGCACAATTAAATAGATGTATCAAAAATATGGACCCCATTCGTGGAGGAGGTGGCCAGCACAAGAAATAGCAGACATGCCCCTATGCACTGAGATAGTGCTACAGTAAACAGAAACAAAGGGGCATATTACCAACAACTAGCGATAATTATCGCTATGTTGGTTTAGCAGGGATATTTTTATCGCCAAGCTGCGGCGATTTTTATCGCTTAGGAACCTTGCTATTATCAAGGTTTATCTCCTAAGTGATAAAAATCGGCCGAAATGCATGAATATCGCTGAAAAGTCAGCGATATTCATGCATTACCGAGCTAATGCTCTTAGCCATGTTATCCACCTACCATTGGATAACATGACTAAGAACTGCTCAGGGGCAGGTGTTAGCTTTTGGAGATATTCGCGCTTAGCGCGAATATCTCCAAAAGTTGGTAATAGGAGATAGCGATGTTAGCGACTGTTTCCAGTCGCTAACATCTTGGCACGCCCACTTTGCATGTCATTAGTGATAAATATCACTGACATGCAAAGCGGGTCCCAAGATGGTCGCTATCTCCTACTAGCTGTCGCTAACTGGTGTTAGCGACAGCTAGGTAATAGGGAGATAATTTTATCTCCCCTTTCTTGGCTATTAAAGCCAAAAAAGCGGAGATAAACCCCCTTGATAATATGCCCCAAAGTCTTTTGCAGACAACGTGGTGTTCTTTATCCTTCTTATGTCTACTGGGTTGAATAAGGAGTCATTGTATCAATGAGTCTGAGCTAGAACAGGTGTGGGGACATTTCAAGGATAAAGACATGGCTTTGTCTCAACAGGGTCTACTTAATTTGGCTCTTTTGAGACCTCATTGAAATCTCTTGGGCTCTCCTACATTTTCAGAGGAGGTATTCGCCTACTCGTAGTTGTGGAGCGATTGTGATTGATATACTGAGGGGGTAGGAGGAAGGAAGAGTTCTAATCTTATTACTTGTTACTCGTAGCAAGTGTACCGAGTGTGAGGCTTATGCAAATGCCTTCCCTGAAACTTGTGTAGTGTTGTATAAATGGAGCCAGCGTGCACTTCTCTCTCTTTACGCCCCCATCTAGCCACCATACTTTAGTTAAGCTGGTATGGTGACTTTACTGATGGACAGAAGGACATTTGTTGAAATGCAAATGATTGTGTCTTTAACGTTCTCAGGTTTTTCTGTCTTGAATGAGACGCCGCTGACCCCTTTCAGAATGATTTTGGAGGATCTATTGAAGGGTATAGAAAATGTCTGATTGATTAACTGCTGATTGAGGTTGTTTTCAGTGTTGCTTTTTCATTCTTAGCGCAACAGGTGCTCACCTCAAAATAAGTGTACATTCACTCTGTTGACTTCATCTGCTAAACAAAATACAAATCCTTCAAAATCAGCAGGCTTTCATGGGGCAGAGTAGATGCGTACAACTTTGTCCAAAATTATTAGTGCATATGCATGTGTGTCCATAAAGAGATTTTTAGCCATACATGTGGTCATGCAAATAAACATGAATCACAGCAAGACATGTTTATGGGCATACACACCAGAGACATAAACCATCCATTCTCGCACCTACAGCAGAGGTTGCCATTGGACCACTAAAAGCTTGTTCAGTTCCTTATGGGCCTCTAATGTGTACATACATGCACACAACATTTCATGAAATAGTGATAAGAGAATAAGGAATGAGGGAAAGAGGCTGCCAAATGAGTCAAGTACAGTTAATGAGACAGAGAAAGAGGACGGAGGAAAATAGGTGTAAAGGACGGGGGTAGAGAGGCAGATAGAGTGAGCAAAGAAGAGAGAGAGGAATATAAGAATGAACACGTTTGGAGGGAAAACATTATTATGATGGGTCTAGAGTAAAAAAGAAGGAAAAAAAAGTGAAGACCAGTGAAAGGAAGGAAGGGTGTGTAGAAGGATGGTTGAAAGGATGCCTGGAGGGGAGATTGAAAGAATGACCTGCTAGAAGCGTAAATAGATGGATGAAGGGTGGAAGGATTAGGATAGGTTAGTGAGCAAAAGATAGTTGGATAGTTGACTGAAATTACATGGATGATGGATGAATAGGGAAAGGAAGGAAGGGTGGATCGGAACACTTTTAAGGAGGGTCTTGCTTTCTCACTTTCTTTGGCCTGGGCAATTACCAATATATTTCATAGGCAAGAAATTAAATTTTCTGTTTTCTCCTTTGGGCATGCAAAGCAGAGAAGGAGCTAAGCAGATCCTCAATTGCTAAACAGCTATTTCAATCATTCACATTATAACCACGACCAGTTTTCTCTTTTGCCTTCTTTTCAATGTTTACTTATGTCCCCTGGCATGAGCAGTACCATGTAAACTGCCAAATGTACCCAATTAGACACATAGCTCACTACTTGGAATTTAATCAAATAACCTAACGAAAAGTGTGTTGTGCCTTGAGCATTTGTTCTACTGGATGAAGTAAAGATTTCTGTGTAAGAATGACACCAAGACTGAGAGCTGATATCACTACCATTTGAATGTCCAAGTGACCAGCTGGGCTTGGGACTTCTTTGTCCATTTATTCAAAAATAAGTATTCTGGGAATTTTCTTGTATGTCCTTCTCGTTTTGCTCTCAAAATTAATGATGACAAAAAGTTGTGAACATGCACCTCTCTCTCCTTCATGAAATCAGCCATCTTCACACTGCACACACAGTTGCACTGACCATGGCACTCATACTGGCATTACACAAGTACAATAGTATTGACTTTTCTCGTCTTTACAACAAACTAATTGCCAGGCTCTCAATACTTCAGAACCATACATGCAGAATGTGCCTCAGCCTCAGAAAGCAGGATTTCACTTTGAAGGATTCAATTCACTTCCTGTAGATATACTATCTTTGAATCATAGTGGGACACGTGCTGTCCCTACATGCAGTAATTAACACCTCATACACTACATCCAGACCTATTAACTCAACATCAGCCCATCTGATAAGCTAAAAGGTCATACAAGTCAATGCAACGTCCCACTAGGCTCAATCAATCAGTCAATTGAGCAGGAGTTTGTGTAGCACGGCTACTCACCTGTGAGGGTCTCAAGGCACTGGGGGGCTGCCGATCCATTTGGGCATGGAGATTCAGTCAAAGAATCAGGTCCTTCATGAATTGGGTCAGCAACCGGGATTGCCTGAGGTGGAGGGGCAGGGTGCTCCAGGTCTTGGTGGCCAGGTAGGAGAAGGATCTTCCTCCTGTTCTTGTCTTGTTGATCTGCAGGACGGTGGCCAGGGCAAGGTTGGCGGGGTGAAATTGTCTGGTGGGTGCATGGAATGAGAGGCGGTGGTTCAGATATGCTAATCCTAAGTCATGGAGCGCTTTGTAGGCATGTGTGAGGTGCTTGAAAGTGATTCTCTTGTTGACTGGGAGCCAGTGGAGTTACCAAAGGTATTCAGTGATGTAGCCGTTTGTGGTGGATGTTGAGGACCAGTCTGGCTGCAGTGTTTTGAACGTTCTGGAGTTTCCTCAGCAGTTTCTGGGTGAAGCAGACTTTAGGACTCCTAAATGCCTTCTGTGAATACCGAAAGTCTTAAAATTTGGATTTTTCTCAGTTTAGTAGTAGTAAAGTTAGGACTCCTAAATGCCTTCTGTGAATACCGAAAGTCTTAAAATTTGGATTTTTCTCAGTTTAGGAGTCCTAAAGTTAGGACTACTCACTTTACTACTACTAAACTGAAAAAATCCTAATTTTAAGACTGATGGTATTCACAGAAGGCATTTAGGAGTCCTAAAGTTAGCACTACTAACTTCTGTGAATACCGAAATGAGTAAGTGCCTTCTGTGAATACCGAAATGAGTAAGTGCATTCTGTGAATACCGAAATGAGTAAGTGCATTCTGTGAATACCAAAATAGTAGTAAGTTTAGGATTGAGTCTTAAGTTCATTCTGTGAATCGGGCCCTAAGTTCCACTCTCTATTTATTTGTATTGTTTGCAAAGAAAGAACTTCAATGAGAAATAATGTTACAGTTCTGTGTTGACACTGGCATGCTCAATCCAGGAAGTAGAGTTCATCATTAAACTCAGGTCATTCACCCAGACGTTGGTCAGCCAACACACTTGATTCTGACCAAACCAGCTACTCCTGTGCTGTTTCAGGAACAGTAAAATTGTATGGTATGAAATGTTGGCTTATTTTGATCATAGAGACTGTGCCTCCTCACTGTAACAACTGCACTAGCTGCACTGAAAACATGCTCAGTAAACACAATGACTTCAGGACAAACCAGATACTTTATTGCCAGCCTGGTGAGTTCTAGTCAGTGGTGCATCTTCTTATAGCAATACTTCAATGGGTTTTGATCCACATAGACCTCTTTTAGAGAATATGACTCATTATAACACGTACTAACACCACGCGTGCCATTACAATGAGGGTATTACTACACATTGCAATTACAACGACATGCCATTACATCGCATAATTTGACCACGCATAGATACCGCTACAACGTACAGGCATGCCTGGTTAAGCCATACTGATGGTAAAAGTATGCAATGTAAGAGACACTATCCTATCCTGCCCTAAATCCTAATTTGGTACCCCTGCACAACCCTTCGTGACCCCCAGGACTCTCCCTACATTAAGACTACCCAGCACAACCCCCTGATACTACCCTAAAACCAACAACACTACCCTGCACTACACACACACCACAGCACTACCCTAAACCCTTAAACACTATCTCCAGCACAACCCTTCCTAGACCCCCAGTTTGCTCCCTACACTTAAACACTACACTGCACACCCCCGACGCTACCCTAAACCAACAACACTGCCTCTGCACTACACACACACCACGGCATTAACCTAAACCCTTAAACACTACCTCCAGCACGACCCTCCCCCAACCTCAGTCCGCTCCCTACACTTAAACACTACCCTGCACAACCCCACAACACTACCCTAAAACATATAACACTACCCTGCACTACACACACACACCATGGCACTACCCTAAACCCTAAAACACTACCACCAGCACAACCCTCCCCTAACTTCCAGTCCGGTCCCTACATTTAAACACTACCCTGCATGACCTCCTGACACAACCCTAAACCTTAAAACACTACCCTGCACTACACACACACCACAGCACTACCCTAAACCCTAAAACACTACCTACAGCACGTCCCTCCACAGACCCCCAGTCTGCTCCCTACACTAAAACACTACCCTGCTTGACCCCGACACTACCCTAAACCTTTACCCTGTACTAAACATATACCACAGAACTACCCTAAACCCTAAAACACTACCACCAGCACAACCCTCCCACAACCGCAGTCTACTCCCTACATTTAAACACTACCCTGCACAACCTCCAACACTACCCTAAACCTAACAACACTACCCTGCACTACACACACATACCACAGCACTACCTTAAACCCTAAAACACTACCTCCAGCATGACCCTCCCCTGACCCCCAATCCACTCCCTACACTTAAGCACTACCCTACCCGACCCCCGACACTACCCTAAACTCAAAAACACTACCCTGCACTACACACACACCACAGCACTACAATAAACCCTAAAACACTGCCTCCAGCACAACCCTCCCCAACCCCCAGTCTGCTCCCTACACTTAAACACTACCCTGCACAACCCCCTGACACTGCCCTAAACCCTAAAACACTACCCTGCACTACACAAACACCACAGCAGTTCCCAAAACCCTAAAACACTACCTCCAGCACGAACCTCCCCAACCCCCAGTCCACTCCCTACGCTTAAACACTACCCTGCGCAATCCCCCTCACACTACCCTAAACCCTAAAACACTACCTCCAGCACAACCCTCCTCAACCCCCAGTCTGCTACCTACACCTGCACAACCCCGTCACTACCCTAAACCCTAAAACACTACCCTGCACTACACACCCACCACAGCACTACCCTAAAACACTACCTCCAGCACAACCCTCTCCGCCCCAGTCCGATCCCTACACTGAACCACTACACCCAGCACGACCATCCCCCTACCCCCAATCCCCCTTACCTCTCTCTCCTCGTGGTTCCTCTCTCCTGGATCCAGTGTCATCTGAGGGGCGGTGCACGTTGTTGTGAGGAATTGGAAGAGGCTCAGTTTCCTCACAACGATGTGGATAGCCATTACATTGCATGCATTGTAAATGCGCATGCGATGTAACGGTATGCTTGGTAATGGTACACGTTGTTACATCGCATGCGTTGTAATGCATGCGATGTAATGGTATGCAGTGTTAAAGCCGTGTTGTAATAGCTGTTTACCCTTTTGGATCATCCAAATACTCCTGGAACATCTTCTGTATGGTGATTGGTGCTGCCATTTGCTTGACCTCCTTAGCCATTGTCTCTGCATTGGACTTAAGCCCTACCTATTGAAACCAATACAATGCAGAAGATGGGCCGGGTCCTTCTGTTGCTGCTGTTGCCAGTATTCTAGTTGATGATGTTGTTTGCTGCTGTGAGACAATACTGCCCTCTCTGGAAATTAAAGGCAGAACCCCAGGACTGTGGTCTGGTACTCTAAGTTCCAGCCATTATGTTTCCAGGTCTACGGCTTCCTCAACAATCCATCCCTTGTATTTTGAAACATCCCCTTCATAAAAAGGAATGAAAGCAAAATGTTTTGTACTGTGGACCAAGTAGTTTGGCACAGATGTACTGTTTGGGCAAGATGATGTTGTCTTGCAGCCTTGCATTGGAAGTCAATCAAAAGAGTAAGCTCTCAACCATGGCATGTGCTTCTGTGATTTAGTTCACACCTTCAATGGCAAACCTTTCAGACGCCTTCTTTAGCTGGTCATGTGCAGATGCAACAACTGGATAGCTTGGCCCATTGTACTGTCCTCCTTGCTAACTTCCTGTGTGGTAACCTCAAAAGGGAATAGCATCTGTGTCAGGCATTTGACTAAGTTCTATTTCTCTACATCCATGGTCATAGAGTTCCCAATTGCCTTCCATCCTCTTTGAAAGACATAGTGATTGATCAGTTTTTACTGCTCAAACAGACATCACAACATGTAATCGGTCGAGTTCCAATGTTTTGGCACCTCCTGTATAGGCGCTTTAACTGGTAATCTATTAGTATGCTGAACAATCCACAGCTGCTTCTGGGCTTCAAAAGAACGGCTGAAATGAGTGCAGATTCTTCTCCAGGTGGTTAGTATGTTGCTGACTATGTCTCCTTTTTTTAGAAAGTTTAGCACCAGCAGGTTGATGGCACATGCCAAACACAAGACTGAATAAGCCACCATCTGTCATGGCCTTCACTATGTTACTTTCACTGTCCATGGCAACAAATCGAAATCTGAGACCTTTGGGCCGCAGCAATCCAGACACCTTGCTGTTAAATTCATCCGAGATGTTTACAGCTGTATCTGATTTCTCCATGGTGAACATAGCCACTGTTGCATGCCACAGAACACTCATAAAACATACTACTGGGCCAAGACCTGTAGATATCTTTTGCTTTACCCCCACGAAGGAGATCCAGTGTGCAGTGATGCACATGTAATCAGTCACCTAGCAACTGGTCCACATGTCTGTCGTCAAGCGGGTAGTGTGAACAACACTTTGCTACAAAACTTGTCCAGCCAATTGCAGCACATGGTGATGCACTGCCTTAAAAGCAACTCTGACAAAGTAGGTCAAACTTGGAACCTTCTATTTTGGACAGATGGCTGCCACAAATTCTAAGAATCCCACTCTTTCCACAAAAGAAAAAGGGAGTAGGTCCAGTGCTAAACGTTTTGCCAGCTTCTCTTGTACAAATGTGCCATTGGGTGGTCGAGGTCATAGGGCCCCTCCAGCCTAAAAATGTTCATAATAGTAGCCTACATGTTTTTCTTCTTTTCTGGGGCATCAGACTCAGGTGTCTTTTGAGAAGTGGATGGTGGCAGACTCAGTGTGCCTAGTGGTCGGGCAGTCACTGTATACTCTGGAGTCTCCTTCTGACTCCGAGTTTTGTGCCATTGTGAAGTCATTGAGGTGGGCAATTCTGCTCGTGCACTGCTGGGGACAGGGCTGCTTTGTGTGAGGATGTCACCCTCTTCTTCCTCATCATCACCTCCCCCCATGATTGAACTTCATTCAAGTCTGGCCACTTGCAATAGCTCCGGGTAGCACTCCAACTCATCGTTCATGTGATCACCATGTGACCTCAGTTTGGACCCAACCAATTGCAAATCAGTCTTGACCCTGATGTGGGTCCCATGCTCAAGCCCAAGCAGTCTCCCATCACCTTTTGTTTCAAGTACCACCCTAATTGGCATGGGTATGCCCGGATGTAGGTACCATGCTCACTGTGTCCCTGGAGCCAAGCTGTACCAGTCCATAATTAGGATAAAACTGGTCCTGGGTTGCTTATGTTCTGTTTCAGGGATGAACTTGCTTGGCAGTTCGGGCTGGACTGTTCCTATGAGGAACAAGATCAAGACTGATTTGCGTATGGCTGGGTCCAAACTGAGGAGGCATGGTGAGCAAAACAATGATGGGCTGGAGTGCTACCCAAAGTGATTGCCGGTGGTTAAACAGATTGCAAGCAGCCTCCCATTACCTTTTCTGTGTTTCATGTACCAGCCCTCAGACTACATGAGGAACAGTTAGAAACCTAAGACTAGCCATAGACGTAGACTTAGAATGAAGAGTTGGAGTGCTACCTGGAGCTAATGCAAGTTGCCAGACTTAATGAAGTCCAATCACGGTGGGAGGTGATGATGAGGAAGAAGAGGGTACCATCCTCACACAAAACAGACTTAGCCTTGATACCTCATGCTAACAACGTCACAAAGTGTGCCTTCTACACATTGAAATTACTACGTAACATCTTCCCATACCTTGCATACCAACATAAACTGAAAGCCATCCTCACGCCTCTAATCTCCAAGCTTGACTATGCTAACAGCATATACGTTGGTGCTCCTGTTATCATGTGTTCCCTATAGGGCTTATTGTAGTTTTCCCTATGTTAGCCTGACTGGTTATAACACAGGCCGCTTTAACTTGGCACATGTTACTACATAATCATGTTTGCTTCTTTGCCACATTATATTTTCACACAGAAACTGCAGTTGTTTGCTAGTTCTGTTCTTTCCTGAGATTTATTCTGAACAGCAGACAAGGTCAAACAACAATGGCCCTGGTTATTATGTTCCGTTCCAGCACTTGCACCTAGACACAACACAGAAATGCAGCTGTTGTTTATGAACATATGAACCTTGTCATTTAAGTATGCACAATAATGTAACACACAGAGAAAGATCGATTTTTCCAGACAGAAGATCACAGCTGTATCTGAGATGTAATACATTCAACTGTGTATGCTAAGATACAAGGTCTGCTGCTACGCCCAGACATCTTTGCTGCATAATCAGTTTTGCTTCTGTAGAAGGAGATGGGGTGACTCTATTCTGTCTTTTAATAAGACAGGGCTTTTCATGATATACGGTTTATTGACAATGCTGGTGGTATTTTTGCTAGGCAGTTGTTTTCCCATTGTGGCTTGTATACTTCATTTCAGAGCAGAATAGTTTAAGTAAACATTTCAAACTTCCTTTGCTTCTCTTACATATCTTATTGTGGACAAGTACAAGTAAGCGAGCCAAAGGGAGTGACCTGTCACTGCTATCCCTGAGAAGGGTTGGGAGTGTAGTGTTCTGGATTGTCAATTCACTTGTTACTCTGGTTAGGAGTAGGAAGGCAAGTGAGACACGATATCTAGTCAGACGTGGGCTCTTGGTACTACAACACTGTATTCATTATATGCAAAATACAACTCACACAAAATTCTGCCACAAGTCTTCTTCTCGACCTCCGCCCAAGAGTACGCATGACCCCAGTCTTGCAATCACTCCACTGGCTACCTATTACTAGATGGGCAATGTCCAAGGCACTCTGCATTGTCTATAGAGCCTCCCAAGAAAAAGGACTGCTATGTCTATAAGTTAATTTCAAGCAATATAAACTAAACAGAGCAATTAAGCCCAGTCTTGCACCACTTATCATCGTACTACCTTACCATAAGAAATCCGAAGAAGGCACTGCCTTCTCATTACTTGCTATAAAGCTATGGGGCTCACTGCCAGCTACCATTAGAAGCATCCAGTAGCATATACACTACTGGAGACAGTTGAACATTTTTACTGGACTAATGCATCAATTGTAGACAAGAAACAGAGCCCAGAAAGCGGTCATGCCCTCTAGAGCAGCCCTCAGCTTACAACCCACGAATTGCAAACAACTCAATCAGCAAACTGCTTTCATTATGAAAGTAAACAAAAAAGGGCTGACCTGTGGATTGCGGTGACATCATATAGTTATGTCTTTCCATTTATAACTGTTATGGTCCATAATAATACCAAAACCATAATATGAAGCAGTGAGCAACAAATAGTAATGTATACCAATCAAAATCACATAATATTATATCTGCTATGGGTGTTGTCCATCACCAGCACTGTACAGCATAAAAACCAAACATCACCAAATAAACAGGAAAGGAATGAACTGAATAGATCTGTCACACATTACTGGACAGTTCTGAGGACTAACCATATACAATCTTTCCACTTCTGTACATCTCATATAGATACTCAGATATGGGGTGATTATAACAATTGCAATGCCTGCAGATTTCTCCACTGCTCTCTCCCTCCATAAATGTGCCCCTACAGGACCAAAACTATATACAAAATCCCAAGTTGGACAACCTAATGCAGTAACCAGCTAAGCAGACTATATCATATGAAATACCCTAGAGGGACTTGCAGAGCTGTTCCCACAACACGATAACCGCACTTCAGGTGGACATCACTTACTACATGGAAACACTTCCCACATAGGATCAAAATAAAAACAACATTCTTCCAGCCACACACCTGACATGGTGTAGCATGCTACTCATGTAGGCAAGTACTCCAGTGCCCCATATACTGGTAGCAAGTGCTGATAGGGGTAGTAAGTGCTGATAAATGCTGCAATACAATATAATACTACTGGGGGTGTTTTTACATTTCCAGCAGAGACAAGCATGGACAAAGTCAGGTTTATAACTAAACTGCAAGCCAGGTCGATTGGCAAAGGTTGTTCGTCTCCGTTTAATTTTTCCTTAACTTTTAATTGCGAAACTGTGATGTGAATGTGATGCTTGTGAAATAGACTCATATGGCACAGCATGAAACTTGCGACATACCTTCTTTTCAAATTTGTTCTTAGTGTTGATTCCTAATCTCCACTATTATTAGAGAGAATGATAAATGCAATTACTCATTTATAAATACAGTATGTCAAATATTAGGAATTCCTTTAAATGTTCTTCTGCTATTGCTGTGCACTGGCAGCTGGGAGCAGAAGGTGGCTGGGGAACAGACTGCACCTTACAACACATCTTTAAGTAATTGAAAAGTAAATCATATTCATATGGCGAACGCCTCTGTTTTATGCCTTGAAATGTTCCTAGAACATTTCTGCTCCCTTGATTCTAAAGGCTGGTGTTTATTTGAGCAAGTGTGCCAAGTTTCTCTCAGCTTTGTTTTTCGACATGATTTATTATTCAATAAATACAGGACCATGTGTAATACAGTAACCCATTGTTAGTCTTTTCTATGAGCCAAAAAGTTTGACACGTATTTCACTTTCTGTATCACAGATGCTGCTTTCCTGTAAAGTCCTTTTCACACATACCTTTATCAAGCAGAGATACCTGTTAAAAAACAGACTGGGCTACAATTGCAAAACATATGCAAGTATAAAAATTGTAGTGCACGGACCCAAAAGTTCGTTGCCCAGTTCAGTAGTGTGGCACACACAAGCCCTCGCACAGGTATTGAAGACGTTTGGCACAAGGCATGTTCAATTGCACTTTCAAAGCCCTCCCTCTTTTCAACTTCCTGCAATACACAAGGTGGCAAGGGTCTAGTGCCACATAAATGAGAAGTGGCATGTTGCTCAACAAGTGTTAAGAACATTTAAATACTTTATTGCACTTGCGTCACGGAGGAAAAATAAAAATAAGATGCTATTTGGAAATTCACTCGCATATTAAGCCATTTGGTCTGGAGGACACCGGGCAGTGAGGAGGACATTTGTTGCTTGGAAATTACTTTAGCAAATTAACTAAGCAAACATTGGGCCAAATAAACCCATGTGCACACCTACTATAAACTCAACCACTGTTATATGGGCTTTGTACAGAACGTTTGCACTCCTGCCAGCACTCAAAATGCACATGTTTGGATGAATTGATGGTTTGCTACAGCTCTCATTTGGCGCTTCTAGGGTTGTCAGAAATTCGTGCAATTTTGTTTTGCGATTTTGTGTGATTTCTTTTTTTTAAATCACAAGTAATTATGTGAAACGTAAATTGGGCATTCACAACTATATTTTTCCATGAAATGTGTTGATGCACAAGTGCCAAGAACAATAGACACTTTACGGTGATAGGGGTTTTACCTGAATTGGCTTGAAATTGCGTGTAATGACGCAAATTGTGAAATTACTCATTACAAGCGTAACATGAAATTCAGGAATTTACATGAAAATTCCGCCTGGGCCCAGTTTCGACAGCACACAGAAATCAGTAAACTACTTTAAAGTTTCAGGCGAGAGCTGCATCCTAGCTATTATGTGTACTTTCAGCTGTGCACATTAACTGAGCTCCACCAAAATCTGTATAAGTATGGATTGTAATATCACTTAATAAACATGGACTTATTGGCTGGTAAACCTATTGGCTTTGTCAATGCGTTTTGTTCCATGCTAGATGGCCACGGAGAAAGGTTCATGTTGTTATTCTTACCTGCACTATGGTACAAAGATTCCAACACAGGTAATTTGAGGACTATACTCCTTTTAACAAAAGAGCGTCGTCTCTTTCTTTTACATCAGTTCTTGGCTACAGAAGCAAAAGGCCTGCCAAACATTTTCCGTAGATGAAAATATATAACCTGGCTCAGTTCGTTGGAAGTTTTCATATATAAAGGTCGAAACTGATGTTCTTTGGAAAAACGTTCCTGGTTCACTGACAAATCAACGACTGCTATTTACAAATTAATAAGATCTGACGTTGGAGTTATGCAATTCAGAGTTTTTAACAATGGCTACTTGTTGTGTTCCATTGTTGTTATGTACAGTCAAGGGAGCTAGCTGTTCCATATTGAAACTTAGAAGCTGGGATCCGAAAAGTGTGAGAGGGTGTGTACAGCCAAGTGAGGCTCAAGACAATAACGATGTGAACTTGGAAATGTGTGTGCAGTGAATTTGTTCACAATCACAAATTGGCGACGAGTTTCTCAGGCGGAGCCCACGCACCCAACCTTACAAGGAATGAGGGAGCATTTGGCCCATTCGGGCATAGTGGAGCATACACCAGGAGGAGATTTTAACTTTGCAGGCGCAGAGGAACGGAAATCTGTGGGCAGTGAATTTGTTCACAACGCTACTATACGCATTTGAGCACTGATTTTACATGGTTTTGTCATTATTAATTGCCTTCTAAGCACGTGGGGCAGATTTACAAGCCACGTGCACGTCCTTGCGCCACCATTGCACCACTTTCTTTTACGCAATGGCGGCACAAATAATGCGGCTAATTTACAAGTGAAGCATCTAGGGAGATGCTTCACGTTGTAAAGCCCTGCGTCACATTATACGTGCGCCAGGTGTAACGTATGCAGAGTGGGTGTTCCCACGCAAAAAGCCATGAAGAACTGACGAAGTGACAATTACAACCTTTTACTGCGTCACTCTACACCTTCACTGCGTCACAATCCCTATGCCTGCTCAGACCAGGCGTAAGGAATGACGCAGGGCTTTTTGTATGGGACTCACCCATCTGTTGTGGCACATTGCTGGAGTTATGTCACTTTCATGAGCAACTCCAGCAATCTGTCACTTTTGGGCCAACAGATGCGTCAGTATTTCTGACGCATCCGTTAATCCTTGCGCCATGGAGTACTGTACTTTAAATGCAGCTAATCCATGATGGCACAAGGATATTTGGCACTGGTGCAAGATGAGTCTGTTCCTTGTGAATCTGCCCTGTTGTGTCCTGCTGGAGACAGCCTAGTGTTTTGCAAGCCACTCCCACGAGAGCCCGCCCACACGCCCACCCCACACCCATCCAACACAGGCGTCACCAGTCAGGTGACCCTGTGAATAAAAGAGCCCGAGTGCACATGCATGTGGCCAGTTTTGAGTACCCTACTGAGGTGTCTGTGTCAATCATTTAGCACCATGCGGGCCTAGGGCCCACAATACCACATTGGTGATGAGCGGGACCTGTCCCGTGTGTATGCTGACAGCAGCATCAGTGTGCCGTGGGGGAAGTGTGGGTGTAGTACAAGGCTCACCCACTGCACCTGCTAGCTTATAAGCTGCTGAAACACGGTGAGGAGAAGACCAACCCTGTGTGTGAGGAGGGTGCCTGTGGTTGTGAGGAACTCGACAGAAGGCGTGTGAACAATCATTCCAAAGCGCCTTGTGTCTCCCTATTACTGGAGCAAAAAGGAGCTGCTCTGAGATACAATGAAACACACCAGGCCATCCGGGTAAGAATACCCTGGCGAAAAAAGGTCACTGCAGCCAGAGGAATGCCTAGGGGCGAGAACAGGGCAGTGCAGAACAGGAGGGACAGTGTTAACAAGAGAAGGAGCCCTTGGTCCCTTAACGTCTTAATGTGTGGAGGGCCTGTGCATGTCCAGGTTCCCACCTGTAGAGATGCCCGAAAGCTGCCCACTCAGCCTTCCCAGTGCGGAAGAAGAAAAGCGCCTTTCCGGCATGGCGCATCACAACTGAGCTGAAACCGGCATTATTGGTGCTGCACTTTGTGTCCCCCAGAGATTCCCCCTGGCTCCCAGTCCGCGTCAGTGCCCTGAGCGCTTAAGTGTCTTCAAAAATCGCCAAACCGGCTCCAGAGGTGGCAGAAAAGTGACCGACTGTGTGGATACTGAGTAAGTGCTCTCCACGCTAGGGAAAGACCCCCTTTGAGACTCCTCAGGGCTCCGTGAGAGTTGCAGCAGTGCTACACAAAATGGTGGATTCCGTGTCTTGAGGATGGAGGAGCCACTAATTGCCCAGGCGCCTTACCGGAACAGAAGGGAAAGTCCTGTGGTGCTCGCGATCCCATGGGGTTCTCAGGAGGAGCGGTGTGTGGGAGTCTACACTGCATGATCACAGCAGCGTCAGACCGCGACTGGAAGAGCTCGTGGAAGGTCTATGCTATGCACATGTGGTCCCAGAGAGGGCGCAAACTGTATAACCGGTGAGGAGGGGACGCACTGCATAGATATGATACGAGCAAGGGGCAGCAGTAGCAATTTCTAGATAGGTCAGCCAGCCTCAAGCTTGCAACAGCGGCAAAACATCCATGTCTGGCCATGCCTGACCACAAATGTCAGCCGATACGCTGTCAAAGATCGTATAATTGAAAGGGGAGAGGCTGCAATGCTGCATTAAAGAGCCTCAGTAGCAACAAACTCCACAATGCAGCAGGAGGGATATAATGAAGGAGGGGGTCGGTGCCTCCCACATAGGCCATCAAACACTGATAGCACCCAGCAGTGGGCTGTGCAAGGCAGGAGCAACCAAGATGGCGGTGGAGTAACAGCTAGAAGCTGGAGATCCACCGGATGAGGCCCAAAATTAGCCTAGGTCCCCCTACTACTGGGATCCTGCTCAAATTACCAACACTCACCACTGCTGTTGCGAATGGGGATGATCTGCGGACTTTGGACCTGTCCCTTCCACCTCTCCTCTCTCCTCTCTTGATCTGGGGCGTGCTGGAGGATGAGGCGGACAATGTTTATCAGCAACACCGTGACCGGTGCTCTTGATGGAACTTTGAAGATGCCCCCTGGGCGGAAACCCTAACTGTCTATACTTCACAGTTCCCGAGTAACTTTGGCTGACGCCCAGTGGAGCTATCCTATGCAGCTATAGAGGAGATTGGCTCTGGTTTTACCCCTCGGCTGGCACCTACCCAGCCGGACATCGGACATTGTTTTCCTCCCGTTGTGTTATCATACCTGCTTTCCCTACCCCTGTTTAACATTCCCTCTCTACCTTTTTACTCCCCATAAGACATGTGTACACGTTAATAACTCACATTATTGTGTCATATTATGTTTTTTTCTCCTATGTCTATACTTGTCCATGTAATTATGTAACCTGTAACTCACTGATCCTCATGTAAAGCGCTCTGATGCCTCTGAGTCTAGCCAGTGCTATATAAAACTTTGCAAATAAAAAATAAAAAATAAAAAATAAAGAGAAGTGCCGTTGCCACAACAGAAGAGCAGCACACCCCTGAGGAACGCCTGCTGCCCCGATGATGGTGTACGGAGGCTGTTCTGCCTCCGACGCTGCCCTAACAGTGACCTGGTGAATAAGGTGCTGATGCAGTCATGAGCAGCCTATCGCTACACCCCTCTAGTAGGAGTGACTCAGCAGTGCGAGAGAATCCCTGGCTGCCTGCTCATGTCCTGCCCAAGAGCGAAAAGAGAGCAGCCTGAACCAGCCCCCGGACCGGGCGAAATGAGCATAAGGTGCGGAGAGGCCCATGGGAATGCAGCAGCCTGACTCATCCCTATCTGCAGGCACGGGCAAGTTCATCAGTCCACGCTGCCAGCATTGGTGACCTTGTGAGCATGGCCACAGCAGCGCCACACAGCGATAGTCCATCGCACTAGGCCAAGGCTCAGAAAGTTCAAAGAAAAAATACAGAAATAAAGAAAGAGGCGCCAAGAAATCGCTGGTGTATGTGCGCTTTACAAGTAATTTTAAACTCAAACTCAAACTCAACGAAGGAAAATGAACTGCCTGCACAAAATCAGGCCGGCCCTGTCCCCGACATGAATAAAAACCTGCACCACCCTGTACTCCTCAGTACACCGCTCGCAGGAGTGATGCGTCCTGCAGCACCACAGCAACCACAGGCCAATTAGTAGAGGGGGCAGCACCACTGTACCTCAATGACTTGTGGGCAACATACCCTGCTTTTTACCAGGACAATCCGCACGCAAGGGCTGCCATGCTCAAACAAATAATAAAAGCACAGGCTCCCCAGTGCATGCAATTTTGAATTCAAACCTGCAATGTGTGTCCCTACCTGCCGGCTGCTGATCTTTTCCCTCTTCTCACACTGCAGGCCCTGCAGCCGTCGGCGCTCTGACTGAGGCCCTGATTCTACTTGCAACATTACGAGTTTTCCTGATGCAACTTTAATGGTGAGAACTGCAGCAGAAAAAAAAACAAAGACTCAGGGCATAACGTATGCCCAGTAATACCATCCCCCTGCAAAGCCAGCAACCCTGCAGACCTGAACATGAGCTGTAATGCTGCTAAGAGGAATGGTAGTTCTACTTCCAAATCTGACTCGATGCACACAAACAATGCACAGCTGCACCAGAGTGGAGCACGAGGAACACTATGCTCAGCTGCACCACTGGTGCCCCTCTTCCAGCACAAGAAAGGAAGACTTGGCACAGCACCTTCAATGGTGCCCAAGGACAATACCAAGAGGCACATGCCCAATGCAAGGCTGCATAAAAGGTGGCAGAGAAAAATGTACGGATGGCATGGTCACAGCGAATGACGGAAGTAACAAAGGAGGATTCAGAGACTAACTAGAGTGGGTGCCTGAAGCTGCAATAACCCCTGCACTGCACCCATTCTGGTCTATCCTTCCCCCATTCCACCAACCTTGTACCCATATAAATTAGCCAACATGCATTGTAGTTATAGTGGACATTTGTTGGCCGCAGTTTATTAGGATTATGTACAAACTCATTTTGGTCATTAGCATAATCCCTGGTCATCTTTGTCATTTGTGAAATTCCATATCTTGGTTATAAATCATACATATCCTTAGCATGTTATGCAGATCACATTGCAGTACATTCTGTACACATCCCCCAGTTCGTAAATGGCACCCAAACCAGTTATTTTGTTAGTTCTTTGTAGTCCTTCTTTTCTTGTCTCTTCTGGGACCACTGTTTGGATGGTTTCCCACGCCCTTTGCGTGTAGGGGGTAGCTTCTCTCCGGAGTTAGGCCCCAACTCGCTACCGATTTGTGCCCTGCTGTCTGGCCAGGTCTGGGCTGCAAGGGCAGTCTCCGTTTGCTACACCTCCTTTGCTCATCCAACTCACACTGCCCTGCGGCATCCGAAAGTGAGTGGCCCTCCTCCTACACACGGCCCTGTCGGTGTGTCTCCTTAGCCAACCATTGTACCGTTTTTTCTCTGCCACGCCGTGGGGAGGCTACCGTCTTCCTGCGGCTCCCCCCTCCGATTTGCTTGTCTCTCTTTTTTTTTTACTTACAGCCTGCCAGGGCCATTGCTCCCCACAGGTTATCCCAGAAGAATCTCATCCGTTCATCTGACAAGTGGACCCCATCCTGGCCATATAGTTCCGGGTGCCACGGATGGCTAAGCCCATACCTGATGGAATAAATGTGAATAGTGATGTTCAATTTTCGTCTGGAGTTATCCACCCTATTTGTGTGACTCTGCTCCTCTCCACTGCATTCTACTGATCACCTCAGACCATATGATGATCGTGCCACCAAACCACCTGTATAGCTTGCCCTGAGGCCTTCCTTCCCATCTGGGCCAGGTTGTTGCCCCCTAGGTGAATGATCAGTATGTCTGGTGCCAAGCTGAGTCTGCCTGCAGGTTCCTGAGGGCCACCGGCAGCTGACTCCATCTCATCTCTGGCTGCCCCAACCAGCAAATGCATGTGCCTTTGGGTCTTCCTGCCATCCAGTGGCTTGCCCGCTGCCACCACGTTTGCATCCTGGTCACAAAGGAGTGGTCTACTACCCACACCAGACGTGGGCGTTTCCTTGCTAGAAAAATGATCAAAATGTCAGGCAGCGCTTGCAGTGGCGGTGGCGCCCTTGCCCCCGCTATCACCCTCGAAGTTGTCCCATCACCCTGCTGTGTGGCATCCCAAGGTGATGAGCCCGGCCACTCACTGTGGCATGCGGCATCCCAAAGTGAGTGGCTCCCCACCCTTGCCAGTGGGATCTAGAGTAACTGGGGCCTGATGTAGGTTTTGGATGCCTGGGACTGCCACCTGCCCACTGCCTGTATCCTTACTTCTGACATGCCGTACCGCGATGCCGAGGTTGCCGCGCTGATCCTGAAAGAGTGGGAGGCGAATGCCTCTGGGGGCAGCCTGGCTTTGGTGAGGGCCTGGCCCATCACTGCTGTGAATTGGAACTTTCTCAGGTTGCTCCCATCCTGATGTTTGAAAAATGGCTCGCCCCCGCTGAGCGAGCTCCCATGTACCTAAACAAGTAGCATACTGCACAATATTTGCTCCCCTGGATGCACAGCAGCTGTATTACAGCCCTCTGTCCTGCCTGGTCCGTTTTGGACCTCCTCAGCACTATCTCCACTGAAGCTGCCCTGGGTCTGATGTCTGTGGCTTGGAGGCACTACCCTGCAGGCCCATGTTTCCTGGGTGCCAACAGCTCGATGATGCGGAATGCGCCAAAGAATGCAGTGGAGAAGGCTGCCTGAAACAGGTGGAGCTCAAATATGTCCTGCACAAACCGCTAGTGCCTCCATCAGCTGGTCCAATTATTTGAAATCTATGGGACGCCTGCTGCCCGCTCTTTCCCCCTCAGCCCGTATACGCCCCTTCAGAGCTGCTTTGTTGTACAGGGATGCTGTGGGATCTTCGCCTTCGTGTATCTTTATGAAATGGGCTATGCCACCAGGTGGGCCTGTGCTCATGACCTTGATTTCTTGTTGGTGATTGCCCCTTGTATGAATAGTTCCACTGCTCTTTGTGTCTCGGCCCTGTTGGTCAGTGTATGTATGCCCCCTATCTGCATCACTGTTTCTGCGTATTACTTGTACCGCCTGACTGCCTCTGAGGTAAGGGCTTGATTTACCAGTGTAGATAAGTCTACCCCCCCCCCCAGGTCCCACAGGTGTTCTAGAAAAGGGGTCATCACCTTGTCCGACCCATGCACCAATTCCCTGAATCTGCGTATCTTCAATCTGGACAGGGCGCCTGCTACTACGTTGTCCACCCGTGGCACATGGCGGGCCTTCAGATCCATGCTCCCCTCCAGCTGCAATTTAACCAACTGCTGCATTAGTCTTAAAGTGTCAGGGCACCTTGCTTATCCTTTACTGATGGCCTACACCACCCCCTTATTGTCTGACCATAGTGTCTTTTAAATCCTGTTTCCATACTGTCAATGCTACTATAATGGGGGACAGCTCCAGGAACGTTATGTTACTGGTGATGCCTACTTGTGCCACTTCTCTGGCCACTGGCCAGCACACCATTTCTTACCCAGAATTGCCCCACAGCCTGTCCTCCCTGCAGCGTCAGTAAATAGGGCTATCTGCCTGGCTGTTACCCAACCTTCTCTCCAGATCAGGACACCGTTCATTTCTGCCAAGAATTTATCCCATATTAGCAAATCCTGCTCAAACCCTGCCCCGAAGGGCATGGTGGTGTTTGTGCACGAAGCCTGTGGTTAACTGGGTGAGGAGCCTGGCAAAGACTGTGTGGATTACCCTAGCTGCAAAATTGTGCATGCCAATCAACCTCGCAGAGTGTTGCTTTGTTGGGGCCGCAAAGGCCCCTCACTTCGGCTCCGAAATCTCTCCCCTTGTCTTCAGGTTACCTGGCTGTTCCTGTGACTGCATACAGTTCTATCCACAAAATAGTTATTTTTGTGGTGGGACCTACTGCCTTTTCAGCCGCCAGCGGGATCCCCAAATCCCTTGATAACTCCTTGAAAGCTGCCAGAGTGTTGCTGCAATCTGGTGACCTGGAGGGGCCTGTAAACAGAAAGTCTTCCAGGTAATGAAGTTTCCCCCCTCATGGGTGTCTGTTGTGCAGGGACCATTCTAGGAAGGAGCTGAATTGTTTGAAATATGCTCAGGATACTGCACACCCCATAGGCATGACTTTGTCAATATACAAGTACCCCTCCCACTGACAACCTCACAGGTGGAAACTTGAGGGATGTTCTAGCAGGAGGCAGAAAGTGGATTCAATGTCCTCCTTAACCGTGAGTGCCTCGTGTCCTGATGACTTTACTAGCTCAATTGCGTCGTCCACCATCGCATACCCCACCAAGCAAGCCTCTCCACTTATCCTGTTGTTTACTGACGACCCCTCACGGAAGGAGAGGTGGTGGATTAATCTGAATTGCCCTGGCTCCTTTTTGGGGACCACTCCAAGAGGAGAGATCATTATACCTTTATTCAAATGTGGAGGGAGGGGCCCTCAATTCTGCCCAAGGACAAATTCTTTCTCAAGTTTCTTGTGTACCACCCCTGGGTGTTCCAGTGCAGATTTCAGGTAGTTTGGCCCATCTACTGGCAGTGGACCTATGAATGGTATCCTAAAACCTTTGTCAAAACCTTTCACTAATATTGCCACGCATGTCTTGTTAGGGTATTTGTTGGCTAGCCTGCGAAGTTGCTGTGTGTTAATTGGGGATCTGGTTAGCTGGCAGTTGTCTAACCCTTGTGGCTCTCCCCGCTTCTGTGTTTGCGCTATTGTTTCCTCTTCTTAGTATTCTTGTCCCCCTTGTGATCTTGCTTGCGCCAACAACCAGCCACTGCATGTCCACTCCCTCAATTGGAACATGTGTGTTGGAATTTGAATGATGAACCCCATGTGCATTCCCCGGTGTCATATTTCCAGCAGACTGCTGTCGCCCCACTGGAGGTGGGTGGTTTCCCTGTGCTATGCTTAGACCTGTGAAAGGACTTGCCCTTCCCTTTGTAGAAGGAACCCCTAAAGGACTGGTTGCTTTTGCCTGCCCAAGGCTTCACTTCCTTGGGTACCAACATTTTGTGCATGAACCTAGAGATGTCCTCCTCATTCCAATCCATCTCTGGGTGCCTTTGCATTTTTAGACTGAAACCCTTGTCGTATTCCAGCCATGCGTCCCCGGGAAACTGCCTTTGCGCCCAATGAATATTGGCCTCATATAACCAAAGGTCTGCTGCGCAGTGCAGAAATTTTTCAACTATTATGCACACCATTATTCTAAAAGCATCAAGCCAATTATCAAAATGTCTTTCCTTTCTCTCCTAGTGCTTCTCCCTTCTATCCTCATCCTTCTTATCGCAGGCTGTGAGATCCAAACCCTCTAATTGGATCTGTAGCAGGGAAATAATGTCCCAAACTCTTTCCTCTATATCCTCTCCTTGACTGCCAGAGGGATGAGGCTTGCTAAACGTGTTGCTCTTGTGGTCATGGAGGCTGGACCTGGTGATGATCTGGTACATGCCTCTGTGGCTTCCGCTTCTCGTGCTGGGTTGCTTGCAGACTTTCCTGCCGCACGCAGCCTGGGTCTAATAAGTGCCATGGCAGTCCAGATACTTCCTCTGTACACTGTGCCCCTGTGTCCTCAGCCCCTTGAGCAATAGGGGTGCCATTGATTTTAAACATTCTTGCACAATTGCAGTAATATGCTCACCATTTGCAGCTCTGCTGTGGGTCTCTCCATGGTCACCTGCCATCGCCAGGATGGCTTCAGGCGGCACGTCCTTCTTCTGTGGCTTCTTTTGGGGGGCTTTCTTCTGGTGCTGTTTGGGCTCAACCTTCCTACTTCTTTTGGGTGCCAGTGAACCAGTGTCTCCAGCTGCTTGACCCCCTGAGCCATCTCCTCCTTCCTGGCCCGAATGTATCTGTAGCCATCCATCGCCATGCACTGCAGAAACTGCCTGGATCTTCCTCAGCAGGTCTGTGAGCTCCTTTGGCTGCCCTCCTTGCACTGCCATTGCTCCTGGCAGGGTGCTGTCGCCGTCTTGGATGCACCAAAGACTTCCTTTGCACAATCACTCTGCATGTTGCGTGCCACACCTGCTTGCCTGCTCCTTTCTCCTAGTTCCGTCAAAATTGATGATGGCCCCTTTAATTCTCTCTCCTTGGAGTTGCTTGGCAGGGCCTGGTGGCTGCAACAATAGTCCGTGTTGCTCATAGGTAGGAGCCGGCCACCAGGAGTGTTGGAGCTGGTGTGAGCGTGTGCCTGACGGGGACTCACACGCTGCTTCAGTGTCGGGCAGGAGCTTCCCCTCGCTGCCTTGCACACCCCGGGTGTACCTGGAGACGCTTTAATTAGATGTCGCCGTCAATCAGAGGTGGCCAGGCATGTCTCAACGTAGGGGCTGCTGCCACAGAGTAAGTCCCCAACCGGCGGCTCGACTTACTTCTGCAAAAACCTGAGCGGATGGGGGGGGGTGGGGGGGGGCAACCACCCGGCACAGTTGACCGCGGCTCCGGCAGCTGCAGTGATCGAAGGAGTGGGCACACCCCGGGCTCAGTAGCACTATGCACCGGGGCAGAGAGGAAAACCCCCCTGCACAGCTGATCGTGGCTCTGGCCGCGGTGGTGATCAAAAGGGAGCAGGCACCCCTAGGCCTGGCCACGCAGTGCTCCGGAGCGGCGGCGAGGATGGGGTGGAACAAACACCAGGTGCAGCTGATTGCAGCTCCAGCCATCGCGGGGATCAAAGAAGAGGGCACACCTTCTGGCTTAGGGCTCTAAACCATGCTCATCCCTCGTGTCCAGAAGCGCTTTGTAGCTGATCTGATGACTCCTCTGGCAGCGTTTCGCCTCGCAGCAGTCTGGTTGGAAAAGCCGGAAAACTGTCTGAAAAACAGTGCACCGCTCCCCCGCTCCACGAAGATAGATGCTACATGGGGGAGCAGTGGCTCATGTCTCCCCACACCTTTCCAGCCATGTGGGTGCTGTCCACCCATTAGGGGGTTTGTATCTCACCAGGACCCCCATTGGAAGGGGACCTTGCGCCACTGTGGCACTCGTGGGGGGGACGTGGACACCTTGTACTGGTACTGGGTACTTTTGGACACCCAGAACCAGTTCTCCTCCCAGGGCTCAGCGTGGGTTATGGTGCCGACCCCTGAGCATCTCCCCCTTTGGGGGTGCGGCAGCCTCTGCAATAACACCCACTGCTCAAATTCTCCCACAGACTGGAGCCCCTACATTAAAAGGAGAGTGGTAGAGGAGCACATCCTGGTAGTCTCCTGCAGGAAGCACAAGAGAGGAGCAGCCACCACGTTCAATGCACGAGACAGACTGAGCGTCTACTCGATGGTGCACAAAGACAGTGAATGGCTACATGAAGGAATGTGTGCCGGACAGCTGCCCAAGCACCAAACAGCCACTGTTGTCCAATCAAGGAGAATGTCACACAGATTTATCAACCCTGCCAAGCTTGCAGAAACCAAGGCAGAATCCAACGTCATGGTGGCACAGCTTCAAGGTGCAAGAGCATTGCCCTTGAGTGAAGAGTAGGCGGGAGGGAGATTACCTGCCATCTGCGAAGCACCAAGGAGATCCCAGAGGAGGGTCTGTATGTTCCGAACACAGGAAGGAGATCAGGTACACCCTAATGGCAATGGCACTGCCCATAGTGGGCCAGAGACTATTCAGGGAGTGCTCTCAGTGCTGCCCTAAGACTGTCGTGCATCAGCCCGTTACAGGCAAGAAGAGAGTCACAAGTTCCCTACTTGAAGAGGCCAAGTTCCCTAGTGGAAGAGGCCACAACTGCAAAAAGAGAGGAGATTTTCACCTCCCTCAGCGATCCTGAATTGCAGCCAAAAGACCTTGTTGAGGAGAAGAAGGGGATGGAAGGCGCTGCAGAAGTATCCATCAAAGCACACCTACCTCCACTGCCATCCATGAAATGGCTGACGCACCTGAGAAGATGCCCAGTCCTATAGATAGGACCAGACCGGTGTGTGGTCTGTGATGGGAGTAGATGCATAGTCCAAAGGACATGACAGAGTGAGCAGGAGGTCCCTGTGAGAATGCGTGGCCTGTCGCTAATTTCAGAGCATGTGTAGAAAAGACACGCAATGCGTGGCCTGTCGCCACTTTGCAACATTTACAAAGAAAACATGTGGCCACACGCCATATTACAGAGGAATTAAGAACAAAGGAAGAAGGGAGCCTAGCACCTTGCCACAACTGCAAAGAAGAAAAGGAGTGGGACCAAGGAAGAAGAGATCATGGCGCGTTGCCAAAACTGAATGGAAGAAAAGGAGTGGAGAGATAGGAGGGTGGCAATCCTGTCACAGAAAAGCAGACAACCACAGGTGCGTCAGAGAAGTCAACAAAGGGCAAAAGAACGAGTACTCACACCATTAGCTGAGTGCACCTACTAATAGAAGCCAGCCACTGGGGTGCGGTGACATCACGAGAGATAGTTCAGTTGGAGTACCAAACGTAAGCCGCCTACATGCGTGAACAGTGTATCTGCCCCATGCTAAACAGTGTGAGCATCCAGCCACCTGTCACCGGCTGCTTAAAGTGAATGTCCTCCCTGTTTGCTTATACACATGCTGAATAAGAAGAGCTGCAACAAGTGTCCGACAAGCTATATGATTGCAGAGACCCTCCAGTCACCCTTACTCCGTGTGGGTTAGCACCACCTGTCGTACAAGCCGTCTCATGGCAGCCACTCCATCATTTGGAGCATCAAAAAACATAACTGGAGTCCTGCACCATTGCCATACAGTGATGATATGAAGAACCAGTGACCATTTGTTTAACTGGTTTACAACCTGATTCAGGGAGCGAGAGCATGTTCTGAGCAGGACACATCCACCCCTGACGTTGCACGAGTGACTAGGCGGTGGCTCTGAGGGGGTCTTGCGGCTGTCCAGATGCAGACATGTGCAAACCCAGTGCAGCCCATAGGCAGGTCCGTGGAAATTCTTCCAAGGGTCCTCTTCCATGCGTGAGAGATGGACTTTACTTTGCCGCACCAATGGATTCCAGGAAGTATCCAGGCCATGCAACAGAGAGTTAACAGGTCACAGAATGCCAAGACCGTCTTCAAGGGATCAAGCGACATCAACGTCAAGTATTTACAATGGACTCCACCTACACCCCTGTTGCACCTATGTATGAACTATAAGACATCAATTGCCTCACAGCAAGAGTATGTGGGACCGACTTTCATCCAATAGGTGGACTGTCAATCAACTAACGCAAAGCTGAAAGGCCTGGAATTCATCAGCACCATGTTTGTGTCCAAATGTACCTGGTTAAAGTATGGATATGTACCAAGATGCCCGGGTGCTCCCAGCTGCACCTGTCCACCGCTGTCCTGCGGACTCCATCTCAGAACTGGGAGACTTTCAGTTATTTTCAGTTGTATTCTCATTCCTTCCGACAGTTTGGACTTTAGTTTGTTGTTTTTTTGTTTTTAATAAAATTTGGGAGGAATGCTTTTCCTGGCTCGACACAGTCTAGTGTTTTGCCAGCCACTCCCTCGAGGGCCGGACCATGCACCCACCCCACACCCATCCAATTTACCACCATGCGGGCCTAGGAACACAGGGGAATATTATCAAGGAATGGCCTTAAAATTATCGCCGCTTTAGTGGCAGAAAACTGATGGTAAAGCGGCGATAATGGGCTTGATAATACGCCCTTAAGAATTCCAATAGAAGCCCATGTTCTGTTGTGAACATGGGCTTCTATTTGAATTCTCAAGGGCGTATTAACAAGCCCATTATCGCCGCTTTAGCCGCAGTTTTCTGCCGCTAAAGCGGCGATAATTTTAACACCTTTCCTTGATAATATGCCCCACAATACCTCATGCCCCATGGAATCAATAACAGCTCTTCTGGATTTACCAAAGTTCAGTTACGCTGCAGTCCTGAAAATCTGTTATTCTGCCTACAGGCCATGGCCACGATCAGCTGGTAGAAGGATATTTTTCTTCCATTTGCAAAATCCTTGACTGGACATTCAAATCCTCACATGGAAGTGGGGAAACTTAGGAAAAACATGCTTGTTGAGCAATGTTGAACCCTGTGTCCTTTGTCTGGCACGAGCGTCTCCCAGAACATCCGAAGTATGGAACAAATATGGGAAACGTTTGCTGTTACATTCTTCATGCCTTGGTCATACAAATTGAACTGCTCAGGTGCTTTTTGTTTTACAATGTACTAATTTGCCCCGAGGAACTACTTAGCGCCTCTTGGCACATTTCTAAGGGCGAACTATTTGCTCCATTTCTTTTTCGGTAGTGTCTGTGTGCTGTTTTGCAGCTGCAAAAACAATGTTCTTTTTTTTTCTCACTGGAATGGACTAATGAATATGACGAACAGCGCTCGCTTCCATAAGCGAAACATCACACAAATATGCAAAGTAATGATAAATGCACCTCAGTGCAAATCAGCACATATCAGCAAAATTACACTACTGGCACAATATATGTAATATAGCTATTAAAATTCACAACCACCCTTCTTGAACACGACACTTTATACAAAAAATAAATTTTGGAAATATTTTATTTTAGATACTGCAGAGTAGTGGCAGAAGTAGTAATTATGCAGTAGTTTATGTAGCAAAGAGCAATTTATGCAGCAGGTTATGCATCTAAAGATTTATTATTTAAAAACTTGTGTAGCTTCGTTCTTTACCTATTATTGCATGTTAACATTTAAACAGTGATGGAAGAATAATTCAATAATTGAAACACAAACGCGTAAGACTGAAATTTTAATATATAAAATAGACACAGTACAAAATGTTATTCATCAATATTTAATTAATATTTTGTCTGGCTTTGGAACATGGGAACACTAATTGTTTAATTCTGTCCTCAGAAATCCGTCCCTGTCTCTCAGAGTAAATTGGTTTGTGTACACGAAAGCTGCGCTCTGCATCAGCTGAGTTTGATACACTGTAGAGTGGTAAGAAATCCTAAGACGTTACAGACAGCCGCACTTGTCGGGGCCATACATGGACATCTTATGTATACGTTTTTTTTAAAGGAGCTACAGATGGTGTCCTTGTGGGAAGCTCCTGATAAACTTAGACAGGAAACTGCAGATGTGATTAAAAAACATTCTCATGAATACACGCAGATAAAAAAACTCTTGGAGTTGAAGCCAAGTTCTATCATGAGTAATCAATCAGATGAGCATTCAGTCATGTCTCACCCAAAGATATGTAAAACCTATTCTGACTGACTCTCTCTCACTGACTGACTCTCTCACTGACTGACTGACTCTCTCACTGACTGACTGACTCTCTCACTGAGTGACTGACTCTCTCTCACTCACTGACTGACTCTCTCACTGACTGACTCTCTCACTGACTGACTGACTCTCACTCTGACTAACTGACTCTCTCACTGACTGACTGACTCTCACTGACTGACTGACTCTCTCACTGACTGACTGACTCTCTCACTCACTGACTCTCTCACTCACTGACTCTCACTGACTGACTGACTCTCTCTCACTGACTCTCACTCACTGACCCTCTCATTCACTGACTGACTCACTAACTGACTGACTCTATCACTCACTGACTGACTGACTGACTCTTTCTGACTGACTGACTAACTCTCTCTCTCACTGGCTGACTGGCTCTCACTGACTGACTGACTGACTCTCACTCACTGACTGACTCTCTCACTCACTGACTGACTCACTCTCACTGACACTCACCCTCTCTCACTGACTCACTCACTCTCACTGACTGGCTCCCTCACTGACTGACTGACTCTCTCATTGACTGACTGACTCTCACTGACTGTCTCTCTCACTGGCTCACTCACTCTCACTGACTGACTCACTCTCTCTCACTGACTGACTGACTCACTCTCACTGACTGACTGACTCACTCTCACTGACTGACTGACTCACTCTCACTGACTGACTCACTCTCACTGACTGACTGACTGACTGACTCTCACCGACTGACTGACTCACTCTCACAGACTGACTGACTCACTCTCACTGACTGACTCACTCACTCTCACTCACTGACTGACTCACTCTCACTCACTGGCTCACTCACTCTCACTGACTGACTGACTCACTCTCACTGACTGACTCACTCTCACTGACTGACTCACTCACTCTCACTCTCACTGACTGACTCACTCTCACTGACTGACTCACTCACTCTCACTGACTCACTCACTCTCTCTCACTGACTGACTGACTTACTCTCTCACTCACTGACTGACTCACTCTCACTGACATACTCTCTCACTGACTGATGGACTCACTCACTCTCACTGACTGACTCATTCACTCTCACTGACTTACTCATTCACTCTCACTGACTGACTCTCCCACTCTCTCACTGACTGACTCTCCCACTCTCTCACTGACTGACTCTCCCACTCTCACTGACTGACTCACTCACTCCCACTGACAGACTCTTACTGACAGACTCTCTCATTCTCATTGATTGACTAACTCTCCCACTCTCTCACCGACTGACTGACTCACTCTGACTGACTGACTCACTCACTCTGACTCACTCCCTCACTCTGACTGACTGATTGACCCTATCTCAGTGACCGACTCTCTCACTGACTGACTCTTGCTAAAAGACTGACTCACTCTCACTGACTATCTTACTGACTCACTCTCTTTCACTCACTGACTCACTCTCACTCACAGGCTGACTCTCACTCTCACTGACTCTCACTCTCTCACTGACTGACTCTCTCACTCTCACTGACTGACTGACTCTCACTAACTGACTCTCTCTCACTGACTATCTCACTAACTGACTGACTGACTATCACCCTCCTGTTATTTATGCCCCACCATAACAAAAAACCCACAACAAGCAACCATTGGGATTTGCTCTGCTAACAAAGTAATAAAACTGTATTTCTTAACATCTTGTGAATGGCAAACAAGTATTACTACTACACCGCCATGCAGTAATACAGCCAGAACCCATCCTGCGGTAATACATACCCATTATTAATTAATCAACTAGTACGTTCCAGTCACGTTCTAAAGTTATCCTTGGATCATCCATGAGTAATGCAGCCTCATTCTGAAGTCATCACAAAATGATTCTGTAATAATACAGCCCATCCTGAAATACTCAAAGGATCATCCTGGAGTAATCCAGCCTAATCTGAAATCATCTTGGGATCATTCTGAGTAGTACATGGTCATCACATGTTTTCCACTGATGTAATCAGGGACCCATCCTGGAGTAATCCACCCTAATCCTGTAATCAGCATGGGATCATCTGGTAGTAGTTCAAGCTCATCAATCTTTTCCACTGAAGTAATCAGGCCCTAATCCTGGAGTAGTTTCTCTGATGACTCTAGATAAAGTCATCCCATTTAAATATTTTGCCCTGTGGGAAGACTTCAGGATGGCTTCGGATGACATCCCCAGTTAATTGCAGGAATAGCCTGGCTGAAGTCATCGAATGACTTCAGAATCACTCCAGGATGATCTTCCTTTTGGACTTGGGATCTATGGCCTCCCGTTCCCATAATGTGTGAATGTGCTGTACCCTGAATTGCAGCAAACATTGTACCTAAAATTATGTTTGGGTATCCTCCCAACCAGGGATTTTCTTATACGTATACATATACTCAACAGTAGATACAACCGCTGTGCTAGTCGCTTTGGTGGTCTGGACGAGCTAACCCATTTTATTCTGTTTTGCAAAAGTTATGTAGTAGCACGGCAGCGGGGGCTCCTCCCCCTCTGGAAATTCTATGAGGTTAGATGTATTAAACCAGCAAGGGCATTATGTATTAAACCAGATGATAAAATCTGGTGGTCACCTCCATAGCGTCATATTTACGGGTTAATTGACCTTGCCTGAGAGAGTTGCCTTCCACTCTGGGTATATCTTCAAGTAGATAGGCTCCGCAAACCTGGTTGTCTCTGATAATAGAACATGCTGCTCTCGTTTGCATAAGTTGCACAATTCTGTACCATTTTTATGAAATGCAACTATTACCCCCAGGTGGGTTGGCAGATTATGTACAGCGGGAAAGAAAATAGCTCCCACATGTTCTTTTTTTAACTGGCAGTGACACATACATTTTTCTCTCATTTAGGGCCAGAAGTAGGTCGCCAATTACCGGTCGGTAACGGCCGATTTCGGCCGTTACCGACCGGTAATTGGTTTTTGAGATGTAGGGGCCATTATTTTACAGAATCGGTAAATTTACCGATTCTGTAAAATACCGAATCGGTAAATTTACCGATTCGGTAAATCCCAGATGTAGGTAGCACTGTTTACAGTGCTACAGGCCTTCAGAATTCGATATTTTATCACCCAATACAATTGGGTGGTAAAATACCGAATTCAGGTGTACATGCACATATGTGCATGTACACCTGTACCATGTAACACACAGACATGCCCTTTGGGCATGTATGTGTGCCACATGGCACACACGCCTGGAATTGGGGTGCTACAGGGTGTCAAATTGACACCCCGTTCACCCTTGCAGGATTCGGTATTTACCGATTCGGTAAATACCGAATCAGTATTTCCCATTGATTCCTATGGGCTTCAAGGCCCATAGAAATCAATAGGAAATACTGATTCGGTATTTACCGAATCGGTAAATACCGAATCATACCGATTCGGTAATTCTAAAATAAGAATTACCTACATCTGCCCCCTTCCTTTTTACCTACTCTTAAATACCGAATCGGTATGATTCGGTATTTAAGAGTAGGTAAATAGGAATTACCTACATCTGGCCCTTAGAATGTTGCCTCCAACGGTAATGTGCACTTTTTGTCTCACTGCACTTCCGCTTTATTGTACTCAAAAAATGATATATTTTTTAAAGTAAGTTATGTGGCCGTAGTGCAGATTATAAAAAGAAGGTTCATTAGATCTTAGTTACAAGTAGGTAAGTAGACAGCTAAGCCCCACCAGGAGCAGCATCCTTGCTGTTCAGCCCATATCTTCAACTGACACAATCCAACATCGAGGGCTTTGCTCTCAATTGCCATTTGTACGCAGTGCATTGAAAGGGTGGTGGTACTTATGGATTCCACTAAAGTGTCAGGGACCTTTAAGGATGCCACGGTCTGGACACTAATTAAACACGATGAAGCAGGAGATTTTATGCAAGACCTGAGATTGCCACTTACAAGATGAAAACATTATTGGAATTTCAGAGTAAATCCTTCAATGCCTGGCCTCTCATAGAACACTAAAACTTTTACACCTGCGTGATTAGACCACCACGAGTCCCCAGCTAAATACATAGTCTAGCTTTTGAGATGTTTCAAGCAAAAAACACGCCTGTCATGTCATTGTGTATTTACTTGCCATTGTACATATGTGCAGCCTGCCTCACTCCTAGGTAGATATATTCTCCATTGCAGAGAGTGGTGTTCCCTTAGTCATAGCTGTTTGAGTTGAATTCTCTCCATAGATTTTCATAATAAGGCATAGGGGTATAAAGCCAGAGGGTAGGTTCTCATTCTATACCACTGTGCTTCTCAAGGACATCAATGAGTCTTTGAAATGGAGGTCTGTAGGTGCATACAATTTGCTACAGAAACCTAATATTCAGAAACCAATGGGCTCAGAAAGCAAGTGAGACTAGCAAAACTCTGCACGCATGTGTTACGTAACATGCTCATTCTAATGCAAATTAAAGCAGAGTCTAAATTTCGACGTGCTTTTGATATAAATAAACAATTTTATCTCTGGGAAGCATGGCTGTTGTGAGCTGGTGGACCATTTATTCATGCAACCATCTAGCTGAAATAGGTTACGGTCACGATGACGAGAGAATCAGATTTAGGTGTGGGAATACTGTGTATCTAGAAATAACATTTCTGACTGGCATTCCGGCACCGAATTCTAGCTACTACTGGTAAATCCCACGGAATAGGGAAGATATAAATAGACCAATTTGTTCCAGGTCAAATTCCGGCCCGAATTCCCAATTCTTTTGGGATTAACTTCCCCATTTATCACCTGATGTGATAAATGGGGTTTTGCTCTCCCATTTATTGGAGATTAGCTGTCCCATTACCTCTCCCATTTACAACCTGCTATGAGGAGATGGCAAATGGGAGTGGGGAGGCCTGTGCAGGGTGGATTGAGAGGTGGGGATGAGAAGGGCGCCAGGGAGCAGAGGAGCATGCGAAGTGGAATGGGGTAGCGTTCTGGGCTCCCCTTGTCATAGGAGAGGGTCAGCCAGGGACCAACAGGGCTGGGCTCCTCATGCAACCCAACCCCTATGTCATTTTACTACCCATATTTTCCAGCTGGTGAAATTTACCCTGGTGTTCCTGCACGTAGGAAATATGGGTGCAGGATCACTGGGCCAGTTATAATCAGAGACATGGCCAAATGTACTAAGAATTGGTTCACAAAAAGTGGATGCAAATTGTGCACCAACTTTTTGCAAATCAATTCTGATTTTGCAAATAGACCTATGCACTTATAGATGGGTTCGTTAGATGACCATTCGGAGTGGGTCAAATATTCAACTTACCTCATCAATATTTAAGTAGCAACTTACTCTGACTGGATGCCCTCAAAAGGATGCTGGGGTCTGAAGACCCCGATGTCTGTGATTGCATTTAAATTAGCACGTTTTTTAAAAAAATGCAGCCCGCTTCACTTAAAGGAAGTGGGTCTACATTTTAGAAAAGTATGTACTTTTTCAAGAGTTGCCAGTGGTCCCGTGGGCCACTGTCCATACTCAAAGATATTTTCTATTTACATTCACAAAGGGGAAGGGGACCCTGTTTATTAAAGGGTTACCACCTTCTTTGAGGAGTTGTAACCTATCAATGGTTTTCAGCTGAAATTGCAGTCACAAACCATTGATACATAGCATTGAAAATCCAAAATTTGGAAGGGATGACCTAAGCATGATCCTTCCAAATTCTGACTTGTGATGCATTTCAAAGCTATTTTGTGAGTAAGTAACCCATTACCCAATCACAAAATTGGCTTGATACATTTGTAACAGTCATTTAGTGACCACAAGCTCTATGATTTGACGAATCACCATCTTTGCAACCTCTATATGGCTTTGTACAATGGCCTGCAGAATTGTGATCCCACTCGGGGATACCGCTATACAAATCATGTAATCAGTGTGTTGCAAAGTAAGTCCAGTGGCTGTAACACAGATCATAAAAAGAAGGTTCATTACATCTTTTTTACCAATAGGTAAGTAGGAAGCTACGCCCCCAGGAGCAGCATCTTTGCTTTTCAGCCCATATCTTCAACTGACACTCAATCCAACACAAACACTCTCAACATTCTACATGACCTCACACACTGGCTGAGCAGCAGGGAATTGGAATGCTGAGGAGGATGCATTAGGTTACAACACATATCCCCCTTTATATAAACAACAGGAATTACAATTGGAAATATCATAGTACGTAAGATGATAAATGATAAAATAGTCCTCTGACATCAGATTCAATAAATCACAGCTTTGAAAGATAACTAGAATATAATCCTGCAATTAAAATCCCAACAAAATAATCCTGCGCTGACTTCGAGAACTGAAGCCACCACAGGTGTGTAACACGGTATAACACTGGCACCTTCACTCACCCCCTTCTGCACACACAACGTTTTGCACACCTGACAGGACCGAGGGTCTCAGGTAAAACACACTGGGATACACAACCCCACAGCGCACACAATTATTCGCACACCTGAACAGGACCAACAGTCTCCTGTAAAACACACCTGGGTACACAACCCCACAATGCACACAATGTTTTGAACACTTGACGGGACTGAAGACCTCAGTTAAAATACACCATGGTACACAACCGCAAAACCCATACCACTTCTTGCTCACCTGATGGAACTAAGGGTCTCAGGTAAAACACACCAGGGTACATGACCCCGCAATGTACACAACATTTTGCAAACCTTATGGGACTGAAGGTGTCAGGTAAAACACACCAGGGTTCACGACCCAACAACACATACCACTTCTGGCACACCTGACGGGACCAAAGGTTTCAGGTAAAACACACCAGGGTACACGTCCCCACAATGCCCACAATGTTTTGTACATCTGATGGGAACTAAGATTTTCGAGTAAAACACACCAAAGTACATGACCCCATGCCAGAGTACACAACTTCACAATCATAAAAACAGGGTACTTGACCCTTACAACTCAACAGTTTTCTGCATAACACATGCCACACACCTTAGAAGACTGGGTAATCATTTTAGACCTCCACACAAGCATGACATAGTACACACAGGCAGAAACTAACAAAAGCCTTAATATAAACACCACCAGAAAATTACGATGAACATCCAAACTATACACCCAAACCTAGACTGAGCATTCTACTAACATTTACCTTCTCAAGGTCACCAAGAAGAAAGTAAAGCACTCAAAGAAAACCACTCCTTAGCAGGTAACATTCATTAAGCATGGTATGAATGAAACACACAGCAGCAGTACTGTTACCTCCTGATGTAAAATATTATCAATAGCTGTAATTTCCTAAATTTCTTCTTTCTCCTGTTTTAGTAATTGTTGGTTAAAATTAGAGCACTCTTGAAGTGTAGGCATTAAACAGATTATATATTTGCCTTCTTCAAATTAAATTGGACATTTGCTGTGCTACTTTGTTCTTAGAGAAAAAAAGTTTGTTGATAAGTCAACTTTGTAAGGTACTTCTGCCCTCCTTTGTCAGAATTCCATCTCTAATGTCCTTGAGAATATTTCTCTACTCCATGTCAGATACTTGATGCATATTCTTCAGTAGTTTGTTGCATTTGAAGTTTAACCAAATGGTTACATTGCCAATACTTCCCAAATGATTCTGAGTTTCATCATGGAGAAGAGTCTTGAAAACAGGCTGTCCTTTGATAGTGGAAAGTTGCAGTAGGTCACACCAAAGACAATTAAATATTTTCCTCCAAACAGCATATCATACCCAGTTTTTTTTAATCTGTTGCATTCTCAAGTGTTAAGTTTGAGACAATGCTTACCTCATTGATGATTAAAAGCTTCAGTTTCTTCAATACTCTTGATACCTCATGACAAGATTCACTGAATACCTTCTGGTATTCCAGTTTATTGTCATGTTCAACAGGTAGCATTAGTAGTTGATGTAGAGTAATTTCTTTAATGTTGTGTGCAGCTAATCCAGTTGGTGCTATTACTACACACAATCAATTGGATTATGTACTCCTCTGTAGGGCAGTGGTGAGAACTTTAATTAAAAGTGTTATTGTCAAGGGCTATAATTAGCGACTGCCTGACTGGCATCCGCATTGCTGTTAGCCCAGCTGCACAATAAGAGGGGTGAGGAGGAATAACAGAAAACAACTATTGGAGGCTACCACAGATTGCTATTTGTGGAAATCCAGAAGGACCTGGGAATGTTCTTTGCTATTTAGGTTTGGAGCGGATAAAGTAAAGTGTTGGACCGGCCTCGTGGCGTGGTCCGACCCCTCCCGCATGGCGGGTCCCGGACTAATGCTACCCCTGTTCCCCGGACGAGAACCACACCTGCAGCCCTCCGGGTCACCCCCCCAGCTCTTCCCCGACGGAACCCAGACTCGTAACCACAACCTTCTCGGCTGGCCCGGGCCCTTTGCCGAACCACCGTCCCCGACCCAGCCGCCATTTTGGACCCTTCACGGCCAGGCCTCGTGGCCTCGGGTCGACCTCCGCCTCAGGCCCAGCCAGGCCCCGACATCGAGGCACCACCATCCACCCAGGGGGTAAAGAGACCACTTGGCGAGTCAATGGGAGAAGGAGTGTCGATGGCTCCCCTCCGCCTGGTTTCGATCGCCCCCAGCCTCCCTGGGCACTGGCTCCACCCCCCTGCTGGGTGTCTGGACTCCCTCATCCCGGACCCCCGACCTCCAAGTGCGAGGGTCCGGACATCAAAGGGCGCCAGACCTATAACTGGGGGAGCTCCAGAGCAGGAAGGCAGTTGTATCCTGGAGTCGAGAGACACAGAGACGAACTCATCCTTGGAGGCCTGCTGGCGCTGCCTCGGCTCATCTTCGTGAACTATCCTTGAAGGCCTGCTGGCGCTGCCGTGGCTCATCCTCGTGAACTATCCTCGAAGGCCTGCTGGCGCTGCCGCGGCTCATCCTCGTGAACCATCTTTGAAGGCCTGCTGGCGCTGCCGCGGCTCATCTTCGTAACCCAACCTTGACAGCCTGCTGGCGCTGCCGCGGCCCCTTCTTGCGAACCCTCCAGCTCGAGGATTGAGAGCTATACACCAGCTACCCCTGTACCGGCCCGGTACTGAGACTGTCCCGCTACCCCCCTTTCCCCCAGAGACTAGAATTGAAGGGATCATCGTATCCTGGTCCTGCTGTATCGTCAAGTTTAACCTGCCTAAGAATACAGATAAAAGTGTACAGAACCTATCTTTGTGTGGCGTCCATCTGTGGGGGGGTAGTTGCTCGTCCGTATGATCTAAGGAGAGGGCCCTCGCCAGGAGGCCTCTCCCCCTCGCTCGGCCGACCGTCCGGGTCCCCGTCTAACATTGGTGGCCAGTGGCGCGATCCGAGCCGACGCATAATCGTACGGAGAGTAACTCGCCCCACGACGCACAGCAACCATGTCGACAAAAGAGACCGGAACAACCGCAAAATTCCAAATGGAACGGCTGGAAGAATACAGCCACAAGGAAATGAAACAATTCTGCATAGACTTGGGCATCGCTACCACGGGACTGAGCACCAAAGACGACCTCAAGCACGCCTTGGAGTCGTGGGTGGAGACGGGAGCGTCCCCACCCCAAAACGAAAGCATCGAGACCACGGAAACAGTTGCAACACCCGAAGAAGAAAGAAGAGTGGGCCTCTCTTCTGAGGAAGCCCGAGAACGGGAGAGGAGCCGTCTCCATGAGTTGGAACTGGCTCGACTCCGCTTGGATGGGGAACTAAAACTAGCGGAACAAAAGATAGCCCTCGAACACTTACGGCTATGAGAAGAACAAGAAGAGAAAAAAAGCCAGAGGGAGCTGGAAGAGAAGAAACTAGCGTACAAACACGAGCGCAGTTTAAAAGAATTAGATATTCGACGACAAAACAAAGACCTCGGCATCCCCGAGAACCAGAGCTCCGCTCCCCCTATGGACACCAAGGTCCACATTCCCAAAGATGTTGTCCGAGAGTACTACCGGAACGACGACATCCAGCAATGGTTCAAGGCCTACTAGGTAGCCATGATCTCCCACCGTATCCCGCGAAAAGACTGGGGATTCGGGTTGTGGGGGAGATTCATCAACGAAGGAAGAGATGTCCTGCTACAACTCCCCGATGCGGAGATGACCTCCTACGAACACATGAAAGCCGCCCTTCTCACTCGCTATGGGCTCACCCCCGAGATGTACCGGCAGCGATTTCGGGACTGTAAAAGAATCCCCGGTACCACCTGGGTGGAATACGTGAACTTTTTTAGCCGAACTTTCGAGGGGTGGATCAAAGGCAGCCAGGTCACCACCTACGAACAACTATTCGATCTCATTGTGTGGGAGCACCTATCCAATAATGGTTTCGTTGAACTGAGACAGCACCTCCTCGACAGCAAGCTGACCGAACCCCGGAAACTCACCATCGAAGCGGATCGATGGGAGAGCACCCGGGTCCCCCGGAATTGGCAGAGCGAACAAAACAGAGCCTCCCAGGGGTCCCACCGTCCGCGAGGGGGAGGAGGAGGCCAGGGTCGGGGCAGGGACACCGCCCCGGTGCCCCCCACTAGCAATCCCCCGTCTCCGGCTGGAAGAGGCAGCCCTCCGACGCGACCGGGATTCCGCTCCAACCATATCTGCCACAAATGCCAGCGGCCCGACCATTACGCCAATGATCCCAACTGTCCGAGAAACCAGTCAGTCCAGGCCCCGGATCCAATGAATCGCCAGATCACCGCCGTCGCCCTCGGAGAAGAGCAAGGCGAAGAAGAAGCCGAAGAGTGTGAGCAATACCAGACAGAATGGGAACCTGCAGCCATGTCCCTGGTGTGTCTAGGAGAAAGGGACATGGTCCCGCGGGCCCCCATCCCAGCCAATACACAGAAATACAGCCAGTGGGTCACCATTAATGGACTCCGGGCCGAAGCCCTCCGCGACACGGGGCCAGTGTGACCGCAGTCCACTGCCACCTGGTGACCCCGATCAAATTTTGCCCAACGTACTTTGTCCAGTACGGTCGGCGGACAACTCCGAAAGCCTGTGCCAGATGGCCCGTGTCCCCTTCGAGTGGGGGGGGAGTGTCGGGCATGCTGAAAGTGACCATCAGAGACGATGCCCCCGTGGACTGCCTCCTGGGGAACGACCTCAAGAGCTCCCCCTGGGCAACCGTTGAACGAAGAGAGCACCTGGGGATGCTTGGCCTTCCGAACGGGTCTGTGCGACGACCCGATCCATGGCCGCCCGCGCCATCCCCTCCACTGAGGAGCCCGAGTGGCCCGAACCTCCACCGACTGTCGTCACAGAAGAAACCACCCCTGAACCTGGTCCAGCGGGGCCTGACAGCGAAGAACATGACTCATTCCGAGACCTCCCAGAGCTGGCCCAGTGGCGCCAAGAAGGTGGCCTCACTCAGGAGCAGTTCCGCAAAGAACAGAGAGCGTGTCCCTCCCTCGAGGGGCTCCGACAGCAAGCCATAGCCCAGAGCGCAGGGGAAACCTCGGGGCCCACTGGATCTATTGGGACAACTAGCTCCTCTACAGTGAGCAAAAGATTGCCGAACTGGGGGCCAGCCGGGTGCTAGTGGTCCCCCTCCGATTCAGAGACTTCCTCTTGAACCTGGCACACGACGTACCTCTCGCCGGGCACCTGGGGAAGGACAAGACTTACAGCCGCCTGGTGACCCATTTCTACTGGCCTAAAATGCGGAACGATGCAATGAACCACTGCCGGGCCTGCCCCACCTGCCAGGCCAGCGGGAAGAGCGGCCGGAAACTAAAAGTCCCCCTGCAGCCCTTTCCCATTGTCACCACCCCCTTTGAGCGGGTGGGGATCGACATTGTAGGGCCCCTGGAGCCCCGGACAGCGCAGGGTCACTGGTTCATACTCATCCTGGTGGACCATGCCACCCGCTATCCCGAGGCCATACCTCTCCTGACCGTGACAGCGCCCGTGGTGGGCCGAGCCCTGATGGGGATCTTCTCACGGGTGGGCTTCCCCCAAGAAGTCGTCAGTGATCGGGGCACGAACTTCATCTCCAGATACATGAAGTCCCTATGGCAACAGTGTGGGGTCACCTACAAATTTACGACCCCCTACCACCCGCAAGGAAACGGACTAGTGGAACGATTCAATCGCACCCTCAAGGGTATGATCATGGGCCTGGAAGAGCCCCTATGCCGCCAATGGGATGTGCTGCTACCCTGCCTCCTGTTTGCCTACCGGGAGGTCCCACAGAAGTCCCTGGGTTTCAGCCCCTTCGAGCTCCTTTATGGGCACCCCGTCCGGGGTCCCCTCAGCCTGGTCAAGGAAGTATGGGAGGTGACCCCCCAAAAGGCTCCCCCCGATGTGTACAGGTACCTCTTGACCCTCCGGAATCAGACCCAGAGGTTCCGGGAACTCGCCAAGGCCAACCTCGAAGCCAGCCAAGAGGACATGAAACGCTGGTACGATCAAAACGCCTCATCCATTGAGTTCGAGCCGGGACAACAGGTCTGGGTCATGTCCTCGGTCGAACCTTGCGCCCTCCAGGACAGATGGACCGGACCCTTCAAGGTAGTGGAACGCAAGGGCCCCGTCACCTACCTGGTGGACCTGGAGTCCCCCAGGAACCCCCTCCGGGTCCTCCATGCCAACAGACTCAAGCCGCACTTTGTGCGCTCAGAACTTAGCCTCCTGATGGCTACCGACAGTGGGGCTGAAGAGGAGTCCGAGCCCCTCCCCGACCTCCTGAAGACTCTAGCACAAGACGGCTCCGTGGAAGGAGTCAACCTCTCTTCCACCCTGACCCCAGCACAACGCCACAGCTGCCAAGACTTGTTGCAACAATTCGCAGATCTATTCTCCCTCCACAATGTCGACACCGGGGATAGCCCCCTATTCGGCACAGGGCCTTAGAGTTCCCGATCGAGTACGCGCCTGCATCCAATCGGAGGTCTCCAAGATGCTGGCTCTAGGAGTAATCGAGCCCTCCGACAGTCCCTGGGCCAGCCCGGTCGTGCTGGTCCCCAAGGCCGCTGCCCCTGACGTCGCCCCAGAACTCAGATTTTGTGTGGACTACCGGGGCCTGAACGCCGTCACCCGAACAGACGCTCACCCCATCCCCGAGCTGATGAGTTGATCGACCGTCTGGGGGCCGCCCGCTACCTGAGCATCTTTGACCTGACGGCGGGCTATTGGCAGATCGGCCTCACCCCAGGCGCCCAGGAGCGATCCGCCTTCTCCACCCCGGATGGCCACTACCACTTCAAAGTGATGCCCTTCGGAATGAAAAACGCCCCCGCCACCTTCCAGAGGCTCGTGAACAAAGTATTGGCGGGGCAGGAGGAGTTCAGCGCCGCCTATCTGGACGATATTGCCGTGTACACTCTCCACTGGGGGGAACACCTCCACCACCTCCGGGAGGTCTTGACCGCCCTCCGTCGGGCAGGACTGACAATCAAGGCCAGCAAATGCCAAATCGGCCAAGGGTCCGTGACCTACCTGGGGCACCAGGTAGGAAGTGGCCAGGTGGCCCCTCTCCAACTCAAGATCGCAGCCATCCGGGCCTGGGAGCCCCCGGTCACCCAAACAGAGGTCCGAGCCTTCCTGGGGCTCACCGGATACTACCGGCGCTTCGTGAAGGACTATGGCAGCATTGTGGGGCCCCTCACAGAACTCACGTCCAAGAAGAACCACCCGAAAGTACACTGGACCCCTGAGTGTCAGGCCGCCTTTGAGAACATCAAGTCCGCAATGTGCACCGCCCCAGTGCTCCAAGCCCCCGACTACAGCCGGGAATTTATAGTACAGACCGATGCCTCCGATCACGGCGTTGGGGCCGTTCTCCCCCGAATCAACACAGAGGGAGTTGACCAGCCAGTGGCCTTCATCAGCCGACGCCTGCTGGCCCGAGAACAACGCTGGAGCACCATAGAGCGAGAGGCCTTCGCCGTGGTGTTGGCCCTCAAGAAGCTCTGGCCCTATCTCTTCGGTACCCACTTCCGGGTGCAAACAAACCACCGTCCTCTGCAATGGCTGATGCAGAGGCGGGGAGGGAATCCGAAGCTGTTGCGTTGGTCCATCTCCCTGTAAGGGATGGACTTCACTGTGGAGCATCGCCCAGGCCAAGACCACGCCAACGCAGACGGCCTGTCCCGCTTCTTTCGCCTCGGCGAGGAGATTACCCAAGAGGATGGGTGACTCTCCCTGCCTTCAGCTGGGGGGACGCATGGTGGACCGGCCTCGTGGTGTGGTCTGACCCCTCCCGCATGGCGGGTCCCGGACTACTGCTACCCCTGTTCCCCGGACAAGAACCACACCTGCAGCCCTGCGGGTCACCCCCCAGCTCTTCCCCGACGGAACCCAGACTCGTAACCACAACCTTCTCGGCTGGCCCGGGTCCTTTGCCGAACCACCGTCCCCGACCCAGCCGCCATTTTTGACCCTCCACGGCCAGGCCTCGTGGCCTCGGGTCGACCTCTGCCCCAGGCCCAGCCAGGCCCCGACATCGAGGCACCACCATCCACCCAGGGGGTAAAGAGACCACTTGGTGAGTCAATGGGAGAAGGAGTGTCGATGGCTCCCCTCCGCCTGGTTTCGATCGCCCCCAGCCTCCCTGGGCGCTGGCTCCACCCCCCTGCTGGGTGTCTGGACTCCCTCATCCCGGACCCCCCGACCTCCAAGTGCAAGGGTCCGGACATCAAAGGGCGCCAGACCTATAACTGGGGGAGCTCCAGAGCAGGAAGGCAGTTGTATCCTGGAGTCGAGAGACACCGAGACAAACTCATCCTGGGAGGCCTGCTGGCGCTGCCGTGGCTCATCTTCGTGAACTATCCTTGAAGGCCTGCTGGCGCTGCCGCGTTTCATCCTCGTGAACTATCCTCGAAGGCCTGCTGGCGCTGCCGCGGCTCATCCTCGTGAACCATCTTTGAAGGCCTGCTGGCACTGCCGCGGCTCATCCTCGTGAACCATCTTTGAAGGCCTGCTGGTGCTGCCACGGCTCATCCTCGTGAACCATCTTTGAAGGCCTGCTGGTGCTGCCGCGGCTCATCTTCGTAACCCATCCTTGACGGCCTGCTGGCGCTGCCGCGGCCCCTTCTTGCGAACCCTCCAGCTCGAGGATTGAGAGCTATACACCAGCTACCCCTGTACCGGCCCCGTACTGAGATTGTCTCACTACCCCCTTTCCCCCAGAGACTAGAATTGAAGGGATCATCGTATCCTGGTCCTGCTGTATCGTCAAGTTTAACCTGCCTAAGAATACCGATAAAAGTGTACAGAACCTATCTTTGTGTGGCGTCCATCTGTGGGGGGGTAGTTGCTCGTCCGTACGATCTAAGGAGAGGGCCCTCGCCAGGAGGCCTCTCCCCCTCGCTCGGCCGACCCTCCGGGTCCCCGTCTAACATAAAGGATCTACTCTGTTGTCCTCTAGGGCAGCAGCCCAATTTAGGTGCAATTGTATGCCCGTGTAATAATAATGCCACCCTGTCAATGGTTATTTCCTCGTATTTTGTAAATTGATTGTATTATGCACTAAAAGTTGTTTGGTTCCACTTTTGAAATCTAGAAATTTGAGATATTGTGCCCATGCTTACCTTTTTCTCCAACGTCTTCTAGGCGAGGAAACTTGCACTGCCATAACTCGCTTTCTTTGTGCTGCTGTACCATCACGTGACACTATGCACTTTACTTAAAATATGTGATATTGCTAGTTATTTCAAGGGTTGCTACTTTGAAACAAAAGGCATTATGCATTTTACCTGCTTTATGCATACAGAGTTTGAATACTACTTTATTTTATTTTATATGGTCTTATTTTAATATTATCAAATACAATATTGTATATTTATAAGATGTTTTTACTTATCTATGTTACTGCATATTGCTTTTATGTTTGTATTATCAACCAAATAAAGTCATTCTGAACTGAATTAAAACACTTTTTCCTGTGCCAGCTTGACCACAGATGTATAATAGTATTGGCTTAAATTATGAACATTTGTATTCTTTCTTTTCATGTATGAATCCATGCTCTATTTTCTGTTTTAGCTCTTTATACATTTCCTCCTATTCCCCATTCAGTTATCCAACTAACTGTTCGAAATAAACAGTTTCCTCTCTCTCTTGTACCATTGCAGTTTCCACTTCATTCATGGCTATTGACACTTTGTTTTCAATAAAGGGCTCTCCGAGAGGATTTTGACTCAGTGGAACAGAACTTTGCCTGTTTTTGAACTTTTCTTAGCTACCACAGTAGGCATCATTTCTTCCTGTTCAATCTCATCATATAACATTTGCAAATAGAGTGTAAGACTGAACACTGAATGCAGTCTTTCACAACGTTGAAAGAATCTTTATAGCAGTCATAGTCTCCAAGTTGTTCTGATTCAAGACACCAATGCTTGACAAGTTGTAGAAGGTCAAATTGAAAAACTCTTTTCTGTCTGCCGTTTGGCAGCTAAGTTTTCTGTGATTAATTACATTTCCGTTTGGGTGTTTCACCAACATCCTTCACAATCCAATTACTGCATATTCTACTTTTTCTATGTTTTCAGTTCAATTGTTTTTGTATCTGTAATGTTGAAGTACTTCATAAAGGAACATTTTTACTAGGTGTGGACTCCTTGGATAGTACATGTCCAACATATTTGATTCCACAACATCTGGGCTTTCAGGATCAAACTCTGCTAGATACTAAATTTCTGGAAAAGAGTTTTGTGTGCTTGCAAGGCTTAGACCTACCCACACAATTACCCTTGACTTGAGCCAAGCTCAATCAAACTAAGCACTCATAGGACCCTATCTCTAAAAGGGAAAGCATTTTCAAGCTGAATCTATACAATTTCTTTGTAAGATTCTTTTCTGTAGAATTCTCCTCCTACATCTCCTATATCTCCTTCATCTCTGTCTTTTCTAATGTTGTAATATTTGAAGGGATGTAGTTAGCAACAGCAATGGAGTTGTCAACAACAAACTGTATATCCATGTTCAAATTTCACAATTTCAGAATTACTTATTATATGGCCACATGTAAGACCGCTACATTTTACGAGTTTCTAAGTGCAACTTTTTGTGACTCTGAATTGGGAAGTCACAAAATGCAATGTTTAACAGTGTGCTTCAAACTGTTTGTGATTCCCAGTGGGTTTATGTTAATGTTATGGGGAATTTGTAAAGGGCACGGCTACTCAAAACAGTGTCCCGGCGCTAAGGAGTACCCCTAAAAAGAGAGACAGTATGCACTCACAATCCTGCACGACTATATTACAGAAGAAACAACCAGGTCTTAGGTTGGCATCTGAAGCTAAGAAGCTCTCGCTCTTGTCTGAGGGGAAGAGGCAGCAAGTTCCATAGTCTTCCCACTACCACCTGAAAGGAACGTCCACCCTTTCTAGTCCGAATGAATTTTGGCACCACTAACAGATGTTGGGTCAATTACCTCAGCGCCCTGGCTGGAATATAGGGTGTAATTCTCTTTCTGATGTACTTAGCCCCACTGTTATGGAGAGTCTTAAAGGTGAGCACCAGACTTAAAGTCAATCCTATTTTTCACTGAAAGCCAGTGTAAGGTTTTTAAATGACTAGCCATGTGGGTCCTAGGCCCTACCAAAGAGACCGCTCTGGCTGCCGCATTTTGAACAACCTGTAGGTGGCCCAATAAGTAATTTGGGAAGCCCATGTATAATACATTGGCATAATGAAGCCTTGACATAATCAAGGCTTGGACTACTGTCTTCCTATGGGACAATGGCAATAGTGTTAGCAAGTTCCTCATCATTTTAAAAGTCTGAAACACGTGCCAGCCACAGATTGAGCCTGCGATTTCATGGAAAGATCGGAGTCAAGCATGACTCCGAGATTCTTCACAGTGGTGACAGGAATGGATGGCAGAGGCTGATCCTGAGGCCACCAATTCCGCCATTCATCACCAGGGGTGTGTCGAAAAATTATGATTTCAGTTTTGGCGGAATTGCATGACAGTTGGTTTTGCCGAAACCAATCAAACACTTTAGTCAGGCATCGATGTATTGAATTTTCATTTATCGGCTCATCCTTTTCATATGTGAACAACAATTAGGAGTCATCAGCATAGGTTATAACTTTAGCCCTGAGTTTCTCCGCTAGAGGTGCAAATGGTGCCATATAAATATTAAAGAGAGTTGGGCTCAAAACTGAGCCCTGAGGCACTCCAACATTCAGTGATGGAATATCCGCTGAGAAAGGTGGTAACCAGACAGATTGCTGACGGTCCTCCAGAAAGGAAGAAAACCACATGAGAACCGTTCCCCCAAAGCCACATTCACTGAGTCTCTGTAAGAGTCGCCCATGGGGCACGGTATCAAAAGCCCCAGAGTGGTCCAGCAGTATTAATACTGCCTTCCCTCCTCTGTCAAGGGTGGATTTGATACTTTCGGTGACTTCTAATAAGGTCGTTTCAGTACTATAATTTGCTCTAAACCCCGATTGGCTGGGATGAAGACCATTTGTGGCCTCAATGAAGTTAATGATAACCCCATTCGCATACTTCTCCAATGCCTTGGCAAAGAAAGGAAGCAGTGTTATAGGCCTGTAGTTGCTAACTACAGCTCTGTCAGCTGAGGGTTTCTTTAAAAGAGGGAGGATTTTGCCCTGTTTCCAGTTCACTGGAACTCTTCCTTCTGACAGGAAAAGGTTCAGAACCTGATTAACAGCTGGATTCAGAACCTCAGCGACAGATTCTACAATTTTCGCAGGACACGGATCGGAAGGGGACCCAGATTTAAGTGCCTTCATGATGGTAAGTGAGGTATCCGGGGACACAGGAGGAAAATCAAAGAGTATTCTTTTGAGTCAGGCACATCGTCCTGATTCATACCCATAGGCATATCAAATGTGGCTTGGATTTATTTACTCTTATCGTGGAAAAATTTGGCAACCTAATTGGTCCATTCAAGGGTAGGAGTAAAAATGCTCTGGGTAACATTGGGGGAGGCAAAATATTTCACAATCTTAAATAGTTCTCCACTACTGTTTTTGGCTTGATCACTTTTTGTAGCCAAGAATCTTTTTTTCTCATCACACACTTTAATGTAGTGGGGTTTAAGTGCCTGTTTATAGATAGCTTTACTTAATGGATCGAAATTTTTCCTCCATGAGCGCTCCAGGCATTTGCAGGCACATTTACTTTTCCTCAACGCCTCGGTAAACCAAGGGGCCAAGGTATTGCCCGGTGCTGCCCTACGCATCTTAGGAGGAGCAATATGCTGAGTCCAGTTCTGCAGCCAGCTTTCCAGGGCATGTGTCACATCTTTAAGGGAACCTTCCCCACAGATAGGATGGTGTCCTAATATTTCTGCCAAAGAATCGGGTGTAATAAGCTTAAAAGATCTTTATTCTTTAGTTAGTTGAATACCATGAGACCTACTCGGGTCTTTTTTAAGCCGAAAAGTGATCAAATAGTGATCGGACCAAATGATGGGAAGAGGGTTGTCTAGTTCCATATTGCACGTAGAAAAAATCTGGTCCAAAATGCGCCCCTTTTCATGAGTGGGAGACATCACATACGGAACCAGGCTAAAGATATTCTTAGATTCGCATAGCTTCTTGGCCTCTGGGTCTTCCATTTAATCTAAATGAATATTGAAGTCCCCAAGGACCATACATTGACTAAACCTAGTAGCAATGGGTGCTATGGTGCGGCCAATAGACTCCAGGAAGCGTCCCGCCGGCCCTGGTGGTCTGTATATAATCGCCCCGGCCACTGACTGGTGAGCGGAAACTGACAGATGGAATCCTAGGCCTTCCGCTCCCTTTAAGTCAGTAATAGATATGGCAGAGCAAGGGAGAGAGTTCTTGTAGATAATTGCTACCCCCGCCTCTATTCCCTATTCCATCTTTCCTAATTATCATATAATCAGGGGTATAGCGTTTGCAAGAGTGGGGTTTGATCCCTCGTGGAGCCAAGTTTCAGTAATAAACAAGACATCCGGCTTGGCTTTCACAAGGAGATCATAGAGTTGAAGTTCATGAATCCTCATAGACCTGGCGTTAATAAGGATAGCTTTAAGACTTACCCCGGTCACATCATTCAAAGACGTTTGTGGCCCAGGAATATGTTCATAACCCCCAAGAGCCCCTCCCACCCCATCTCTACAGTCTGCCTTCCAATTGCAGACATTATGTGACAATAGGTCAGAGTCAACAGGTAACTTCAGTGATGTACAACACATTGTCTGACTACCAATCGTCATGAGTCTATCTCTACTGTATTTAAGCCTAAGGGTACTCTTACCGACATTTCTTCCAGGAACATGGGCAGCATTTCCGGCACCGAGCGCCTCCGGGACACTGACGGGCCCAGACGAGCTTGCCTTTGCCACACCCACTGCGCGCGTCCGCTGCGAGCTAGCGCAGCATTCCTTTTTAAGCCCTCCAGTGATCAACTAGACCGCCCTTCAGGAGGAAAAATGGCTGCTCAGGTGTGATTGGCAAAACGGTCCACACCCCGGTTCGAGCCCCGCCAGTCCCCAAGTTCAAATTCCCCAATTAAAATTCTAAACTGATTAACAACAGGCACATTATTCACAGCAAGTTTAAATCTGAAAAAATTAGAAGCAGACTCGATTTTAAAAGAAATGTGCAAAGTGTGCAGGGATGTTAAAAGCAGAAGCGAGAACGCAGTGTCAGCTCTAATCAAGGGTTGCAATTGTATGTGCCCCATCAATATTCATGAGGCATGTCACTATTTGCGACCCATTGGGGCGGCCAAAATCACAAGGACGGTGACCTGCTGGGGACAGCAGAACACCATGTCTGTGTTTGTTTTTAGATAAAGTAACTTTTTTTAATGCAGCCCATTTTCCTTAACGGAAAATGGGATGAGTTCCAAAAAGAAAATGAAACATTTCAGTGTCCTTTTTATGAGTTGGCAGTAGTACCTGGTTTGTCTAATACTGTCCATCATCATAGTGTCAGCATGGTAATTCATTTTGAGGAAATATTTGGTCAATTTGGTGGTTTGCTTACCACATCTGATTGTACTTGTATGCTCCAGAATGTGAGTTCTTACTTTACAAGTGGTCATCCCAATGTATCTGAGGCCGCAGGAGATGAGGTATACAACTTGTTCACTATTGCAATTGGTGTGTTATCTGAGTTCCCAGGGTTTGTCCATGTCGATGTCAATGGTGTTGGTTATTGAAGTCTGTGCATAGGTGCCACAGGGAAAGTGTCCTTGGACAAGCTGAAAGTCCCATAGTGTGTTCTGGCTGTTGAGTATTACTGAAGACGGTCTAGTGTTAAGATTCCGACCACGCTTAAAAGCAAATAAGGGTTTCGCCAAGGCCTGGGTCCCTTTGTTGAGGATGTTCCAGTTCTTGTTAATTGATGTTTTTACTTCATTGGAAAGAATGTTAAATGTGTTGACACAGACCAGTCTTGTTTGGCATTCTCTGATTGGGGTGGTGTCTAGCAGAGTATCCCTGTTGTTATTCAGTGCTCGTTTGTCTGATTTCTTTATGAGCTATGCCCGATAGTGTCTGTCCCGAAGAATTTCCTGTAGTTTGTGGCGTGTTCTTTGTATTTCTCTGTGCTTGAGCAATTGCGTCTGAGCCTAAGGAACTGGCCGAAGGGTGAGTTATCATGCAAAGATTTGAGGTGTTGGCTGTCATATTGCAGGAGAGCATTATGGGCCATTGGTACAGTTCTGTTTCAAGGTGGCCATATAGTGGGACTATTAGGAGGTCCAAGAAGGGGAGCCGTTCCTTACAGTAGTCCCAGGTGAACCGAAGGTGACTATTCTGTGTGTTGAACCACTGATGAAATAGTGTGATGGAGGTGGAATCGCGACGCTACATGACCAAGATGTCATCGATGTACCTTTTACAGAGCAAGAAATGTGGCAGGTACGGGTTGAGTTAGGATAGGACAACATCTTCTTCGAAGACATGCATGTAAAGGTTCACCAGTCTAGGGGTGAACGTGCTGCCCATAGAAGTACCGGACACTTGTAAGTAGAGTTGTTCTTCTAACTGAAAAAAGTTCTCCTTTATCGCCAAAGTGGTGCACTCTATGATGAATGGTATGAGTGTGATTGTGTCAGGTAGGTTGCGATTGAGGAGACCCTCTATTTTTACAAATTTCTGGTCCTGAGGAATACACATATAAAGTGATTTGACATTGAAGGACACCAGAAAGTCTGACTCATTGTTGAATTCAGTAGTCATAGTGCATCCTTCGTGTCCTGTGGGTAAATTGGCATTAATTTAACTAGGGGGGTCTAATGAGAAAATCTAGGAATTGCAATAGTGGATAAAGGGCAGAACCAATCCCAGAGATGACGGGTCTCTCCAGTGGTGGTCTTTGGGTCTTGTGGATTTTTTATAAGTAAGGAGTGATGGGTTCCTTAGTTCGAAGAAAATCTGCTTCCTTGGATGTAATCCATCCGTTGTGGCCATGGTGGTGATGGTGTTGGTAATTCTGTCCAGAAGATCTAATTGTAGTGGGAGGTTGGATATCGTCATACTAAGTTGGCAGAGACATTCAGATCTGTAACCTGTGGTGTGTAGAATCACTTTTGCGCCACCCTTATCAGCTTTCTTGATAGTACGGGTTTTATCATTGATGAGGGTACGCAGGGCCTTCTGTTCCCTTTTCAGAATGTTGTTGTAGGCTCTGGGTAGTGTGGTCAACCTGGATTCCAGGTCCTTGAGGACAGTTTTCTCGAAGATTGCTACTTCAGCGGGTAGTAGACCAATGGGGGGGATTGAACGTAGATTTGGAGCAAAGATTAGTATTTGTGGGGTACATACCTGTGTTGTCTGTGGTCTTGACTGCAAAGAAGAAGTGTAGCCTCACTTTGCGGCAGAATTGATGGACCTCTTGGTGTAGCTGGAACAAGTCTCCTCTGTACGTTTGTACAAAAGCGAGTCTCTGTTGAGTACATGTGTTTCGTCCTCTGTCAATTGTCATTGGCTCAGGTTCACGTGTGAAAGTTGACGAAATTGATGTACATAGACAGCATTCATTCCCCTTCTTCTCCCACTCCTCTCCCTGTGGGCACCATGGATACTGTAAATTATTGACCGTATCACCCTGCCAGTAAGAGCCCGTACCCCTATGCATATGTACAGCCATTCTAGGCACCATGGCCTTTTTACCCATTGGAATCCCCGGCTTCCCTCCTGCGCGTATCTTGCACCCCCTCTCTCATGTATAGACCATGAAACCCTTTCTCTTTGCGCGATCCTGATGTGAAAGGCAACCCTCCTGCTTGACTCAGGCATTCCCCATTTCCCTCTCGAAGAAGCTTCCTTCGCCTCAGCTGACATAGCCCCCCCCAGCTGTACCTGACTGCCCCTGTTCTCTCATGTACAGGTCATAGGATCTCTCTCTCTCTCTCTCCCTCTCTCTCTGTGCGACCCTGGCCCTGCGCGCACCCTGACCCCCTCCTTCTCCTCACATGAGCAAGTCATAAACCCTCTTCTTCCGCAAGGCCCTGTCCTTGAGAGTCACGGCCGCGCCTGACCAACACCTCCTTCCCTTCCATGAATGCCCCTCTGTTGACAAGCCTTCCCTCCGCGCTCGATTGTCCACATGGCATGAATACCACTCCTTTGATGACCCCTTCCCCCGAGTCCGGCTGACCACACATGTCCGAGGCCATCGCCTAAGCCAGGAGATACCATTTACTGCCCTTATTGTATGCCTAGCCACCCCACCCCCTGGGCCATGATCAGGCGTACACATCCTACGAAACACTCAGCTGCGTGATTGCCCTCCCCTCTTATCAGCAGGTCAAGGGTCCCCATTGTGAACGTATGTGGAGTAGGATCACCACGAGGATTATAGGGATGTCTTTCTTTTGCGTCATACTGTCCTGATTGTACCATCAAATGTTTTGTAAGGTATAAAAGCAAGAGTCTCAGCTCACTTGTTAGAGCACCTCCCGAAAGACACTGTGTTTCGTGTCCGAAATGACTGGCTCTCCTCATGAGAATTAAAATCTGTTCTTGATTCCTGCTTCCAGCGCCCGTCTCTTTATTTGGTAATTATTCAACATGGGAACTAAGAGGCGTTTTGCGCCAGCGGCCTGGGCATCGATAGGATTATGGGCTCATTTTCCACAATTGGCGTCCCAACGCGGGGTCCATCAGTGACATAAGGTTCGGTAAGAGAGATCCAGACGAAGAAGTGAACATCTAAATGATCGGGGTATGCCTGCCTTGAGAGGGCCCTCGCCCGGCTGCCGATCGACAGAACTTCACCAATTCTGAACGGACCTCTCTTGAGTGACCTATTGTCCTGACTGGAATCCCACAGGAATGCTACATGGAGTAAGAGAACGATCGGGCGCTGGAGGAGGGAGTCGAAGAACTGTCCGTATGGTCCGGTCCGGGTAAGATTAAGTAGGGTGTTTTTACGCCTGATTGGTAGGGTGGCTCTATCCACCTGATTGATTGATTGTTTGTATTGAAAGTCGGTATTTGTATACTGATATTGTTGGTATTGGTTCATTTAGCTTTGAAGGCTACTTGACATATTGGTTCTCTTTTGAGAACGAGACATTCTCTGTTTGCAAACTGCGGCGAATAGGAACGTCGTCCCTCTTTGCAGATAGAGAAGGGTAGGTAATGCAGACTTTTGTCCCCGGTGTAATCCGTCATGCCTACTTTTCTCCCCACTGATTGTTTGAAGTCGATTAATAATCGATTGTTGCTTTGAAGTTGATTAATGATTGATTGTTGTTTGAAGTCGATTAATAATCAATTGTTGCTCTTTGAGATCTTCCCTGTCCACAAACAGAGACGAATATGAATATTCTGTTCCCTTTATGGATAGCGAAGGGCAGGTAATGCAGACATTTGTCCCCGTTGTAATCCGTCATGCCTGTTTTTCTCCCCATTGATTGGTTGGTTGCCTGGACATTGTTGTCCCAGGAATTGTTTCGTTTGAGGTATTTTCTATTTGCAAACAACGTGAAATAGAAATATTCTGTCTAGTCTTTGCAAGTAGAAAAGGGTAGGTTATGCCCCTTTGTGAATTCGTCAGTCCTACCCACTCCCCACTGGTTGGTTATTGGGGGGTAGCTCGCATGGTCCGCCCAGGAGACTACCCTTATGGAGGACATATGCTCCCCGCTCATGGGCCATTTAGTAGAAATAGACCGTCTGGTCCGCCCAGGAGGCTACCCTAGTAAATGGAAGTACATCGCTCGGTCCGTCCAGGATGATACCCTAATGAAGGAATATATGTTCCCCTTTTGATCGATAATCTCGTTCCACCCCGGACCATTTATTGGAGGGAACTCGTCTGGTCCGTCCAGAAGTACCCCCTAGTGAAAAGGACACATAAAAAATATGAAGTGATCACCGTTTCCTACTAACAGAAAGCTTTAGCTCGAAACACGCTAAGGAAGAGAAAGAAAAATAAAAAGAAATCAGGCTAAGTCAGTAACCCCCTGATGAGCTTTTGACTTCACTAAAAATAAGAAACATTAGAAATAGTTCGTAGTAAGAAATATAAAATGGTGAAAAGGTTTGATAGCAGAAAATAGCCACGAGGTAGCTAGGCTTCACTGCCTATTCCTGCTCCCAACATGTCTGCCTCGTTTCCCACCACGCCCAAATAACGGTCACATGAAATAGAAAGCAAATCAATAGGTACCTACCCCCATTCCGGAAGCTCCCGAAGTGCAACGGGTCCGCGGTTACGCCCATCCGGAAGGCGAGGCCTCGAGGCACGAGGGGCTCGCCTGGCCACGGTCAGGAGGAGATGATGTTGGGCAGGCGGTCCAAAGAATGGCAGAGACCTCTCCTTCTCTCCTCTCCTGCTGCCCTGCAGGCCACGGGGGGGGGGCTGTCTTGCCTCAGCCACCGACTACCCCCCCCCTTCTGTCTCTCGCCTGGTCCGACCCACGAAGAAGGCCGAAGCCGGGGGCGAGAACGGCGGCAAATCAAGTAGTCCCGCCACATGCCAAATTCGCCATCGCCTGCATAGTTACAGGTAGTCCCGCCACATTTCAAATCCCTGGAGAGTTGGAGGTAGTCCCGCCACATGTTAAAAAGGGAGGGGGGGGCTGTCTTGCCTCAGCCGCTGACCACCCCCCCCCCCCCATCTTCAATGGCTGGCACGGCCAATATCGAAGCGACGGAGCCGAGGAACGGCGCGGGGTCGCTGGAAGGGGGAGGCAGCGCGAACGACCCTCCCCCACCTCCCTCCAGGTGGAGGCTTCCAGCGACACCCCAACACTCTTTGCTTAAAGAGGGTCAACATCAAAAAGCGGTCTTCTGCCCAGGACGGGCACTCGCTCCATATCGTCTCTCCTCGACCTTGAAGATTCTATAAGAGCCGGGGGGCCCCCGACCCCCTGCATGGGTGCCCCCGCCCCCTTCGCTGGGAACCACGACATCGGAACAACTCCTGCCGGCACCAGCCTCGGATTGGAAATGGCTAAAATGCAGCCACGGCACAGACTTGTTCAGTTCCGGAGGAACACCAGAATGACCCGGTAGGAAAATTGTTGCCGCCCTTCCCACTCTTTGACTCATGGTCCATATTGTTAGACTGTTAACCACATAGCACAAGACTTTTTGAACTGCCAACGGAAAGTTCTGGGCCAACCATGCGAGACTAGAGACACTCTGACTGTGCTGGAACTGGCCTGACCCCACCCAAAATGGCGCCGACACAAAATGAGACGTTTTTAATGAACTTTGTTGCACCCTGATTGCGCAAGCTTTTTGCCCCGAGATATATATATAACGTTTTGGATAATGAAAGTAGATATGAAGGATATTGAGTATGTGCTTGGACAATGAATTGACTTAGGGTGGGTACTGATTATGAGTTGGAAAATGAATTGGTGTAATTTAGGTAATGAATGAACATTGGATAATGTATTTATGAATTTATTAAAGATGAATTACTGACATGCATCATGTTTGCTCTGTAGGGGAGTTTAATACGATTTTATTGCACTGCCGCACTTTATGCAATGAACTGCCACCAGCTTTGCTCTTCCTATGTACCGTTCCAATCTGCTCCGTAGCTAGTCCACTGGGTTGTAGGCCTGTATTTATACGTCAACACTTTTTATTAAAAGTATTTTGAAAACGAAAGCATAGTTGTAGCGGTTGCATTAATGAGTTTTGAATGTATTACTACTGTGAGCAACGAGAAAGAATGATGAAGGTTAAAGGTTAAAAAGGACCCGATATTTAGCAGCCACGCTATGTGTCACAGGCAGCCGGAAAAGTGCTTTAGAAGCCCTAAAACGACACCACAGAAATGCCACCTGATCGCCACCCTTGTACCCGATCAAAAGGGGTTACGACCAAGTAACTCCTGTAGATACGCAGATCGTCAATGATTATCTGTCTGACATTTCTGGTCCCTCTGGGCTTAAACGCTGTGATGGTAGAGAAATGCACTACGTGGAGATAGGTCGAGTATGTGGTAGGTAAAAACATTTCCGGATTACTGCATGCTGATGAGGTTTGAATATTGCCCCCCCCCACCCCTTCTTTCTCCTCCCTTCTGCAGGTCACGTCGGAACCTTGGCTGATGTATGGAAGGACGATGACCGAACCGCCAATGAGAAGGGGAAGGAGGGAATATGAGCATGGTCCTTATGACAAATAAAAGTTTTTTAAAAAGACGTAGACTTAAACATGACTGTTCCTCCTTAGAACATAGCAACTGGGAGGATGGACTGACATAGAAACTGGACAGGTACTGAATGACGAAAAATTGACTAGAAACGACGCGTTAAATAATGTAACTGGACGTTTTGACTAGGTAGGGAAAGGACAAAGAAAAATATACGGGTAAGGGTTATCACGGCACCACCCGTCTGGGAAGTTAGAAATGTTGCTGGTGTTCAAAATGCACTGCCCCCTTTTTCGCACTCTTATAGATGTAGCCAAGCTGTCCGACTGTTCTCCCGATCAATACTTGCCGTTGCCTCAGCCCGGAGAACTTCCCACCAAAGGAAGGAACTGAAAAATGGTTTAAAATCCAACCATGGGTAAATAGCATGACCAGGCTAATTTCTGGCCGACCAACGACTGAGGTGTAAGTATTGGCAATTGGGAACGCTGGCCGACATAACTGGCGAGAAGGAAAAGGAGGGAAGGGTAGAAAGAGCTAAGCACATAGATAAATAAGATAGTAAAGATACGTAGGATATAATATGAATTTTGTTGGCCATCTGTTGTTTCCTGTCCTGTCGTGAATGTCTTATATATGTGTAATGCATGTGCTGTCTTCCCTGTCTGAGTTTGTGTGTGTAATGTACGGATTTATGTCTTCCCTCTGTCTGTATTTGCATGTTACCTGACCTTTGCTGTTCTGTGTTGTGAGCGCACTAAATGACCTATTTTCGTACACGTCTCTCTCTCTCTCACCACCCCCTTATCTCTCTCTCTCCCTCTCTCTCTCTCTCTCTCTCTCTCTCTTTACATGTCATACGTGTACCGAATGGCTCGTTTAGATTGCGGACGACTCTCACTCTCTATGAGAGTCTCCCTATTTTCTCTCCCTCTTTTTGGTAAAATTGTGCCTCACCGGCACCAGTCTGATTTGATACTTATTGAACGCGGAGGTGTTCAGCGAAATTGACCGAAATAAAAATGATTGTAACTTGCCATATTACTACCTCTCCTTTCTACAAAAATAGATGAACTTGAATTGGCTGAAAAGGAAAGGACAGGTAAGACGGGTAAGGTCCCCCAAATCTGGCTATTCATAGGGGAACTGTATGTCAATGGCACCTTATGTCTGTTCTTCAGAGACGAACGCCAACGTCTAGATTGACACCCAATGCCCAGATTGCCCCACCCCTTCGCACCCAAGCGCAAGCGCCCGAAGCATCCCCGCCCCATTTTTGATAGACCCCAGCTGCTGTCCCGGATATAAACATGATAACCATGAGTAGCTGTTGACCCTCGAGAAAACCTTGTTTTGCCCGACTCTCAACGATAGCGCCCCCGCCCTGTGTGAAAAGGTTAGCCAGTCCAGAAGGGAAATGCTCCGCAAAAGTTGAATATGATGTAATGCACAGTTGATGGAAATATTATTTTGTCCTCACTTGAATTCTAAATGGGACGATGAAAAAACCTGCCATAAACTCAGTAGGAATGCTGACACATGCACTGCTTGGTAATAGACCTCTGACTGTGACCGATGAGCATAAACTCTCAAATGCGTAGAATTGAGGGAGGAATTCATATGCGTAGATGTCTTCTTCTGCCATTTCTCTAAAACGTTGTCTTGTACCTATTCAAAGATTCACGATCACCGAAGGAGATGGGTCAGATGTGACGTACAGCCTGACTGCAGATCTTGGGACACGTATGACATCGACCAGAGGTGGAGCTGCAGAGCAACAAGACACGGGACGAGACCGCAATTTCAACGTGGAAAATGAAAAATGACGGGCCGCCTTGAAGCCCTCCGACTGCTAACCCACGTGTGCCTGGAGTCTCCGTCCGCCTTCTTTGGGCCCGATTGATGGGCCTGCCTGCTTGTTATCCATTGCTCCCTTGGTCCCTTTTGTGTGTCCCAGGAACTCTGACCCAACTCCGCGCTCTCTCTCTCTCCTATCGACTATTTGAACCACATTCACCCTCTTTCCCACGTGACTTTTTGCCAAAGGAAAGAACTGCATTCATATGGGAATAGGGTGTTGCCACAGAACTATAGGTGCCGAGCATAAGGCGCCGCCAAACGGATTGTTTAGGGAACAGGACTGTGGTCTAACAGCAGAGGACTGACCGCACCCTGCAACGCGTAAGGATAGAACCGAGCTGGACCTATAGCTCCACCGCCGGTGCTCAACAGCGCCAACGAAAGTACTCGGATTAGAGCCTACCAGTGATGGCTCGCTGATAAAAAGACACTGTGACGAAGAGATCTTGTGTATTGAACTGAATTCCGCTCTCAACTCAAAACTGTTCATTGGTCACATTTTTTAAGTCAGAAAGATTTATGCTATGTAGTGCGTTTAATTGTCAGGAACACAACGAAAATTTAATTTCCTATGTACTGCATTCTTCCCATCACCTTAAACTGTCTATGATTGTACGCCACATGTTAGTATCGACAAAATGCTAATTCATCAACGATGCTTGTCTACCTGTTAACACATCAGTTGCAAAAATGACTGCTGTTATGTAAAAAGGGGCGACTGTGAAAGTTGACGAAATTGATGTACATAGACAGCATTCATTCCCCTTCTTCTCCCACTCCTCTCCCTGTGGGCACCATGGATACTGTAAATTATTGACCGTATCACCCTGCCAGTAAGAGCCCGTACCCCTATGCATATGTACAGCCATTCTAGGCACCATGGCCTTTTTACCCATTGGAATCCCCGGCTTCCCTCCTGCGCGTATCTTGCACCCCCTCTCTCATGTATAGACCATGAAACCCTTTCTCTTTGCGCGATCCTGATGTGAAAGGCAACCCTCCTGCTTGACTCAGGCATTCCCCATTTCCCTCTCGAAGAAGCTTCCTTCGCCTCAGCTGACATAGCCCCCCCCAGCTGTACCTGACTGCCCCTGTTCTCTCATGTACAGGTCATAGGATCTCTCTCTCTCTCTCTCCCTCTCTCTCTGTGCGACCCTGGCCCTGCGCGCACCCTGACCCCCTCCTTCTCCTCACATGAGCAAGTCATAAACCCTCTTCTTCCGCAAGGCCCTGTCCTTGAGAGTCACGGCCGCGCCTGACCAACACCTCCTTCCCTTCCATGAATGCCCCTCTGTTGACAAGCCTTCCCTCCGCGCTCGATTGTCCACATGGCATGAATACCACTCCTTTGATGACCCCTTCCCCCGAGTCCGGCTGACCACACATGTCCGAGGCCATCGCCTAAGCCAGGAGATACCATTTACTGCCCTTATTGTATGCCTAGCCACCCCACCCCCTGGGCCATGATCAGGCGTACACATCCTACGAAACACTCAGCTGCGTGATTGCCCTCCCCTCTTATCAGCAGGTCAAGGGTCCCCATTGTGAACGTATGTGGAGTAGGATCATCACGAGGATTATAGGGATGTCTTTCTTTTGCGTCATACTGTCCTGATTGTACCATCAAATGTTTTTTAAGGTATAAAAGCAAGAGTCTCAGCTCACTTGTTAGAGCACCTCCCGAAAGACACTGTGTTTCGTGTCCGAAATGACTGGCTCTCCTCATGAGAATTAAAATCTGTTCTTGATTCCTGCTTCCAGCGCCCGTCTCTTTATTTGGTAATTATTCAACATGGGAACTAAGAGGCGTTTTGCGCCAGCGGCCTGGGCATCGATAGGATTATGGGCTCATTTTCCACACACGAGGTGACCGAGTGGCTAACCCCTCTGTTAGCCACTTGGTCGCCTCTGTGATCATTGACGAGTGTACATGTAACCCACACATCCTACCTTCACCATAGATCGATATGCACCCTTGATTTCCTCACTGGGCAGAACATAATTTAGCCACCTTTGTGCTTTGCAATAACTTTATTAGGAATCTCCAGGCCACCACTTGACTGCCTCTGTGACCCTTTACGAGTGTACATGTGACCTACACACACCTACCTTTACTATAGACCGACACCTGCACTTAATTTCCACACTTTGGATACTAATGAACTACGTAACTGTTTATATAGAAACATTGCCTCTGCCATAAACATAGGAGAGTAGTCGGGAAATAGACAACTCTTTTATTGGCAACTTTTTTATTCATGTTTTTAGAGCACACTTTTTAAACGAATTGAATTATCTGATTTTAACCTTTTTGTGCACTAAGACACTTTATTTATTGATTGTATGGCATTCTATCTTAATATATTGTAAGAATTATACTTTTTAAAAAAAGGAAATTCTTATAATTGTTTTAGATTTTATATGTGTGCTTTTATGGTTTGTTTTAGACCGAATGAAGGGGCATATTAGCAAGGGGAAGTATCGCCGCTTTTTCGGCGAATTGTGCCGAGAAAGCGGCGATACTTCTAGAGCCCTATCCACAAGGGCATTTTAACGCCTGGCTCAAGCCCACTTTGCATGTCGGCGACAAACATCGCTAATGATATGCAAAGTGGGCGTTCCCACGTCCAACCACATGTAAAATGTGGTTGGAGGTGGGAACACCCTATTACCAAGGCAGGCGTGCAGGTCTCCCAACGCCTGCTCTGACCAGGTGTTACGCATTGATAACATGGGGGTGTGGATCATAACGCTGATTCCACCCCCCTATATTATCAATGCACACATTAGCGCATGAAAACAACGTTTGTTTTCATGCGGTAAAGTGCCATATCGCCGACTATCGTCGGATTTCATTTCGCCTACGTGATGCGCATTGATAATTGCGCGCTATCACGGCGAAAAAATCCAGCGATATAAGAATGTGCGTTGTGCGTTTTCTACCGCACTTCTAGGTAATATGCCCCGAAGTATTTTCCACATGAACGTGAGTATTTGTGAAATAAAATGAAAAAGCCATACAGATAAGAACAACAAAATAAAGGAAACTGCAAGTATGCATATAGAGACAGGGCAGTCACACGCCAATAGAAATAGTATAGTTGAATTGAAATGTCCTCATTCTGCTGGTTTTCGAGATGGTGAAAACTAAAACTGCCCACCCAGGACTGGAAGCAGCGCAGCCCCACTCCCAGAATGCTTTGTAATACCATCAACATTCAGCAACGAACCCAGTGAACCGGCTCGCAGCCAAGTTACCCATTCTTAAATGTGACTGCTCTGTTCTTAGAAAATGAGTGACACGTTGAAAGATTGGTTGATTGCCCTTTCGCACGTGCAACTCCTGGTGCGAGCAGCGTTCTTAGAATTCGAAAGTTGCTCGAGATAATTAAATGAACATGGTTGGTTGAAATAATTGCATAATACACAATCCCCTTCTTGGGAATCAAAGTGAGAAATTGAGTGACTGCAGAACAATCAAATGACTGCAGGGATATGTGTTTTCTACTCAGCAACAAATAATTCCGCGAAGGCCTTTCTTTGTGCAGCAAACTGCCGGAACTCAAAGGACAATACCAAAAACAATACATGATGGATCCTGCGTGAGCATTTTCTTTCCTGGATTCCAAACCAATAAATTACCTAATATGACGTGTATCAGTTTAGAGCAAAACAGAACTAAGATATTATTTAAGGGAATTTAAAGTATCAATAATCAAATACATCCTTCCAGTGAATGTCAAGAATAACATGCTGGGCCTCAGGTTGGAAGGGCCTTAGCATTTGCAAACCCTCAGATTCGGTAAATCAAAGGCTAAAACACTTTTCAAAATGTACTATATTCACTTTCCGATTCGGAAAAGGCTTCAGAATCGTGTTTAGGAATAATTTCTGAATTTCTGTGCAGGAGGGACGTGCTTTGGGTGTCTCTTCCAAATAGCGATTCTGACCCTGATGTTCAATGTTTTGCAACCGTAATCAAGTCGCAAAACATTGAAAAGTAACCAACTCTCAAATCGGGTGGACCCTTTAACCTTTTTGAATCTTGAACCTTTTAACGTAGATTAGGCAGTGGTCCACTGACCACTGACAACCCGCAGTGAATCTTTTTTCAAAAAACCCTTTTTATTTTAAATGCAGTCCTGTTTCCTATGAGGAAAATGTGCTGAGTTTAAAAAAAATGATTTGTTTATTTAAACACAATCACACACATAGGGGGTCATTAGGATCGCGGACGGACTTGAGTCCGTCCTCGACCCCAGAGTATGAGGGAACGTCCGCATGGGCAGTGGCGTTCCCTCTGTGCTGATTAGGATGTGACCGCCATGGTGGCGGTCACATCCTATATCTTTAACATTGCGGCGGGTGCAGCTTCAAGCTGCACCCGCCGCAATGTCAAAAATGCATACAATGCATTTGTATGCAGAAAGCGGCAGGCACCGCGCGGTGCCTGCCGATTTCTGTATACAAATGCAGGGGGGTACCATAGGTACCCCCCATGTGCACCGCCCACCCCCCCCTTCACCTAGGGGGCCCGCAACGGGCCCTGCAGTGAAGATACACATGCTTTTCCTAGGCGGAAAACCCGCAGCGGAAAAGCATCTTTGGAAGCCCATCCTAATATGGTGGACGGTGTCTGAGAGACACCGCCACCATATTAGAGCTTTTCCGCCGCGGTTGTAAGCCAACCGCGGCGGAAAAGCTGCGGACGGAAACCAGGACCCACCAGCCATCCTAATGTGGCGGTGGGTCTTTGGTGGGTCCGCTGCGGTTTTTCCGCATCCTCTGGGCCGGCAGTGGCTTCCGCCGGCCCAGAGGATGCGGAAATTCCGCAATCATAATCGGCCCCTTAGTTTTTTACTGACCATTAATTCATATTCAGGCCAAAGTCCCTGAATATTCATTAGGCAGGTTGTTCTATGGCCCACTGCGATTTGGTATTAGTAAGTCGGGTTACAAAATAATGTTTTAATTAGCAAGTTAGTGTACAGTTTGCTATCATGTTTGGTGAATGTTAAAAATACTTTATGAGGCCTTCTCTGTGAGCAAACAAGAAAGCCTGCAAATTTGTAAGTCCAAACAGTTTCTGACCTTAAAACCAGTGGCGGCTCCTCCGCTAAGACGGAGGAGCTGTCGCCCCACTGCCTTCAGGCAGGAAAAAATAGGAAACAAAAATATGATAATAACCTATTTCTATTATAATTTTATTTGTTCCTCCTGCTGCGGCAGTATGCGTGAGGGGGCAGGGCAGGGCTGAAGAGCAAGGGTGGTCCTAAGTGCATAATGAATGTTTGGTCGGCTGTCTCAGGCCGCCCAAAACAGTCATAAACACTTTCCCTGTTCTCCAGGCAGGCTGCATTACAGCCTGCATGGAGAACAGCGTGGAAATCTTTAAACTCTTGCACCACCATTTGCTGCCTCATGTGCTGTTAACTTCATTGGAATGTATCTTTATATATTATATATTGTTTTTTAGAACATCTCGGTGCCCTCCTGAAGAAGGCGATTCAACGCCGAAACGCGCGTAGAGACTGTCACCGTTTCTACTTATGGCGTTGGACATTTTTGTGAGATTTGTGTTGATGTATATTCATGTTTTTTTTAAAAACTATGTTTTAAGAACCATATGGTGGCTGGATAAAGCTGTAATTTTTTTATATTAACTTTAAATTCTAGCTTTTTATTTTGTCTGCACCTGGGAGCCCAGATAGATGGTGATTTATTTAGAATTACTTTTTAAAATGACTGTCCTAAAGTGCTTAAGTAATACAGTAATACTGTACCCGACTGCAATTTGGTTTGGTGGTGATTTATCTTTGTCCCCTTGGCAAATAATATAAAAAATACATGGCTGTAGGAAATTGTGTTGGGTTGAGGAGGGAGCCCCTTCTCAAGCAACACCATAATCCCTGTCAGGGTAAACCACAAAATAGTCCCTAAATTACCCTGTGCTTAACGTGCAGGTAGCTTGGCAGTAAAGCAGTTAAGCTTAATTTACAGACCATATGTTCAGAATTTTTCCAGCACACAATGAGCCGTAACGTGAATACACAACACAAGATAAGTTCCACACTAATTTTGAAAAATGGAGTAAATTGTAATGATATCAGAACAAAAAAAACAGAATGATTAGAACCAGGGATATGCAATTTCAAAAGGTTTAGGTAAGTATAGCATTTATAATCACAAAGCTCCACTTGCGGTCATCTGGATGTGCTAGGCTGAGTGAAAGTCACATGGACAGCTCAACTGCGAAGGAGTGCTGGCTGGATACAGTGGTCAGGTGAGTCCTGTTATAAAAGTTACTTTCTTAAAGCCCAGCGTGAAGAAGTCCAGGTGGAGCAAGGAGAGCATGCTGGATGGTGGTCACCATAGCACAAAGAGCAGCCTGGCATTTCAGATGGTTGTCACCATAGCAAGAAGGTCCAGTCGGGCGTCATGGACAGAGTTAGAAATGAAGTCTTAAATTGGCAAAGGTATACACCCTGTACAAGTAGTAAACTCTAGTCTGAGTAAGTCAGATACATACCCTAATTAACCTGTGCTCACCCTCTGGTAGCTTGGTACAGATAAGTCAGGCTTAAGAGGCAATGTGTAAAGTATTTGTCCAACATTTAAATTACTGGAAAAACAGGGAAAACACCACAAAAGGACTCCACAGAATAATAAATATTATTTATCTGATTAAAACAAGACCAAAACGACAAAAATCCAATAATTAGAAGTCGTGATACAAATTTTTAAAGACTAAACCTGAAAACATTCAAAAGGTTAATTGAGGGAGCGTTGCAGATCCAAAGTTCAGGCAGACCGCAATGGAGGTCAGGCTGCAGGCACGGGTAAAGGTGTGAGGCAAGAGCAAAGTAAGTGATTTAATTTTTTATTTTTTATTTTACTTTCCCTAGCCCGTTGTTTGTCCACTCCCCCCCACCCTGTGACCACACCGCCCCACCCCACTGCTCTTACCTGTGCTGCCTGTGCCTGTCTGGCTGGTTATAGAACTCATGTAGGGTCCACTGAAAAAGTACCCTGTATGGGACAAAGCGTTGAAGGTTTTATGCGTCTGTTCTGATCCGCTCAGTCGCTTCACTGTGTCATCATCGAGTCTTGCAGATGCGGTCGAAGGATTAGCACTGCATCATCATTGAGCCATGCAGCGATATCCTTGGGTCGGCACTGCGTCATCGTCATTCCTCGCAGTCGGGACCCACGTCATCATTTATTCAGCACTGTGTTGGCATTGACAAGCGATGTGTCAATTTTTCTCACGCAGTCAGGTTGATGTGCCACTTTTGACAGAAAGCAATTGCAGAACCCACTTCTGAGGCCCATGACTGGAGGGGGAACCTCAGGTAAGGGTAGGACTCACAGATTGCAGAGTCCCTGAGACTTCTGAATAGAGGAGGCAAGCCAGCAAACCCTTGGAGAAACCTGGGTTCAAGGGTGTAGAGAGCAGGTCCAGTTTCTCTCACTCCCAGGCCAGAAGTAGCAGGCATCCGGCCAACACAGTAGAGGAAGTTGCAAAGTGGCAGTCCCTCCTGTAGCACAGCAAGCGGCAGGCAGCAGGCCACCACAGAAGAGTAATTAGCAAAGTGGCAGCCCCTTCTACAGCACAGCAGCTCATCTTCCAGGCAGAATGTCCTTGGTCCCCGTAGAATTCTGATTTGGTGGTGTCATGGGGAGACATCAAAGAAGCCTTTAATAGGTCACAAGGTCCCTGCCTTTACCGCCCTGGTTCTAGACACATTACAGGAGGGTATGCAGTCCATTGTGTGGGGACAGGTAAAGCACTATTCAGGTACAAGGGTCAGCTTCTCCCTCCCAATCTATCTCAGGAAGGCCCACCAGCCTGGCGATGGACCATCAGGATGCAAATGTCACACCCCAGCTCCCTTCTGTGACTGTCTAGAGGGAATGCATAAGGCCCAGCTATCACCAAGCCCAAATGTGTATACGGAGATGGGCAGATGCACAGAATGGTTAATGTAAGAAAATGCCAACTTATTTCCCAGAATGCACTATATGAGCCTTCCTGAATAACCAGCATTTGATTGGCTAAAGCCATGAAACTGCAATTCCCAGCTAGTCTAACAGGGATCCATATTTGTTTAAGGAATCCATTGTCAGATGAACCAGTCGTCACCTTAATCTAGAAGAGAACAGGATAAAACACTAGCGAAATCGCGCAAGCTAAAGAGGTGAGCAAATACGGCTTGATGAGTGAGAGCTTTAGACGTTTTAGTGCTTCCCAAAAAAGGTAACCGTGCTTTCTAATAATTTACAGAAGGCCCGTGTGCGAGAGGATGAACGTAAACCCCTTGCCCGCAGCCGGAATTCCCCTCCTGTGCGGCACATTCGGATCATGGGCGTGGTCATGACGACCCCCAGCCGTCATCAGCACACGAGCACTGTGTGCCATGACGGCTGGGGGCCGTCATCAGCATGGAAGGGGTTTAGTAAAGAAGAGTAGGCGTCCTCGAGATATCTCCGGATAGAGGCATGGCGCAGTACAGGCATCAAGCCCACTGTGATCAAATACAACATTCCTGAAAGTACCGAGCAACCGCACTTGGCTTTTTGGAAAACGGACCAAAGAGTCCATTGTGACGAGCATTGCTACAAAAACTTCTAAAACAGGTACACATTTAATAACACAGAATAAAGGAGCTGAGTATACACACGCCCTGTATGCTCCTGGTTGATAAATGAGAATGAGAGTGTCCGAATTTTTTGCAGGAGATCTTTGATGCAACCTAACAGGAAGGTCAGTGAGAGACGATCGAGGCATCTAAAAAGAGAGAAAATGCTAGTTGCGGTTGTTCATAAACCTGATGAGAAGATTATCACTACTTCTCAGGTATGAATGCAAATGCACTGAGATAATGAGAAATAGAATGAGAGGAGATGAGGCATTAGGAATAATAGAGATTGTTTTATGTTGTTCATCCACCACAGAAATCACCAATGCTGCTATAACTCACAAACCCTGATGAGAACCCTGGTACTTTGAGTCTAGGATTTGAAACATGTCGGCACACGACATAACACAGAGGAAGGATGAATTAAGACTTAACCTGTGAAGTGAGGAAATAAATTCCCTCTCCAGTAAAAAGTTAAACCTTCCCTGTGCTGTAACGGATACCTGGTTTAGACATAGCAAAGAAGTCTAGGATCATTATTTGAATTTTATTTACCAACTTTGGCATTGAAAATTCATTTCTTGGATGTTGCTGTCTTTTGTGATTTGTTATCATTTTTTCTAATGTAAATGTGGACTGTCATATGTTGTGTTAAGTCAATGATGTATGTGTATTTATTATGGTTTTGAAGAGTAATGTTGTACAGAAAATGTAATTGTTTGGATACTTGTCTTTTTCAATGTCGAAAGAATTACTGAAGAACACAAATAATTGAAAAAATAAAAAGGTGTAAATAAAATACCGGTGCAAACAATAAATGAGTTTGTATTTAAAGCTGAAGTATTAATGCTTTAAAAATTCGAGGTATGGGCCAACCCCTATTGTTTGACTATATTATACGGCCCAGCTTATACTTTGTCCCTGGGGCCTGACTCCCTTAGTTATTCGAACTTATGAAAAGTGGCATTTCTGTATTAGAATTTAAAATCTGACTTCACTATACGTTGTGATTTTAAATTGTGTCTAGAGACATAGAACGTCAATTTTCTAACTTCTGCATTTTTATACCTGGTGCCAGCCATTGAAGTAGGGAGACTCCCTACACTACATCCACATCATGATCTGGGAGGTTCCTTCCTTCCCCTGCCTAGGCTTCAAGTGGTCTATGGTGATAACAAGCTGATCCCATGTTCTTTTGTGTATGTGCTGAAGGTAGCTCTTTTAAATGTAAGTGGGGCAGTGAACAGCTCTGCCCCAACCATCCTGGCTGGATAGCCCATCCTGCCAACAGCTGTCCCCTTTTGTCTTATTGTCTGGGAGGAACACACAAATGTCAGCATTCAAGCTATCCACAATCTTGTGACCCAGGACACAGATAGCAGACACCAAATAGTTAGAACAACAAAATGTCAGAATTGTGACTGAAACTCCATCTTTACCATTAAAGAGGGTTTTAAAGTACAATTCATTTGAGTCCAAACGTGACATTCCTATCAGTTCACAGTTAAAGTTTACCACTGTTTAAATGTAATCAGTAGTGCAAAACAAATTTAGGAGTGTTCCACTACCAGGACATATAAAACTTACAAACACATGTCCTGCTTCTTAAATACATGGCACCCTGTGCTGTGTGTTGTTTAGGGCCTACCTTAGGGGTGATGTGTATTAAAAGGGAAGGCTTTGGCTTGACAAACTGTTTATTTTGCCAAGTCGAATTTACAGTTTTAAACTGCACACATGCTGAATAGGCAGGCCTGTGAAATTTTTTAAAAGGGTGAGGGTGGCCCAGTGGGCCAAACCAAATACATATTCCTGGAGAGGTGTCAGCCCCAGGGGCTGCAAAGTGGATGCGCTGGCCCCGCATTTATTTATAAACATTGTCCCCAGGGAGGTATAGGCAGGGCACGAGTCATGGTTCATGTTGGTGGACGGCATCCACCCTCTATTTTCACAGGGTGGACACCGTCCACCCTGACAAGAAGTTGAGCCCCACTGAAAAATATGCTGAAATAGTCCCGGTGTAATTTGCAAACTCCGGGACACATTCAGCAGCTCCTGAATTTTTTTGTCTGCTTTGATCCGCAACAACGTGCAGGCAGGGACGAGGCTTTCTTGGTTCAGACTCCTGCTGGGCTCATAACAAAGGCCGAATCTGATGGGTCATCGGGCCTTCTTTTGTTGGAGTTACCCTGCCCACACTTCCTGGCAGGATCATTTTCAAAACTCCCACCAAATGGGAGCAAACACAGATGGCCTGATTCCGATCTTGGCGGATGGGATACTCCATCACAAATTTGATGGATATTCCATCCACAATATTACAAGTTCCATAGGATATAATGATATTTGTAATATGGCAGATGGGATATCTGTCAGGTTTGTGACAGAGTATCAAATCCACCAAGATTGTAATCAGGCTCCTAGGCTGCTCCCAGAGGGTGGAAACTTTGAAAATGCTATTGCAGGCTTTGAAACCACTGTTTCCCGGGCCTCGGCTCCATGAGACAAAGCATGTGCGCTGACAGCAGGAGATGGGGCCCTGGGGCCAATATTGGCTCAGGGAGTGGGGGCCGTGTGACTGCCCTCTTTTTTTAAGTTAGCTGCTTAAGGGATGGGGTTCCCATGGTCTTATCAGGGCTCGGAGGGGGGCATGCAGCCCACCTTCCCCTTTTAAGTTGATTATGGCCCAGTGGGTGTGCTCCCTGGGGCCAATAATGGCTTGGGGAGTGGGGGTGGTACATCCCCCTCCCCTTTTTAATGGATTTCTGCCCCTCAGGTGCACTTTATTGGGCCTATAATGGCTAAGGAAAAGGGAGCTATCGCCCTCTTCCCCTTTTAAAATGTGGCCCACGGTGTCGAGTTCCCGGGACGACCCGCTTCCCCATGGGGTCCCAGGGGATGGGTCCTCGTGCTGAATATGGCTTGGGGAGGGGGGGCCTTTGTCCCTCAACTTAATTACACAATGTGGACTGTCCTGCCTGCCATTTCTTTTTTAATCCTGCGGAACTCACAAGGGATCACAGCAGAAACTGCAAAATGTATTTTTATTTTGGCCCCAGGTGGGTCCCTCTGGGTCTCCCAAAGGGGCCTAGAGGGCAGCAAGGTGTCCCTACCCTGTCCCCTTACATCTTTACTGTTTTACAGATTCAGTACAGGGACTAAATCCCCGAGTTGTGTAATGGCTGCCACCAACATTTTTCTTGGGTTGCTGGCAGCCAATCAGAGGTCTCGCTCCTGCAAATTGACTCAAGTGAAATGAAGCTCCCTGGGCCAATCATAATGCTCTATTTTTATCCAGATATGCAAATATTTATTGACCCATAATTTCTTAAAAACTAATGAACGGATTTACACTAAATCACAAAAAGTTAATTCTGTGCATCAAGATTTAGCTTCCTACCAAATTTGGGGCAATTCCGTTCAGCAGTTTTAGCTGTGGGTCTGCCTAAAGTTGTCTATGGAAAATGCAGGGGGATTTTGTATTTTGTGTCCCCCCCTTATTACCGTCTTCTGCTTGGCGGATAACCCCGAACATTTCCATGCAAAAACTAGTCAAAAAGTAGCACATTTTGTGAAAGTTTCATGGGGTTTCGTCAAACAGTGCCAAATTCATTAGCAACACAGAAACCGCTTTTCCTGTGGAACAACTGGCCTAACTATAACTACCCAGAGTCAACCTAAAAAGGCCTCAGCATCACAGCTGAGGTAAAGCTCAGCAATGTGATTCACCTAGCTGCTGACACAAGGCTTTAGGTTTTAGAAGTGTTTTCATGGGGGGTCCTACAAAGCATAAGACAGTTGTGTTTGACATAATCAATTTATCAACCATCAACAATAAATCAGGGATTTGTAGAGTGCACTACTCACCCCTGAGGGTCTCAAGGTGCTGGGGGGAGGGGGGTTTTGGGCAGCTCTGGTCATCCGAAGAGCCAGGTTTTGAGGCTCTGTATGCTTGCTGTGTGTGCTTCGTCTGATGCTGAGGGGGAGTTCCTTCCAGGTCTTGGGTGTGATGTAGGAGAAGGATCTGCCTCCCTTTCTGGCTCTGTGGATGCAGGGGATTTTGGAGGTTTCTCTTGGGTCCGTAGAAGGAGAATTCTTTGTTGAGGTATTGTGGTCTGGTGTTGTGGAGGTCTCTGAATAGTACGTAGTCAGTGGAGGCGAGGGTGTGGGGCACGATGTGGTATGCGATGGTGTTAGTGAATGGGGCGTGGGGTCCAGGAGGTCTGTACGGGAGAGTTCCACGTAGAGTTGTTCTGGGGTTGACCTGAATCTGGAAGTGGATGTGTTCCATAGGGGGCAAGGAGTCATTTGAGATGGAGGTTGTCGGTCGGATGGAGCTTCTGTAGACAATGACGAGGCCTCAGGGTGGTTGGGGTGGTCTTTCCTCTGGATCTTGTACACATCAGGGATGGTGGTTGCGATATCCGGTGCGGAGCTGGCATTGGTTCAGGTCTCTGTGAGGAAGGCGACGTCGGGCGAGAGGGTGTTGAGGAGGTCCCAGGTTTTTACTGCGTGTCTTTGCAAGGAGCGCACATTGAGGAGGATGCAGCTCAGGGGTTTGGGTAAATTGTCTAACTCCCAAGCACACAAAATTATGTCAGCTTATTTCAACTTATTCAGAACAATATGTATAATTTAGACACAAAAGCACAAGTGAGTCAATAATTTTAAATTCCAAGTCAACTTCTTGTCTTGTTTTTAATTCTGATTTTTCTCCAAACAGCACCACAGCCAATGCGTTCCGTCGCTACAAGTAGTGGCTCCTGCGACTTTCTCAAGGCTAATTGTTTCCGTTTGCGTGCTTTTAAGTGTGGTGATAATTCCAACCCACACGTGGGTTCCAAATATCGAAAATCGTGTCCGTGTTGGTATTCTTATAATCCGTGTTAGGTTCTCATCAATTGTTTATTTTAGTCCAGCTAGAGTAGCGCTGTATCCGATACTTCCTCGCCATATCTGTTCCGCGTAGGGCACGCTGAACAGATATGGCGATGAAGTACTCAGAGCCACTACTTGTAGCGACGAAACGCGTTGGCTGTGGTGCTGTTTGGAGAAAAATCAGAATTAAAAACAAGACAAGAAGTTGACTTGGAATTTAAAATTATTGACTCACTTGTGCTTTTATGTCTAAATTATATATATATATATATATATACAATATCAATATACACCTTGCTGGAAAAAAGATATCATTCATAATGGAAAGGAAACAGAAAAAGAAAAAGAAGAAGGAAATGGAAAGGGGAGAATAAGACAAAATACTATAATAAAACTTTGCAATCAAAGTGTAACAAATGCTATATGTAAGATCCTCTAATAGAAACTTATAAAGGATATACAAGATGAAATACAATAGTATACCAAACAAAAATTATTCATATCAAGGTGGTTTGGGAACTTCTTTGTTGCAAGGAGTATGTAAAGGTAAGGATTGAGCAGATAAGTCTAAAAAATGTGTAATAGGTAACCATAACAAATCTCTTTTAATAGCGAGTGTAATAGGATAAACATAGGCCCTGTCTAATCTGTGATTATAACAAACTCCATACCACCAGGCTTGAAAGGAGACATTCGAGGCATTTTTCCATGATTTAGTAATTTGTTGGAATGCAACAGCTATAAGTAAGTCAACAATGACTGTGTTAATATTGGAGAAAGACCATATTTCAGAGAGACTACCTAGAAAAATCTTTGACAAAGTAAAGTGGAAATGAGTGGAAAAAATCTTGTTAATTTGGTACCATACCCTGGACCAAAATGTATGAATCGTTGGACAAGTGAATAGCATATGTTTGAGATCTGCTACTGCAGCCGAACAGGACCAGCAGGTAGAGGGAACAGAGGAGTCTATTTTATGTAATTTAGCAGGAGTGATCAAAAGTCTATTATAAATAAAAAATAGTGTTTGAGTTGTGTTTGCTGCCCTAGAAGACTTCCTTATTTTGCCAGGTTAAGATAGAAAATGACTCATCTAAATCCAATTCCAAGTCCTTTTCTATCTTAGATTTATCTCGCATAATAGAGGTATCCCGTACTTTTTTGTAAATTTGAGATGCGGAGGAAGAGGAGAGTAAAAAAGGAAGAGTAAGAGGAGAGGATTTGATACGCGGGATGGAAAGCGTGAGGGCATCATAACTATTTTGAGCAGCTGTACTCAATAACCTATAGTTGGGGTAGAAGGATATTGGAAGAGAAAAATGAGATTGGAGTAGAGAGAAGGGAATACATGTACCATCATGAAAAAGTTGATGAGTCCAAGTACGACCAAGAATGACCAAGATCCTGCCACTCTTTCCAAAAAAGAGTCCTATTCTTGACTTTATTAAGTTGGTTATACCAAATAGGGGAGTGTAAGAATCGTGATCGATCATCGAGACCATTTAGGAAAAAAGGAAGAACAGATTTCCTGGAATTTTTAAGAATAGGGAGAGACATTTTTTTGGGGATATGTGATAACGATATAAACTCTTCAAAGGTGAAAGTATGAAAGAAGGAGGATTCAATCTCGACCCTTAATGGTTGAGAAATGGTGTCAGACAAACATTCTGATGAAAGAGAAGCAGAAAGAATAAGAAAAAATGAAGTATGATACGAGAAAAAGTCTGGAAAATTGACTCCACCCAAATGTTTAGGACAGTTAAGTTTGGAAAAAGACATCCTAGCTTTCTTGTTTTGCCATAAAAAGTGTGATAGAATAGAGTAGATAGTCTTATAACAGGATTTGAGGATATTAACTGGAAGGTTGGAAAGGAAAAATAAAATGATTAGAACTAACATCATTTTAATAGAATCCAGCCTACCCCACCAAGATAAGAACAAGGGATGCCATCTTGTTATAGAATCCTTCAAAGTTGTGTGTACATTTTTAATGTTTAAAGCTACAGTGTCTTTAATCAAGGCAGTAAACCATAGACCCAAGTATTTAATTTTAGTGGGACTCCAATGAAAAGGGGAAGCCAAGAAATCAGAATGAAAACAAAACCTATTTAGAGGTAGAATTTCGCATTTATCAACATTAAGTTTACAACCAGATACCAACGCAAAGTCTGAAACTTCCGATAGAAAAGCTGAAATAGATGTCTGAGGATTGGAGATGAATAAAAGGATATCATATGAATATGCAGAGAGTTTCAAATGTTTTTCCCCATAAGGGAAATCCGTAATGTCTTTATTCATTCTAATTTTTGTTAGAAAAGGATCTAATGCTAAAATAAAAAGTAGGGGAGAGAGAGGACAGCCCTGTTGGACACCTCTGAAAAGAGGAAACGAAGAAGAAACAAGACCATTAGCTAAAATAAAGGATCTAGGAAAGGAATACAATAACGAGATATAAGAAAGGAATTTCGGGCCAAAACCAAACCAAACAAGAGTCGAAAATATAAATTGCCAATTAACCCTATCAAAAGCTTTCTCAGCATCTAACGCAACAGCAGCTAATGAGTGTTTGTAAGAATGGGATTTACTAAGAACATGAAAAAGAGACGTATATTATCAGAAAGATGACGGTCTTTGATGAAATCGCATTGCTCTTTACCAATTAATTGTGGTAAGATTTTATCCAGACGAAGCGCGAGAATTTTCGCGAATATCTTATAGTCAAGGTTAATTAACGAAATAGGTCTATAATTTTTACATAAGGTGTGATCTGAATTTTCTTTGGGAAGAAGGCAAATCAAAGCCTCTTGGAAGGAGCCTTCAGATTTCTTAGATGGTATAAAAAATTAAAATAATTGATGAAGCTTAGGAACTCGTAGCTTAGAGAAATGTGAGTAAAATTCTACAGTGAAACCATCTGGTCCAGGGGCTTTTCCCTTCTTAAGTACTTGAATGGATTCCAAAATATATTTAGGGAGTATATCATTTTCCAAGGAGGAAAAGTCTACTTCTGGTAACGAGGGAGATGGAATCGAAGATAAGTAGTGATTAATATCAGTTGATAGAGGAGAGGATTACGGAGTATACAGCTGTTGGTAAAAGCTAGTAAATTCAGTCAGAACATCTTCGTCTTTATGGATTGTAGTATTGGAAGAGGTTACAATAGATTCTATTTTTGTTCGTTCTTTTTTAACTTTGAGATAATTGGCAAGGAGGTTGCCAGCTTTATTTTGCGCGCTGTAATATTTAGCACTAGATTTAAGTAGATATAAATTTACAGAGTCTGCAGAGAGTTGATTGGAAGAGAGTTTGGCCTGAATGAGTTTAGTCAAATCAGCTTGATTTTTAGTTAAATAATAAGAGTGTTCTAATTGTTTAATTTGAGTAGTAAGTAATTGGATAGATTGAGCAGCCACGCGTCTTTTTTTGGCAACAAATGAAATAATGAAATCTCCAGAGGCAGCTTTAAAGGTGTCCCATAACAATTGAGGAGTTATCTGAGGAGATTCATTATTAGTGAAAAACAGGGAAGCAAAATCAAGGAAAGTTGATGTAAATTTTTTATCTAGAAGTAGAGAGTTATTAAACCTCCATCTCCTAGTACCTTTTATGGGTGGGAGTAAATCCAGGCATAAAGAAACCGGGGCATGATGAGAGATTAAAATAGAACCTATGTCAGAGTGGAAAATGTGTTGGGTCAAGGATTTGGAAATTAAAAGATAGTCTATCCGGGATTGGGAAGAATGGACAGGTGAAAAATATGTGTATTCTTGTAGCGTGGGGTTGTAGACCCTCCAGGAGTTAACAAGAGACCTTTGAGATATAGTGGAAGTAAATTGAGTGTGAATGGGTGAGGGTGAGAAACGATAATTGGACTTTCTATCTAAAAATGGATCCATAATCATGTTGCAATCGCCAACTAAAATAAGATAAACATCAGTATATCGCATCAGGAGGAGAGAATATTAGCCCAAAACAATTTGTTTTGTATAGTGGGAGCATACACATTAAAGATAGTTAAAGGGATTTTATTAATCAACAAGGATACTGCAACCCATCTGCAACCCATCTGCCATCAGAGTCGTTATCTTGATTTATGAGCTGTATATCTAAACGTTTATGGCAAAGAATAGCTACCATTACATTTCCCTAAACCAGGAGATGCAAAAACATGGCCTAACCAATTACGATGTTGTTTAGTAATTTCAGCATCTTTGATGTGAATTTCTTGCAATAACGCTATATCACATTTTAAGTTTGCTAGATGAGACAGGACCCAACCTTTAAAATTCCAAGATACTATATGTAAAGACATCTCAAACCCAAAATTAAATCTAAAAATGTTAAGAAGCTCAAATATATACTTGAATAGCAAATACACATTTTGTATGGAACTATAAGAGAAAGTACATCGAAGTAGAGGAATAGTAATGAGGTAAAGCAGAGAAAAAGGAAATAATAAAATATGGTAGGATAGATAAGTTGAGGTAAGGGATGAGGAAAATACAGGAAAAAGAATTGGGAAAAAGAGAAACAGAGAAAGAGGCAAAAGTAAACAGTAGAGAGAGGGTAACGAAATAACACAACATGAAAAAACAAAATAGAAGAAACAATCAATGAAAAAATACTGTAACAAAAGACATACCACAGGAAAACAATAAGAACAGGGGTGGTGGTGCCACATAAGGGAGATGGAACGCTGAACGGAATACCCCAACACGAGACGATAAGGAGGGAGAAAACTTCCAGGAAAAGTGAAAGTAGCAAAAAACGATGAGGGACCACAAAACTACTAACTGGGAAATGAAAGAGAGAAAAAAATTATTCAAACAAGAACACACCGAGAACATACTGATACACTAAATGTCACATAATACAAATACATATTGATACACAAAATGTCACATTATACAAAAGGAGAGAGATAAAATATTAATGGGAACAAAACAAATAACAAACAATATCAAATTGTGAAGTATAAGTCTTTTATGGCCGAGGTATTTCCATGGATTCCACTCTGCAACTGTTCAGGAATTGCTGTAGTAGCGCAGGATCTTCGTAGTTAGTTGTTTTGTTATTGTAAGTAACTTTGAAGAAGCAAGGGTGGAACAGGCCATATCTAGCATTTAGGCTGCGTAACGCAGGTCTCATCTCCAAGAACCTTTTCCGACGTTCTGCAGTTATCTGGGCATAATCTTGAGCAAAAAAGAGACTAGAACCATTCCAAGTGATTTTTCCACGTTGTTTAGCAGTTTGAAGAACTTTGAGCAAATCAGTGTACTCTAGAAAATACTGAATAACTCCTCTAGGTTTTGTAGAAGATGATGAAGAATGAGAGCTTGGACCAAGTTGATGTGCATGTTGAATATTCAAAGGTGGGCTGTGAGGAAGACCTAGAAGGGTTGGTAAGAAAGTTTGAAAAAAGGAGATCAGATTTGGACATTCAAGACCTTCAGCCAAGCCATAAATGCGCAAATTATTACACCTGTTGTGGTTTTCCAAATGTTCAATCTGCTGCTTAAGTTGCTCTATCTCTTTGGACATAAGGGGAACTTGGTTTGTAAGTCCTTGTACAAGATCAACACAGCTTTCCAATTCTCCAACTCTCTGCTCAGTGAGCGACCAGTTGGTCTCCAGATTATGTAGTTGGGCATAGTCTCCTCCATATGCGGTTTAAGAGCACGAATTTCATCAAGAATGAGTTCCATAGAGATTAAGGATGACGAGTTAGTAAGAGATGGTGGATTTACTTTCACTCATTTGTCAGATGTAGACGTCGACACAGAGGGTATTTTAGTACCTTGTTTTGCACCTGGATGGGAAACAGAAAAAACAGACCTCTTAGAACCAGCAGAGTCGTTAATATGTTCCTCCATGGGAGCTTGTAGGACGTTGAACGGGTAAAATCCTCTAAACCCGCCTCTTTGGAGTGAAGGAACCATTGCGATTATTGCGAGGCATTGCCATGAAGAGCACCTAGAGGAGAACCACCTTGTGTAATATGAAGAAAAAAGTAGGACTCGTAGCCTTAAATTGGTTAATGAATGATGAAGAAATAGGTTATATGAAACCAGGAGACAGCAGCATAAATAAATAAAAGTTGGCAGACCAATGAGTGAGATACTGTTCAAAAACAGAGGAAAAACGGTGCTATAGCAAAAGGTGAGCGTTTTCTGTGAGGAAATATCATCTCACAGCTTCAGGCGGTAAATAGCGGGTGTGCCGAAAAAACAAAATGGCGGCCGAGACGATGTGCTGAGACGCGGCAGCAAATTGATTAAAATAAAGGCACTGATCTCACCGTGCACTTTTCCCTTCGCTGCATTAGAAGCAACTTCGGTTCCGACGTCCGTTGGAGGCAAATTCCGGGTCCAAAACAAAGAATTGCTTCCTGGAGCCGACCCGGTTACTCACGTCTTGGCGGAGCTCCCAAGAACCGCAGCCAACTTCTGAGGCTCCGAAGCCATGCCCGACCATATATATCTTTGATGCAGAACCTATACCTGACGCACCATGGACGTGAACAACTTTTATGCGATGTGTCATTTAGATAACTCATATGCTATGTTATCACTTTCATTTCTTGCCTGCTGTTCCACCGGCCTGTAATCAAACCCGCTCCACCACTTCATCTACGCTATTGGTCAAATAAACGGCGCGCACCTTTGACTCTGGCTTTTACCCTGCTTTTTAAACTTGCTTTGTGTTCTCTTTAATGGATGGTCACATATTGTTTTGTTCTTTTCTGTAAATGCATGTTTAATTTGTCAAATGTAATGATGAGGTTGCACGGTCCAAACTCTCCTCTAGGTATTAGCATTGCCACGTGCAATAGGCGGAATTCTTTTGTTTGGAAACCTTACCTACTCATTCCCTCTTGCAACTACACGTCTCTCTTATTTTCCACTCTGCAACTGCTCTTACTTTAAAATCTTGGACATGCAAATGGAGACCCAAATCAATGGGGATTGAAGGGAACTAGGGATACAAGTTCCACTTAGTTAACCCATTCTTGTGTCTCCTGCAAATCCGTAGACTACACTTGCAGGATTATTTTGAATTCAGTGGGTTGGACTCCATTTCATATAGATATTTTATTTATTGCGATTTTATATAACGCAAACTTTACCCAAAGCTGTCAGTGCGCTTTACAAAAGAACCAGTTACATTATATAAGGACTTCGGAGTACATGAGTTACATAAAAGATACAAACAGAAAATCTCTAAATTCACATAACAATTGCAGTAAGTATATACGTCTACTACAGATACTAGCGGTTAGAGTTGCATATATACAAGTTGCAAATTCACTCAAGGAAAAGATACAAACAGAAAAACTCATTATTCACATAAGAATAGTAGTTAGTACATACTTCTACTACAGATACTAGTGGTTAGAGTTGCATATATACAAGTTGCAAATTCACTCAAGGAAAAGATACAAACAGAAAAACTCATCATTCACATAAGAATGATAGTAAGTACATATGTCTACTACTGATACTAGTGCTTAGAGCTAATTATATACATGTTGCAAATTCACTCAAGATTACATTTTAAAAAGCAATTAGGGTTGGACAATTATATATTACAAATATATATAATATAGGAGCGTGAACAAGCCGTAATGGCGAAACGCGTTGTTTTTCTATCTGCCGAATAAAATTTCATTCGCAAGGCAACCCGGGTGTCCGAGTATCATCCTTACTGGGAAGTGTTGTGGAAAGAATTTGCTGGGGTACCGGCTACCCAACTCGGACCGCCCTATGACAGCGATCGATCTTTTATGCCGGTAATGCTGGAGGAATATATATATATATATATATATATATATATATATATATATATATATATATATATATATAAGAGAGAGAGAGAGAGAGAGAGAGAGAGAGAGAGAGAGAGAGAGAGAGAGAGAGATCTCCCCCTACCTCAAGTAGATCGCTGTGCCCCCATAGAGGATTCACCACCATGGTGGCTCCTCTGGTTGCATGGAAAGTTTGCTGAATGACAACCATGTTTCCTGCCACAGCTAAGGAAACTTTAGTATTTTAAAATCAAACTTCCAAAGTAGGATTTTGTTTGGGAAAAATAAAAAGTAAAAAACCTGGGGGCAGATGTATCAAGATTTCGTTTTGCGAATCTGCAATTGCGAAATTTTGCGATTCGCAGTTGCAGATTCGCAAAACAGGATGTATGTACAAATTTGCGATTCTTTTGCGATTCCTTAAAAATCGCAAAAAATCTCAGAATCCCTTGCGATTTCTTACATTGCGAAATTTGCAAATTAAGAAATCGCAAAAAATGGGAATCTGCAAAGCAGGAGCATATTGATGACATCACAACCAGGAAGAGGGAGTGATCACCTGCACCTGCTTGCCTGAGCCACACCTAGTGGCAGTTAGGAGATTGTTTGGAGGCTGAACAGAACTGCTAGCTCTACAATGGAGTCCCAGAGCTCACAGGAGGACATGGCTTGCGAAAAGAGGAAAAGAAAACATAAGTTTTCAGAAAAGGAGCAGGAAGTCTTAATAGAGATGGTGTGCAGCCATGAACTGCTTTTCGGGAAAAAAGCTTTGAAAGTTCCTGAATCCAGAAAGAGGAAGATCTGGCTGGATATACAACAGAAGGTGAATGCTGTGGGAGTCACCACCCGTACCATCGACAAACTGAGGAAAAGATGGTATGATATGAGCCATAGATCCAAAGAAAGGGCGGCTGAAAGGTTAAAGGAGGCACACAAGACTGGAGGTGGTACTTGGACAGCAGAGCAACCTACACCACATGAAGAACTTGTGGAGGCCACTCTCCTGCCTGAGATTGTCAGTGGAGTGTCCCATATTGACAGCTCTGACCCTACTTCAGGATGCATGTGATTGTCAAAATTATCTAGGTGATGCATGCACACAGTTTAGATAGATGTACATTGTGCACGGAATTTTGAACACTTAGGTACACTGCATAACATATATATAGAAATTGCATGATGGGAGTTGTAGTGTTACCAAGGATATTTTTTATCTGGTAGCTATGAAACACAGGCCCACATTGTGGCGTTGTTGGTAGTCAAAATGAAAGTGTCAGGATTGATAGAAGTTCAAAACAGAAAGCTTTATTTCTTCCAAGTTGCAGAACAAAACACAAACTCATATGTCTCACTCTACATCCACAGCACAATCAAGGGCACCAAGGGACCTCGCAGAGGGAGAAGAATCACCAGTCCATGTTGGATCTCGGGCAGAAGGGTAAACTAGTGATGACAATGTGTCTATTCCAATTGTGCGCAGGAAGTGCAGACATGTGGCCCCTCTGCCTCCTATGGAGGATGATATTGACCTTCATGGGGATACAAGAGACAGTGGCCAAGACACAGTGGTCCCTGGTGAGAGCCAAGGCCGACTTCAAGCCCCAAGAAGAACACAAGCTTACAGTGTTGATAGATCCAGGAGTAGCAGTGTTCATCCTGAGACACCTACAGTATTTGCTGGTCTGGAGCAGGATATGCTTGATGTGCAGCGCCTGCAACATAAGGCACTACGGTCAATTAATACACAGCTCACAAAACTGAACAACAATCAGCAAAACATGGGTGAGGGCATAAAGTCGATGGCAGCTGCAACTGACAAATTATGCATGACACTGGAGCGCACAGAGACATCTAGAAACAGGGCTGCTCATCATGCTCATGGAAGAAATCATAGTTACACAAAGGCTCTGTACTGTGACATCAAACTTTACTAGGCGCAGCATCACCATGCAGAGGGAGATGAGTCAATGCACTCAAAATATTGCCAGAGGCCTGGATCAAGTGACAAGTGCTGTTGAAATATTACAAACTGCCAACTCTGGTGCCAGCACCCTAATGGCTTCTGCAGTCAGTGAAGAAACCTCTAGCAGGAGTAGTAACAATCCAACTCTAACTTCACAAGTCACGCAGCGCAGAAGTGGCAGACATGGTGCTGCTACTACACCTGTAATGGAGAGCATGGAATCCGAACACCGCCCTGCACTTAGCCGCCACCGTAGAAAGTGAACTTTTACAGTGCAGTAGTTTCCCCTATGTTGAATACATATATATCTTTTATTTTACTTTATGGAACAGTACCATGACTGTGCTGTAACATGTCATGGGTTATCATACAAATAAGGTATGTGAAGTGTGATTAAACACAGCACCTGCAAAACACAGATATGGTGTGAGACTACTTTTCTTACCTATAAGTAATTTTGTGTTATCTCTGACCATCTCTGATGTCCTGCCGCTGCTCCTACTCCTGCTGTTGCCCTGCCAGGGGGAGGTATGCAATCATCATCAGATGTGTCTGAGTCACTCACTTCAATGTCTGTGCCTTTTCTCATTGCCATGTTATGTAGCATTGCACAGCTTGTTACAATCTTACAACATGTTTCAGGACAGTACTGCAATGACCCTCCAGTTTTGTGTATGCACCGGAAACAGCTTTTTAAAATGCTAAATGTGCGTTTAATGACACTGCGCATTGACCGGTGTGCCCTGTTGTATCTTCTCTCACTTGCATTTGTGGATTTAAATATGGCATTAATATGAAGTCGCGCACTGCTTAGGCACTGTCACCTGCATGGGAGAAAAGTAAAAGTAAGTGTATGTTGCAATGACAATTTACTAATGTATGGAAGGATGGATGTGTGAGATGTATTTACCAAGCAGGTATCCCTCTACAAACTGTCCAGCACTCAGACGTCCATGAATCCCACTATGGCGGAAAATGAAGGAGTCATGTGTGCTGCCTGGGTATTTGGCAACAATATCATTGATTATGTATTTAGCATTGCACACAATCTGGATGTTTAGGGAATGGTAGCTTTTCCTATTCCTGAAGGCATATTCTGTAGCTGCCGGTGGTGTGATGGCAATATGGGTGCCATCAATGCAGCCAATCACATGGGGAAAACGTGCAATTTGGTAGAAATCCAGTTTTGTCTCTTGCAATGCCTGTTGGATGTTTGGAAAGTAGGTGTGATGTTGAAGCCTGTTCAGCATTGCATCGAAAAAGCGCGAAAGAGCACTTTGGGACACCCCACCAACCTCTGCTATGATGCTTTGAAAAGACCCAGAAGCTAGAAGGTGCAGTGAGCACAATACCTGCAAATGGGTAGGAATTGATTGTGTCCTGCCTGTTGGGTGCTTCAAAAAAGGTTTCAGTTCATTTATGAGGTCCAAGATGGTGTGTGGGTGAAGTCTGTATTTATCATAGATGTCCTCTTCAGTCTGCTGGAACAGCGTGATGCGCAGTCTGAATATTCGCTCCTGTCTCTGTCTCATCTGTGCAAGGGCATGGATACGCAGCCTCCTGGCTATCAGGTATCGCCCTGCCATTTTGGAAGTTTCCATTGCATTGTGGGTTACTTTTTATACTTTCATCCTGGTTACCACCTGCATGCACTTGGTGTTAATTGCGATTTCTAAAATAGCGAATTTCACAAATTTGCAATTTGCGATTTTCTCATACATCTCATTGCGATTTCTTAATTTGCGATTTCTGGTTTGCGAATTTCACAAACATAAGAACTCGCAAAAGTAGAAATCGCAAATATATTCGCAGAAAAGATGTTCTTGCAACGTAAGGAATCGCAATTTTTGCGATTCCTTATATTGCGATGCAAATTCTTCCATACATACCATTTCTCTATTTTTTCATCGCAAACGCTGTTTTTTTGCGAATCGCACCGTTTGCGACTAAAACATTGGTTGATACATCTGCACCCTGGACAACCTGGGGATTTTCTACCTAAATAAGGAAGGCCGTCTCCGGATCTTTCATAAGTTGGCAAAACTTTATTCATGACTGTATATCATGGCAGATAAAAGGGCATTGAGGGCAGATAAGGAGCCTTAGTAAATCTTTGTCAACTCATTGTCTTTCATAATTCAACACTATTGACCCTTCGGCCTCGTGGTAAGGTAATGTAAATGTCACTCGAATCTTTCAATGGCAATATAGGCCTATGTTACAAAGTTACCTGTTGAGTATCTCTCTCACTCGTTCTGTCTCTCTCTTTGGTGTTGTTTACAAACTGTAGAGTTTCTTGGACAGTAAGTGTTTAATTCTGTCCAACCATGAAACCAGAAAAACTAGGATTATGAATGACACCACATCTCACTAAGGGATATTTTGGGATTAAAGGGTTAGACAAAGTTCTGGGAAATACCATTGTGTATTTACTCTAAATTGCAGAGATATTTAGGGTTACTTTTACTCTATTTAACTACTTATCTGTTAGAGATACCGCACTAGTAAAAGGCTACTACGACGCTTATTTAGGTAGCTTTCTACCTCTCTGGTGTGATGTGTTTGGGTGTTAAAGTACAGAATGCTGCCACCAGACAATGTAGACTCTCTCTCTCTGAACCCCGGAGTAGATCCCCATCAAATCCTTCTTCTCAAGCTGCCACTCGCACTGCGTGTCCGATAGTACACCATTCCACCCACATGGCGTTCGCAAGATCGATGACAAGCTGCCACATACTCTGCTTCTCTGTTATGCTGAGGTTGTTCGAAGGCAGCATGAACAGTGGTTGTCTCTCTAGTGGTTGTCAAACCTCTATACCTGCCTCCTCCTCACTGAAAGTCCTCTTCCTCTGCAGTCATTTGGCACCATGGTAAATCTGTTTCACAGCAAGAAAGCGAGCAGCACTAGTTATTTAGGTACTGGGTTGTGTGAATGTTCATTGGTGTTTCATGTTTCCTTCTGGTGGATCTTGTTGCCATCCAGTGTCCCTTGCTGTTTTCATTGTTACCTTTGTGACTATTTCTGGGAGGCTTAATTCTACACAACATAGGCGTGCATTAAACATGTTGTGACTATTTCTGAGATGCTTAATTCTACACAACATAGGGGTGCATTATATATTTTGATCCCTATGCACCCAATCAGCATTTATGAATGGCACAAATGTAAAATCATGTACATTTGTTTTCTTAAATATACGATCACCAGCTTACACTAAAAACAATGGGACTTTACACAGGAGCAATCAAGATTCGCAAATACAAATAGTGGGTTGGATCTTTGCACAAATACATTTGTGAACTGATTCCATGTGGAAATTATGAAATCGGAGATTTACGCATGTGCAAGAGCACAGCGGTACAGTATTATGTAATCTCAGATGTTGCACATTAAGCAGTTGCCTTTTTCAGTCCAAAGATGTCAGCTTTTATCTAATGTTTGATTGATTATAGTTTCTTTGTGCCAGACAGAGGCTTTTGTTTCACTTTCTTCCTTTGGTACATTCATATTGGGTTGATTTGAATACAATGCAGGCCTGGAAATTGTCCATCATTGTTTCTGAACATGATGCCACTTCTACCTTTTCTGTTGTGGACAAGGCCAGGCGGAAGAGCTGAAAGGACACCTTTTGTCAATGGGTCCCAGGGTAAAAGGCCAAAAATTAGGATATGACTTAGTTGTACCCTTGTTTAGTTCACCTTAACAGCAGTGTTGATTAACTGACAGTACTTTATCATGATATGCACTTTTGTGTTACTTTGTATTTTACTGTAGCCAAATCTTTGATGAAGTTTATAAATTGTTGAAGGCATACACAGTATGGTTACCATATCTGTATTTCTATTCACAGATTTATGTCACAGTCGACAAATGTGTTATGGAGTACAATCAGGGGCGTAGCTTGGTTGTAAGATTGGGGAGGGGATGAGTTTACATTTCTCCAACTATATAATATCAAAGTACATTACACCACAAGCAGGGTGCATGAGAGGGTCTTAAAGGACAGCAAAAGGGGAGTGAAATGAGGATTGGTAAGGGTGCTAACTCACTGAGTTCACAACATTTTGTAAAACAACCAACACTTTTAAGACTTTAAAATCAGAGAGAGGGAGAGATTGTGTATGCATTTTTATCTTTGTGTATGTAAAAAGTCCTGGTGACATCCATTTACACCACCCCAAATCTGACTAAGCACCTGTTCTTAGGGGGTGTAACACACCAAACCTTTCCCCTCCTGAAGCTATGCCCCTGTGTGCAATATTGTGCTGATGTGGCCCACATTTGTGTTGCTCTACAAATTCTATCTACAGTTTGTTAAGGCACTAAGGGCCAGATGTAGGTAATCCCACATTACCGATTCTTAAATACCGAATCATACCGATTCGGTATTTAAGAACAGGCAAATGGGATGTAGGTAATTTTTCCGAAAAAATTACCGAATCAGTAAGTTTCAGTAATTACCGAATCGGTATTTACCAATTTGGTAATTGCCATTCATTCCTATGGGCCTGTAGGCCCATAGGAATGAATGGCAATTACCGAATCGGTAAATACTGATTCGGTAATTGGGGTAAACATTTAAGGGTGGCAGGGTGTCACTTTGACACCCTGTTGCATCCCTCAATTGTGTATGGGTGCACATGTTGCAGACATACATGCCCTAAGGGCATGTATGTCTGCAACATGGCGCTGTTGGAAAAGCAAAAAAAAATGCCTTTTCAAGGGTTTTCATTATTTACCACCAAGTTCTAGTTGGTGGTAAATAACGAATCCTTAACTGAGGAATGCACTAACTTGAGTGCTTCCTACATCCTGAATTCAGTATTTTACAGAATTGGTATGTTAAGAATTTGGCATATTACCAAATCCTTAAATTAATGATTCGGTAACATACTGAATCCTTAACCTCTTAAGCGCTGCGCCTATACCAGCGGCCGACGGCACCACTACCTCGGGAGTGCTGCCGTCGGCCGTTGGACGTTCCAACTGCACCTGCGCAATGGAACGTTCAGCACTGGAGCTGGACGTTCCAAAGCAGCTAAGGTGTTAAAAAATGCCACCTACATCTGGAAAGCCCAATACCAGTCGGTAATGGCCGAAATTCAGTAATTTCGGCCATTATCGACCGGTATTGCGCAACCTACATCTGGCCCTAAGAGTTGTGTTAGTGTATAAGCATTCATTTTGCCTTGATCATATTTGTGTTGATGTTTACACATGTACTATAGTAGACATAATGGTCTCACCATGCGCATTTTTTAATCAACCGTTTAACTCTGCCTTTACTTTTATTATTGCATACTATAATTTTTTACTGAGCACCTAAGTAAGAATGTGCTTTGTTTGTTGCTTTTTACGGGTAGCAAAGGTTGTTTCTTTCTTTAAGCCAGGATTGTTCTAGGATGGATTGGGTAAAATAATTTAAAAATCATTTGTTTGATTGATTGCTGCAAATCTTTCTTCTTTTTTTACTCATTGTAGTTTTTTAAAAAGAATCTTAATTAAATCAAATAACAAAACATTTTCAATTTAGTTGATGCTCTACATTCCTACTTTTATGTGCTTCCAACTGATAATGTGCAGTGGAAGGCTGTTCTCTTGACTAAAATGGACCACTACAGCACTCACCTGCTACACCACCATGTTGTAAAATCAACATATGAGTGATCTCCTCTTTCCACAAGAAAGTTATGACTTACATCTGCCTGCGCTGTTATGAAAATATAGGAAAACCTTCCTGCAGTCATACAAACATTGGAATTTGATGCACATATTATTTTGAATAAATAAGGAACCTATAGTGAATGAGCAAAGACAAACAAGGTTTTGGATTGCCAACACATTTTGTTTGCATTGTAAATTATGCCTGATATACACACTTGTTAGAAATGGGATTTCTGGTCTGCTGGGGCATGAGCCAAAGCCAGGCAGAAACCACCACTCTAGTCAGGGCAAGGGAGTTACAGGCTGAAGATAACGCCTGCTCACCCCCTTGGTAGCTTGGCAAGAGCAGTCAGGCTTATCCCAGAGGAAATGTGTAAAGCGTTTGTGCAACACAAACACACAGCAGCAAAACACTAGGCACACTACAAAAGAAATTCCACACATGGTTAGATAAAAATAATCTTTGTATTATCCAAAACACATTAGAATCATAATCACACACATATACACTGTACCAACTGGCACTAGACAATATTTACAGGGGTTTATATACACCGGACAGGGCCAATTGGGCCACTGTCAGAACCTTTAGAAAGCACTAGTAGCACATATAAAAAAAGACAGTGACTACTGGTAAAATACTGTACTTAGCATTAGCACCTACAACATAAACGCCCCTCCTCATCACTAAACAAACAGAAATGCCCCGTTTGTTGCAGCTGCCCTCTATCCGGTGGGGCAGCTGTAGTAAATTGGCCTTGGCACCACTGTGCCTGGGGAGCCCCACTCCAGGACTCTAAATACACAATTGCCCCCAAAGGAAAATAGGCTCAGGCACCACGGTGCCTTAGGGAGTGACAACTTGGCTCCAGTCTGCCCCCACTCACCGAGCTCTACTTCTGGACTCCTCATTGGGGTGGGAAGAGATCTGCTGATTGGCGATCGGGGCCATTGTGGCTCTGGTCGAGCAAAGACCGCAGGATTCAGCAGATGGGGGGACACCGGGCTACGAACCTTCCATCCCTTTCGCCGGTCACCAAGGAAAATGCAGGGCTCTCCCATTCCTCCTGGCAGGGACAAGTGCGCTTGACTCCCGGCCACTGCGGTGGTGAATGGCTGCTCCCGCCGGCCACACCCAGGGTCAGACTCTTCCTGACTTCCAGCTATGGCGACTTCTACGGAGCAAAGTCTCAGTTGGAACTTCTACCTTCTTCCTTTTGAGTCGGGCCGTGGTGGTGATTCCTGGTGAATGCGGGGTGGGCTCCCATGTTACAAGCACACAAATGCGAGGTGGGCTTCCACTACTAGTAGTAGAAAAATGCGGGATTGGCTCCCGCTACTAAATAAGCAGCCATGCGGGGTGGGCTCCCGCCAAGAGCGTTCCAAAATACGAGGTAGACTCCCACTAGCAAGACATCCAAGCGGGATGGGCTCCCGCTTCTATTAACAGCAGAAGTGCTGGGTGGGCTCCCCCTCTGCTAAAGAAGCACCACCAATGGGGGAATTCTCACGTTGGGATTAACCCTGGGCGTAGTTCGCATAGTAGCTCTAGATGTAGGTACACGTAGTGCACTTCGCACTATGCGAGCTACGCGAAATGCGTAGTGCACTGTGAAAAATGCTGTTCACACTGATTGCACAGTGCCGGATGCTTGTCCGCACTGTGCAATCAGTGCAAACCGCATCTTGCACAGTGCAAGCAGTAATTTTCTGTTGCTCGATTAGATTTCTACTCGAGCTGCAGCTTTCTCAACGCGGACTGGTAGTTTCTCATTGTGAGCGGTCGCGAGCATACGCAACCACTCACAATGAGAAACCTGACCTCCACGCGTTGAGAATCGCGGCAGGAGGTTTATTTTCCACGCTCGAGATCGGCAACTTGATGTTGCTGATCGCGAACGAGGAAAAAGTCTCGCCGGGATGTCATTTTGTTGGCTCGCGGTCGCCAACTTGCCGTTGAGGACTGCGAGCAAGAAAAAAATGACAACTGCACTACGCTACGCATGTTTGCACTGTGCTACGTGCAATTCGCTTGGTGCAAAGTATTGCAAACTTCGCAAACTACGCAAGCCAATCGTAGTACTTCGCCCAGGGTTAGTTGGGATCCCCTTCAAGTTCGTTGCAGCCCAGTAGTGCAAATCAAAAGATAATGCTCCCCTCATCCTGGAGCATAAAAATAAAGGTGCAGCACTCACGAGGCCCTGGGACCCCAATGGTCAAGGGGGAAAGGCTGGGCCCAGGCAGGCCAGCTCACAGGGCCCTCCAACGGGGAGGCTGTCCCTTTTGGCAGTTCCTCCTCGGGCCCAGCAGCAACAAGTCACCAGGAAGCACAACACTACCTGGGGTCACAGCCCCAATACAACCTTATATATACACCCTTTCCCTTTGTCTTATATATTATAAACCTTTTTCTTTGTCTGCCCTTGACACAGGGCTTAGGGGAACCAACCTGAACTAGTTCTGTTTTTTTAGAGCACTCTGTTTACAGGGCTCCTCTTCTCAATTGTCAGGTGGGGGCTCAGTCTTCAGACCACCACAGGGGGGCGAAGCCAGCATTCACCCAGGCAGGCACAGACTTTTTCAGGGTCAGAGGACTACTCCTCACACTAATCCAAATGCTGATCTCCCATTCAGCCTAGCGCTGACTCACCCTGCCCTCCCTGGAACCACACACACCTCACCAGCCCCTGACTCTCTAAAGCCAGACGTGCAATCCACATCAGGCAGGTATACATATAGCACGCAGAAATGCCAACTTCTAGAAGTAGCATTTCTAAAATATTAATAATAATTCTGCGCACACATTTGTACAATATTTATAATTACTATTCCAACCATACCAAACTTGACCACGCTGCTCCTCTCATAACATGAATTACCACTGAAACACTTATCAGGAAATCCCCAATGCATTCCTATGAGAGGGCAGCCTCACAGCAGTGAGAAACCAAAATGGCGGTTTGTCACTACCAGGGACATGGCACACACTTAAGGTATATGTTAGAAATGGGATCCCTGGCTGGCCAGGGCTCACGCCAAAGTCAGTCAGAGACCACCACTCCTAAGTCAGGGCAAGGGAGTTACACGCCAAGATAACCCCTGCTCACCCTCTAGGTAACGTGGCGCGAGCAGCAAGGCTAAACTTGTATTTGCGCACGCACCCCAGCAACAACACCCAAGGCCCACCACAAAGGAAACTCCACACAAGGTTACATAAAAAATAGCCTTTGTATTATAGTAAAAACACATTAGATAACACACAAACTTTACAATGTGCCAACAGGCACGGGCAGAATTTACAAGGGATTATGTACAGGACAGGGCCACCTGGACCACTGTCAGGGGTAGGCACTTGTTAGAAATAATACTTGTAGGTATAACACTTAGCACATAAACATATAATGACTGGCACCAAAATAGTAAATGCAGCACACCACCAGTAATCACTGGTAAAGAGTAAATACCTCCTACGCAACCCTAAAACACTGTAGGAAAATCACGCAGGGAACTAGGACCTTATCATCAGGACCTATAAAAGGAAAACCATCACCTAAGCAGGTCACTTTTAGCAAAGGGAAGGAAACCTAAACAATCACCTAAGCAGGTCACATTTAGCAAAGGTAATAAAACATAAACAATCCTCTAAGCAGGTCACTTTTAGCAAAGGGGATAAAACATAGAATACCTAAGCAGGTCACTTTTAGCAAAGGTAATGGGACATCAACAATCCTCTAAGCAGGTCACTTTTAGCAAAGGGGGTAAAACATAAAATACCTAAGCAGGTAACTTTTAGCAAAGGTAATGGGACATCAACAATCCTCTAAGCAGGTCACTTTTAGCAAAGGGGATAAAACATAAACATATTGCACATGAGGCATTAAAACACATTCAGAGGTGCAGGTAGAACGTTTGCGCAGGAATCACATACATCAGTAAATTATAATGCGCAGGGTGCACATAGCACCACACTAGAACTGTCCCTCAGGCCAACTGGCCTCGCAAGGGCTGGAATGCCCTGAGTCTCAATGTCAGGCAGGCTGCGCAGGCAGCCAAGAACACAAGCCTAAAAGTGGCAATTGCCCACAAAGTGCTGGGCAACTGGTGCAGGAAAAGTTAGGGCAATGTTGGAGCCTCGTGGGCTCAAGAACCACCACTGTGGTACTGCTGAGCCTCTCTGGGCTCTAGACAAATGTGGGCAATGAGCCTCTCTGGGCTCGGGGACAAGAACTGGCCCTCCTGAGCCTCTCTCAGGCTCTGAAACACGAATGGGCACTCGAGCCTCTCTGGGCTCGCAAAATGAATATAGGCTGGAGCCTTGAGAGCTTCAGCGCTCTCCAACGATAAAATGCCCCCTCGAGCCTCGGGGCTCGTAAGTACTATTAGGGCGGGAGCCTCTCGGGCTCTAACTAGACAAATTGCCCCAGGAGCCTCGGGGCTCCAATCTAAATTGCAGGCTTCGTTGGAGTCCCTCACGGGCGACTCAGGATCAGGTAATGGCCCCAGAGTCTCAATCGGCTCTACACACTTGGGCCGCTCTCAGGGCCGTGCACTGCAGGGGAGGGGCGGGCACCGGCAATGTGCCCCGAAGCCCTCCTCCCTGCACTCGTCTTCCCGGCCCCAATCACCAGACCTCCTCGCAGTAGCGCGGGGCTCCTCTTCCCTCGGGGAGCCTCGGGGACTCGGCCGGCTGCTTCCCTTCGCGCTGCTCGTCTGCGGGGCGGGACTTCCGGTTGGCCTCGAGGGGGCCGCCCTGTGATTGGCCGGTCGGCCCAATACTTCCGGGTCGCCGCGGGCAGCGCGGCGGCTCGTATCAGGCAGGCAGGCGGGCTCTCAGTATCCAAGGAGTGGGCTCCCTCGTGATAAATTAAATATCCAAGAACGGGGCAACGCCGGGTGTCACCGGCTTGGCACCCAAAGCGCTTCCCAGCGCTAGATAAAAATAAAAAGCGCTCCCAGCACGTAGCAGGGACAATAAAGCGCTCCTAAGCGCTAGGCAGTAAAGATAAAGCGCTCCCAGCGCTAGGCAGCAGGAAGGAAGCGCTCTTCAGCGCTAGGGGCAAAAGTAAAGCTCCAGTAAGGTCTGGAGGCAGGCAGGGGGGCAAGGCAGGGCCAGAGCCAGCACACTGGGTCTCCAGGCAGGGAGACAAGCCGAATGGCGGTCCTCCTGGCCCCAGCAACAGCATCAGCCCCATCTGGCAGGATCCTGGAGCAGAACAGAGAACCAAATTGTATGGGGACACAGCCCCTTCTTATACTGTAAAACCCTTTGTCAGTAGGTGCAGGGTGGGGGGAAACCAGTCGCAGCTGGTTTTGAAGTACCCTTGATAGCTCAACGACCCATTTCATTCACTGGCAGGGCTAGGGTCATCAGTCGCACTACAGGGGGTGGAGCCAGCATTGTGTGGGGAAAGTCCAGCCCTATCAGGGACCAGGTGCACTCCTCCCAAGCCATCAACATGCTAATCTCACACTCACCACCGGGCAGACCCATCTAGCCTTCCTGGAGCCAGGCTCACCAGCCAGCTCCAGCCAATCACACGGCAGGCATATTTTACATTAATATGCCAACTCCTAGAAGTGGCATTTCTACACATGACACACTCATGCCACAAACACCATTGCGAAGCATTCATTCTCACGAGCTCGCTCATACCAAATTCGAGTCTGCACTCCCCACGCATCAGGATCTACCAGGGACACAGACATTCCCCATGCATTCCTATGGGAGAGCAGGCCAGCCTAACTACATGCACGCACTTTACTCTGGGACACTGGGAAGAAGTGCGCACAGACCAGAAAATCATCCACATAGATCACAGATTAAAATCAAAAAGATTAGGGGTGAACCTGCCAGAAGAGCCAAGTCCAACAGTATATGTCCTAACTTTTACCTACAATGCACCCTGCCCGAAGAGCTAGCTAGGGCCTAGCTTACAGGTGACTGACCTTCAGTAAAAGGGGATCACAGATGTGGCACACACTTTAGCTGTCACGTCACAGCGGCAGCAACACTGCGGGCACAGGCCCTGCAATGGCAGAGGCCTGAGAAAGGTTTGAAAGGCTACTTTGTTGGGTGGCGCAATCAGTGCTGCAAACCCACCTGTAGCATTTATTTACCAGTCCTGGGGCCTAAGAGAAACCACTTTACAGGGTACTGACAGGTACATTAAATATGCCAAACAGGTGAAGACCAATGTTACCATGTTTACCACAGAGAGCACACGCACTTTACACTGGACAGCGGTGCTAAAGTGCCCAGAGTCCTAAAACCACCAACACCATGTCAGAAAAAAGCTTGGAGGAAGGCAAAAAGTTCAGGGATGACCCTGCAAAAAGGTAGGGGTGGGCGGCCAGCTACGCTCCGTCTGCGGAGTGTGCGTAGTGCCGCCTACTCCGCATTTTGCGGAGCTGGCGGAGCCAGGCGGCACTACGCACGCTCCGCAGACGGAGCGTAGCTGGCCGCCACCCGTCTCCCTCCGGCCCTCCCTAAATACTTTGAAATAAAGGAATGAAATAATTTAAAAAGCACTTACCTTGCCGCCGCTGCCCGCCGCGTCCCCGGGGCTCACTATCTTCCGTCTTCCGTCCGCTTTACTAATGCGCATGCGCGGGCGGCCGCGCATGCGCATTTTCACGAGAAAATGCGCATGCGCGGCCGCCCGCGCATGCGCATTAGTATAGAAGACGGAAGATAGCGAGCCCCGGGGACGCGGCGGGCAGCGGCGGCAAGGTAAGTGCTTTTTAAATTATTTGATTCTTTTATTTCAAAGTATTTAGGGAGGGCGGGAGGGAGGCGGGTGGCGGGGCTGGCGGCCAGTGGTGTTTGCGGAGTGGGGCTACGCGGAGTGCGGAGGTGGGCGTAGTTTCTCGCCCACTTCGCGTAGCTCCGCGAAGCCCCACTCCACGAACTCCGCCCAGGGTTACAAAAAGGGCCTAATCCAACAACACTCATATGAAAATGGTGGCTCCAATCATACGTGCAGGAGAAGTTATGAAATAGAACATGTCTATTTTAACTACTTGCATGGCTTGTAACACTTGCAGGAGACAGCTAAAGATCTCTGGAGTCTGATGTAAAAATTGAGTTACACTGAGTCAGTCTTCTATTTCTACCATAATCTAGGCAGGAAAGAGCAGCAAAGGCTGTGGAAGAAAAGAAAGGTGGTATCTGCAAGGGGGCAAAAGTGATAGAAATGGTTGGTGGGAGGGAAATTTAAGAGTAGTAAGAAAGTAAAACACGAGAAGTAGAACAAGAGGAAGCAAGGGAGGATTATATTCAGATGGCCATAAGAGACATGGAAAAGTGTGGTACGGAGGAACAAGAAGGGGTTTTCCAGAGTGTATTTTAGTTATCCTCATGAATAGGCATAACATAAATATTGGAGAAAGAGGCACTGATTAGAAGAGAGGGGGTGTGGAGAAAGTTCCAGAGAGGAGAGAGAATGGAGTGTTGATTCTGGGATTGTCTCCTAAATAAACTAAAAGAATGTAGAAGGAAAATTGTGGGCCAAAAACATTTGAAGGACTTTTTACCAAGGATTCAACATCTTGATAAATGTCATTCATGATAAAGAATACAAGGAAATAGTTTTAATGGCAAGATATCTCCATGGCTGGTTTGCACACATTATATTCTCATCTAGGTTAAACAATAACACAGTCCTGCATCCTTGACTACATCAATCAGACTGTCCAATTAAAGGTTTTGGCCTTAGGTATGTATGTTATTACCGTAGTAATGAAGATTTTCAATTATAACTTTGATCATATCACGGGCAAAGATGTTAAGGCTATGTTGTTCCCTACCCGCAGGTTTTTCAAATGGATCTGCAGACTGAAAGAGTGCCAAGTACCTAAGGATTCAATTTTGGTGTATCCATTGCCTCTAAATTCATCACAATTTCAAATTTCTGTTATAGGGCAAGTGCAGAAGTTAAGTACATCACGTTTGCACTGCTATATGTACTATTTCCATGATAGACCTGCTGAGGAGTAGATTTAAATGACTTGCTTCTTAACAAGACATTAGATTTAGGGCTAACTGAGGTACTACACAATTATTTAAAATTTACTGGTTTTATATGCAGCTTATCATACGTATTTGTTGTACCTATAAGTACCCTGAGTTTAAAAAAATCTGTTTCTTTGTAAGACATATTATCCAGTAAGGCTGTTGCCAATACCTGTGCCTAATTAGAGTGCCCTTATCTAGTAGTTCCTTATTGATGGGGCATATTGCTTGACAATAGTGATTTTTTTCTGCTGTTGAGAGGTGCTGTTATAGCAATCTGGTTGGCAGCACAGGCTCTCCTATTAACTAGAGTGTTCCAGCCATTGTTGATGTCTCTGAGCCAAGGGGATTCACTTGAGTCATAGATCCTGCAGTGCAGCCTCAACTACTTGACTTCAGTAGATCTTTATGGTCACACTTTTCAATGCACTTTGTATTCTCTTTTGCTACTGCAGACTCTATGTGTCCACAGACATTCTTGCCTCAGCAGATGCAACAGGAGAATGCGACTTTCTAAGCCAGCCCCTCACTCATCATATATTTAGCTCATGACACGGGAACAAGATGAAGGTGTACGTTTCTGGTTGCCAACTTTCTCTAGGCCGCATAACATATTTTTGTAACTCACATGTGAATCTACTTAAGAGTCATCAATTTAAACATTTGCTGCTGAGGATTCACTGGACCACCTCAGAAGCAGTGCCTAAGTTAGCAAACCAAATAACTGCACAATGTGGGACTGGAGCTCTAACGATAATTACATATTTACAACATTACTCAAAATTGGTTGCAATAACTTACTGTTGCAAATGTATTGCCACCTGTTCCGGGCAGTGTTTCTCCACCAATGTCCCGTTTTTACTTCACAATGGGGATTAGCTGTCTGAAACAATGTATTTCATCTGACTTTGTGCTTCGTTTGAACAATGGCTAATAGTTCATCATAAGATGAGTCTCACAATCCTCATAAATGAGAGCCATTACTGACCTCTTTACAACTGTCACAGCTGTGAATTTGCTTGTAATAATATTATGCACAGTGCATGCGAGCTGTGCCTATATCTAAGTGCGGTTTGAGACACCCCTAAGCACCACAACAACAATTTATTTTTAAATGTCTCTACAGATTTTTTCAATTTACTTTGATTAGAAGCAAAATTACATGTAAGAGTAATGCAGACATGCTGCAGCAATTGTCAATACAGAATATATTGGAAAAATATAAATTAGCTTACCATAGATCTCTGCAACAATGGAGTCGTTTGGCATCATGGTGGAGTCAGTGCAGCAAAGGATGGACCTGGACAATGGGGTATAAGATGTAAACAGAAGCAGGAAGCAGGAAAAGTAGGTAGGTTTGTACCTCATTTTTTTAGATTCTGCCAACAACGGGTAGGTGGGATTCCTGCTCAGTTTCCATGGAGGAAAGGCACATCGTAATCAGCTCGGCGGGAATCTGGGCTGGGGTTCCACCGACAGCCGATTCTGTCTATCCCTCTGTCAACATGGTTGGGAATTCCTGGAGGAGTCAGTGGGACCATGGCAGTCTTTCATCTATAGATCCCCAACATCTAAATAGGGCGGGCGGACCACCAAGCTGGCTGGTGAGAAGACAGCTGAAAAAGCAACGGCAGGACCCGATTCTCCAAGATCTAAATCAGGTCCTTAGTTATGATTTTACTCAATTGATTTAATTTCTTTTGGATCAGTTAAGAATTACTTTAGTACTCCATTTCAGATGTTATATAGTAATAGTATACTTCCCTTTCGTCTTATGACAAGTGGTTTGATTAGTGGCACAAAGCAGTGCATGGGCAGGTGCAAAAAGATTGTCAACATTTACATAAATAGACATTAAATGTAGTTTTTTTTACATTATAATAGATATTTATATTGAGTGTCTTCTCATCAATAACAGCTGATTTTTTTGTGAGCTGACATAATTGAATAACTTTATCTGTGTGTTCTATTTCTTTCTTGACAAATACTACCCTTGGTAGTATTTATTAATTTATGTTTTTAATATATTTTATTACACCAAAAACGTCTATGCCATGGGTAAAAAATATACAGGCCTCATTTCAGGGGCAGAGTAATATCCAGCTTCAGCCAGTAAAGGAGTTACTGTCTGAACTGAGAATTACAAGTGATGCATGATTATCACAGACTCAGAGTTTACTCACGCACGCAATGGACATTCCACTATCTGAAGTTGGGTGCAATTTCCAGATGTCTAGTTACCATGGGCACACTGATTCACAAGATAATCCCTCATTTCTGAAGGCATATCAGGATCTAGCTAGTACAATTCTAGTATTCCTGCAGGCTGAAGTAACTGATACATGCAGTATTGCTAGTGCTGGAGGTAGGACAGTTAATACACTGATCCAACCTCCCTTAGAGTGAGGGCCTGGTATATTGCTTATCAGTGAGCTAGTTTAATAAGGTGTTTACCTGCTGTTTACTATATATTGTATTAGAATTACATTATCTAGTTGCTCTCTTTCGTCCTGTTCATTTGCCAAAATCCATGTTACATATAACGTGGAGTACGTGAACACTGTATTTATACACATCTGGCTTTATTCTATTTTTCCAGAATGCATACCCATTACAAGAAACTGGTGGTACATTTTGTAATTTCAACACTAGTTTAGCTGTAAATCATCTCTGACACAACTATTGTCTCATATGTCTGCAGTCATTACACAGGTAACATCGCAACAACATGTCAAATGAATATTACATGAGATTGAGTAATATGGTTATTCTGGGAAATCAGGCTGTTAGTTACAGAAAGGGGTTGCTATTTATGATTTAATGGCATCTGTTGATACAGCACAAGTTTCAAGGCCTGCTGCCCCTACATGCAAGAAACATTTTACACACAGTAGCGAGGAGTGTATAATTAAAGGTTGAAGGTAACATGTTTATCACGGCCCTCTGCAAGCCCTGCCCTGAAAACGTTCATAGTTGAACTTTTATTTCACTAAATGTATCCTGTTAGAAGATTTTCTGAGTTTCTCTAGTCATCTTACTCAGTATTTTCTTTGTATTAATATACTTCCCCGTTTTTTTATGTTGATTGGCTGCTTTGGAAGAATAAAAAGTAAACCACTGCAAATACTAGAATCCCCTGTTAGACTTGGCATCTTTTGGGGTGTTTCCCCTGAGTTTTTTGCTTTCTGACCTCCCGGTTCTGACTCTGTTTGTGCTGGCTTAGTGTTTCTGCGTACTTTTCCCACTGCTAATCAGTGGTAAAGTGCAAGTGCTCCTGTGGTAAAATGTGTTATGGATTGAAGTTTCCATAATTGGCCTGTTTGATTTATGTGTCAATCCCTAGTAAAGTGCACTGTGTGTGCCAGTGCCTCTGAATCAAATGCAGTTGTGGGCTGCAGGATGGGAATTTGCCACCCACACGGACTGCCCGTAAAAGGTAACTCAGACCCGCCATTGCGGAGTCTGCGCACAGTTGTAACTGCCATGTCGACTTGGCCAGTGCACAAACTTGCCAGTCCCTCACCTCACCTTCCCTTCCCTTTTCTAAAATGTCAGTCACCCCCAAGGTAAGCCCAAGGTACACCTGTGGGCTGGGTGCAGTGTATGTGAAAGTTAGGACATGCCTTGGTCTGTGTGGCATGTCCTTAGAGTGAACTACGGCCAATTTCGTTTTTTGCTATTGCAAGGCTCACTGTTCCCCATCGGACAGAATGGGGAATTTGTTTATAGCATCTTATAAACATATCTGGCTGGGGAATTAGGTAAGAAAATAAACTTTAGTATGCTTGAACTCAGAATCTAAAGATGCCTCTTTTAGTGAAGATAATTTTTACATTCTGTGTTTGAAAATACCACTTTTAGAAAGTAGGTACTTTCCTGCTCAGTTATCCCGTGTGCCTCTGCTGGAATGCGGATTGCCAGTCTGGGTTTTGGATGACAGAAGGCTGGGGAGCAGGATAGGTTCCAGATAGTCTAGGTGGGTAAGGAAAGGGCTGAATAGACCTGGGCTGCAATTGGGGAAGGAGGAGGAGATTTCCTTGCACCTCAAAGGGCCTGATCAGCCTCTAACCATGCCGTCTCCACCTCCTGACAGGAAGTCACACCAGAGAAGGCAGAACTGGTTCTGGCTGGGCACAGACACTCTCTGCCTTAAAGATCAAAGGATTTTGGGATAATAATATTGGGGCTATGACCCCTGACTTTTAGAACTCCTTTGGAATTTTAGATTGCCAAGAAGAGGAGCTGGAGAAGCTGTGAGGAGAAACTATCACTTTGCTGTGTGCTTTGTTGTGTTGGCCTGCAGTGGCTGCTTCTGTCTTGGGCACTGAAAGGACTGGACTGGACTTTCTACTTTTGTGAGTTTCTCCAAGGGCTTGAGGTAGAGCTTGCCCCCTGTTCAAGAAGTCTCAGGAACAGCAAAGACTTCAAGCTCTTCTGCCCTCAGCACTGGGGACTGTGTGTTTTGTGTTGCTACAGAAAAGCAACCCGACTACGTCTACGACACCACTGCGGACTCTGTGTCCTGAAGTCACTGTAGAGGGTACCGCCGCAACGCTGCACCACAACCCTAGTCTCGAAGACGATGCCTACTGATGCTGCCAATTAGCCACTGCTCGCACAGTGACCTGTGGGCACCCCACTCCGCACCACCTTGCTTCATGACGATGCATTTGTATCCCTGACGCCGCTGCTCCATGCCAAAATCTACGCAGCTGCTTGTACCGTGGTTCAAGGGCACTGCTTGTAAAGTTACACAACTCACCATCCTCATACCTCACTGCAGCCTTGGCCTACCGACGGTATTATACTGGTACGCCTAAACTTTTTTAGGAGGTTGAGTTACCCGGTTGTTGTTCTGCACCTTTTTAACATGGTATTAAGATTTGTTTACCTTAAACTAGCTGCTAATTTGCAATAAACCTTATTAACTATACTCATGGATTCCTGGCCAATATTTTGTAGCCAAATGGGCTACATTATTAATCAAAGTGATTGATTTATGCTGCTCAGTTGATGAGAAAACAATGGTAAGAGGGTTGACCCAGTGCTGCAACACCAGTCTTGCTAAATCTGGGAATGCGCCAAAATATATGGGTGGATGCACAGGAACACCCACAGCTCCACCCATGCAACACCTTGCCGGTGGAGAATAATACAAGGCAGCAACACATGCTGCCTTGTGTTACTCCAGATTTACCAGGCAACCCAGGGGCACTAAAGTTAGTCTTGCATGGCATGGTAAATCTTACTTAAAGATTGTATTGGCATGTGTAAGTACGTAAGTAAGTAAAACATTTGTAAGGCGCACAAATACCAGGGGCTCATTTATGAAAAGTGACGCATCGCTGCGTGAAAACAGCGATGCGTCACTTTTCACTGCGCCCTCCTTGCGGCACCAATGATGCGTCATAATTACGACCCATCATGGCGCAAGGAGTTACAGATACGTCAGTATTTCTGACGTATCTGTATGGCGCAAAAGTGACGCATTGCTGGAGTGTGTCACAAAAGTGACGCAACTCCAGCAATGTGTCCTTTCACATGGGGCTTGCCCCATGTGAAAGGCTCTGCGTCAGTCTTACGCCTACTGTGAGGCAGGCGTAAGAAATTGACGCATATGTGTCCTAGAAGTGACACAGTGAAATCTTATAGATGTCACTGCGTCACATCTATGACCCTTTCTTGCGTCAGAATGCCCCCCTGCATACATTATGCCTGGCGTAGGCATAATGTAGTGCAGGGGTTTACAAAGTGACGCATTTACCTAGATGCGTCACTAGGTAAATATGGTGCAACAAGGCATATTTTTTACGCTGCTGGTGCGTCACAAAAAGTGACGCACCGGCGGTGTATAAGTGACGCACGGCCTCACAAACGAGGCCCCAGGCATCTTGAGGACAATGCAATATAAAGATAGATCTAGCCCACAGTATTTTGGCATCAAAAAGTGTGGGAAGCATATTTAGTTTCTGCTGATCAATTTATGTTTTTTTTCATCCACTATATATTCCAGTATCTGTAGGGCAATATCTGGTATGTTCTATCGCCTACTTTCTATTTCCCATTATTCATGTTACATATTTTATCATTCTCCAATTAATTCCACCAATCAATATTGGTTTAACATATTTTAGAGTCAAACAGAGTTGAGTGCTCCATTCGTGACGATTATGTTTTAGTTCATTTATCCGCAAGGCAGAATCATGACCAGGAACTGAAGAGAACATTTTGTAATTTTCATGCTCGGTATTAGTTAGTACATCGCAGCTGATAAAAATAAAAAACTGTGTAATTCTTTTTACAATAGCTGAGCGGATATACCAAGGTCAATGAAGAATTATTATTCTCAGAAATCAGGTAACAAGTACAGCAAGTACATTCAACTGAAGGCTGATGGTGCTTTCTTTTTTATGTTTAACCTGTAGTGTCTAGCTAATATTCCATTACTGCTGCTTTCTGAATAAAGAATGCAGCTTACTCACTTTTCAGGAGTCTCAAGGAAGTAAATTCTGCTTATTCAATGATCCTTGGCTTGTGGTACATGTTGCACAGTTCAAACTTCTACGAAATATCTGACACTTTTTTATTTGGGGAATGCAGTCAACGTTTTTATTTGCAGAACTATTTCCCATGGTATTCATTAACAGTGGTCACTTATTTGGAACGAATGTCTTCCTAATTTTGTTCTAGTTAAAACTAATATTAATATTTGAACAGCCCAAAGATGTACAATAGATTTTCCATAATGGGAGGTCTTTGAAAAGGGCGAGTTATCTTATCATATTTTTTCACCAAGTTTGAATTAAACGAAGCTGATTATCAGGATGTGAGGTGGATAAACATTGCAGAGAATGTGTTCACTGCGATTGTCTGATAACTTCATAGGTACTAATTTAGGAGCTGATTCACAAAGATTATGACGAGGCTGGATACATTAGAACATTGTAAACACAGGCAAGGTGCACTTATATTTAATTCACAACTTTAAAACATGCCTCGGGGGAAAAAAAACAGATTCAATTGAAAAAGTTAGTGGTGGCAGATTTACTGAAGGCTGGAGCAGGGTGCCTTGCTCTGGTTCAGCTCAAGGTCCTCTTGGCCCTTTGAATGTAAAAGAGAGACGAGCTCCCATGTGACCTCTGCCTGTCACTCATGGCTTTTAACCTCATATGCCAAGAATTGAAAAAAGGGGCTGATTTACAAGCCCCATGGGCTACTTTTGTGTCACTTTTCCCATGTTAAAAGTGACACAAAAGTGGTGCAAGGGGCTTGTAAATCTGCCCCAAAGGCCCCTTAGCGCCAGAGCAGGCACCCTTGCACCAGAGTGCAAGGGTGTCTGTGAGCAGGGAGGTTTGTTTATGTACAGGAAGGGACACCCTCCTGCACATAAAACAAACCTAAAATGCCAGTTTGTAACGTACGTGTGTGCTGCTTCATGCTGCACACATTTAAGTTACAAATTGGCATTTTTAAAAAAAGGTTTGTTTATGTACAGGAAGGGATACCTTCCTGTACAAAAACAAACCATGGCAATTTGCTTTTTCCATATAAAAAAGCAAAAAAGAGGAGAAATAAAGCATTTCTCCTCTTTTTGCCATCTCAAGACCAGGATTTTCCCAGTCTTAAGTTCGGTGCTGCACCTATTATCGCCACCCTTGATAATAGGTGGCAGTGTCGAATTCAATTGTGCAACACCCACTGCACGGCCCTTTCACGCTAAATTTAGCATGAAAAGGGCACTATTATCAAGGCAGCGTTAAGCCACTTAACGTGACTTTCAGCTTTGGTAAGTGGCTCAACGCTGCCTTGATAGCAGGGAGCTGACCCTATTGCCACCACAACGTCACAATTTCATAATTGCATACAAAAAGGTCGAGACATTTTCGAGCCCAGGTTGTGCACAGTTAAAAAATCTCTAGCATTTGATTTAATAGACTATAATGCTGCTCCAGGTATAAAAAGAACCGAGGCAACATGTAGATCGCACATGTGAATTGACTTGGCTCTACATTCACAAATGGTATTGTCATGGTTGAGGATGGCGTGATTGTTTCTAAGTTCATGCTTAAACACTATCACTTTTGGTAAACGTCTCTCAATGCAGCAATATAATCTAATGAACTAAGGTAAAACCCTTTTGTATGTTCAAGAAATAAATGTTTTTAATTTTAATGAGATTTCATCATATTATTATCTGAAGCTTTTGCATGAATTATATGTCAAACATTTTCATGGCTTGTATCTTCTATGGGCATTTAGAGCCAATCCAGACCATTGACTAGGCTCTGGGAGCTCTCCCTGATAGTTAATCTGTTGGCCTCACCCATTCCTAGAATGAGGAACCCTTTGTACTTTTGCATGAGCATATCTTCTTGAAGACAGAATTAGGATGTTTGTTGCTCATTTTAGAAAGTAAAATTTCACACTGAATGGAAAATGAATGTTGTCACGCGGAGGACAGATGCAGTGTGAGAATACGACCGCATGCTACCTACAATTCAAGGGGAGAGTTGCAATTGCAATTTTACTATTTAAGGACCCTTCCAAGTGGATCATGAAGAAACCCTTTGGAACCTAGTAGGTTGGAGAGCCACCCCACCCGTGAATACCAACGTACTAGAGTTACCTATCCCAAGCCGGTGCATGGGGCTGAAGTGGCGTCGAAAATCGCTGTCATTCTCAATGGAAGCCTTCAAAGAAATGCCACTGTGGGAAAGATCAAAGGTGTCCAGTGGAACCCACAAGTGGATTCTTGAAGGAAGGAACCTGAAAGCAGAGGGAACAGAGTCTGGGTCACTCTGGAGTGACCAGAGGCTCAGCAGACGAATGCCCACCGATGTCAGGTGCTTCAGGTGTGATGATGGAGACCTTGACTTTAAAGCTGCAGGGACAAGTAGATATTGAGGATGACCAGGAGCTGGATACAAGCTGTCCCACAAAAGGATGTTGAGTAATGAGGGGTCTGTGTCCGGCAGTAACACCAACAAGCCTTGGCAGCGGCAACCCACGAAGATGGTCAAAGAAGGTTACGGTATGTCCCAGCAAGGACCAGAGGACTCACCACAGTAAGGGGAGTCAGGGCAAATCCTGGAGAAACCAGTGGAGCCAAAGTAATGCAGTGTTGTCCTACAAATGAACCCACAGGCCGAAGGCACAGGAGTCGCAAGGAGATATCATAGCAGTTTCACAAAGTAACAGTTTGCAGGGCACAGAGTGTGAGGAGGTTGAGTCCTTCATATGAAATGTGCACAGAGGTTAGGGCTATTCATAACCCAATGCACAAAGTAGAGGAACGCAATAAGCATATGCATTCGCAAACGTAAGCAGTGCACAGGGGTTCGGGTTATGGAATCCACACGAGGGATACTGGCCTCATACTCAGTGAGAGGGCAGCTTAACCTCAGGGAACAAAGAAACCCGCCTCCTGCGTTGCTGGAGCCTTTGGAGTCCACATGGAGCTCAGGATTAGCAGACCGATCAGTTGTGTTACGGTGCCTGCGAAAGCAGGGGAGTGACTCCTTCACCCCAAGGGAGATAACTTCAGTTGTCCCTGATGCTCCACAAGTCCTGCATGGACCCTGTATGGTGCATGGGCTCAGACAATGCTTTGGACGGAGAGGGAGACGAAGTCGGGCCCAGACGAAGTCCAGCGAAGGCCTGATTGTCCAGACGGTTGAAGGTCAGTGGTTTCTTGTTCAGAATCTTGTCCACATCGAATCTAGGGTCCTACAGTCAGGTAAGCCCTTAAGTACCCACGAAAAGGGATGGGACATATTCAGGGGTCCCTCCCAGGGTAGGGTCAGGACAGTGGGGAGGTTACTCCCATGTCCTTTTTCCAGTTTCACACCAGACCAGGAGCTAATGGCTCCCTGGACTGGTTTGAACTAGATTATGCACAGGGACACCAAATGTGGCCCTCCTGCAGACTTTGGACCAAACTGAGTATTGCAAAGTGGTTTCAATTCTGTTGAGGAAAGGAGCGGGGTGGAGGTCACATCCTCAAAAACTAATAGCTCAGGCAGGTGATGATCCCTCACATCTATCAACCATGAAGTGCAACATGATGGAGTTATCTTTACCACTAATTGTAGGGGCAGACTTTAACCCCCGGTTGAATATCACCCTATATAGATCCACCAAGAGAGATGTCTCCATACACCTAGGACTATGCAGGCTTTGAGAGGTATACTACAGGACCTATGGCTAGGAGATGTGTGGCATTATCTAAAGGGCCTGACGAGGGTGTATACATTCCACAGCAAACAATCCAGCCACTACTCAAAGTTTGATTATCTGTTTGTAGTAATGCCCTATATTAATATGATAAGATAAAAGAGGTTAACCACCTGCCAGGGTATGTCTCTGGCCACTCTGCTGTTACTATGATCCTTCAATGTTCAGCAAGCAAACAGAACTTTAGGTGGATGGTAAATTGTGCTTTTCTCCTGGATTCTTTTGTCGATAATACAGGATCTGCTTCCCTCGCAATAGTCTGGGATACTTTTAAAGCTTTTATAAGAGGGTAATTTCGGTGTCAAATGCATTTTAGGAACCAATTAGAGAGGGTGGAGGTTGCTGGTCTGAAGCAAGATGTCAGGGTAATGGAGGGTACCTTGTAGACACAAAACTCTCCATTGGGCAGGTAACAAGTATTTCAAGAGACTGGAAGAGGCACAGCTAATTTTTAAAATCAAGCTTGATAAGAAGTGCCGGACAAAGTGGCAGGCAATGTGTTTGAGTCATTTGGAGTATGGGCAACAGCCAGACTCCATCCTGACATGGAAAACAAGAGCGGAGAGGTCCAAGAATGCCATCACCTGTTGATCATCTTGCCCAGGAAGATATCTCTAAAAAGGCATAGGAAATGCAGACAAATTTGGTCGCCCTCTTTTCAGCACTTTCTACAGACGGGGTATACTTAGACTGGGAAAGGCTCAGGGAATGGCTAAGGGACTCAACCTCTCTGGGTTCACAGAGTCAGGTAAGGAGTTCCTTGAGATGTAGATTTCCAAGGAAGACATTTTGGAGCATCTGATGCATATCAAGAATAGGAAGGAGGCATGTCCTGACACCATACCCTTGGAGCTCTACAAACTCTTGAAGGAAGTTGTTTTACCAGTGTGGGAAAAAAATGTTTCATTCCATTTATTTGGAGAACACTTAGATCCCGGACTTGTGGAGATACGCCTTACTCGTTTTGATTTTAAAGCCTGCCAAAGATCCTAGAAAGCTAACTCTTACTGGCCCATCTCTTTATTAAATGCTGATTATATGACTTTTTCAAGTATCCTGGAATGAAGGCTTGCCAAATTACCCCTCAGTTAATCCACCCTGATCAAAAAGGTTTTGTCCTGAAGCGCCAGATCCACAAGCTCGCTCAGCAACTAATCAGATCTGTTGATCTGGCTCCTACATTTTCGGTTCCCTTAGCAGAGGTCACAATAGATGCTGCCTTGGCTTTCCAATAGAGTATACTTGGATTACCTTTGAAAGATGCTGTCAGCATTAGGATTCAGCTTCTGTTTCATCTCGACTCTCCGTAGAATATATGAAAACTGGTCTGCCTGAATTTTGTTCTAGGCAGCAAAGCCCCCTCTAAACTGGAAAACTCAATTTTTTGTTCAGAGTTAAAGCTGAAAAAGTATTTTTGGCCATTGATATCACACAGCACTGACTTGTGGACGCTGATGCATTGAAGCCCTTTCATTAATCCATTGACCAACATAGTGAGGGGATCAAATGGTGCATAAGAAATAAGGCGTTCCAAAGTCAGTTGGTAACATAGGGGTCATTAGGATGAAGAACCGAGTTTTTAAACCCAGCGGCGCCAGAGGCACGCCCAAAGTCTTCGGATTCACCTGTCTTGGTATACAGAGACACAGAATACTTCTGGGTGGCGTCAAAGACCAAATTTATTAGCTGCAGCTGGTAACAGAAGTCCTAGAAATACAACACGGTGTACAACTCAGGAGACTGTTCAATTTTGTAAGGCAAGACATCCCTTTTTATGCCAAAATTCACATTACAAATGCACACCCACTGCGCAAAATTCTAGCTAATAAGGTACATTCTCAAACAAAGTATCACATAGCAAAAACCCTCAATTTACATTGCCCCAACCCACAAGTTAATTATTAGGAATGTCCCAAATCCAATCTCCAGAAGCCGGACAAACCCATAATTGAAAGCACAATGCATGTAATGAAAGAGCATAGAAAAGAAACAATGACAGATATCGAGCAAGATAAAGCATGTGTAAAGAACCTAAAAGTTAACGATGTCCTGAACATTGATTGGCAATCTCAGACAACAATCAACCAAGGAAATTAGCTTAGCGAGGTTGGTTTCAAATGAAGGGGTCAGTTTCTTACAGTTCACCTTGGAGTCAAGAAAATGCCTAGTTAATAAGTGCATGAACAACGAAGCCCATGCAACTTCGTTCGTTCGGTCAGGGGCGTAACACAGGCCCACGCAGCCCCTGCATTGCGGGGGGGCCCCTCACGCTCCGGGGGCCCCCTTAGCAGAGCCAGCAAGCACTACAGATTCAACAGGTATATTTGGTATTGTGTTGTGATTAACTGGTAAAGTGCGTCGTTTGTTGCACCAGAACCTCGCCCTGGCCTCGTCAGATTGGCGCACGGCGCGCAGGGCGGGGGCTGGTTTGGTGACCATTGCCATGCGCAAAGCGCAACTGAAAGTGCGCGTCTGGTGAAGCGAGGCACGCACGCAGGTGCCAGAGAGGGCCGCATGGCCGCAGGACATCATTTAATTATTTATAGCCTCCTCAGGCTAGCCTTGCATTCCTGCCCTGTCTTCTGAAGCCCGCAGGGATGCATCGTGGGGCGGCCGGCAAGGAATAAAAGTAAAAGTTTATTCAGGCCCCTGTTCTGACCGTTCTGTGGAGTCAAGAGGCAGAGACCGTGACGATTGCTCCAGTGAGAGCCGAGGATGAGGCACCAACCTGACTGCACCAGCGGTTTCTTTCAGCTCCTGCCTCCGGTAAAGGTTTATATTTTCAAGACTAGGCTTTTTCCTCGGGGACTGTTACCCTTTTCCGGTCTGTTAGCATGAGGACGATTCCCTATGGACTCCTTCAGTTCAGAGCCATATCTAAATATGTATTTATTCCTGTGACTTTTACCTTGATTTTTTACGTGGCTCAAGCTCTAGAAGTTAGCTGTGGATTGTCAATGAAACCTGCTACAATCAATTAGGAGCCAATATGTTATTAATGACTACAAATAGTATTCACCTTCTTTGCAAGTATTTAAATTTTACAAGCATCTGTTAGGGTCTTTCTTTCCTCCATAAATTTACAAACAATAAAAATATCACAATACAGATCGGAATTTTGTCTAGTGGAAGTTTTGGCTAATTAGTAAGTAGGGCAGAGAGTTAATATGCCTGCTGCAAACTGTATGCAAAATTCAGATCAGGGAGCGCATATGATGAAAATAGGGCAGCGCTTTGTTCGAGATATCCTTTTTTTTATTTACAGTGAGTGTTTAAGTTGAAATCCCAGTGAGTTATCAACTGTCATAGAAGAGTGCATACAAACGGAGAGTGCTATGACCCCCCCAGTTTTTCATTATTAGAATGTTGCAAAAAGGGTTCATTTTGGTAAAAAAAAAACAGTTCTTATTAATAAAGAGAACCCCCTAACCACAGTGTAACGTTTTAAATTCTGAGTTTTTGTGCCTCTCTAGACCAAGCACTCAAACCATACTGTCTATCAGTATGGATGGCATGTGGCTCTTACCCCTTGTAGTCCTCTATCTTATGTAACATTCCAAATACACTGATTTCACACTTCAATTGGTTGTCTCAGTGCAATGTGTGTGTGATGTAGAGGGCTCTGACACCCTACACTTGTATGAGCGGTTCTATAAAAATATTAAATGCATTTCAGCAAGAGAGTGGTTATGGATACTTGAGGGGCACTGTTAAAGCGTGTTAGTGAGGGAGTCCGTGGCAGAGGTGGTAATTGGGGGGGCATCAACAAACAAGCAAACCAGCCGGCCCGGGGTATAATAATTTACATACAGCTGACAGCAAGTGGACTGCTCTGCTGCAATGGCCAAATTCATACAACTAAATTGAATTATTGTCACGATCATCATGATTAAAAATTGTGATTTATTGCAGCCACACGACAGTGCGCAAGCCGTAACCATAATCAAAGTTGAGAGCATAATATAGGCCTCCAGTCTAGAAATAATGGGTGGCCGCGTAGTCACCAAAGAAACATACCTTACAGCATACATGGAGAGGCCTATGCATTGTGACAATTTCTGATGTTTTACCTGATTCACCGAAGCGATAGGCTTACATGAGGCAGATCTACATCTTACCTTACTGTTCTGAAAAAGGCCTTTCTCAATGATTTTTGCTTTTTCGCTCTCTGAAAAACCAGAACATGTAGGGCTGGATATGTTAAATTCCTTGTACAACCTTGAAAGTTGGGAATGTTATGTGCACTTTCTTACACTTCCGAGACCACTTCTGCCTAATGCATGCCTTTGGTGCCAAGGTGGGCTGTGCGACTGCAATCACAATTGAAATTTCGCACATCAGCAATCTTAAAAACGACACAGCAATGCTGCAGGTACGTGCGCCCATTATTTCAAGCGCTTGTTGGCAAATGCAGCCGGCTTTCTGGCGGCCGTGCTTCTTTGTATCTTGGGGGTAATTTAAAACAGGTGGGTCCCTTCTGACAGTTATACAACCTGTTGGTTTTGCTGTGAGATTACTGCACAGCTTCTGCCTCAGCCTGAGGAGAATGCAGTATGGTGCCTGTCCGAGCGTGAGTCAGTGTCACACTAGCAGCTAAGATGGATCCGTGTGTTGTAACTATTCCTGTTGGGACTGCCTCACATCCTTTTGGGTTGCATCCCACATGGACAGAGAGGCCCTGGAGCTCTCCTGATTGATTGCTGGCAGGGAGGAGGCCCAGTGTTGGCAAAAACTGGCAATCCAAGGGGCGCCTCTGCAGCAGACAGCAATCTTGTATTTCATAAAAGCACATGGGAATGTGCAGATTAAATATCAGGAGGTGTTTTAAATATTCCTTTTACCCCCACATACAACGCAGGAGTTTCCTTACCGGTCATGGTGTGTACCGCAAGCCATTACATGTGCTTAAACCGTGTTCCCAGCGGCCCTGCGTTATGGAACACTCCTAATAGCTTTTGACAAAACACACTTTCAACCTGTAGGTTGGCAAAAAACTTTGATTTCTGTTTCCTGGCATGAGGTTTAGGTATGTGTTTTTTAACCCCTTCGACGCTGATGACGAGCTCAGCTCGTCATGAAGTACATCTCTCGTACGCTCATGACCGGGGGATTTTTAAATCTTCAGCGCACAGCGGGAAAATGCGCCGCACCGATAGTGTTAATGATGCTTGGCCCCGGAGGTTAGTTTGTATCAAGCACTGCGCCGTTACAACGTTGGAGGTTTCAAATCAAAATATGCCAGCATTTTGGGCTCCGGGGCAAAGTGGTAGGTGGTGGGCTGGGCTGCCAGGGGGCCCCCTCCATGTGTTTTGCAGGGGGGCCCCCTCAAGTTTCGTTACGCCACTGCGTTCGGTTACCTTCATGGGCCCACAGGCCTACGTGATGGCAACACAGAATAGAGGCACGGTCAAAATGGAACCCATATTCGAAACAAAGTCTCTGAATACGTAATGAACTCGCTAGTTAACACGACAAATTCACTCCATATTAGCCGCACTTACTAAATACGGTACAACATCACCAAAATCGTGACGGAACCATAACCTCACGAGACAAGACAAAATTTCACAGAACCTCAAGGATGGCGGAAGGACCGCCACCGCCGGGCCAGCGGTCCTTCCGCCATCACTAAGCGTATTACCCACTGCCCAATTCGGATGGCGGTGGGTACTGCGGTGGACGCAAAGTCCATCCTCTGCTGACCACCAAAGGCAATCGTACTGATTGCCTGGCAGAGGGTGCAGGGCTCCTAAAATGGCGGCGGTGCCTAGCAGGCACCATCCACCAAATTAGGATGTGGGTGGAAAAAGGCTTTTCCATGGTGTGTGTGTGTGTGGTCTAGTGGGGAACAGTCTACTCTGCCTCAGTGTCAAGAAGACCACATCAGAGTTTCCCATCCCTCTCTTGTTGGCAGGCTCCCAAGAGGCATTCTTAAGAACTTTTTTAGGAGAATAATCCTCCCTGCAAGGACTCTCGGGTTTTGTGCATACCTCTCAAAGCAGGAGCACCTAGCCTTTCTGACTTCTTTGTGGGGAATTCTGGCAGAATAATAGCAGTGGTCAAGGAGACCATAAGGATAACAAGTAGCCTGTTTCTTGAGACACTGCTAGAGAGGAAAGGTGCTTGTAAGTGTTTGACTGTGTGGATACTGAGGTACATTTGGATACACTGTATTTTCTGACACTTTGAAACAGTTGGCTGCTGTCATGGGAATGTGAGTGACACTGGGCCAAAGGTTGAGGGTCTGCTTATGGTGCAGGCTAGTGAGATAAAGTGCTCCCTATACACGTAAAGCTGCAAGCAGCAAGATTGCTCCTTAGAAATGCAGGGATATCAGAAACTACATAGTGCTAGGCAGAGCCCTGCCACTTCACATTCAACCCCCTCAGCACAGGACAGCATGTTCCCAGGGTGCAAATGTTTCATGATTGGCCGAACCAGAAAACTAAATACAATGTGTCCCAGCACACACACACATATCTAAAAGTGCAGACAGAGTGCAGGGCTGTTTGCAGAACTTTGCATGGGAGGTGGGTGACTAGAGCAGTAACTGACAGAGGTGACTATGTGTGCAAGTTAGAGCTCAGGGATTGGTGTGTGGAAAGCATGGAAAGGCTCTTGAGACTCAGCATGGCTGCCCTGCTGGCAAAGCTGTCATGAGCCTGGACAATGGTTTGGACAAAACATTGATTTATAAATATCAAGTAACACTAATATAGAGATTTTAATATTGTGGCAAGAAAATATTGTGATACAGAAATATAGTTGTTAAAAAATTGCTTTAATTATTTTTATGTTTTAAATAATACTGTAATTGTATGTGATAATTCCGACAAGCAGAAGCAACCTGGATTATGCGCCTACACACAGTCAAGTACGGACAAAACTCTGATCATGAACTCAATTACTTTCTTGGTCCATGAGCTATACTACCTACTGACTATGATTGGCTCTGCTAATTGGGATTTCCAACGCTACAATTCATGGTTTTTGTGGCCACTTACCCTGCTCCTCTCTCTTACTGGAGCGCATCCTCTATTTTGCAGACCCTCACCCCACTCATATACTTTTTGCCTCTTGAGTCTAAGAACAGGAGATCACCAATTTCCCTCTGTTCTGCATTAGTCCCTTTTCAGTGTCACTGAGGTTTCACTCCGCTTCCTCCCCTGCAGGTTAGCGGTCTAGTGTCCATACCGCTAACTCAATCATAAATATTAAGCGAGACGCCCCATTTCCTGTTTCTGCATCCAGCAAACAGTTCCACAACTCTGCATCAATCCACGCTGGCTGCAGGTAAGCGCTGCAACCACACGACTAACTTGTGTAAATTCTCCTGGCTTCAACACGTATGCAGTCATTTTGACCTTCTTTTTCCTTCCAACAGCACAGGCCACGTGGACACTCATACATTGACGGCAATACCCGCCCGTCTTTGGTAGCTTTATTTAGGATTTTTAAACACAGCATGGCCTTTGTCTGGCATCGACAAACTCACCCGACTAGGACTGGGTTGTAAGTATCACCGGTCCCCCGGTGAGTCTTATTTACCTCACATCGACAAACTCACCCGACTAGGACCGGGTTGGAAGTATCACCGGTCCCCCGGTGAGTCTTATTTACCTCATTTCGAGACTATCTGTCTCTCCTTCTTATCGCAACATTTTGTATCTGGCTATCTTTATTGACACATCGTTTGTTGCATATTCACAGATATCGTCCCATAAAGCACGTTTTCAGGTAACTACCTTGCTTATTGTGCATGACAGGCATTCTTTTGCCCACCGCGCTTCCCGCTTAAAATATTTCCATTCGTTTTTGCCTCCCCCTTTTTTAGTGTTTGGATGCACTTGTTCCTCCCCTCTGCTCCAGTGCCACCTGACCGTGCAGGCTTTTTTTATTCCTTTTTTATTCCATTCTAACTTAAACTCAAAACCCACAATGATGATTGGTACCTCTTTCACAGGGTTTGATCATGTATAGAGCAACGACCCAATAACGAATAGTACTTTGGAAACTACCAGCATTGCATTTATTTTCAGCTATGTTGCTGTTTTCTATATTGTTTTCTCTCCTTTTCTTCCACAGATCAGAAAAGCATTTATAGCTTTTTGGTTCTACTACCATACGTAGATCTTACGTTTTGCGAATAAATATTGATATAATTGTTATGTTCATTTAATTTTCAGCTATGTTGCTGTTTTCTATATTGTTTTCTCTCCTTTTCTTCCACAGATCACAAAGGCATTTATAGCTTTTTGGTTCTACTACCATACGTAGATCTTATGTTTTGTGAAAAAATGTTGATATAATTGTTGTGCCCTTTTTTGTTACATTTATATTCTCACTCACGTCACGTCAACCACTCAGTCATAGTTGATTTCCTGTTTCACATTATTACAGGTTCCATCTTTGTATCGCATACCGATATCTAGCAATTTTCCCAATGATACGCTGCTTTGTTTCCCTTCCTTGCCTTTTCATGTTTTTCCTTGGAGCTTACTTTGGACCGACAATGCCATTCACAGACACATTGGTTTTACTCTGTCATAAAACTTGGAGTCACTTAATATATGTCCTTTTTCAATTCTTCCTTTTGGGTTTCCACGCACAGGAGGTGCATTTTCTCTTCACCCCGCCTTCATGGCTGCTTATTGACCTTTACAAATATTACCTTTACTGTACAAATATTTTTGTATCACCCCCAGCCCTGAGAGGTGACGGGTTACCATCCGTTTGTGACGAAACACGTGTCGGTTGGTGTCATGTTCTTTGGATCACCTCGTTTATCTATAAAGCAAAAAGAAAACAACTCTTGTGAACGATCTTATTTCTTGCAACACCTATGATTACTCCTTAAAGAACTCCTTGCGTGTGCTCTAGTCCTTGTTTGTAAAAAAATTGTGGGGGTGTTCTCACCCCGCCCCTGTACAGGGATTTTGGGTTTCCCTTGTTCTAGCAGCACCGCTCTTTATTATTTATATGGTTGGGATACCCGTCACCCCCTCCCAACACAATCCCCAAGAATGGGAAGACGGACACGGTTCTGAACTTTTGGAAGGCGGGAGGGAGTTACCCTCCTGGCCGTATTTATTAAAATATGAAACAAAATTAAAACATTAAAATAACGGTTTCATATCATGTACAATTCCATTTACACATTACGATGTTTCTTGGCTAACCTTAACACATCTCTAATACAAAGGTTCTCCTAGCCGATTCTAAAACATCCTGTAAATGCATTTCTCAAAATTCAAATTGTACATCCTAACATTACGGGCCAACGGCAAGGTCGTAACCGGTGTCAGATCCCTAATACCAGAACTCGCCCCTCACTTGTGAGGGGCAGGCGCACAGAGGACTGTACCTCTGTGCCAACTTCCAATTTCCCTTGTCTTAACGGGGGCCCCCTGGTTACTCGACGCCATCTTAGTGGTCGTCCGAGGACTCGTGTGAGGTGTCTAGAAGGTAGCGTAGACCCCCCTCCCACCCCACACTGCTTACCACATCTGCCGTCGCAGATGTCCTGGCCCCGGGAAATTCCCAGGAGGGGCCCGTAGCCCCTCCTCCCCAGGGAGGGGCCTATGACCGCCTTCCCTTTCGGCGGCCCCATCCTTAAAGGGGACCGCCTCCCCGTTTGAGGGGCCAATGGCCGCCTCCCCCCGGGCGCTCCCATCCATAATGGGTGACGCCCCACCTCTAGGGATCTTCCAATTACTGCTCACCGATCATGACCTTACCGCACGACCAAAATAAATACGACATTTTTAAACTAACGAGGATGAAAAAGACAATTATACTGAGCAATTCAAAGTATAACTTCTACTAAGCACTACATTTAACTCTGCTGCAACTACTTTGCCGAAATACATGCTGAAAGAGCAACCACTTTATTACATACCAAAATTACCAACTTTATTCACAACAACCTGTAAAAGAAACAGTATCATGTCAATCGAGTTTATTCAAGACAAATCGCTGTCATCAGGGGCTGGTGGGTGGGTCAAAATTGGCTCTTCGTTCCGTCTCGAGCTCACGTGCAACGTGGAGGTGCAGCTTCAGAGCACAGGAACAAGAGGATGCTCCCTTGGCTTGTTGCTCCTTTTATCCTTCTTCGGGCGGGCGTGGACCCTCCTCCAATCCGCCTACGGGGCGTGGCCAACGGTGTAGGTGTCTAGGACAACCCCTCTTGGGCGGGAAAAGGCGCGCCCCGGCTATGCCGCTTCGGGCATACCAGCCGAGACTCGCCTCCCGCCCAAAATGGCTTCCCGGGGGGATCAGGGTACTCCACCATGCGTTCGGGGGGACCGAGCGGTCGCCCCTTTCCATATGGTTGGGATACCCGTCACCCCCTCCCAACACAATCCCCAAGAATGGGAAGACGGAAAGGGTTCTGAACTTTTGGAAGGCGGGAGGGAGTTACCCTCCCGGCCGTATTTATTAAAATATGAAACAAAATTAAAACATTAAAATAACGGTTTCATATCATGTACAATTCCATTTACACATTACGATGTTTCTTGGCTAACCTTAACACATCTCTAATACAAAGGTTCTCCTAGCCGATTCTAAAACATCCTGTAAATGCATTTCTCAAAATTCAAATTGTACATCCTAACATTACGGGTCAACGGCAAGGTCGTAACCGGTGTCAGATCCCTAATACCAGAACTCCCCCCTCACTTGTGAGGGGCGGGCGCACAGAGGACTGTACCTCTGTGCCGACTTCCAATTTCCCTTGTCTTAACGGGGGCCCCCTGTTTACTCGACGCCATCTTAGTGGTCGTCCGAGGACTCATGTGAGGTGTCTAGAAGGTAGCGTAGACCCCCCTCCCACCCCACACTGCTTACCACATCTGCCGTCGCAGATGTCCTGGCCCCGGGAAATTCCCAGGAGGGGCCCGTAGCCCCTCCTCCCCAGGGAGGGGCCTATGACCGCCTTCCCTTTCGGCGGCCCCATCCTTAAAGGGGACCGCCTCCCCGTTTGAGGGGCCAATGGCCGCCTCCCCACGGGCGCTCCCATCCATAATGGGTGACGCCCCACCTCTAGGGATCTTCCAATTACTGCTCACCGATCAAGACCTTACCGCCACAGGCCGGATAGTTGACCGGCTATCCGGACCCCCCACAAAAACTCCTACTTAAAGGTCATGGCTGCACAAACTCTTCAACCAAGCTACGAAGTCTCCTATGAGTAAGGTACTCCCCACCCGGGACAAATGGACCCCATCCTCCAGATACATATGGTCCCCCCGAATACATCCATGAGGAATATAATGCAACTTATCTGTACGAAACAACCTACCAAGTTTGTTATTAACTTTCTTCACCGACTGATTCAAAGCTGACACCGAAATGGCCCCCCGCCACACCTTCCGCGGAATCATGTGTGACCATGCAATCGTGCACCTTGGAACCCTTCTCGCCAACCAACTTACTGTGGATAGAATTAATTCGAGAAGTACTCGTCGACCAGTGGTCACCAAATCATTGCCCCCAAGATGCACTATGATTACAGATGGCGGTGACCTTGTCCGCCCTAACAATCCTTCCATAAATTTTTGAAACTGGTCAATACAGAGCCCGCCCCTTCCGTAGAAGGTCACCCTGTACCCGTATTCCCCAGCCATGTGAATCATGTCACCTGCTTTGAATACGTCTGCGGCGCGCCTCACGTATGAGTGGCCGACGACCCACACCACTCTTCCCTCAGCCGGTGATCTTTGACCGCTGGTCCCCAGGTGTCGGGTCAACTGCACAGTCCGCCCCGCAAAGCCTGCTCGCGAAACTGAAAACCAAACAGAAAACAAGAAGCGTGAGTGCATGACATTAGCTTCACAACATGTGCAAACGCACATACCTCTTATAACAATTCGAGGACCAACGCCCCAACTGTTTCACTTTATCCACACTCATCCCCCTGGCTGTGGCCTCTGTAGCAGCACCTATCCGGAATGAGTGGGTCCCAAAATCGCCCGGGTTCAAGCCCGCTGCCGCGATTGCCATTGTTAACACCCGCTGGAACTGAAACCTGGTCAGTGGGGTGGCGTCGGTATGTCTCAGCAAGCTCCCCCCCCATGATGCCGCCCTTTGCGTTAAGTAATCCTCTACGCATTTCACTGGGCACATGTGGGACCCTAGCATGCGCTGAACAACCACACTGTCTCCGATCGCTCCCTGATCGGTTTTGGACTTGGCTACCATGACTACCATCGTGTCACCTTTAATCTGCATGTGTTCTCGACACAGACCTCCCCCCGTATCCTGCTTGTTCCTTGCTACCAGTTCGCTTATCCGCATAGCCCCCTGGAATGCTAATGCAAAGGCGGCCCGGAACAGCACTGTCTCTGACTGAGATGAACAAGTCGCAGGGAGTACGGACATTAACTGGGACAACCTTGCTAGCCCTATTGGGCGCCTCTCGTCCTCTCTATGACCCTCAAGGCGTTGCCACCCGCGCAGCGCCTTCTTTACTAGAAAGGACGCTGTGGGGTCCTGAATGCCATGAGCCTGCGCCATGAACGCAATGGCGGCTCGGTGTCTGTTGGCTGTTGCCACTGATCGGCCTGCCTGATGCAATGATACTAGAAATTTCAGAACATACTCTTCCTGCCCCCAATGTTCCCCCCTAGATGGACCCAGAAATGCCCAATAAGAACGGAACGCCCCTTCATATGCTTTCCTTGTCCTGGGGGCTAGACTCTCTCCCACGAGGTTTTGTAATCCGGGGCACCGAGAGACCAGAGAACTTCGGGAAATGGTGCCGCCACCAAGTCCGCAGAGGGCATATGGCCCCGGAAGGCCTGCATGTGGGAACGAGAGAGTGCATCAGCCGCCTGGTTCAGTACCCCAGGCACGTGTTTTGCTCTAAAGTGAACGTTCAATTTCATACACAGCAGGACAATTTCCTTCATTAATCTCAAGATCAATTTGCAGCGTGCTGCCTGATTATTGACACATTCTACCACGGTCATATTATCCGACCAGAACACCACAGTGCGATCACGAAACCCCTCCGGCCATGTCTTTAAGGCCACTAGGATAGGAAACAGTTCAAGAAACCCAATGTTACCTGTGAGCCCACTCTCGTGCCACCATGCCGGCCATGTTCGTGCCGACCAATGATTACCAAATATGGCGCCAAAACCCACACTCCCTGCCGAGTCGGTCCACAATCCCAGCTCCTCGGAGGAAACCGCTGGTTTGTTCCACAGGACACGACCGTTGAAATCCGCCAGGAATGCCAACCATATGCGCATGTCCTGGCGAACCTCTGCCGAGAGTCTCGTGCGGTGATGCCCTTCCTTAAGGCCCACCATGGCTTGAGCAATAGAGCGAGAAAAGGGACGAGCCATTGGTATCACTCTAAGAGCAAAATTAAGCTGACCCACAGCCTGCTGCAACTGATGCAATGTTACTTTCGTCTCGCCCATACATGTCTCGAGCGAGGCCTTAAATTTCAATACTTTCTCTTTAGGCAATCGGAAGCACCCCTCTTCAGAATCGAGCTCAATTCCCAGAAACTCAAGTGAAGTAGACGGCCCCACTGTCTTGCCTGGCGCCAGTGGCACGCCAAATCTTCTCATGAGATCACAAAATTTACTCAAAGCCTGTGCACATTCCGTGTCCCCGGCTGCCCCCAGAAACAGAAAATCATCAAGGTAATGCATAACCTGTGTAAAGCCTGTGGCTCTGGTGAATGCCCATTGTAAAAATCTGCTGAATTTTTCAAAATACGCACAAGAGATGGAGCAACCCATTGGCATACATTTATCCATGTGATACCGTCCCTGGAACACAAAACCTAACAGACGCTGATCCTGTGGGTGTACCGGGAGTAACCGGAACGCTGACTCGATATCAGATTTAGCCATCAGCGCTCCGGGCCCCAGGCGATTCAACATGGCGACGGCCTCATCAAAGGATGCATACCGCACCGAACAAACTCCCGGGTCAATCGCATCATTCACAGAAAGACCCTTAGGAGCGGACAAATTATGTATTAACCAAAACTCACCTGGGTCCTTCTTGGGGACTACACCCAACGGTGAACAAACAAAATTAGGAACAGGCGGGTTCGCATATGGACCCGCAACCCGACCTCGGGCCACCTCCTTTGCAATCTTTGCCTGTACTACAACCGTATTCTGTTGAATCGACAGTTGATTTTTACACAGTGCTTCCCCCCGAAAATCCCCCGCCGGGATGCGGAAACCACATGAGAAACCGTCCCTCAACACCCCGGCGGAGACATGATCAGGGTATTCGTTCAGCCAGGGGATCATTGCCATGATGTCGATGGGAGTAGGTAGCAGCGCCCCTCGGCCGTCATTAGACCTGTTTGGCGCCGCCTCTGCCCCCTGTATCGCCATTCTTGGCTCTGCATGAACTCTCGGGTGTGAAGACTGTCCGCACCCTGCACACTCATGCCTGAATTTGCACGTCCCCTGTGGTCTAGTGCACTTGCCCCTGTTGAAGCTCCAACAGACCCCTTTCTTGCCAGAGTTCCCATTACTCTTTGTGTGCTGACCACTACCGGCGCCCGCTCGAAAGGGCACCGACGGGGAATGGCGGGAAGGCTCAGCCCCATCCCCGCCCAACGAAGATGGTTTTGTCGGGTTTGACCTAACCTGATTCTGCCAGGAAATGGAGTCGAAACAATCCCACGTCAGGGATGAGTCGTGCTCCTTGGCCTTACGAAATTTGTTATCATAACCCAACCATTGATCACCATCGTACGATTCATAAAACTCCATTATTCGTGTCTGGTAACAAGCCAATTCAGTCAATACTTCAGGCCTACGTTCCCCCATGATTGCAGTGAACATCCCAAAAGCCCTGGCCCAATTAGCGATTGTCTCATCAACTCTGAAACCCGCCATCTTTGCTCGCTATAAACTTGGATGCAACAATTCCTTCTGATTTTACACGTGTTCTATTTCATAATGATCAGTCAATAGCGAAAATATGTTCACGTATTTATCCGCCCATATCATTTCCTTTGTGGCTAACGGGATATGTTGCACCACCTTTTCCCTCCTTGAGGGTAACGACCCCTCCCCAGCCATTGGCAACGGCTTCTTACCCGAATCAGTAGCTGAACTCACTGCCGTCGCTGTTCCAACGCCCGAAGACGGTTGTTCTGCGGGAACCTGAGGGGGAACAAAAGGACAAGGTGCCTTCGCAGCATCTCGCGAATGCCGCAACTGCTTCATTATTAGTTTGGCCTCTTCGGCCGTATCCCTTGGAGCTATGGCACCCTCATTATTCTTGCCCAACCACGCCGCCAACTGGGCGGCCAACTCGGGTGGCATATCCCCCTCATTCACAGGTGTAACTACGACAGGGATCGGCTGTCCTGCGTCCGGAATCGGAACTGGGGCCTCTACTGGCCTGACCGGGCTCGCCGGAGGTGACTCAGGAACCGGAGCCTCACCCCCTGCCGCCCTGTTCCTGGCCCTTTTACCTCTCCCGGCTGGGACTACCCCCGGCAATGCTGGTCCGGTGACTTTCTTAGGCCGGCCCGTACCGTTCATGGCCGCCATCTGCTTCTTCATGTTCGCCATGTCCTTCACCAGCATACGCAGCAATTGGTCGGTGCTAACCTTCTTTCCGACCTTTTTGCCCGGCATTTTCTCACGATAGTCCACCGAAAGGTCCTTGAAGCAAAGTTCGAAGCGCTAAAAGAGAGAACACAAAATTACAAATTCTCAAAATTGGCTCTTTGTTCCGTCTCGAGCTCACGTGCAACGTGGAGGTGCAGCTTCAGAGCACAGGAACAAGAGGATGCTCCCTTGGCTTGTTGCTCCTTTTATCCTTCTTCAGGCAGGCGTGGACCCTCCTCCAATCCGCCTACGGGGCATGGACAACGGTGTAGGTGTCTAGGACAACCCCTCTTGGGCGGGAAAAGGCGCGCCCCGGCTACGCCGCTTCGAGCATACCAGCCGAGACTCGCCTCCCGCCCAAAATGGCTTCCCGGGGGGATCGGGGTACTCCACCATACGTTCGGGGGGACCGAGCGGTCGCCCCTTTCCATTCTCTCTACACCCAACCGCTACTTGATGAGTGGCATAATTTTCTGAATACTCTAAACCCCTTCGCAGGACTTGCATAGGATGGGAAGTTAATTAAGAATAGTTATTTTTTATTTATTAGTGTATTGATAATTATTTATGTAAACTGCAATTATATTTTTTATGTTATATTTATGTGTGGTTGCTGTTTGTAGGTGTATAGTGTGGGAAGTTTATGAAAAAAATGTTGCATGTTAATTAATTATTAATTTCAATTAAAATATGCAATTTATTTATAATTATATCAATTATTTAACAAATATATGTTTTATGTTATATATTGGGCATGTGGTGTGTTTTTAGGGAGCATGGGTGGGAAGGTATTCATGGAATAATTAATTGAAAATTAATGAATTATGTATTGATAATGATTTTATTAGTTAATATGTTAATTGTGTTTTTTTAAATTTTAAATATATTTTACATTTGGGCTGCTAAGTATGTGAGACTATAGTGTGGGAATTTACTTGAATAATTAATTAATTGAATTTTTTATCTGATATTATTAAAAAATGTCTAATGATGTATATTGTTTATAAAATGTATAAATACATTATTTTTATATGAAAAGTTTTTATTTTTGTTCAATTAATGCATGTTTTAAAATATGATATGTGTTTGAAGTGAAGTACTCTCCCTACTGCTGCACAGACCAGAGTGGAAATAATAAGTTCTATCCCTCTTCAGTTATACACTTTTCCTTCTGTTGCAACAACTGGAGCTGGAATAATAAGTTTGACTCCTCCAACACGCTCCCCTATTGTTGCACTGACTGCAGTGAGAATAGTACATTTCACCCCTCCTGAGTCCACTGCTTTCCCTACTTTTGCAATGACTGGAGTGTAAATAGTATATTTATTTTTTCAAAAACGTAATCATTTTGTTAACATTGTTTAAATCTATATTATTATGTGTTTGCGTATTTCGTTTTATATATTTTACTTTAAGATATGTATGTTATTTTTAAGATATTGTTAGTAAAATTTATTTTTTCTATTGGTTGCTTTTGATGTATAATGAAATTGGCAATGTTTTTAAAGCTTTTTCCAGTTTATTTGTTATAGTTTTTATTTTTATTGTTTAGATATTTTTATAAAGAAACAAAGGGAGAGACAGGGAGATTGAGAAACACTCTCTTAGTCCCCGGTTAAGGCTATACAACAACAGAAGAGAGGTTACATGTGTCTCAGAAGCCACAGAGACGGAGCCATGTAAAGAAAACGATAGCCAACCCAATTTGGGAGGATAGGAAGGCCCTCACACACCGACCTAGTCAGGGTCATGCTTCATCATAGGGCCCCACCTCGGAGGCCGAGTACCTCCTCGGTGTGCTACGATGCCAGGAGACTGCGGAGCAGGTTGTGTGATAAGGCGTGCAGTGAAAAAGATAAAGTAAAAGTGTCTAAAGGGTATCTCAAAAAATACTTTATTGGTAGATCCCTATAGCACAGTTAAAATTGGTCTTATGTGTCTGAATTTACAGCCAAAGGTAATGGATTGGTTTAATTCAGAATATTAGTCAGTCAACATGTTTCAGCCTTCAGATGGTTTAAATTTACCTCGGCATTCGCCAGGACTAGTGTAACCCCGGCGGTATGGATTCTCTAATCATCCACCCTAACCTGAGCACGTGAAAGTGAAAAAAGAAAAAATTGTGAAAAAGTGCAAAAAGGAAGGGAGGACAATTGTCACATCCCTAAAAATCCTGATTCAGGATGTATCTGCACTTTAAAATATGGCGCTAAATGCACCATGGGTCTCGGGAGGGGGGTAGGAGCGTCGCTGGCACATCGCCCTCAGCGTTCGCTACCCGCATCAGCACCTAGCATAGCCTCACGACCGGACCCCGAAGATTGATCTTTCACGTCCTCATGTTTGGTGCTTCCAACATACCATTTGTCGCATGGACAAATTAGAACATACACACTGTATGGAGTATTACAAGACAGTTTCTTCCTGATGACAAATTCCCTAGATGAATTGGGAACCAACAATGTCTTGATATCTTTGCTGTTTTTGCATGCTTTGCATTTGCGACAATACCTAAATCCCTGGGAGTTGCTGTTCAAACTAGAATCAGTGCTAGTCACATAATTGTGACTCAGTTCGTCCCGTAGGGATCTACTTTTCCTAAAGGAAATTTGTGGGTTGTCACTCAATTCCTTTTTCAGGTGGTCATCAGTCATGAGGACATGCCAATGTTTCTGAAAGATTCTACAAATCTCATTAGCCTGCCCTGAAATGTAGTAATGAATCTCACACTGTTACTATCGTCCTGGTCTTTATTGGGGTGTAATAATTCTTCCCTGGTTTTCATTTCTACTCTTGTAGCAGCATTAGTTATCATTTTTCTGCTGTATCCCCTCTTCCATGTCATGAATGATGTAATATGTGACATCATCAGCAGTGGATTGCGGGCACGCAAGTTATAGTGAGTCCAACTAACTATAGCGTGGGAATTTCAATGGTTTTTTTATGAGCAAAATGTCCAGCTAACTATAACTGGTGTTAAACCTATGGTTTTTTTCAGTGAATTTCAAAGGTTTTTTAAATGCTAAATCCTAACTATAACTAGTGTTAAACCTATGGTTTTTTCAGTGAATTTCAAAGGTTTTTTAAATGCTAATTCCTAACTATAACAAGTGTTAAACCTATGGTTTTTTCAGTGAATTTCAAAGGTTTTTTAAGAGCTAATTCCTTTGTATATTGAGTTTGTAACCTACGATTTTTAAACTGATTTTTTTTTATTACCTGTTTTTTATAACTATTATTTTTTTTTCACAAGAATAATTTTTTCAATGTATTTTTCATTTTTTTTAATCATATTGTCTTGAGGCGCTCAGGGTGCGCGCACCGGTAAGCTCACTGGAGAGCGCAGCGTGAGCGCCATGTCTTCGTGGGGAAAAAAAAGTATGTATTTAACTAAATAATAATGCAAGACATTCAGTAGCATACTTATAAAAGTAGTATTTTTGATTGTAAATACCCGTATTATAACTTTAAACGTATTTTCGTAATGTTAGCAAAACGTCATTTAGACGCACCGCATCAGCGCCCGCGTAAGCGCCCCCGGAAGCGCCTACGTACGTGCCGCGTAAGCGCCCCCGGAAGCGCCTACGTTCGTGCCATGTAAGTTCCCCCGGATGTGCTCCGGTGCGCGCAGCGTAAGCGCGTCAAGTCATGTGACCTTAACATAATTCTTTTCATTGGTTGTTAACCCTTTTTTTTTACAACCAATGAAAACCCCACCCATTTCCTTCACTTCTTCTTTCACTTTGGAGACAGCAAGACCTGTTTTTGTCTGTCCTACCATTTTGTGTAAAGAATGGCTGCCAGAGCACCCAGCAGCAGCGATGAGTCAGATGGATTCATTGATGAAGAGCCTCCTCAGCCCAAGGTCAAGGAGCATTTTATTTGGAAGTTTTTTTCAATACCTGAAGGATTAAAAAAGGTGAATGCTCCCAAAGTTGAATGCAAAATCTGCCAAACTGTGCTTTCCCGGGGAGACCCTAGAAGGAAGTACAGTTTTTGCAACTCAACAATGATTCGCCACGTCCAACGCAGGCACCCCCAGAACTATGCCCGGGAGAGTGTCCGAGACCTGGCATGTAACCCCCCAAGGGATGGTGCCTCTACATCTACAGGAGGACCCACAACATCAGGGAGAGGACGTGCAGCGGAATTGGAGATGATTCCGAACATTCAACCTGTTTTTAGTGACATTAATTTAAAGTGCAAACAATGCTTTGAAATGCTTTGCTATGGTTAGCAGAGCATCAAGCTCATTGCACGCAAGAGGCAAGAACACCGCTGCCTTCCCCAGCCCTAATTTTTCCCCTTTTTTTTGCTCCTGTTGAGCAGTTTTGCATTCCCTGTTTTTGTTTTTGTTTTTGTTCATAAAAAAACATAAAAAAAGAAGAAAAAAAACAGTTCCTTTTAGAACTACCTCCAATTCTCAAAAAAGAGCTGTATTATCTATTTTCTTTCTCTTTTTCACCCTGTGGTGCGCTCAGGGTGCGCGTACCGGAGAGCGCACCTGGGAACGTACCCAGCGCTTACCCCGTGAAAATTTCCCCCCAAAAAAATTCCTTCTAGGCCCCCCTCAAAAAACCTAGGGGGTCAGGGGGTGTCTACCCCGCCCCCTTTTAATCATTTCCCACTTTTTATTTTCACCTCAGGTGTCTCGATTTTACTGAGACACAAGATGGCAGACTCTCCGAACTGTTTAGAATGTTGACAGACATCCGGCAGCCAATCAGCTGTCTGCTCGCGCACTCCCGTAGCGCACCGAGTGCGCTCCCCGGTACGCGTACCAGTGAGCGCTTGGAGCGCGCCTATAGATATATATGTGTTTTTGAAGTTAATTTTCATAAAAACCACTTGAGCAATTTTCACCAAACATAGCAAAGGCACATCTGCGTACCATGTTTATACCATGTTTGGTGTAATTCCGTTCAACGGTTCGGGCTGTAGACTTGTCAGACCGTCCTATGGAAATTAACATGAGGAAAACACGTTTTGGGGCCCCCCTTTTTTCTCAGCCCCCACTTCACGAATTCCTCAACCGGCGCCAAAGATATTCCCAATAGAATGTTGCGGATTTCCTATAGTAGCTAGGTTCTAACTATAACTACCTACTGGCGACCGCCAGTAGGTAATATATATATTATATATATCTCACCGAAAGTCGTCCGTCAACCTCACTCCATGGATGGATATACAGACGAGGCAAACCCAGATAGATGGTGCAATAATTTTTATTCCGTTGTGCCCAACAACTCCACTGCCATGACGCGTTTCAGCCCGCGTGGGGCCTTGATCACATGACATATAGGAGGGGTTGCCACCTTTTAAAGTGCAAGTGCAAGTAAGTACTTCCCTTTCTGAGTCATAGATATAAACAGCATACTATGTTTTTATAACTGCATAAATGCTCAAGCTTTCTGTAAAATACATCTTTGTGCAAAACATGTGCTAAAATTCATATTTGAGAATCTAAAGCCTGGCTGAATAAATGTTTTGTTAAGTTATACAGTATCTCCAGAACAAAACGTTGTCATTCCGAGATATATATACACACCCATACATATATCAATATATAAATATATATGCAGGAACAGTAGCCTCTCACCACAAAACTACCAGGCAGGTAGTAAATAGGAAAAACCACGCGAGTCCCAATATTCTTTCGGCAAGTTTATTGGTAAGGAAAGTTCACCAAATCTGACGCGTTTCGGGCGTCCGCCCTTGGTCACAGATCGTCAGGTAAATGAAGGAACATCCCTTTTAAAAGGTACATTGCACAAATTCAATTGGTGATTTTTTTCTTTTGCAACACCATGTGATTGAAAAATAAAAACTGAGGACACACTACATATGGCTGACCTAGATAGTCTGTTTTCCAAACCACAATTTGATATATGTAAAGATCGAGCAGAAAGAGGTATTATTACAATATTTACACTTAGTTGCCAAAATTAACTAGACATTTCATTTTTAGTTGCAATGTTTCACATTCTGTAAATTTCATTTCAAACACATGCTGTCGGTGTCCATTTAAAATGACACATGATATCCGCATAAATGCTCTTGTACAATAGATCGCAATATAAAAAAGACACAGTATAACCCCTGGTCATATGTCATTGAAAAGTGCAATGTGCGCAGATAAAGTGCAAATGCAATTGTGCAAATAACGCAAAATATTCTGTGCAAACATGGCATATAAATAAATATAAATATAAATATTGATAAATAATTTCATGTTAAAATCATCTAGGATCGTCAATTAATAGAACCCGATGATGGGCATATGACCATACAAAAATATCTTCTCTATTTAGCGTTTCGCAATCTATTAAATTACTGCATGAATGCAATAGCAGTGTAACTGCAATGTGGACAGCAATGATTCACAATGTATTTGTTTGTGTGTATTTTGACAAAGCAACTACTGCCAACCACCTTCCAGATAATACTCTCCATACGTGTTTCAAAAAGGGAAAACAAACTAAAAAATGTATCTTAATGTCTGTGTCCCAAAAATAAATGGGAAAAGTAATGTGAATCCATTAAACCAGTGAATAATGAAAAAATCAATTGTGCATGTGATACTGAAAAAGGGGTAGTATACAGTTTGTATAATAAAATTCATAGCAACATTTACAGGGTAGAGGCAGTGAAAGTAGATAATAGCCCATAAACAAATCATTAAATAAGGATTGGTTACAAGAAAACATGTAAATCCTCCGTTGTGTTCAATCAATTGGGAAATCTGCTGTCTAATTCAATGATAAATTGAGACTCAAGTCTCCTCAGCATCTTCTCCCTATCGCCACCCCGTCTAGATTTTGTTACAGAGGCAATGACATAATTTTCCAAGCATTGTAAGTTGTTGTTATGTATCGCTTTGAAATGTCTGGCAACGGGATGAGCGCCATCGTTATTGACGATGGCACGTAAGTGCTGGAGTATTCTAGCATGCACCTGTAGCTTCGTGCTGCCCACATATCTGAGGCCACAGGTGCATGTCAGAACATAGACAGCAAAGTCAGTTTTGCAATTAAATGTGCCCTTGATGTTTTTGGCAATTGGACTGAATGGAGTCAAATATTGGGAGGTATTCTTCCCAAATTTCCAAGCTCTACAAGTAGAGCAACGTTTGAATCCTGGACGGGATTTCAACCAATCCTCTTGTTTGGCGAGCTCAGGGAATTTGTGACTGATCTGGGTTTTAAAGGAGGGTCCCCTCCGATAAGTCACCACAGGGTTGTCTGGAAGCCTGGGGGCCAGAACCAAATCAGTTTTTAAAACAGGCCAGCGCTGTTTTATGATGGATTTAATTTGTCTGGCCTGTTTGCTATACCCGGTAATAAGCCTGGGAGTTTGTTCATCCCTTGAATCAGTTGGTACTATTGATTCACTGTTAGTAAACAAAGATTCACGGGTTCTAGCATTGGTTTTCTGGATGGCAATTTTTAAGACTGACTCTTTGTATCCCCTACATCTAAATCTGTCCAGGGCTTCATTTGTACAGACTTCTAAGTCATGATCAGTACTGCAGATTCGTTTTAACCTGAGCAGTTCCCCAAATGGAATATTATCTATAGTGTGTCGAGGATGAGAACTGCTGGCATGCAGGATAATATTGCCAGCAGTTTTTTTTCTATGAAGTTTAGTTACAAGACGGCCATCCTTTATGTATATTTTGACATCTAAGAATTCAGCTTCATTTGCACTTACATTAGAAGTGAATCTTAAATTTTCTTGATTGTCATTAATGCATGCAAGGAAATTGTTGACACTTTCCAAATTACCTCTCCATAAAATAAAGACATCATCTATAAAACGCATCCACTGTATGACATGCTTCTTGTACATCGCGCCATGAGTGCGCAGGAGGACCTGTTCCTCCCACCAGCCTACGTGCAAGCACGCATAGCTAGGGGAGAAACAGGCCCCCATCGCTACACCACGTTTTTGTATGTAGATATTGTTACCAAATAAAAAGAAATTGTTGTTCAAACACCAACCAAAAGTTCGAAAATCATCTTGTTGTGCATATAGCATTCCACAGGTCTCTTCCCAAGGAAATATTCTAATGCTGTCAAACCAGTCGTATGTACTATACTGGTGTAGAGCGATTCAATGTCTAAAGTGATCAATAATAGATCATCGCTCCACGGAATATCCTTGATTTTATCAATGAAGTCTCCTGTGTCCCTTACATATGTTGGTAATCCTTTCACTAAGTCCTGTAGGAAGTAATCAATGTATTCGGTAACATGTTCTACTATTCCACCAATGGCCGAGATGATCGGTCGGCCCGGTACTGGCGTCACTTGTTTATGTACTTTTGGGAGGAGGTAAAGCTTAGGTATTATAGGAAATTCCACATAGAGGAAGTCAAATTCTTGCTTTGAAATCATACTCTCCCTCTTCCACTTGTGGAGCAATTTCAAAAGTGATTCCTTGGCCAGATTGTAATCCTTGCCTGTAGATTTAGTATAACACGAGGAGTCATTTAGTTGTTTCATGGCCTCCTCGATGTAGGCATCTTGAGGCCAAATAACCACATTGCCTCCCTTGTCTGCAGTGGTGACGATGTTTTTTGGTCTTTATTCAATTTGGAGACTAAGGATAGATATTGTTCCTCTTGTTGACTTTTGTATCGTTTTTTATGTTTGATCTTGTACTGTAGTTGTTTTAGATCTTCCACAACTACGTCATGAAAAACGTCTATCGAGTCTCTTGGCATGACAGGCATGAACTTCGATTTAGGTTTAAATGGACTACTATTTGCGCCCATGTGAGCCACAGAGGCCTCTCTAAGTTCTTCCTGAGTAGAGATCGAAACAGAGTTGGATGTGTCATTCTTGGCCAGTTGATGTAAAGTAAGAAATGCTTTAGCGTCTCGAGCAGGCACATTTAAGTTTGTAGTGACTCCACTGGTATTGCTGCTTGAAGTGTTGCCTGATGGACTATCCTTAATATTAAAAAACTTTTGCAACTTAAGTTTTCTAATATAGCAGTAAACATCAACCCAGGTTTTGGCGTAATTAAAGTCTGATGCCGGGCAGTAAGTAAGACCAAGGCTGAGTAGTTGTTTTTCAGCCATGTTGAGGGACAAGCTGGATAGATTAATTATAGCATTGTTTTCTACCGCTTTTTGCGCCAATATTGCTTTTTTGGGCGACTTGGTGCTTTTTTCTGCGTTCCCTCCTTCTTTTGTTACGTCTTGACTTTTTTTCTGCTGTCTCGTTAGAGGCCTGAGTGTTTGCAGGCGGTCCGAGACTAAAAAATCTACTTCTTCTCCCAAGTCCAGAATCATGGCATTTGGATTTATTGCAATGTAATCGCCATCTTCAGATGATGGACCACTGGTGAGTATTTCTTCATCACTGACAATGTTGGTGAAGTCAGTGGCCAATGATGTTGTGGCTTCTGAACACATCCTAAATATAAATATATAATATGCAACATCTATACACTCATAAATAAACACACTTGTAAAATATCTGTATAAAAATAAATTGTACTATCTCTGTTCATATTATCAACCACTATTATGCCTTGCACAAAATAAAAGCATTAATTATCTAGAGTTCTACATCTATATGGTTGCAAAAACAAAGGCAGTTAAAAATATCTAGGTTCTACATTATTCATATCATAAGGTTGAACCAGCTGCCTGTGGATAATCTTTCGGGATTTATCAAGAAATTGTAGATGGTCCCCAAGTGACTCCACTGTTTGTTAACACGCGGTCCTCTGACCAGCTTAACATCTGCAACCATGCTACATCTGACTCTAGGGACTACTTAAAAAAAAGTGTTAAAAGAGTTAGTGCTAACCCTGTGTTTAATTATAACAAAAATAAAATATAATACAGAGATTAAAATCAAGAAATCTTCTAAAGAGAGAGAGAGAGGTAACTGTACTGGGTGTTTCTCTAACTACTTATGTATATTCACACTATTAATGAAGATAGGTATAAAAATCCTCACTAGTGTTTAAACCTTTAGGCACCTTGCAATCTGATAGCATTATGTGCCTTGTTTCCAGCTTCCTCAGTGTAGCCTCCCAGTTGCCACCTCTTCTTTGTGGCGGAACTGTATCAATGACAAAATGTCTCAAGCCTGAGACATTGCCATTGTGTACTTCTCCAAAATGCCTGGCCAATGGGTACGCTGTGTCGCCGTTGTTGATGGCCCGTATGGGCTAGCCTGTGCACCTGCAGCTTAGTGCTTCCCACATAGCGCAGGCCACAAGGGCACTCCCGCACATACACGGCATACTCGGTTTTACAGGTCAACTTGCTTTGTATAATTATTGGATTGGTACTCAGAGGAATTGAATATTGGGTTCTACTTTCTCCAAATTTGCAGGCCTTGCAAACTGAACATTTTATAAAACCTTTGCTGCTGCTCAACCAATTCTTATTTACTCTCACCTCAGGACTGCTAGAAACCAGATGATCAGCAAGTGATTTTGCTTTTTTGTACGCAATACTGGGGCAAAGATGTCATTGTCTGTCCCAGTATTGGATCACTGGTGATTAGGCTCCAATGCTTAGTGATTATTTTGCGGATGTTTTTATGTTGACTGTTGAACGTCATGATTAGATGAGTTACATTCATAGGTGCTGTAGTTTGGGCAGGTTGATTGGTTCTACTCAAAGATCTATTGGGATCATTAGCTTTCCTGATGGCCTCATCTGCCATTCCTTGTCGCTAGCCCCTCCACAATAGTCTCGCCTTACATTCAACTTGAGCCTCTGCACAATCCATATCATCACTACAAATGCGTTTGATAAGAAGCATTTCCCCGTAGGGAATGCTGCGAATCAAATGAGCAGGATGAAGGTTTGTAGCATGTAATATCGTATTGCCTGCACTTGGCTTGCGATATAACTTGGTACGCAGATCATTCTCCTGTATGTAAATCTCTACGTCCAAAAAGCATATTGAGCTACTGTTAATCTCACTGGTAAGCCTGAGGTTGAGGTCATTATTGTTCATGTATGCAATGAATTTTTTAGCATCCTCCATAGATCCTTTCCAAATGATGAAAACGTCATCTATAAACCTGTACCACCTTATGATGTTATTTTGCATGACCTCAGGGAATGTTGGTATGAGGACCTCTTCCTCCCAGTAGGCCATATGCAAACAGGCATAACTAGTGGAGAAACAGGCCCCCATAGCAACACCCCTCACTTGCTGAAACACTTGACACGAAAACAGGAAGAAATTGTTCTCTAAGCACAGTTTGATCATAGTTAGTAACATTCTATTGTGCTCATAAAATTTCATAGGTCTCCTGTTTAAGAAGTACTCCACTGCCCGCAGACCATCCATATGGTTGATACTGGTATACAAAGTGGAGACGTCCAGAGAGATCATCAGATAGTCCATTGTATACCTTTCAGTTTGTCCAGCAAATCACCTGTGTCTAAAATTAATGAGGACAGGCCTCGAATATGCTCTTGCAAAAAAGTCCACATATTTGCTGGTGTTTTCCATTATTGAATAGCACGCCCGAGATTATGGGTCTGCCTGAGGGTTTCACACTGTCCTTATGGATCTTGGGGATAAAATATATTTGGGGCATCACTGGGTGTTCATTTAAAAAAAATGCATACTTCTCCATACTGATCAAGCCCTTGCTCCTCCAACCCATCAACTTGGTATACAATGTGTTCCAGTCACCCTTCGCCTCTCCACTGTTAGATTTTTTATAACAGTTCCTGTCATTCAATTGTCCCAAAGCCTCGTCTATATACATTTCTCTGGGCCATAAGACGACATTTCTGCCTTTGTCGGATTGTAGAACTATCACATTGGTGTTGCTGCAAATTTTCCTGATGAGCTGATGTTATGCCTGATCCCGGTACTCGTATTTCTTGTGGACATTGATTTCTTTCAAATTTAATTGTTTCAGATCCAATGCCACCTTTTCATGAAATGCATCAAGATTGTCTTTAATCATTAGTGAGCAAAAGGTTGATTTCGGTTTAAAATTGGTAGGCGCTGTAGCCATCAAATTCTCATGATATAGATTATCAGGTGTTTGTGTATTTTCAGCCTGTATCTGCCACAAGTCATTATACAATTCCACATCTCCTGCTAGCAAGGGCGGAGGACTGGAGCTTGGTGGTTTACTTGTCACTACTGCTTCTGGTCTGTTAGTTGTGTGATATTTCCGGAGCTTCAATTTGCGGACATATTGATATAAGTCTACCCGGGTCCCTGCATAATCAAAGTTACTTTTGGCACTATACGACAAACCCAAGGCTAGAAGATCGATCTCATTGGGTGATAGTTTCAAATTGGTAAGGTTAATGACAGTTTTAGAATCATCTGAAACAATGATACTTACTTCCTTTTCCATTGCTTGCGCTGTTTTTTCTGTGCCACTTTTTGTTGTTCGCCATTTCTGTTTGTGGCACTTGCGCCATGTGCTCCATTTGAAGTTTGCACTTTGTTTCTATATATCTATCTATATATATATATATTACCTACTGGCGGTCGCCAGTAGGTAGTTATAGTTAAGACCTAGTTTCCATAGGAATCCACAACATTCTATTTGGAATAACTTTGGCGCCGGTGGACGAATCTTCGCGAATTTCTCAAAGAAAATGGCCTGCTCCGCTCCTTCCCTGAAAGTTTGGGGGTGATTCGTCAAGTGGGGGCCGAGAAAAAAGGGGGGTCCCAAAACGTGTTTTCCCCATGAAATTTTCCATTGGGACCTTTAGCCAGGGCTACAGCCCGAACGGATGAACGGATTTACACCAAATTTGAGAGGTAGAGTTCTGTTCGCAGATTGTGCTTTTTGTTAAATGGTGTAAATCCGTTCAGTAGTTCTTGAGAAAATGAAAAGTAAAATCCTAGTGATATCTAGAGACAGAGTTCAGTACTCTGTACTGTGCTCTGTACCTTCCCGAGCACGAGCTCCATGGTCAAAGGCTGTAAACACTCCAAACCAGAAAGTGTTGGCAGCCATCTTGTGCCTCAAAGCAGTGAAACAAACGTGCAAAACACGCAAAAAGGGGGCAGGGTAGAAACACCCTGACCCCCGAGGCCTGCTCAGGGGTTTCCACAGGGACCCCCAAGGCCCCCCAAAAAATTATTATTATTTTATTTAATCGCAGGGTACGAAGTACCGTACTCTGTACTGTACTCTGTACTGTACTCTGTACCTTTCCAAGCAAGAGCTGCATGGTCATTGGCTGTCAACTGTCTGTCAACACTCCAAACCAGGAAGTGTTTGCAGCCATCTTGTGCCTCGGTAGAACCGAGGCACAAGAAAGCAGTAAAACAAACGTGCAAAACACGCAAAGGGGGTAAGGTAGAAACACCCTGATCCCCTAGGCCTCCACCGGGACCCCCAAGGGTTACTCTGTACTGTACTCTGTACCTTCCCGAGCACATACTGGAGGTTCCTGGTGGGCTAGTTGGCCCTGAGGGACCTCCAGTATGCAAGGGGAATTAGTTCCCCCTCTGCAAACGCGCCAGGGGGCTGCATTGCAGAGAGGTGTAAAAAGGGGCGTGACCTAATTACACCTCTCTGCAATGTAGCCTCCTGGCGCATACTGGAGGTTCCTGGTGGGCTAGTTGGCCCCCAGGGACCCCCAGTATGCAAGTGGAATTAGTTCCCCCTCTGCAAACGCGCCAGGGGGCTGCGTTGCGGAGAGGTGTATAAGGGGGCGAGGCCTCATTACACCTCTCTGCAATGCAGCCCCCTGACGCATACTGGAGGTTCCTGGTGGGCTAGTTGGCCCCCACAGACCTCCAGTATGCAAGGGGAATTAGTTCCCCCTCTGCACACATGCCAGGGCGCTGCGTTGCAGAGAGGTGTCATGAGGCCTCGCCCCTTTTTACACCTCTCTGCAACGCAGCCCCCTGGTGCATACTGGAGGTTCCTGGTGGGCTAGTTGGCCCCCAGGGACCCCCAGTATGCAAGGGGACTTAATCCCCCAACTTACTACATGCTACAGGGGGCGTTTGCACAGTGGTGAAGGTAGGGGGCGGGGCTTGAGGGGATGTGAGTGCAAACATGCCATGTGGCATGTTTTAAGTTGGGGAATTAATTCCTCTTCAAACCAGAGGTCCCCTAGGGGGCAACTAGTCCATGGCGAGATAACAAATAGGAGGCATGGTGTTTTAGAAACATAATAATTGCGACATTGAGCAACAAATGTATTTGTACATGCTAAGATTAAAATTTGAAAAATTTGTGTAAATTTGTGTGAATTGAGGCATATACATATTTTTCACCGACCATAAAATGCACCTCAGCATATGATGTTGAATATCTATAGTAAAAATGAAGGGTGTTTTGACACTCCAATATGGCTCCTACGGTTGCTAGGAGTGAAGGTGTCCTTTCTCGATCTCAATGCTTGAAACAACGTGTGCCTTTGAGTTTTGAATTGACAATGCTTTATAAACGTGCTGTGTGTAATGATGTGCAAACACTGAGGAAAGCCCTGAGCTGAAACGTTTGTTTGCCCGTTTGCACAAAATAAACGATCTTTTTTGCTGTTAGCCCGGTTTCTCCTTTGTGAGTGCGGAATTTCTTTGTAATTGGAAAGAAATGGAGCAGTGATTGAAGCGGATTGCCACAACCGCAACCGGCACCCGCTTGCGAGTGCACTGAAAGTATTATGTGGCACGGAGAGCGTGGATATAAATATACACATATATATATATATTTTTTTTTTTCCAATATTGGGTAAACAATTTTCCCCCATATATGTGTACTTTACTTTATATGTATAAAAAACGATTTTTTAGGATCTATATTTTTGATATGATATTGATGGTTTTGATATTATGTCAGTTAACCCTTTCCATGCTCATGACGAGCTCAGCTCGTCATGATGCACGGTTGAGCTGTGCTGATGACGAGCTGAGCTCGTCATGAAACAATGGCATCCTGCATTCTTCAGCACAGGAGGGGAAAACACCTAGCAGCGAAGGTGTTAACCTACTGGACTAGCACAGCCCATGAGTTGCAAAGCCCTGAGATAAAAGTGGACCGAGTTGGAGCTGTTAAGGGAAGTTGGGCATGAGATGTACCAGACCAGGCTCTTGATGGGGTACTGGGAAAAGTGTGTACAGAACTTTCACAGTTGTGTAAGAGGTCTCAGCTGATAAGCATTGTGTACTTAGCTAACCCTGGAAAATAACAGAGAGTCTGGCTGATGGAGAGCTGGGCAAGTAGTGGAACAAGGGAAGTAGAATGAGTAGATCTCTCCATGGAAGTAGGAACAATGCTAGAAGCCGAGGTTCCTCAACCTTGCACAGACACCTTCAGCAAGGGGCTGAAAGCAGGCTGTGATGAGAGCAGTCACCGACTGGTCAGGCAGGGATTCAGGATCTGGAAAGAGGCAGCAGCGCTTTGTGCAGAAAATGTGTGTCAGAGCAAGAAGATTGTGCAAGATCAATCTGGAAAGAACATTGATACCCAACCTCAATTTAAAAACAAACTGATCCATAAAAGTTAAGGAAAAAACTCCATTATTTCTTGCTCGGCTCCTGCCTCGGTCTTCTCTCCTTTTTTAAAAAAAATTTGGAGATCTTGCCAACCTCCGATAACATCCAAAAAACCTGGAAGGAGAATGTTTCCTTGGAAAGAAAACAAATGGTCTAACAGAAGAATGACTATGGGCTGCTCCAGAAAGAGAACCAAATGTTTACCTTGCAGTTAAGTTCAGCAAAGAATGGCTGAGGGCAATGGCCTGTGGAGCCCAAAGCTCTAATTACTAATTACCAAGCTTGGGTAACATTTTTATTATGCCGTCCTAATTCTCTTAATTGTGGATATTTCACCCTACACTTTTTACTCAAAATTCCAGAAATTATGCCTTTATGCCAATTATTGTAATTACCTGCCATTCGCAGTACAATTGTATAGTGAGTACATTGGAAGAGCAAAATATGAGTTGCTCGCGGCAAATGTTTTTTTCCTACTTTTTTAGCACAAAATTTGTCCTTGCATCAACAATAGTCATGAGGGCGCATTTCCCCAAAAATATGGTTCCAAATGATAGGTTTGCAAAATTATGCATTATGTTTCCTAAATGTTGGATAATTAGTAGAAGGAAAATTACATATATTTTGAACACCCCTCCGAATAACAACTTGAACTAAGAATAAAATGGTGAGAACATTCTGAAAAAGGAGAGAACAGTCGGCCAAGCAAAAATTGTAAATGAACACATCAAAAAACATGATGGGCTGTGGCAGCAAACATAAACAGATAACCCACCCAGGAGTGTGGGGGAAATGGATATGGCCTTACCATCAGAGCTGCTGACTTTGCAAATGGGGAACCAGGTTTGAGTCTTAGCGGTGGTTCAACATCCTGTGATTCTGAGAAAATAACTAAAGGGCCTATTATGACTTTTCAGCAGAGCGGTGGCGCGGTGGTGCAAACAGCTGTGCCACTGCTCCACCAAAGGTCGCCCTGCCCACATGCCAGAATATGACTAACAAGTAGTCTGGCAGGCGGGCAGTGTGGCGGTGCCATTGACAGAAGCACTGCAACTGGATCGCACTACAAGGTTCCTGTACGGCATGGAAACCCTGGCAGAGGGGAAACTCGTAATATGCTTTGCGAGACCGTGGTCGTCCCGCCAACCATATTGTTGCCTCTGACAGCCGCTCCCACACCAGGTAATGGAGGTTCCCTGGCAGAGCCGGCAGCCCCAGGGCGGTCCGACTGCCCAGGTCGTAATCGGGTAGTCGGACCGCTGGTGCAGTGGTGGCTGGATCTGCAACCGCTGCATCACCATGAGTCTGGAGGTCCTCTGACTGCCAGATTTGTAATAGGGCCCTTGATCTCTCCATGCATACTAAAAAATTAATGTATCCTTGTGTAATTTAACTGGCACTCATGTAAAGTCTCCAATACCTTTCTGTCGAGTTTGAGCTCTATAAAACTGCAACACCAAAAAAGCTGAGTCTGCTAATACTGCTTCCAAAGCAGATGACAGAGTACAGCAGGGGGTGCGAGGCTGTTACTGATATCCCTCTATTGCACCTGTTCTGAAAATAAGCATCACTGGGGGCCATGGTCGATTTGCCATTGGCTGGAGGTCCTGGTGATACAAGAGCAGAGGAAGATCAATTGGACTGGCCCTGCTGGTGAGTGGAGCAGTGGTGCTGATGATTGACAAGGTGTTACAGAGTCTAGACTGCAGAGATGCAGCGTGACAGCCAGCAGCGCTGTAAGAGTGCAGTATGATGCTGTGTGCACCATTTACAGAGTGCAGACTGATTTGGAAACCCCAATCGCATGAAAGGCGTGACTCTAACTTAGATGTCAGTTGAGTATTTTAAAAATCGCAAATCTGGGCATCTATTTAAATAAAACTTGAAATGCTCACAGCCCCATGGTTACATAACGTGTTGAAGGCATTGGTTTCACCCACATTATTGGATTCAGTAGTAACTAGACACCAACATTGGATGACCTGACACGCCCTGGAAGGTAGTCATGGGAAATGCATAAGTTGCAATACAAAAAGACAAAAAATTATGGAAGGTCATTTTCCTGAGTGAAATGCTTCGTTTATGTAAGAATGGTTCTGGCAGCCCATCTTATATTTGGTATATTATGTTTATGAATGAAAGGAGAGAAACATATCCAACTTTTATTACTATCCAGGTTTTTAGAAACTGAATGCATTCATGTGGACAAGCTAACTGCGCATAATGCCAATGTAATTCTGGATGAGACACAGGTAATCCACACAAAATGTTGAACACCCCACCCAACAAATTACACACACCAATGCATGCAGAACAATATGGTACTTTTATACTGAGGTTGTTTTCACATGTGACTGGTGCTCTGGGATGCATGGGTTAGTTAGGCCACAAGCTCAAACAGTCACCTAACATCTATATTGTTATGTACAAGAGCACATCTTACATCTGTATAGATATTTTACTGCTTCATCTGCCAGGCTTCTGTGATTGTGGCATGAGTAAATGATGGAAATATTGGTGTAGTTTTGTGTGTTTCAAGAAAACAGATTGCACACACAAGTACATAGCGTATGAGGCCACTAACATCATTAGGCATCTGTGTCTTAACGCCCCTCTAACCAGAAATCCAGCTGGCCCATTCAGACCGCCACTGCTTGTGCGGTAAGTCCTTCAACTCTAGCTTTCCCTCCGCACCCTTCAAGACAGCCCCTCTGCTACTCATTGGCTCCATTCACTCTAGGCATCGCCCTCTTTCCGGGCCATTGCTGACCTCCCGCGCTCTCAATCTGCCTTCCCTCTTGAAGCTCCTTCGCCCCTGACGGCCAGTTTACCTTGCTTGGTAAGCCTCTTTATCTTCTCTACTTCATTTGAATTGAGGCCATTAATTAAATTACCCCCCTGGTCGCCTCGAGTACTCCCATCACTCCCTTCACTGTTCATAGTTTATGAACCCTATCTTCTCATCTTCATTTACAGTAAGATCATTTATCGATTAATTTACTCAATTAAATAATCAATCACCAATCCAGTCACCGCGAGTACTCCCACCACTCCCTTCACTGTTCATAGTCCCTGAACCTAAACACACGAGTCTGTCACTCATCTCGTCGATTGCACAATGCTGATAAGGAATGTCTTTTACATTGTTTTATTCTCAATTTCTCTTCTGTCTGTTCTTCTTTCCCAATCTTTTATTATTTCGCAGGCCATATAGTTCTCAGGCATGCATTAATTTTGTCCTGATGATGATCCCATTATTTCTACGGAGGGATTGAAAGGTTGTCGCCTCGGTTTACACCGCACACACAATTTAATTTGATATGTAAGTGTAACGGTGTTGTTTTCATTTTGCTTGTTTCACTGTTTACATTGCATACAAGCTATTTTGCCCTGCCTGAATGTTTGTTTTTGTTTCTTTATGTCCACTATAAAATGCAGGACGCAGGACTGTGTCCCACTTTATTTGTCTTCTCAGATCTCGAACTTAAAAATCATTACATTTCACTGTCTGGCTGGACAGAAGTAATATAGCACTAATTTGAGTCTATATTGATTTTTTATCTCTGCTAAATCTTTGTCAAGGACCACTGTTCCTATAAATTACTAACATCACCCTTCACCGTACTCATGCAACATATACAAAGAGGTTGTTTTTCCAGTGTTTATTTTTGGGGAGTTCTGATTGGCTAGTGCTTGCTAGGGGTACTAAATGATTCTGCATCGCTCTATTCTCTCCTTTATGATCCCACCCCTTTGATGCAATGAAGCATCCACATGCTATTTTTCCCTGGCCCCTCTTTCTAAACATCCACCAGGGAGCAGAGGGCAGGGCTTCAGTCTCTTCAGCTTGATTTGTTATTTATTTTCGCCATTATTTTTTAATCGTCTTACCCACTCCATTCACTTTGCCTGTCAAGGACAGTGGTTTCTGTTTAAGTTAAATATATTCAGAGACCTAAGAAATACACCCTGACCACCTTTTCAAGAGTTTCCACTGTCTTCATGTCTGGACGCCTTAGCCCTTACGTTAGGGTGGAACGTTAGGGATAGCATGGTGAAATAAAACGAATCATATGTATCTGATGGACACTGAAATATTCTGTGAACAATCTAAAGCTTACACATCCCACAACCATACACAACACAAACCCTGGAATACTTATTTATATTATGTGTACACTATCAATCAGTCAATTAGCATTTGTGGAGCTCAGCACTCCCAACCATGAGGTGTGAGGCCTCCGTCGAAAATCCAGGTCTAGAGGAAACGCTGGGAAGAGGGAAGTGGGAAGAGGGAAGAAACAAGCAGAAAAAGGCAAAACATAGGGCAGAAAAACAAATGAGCAGAAAGGCAAAAAAGAAGCCAGAAAAACGACCAGAAAAGGCCATGCAGGGCGAAAAACTAGCAGAAAAGGCACAATATAGCAGAGGAGGGCAAAACAGAGGGCAGAAAAACAAACAGAAAAGGCAAAATGGAGAGCAGAAAAATGAGCAGGAAAGACAAGACAGAGTGCAGAAAAATGAGCAGAAAAGGCAAAACAGAGTACAGAAAAAAGAGCAGAAAATGGCAAAACAGAGACCAGAAAAGAGAGGAGATGACAAAACAGAACAAGGAACGAGCAGAAGAGGCAAAAATAGAGGGCAGCAGGCAGATAGGCTGCAGAGTGTAGCAGACTGCGGGCATGCTGCACAGGATACTTTTGCAAGGGGGGCTGGCCTAGTGTTGAAAGATATGCAACACTGACATGTGCACAGACTATGCAGATCTGTGAAGTTAAAATTAGTAAAACTGGAGCACTTAGTTGTTTTTAGGCAGTCAACCATAGTGTGTACGTCTCCTAGAAAGCATGCTTCAGACATGGTCATGGGCAGAATTGTGCTGTTCACCGTATTAGTGTGTAGATGATCAAGGAGGCCAAGCCTTTTTACACAATTTTCATGCTGCAGTAAACTTGGCAGATTAGGTAGATTCTCCCTCTTGCTGACATGTGCTATTGATACACTGCAAGACACACATGCCATGTCATCAGTCCCCTGTGTCACCTGCATATGACTTTATTCATGTCTATGGTGTCACAGATCTGTTGTTCTACCACAGACTAAAGAACATTTATGCTCTCCTATTATCAGGTACACTGCTGACATTCTGCTGGAGTCTTTTGAATTGAGGGATGGAATGTGCCTAAACTTACCATTGTTCATGTAGGAGCTGGCAACCTCTCCCATGGGGATCATGTGATGCCTATATATCAGGAGTGGACTTTTAAATTGGTGGATGGATCATATCATTAAAAGACCTACAAGCTCCTTGAAACTGACTTTTAAACTGCAATTTGTGGGAAGACATGCTACTTCACTACCAGAAATTTTGAAAGATTCGACAAGTAGCAGATGTCTGCTTCCATATCTCTGCCAAGTATTGGGGTTATTCCACTTGGTTTCATTGACTTTCAAGGGTGGGTATATGTAAGACATTGGGTTGCTGGTTGAGGGAATGAAACCCTACTCAAGCAGGAACCACAGTCCTTGTCAGGGTGAAGTCACAAGCAAACGTTTAATTAACCTGTGCTCAACCCTCAAATAGATTGGCACAGAATAGTCAAGCTTAACTCAAGGGGAAGTGTTCAGCATCTATGCGAAACTTCAAACAAAATTCGTACCCTCTACCTTTACTGAGAAACCCAGTTCTCTGAGGTGGAAGGACATATGGGTAGACAAAAAGACAGGTGGTTATCCGGAAGTGAGTGCGGCAAATGAGAACAAAAAAAAACCTCACACATTAGCATAGCAAAAATACACCACAAAAGGATAACACACTAGGTTTAGATAAATTGTAATGTTGATAAATTAAACAAGACCAAAATAACAAGAATCCAATAAGTAGAACCAGAGAAATGCAATTTTAAAGATGTCAATGAGATAAGCACCAAAAAGCACAAAGCCCTACTGTGGATTTCTGGTTGTGTTCAACCGCCACAAAGTGACAGGTTAATGATGGAGCGTGGGCAAGCTACAGGGACCAGGTTAGGCCAGCTGTATAAAGTACCTTAAATCCTGGTTACAGGGCATTGCCAGGTCTAGCGTCGAGGAACCATCGCTCTGCTGAGGTGATGCGTCAGCTTTGAGGAGTGGCAAGACTGCAATGTGAGGTCCTGCATCATCTTCCTGGCTTGTGGTGCAGACTACGGTATTGAAGATTTGTCATGAAGTTGTGGCAATGCATTGGTCCGCGCCAATATAGATGAATTAAGCTGGATACATTTTTTTTATAATAAATTAACTTCCCGAAGCCAATTGATAAAGAAGCTTGAATGTCCTGACCCCAAGTGTAAATTGGAGTCAGGTGAAGGGTGCAACCCTCTCGGCACAAGGGATACACCAGGCTCTAAGAATACTAAGTTATGGTCGGTAGACAAAGTTAAAAGAGTTTTATTTAAAATTAGATCAAATGGAGCACCTGGTCCTAATGGAATGCCGAACGCTATTTTTAAAGCTAAAATAGAGCATTGGCCAGAGTTATTAATGGCCCTCTTCAATGAAATTCTTAAAACAGGCTGTATCCCGGAATCATGGAGGGGAAGTATAATACAGCCGATCTACAAAAGTGGGCCCCAGGAGAACCCTGCAAATTATCGATTAATTACCCTTACAGACGTAGATGCTAAAATATTCGCAAGTAGTCTGCTAGAGGAGTTGGAGTTTTGGGCGGAAAGAGAAAAATTGATCCCAATCTTTCAAACAGGTTTTAGGAAGGGAGAATCGACTCTTACCAATTTGATTTTATTGTCTTTACTAGGAGAAAGAGCCATATGTAGGAAACAAAAATAGTACATTTGTTTTATTGATTTAAAAGCCGCATTTGATTCTGTACCCAGAAATATTCTTTGGAAAAAGCTAATGAATTGGGGTATATCAGAAACCCTAATAAAAATTATTAAATTATTGTACTCAAATACCTTGGTGCAGGTCAAACTTGGCGATGGCAGACATACTACCCGCCGCCTTGAAACACATCTAGGCTTAAAACAAGGATGTGTGCTCGCTCCCTGTCTTTTTAATTTATTTATGTCTGATCTCACAACCCATTTTAATGATGTAAATTCACATTCCCCTTCTGTAATGGGTAAAGAAATCAAATACTTACAGTATGCAGATGATACTATTTTACTTAGCCAAACTATGATAGGAATAAAAAGATTAATACATTCTTTTAATATATATGTAACCCAAAATGGTTTAACAATTATTATTAAAAAAACAAAAATAATGTTAATAGGGAAAGGCAAACTGGGAGTAAAGGAATTGAATATCAATGGTTTGTCTGTTGACTGTGTAAAAACTTATAAATATTTGGTAATTACATTTGATGATCGACTATCATTTAGACAGCATTTTAATAACTTAGAGGCTAAAGGTACCTCACTTGCTTTCACATTTCGTAAATTAAGAGATAAATTAGTATGCCCCAATTATGACCACCTACTTAAAGTCATGAAAGCAAAACTCATCCCCTCCCTGGCCTATGGGTCCATTATTTTTAAGGGTAGGGACGTGAAAGTATTGGAGGCCATAGTTGCAAGGACATATAAATCAGTATTTAGGATTCCTAGGCAGATTTCACGTGCCAATTTAAGATTGGAATTTGGCTCACGGAAACAGCTCTTGGTGCGTAAAGCTGCATTTGTTAAAACACTATTGGCATTATCCCGAGCCGAGGAGGGCACTTTGGCCAATATGAGTTGGATCGAGATTTTGACAAGCGAACATTCTAGAAGCTGGCAGGATTATTTAGCCGCGTGTCTCCTAAAATTCAAATGTCCCAAATTGTAAGAGGAAACAAGGAGTAAAATGGTTTATAAAAAATTAATTAATTCAACCGTTGCCTTGCTGTCAGAAGTGTTGGATAAATATGAGTTGGGGAAAAAAAAACACTTTTGGACCATTGCCAATTGCTTTGACAAAATGATGGTTCAACCGTATTTACTTTTTCATCAAAAACCCTTAATTAAGAACAAATTTATGTTATTAAGGTTTGGAATCTATCCAACCAAAGATGGAACCCCCAAATGGAAGTCCAAATGGGCATCAAATATTTGTCGGCTATGTGGGCAATATGATGAAACCTTGCTGCATATGGTAACACTATGCCCAAAAATGATGAAGGAACGGAAAACAATTTTAAAACCTATTTTTATAGAAATGGGTCTTAGGACTTGTAGATCGGCATTAATATTTTGCTTAAGTGGTGTCAACGTTCATATAATACACCAATTTGTAAAATTTATGCTTAAAGTGGAAATGAAATTATGTAACGTTAACGCCCAAGGTATATGTTAAATTTGTTTTTAAGGTGATGATGAATTATTTCTATGGCTCTTTTTTAATGTACTAATTGTTTGTTTTTAGAGTACTACTTTTTAGATAATGTTCTATTTATTATGTTTATTATTTTTATCGAATGATATACGTGCACTTTATCCCTGAAAAATGCCAAGCCCTTTAGACTATTTTAAAAATGAAATAATAATTTTAAATTACCCCAAACTGGAAAAGTTAATTGATTGTGTTCAACATTATGCATTGTATTCTGGAATATTTAATCTGGTAATGTGTTGTCTTTAAATTTATTTCTGTTCTTTGTTGTAATGGTTTTAATTAATCAACAAATAAATAAATCAACCATGCATTGGTTCGGAAGAACTACAATTCTGTGATGCAGCAACCTTCATCATAGTTGAGGTTGCCGCCAACTAAAGATTTGTGGTGCGAGGGTCTGAGTCGATGAAGCATCACACTGCGGTGATTCCGATGCAGACTCTGATACAGCAGAAATTTTCCCCTCACAAATTTGTGACAAATAAGAATGAAAATAATCATGACAATACTTTATGTAGATGATGACAAATTTGTGTTAAGCTTTACATTTCTGGAAAATTAAGGAATGCAACTCTGATTTACATGTTGCATTGTGAAAGCATGCACAATGCTAGATTGAGCTTATATCATATTTTACGTTTACTTAGTAGATGTGAATTGTTAACACTTTAATTTGCTTTGAACATATGGTTGATAAATGTAACGTTAAAATAACAAAGAATCTTCACATGTAAGAAATAATGTTGCTTGTGTTAGAAATAAATAATTAGTCCATGTTTGTAATGTGTACACTGAACATGGCAAAGGAAAAGTAGGTGTTACATGGTTTTAGTTTTAAGATATATATTTTTTTTCTGCAAATTCTACCTTTAAAATGTTTGTTCTAACTCTCAATTTGTTCCTTTGATTCCCACAGCACAGCTTAACTGTATTTGCAACAACACCTGTTACATACTAGAACAGATGCTTGGGAACAAACTGTCAAAAATCCGAGAGCATGTTCTTGCTTACTCCGTGAAATATCTTTCTGTTCATAATGAGCTTATCATGGTTTAAGGAAACTACGTAACGTGAATTGCTTAATTTTTCTGGATTGTATACTTTTTTACCTAATACATCATCTTCATCTATCAAAGAAAGCCAATGGGACAGATTGGTTTGATATTCCTGATTATATCAAAGAGTGTTACTCTGGAAATCTTTGGAGTCAAATTAATTGGATCCTGGAACTGGGAAGAGGCAGCGTGTGTGTGATCAGCTTATAGAGGTGAGGCTGACGACTTGGACATCTGAAGACTAACACAAACTGTGATGTAATACTGCGATTTGCTGCCATCTGGTATGCTAGTGCAGTGGAACCTTTTTGGCTGAAGAGTTCTCATCATGCTGCTGTGACTTTGGTATTGCAGCGACAGACTGAGACAGATTTCTGTCATTAATGAGCTGGAACTGGTCACTTGGAGCTTACGGAACTGTTTGAGGCTCAACTGAATTCTCATTAATCCATATGCTATAGATGCCCAAATCTCCCTCAGCTGATGAAGACTGTTCTCCCTGTCATTTTTGGATCTCATGGAGTTAGATATCGCTTTATGACACCTATTATTAAATTTGACTTTAGGATTGTATGCCATCTCAACTAAATATTCTTTATCCCTGGATGAAATTCTAAATTCTGAGATTTTTTACATTTACTATTTCCTTGTGGGTAAATCATTAAATGTATATCCTATTGGCTGGATAATGATTTCCTAAAGATAAGGAACAGCATTTGAATATAGCAATTATCATATTTCTGGTCCTCATTTGAGAATCGCTCATCCTCCAAATATCCAGTCCCTCACATTACACTGATTTCACTTCGGGGTTGCACAAGTTTCTTTCTGTTGATAACTTATCACTTTGATCATTCTGTTCACCGGCAATGTGACGTACATCTTAAATGCGACACATCTCAATGTGGATTTTTAGTGTTAAGTTCTGTGGCACATTTAATTTCTGCTCATCACCGCTTTATTTTCTTTCCTCCTGTTCTTGAGTGCAAATCCTATTTCATTGCATTGTACTGGAAATTGCATTATGTTTGATATATCTATAAACTACTGTGTTGCAGGTCCCCGAGGAGGACTTGGCTGATTGATTAGAGCTTCTAATTGTTATTAATATTTAGCCCTTGATGAAGGGTTCAGTTTGAACCCGAAATGCATTGGGATTGTCCTTTTGAATTTTGCTGACATGCAAATTGTCTTTGTGGTTTCATGTTAACTTGTTAATGAGATTTGATTTCGGTTTAGTTTGTGTGTTTGTACTTCAATTAAGTGCATCATTTCAAACATTGTTGATTTACAACTCATGTATTGCTAATCAAATATATGATGGATTATTTGATGATAAAATGACATGCGTTAGAACACATGTGTCTTTTTGCATATTCTGTTGAGATGTTTTAGTATCTGACTGTGCTCCACGCAGGTTGTGGTGTTCCACAGCCTTCTAAATGAAAAAGCTGGCATTGCCATAATGGGGGCAATTATTGACATGTGAGAAATTCTCAAGGAAACTTTTGGAAACAATAGGGTGAACTCTTGCCATGTATTATGCCACACCACTTCCAGAGATCACCAGTGGCCACTGTGTCATTGTAATCCATTAAAATCCCTTAAAAGCAATGAAAATGAAAGAATTAATTAATGGAAAAATGAAAAAAAGAATGAATTCATGAGTGAAAGAAAAAATGAATGGTTGAACAGACAAATTAGTGAATGAATGAACAAACAATTTAATCAATCAATTTAGATGCTCCAACGCATCCAGAACGCCTCCGCACGCCTGATCCTCGACATCCCTTGCTGCAGTCACATCACACCCCACCTGAGAGACCTGCACTGGCTCCCCGTCAACAAGAGAATAACCTTTAAGCTCCTCACCCACGAAAACAAAGCACTCCACAACGCTGGACCAGCATACCTCAACAGTCGACTCAGCATCTACACCCCCACCCGCCAGCTCCGCTCCACCGACCACACCCTCGCCACTGTCCCCCGTATTCGAAGAGTGACTGCCAATGGCTGATCATTCTCTCACCTCGCCGCCAAGACATGGAACACCCTCCCCATCCACCTACGGCATACCCAAGACCTACTGACCTTCAGAAGACTCCTCAAGACTTGGCTTTTCGAACAGTAGCAGCACTCCCCCCACCCCTCAGCGCCTTGAGACCCTCACGGGAAAATAGTGCACTTTACAAATGCATGATTGATTGATTGATTGAGATGCTGAAACCACTGACTCAACTGTCTTTTGGTTCACTCTTGGGATGCCTTACTGCTATTCTTTGATTCACTGATTGGATGTGCTCTGATGTCACAAAATGGCAGAGTGCAGTGCTTCGGGGTATTTGGTCCATTTGAGATACACATTTTGAATAAATAATGGCAATCTTTTTGCTACAAAGGTTCCAAGCAAAATTCAGACCAATATGACCATCTCAAGATAGTGACTTTTTATGTATGACTTTGTCAGCCTAAGGCAGACATCTCGAATAAATGTTATAAATTGACAGACATTTCACTGAGTTTGCGGTTCATCAAAGTGATGGTGTTAATATGCATATAAAATAATGATGTTAAATTCCTACTTTAAAGCAGACATATGTGCCAGTGATTTGGATATACAGCTGTACCTTGATTCTGGAGGTGAAATCCCTATGTAATGGCTCCAGAAGAGGAGCATTCTCTTTACTACTGCTTAAAGTTAACAATTTTAAAATGTATGTATATCTTCTCACTGGTACCATCACTAAGGTTGTTTAGTCTTAGCCAACACTTGAGGTTCACTTTCCCTAAAGTGTGCTAAATATGTCAAGCTGAAAAGCGTCCGGCAGAGCAAACCCTGTCGGTGATGTGTTGATTTGGTTGAAATGCTTCGTGAGCGCAAGTAATGTATATCAATATACACCTGTGGTGACTAGGCCTGGGCATAACTTTTGTTCGGTAGATGTAACTCGGTGTAATCTTGCGAATTTTGAATTGCAATAATTATGCACAAAGCCTGTCATTGCACCATTATGCCATCTTGCATAAATGTGATGTCCGCTTGGGGAAAAATTCTATTGCGGGAGAAGAGGAACATCATGATCGACACATTACAGCACCGCAATTGGCCCGAATGCAAGGTGAATTCCTTTTATGCGGGCAATGATGAGGCAACTTGAAAATTCATATGAATGGACATTTAGCACTGAAGTGGATCGTTCCGGCACTTTTTGACCATAAAATGCATCTTTTAAATGTAAATGTATTTGAGCTTTTATAGCGCACAGCTACCCGCAGTGGGTTTCCCGGCGCTTGCTTAGGGAACCCGTCCTGGTATTCCCCTGTGAGATAACCCCAGCAAGGTATCCACAAGGTGAAAGCCAGGCATCCTGCCGCGAGGGGCCGTTGTGGAGATTAAGCAAGCTATTGCCCAGAGTCGCAGAGTGTGAACCCGTGAGTCGTGAAGGCACCGGAGCGAGAATTATCAAGTCTGTGGAATTTTTGAGCCCAAGACCCGCCGAGGTAGGGAATTGAACCCTGGTCCAGGGCCGATCTCAGCGTCCGGGTCTGCCGCCTCTAACCCCTGAGCCACACTTCTCTTTATTTATTGTTTTGGTTTCCACAAACAAGGTGACATAGTTAAAGTATAAAATTCCTCTTCTTGTCCCGAAGACTCCTCTCAGTTCTTTGTCGAGTCCTTGGTCGCTTTGAATTTAGATATTGGAGAGAAAGCATTACTCTTCCTTTGTCTGAAATGTAAAGGGCAATTTTTTGAAAAATGTCAGTGTTGACAGGCACCACTGATTTGCTCCTTTTTAGGTCTCACCTGGCGTTGGAGCACGCATGCGCTCCTCACCTGCGAGAGCTATAGTAAACAAGTCAGTTTCCAGAAGGGGACTCGAGCCCCGCCCCTCATTTCCATTGTGTAGCGTCAGCGTTTATGGTAAATGCTAGCTTCCCATTGGAAAGGAGAGTTTTTAGTTGCCTCCCTTTTGCTTTTTGGTGGACTGCCTTGCCTGCTTCACGGCTGTCGTGAAGACTTTTATTATCTTCTTGTTTATTCAACAAGCAGATAAGAAAAGTCTTCATGACAGCCTTGAAGCAGGTATGCTACAAACCTGATCCTCATTGGCAATTGTACCCGCTCCTCCCTTCCCTTCCCCCACCCAAAAGCTAACTTCCCAGAGTTGCGCTTGTCAGTGTGTGGGTGTCAGAAAGCTCGAGGAGCTGGCACGGCGCCATATTCGTCCACAGTATGCCTCCTAAGACGTGCAGCTCACCCGAAATCTCTGGGAGGCTTACTGAAGAACACAAGGAGGCTCATGATAGGTATTTAGGAAATTGATGTTAACTAGGTTAAAGAATTCCAACGTTTGTTCTACTGGTTGAAGTCTTTATTTGACATCATCTCAGCAACTGTAATAATGTTTTAGCTAATAAGAGGTAGACTTGTAAAGTTTAGCAATATAATCTAAGCCAGTACTTCCCAAACTTTTAAAAACTGCCTACAGAGAACACCCCTCCCACCTCTCAAACAGCATCGAGCGGCGATCCATGTGGCTCAGTATTCATTTATTATTTACTTAATGGGATGCCCGCATGCCTGCCTATAGAGAACACCCCTCCCATGTCCCAAACAGTGTCGAGCCCTGTGGCTCGCTAAGCACTTTTTTTTTGCATTCTTTAACCAGAGGGGATGGGGGCAGCCTGGCTCCAAGAAAGGAATTCAGAGACCTCAAGTCCTGGCAGGGAGGTAGAGAGCCTAAAGTCTCCACAGCGCATTGCAGAGAGTAATGGCAATGGCAAACGGTTAAACAGCTTGGCTTGGTCGGTTTCGCATGTTAGCGGGCTGTGCTTCAGGTGAAACGGGCCCTAGCATGCTAAGGAACTGATAGTCCACAAGAGATCATCTCAAGGTGTGCATGCAAGTTTAAGTATACATGTAGATGCAGGGAGGTAGGTAAATGGGGTAAGAAAAGCGCGTGTTGCGTCCTTGGGCTGCGATCGCTTGTCGCTGACAGAATTGTGTCTTCCAGAGACTCCCACCATATTCAGCCCCTTTTCCGCCCGGTCGGCTGGTTGACCGGCAGAAAAACGGTGGACCGTCTTTCTCATTCACCGGGGTCCCCCTACCATAGTAATATGGCGGGGAAAATGGGTGGAGGGCGGTGTATAAAGGCGGGTGGATCGCCACCTCCAAATGGGCAGTGGCGATCCGCCCTACATTATAATAGACGCCTAAATATTCTATATCAATGTCATTGATTTTTTAAATTATTGTCATGATGATGATGATGGTTATATTTATTGGAATGGCAAGAATTGTCAACTCTCACTTTCTTCTTTATTGCCTGAGTGTGCACATGAGGATATTACTGACTTAGATGGTGAGAAGCATGTGAATAAGCTGTCACCAGAGTCTCAAAATCTCTTTAATAAGTGCTTCTGTTCATGCACCTGACACATAAAAGTAGTAAGGAAGATGGCCCCAAAAGAGGACATTCCTTGCAGGAAAGTAGCCAGTGAGGAGAAGTCTGTTGCCAGTGCCACAACTGGCATCCAGCCCTCAGCATTTTTCCATCAATGTGGAGTACCCGTTGTACCATCCACTGGGTGGGAAGAAGTTGGCAGGAAAACCACTGCTGAATCACCAATGGCATCACAATGAAGCAGATGTTTCTCAGCAGTAGAATGACTGCAGTCATGGCTGGGAGCCAGGAATCGGAAATTGTATTGTCCCATCAGCACATTGAATCTTCACATGACACTCAGCATAGTCTTCGACACCTGATCTTCTGGTGGTAAGAGCAGAGTAGAAAACTGCCGCAGAGCAAAATCTTGTTGTGACTGCTCTGCCGTCATACACTTCAGCTTCTCAATCTCCTGCCAGGAAAAGAAAGAACACTCTCCCAACTTCTCCAACCCCCTTTCTGATGATCATGAAATGGACTGGAGTCTGACTTAGAATTGCCACAAGAGACAAAGGAAGAGGAAAGTTCCTGAAAGTCTTGGAAGCGAGGAAGATGATGAACTAGTGATTGTTCATGTGAGAAGTGGCACAGAGGAAGTGTAGACATATTCTAGCTAACCTGCTTTGAGTCATGTAGTACCACCAACACCATCTTTTCAGTAATCCAAAAACCTATAGCTTCTGCCATCACGCCTACCACAGTCACAACCTGCTGTAGGGAAAGGCAAGCACAGCCACCTAGCTCTACCTCTACGGGTTATTAAGGTATTTGCTTGGTAAGAAAGCTCTCCTCTCATGTTTGAAACTTATTTATAATTAGGCCACATGAGGAGCACTTCACAAAATGCTCATTTTGCTGCAAACCAGTGTGTCATGGCAAGGCAGGAGGAGATTGTGGTATGAGGGGCCATCTGGCTGATATGAAAAATCAACATGCAATTGTGTGAGAAGAACAAATCAAAATGATAGCTGCTGGTGAGAGAGGAGAAAAAATAAATAGAAGGAGGTGGTGCTGAGAAGCAGATGTCGTGAGAAACAGGTCTGTGACCTTCACTCATAGTTTGCAGTCATCACCTGCAGCAACTTGCAGCAAACTCAGCATGGTGCAATTAAAAGAGGTATACAGTCACCCAAAGCATCCAAGCAAATTGCCTGTAACAGGTAGGTCACTAATATTGGTATTCTCAAAAAACAAATAGTCACAATCCACTATTGAGTTTCTGTCACCATACCATCGACTCATGAAAATGACCATTTATACAACAGAAACGTGGCCAAAATGTTGGTGATTGACCTCCAGCAGTTTTCTATAGTGGAAGGAAAGGTGTTTCTGGAATTTGTGGAGACCTTCTGTCCAAAATGGAAGATGCCAAATACATGTTTCCACTGTTGCTGTGCTAGTGCTGCGCCATCAAATACTTCAAATGGTTGGGGAAGTTATGAAGGAGGACACTGTTCAAACCATCCATCTTATCACAGTCATGTGGAACAGCTGTCAAGTAACAAAATACATGTACATCACTGCCCACATTGAGGATGCTTTTCAAGGCATTTGGCGTCATGAAATGATTGTAATGTTCTCATGGCGACACCACATACAGACGCTAACATCTAAGAAGAAGTAAGTATCAAAGTCTATGAATGGTTACAACCCACAAGTCTCAGGCCTGCATTTATTACCTCTGACAATGGAAGTAATATTGCCAGAGTCATGGTTAATGGAGGTTACTTCAAAGCTGGATGTTTAGTGCATTGTATCAACCTAAATGTGCAGGGCTTCCTCAAAACAGAAGCAGTAGTCAACCACATACTGATCACCTGTCTGTAGACTTGCACTCATTTGAGTAATTCTTTCAAAGCCCAGGAGCAGTTGAGAATCATTCAGCATGCTAATAGAGTCTCTGTAAAAGCCCTCATGAAGGAGATACCAACCCATTGGAATTCCACCTTCTACATGCTACAACGCACATAAGAGCAGTACAGTCTATCAATGATTAATTATGTACTACAAAAAAGAGGCGATGCAACCGCCAAAGCTATCAGGATGGAGGCTGTCAAATGTGGACTAGTGGGGTAGTTGTACCAAATGCTAGAGCATTTTGAGATCTAACAAGGAGGATTTTACTATGAACCAAGAAATCATGCTGTTGCACATGTTGCAGGAACATTAACAAAAGGTGGAACAAACATTTGCCGACATCACTGAACAAGCAACCGCTTCAGTCAACAGCTTAATCCTTCATCTAGACATAAATCAAAGGCTGCGAAAAGAGATTGTATTATATCAAAAAGTCGTCCTTGACACCTCCATGGTACAAAAAACACCTGCCATTTTCGTTTTGTTTTCAACAGTAGGTGTCTCAATTCAAAAGACTTGTATATTCAGGAAAGTGGGTTACCTAGAAGATGAATGATTGCAAATTTGAGGCCATACTAGAACTGAAGTACTACCTTCAATGAGCATGGTGATTATGCAGAATTGGGAAGCATGCCACACTTGCAACTGCATCAGCAATACCCACCAGTGGTTGTTACTAAACCTATAGCACCAACATTTTCACATTTATTGTGTCCTATGGGTTGGTTTATGGATGTAGCAAAGTTCCTAAATCAAGTACAGAGACACAGGCAATGCAGAAACAACAATGTTCTTTTAATTTCTTAAGCACAACGGTTACCCTGGGTGTCCTGGTCACTGCCTATCGATTGCTGAGGTGTGTGGTGCCCTAAGGGGGGAAAAGCCATGTTTTCAGCCCCTTCCTAAAATTAATGCGCTCAATAGTGTTCCTGGGGAAACAACCTTCACAACACAACTTTTACCACGCACTACCATCACAACGCAACTTTTACAACGCAAGATCCATTACAACGCATGCCATTACAACGCATGTCATTACAGCGCAGATGCTATTACAACGTATGCCATTACAACGTAAGTATGAGTAAGTATTTAATTTAAATATTATTAATTTATTTTTAAATTAGTTCTCTTAAAATAATTATAATTTAATTTAGTATAAGACATTTTATTTTTTAATTTAATTTTATTTAAATTAAATAATTAAAATTAAATTTATTTTACTTAAACCCCCTGGAGTTAGAATAGTAATTTTAACCCCTACACTATCTAGCACTTACCCTACTATTACACCCCCCCCTGGAGTTAGAATAGTAATTTTAACCCCTACACTATCCAGCACTTACCCTGCTATTACACCCCTCCGGAGTTAGAATATTAATTTTAACCCCTACACTATCCAGCACTTACCCTACTATTACACCCCCCTGGAGTTAGAATAGTAATTTTAAACCCCTAAACTATCCAGCACTTACCCTACTATTACACCCCTCTGGAGTTAGAATAGTAATTTTAACCCCTACACTACCCAGCACTTACCCTGCTATTACACCCCTCCGGAGTTAGAATATTAATTTTAACCCCTACACTATCCAGCACTTACCCTACTATTACACCCCCCTGGAGTTAGAATAGTAATTTTAAACCCCTAAACTATCCAGCACTTACCCTACTATTACACCCCCCTGGAGTTAGAATAGTAATTTTAAACCCCTACACTATCCAGCGCTTACCCTACTTTTACAACCCCCTAGAGTTAGAATAGTAATTTTAAACCCCTACACTATCCAGCACTTACCCTACTATTACACTCCCCTGGAGTTAGAATAGTAATTTTTACCCCTACACTATCCAACACTTACCCTACTATTACACCCCCTGGAGTTAGAATAGTAATTTTAACCCCTACACTATCCTGTCCTTACCCTACTTTTACACCCCCCTGGATTTAGAATAGTAATTTAAATTATATTAAATAAAAATAAAACTTAATTTAAATACATTATTTTTAAAAATGTGTAATTAACGTAAAATTAAATTAATATTAATACAATTATATACTTACCTAAACTTATGTTGTAATGGCACGAGTTGTAATACTAAAAACTAAAACACAAAGGGGACACTGCAACTAGGACGTTGGATGCAAAAAGTCATCCTGAAACGTAGGGGTGCAAAAAGTCACCCAAACAAACAATTTAAAGGGAAGGAAGAAAAGGGGGGAAGGAGACAAAGAAAGAAGCCTAGGTATAAACACCCATCGTAACAAAGGCAAATATTGGCCAAAATTTGGGTTCACCTTTATACATATCTGCGGGGACACAATCTGGGCCCGGTGTCTTATTGCTCGATGTATCTACTATGGCCTTTTCTATCTCCTCCTCATTAAAAGCCAACAAACGGTGATCACCAGTTATATCTACAACTGCAAAAGGGCCGTGCTCCTCACCCGAACCATACATTTTCTCAAAATGTGTTAACCACTGTTCCTCTGAGATATTAGTTTCCATGCAAGTATTCTCGAGACCCGAGAAAAGGGGAATATTAACAATCGACCAGAATTTAGAGCTGTCCTTAAGTATTTCCACGGTCAATAGGGCATTCCAGGTTTAATTTTTAATTTCCCCCTTTCGTGTGTGTACAGCTATTTTATATATTTTCCTAAGGGTAGCAATTTGATCCCTATCTCTCGGGTTAGTTTTTAGTGCTCGAACTAAATTACGATGAACACTAGAGCATTTTGTATCAGATTTATGGATGCCTGAACACAAATATCTTCAAAGGCTTTAGTGACCTCCTTTTGTGGTGCCAGGAGGTCTAAGCATTTGGCCATATCATCTTTAGCCCTCCTGCATAAATTAGCAAAAAAAGATTCTGGTACTATCTTAGCCCATTTGATCTTTCTTCCCTGCTGCGTTGCGACCAACCCTGTAGATTCAGTCTTCCTTGGCATTGGGGACGAGGAACCCATATCTGTATTTAGCTCAATGCTTACCGGGTTATGATCGCTAAAAGGTGAAATCTTAGCATTATAAAACTCAACCTTATCTACCAATAAAGGGGATAAAAAATATGTAATCAATGATGGTGTCTCTACCCTTAGCCTTAAAAGTCTGAACACGGTCAGATAACTAGATAAACGCTGGTTCAAAAATATCTAGGTCAGCCAAAAGATCCTCCAAGGCCTCACCCTGTGAGGTATGCTCGAAATGGGGGGGCACAGCATGTTCGGGGCACATTTAATCATCATTATTACATTTTGAGCCACATAAATGAATATTAAAATCGCCCAATAATAAAATATAGAAAAAATAAGTGGTTTGCTTTGCCCTATAGCCATCCAAAAAATCTTTCAGAAAGATCAGGTGTTCATTCATAAAAAACAATCCAATGAGTTATAAAAATTAAGAATCAGCATCTTTGGTTGATTGGGAGGGGACAATTCTACTATCAAACAGTTGTATGAAGCTCCCTCCAGCCTGTTCTTAGAACACTTTAATTTTATAGAAATAAGTAGCATTAAGCCCCCCTTGGCTCTTCCTGCGGCTGATGGTCAAGCCAGTAGAAAAAATGATTTGTACCCGTCCAACCAAAAATTAGACTCTCTTTCCCATGTCTCCTGAAAGCGATAATGTCATATTCTTTAGTAAAAGTTAACCAGATAGGGTCTTCCCTTTTGGATCTGAGACCCGCAATGTTCCAGCTTATAAATGTACAGTTGCTAGCAACTACCTTACTGGTGTTCTGGGAGTTACAAGCTGGTACCAAGGTGGAGACCTGAGGTATCTCTAGTCAGTCAATCAATTTCCTCTAAATCAGACAGGATGGAGAATCTATTAAGTAGGGATATACCTGCACTTTGAACCCGCATTTAAAATTGGGGTTTGCAGAGATAACGTAGCTCCCTTCTCGCACTTTTTCAGATTGTATTCCTGATTTAAACTCTTGTTTTGGCGTACTGGAGCTTGAACAGCTTTCGCCATCTGGATTTTGGTTGGTATGTTCAAAATGGTAGGGGGCGAGTAAAAGAAACCCAATGGCAACACTTTAATATCCCCCTTATCAGTCACTAGATCTGAAGCATCCCAGAGCAATCTTTCCAACATACATTGATTATCGAAATTAACGATAACACAATCTCCGTCAATATGTTTAGGACGATTTCCCACCCAACCCACCCTTCTAGCCATAATGATGCTTGGTGAGATGTCGGGGATTCCTGTGCAATACTGATCACACCATTTTTTATCTTTCTCTAATAATACATGGGTGTCCTCTTTATCCTCTACACCAAGAGGGGGGACCTTTACAAGAACCACAGCCAAAGGGGCCGCCGAGGGGGGGGAGATTCAATTTAGAGTTGTTAGGCTGTACACATGTCTTGGAGATTGATGAGTTCCCACCTGAGGACAAGGGTTGAATAGCAATAGATTTTGCCACAGTAGGCCTCACACAACCAGACAGATGGATCACTCTCCCTAGTGGTTCCTGATTTACCTCCTTACTCACTGAGGCGCTAGGTACTCTCCTTTCACCAGTGTGTGTGTGTGTGTGAATCACCCTCCTTAGGATCTACCCCATGGAAAAACCCGAATCTGGCTGGGCACTATGGTGGAGAGCTGAATTAGAACAGCCGCTTTGAGACTCCCACTTATTTAAAAAACAGTCTAAACGAACACATTTTTTCAGTATCCCCGCCACACAGGTATTTAAAGTGTCTATAATGTCTTTGGCTATACTAGTAAGAGTGGCTTCCAGCCGAGTGCTGACAATCTCCTCTACCAATGTCCGGATTGATTGATCAGCAACATCACTTGCAATAGTCCCGTGTTTAGGTCTACCCCTTTTGTGACCTTTATCTTGTTTACAACTTTTCCTTGTAGGAGTCTTTTTCCCATTTTGCCCTGCAGGCTTTTCTCGTAAATCCTCAGTCCGTGCGGGTAGCGATACTTTACTAGGATCAATAACGGCCTCGCTCTGGGTAGGGTCTTGTATTAAAGATCCCAGGGGGCGGTATTGGGGGTATTGGTGTCGATGTCAAGATCACTATTCAGGGTTCCAGGGGCATGGGGATAACGGACACAAGGTCATTTATAATATCCTTCCCCTTACCCAGGTCCTCTCAAGGTTCTAAGCCAAGTCCCTTTTCTGCAGTAGCAATCTCATCGTTTAGGGCACCAACCGCTGAGGTTAAATAAGAAAATAATTGAGGCGGATTTTATAGGGACTTTGGCTTTAACCCCTCCCTGGTCGTGACTACACAAATGCTTCCGCTTACCCATTATGCCAAAGTTAGAGGGGAGGCCCGGCCCGGCCTCTTTCGGCCCCTGACGGCCCGCCCTTTGCCCGGGGCGGGAGGCGCTCCGCGTTCTTCTAGCGCCTCCAGGCGCGGTGGGAGTTTCTCGAGTGCGCCGCCCCCCGGGGCAGCTGTGTAATGTAGTTGTCGCTGGCCGTTGCCCTCACGGCAGGAAAGATACGCTGGTAGGCCCGCCGTTGCCCTCACGGCCTCCTGGTCACTGCCGGTGAGTTGTTATAGTCATTATCTAGTAGTTTGTGCTCACCAAAATATTGTTTGCAGTCTGGTTTCAGCAAAATATCAAGTGTTTGTGGTCCAACCTCCTAGGACCACAGGGACCACAATGCATCTGTCAGGCTGCTATGTCAGCTAAGCCTTAGTCCCAGACTCTTTGAGTATTGACTGCTTGTAAATCGCTGCTTTTCCTACTTTCTCCCTCACCAGGCCGACCGCCGGGCCCCCAGAGCTCCAGGGAGCTCTGGGGGGAGTCTGCGATGTTCGCGTCAGCACAGTTGACTCCACGCTTCAGCGCTCCCGGGTCCGCAGAGGTCAGATGTTCCTCTCCCAGCACTCACAGAGCCGACCTTGGTTGCGGGTAAGATTATAATTTAAACTACCTCTTTCCACTTTCTTCCGTGCGGTATCACCATCTTTCTCCAGTTTCCCGTGCCAAGCTGTTACGGAGCTAGCCTCTCGCTCGACCCTCACGGACGCTATCTTTTTTTGTCAGTGCATACAAGAATCCAGACAGTCATGAGAACTTCAAGCATGAGGAGAGCAGGTATGGTCTTAAAGTGGGAGGAATTTGTTGGGTAGAAGAATTTTTACTACCTTCTGGAAGATAGATGTGGATGGGTTATATCTGATCTCTGGGTGTGGGATAGATTTCCAGATTTTGGGGGAAATTCCAAGGAAGGTAGAGATCGATGGTACATGTTCTTTTTGTTAAATTTCTGTAGCCTAAATCGCAGGGAGGTTGTGCTACTTGAAGGACTGTTTCCACCCGATAGGCCAGATAGTAAGGGGGATTGTGGTGCAGTACATTATGGGCTATACAGGAATCTTTTAGATGGATCCTATCCTCATAGAGTAGCCATTTCAGTTATTGTACCTGAGGGGTGATGTGAACATTTTTCTTTAGAGCTAATAATAGGCCTAGCTGCAACGTTCAAAGTAGCCTTCAGTGGTGCAAGTGTGATTTTATGGAGGTCCACAAGGGTAGCACTGCCGTAGTCTAATTTCTGTATCATAAGTGCTTGAACCACTGTTTTAAGACCTCTAATGGGGAGAAAATATTTTAGTTCCCTTAGAAAGTGTAGTTGATGATTTGTTCCTCTGGTGGTGACACCAGATTTAGCTGAGTCAATGATATGTGTGGTACAGTTCAAGGCAACAAGATGAAGGAGCCAGTCTTTGATACTAGGACATTTTGATCAATAATTAAATGCAAGTTTTGGCAGAGATGGCAAACAATACGTTTCTGTTCAGGTAGGAAGTGGAAAGAGGAAATGGGTTTTGGTGTCGGAATGGACTTCACAGTCTTCATAATATAAGGGAACCCATATCCTGTATTTCATTGGTTATTGTCTTCCTTCTAAGTGGCGAGTGGTGACTAGGTGGAGGGTAGGTCACAGATATTACTGTTTGTGACTCTTGGGAGGGTGGGTGCTCTCAGGTAACATCAAGACATGAAGCAAAGAGGCAAAGGGGAGAGTATGTGCATTACAGATTGAGCTGACGACTTTGGGAACCAGGCTCAACATCCTGTGATTCTAGGTAAATCACTTAACTTTCCCATGCCTCAAATAAAAACTAACAAATGTGACCTTTTGTAATGTAAGTGGTGCTCATTTAAAGAGATCAAATATATTTGGGTTGAGTTTGCACTATATAAAACTGCAAAGGCAATGCATCATCAGTTTTCAAACTATGATTGCAGGAAGGTGGACTAGGGGCATTCAGTGGGGTTATTCTTATGGTAAGAGAGTCCACGTACAGTAGGGAGTACGATGAGTGTGGCCAATTGGACAATTTCTTTGTGATGGACCAGATTGGAGGTACAGTGTCTGCGCTGATGGTAGGTAAGAGGAGTGCCTTATTTTGTGGATTGTTTAGTAAAAAGTAAACAGGCCAACTAATAATAATGATAACGATAATAATATTAATATTATTACCAATATAAATAATGGTACTTACCCATTAGTAGCAAAGATTAAATTCATTTTTATGAAAAATAAACCCACCCTTACCTCCCAAAACATGCACACCCCTTTTCTCAACCCTTTTCCAGCTGTTCCACCTTCAGTACCCACACAAGCCTGCTCCCCTCAAAACACTACAAAACAATATTATTAAAACTAACTACCCCTTCCCCAACTGTCCCCATCTCCCTAAATAAAAGGCTCCTTAATATCCTCCAGTCTTTTAAAAATTCCCAGCAGAGTTTTTTTCACCTCTCCTAGGCCTTTGAGTACCTAGCAGCGGACTTCTGTAGTGGAGCGGGTATAGGTGGGGTTCTATGATGCACGCAAAGCTCTACCACCTTCAATGGTTGTGGGGACGTTGCAACCTCCTTTCTGCTGGTTGGACACTTCCCCATGCTTTCCACTTTCATTGTTCATTGTTCACTGAATATTACTTCTCTTTACAGCTAGTACATCTCAAGAGGCAAAAGCAGCTTAACCCGTAGAAAGTATGTGGAACACTCTGCTATTGAACTTACAAATATGCAAAGCAAATTCTAAAGCTATGCCTGAGAAGTACTAACAATCATAGTTTGCACTTAGCAATTTTGCCAGACATTTCCAATGAAGCCAAAATGCCTCTCATGGGTGAAACTTAATGTATGTTGCAATGAGATCTAGAGTTAACACCAGGAGGAAGCTGCACAAAGGCATTCTAATCTTACTTCTAGAGCCAAAGAGCGTGAAAACAACTGCAATGACTTGAGACATGTCACAAGGCATGAAAACACCCAGAGTCAAGGAAAAAAGCACTCATATACAGATAGGTCAACCAGTGCTTAAATTGAGCAGGAGCTTTCCGGTGCTGAGCACCTGCACTTAATTGATTTCCGGTGCTCAGCACCGGCACCTATTTGTTAACACCACACTTAGGGCAGTCTGCCACAAGGTGGCACTGCTCATGTAATTTAGAGATGAGCTGTATAACAGTTGTTTAGGAAAACAATACACATTAAAAAAATTACTAATACCTGCCTCCACAGCCATTCCTTTAGCTTTAGGGACCTGGAATAATCTGAACTGGCGCATTTACATGCGAGAGAGATAGTTAGTAGTTGTTTTGGCAGCAATGACATGGGCGATGGGTGGTGCAAGCTGCAATGGCCTCTCGGTCTGAGCCCTGGCACTTAATATTTTACAAATTAAGCACTGAGTTCAACTCTTCACCAAGTATAACCTACCCTGTCAGGTGGCAGTGGAGGGTATGCACTCAACCTGGTGCTACAGAGTGCTGTACTGACATGCAGTAAAACGTGCAACAAGTCTTGCTTTTAATAGTGTAGTACTCGTACTACATATAGGCCCAGCAGGCTTGCAGAGAGCTCTGGCTTTGAAAAGTGGAGATCAAGTGATGATATACTTACAGACCGCTGTCATTTATGAAAAGATGGAAGACTTTAAACTACAAACCCACCAAGAGAGTTAAGTTGTTGAGGTATTCATTACTAGTATAGCAAAACAATAAATAAACTGAAAGCCAAAGTGAAGAAAGGAAGTTATAATCAGAAATATATGTAAAAGAAGAGTTGATATAGTATTTAGTTTTCATTTTAAGTTTTTGAGTACTGTGGTACTCGTGTGGGTCTGCCAAAAAGACTACCCCAGAAAATATTTGGCAAAGTGGGGTTTTGCCTTGGGATTAAAGCAGTACTGCAGTACCGGTAAACGTCTACAAAATATATAAATACAACTGGATTCTTTTTGACGATTTAAAGAATTGTTAATTTGGTAACATTGCCAAACAAATACAATACGAAACAAATAACATGTCTGTTTCTCTTACTTTCGACTCTAAAACAGACCTCTTCATTATTAAGTTGTTGTAAGTCTCGGTAGGCTAGTCTATATTGTGCAAAACTGAGGGGCATATTATCAACAAATAGCGATATTTATTGCTAAGTAGGCTTAGCGGCAATTTTTTTATCGCCGCGCATTATCCGATTTTATCGCTGAGATAACGTGCTATTAGCAACGTTTATTTCAAAAGCGATAAAATTTCCAGCGATAGCAGCGAAATCTGTGAATATCGCTGAGAATACAGCGATATTCACGCATTATCGCTAACAGGGTCTTAGCCATTATATCCACCTCCCATTGGATAACTTCTGGACCCCTAAACTGGGACTCGAAGTAATCTACCCACTCTTCCACAGACACATGGTTTACCAGTGCTTGCTGTTCACCTTGCTTTCCCCATTTGACTATATACCAAAACTTAGATTGGCTTTTCAACCTACTAGCCTCCTATAACTCCTGCCAGTGTTGGTCATCCCAATCTTTTTTGGCCTGCCTTAAGATCTTACGGTATGCGAACCTTGCCGTCCTGATATCCTCAGGATTTCGTGCCTCAATAGCTGACACCAGAGAGCCATAGGCAACCCGACAAGGTTTGTTTTACCAAGAATTTCCTGGTTTATTAAGATGTGATTTCTTGAGGGAACCGCTTTTCGAGAAGAAAGATTTCAACACCTTAAATAACTGTTCATGAAGAGCAGTTGAATCCTCAATAATTTCTTCCCAGTTGGGCATTGCCTGGAGGACTCCCAGAGTGCTGGAGACCTCGTAGGAGATCTTCTCTAAGATAAGAGGGTCATCAGGAACCCTTACCCATCGCACCCTACGCATGTCATTCGACAGTTGGGCATCTGCAGTGGATATTTCCGTAGCAGTGCCCCTCCTAGTACCACCTCCAATATTTAAGGTCATTATAAACGGGTTGTGGTCACTCTCTGGACGAACTGAAATTATCATATCCTCGAGAGACAACCAATACTCCACCCTTATAAGGATGTAATCTATACGGCTTCGATTTGAGCCATTATCGAAGGTTGCCCTTCCAGATTTGTCCGAATTTGAGCGCCCATTTACTGCTCGCATGCCCCACTCAAGGCAGAAGCCCAGCCACTGAAGGGCTGCATCTGTCCACTTCTTTAAGGGATTTAAATTTAGATGGGGGAAATTCCATAGAGCACCTTCCTTAGCAAAGATGTCCTCTCCCTCTACAATTAGGGGCTCAAAAGTACAATTGAAATCCCCTGTCACGATCACATAACTATCCTGCCCTACAGAATTAAGAATAGTATTCAGCTCATTCATAATTCCCGGCCCCCACCCACCCGGCTGACCTCTAGCATAAATATTGACAATAAAAAGCTCCAATTGATTCAGCCGTATCAATTTTAACACAAGTATATCTTGGTTTTCGACCGTTACTTCAATAGAACGATAATTAAGAGACTGCCTGACCCAAATCGTCAGGCCGCCTGACGGTCTGCCTTTTTCCCTCTTACCGCTGGCTTATAGAAATTTAAAAACTCATTACAATGGATGGGGTCCACCGCCCAGCTCTCCTGGAAAAGCGATCTTTCCCAGTGCCAGACGCTGATATGATGCCATGCCAGTGACTGGTCCTTACAGTTGGATTCACAATCTCTCTTTTTCCTCTTATTTTGTCTACTTGCTAACAATTTAAGCTTTCACAATTTTCTTATCATGACCAAGTATTAAAAATGGATTGTCAATAAAATGGGAAAAGTCTATTGTTTTAAGGGTTTCCAAAACATATTCCAACAACTGAATAGTGGAGGCCTTGTCCATATGATGGTATGGTTAAGGATTGGCTCTGGTTTGCTCCAAACTGAAAGGCACAAGGCTAATGGGGCCAATTTAATATGTGAACAAGAAAAGGGTATGTAGATTCTAAGTGATGTATCAACCACTCACACGATAATGACTATAAGAAGGGTGCTACAAGTCGTGAGGGGGAATCCTCATTTTGGAACTAGGGCCCTCAAACACCCAGCAAGCTAGGTGTCATGCTTCATCATATGGGCCTGCTCCTCGTCGGGCAGGGGCTGCAATGCCTGATGGGCACCCTAAAGGTGCTCTTTGTCGGAGACCTTTTGTTCCTTGTCGTAAGGGTGATGTGGGTGTGTGGGGCCTGCGTAACTGTAGATGTCTGTAGTGATGGTGTAACAGGTAAGGGAGACATCTAAGGTAAAATATTTATTCAGCGAGGGACCCAGCCTGATTAAAAATCAAAAGGGAGGTGTAGTTCTTTTGTTATACTGTGACAAAACAAGTACTCAACTCCCAGGAGGTCAACATGCTTCTCTCCTAAAGTTGTCAAGGAGTGATCAATGGCGATTCTTCAGGACCATGTGAAAATAAAAGTGAAACTATCTACACATGAGTGGTAAGGTGCAACGCTACCTACCACTGGTGGTACCCAGGGACACTGCCCTTGGGGAATTGAGGCGACCTGTAGTGCGAAAAAGAATAAATACAACAGTCCATGTCAATTTCACATTAGATAGTTGCAGGGGTCTAGAGTACACATGATAAGGTTAAAAAACAATGCTGGTCATGCGTTCCAATGTAAAACACAGTGTGACTTTCATAAGTAGTACTCTTCTAGATAGTATAAGCACATGTGACAACACCATGGTGGTGAGTGATGTAAGAAGCCACCTAGTTAGGTAAAAAGAATTGCCTCATCAGTTGCAGCGGAGTAAAACAAGACACAGTGATTGGTGTCTCTACAATGTTCATGAACCAGTGGGGAGATACAAAAAACATGTCAGGGGTCAGTGTCCCGATTATAGGTACTCTAGCTGTGCCAAACTCAGGTCAGGAAAATAGGAATCGTGGTCCGTCAATGTGTGACCTGCGTGGGTATTATCGCATCCCAACCTAGACATCCTCAAGTAGTATGCCATACTCACACAGCCACAAAACTATGAGGGAAGCCTGATATTAAGGCAACACACTGCAAGCGGAGGCAAGTTTGATCAGATTAGCAGCTGCTTAGACAGTTTACCCCGAGGTCTCGGTTATGTGCTGGGCAACTCCCTAATAGAGATATGGGACGCCCCTCCAAAAGGAGTATAACACAAGGACTGGGTCAGTATCCTTTTACCTCCTATTCACACAGTTGGCCAGTCGAGCCTTTTAATCCAGCGTGCCAACTTACCTCCTCCAATTCGGAGCCCGTCGGACGACCTACCATGCTCCGCTGCTCCCAGGATGGCGATCCAACACTGCAGGAGGTAGCGTTTAATACCCTCCATGGCAGTCACTGGGGTGCATGTGGGAGGGTCGAGGGGGAGTGGATAGGGTCAGAGGGTGGTGTTTAGTCTGTGTATGTGTTCACGTGATTACATGAATGTGGCCTCCATATTGAAGTGGACTCAAAGCAGGATATGTAATGGACCCTGGCAGCATCCTGTACATTTTTGTTGCAGTAGTCAAAAATTGGGTGCAAAGGTCTACAAATCATTAATGGTATATTTACTCTAAACAAACCTTATAATTAATGATTGCTGGTTTCATGTTTAAAAAACGAGGGTTACGATAAAGAGCCCCTTTAAGGGTGCCCGTCGGGCATTGCAGCACCGGCCTGACGAGGAGCAGGCCCATATGATGAAGCATGACACTTGCTGGGTGTGTGAGGGCCCTAGTTCTGAAAGAAGGATTCCCCCTCCTCACGACCTGTAGCACCCTTCTTATAGTCATTATCTTGTGAGTGATTGATACATCACTTAGGAACTTTGTACCCTTTTCTTGTTCACTTTTTACAGGACACGTACGTTGGACCTACTAGTCCGATTTTCTTGTTATAGCCATTTTAATATGATCTTCTAAGCGGCTGAAGCCCAGTTCCTCATGAAAAATATGGTAAGATGTTGGTCGAATTGATAAGATCTGCTTGCAAAAACGATTGTCCTATGTCTGTAAAATGGTGCAGTTTGGAGATCCCTGTATCCCAGCACCATAGGCTACAATTGAGATACGCTGGCTCCGATCAATTGTAGAATAAGAATTGAGACCCATGCGTCCAGAAGGGCTTGGTATGTTTAATAATGTGCCTAAATATAAAGTAAACTTGAGTCGAGCGATGGAGACATGAGTAGTCCATGACACCGAAGACTCAAAACAAATACCTAAATAGGAAAAGTTATTGACTGAGGTTAGGTAGCTGTATCTATGAACAATGGCTGGGATTCTCTGCCGTTTGGCACCACAAACCATGTTGTGTGACTACCTAAAGTTCGTCTTGAGGTCTAATCTAGAGATAAATTCTACAAATAATTGAATAAAGAGCTTTGGGCGTTCATGCTGAATGTATGACGGTATTCCACATGCTGGAATCCTGTTGTGCCTTCACTGTGCCATCATTAGAACGAATGCTTCTTTAGTAGGCATTCGTTCAGCACACAAGTCGTTATAACGACTTGCCTTAGGAGAGCACAGGATTTTGGAATAGGTTCATTTACTATACCAACTCCAGTATGAGCAACAGTAGGGAAGGTGTTGGACTTTAAATCCAGCACCATTCCACCAATGCGCCCCACTAAGTCATTGCCCCACCCACTGTTCTCAGTCTGGCTCTCCACCTAGGTATTTTGGCCAGTCCCAACTGCCCAAAGTGGTCTTTTGGAAAGGGGCGACCATTCGGTCCCCCCGAACGTATGGCTGAGTACCACGAGCCCCCCGGGAAGCCATTTTTTGGGCGGGCGGCGAGCCTCGGCTGGTATGCCCGAAGCGGCGTAGCCGGGGCGCGCTTTTTCCCGCCCTAGAGTGGGCTGGCCTAGACACTGACGCGGCCGGCCACGCCCTAGGGGCAGGCAGGGGCGGGTTTACGCCCGCCCTGAAGACGGATAAAAGGAGCAACAAGCCAAGAACGCATCCTCTTGTTCCTGTGCTCTGAAGCTGCACCCCCTCGCTGCACGTGAGCTCGAGACGGAACGAAGAGCCAATTTTGAGTGTGGTAATCTTTCTTGTTTGTCTTACAGATACTCTGTTGGAGAATGCCTAAGAAAGTCGGAAAGCGAATGACTACCGACCAGATGCTGCGTGTTCTTATGAAGGAGGTGACCGACCTAAAGAAGCGAATGGCGGAGAAAGATGGGTAAGAGGGGCCGAAACGTCCGTTGGCTGGAGCAGCTCCGGGAGGAAAAGGCAAGAGGCCCAGAAGGGGAGCAGCTGGAGGGGACATCCCGGTTCCCTGTCCCCCACTACAAGAGCCAACTCCGGTGCCGGCGGAGGGGAATCCGATTCCCGTGGTGGTCACCCCCGTGTCCGGGGAGGATATGCCGCCCGAGCTGGCAGCACAATTAGCAGCGTGGTTGGGTAAAAGTAACGAGGGCGCCACGGCTGACGACGCACGGGTTTTGATGAGGCAACTGCGTGAAACAAGGGAGGCGGCGAAGGCAGCATCGCCAGTTATCACGCCGGCCGCGGCAGGAGGAAAGCCACCTGGGATAGGCTCAGCCGCAGATACAGCTTCCGGTTCAGGTAAGCGGCCATTGCCGATTGCGAGGGATGAGTCTGCCCCGTCACGAAGGGAAAAGTTAGGTCAACATGTCCCTCTAGCTATTAAGGAGAAGATATGGGCAGATGAGTATGTAAACATCTTCTCGTTGCTTACCGATCATTATGAGATGGAACATGTTAAGAGCCATAAGGAGCTCATGCATCCGGGTGTTTGGCGCTCAAAGATGGCCGCCTTCAAGGTAAATGAAAACATTGGCAATTGGGGCAAGGCGTGGGGGATTTTTACATCCATCCTGGGCGAACGTAGGCCCGAATTGCTGTCTGAATTGCCGATTTATCAGTCACGGATCATGGGGTATTCTGTGTCATATGGGGGCAATCAGTGGTTCTGTTACGATAATATCTTCAGAAAAGCGAAAGAACATGATAAAAACCTAACTTGGGATTGTTACGATTCTGTGTCATGGTCGAAAATGGCGGATACTGGTATGTTGAATTTGCCATTGGTAGGGAGTAGTGTGTGGGAGTCCTCCCGCCAATATTCTGGGACCCCCTTTCGATCAGGCGCGAGTAACGAATACCACTCCAGGCCGAACGGCACCACAGGTAAAAAGGGGAGTTGTTGGAATTTTAACAGGGGTAAATGTACGAGGCCCCAGGGGTCATGCAAATTTAGGCACGAATGTAGTGGGTGTGGGCAAGCGTCCCATCCTGAGTCCATGTGCAGAGCCAAAACGGGTGATAACGGGGGTAGAGGAGGCGCCAAACAGGTCTGAAATAGTCCGAGGGGCGCCTTTACCTACTCCGATTGATACCATGGCAATGATTCCTTGGCTCAGCGAATACCCGGATCACGCTTCCGCTGGGGTGTTGCGGAACGGGTTTTCATATGGTTTCCGCATCCCAGTGGGGGAGTTTCAGGGTTTAGCGAAATGTAAAAACCAAATATCAGTCTTGCAGCACACGACCGTGGTACAAGAGAAGATTGGGAAAGAGGTGGCTCGAGGTCGAGTCGCCGGTCCGTTTAACGTGCCACCGGTTGCTAACTTTGTTTGTTCCCCTTTAGGGGTGGTCCCCAAGAAGGACCCGGGTGAGTTTCGGCTGATACATAATTTGTCGGCCCCACGTGGTCTTTCCGTAAACGATGCGATAGACCCGGCAGTGTGTTCAGTACGGTATGCATCTTTCGATGAGGCCGTAGCCATATTGAATCGCCTAGGGCCCGGTGCGCTGATGGCGAAATCTGATATCGAGTCAGCGTTCCGGTTGCTCCCGGTACATCCAGACGATCAGCGTCTTCTTGGTTTCATGTTTCAGGGACACTATTACATGGATAGATGTATGCCAATGGGGTGCTCTATATCTTGTTCCTATTTTGAGCAGTTCAGTTGTTTCCTGCAATGGGTCTTCACAAGGAAGACGGGTTTTCATCAGGTTATGCATTATCTCGATGACTTTTTGTTTCTAGGGGCAGCCGGGGATCCGGAATGTGGTCAGGCTTTGAGTGAATTTTGTGTCTTAATGAATCATTTTGGTGTGCCATTGGCACCCGGTAAGACGGTGGGTCCTTCGACTTGCCTCGAGTTTCTGGGGATCGAGCTCGACTCGGATGAGGGTTGTTTTCGTTTACCAAGAGAAAAAGTGCTAAGGTTCAGGGCATCCCTGGAGACGTGTATTAGTCAGTCTAAGGTTAAGTTGCAGCAATTACAACAATTGGTGGGACAGCTGAATTTTGCCCTGAGAGTAATACCGATGGCCCGCCCCTTTTCCCGCTCGATCGCTCAGGCCATGGTCGGCCTGAAGGAGGGTCACCATCGCACGAGGCTCTCGGCCGAGGTTCGCCAGGACATGCGCATTTGGTTGGCATTTCTGGCGGATTTCAATGGTCGAGTTGTCTGGAACAAACCGGCGGTGTCCTCTGAGGAGCTGGGCCTGTGGACAGATTCGGCAGGGAGCATTGGTTTTGGTGCCATATTTGGCACACAATGGTCAGCTCAAAAATGGCCGTCATGGTGGCATGAGGGTGGGCTGACGAGTAACATTGCTTTTCTTGAACTCTTCCCCATTCTGGTGGCCCTGAAAACTTGGCCTGAGGGGTTTAGAGATCACTCTGTGGTATTCTGGTCTGATAACATGACCGTGGTTGAGTGTATCAATAGCCAGGTGGCACGATGCAAATGGATCCTGAGGCTGCTCAAAGAAATTGTCTTGTTGTGTATGCAATTGAATGTCCTATTTAAGGCGAGACATGTGCCGGGGGTGATGAACCAAGCGGCTGATGCGCTTTCTCGTTTCCGTATGCAGGCCTTCTGGGGTTTTCTGCCCACAGCGGACCCGGCGGCGGCACCCTTTCCCGAAGCTCTCTGGTCTCTCGGTGCCCCGAACTACGAAACCTCGTGGGAGAGAGTTTAGCACCCAGGACAAGGAAGGCATATGAAGGGGCGTTCCGTTCCTATTTGGCCTTTTTGGGGACTGCTGGAGGGGAACTTTGGGGCCAGGAGGAGTGGGTGGTAAATTTTTTGCTGTCTTTACATCAGGCAGGCAAATCTGTGGCTACGGCCCAGAGGCATCGGGCAGCCATTTCCTTTGTGGCGAGGGCTTATGGGATCCAGGACCCGACAGCGTCTTTCGTTGTACAAAAAGCGCTACGTGGGTGGCAACGCCTTGAGGGTCGCAGAGTAGATGAAAGGCGCCCGATAGGTCTGGATAGGCTGGCCCTGTTATTATCTGTACTCCCTTCAACGTGTTCATCCCAGTATGAAACAGTGTTATTCCGAGCCGCTTTTGCGCTGGCATTCCATGGGGCTATGCGGGTAAGCGAACTAGTGGCGAGGAACAAGCGGGATGTGACGGGGGGACTGTGCCGAGAGCACGTTCAGGTCAGAGGGGAGACAATGTCCATCTCATTTGTCAGGTCCAAGACCGACCAGGGCGCGATGGGGGACTGCATAATCATACAAAGGATTCCCGGGTCCTCCATGTGCCCAGTAAGTTGCGTAGAGGAATATTTAGCGCAAAGGGTGGCATCATGGGGGGGGACCTTGTTGAGACACGCTGACACCACCCCATTGACGAAGTTTCAGTTTCAGCGGGTGCTTGCGATGTCAATTTCCGCTGCGGGCTTGAACCCCGGCGAGTTTGGGACCCATTCCTTTCGGATAGGGGCTGCTACAGAGGCTACAGCCAGGGGTCTGAATGTCGAACAAGTTAAACGTGTGGGGCGTTGGTCCTCGAACTGTTATAAAAGGTATGTGCGGTTGCACATGTTGTGAAGCTGTAATGATGTACTCACGCTTCTTGTTTTTGTTTGGTTTTCAGTTGCGCAAGCCTACGAGGCGGGGCGGACTGTGCAGTCGACCCAACACCGGGTCAGCGGTCAGACATCACCGGCTGTGAAAAAGGAGGTGTGGGTCGTGGGCCACTCATTCGTGAGGCGGGCCGCGGACGTATTCAAAGCAGGTGACATGATTCACGTGGCTGGGGAATACGGGTACAGTGTGTCCTTCTACGGAAAGGGCGGGCTCTGTATTGACCAGTTTCAATCATTTTTTGAGGGTTTGTTAGGGCGGACGAGGTCACCGCCGGCTATAGTCATAGTACATCTTGGGGGCAACGATTTGGTGTCCACTGGTAGACGACTACTTCTTGAGGCAATGCTTTCCACTGTAAGTTGGTTAGCGAGAAGAGTTCCAGGGTGCACAATCGCATGGTCCCATTTGATCCCGCGAAAAGTGTGGCGGGGGCTCTTTCAGTTTCTGCTCTGAATCATTCAGTAAGGAAGATTAATAATAAAGTGAGTCGATTGTTCCGTTCAAGTACACTGCATTCTATTTCGCATGGTTGTATTAAAGGGGACAGTATGTATTTGGGTGATGGTGTTCATTTGTCCCGGGTGGGGAACGAGTTACTCATAGGAGACCTGATAGCTTGGCTGGGGACTTTAAGACATGACCTTTAGGTAGGAGTGTGTGGGGGGTCCGGATAGCCGGTCAACTATCCGGCCTGTGGCGGTAAGGTCATGATCGGTGAGCACTAATTGGTAGATCCCTATGAGTGGGTGTCACCCATTACGGATGGGAGCGCTCGAGGGAGGTGGCCATTGGCCCCTCAACGGGTAGGCGGTCCCTTCTAAGGATGGGACGCCGAAAGGAAAGGAAAGGCGGTCAAGGCCCCTTCCTGGGTAGGAGGGGCTACAGCCCCCTCCTGGGGAATTTCCCAGGGCCAGGATATCTGCGACGGCAGATGTGGTAAGTTGTGTGGGGTTTGGGAGGGGGTCTACGCTACCTTCTAGATACCTCACACGAGTCCTCGGACGACCTTTAAGTGGCGTCGAGTTTATTGGGGCCCCCGTCAAGTCAAGGGAAATTGGTAGTTGCACTTGAGGTACACCTCTGTGCGGTCGCCCCTCACAAGTGAGGGGGATATTTCTGGTTTAGGGATCTTGACACCGGTTACGACCTTGCCGTTGGCCCTTAAACGTTAGGATGTACAATTTCAAAATGTCAAGTTAATGTTTTGTAGGATGTTAGTTCGGCTAGGAGAACCTTTGTATTAGAGAATATGTTAAGGTTAGCCAAACATCGCAATGTGGTAATGAAATTGTACATAATATGAAACTGTTATTTTAATGTTTTAATTTTGTTTCATATTTTAATAAATACGGCCGGGAGGGTCACTCCCTCCCGTCTTCCAAAAGTTCAGAACTGTTTCCGGTTTCCCATCCTTGGGGAGTGTGTTGAGAGGGGGTGGCGGGTATCTCGGCCATATGGAAAGGGGCGACCATTCGGTCCCCCCAAACGTATGGCTGAGTACCACGAGCCCCCCGGGAAGCCATTTTTGGGGCGGGCGGCGAGCCTCGGCTGGTATGCCCGAAGCGGCGTAGCCGGGGCGCGCTTTTTCCCGCCCTAGAGTGGGCTGGCCTAGACACTGACGCGGCCGGCCACGCCCTAGGGGCAGGCAGGGGCGGGTTTACGCCCGCCCTGAAGACGGATAAAAGGAGCAACAAGCCAAGAACGCATCCTCTTGTTCCTGTGCTCTGAAGCTGCACCCCCTCGCTGCACGTGAGCTCGAGACGGAACGAAGAGCCAATTTTGACCCACCCACCGGCCCCTGAGGACAGCCAGTTGTTTTTGAATAAAGCTTTGATGTGGTAATTCTATTCCTTGCAGGTTGTGGTGATTGTCGTGTTATTTTGAGTATGCAATAAAGAATGGTCAGCTACAGTATGTTTTTCAAATAAAGTAATTCTGCACTAGTATTGATCAGTAATCACACATGAAATGGTTATGGTTGTTTTGTAATTGAGTGATTTTAGTTAAATTGTCGTATTTATTTTTGGTCGGGCGGTAAGGTCATGATCGGTGAGCACTAATTGGTAGATCCCTATGAGTGGGCGTCACCCATTACGGATGGGAGCGCTCGAGGGAGGTGGCCATTGGCCCCTCAACGGGTAGGCGGTCCCTTCTAAGGATGGGACGCCGAAAGGAAAGGAAAGGCGGTCAAGGCCCCTTCCTGGGTAGGAGGGGCTACAGCCCCCTCCTGGGGAATTTCCTGGGGCCAGGATATCTGCGACGGCAGATGTGGTAAGTTGTGTGGGGTTTTGGGAGGGGGTCTACGCTACCTTCTAGATACCTCACACGAGTCCTCGGACGACCTTTAAGTGGCGTCGAGTTTATTGGGGCCCCCGTCAAGTCAAGGGAAATTGGTAGTTGCACTTGAGGTACACCTCTGTGCGGTCGCCCCTCACAAGTGAGGGGGATATTTCTGGTTTAGGGATCTTGACACCGGTTACGACCTTGCCGTTGGCCCTTAAACGTTAGGATGTACAATTTCAAAATGTCAAGTTAATGTTTTGTAGGATGTTAGTTCGGCTAGGAGAACCTTTGTATTAGAGAATATGTTAAGGTTAGCCAAACATCGCAATGTGGTAATGAAATTGTACATAATATGAAACTGTTATTTTAATGTTTTAATTTTGTTTCATATTTTAATAAATACGGCCGGGAGGGTCACTCCCTCCCGTCTTCCAAAAGTTCAGAACTGTTTCCGGTTTCCCATCCTTGGGGAGTGTGTTGAGAGGGGGTGGCGGGTATCTCGGCCATATGATCTCTGGGCTAAATGCTCCCAGACTGACAATTCAACACTGGGCTTGCTGGCATTAGTAGGCAAAGTATTTAGCTGGCTTACTCCTTTCACTATACTAAAAGGAGCAGCATGGAGAATTGGGTCATCTTGGTGAGCACCTGTGAAGAGAGGAGATGTGATGCATAACAATGACGGTGTATTAAGGCCTGCTGAGCTTAAAGCCCTTTCGAGAAGGTGGAGCTGGGATAGACAAGATAGAATATAAATTCAGATAATTGCAGTGAGTTGAGACTAGGCCTGGGCGAACTTTTAATTATATCAGTATAATCAGAAAAATTTCAGTAATTAACCATTACTTTTGTGGAGCAAAATTTCCGTACTTATGCAATTACGCCAGCTTCTTAGTGCAAAATGCATCCTCAGGCCACTTAGGAAATGAGGGTGCATTTCCACTAAGAAAATAGCTCTAAATGCAGGATTATGCTTCTCATATAATTAGGCATGATTGTGAGTAATTTTGCTGTAATTACGCTACAGAGAATTCCGCCAGTGACACCCACCTTTGGTTGAGACTCAATGGTAAACAACGTTTACCACGAATCTTTCTCCCCGCATACCATTACCATACGGTATAACATTACTCCGCAAGTCGGAACAACGACTTACGGAGGGGGGGGGGTGTTGGATTTAAGATCCAACACCTTCCCTATTGTACGCACAGACTGGAGTTGGAATAGTAAATTATACTATTCCAACATCCAGCCCCACCTCTGCAAGTCGTTGTTCCGACTTGCGGAGTAATGGTATGCGGAATCACAACGCGGTTGTTGTAACAACAGCGTTGTGATTCACTGCGGGGAGAAATACAGCGGGATAATATCATACATTCAACTCAATACGATCCAGTCATGCTGATACAGGGGATAACTGAGCTTGCAGCAGGTTACTAAGGTTTATACACCCATCCTCCAACAACCTTTCACCCACACCTTGCGCCAATACTACATCAGACAAGTTAGCATTAGAACATTCGGGTAAAGGATCGCAGACTCCCTTTTTTCTGCTTTTAGGAGCAGGGGCTGCAAGCAAACTGGGACCTTCATTTCTATGATCCACTTGACATCTAGATAGAGCCAATGTTTGGTTGGAAGCAAGAGCAAGTGGACAATTAGCCCAATAATACAGTTAAGGGGAAGCACACCTTGCCTGGGCTCCATATACAGTCTTCTTTCAGTAAGAGCAATTTTATTACTAGTCACACCAACCGCGCATTCCAGCATTTTGTCGATAAACCTACCTTTGTATGCAGAATTAGTACCGCTGGCAACTTTCCTTTCCCCATTGTTGATGTCCTATCCATCCTATCAGGACTAAGATGGAAAAGGAGTGGGCCCAGACTGGACTCCTCTGGGCTCTGATAGGCACAGATGGGCCTGGTCTTCACCCAGGCAGTACTTTGGCATGCTCCATTCGCGTTCAGCATTTGCGGGAGGCTCCTGGCCCTGTCTTCTTCTTTTTAAGGGCCGTCCAGGCAGGATTGTGAGCAACAGAGTCCTGCAGTCAGTGTGAACAATTTAAATGCAGACATCTCATGTTTGCGAGTGTACAATAGATTGAGAAATGTGTATGCTTCTGCTTTGGGTCAGTATCTAAAACCTCAAAAATGTGTCTTCTCCTGCAAATTAAAGTTTGAGGAAAACGAGTGCCGATGAGAAATCCACATAACTTCAAGAACATTAATAGAAAAAGCTAGCTTTCTCTGTAAAGAACATGGGGGCATATTACCAACAACTAGCGATAATTATCGCTATGTTGGCTTAGCGGCAATATTTTTATCGCCAAGCTGCGGCGTTTTTTATCGCTTAGGAACCTTGCTATTATCAAGGTTTATCTCCTAAGCGATAAAAATCAGCCGAAATGCATGAATATCGCTGAAAAGTCAGCTATATTCATGCATTCCCGAGCTAATGCTCTTAGCCATGTTATCCACCTACCATTGGATAACATGGCTAAGAACTGCTCAGGGGTGGGTGTGAGCTTTTGAAGATATTCACGCTTAGCGCAAATATCTCCAAAAGTTGGTAATAGGAGATACCGATGTTAGCGACTGTTTTCAGTCGCTAACATCTTGGCACGCCCACTTTGCATGTCATTAGTGATGAATATCACTGACATGCAAAGCGGGGCCCAAAATGGTCGCTATCTTCTACTAGCTGTCGCTAACTGGTGTTAGCGACAGCTAGGTAATAGGGAGATAATTTTATCTCCGCTTTCTTGGCTTTTAAAGCCAAAAAAGCGGAGATAAACCCCCTTGATAATATGCCCCCAGCTTTCTGCTAAATTGAGTGTAATTCAGTTCAGTCGTTTTGGTTGTTGTGTTTTCTAAAGTTCCTATTGGAAACTGCATGGGAAAAATGAATTTTGGACTCCCCTTTTCTGGGCCACGGCTTTACAAATTTACAGTTAAACATACTGCTATACAATGCTTCCAGCAAAGTAAAAAAAAATAAAAGCGATTACATTTTTAAACATTACTCATTTGTCAGCTGTGCACCTCAATCCAGAGCAAGTCCAGCAGGTCCTGCTTGTGGTTGGTGATTTTAACTCCTGCTGGGTTCATGCCACATGGGTGAGGTTGCCACAACTTGTACCCACACATGCCGACAGATCTCCTTCCTCTCTGCAAAGGAGTTTCCTGTGGTGGGCTTGCCACCAGCATGAGGGGGAGGTTGTGGTGTACTAAAAGAACATGATGCCACCTCCTCCATATTACAAATATGGCAATGGGTAACCACATGCCCAGCTCTTCTGGAGTGGGCCTTCTGAGGTGCTGGCACACTTCCTGACCCTACTGTAGCTCACGTCTTCTTCCACCTCTTGGTCCTTTCTTGGGCTCTTTTACTAATCGTTTACCATCTTCCCCATGCCCCTTCACCCTCTACAACCCACCCAACCCCGTTCAACACCCTCCCCCCAAGCTACCTTCTATTATCTAACACTCTACTCCCTCTTCCCTCTCTCTACTCCCTCTTCCCTCTCTCTACTCCCTCTTCTCCTCTCTGTCTTCAGTATTCTCCTCACAGCCCTACTCCTCATTCTCTGCCTTTTCCCCACATTGAATCATGTAGTACTACACAATAATGTGGAAGGTCCTTGTTCTTCTTCCTCTCTCCTCTAACTCAATACCTAGTATGAAAGTTAAACTTTCTTTTTTCCAAAGTTTTAATATAATCCCAAGCTCGCTCCTTGAGTTGTTGTTACTATGTACAACACTGATACCATTGGGGAGAGCCGCACTATAAAGAAAATGCAAACGAATGCAACAAATAAATGCTCACTTTCTGCATGCTGGTATCAAATGTTCCTTGCAAAGATGAAATATTTAAGAGCATGTACTCCATCAGCTTGCCAACAACAACAATGCAATAGTCTCTAGTCTGCAAGCTAGATCAAAGGGTGCAAAGAGGAATATATGCCACCCTCCTCAACATATAAGTGAACTTGACCTTTGGTTCGAAGTAACAATTCAAAAAATCCCACACTTAATACAAAACTGACTGATACTACCGAGGATGCCCTCAAATTGTGTCATCCCTGCTGATGAACTGATTTCTCAAGTGACCACTCAACTCCCCCAATATAATCAAAAAATGTGAATTTTGACAAGTAGTAGAATCTTTACATTAACATGAAACACTTGAAGGAGAAGACTGGATGCCTGGAGTGGCACGACAGGATGTAATTTTCACACCATCTTGTGACACACATGCAACATATGGCCCTACCACACCACCCTCCAAAGTTTAAGAAGCATTGGTAAAGCAAATAGGTTTGGAGTTGTCAAGCTGGTATATAGTACATAGATGTGTGTAGAAAATCCTTTATTCTACTAACTTCGTCTGTGCCAGACTCTGGGATCTGACAATCTAGAAATTCAACAAGTACTAGCAGAGCTAAACGGGTGATGTTGCTCGGTTTTCCTAATAATTTTCATATTCATACTCTGAGATGCTTGTTTTAACACACACCGAAGGGCCACTGTGCAGTGTTATACTCACATATGTGTTATATGCATCACTGCCATAAAAGCAGGGAACACATGATGTATGTCCCAGACTACTTCGATCATTTGTGGTCACCAAGAGTTCAGAAATGAAGATTCTATCAGTTGCAGCTTGAAAATAGGGTAAAAGTCTGTTATTGTTATGAACGATTTCTCCTACGAGCTCCCCATTTTTGAATAAATCGAACTCTTTGACGAACGACAAACTGTCACAACTTACAGCAGCATTATTTACGCACCAATTTCCAGCGGATGCGTGTGAAATACGATTGCTGAACTGGTTTACATCTCTACATATGGTATATATGCTAGCCTAAGTTACACAAATAAAACACAAGAAAACGTCTGCAGAAATAACTACATTTAAACTAACAGCTATATTCATCAAGTCAAAATCGGCTTGCAAAGGGCCTGATTCTGAGATTCTGTCCCTTTGCGAGCGCTATTTTTGCATTTGGGATTCATCATCCTAAATGCAAAAATCGCAATTCTATAAATCGCTAAATTGCGAATAATTGCATTTAAGGAATCTCAATTTGAGATTCCTTAAATGCAATTCATGAACAATTTTAAAATTGCGAATTCGCAATCTGGGGCCGCTATTTACCGCGAAGTCTAACTACCTGGTAAATAGCGAAAACTTAGAAAAATGCACTTTAGTGCATTTTTCTAAGTTGTCTGTTACACACACATATGTCCTTTGGACATGTGTGTGTGCAACACCAGTGTACATTACCATTTCAGGGGTGCTACAGGGTGTCCTTTGGACACCCTGGCACCCTTGAAATCGCTTCCTTATTTGCGAATCACTATTTGCAAATCGCAAATAAGGAATGGCTCCCCATTCATTCCTATGGGCCTTTAGGCCCATAGGAATAATTGGGACAGCCATTCCTTATTTGCGATTAGCAATTAGCGAATCGGAAATAAGGAAGCAGTAGAAATCGCAAAAAATATTGAGATTTCTACATGCATCCCGTTTTGCGAGTCTTTAATAGCGATTCCTTAAAAATCTCTATTAAGGACTAGCAAAACAGGACTTTGATGAATCTGGGGGTATGTGCCCACGGTGTAACCCATGGAATATCTGAAAATTGTTGTATGTCATCAGCCCACTACCTTATTAGCTGCAGAATGATAAACTGAAAATAATTGTTGAAGGATGATGTGATTCTTCCAGCTTGATTAAAGCTTCATTGGTTACCATACACACTTGTGAACAGTCCAGTTAACACTCTAATGGCCCTTCATTGAATACAGCCACCTACATGTAAAAGCTTGTCTTCGTCATGTCGGAAGACCTGAAACATTACTTAGCACTCATGTAAGTTGTTGATAACTGGTGTACTATTATATTTAGGCCTTGGCTGTGAATTCTGCCCTATTCAGTTTTCCACACTATGAGCTCTGCAGAGCATGTGGCGTTCTGAAAAACTCTGCACCGTAAAACAGAGCAATGTTTTTCCCTGGTTCGCAAACTACTTGAGCAGCAGAAAGAAGCAGCGCCCTCTTGCGTTGTGCATGGTGCCGTTTGCGCTGAATTTCCAGTGCGGGACAAACACCAGGCACTAAAAATCAGTGCGAACAACATGACCTTATGCACTCCGCCGCTTGGGGAGCTCCGAATTGGGCGGTGGAGTTCTTCTATGCTTCAATACATGTTGAAAGTAACTTTAATAGTAGCATATTTTACCATTACATATATATTTAACCTACTGCTACACCATCAAATGTAGATGGTGCTTACTATTGTCCAAAAAGGACACATTGGCATAATAATGTATGTTGCAAACACAAGGGGATGATGAACCGAGCACTGAAACGTTTCAGACACTCAGCCCCAGTCACAGCCCCCTCAGTTCAGATCCAACTAAATGCAAATCAGTCTTGACCCTGTGCCACATTGGAACAGTCCAGCATGAACTGCCAAGCCAGGGTCAAAACTGATTTGCATATAGCTGTGTCTGAACTGGGGTGGCGACGTGAGCTAAAGAACGATGAGGGATTCAACACAAAATATCTGTGACTGGGGGTGAGTGTTTGAAAAGTTTCAGCAGTCCGTTCATCATCTCCTTGTGTTTGCTTTGTTCACCCTAAGTTGGGAGTGTATGCCCAGACGTGGGTCCCTTGCCCACTTTGCCACTGGATTTAAGCTAGCCTGGCTGATGAGGGGTGTTACCCCAAAACTGGTCCCAAAATGCTTGTTTCCGGTCCAGGAAAGACATGGCTTAGCAGATCAGGCTGAACTGTTCCCATGAGGCACAGGGTCAAGACTGATTTGCATATAGCTGTGTCTGAACTGGGGTGGCGAAGTGAGCTAGAGAACGATGTTGGATTTAACCCATATCTGTGGTTTGGGGGTGAGTGTTTGAAACGATTCAGCATGCTGTCCATCATTTCCCTGTGTTTGGTTTGTTCACCCTAAGTTGGCAGGGTATGCCCAGACGTGGGTCCCTTGCTCATTTTGCCATTGGATTCAAGCTAGCCTGGCTGATGAAGGGTGTTACCCAGAAACCGGTCCCAGGATGCCTGTTTCCGGTCCAGGGAAGACATGGCTTACAAGTTTGGGCTGGACTGTTCCCATGAGGCACAGGGTCGATACCGATTTGCATAATGGAGTGTCTGAACTGGGGTGGCGAAGTGAGCTAAAGAACGATGAGGGATTCGACCCGAGAGCAGAGGACGGCCCGGGATCAGGGTTCGATTCCCGGCGCAGCAGGTTTCTGGACCAGGGTCAGCGGACTCGATAATTCTCTCGCCTCGGTGCCCACTCTGATCAGCGATCACACTCGGCAACTCTGGGCATTAGCTTGCCTCATCTTCACTAACGGCCCCACCAGACCGCCGGGGATGCCTGCTCTCACCCTGGAGAAACCCATTAAGGGACCATCTCTCAGGGAAGCCAGGAAGGGTTTCGCAGCGGTCGAAGCGCCTTGGGACCCTCCGGGTAAGTAGTGCGCTATATAAATGCCTATACATACATGCATACATACAAAGTTTCAGCACTCTCTTCATGATCTCCTTGTGTTTGCATAGTAATGCATGTTGCAATAGCTTATGTTGCACATGCAGAACTCATACAAGTATGCATAAACTACACTTGCATGAATGTGTCAGGGTAAAGCCCACCAGGCACAGCTAGCTTCCTTCATACTAGGCCTGGGTGGAGTTTTGCTCTGTGGAACTCTGGGAAGTTCCAGAAAAACTTTGCTGTGCTCTGCGGAGTTCCACCAGTGGTGGAATCTGTTAAGTCACGCTCCTCGCACTGATTTTTAGCACAGGAGTTAGTCCCTTGCTGTGTAATCAGCATGAATGGTATTCCTGGGTGGTAAATTCCGTTCCGCTCAAGAAATTTGCGGAATTCGGGTAATTTCGCGTTCCGCGGAGAACGCAAAATTGCCCACAATTCTGCGTTCCGCGGCTTAGCGAAAATGTTTTGCTTGTTTGCGTTCTCAAAATGTGTGTTCATGAGACATTTCCCCCGAGCATGCAAACAGTGATTGCGAACAGTAAAAAAGCATTGTGAACAAGCAATTCTGCGTGTTCGTGGAATTTCTGCGTGTTCGTAGAGTTTTTTCACCGTTTTGCGGAGATATGCGTAACGCGATTACGCAAATTCCGCCCACCCACTCCGTATTGCACCAGAGGGTGCTGCTGCTTTCTACCGCTCAAGTAAACATTCTGCTCGAGCTGTAGCTTCCTCAACACGAGCAGCAGATTTCTCAAAGCGAGCGGTCACGACCTGCCGCCTCATCCGGTGTTGAGAAATCTAGCCAGGAGCAGGTCTAGTGCGCAATTTTTTCTGCAAGCGCTAGCCAACTTAATTCTAGCGAGCCGCTCAGGAGAAAAAACCCCACTCTATGTCACTTGGCTGAGATTTTCGTAACTCTGCGCGGAGCACGGAGTGGGCAAAATTCTGCAAACTCTGTTGGCGGAGCAGAATTCTTTGCCCAACCCTACTTCATACCTGGTAGGATCACACATGGGTCCTGTACATACCAGGATAGGGCATTCACTTGTGACCCGAGAATTTTGCTGGAGGATAATCAAGATATAGGTTGCCTTCCAACTAGATGTTTTTACTGGTTTCATGTGCTTTAGGTGCAACATAATTAGAGTTGATGGCCCACGTGAGATTTTGTTCTTATATTCTGCCCACTGCATAGTTTTTCCCCTAGCTTCATGCCAGTGTATTTCGGTAATTGAGGTCATGGGGGAAATGCGGGTGCACGTTTTAAAAAGCTTGTACACAATAAATCAGTGAGTGTTCAATTCCTTCAGGTACTCATATTGATGCTAAAATTGTTTTCCCACATTAGCAGGCAAATCTCTCAAAATGGGACTTTTCAGAATTCAACTGTCAGGCACACCATAGAATTCATAACTGTACCTTTGTGGAGTGCGTGTACTGAGGAACAGTATCAGGAAAGCACACGTGTCCTGTACCAGCAACAAATATTGAAATTAGTGGAACGTCAAAGCCCTGAAAAATCCACGCTCACGAGCTGGTGCTTCAGCCATATTTTTCCATAGCATAGCCATCGGGTTGCAGAAGACACCAAACAAGTCTTATTTCACAATAATTCTGCACTCCTATGAGTTGTTGAACTTTAGAACATTGTAATGAGCTTTTACCATGCCCTCAGTGAATCTGCCACCTTGAGGGCACTGTCCCCTCCTCAAACCTTTCAGCAGCTGGTTTAAGCTTCTTTAGGAAGGAATGGGTGATGGCCATCAGAGCAAGTGATACAGGTGCCTTTCAATGAAAGAGAGTTGCAGTGAGTTTTAATGTCTTATGTAATGCTCTAGTGCATTGTCGTCTAACACTCTCACCTGGAGGACTTGCTTAACAAGACAGGATTTAAATTGCTTGTGACTTTCCCTTCATACATTGTTCCTCTGCAATTTGTGGATCCCCTTTCATGTTTCTCAATGTCGTTTTGCTCCTTTTCCTAAGATTTTAGATCTTTTGATGGTTTCTGAACATCTCTTTCTTGTGACCTCTTTCTATGGTGCATCCTTCCTGTATCTAACACCTGTGCTCTTCTACCTGTGGCATTCTTGCAATCGTGCACTCTCTTGCATTGCATGTTTCTACAATGCCAGTTTGCTCCCTTACCTAAGATTTTAGATCTTTTGATCTCTTTTCTATGGCTACTTTCCATGAGGCATCCTTCTTGTATGTAACATCTGTGCTCTTCTGAACTTCCCTGTCTCTTTTCCATACCTGCACATTTTTCTCAGTATGTCTCATGTTCCTCATCCCTCTGGCCTCTTGCTGTAACACAACCTACATGCATGAGGCCTGAGTGTTGTTGTCCTATTTTCTGTGGCCCCTCTTTACTTCCACTGGGCCAATCAAGGCCTCTTGCTTATGCATCATTGCTCTGGTGCACCATCCTTGTACCATTCACATGTCTCCTGCCAGTGATCCCTAGCTCCAGGAAACGCTCATTATAACAAAATGCACGTTTGCCAGCACCTTATAACAGGCTTCTGCCATTTTTCAACATTTTAAACAGCAGATTACCTGATTTAATGACAGTGAATTAATCACCCCTGTAAGGATAGAAGTCTCATACGGCAGTACCGGAATAAAACTTGAGACTATTAGATCAAACTTTTCACTGCAAGCATTCAAAACACTGAGCCATCCTGCTGGAAGGTTACATGGCAATAAATGCTCTTCACCCTGCTGCAACTTGCTAAAGAGCACTCTTCCATCATACAGTCTCTAGTATTCATTTAGTCTGTTCTCACTGTCAGAGCCCGACTGGGTACCAAAACCGGCCCCCTGGCAAAGTGCTCGGCCCTCCGCCTACCTACCCTCTGCCCCCCCTTCCCCCCCCCCCCCCCTGGTCGGGGGTGCCGCCGAGCTCTATGCCGGGCCGGTTTTCGGCCGATTTTGTTACAGGGCCGATTTTACAGCTATGCTGCAAAAACGGCCTCCAGAGGCCCCAAACCGGCCCGCTACTGCCAGTCCAGCCCTGCTCACTGTGACCCTTACTATAACCCATCCTGCCTAGTCCACTTACTGCAATGGCCAACAGTACTTAGTAGTTGTCAGATGCTTTTGGCTGCTTGCTCTAATACTCCTCAACTGCCTTCGGTGCTGCCATTTCTCTGGTCTCTTGCTTGGGGCACCACCTAAGCCCAATCTTTTTGTCATAGTAGGAAGCAAGAGAGACTTAGTCTACTTGCTGTAGTTGTTTTTCATCTAATAAAGGGATGTTGCAGTAAACATTGAAGGCATATTTTAAAAATAGTACCCCGAGACAAACATGCTTTATTTACCAACTCAAATCTTTTCCTACACAACCTTTTCAACTAACATCCCTTAAGAGCTGTAATTTACCAGGCTGAAGGTGTTACAGGTGGCATGGGTGTGCGTTGAAGTTACAACAAGCCCATGATGCCGATGGACATGGTATCGTAACAGCTGTGGAGATGTAGCGGCAGGGCATTCAGTAGGGGAGTGCAGAGTAGCATTGTGACCCAAGACCCATGAGTTTTAAGCCCCCACACTCTTGCTGCAAAGTTAATTAATAGAATTTAAAGCAATCCTGTCTGTCTGTGAATGATGAGACAGCTAAACACACGCAGATCGCTTTATGGACCCAGTTGCTGGAGCTGCAAAGTTTTCACTTCCCTGGCATATACTTTTTTATATTTCCAAACACATGCTCCTGCCACCTGCCATATATGAATGAAGTTTCAGCTTGGGCCCCACATGAAGTTTATGATCCAGGCCCCGTAAAATGTTGACAGGTCTGTGCATGAGAGAATGGCAGATCGATATTAAGCCTAGGTGAAATTTCAATTATTTCGGAGGAATTGGCGTAATTTTGGTAATTTTGCATAACAAAATCTACATAAAATTACCGAGATTGTATGTAATTTCGCATAATTTTTCGGTAATTTAAGGGAAGCCTGCTAACTGAAATTACGGCAGTTATGCACACCCCTTTCAATATGTGTAATTTTACCAGTTCCTTCTGGTCCCTTGAGACATTGGGAATGTTTGTGAAAATAATAAAAACAATCATAGTGCCACTGATGAACACTGTGACTTCAAATAGTAAATACAAGTTTACTTTTTCTCTGCAGTGCCATGACTGCAGTAGATAACCAGGCACAGCTTTCCCTGCTCTCCCTCATGCATTCAGTTAAGGATTATAATCATGAGAATGAAATGGATAATGTCTCTCATATGTTCTGCAAGTAGTTGTATTATGATAGAATTTAGGAGAGCGTCTGATGTGTTGTTTACTTGCTAGAAGCAATCATTTCCATAATCATTTCAAATCATTGTTTTGGATGCCTACATGTTAACTGTCCCTATTCTGTGATGGTCTTTTTCATGATCTCTTATCAGTTTTCTCCATTGACACACGATGAGATGAACCTTTTCGTCAGAATCGCCATACTATTTCGAGCACACTTAAGCACTTGAGGCCTCCTTTATGAGGCTGTGCGTCACTTTTACGCCGCCGATGCGTCACTTTTTGTGACGCACCAGTGGCGTAAAAAATGCGCCTTGTTGCGCCATATTTACAAAGTGACGCATCTAGGTAGATGCGTCACTTTGTAAACCCCTGCGCCACATTATACCTGCGCCAGGTATAATGTATGCAAGGGGGGCGTATTGACGCAAGGAAGGGTCATAGAAGTGACGCAGTGAAATCTATGAGATTTCACTGCGTCACTTTTAGGACGCCGTTGCGTCAAAATCTTGCGCCTGCCTCACAGCAGGCGTAAGACTGACACAGGACCTTTCACATGGGGCTTGCCTCATGTGAACGGACGCATTGCTGGAGTTGCGTCACTTTTGTGACACCCTCCAGCAATGCGTCACTTTTGCGCTTACAGATACATCAGAAATACTGACGTATCTGTAACTCCTTGCGGCATGATGCGTCATACATTAAATATGAAGCATCAGGAATGTCGCAAGGAGTGCGCACTGAGAAGTGACGCATCGCTGCTTTCACGCAGCGATGCGTCATTTCTCATAAATGAGGCCCCTGAGGAGGAGTTGTCTCTTTTTTGCAATCTTGCTACAGACAGCTCCAGCTATCTATCTGTCACAGGCAGCATTGTATACAATACTCCACAGAACCAATCCCTGCTCAAGACTGGATGTGTTTCATGATACTCTCAGTTGCCTTTCTTTTATCTGTGGCTTTGCTCTCTTTCTGTGTTTGACCTTCCCACAGGAGCTTTTAGGTTTCGCCATTGGTAGGTTTGTCTTGCTTCTAATGCAGCACTGGAGCTAAGAAAACAGAGCCACACTTAACACCGGTTTACTGCATGAGTCACAAGAAAAAATGCATCAGAAATGTGGAAGATATCTTATGGATCTTAACAGACTTGGACTACTATAAGCAAGCATTTGCATTTCCAACCTATCTTGCCTCTATGTAATAGTAAGCAATACTGACTGACATTCACATCCCTTGTTTACACATTGCTATAATGGTAATCCCTACGCCGAGGATGGACATCTTTCCCACACATTTTCAGTTTAGATAGCCTTACTCCCACCACAACAGAGAAGATTGCTGAAATCATTTTTGCAGTAGCTAATTGGCTCTCCATTTTTTCTAAAATATGTAAGGTCATAGAAGTAAATTCAAGGGATAAATCCTCATTACTATCCGACAACCATTTAGTGGAGCTGCAGTCATGTATTCCCCCTCTAAGGCCCTTAGAAATGTTTGAGCCTCATTTATGAGGCCCTACCAACACTTTTGCGCTGCCGGAACATCACTTTTTGATGATCCGGTGGCGCAATGTGCACTGACATATTTATAAAGGCACGTAAAGCCATGTTACATGGACTTTAATGGCCATATAAATATGTGCCCCTTTCACACAGAAAACTGCATGAAAGGGGCGTTCCATGGGTGTTTCTTGGGGCGTTCCCAGCAACATCCATGGCTTTTTGACACTGCGCCAGATTTATGAGAAATCATAAGTTTGAGGCAGCGCTAAGAATGTACGCCTCCCCGGGTGTAGGTCTAAGGGAGGCACAACGAGGAGAAATACCTTTATTCCTCTTTCTTGCAGCACATTTAGAAATGAAAAAAGCCTCTTGTGATTATTTTTCTGCAAGAAGGTTTCTCTTCCCACACAAATATAATCATCTCCCCCTCCCCCAACGCAGGCACCCTTGCACCATGGTGCAAAGGTGTCTGTTTTGGCGCACGGCAGCCCATTATGCGCTGGTGCATGGGAAAAGGACAGAAATGCGCCGTATCTAATAGATACGTCGCATTCCTGCCCTTTTCCTTTGCTGCAGGGTAGTGTAGCAGCAAGGCCTGCTTCTGCCCTACCGCAAAAACCATAAATGAAGCCCGTTCTCTTTTGATTAGGGTCGGTTGCTTCGGCTGCTAGGATGTGCTCATTGTATTATGTTTTTGTTCGGCATGCTGCTGCTAATTTTAATTTAAATCCATTGTTACAATAACATATCACGAATAAAGGTGTCTTTCGTAACACTATGCCTTGCATTGAGGAGGAAACTGACGAAGCAACTAAAAAACAATTCACCAAAGTGAAAATTGCATTAAAGTTATGTGTTAGAGAGTAGGCTGTGGAGCTGCATAGCTATGAATAGGTTAGGAATTTGAGTATTAAAAGGCGCGATTTGTCTGCCCAACTCATATTTTAATTGTTAACCACGTTTAATCCTAATTAGACAATGTATCTCTTGCAATTTGTGTGACACATAAATCCGCAGAAGTGAAGGTCACGCTGCATTAAGCTGATCTGAAGGTCGCCGCATGATCAGCATTATTTCCACATGCTGGATGGATTTCTTTTTTGGCTTTTTTCCACTGATACATTTATATTTTAATGAAATCGTATTTTATTTCTTGTAAGCATTTCAGTGACATCTAATACGGCATGCGTGTCAATGCATCCTCAATAAATGCATTGTGCATTGTGCCATTATTCTATTCTGATAGATTTAAATTGCAAAATAATCTTTTTTGTCTTAGAAGAGGGCAATATGTCTATGCAGGATACCGTGACCCATTCACAAAGACATTTTGCAGTACGTAAAGTAGTACTGCTGTAGTACTGTTTTACATACTCTTGCATTAGTTTGTGCATTAGCCCAAAACGTCTAAAACTGCAATAAAATGTAATATTGATATACAATTATAGAGGGACTGTGACCACTTTGCACTTTTACTACTAGTGAGTCGGACATTTATTAGACAACTAGCCAATGTGTGGACGAGTTTGTAAAAGTTTACTCCTGAAGCTCTATTTCACATACTCCTGAACCAGTCGTTCCCACCATCTCTAAATCACTACAGCCTCCAATGACCTGAAATATACACATTAAAGTGATAGAAGCTATTCTGATATTTGGGGATTGCCAAACCAGGCATAATGAGAATGTGTGCATATTTAGCTCACAGTTTAATAATTACTAAGTAGGGTGACACCCAGAAGAAGCAAAAATGGTTTGTGAATCCAAACATTTCTGGCGGTCCCCTCGTCTTATTTTATCGTAATACATGATTAAATGTTTTCGCCTTGCTCAAACACCAGCCATGGTTTGATGTGCAGGTACTGTGCATTCAACCACCACCTTGTAAACATTCTACAATGGCACTCTGCTCCCAGCTATATATTTCGGCTTGTGTCAGTCCATTCAATACAGAAGGGATTTTGTTCATGTATATATTATACATTGATAAGCATTTCAAATCTACAGTCTTTTGTTTATTTCTTTTGCATCTTGTTTTATCGCTTAGAAGATTGTTCGCTATCAGTAAAAACAATGAGATGGCAGCAAAAATCATAGTACTACATTAGTTTGGTTTGATCTATGGCAGTAAAACCAATACTATCTCATGCAGGTTATGAGTAAATAACATCACATGTCAACGCAGCACAAAAAGAGTACATCTTCATAATCAGTTTTGTATTAATCTCCTTCTCCCATCTAGCGGGCAAGACCTGGACCGACCGCCCTCTGCATCTCAGAGCCTCCCCACTGCTCCAGCATTTCAGGAAGGACCTGAAGACCTGGATGTTCAACCAATAGGAGAACAAGCAGCATGATCTGACAGCACCTCGAGACCCACATGGGTGAAGCAGCCGCACTCAACACACCCTGATTAATTGATTGATAGTTATGACCCCCAGGTTGGACATAAACCTTCCACAACTCAACTAATCCTAACCTGCCTTCAAATGTGTGCTAGGTTGCAATTGTGTTAGCAACAACAAGGGGCCCCAATTCAGTCAGCAGGGGACCTCGGGGAACATACTCATTCAAACAACAGTGGTCCCATGCATATTCCAGTATATGACCAATAAATATAGACGAAATCAAATCTATATTTGGAATGACATGTCCAGCCGGACAGAGGTCCTTCAAGTTTAATTGATAAACAATGTTTCAGAATAAAACAAAAATACCTTCCACAAGACCCCTGTGTGGTACACAAGCCTGTGCCCAACACTTGCGGGGTGTTTACAGTTGGTGGAAAATTAGAAGGGTTTTTAAGGCAAACAAGCATTCTTCTGTTCACATGTCAGTTATACAGAAAATGTTAAGCAGCACCATTACAACAATTTAGCAATCAAATATTCGTCTAAGGTGCTTAGACAAGTCGACGGCGTTTCGGTCCCCCTAAAGGGTCATGGGGACCATCATCAGGACAAAACAATAATTGCCTTTATCGCTAAAAGCCTCAAAAATGCCTGAAAGGAAAAGGAGTAAGGAGAAAAGAAAAATACATACTTTAAGAATAGAGCACTAGTTAATTTGGAACAAGTGACTCTTTGTGCAGAGTGCATTCAACCGTTAACAAGGTGAAGGTATTACAGGGTTTCCACGAGAACTAATTACAGGCGAGTGCACCGCGGTGGAGTTTAAGGTTCAGAACAGCGAGCTTTAGGTCGAAGTGGAACAGGCTAGTCGGCGTTATGATTATGTGCTAAGGACGATTGTTGGTGCCTAATGCGGTGGTGCCTAATTGATCTCAGCAGTAGGGTGTAGCATAGGTTCAGAACCGCGAGCTATAGGTCAAAGTGGACGTTGTGATTATGTGCTAAGGACGATTGTGCCTAATTGATCTCGGCAGACGGGCGTAGCATAGGTTGTGAGAAGGAAATGAAATAGGTTGCAATTGTGTACTTTTTAAATGTACCTCTTTGGATCAACTCAGAATGGTGGTTTTGGACTATAGGATGGCAACCACTACCTCTGAGTTAGGCTAGTAATGTCTATAGATGCATTCTCTAATTAACTAAAACATAACAGCCACCCTTCTCGTGGGATCCACTTCCTTCCACTTCAAGAAAGCTTTTGAGTTAGCTTACCTTATCAAAATGACAGGGGTCTTTCACATGAATATATGAGTTTTCTGCACATCCTTGGGACAAGATTTCAGGTCATTCCGCAGTCCCCAGTTCATCAAAGGGAAATGAAAAAAAAAGTTTATCAACATTTTCTCAACAGAGTGTCAAGCTATAGAGAACAGCAGTTCAGGTACCTAACTGTCTTTTTTGTTTTAAAAAAACAAGACTTTCTATAGTCTGGACATCATCGTTCTACCTGAGAAGAAGGATCATCTTGAGTCTCTGCACAAAAAAAAGAGGATAATTAGAGTATGTGATGGTATTTTGTGGACGGTTACACTCCTGAATATTTGTCTCTAACCATGTGACTTGTAGTTTCAACCTCAAGCATTGCTGGGAGTTGTGGTCCTGCAGTTTAGCTGCTAAAAGTAGTAAAGAAGATTGGTAATTCAGAAGCATATAATAGGTTATCTGTAGCAGTACAAGCAAACATGTTCAACTGCATGTAGGTGGCTTGATAAAAATATAGATTTAAATTCAATCAATTGGTTTTAAAGCTATGAGAGATGTAATATGTTATACATTGTCTAGATAAGATATTAAATGCTAACTTGACATTGGCACTTGAGAGAGACTTGAGAGAAACACTTTATCTTATCTAGAAAGACCTGCCCCACAAGAATATAGCCCTTTACATTGCATGCGTTTACAACGCATGCGATTATTACAACGACTGCGTTGTTACATCGCAGTACCATTACAATGCAAGTCGTTACATTGACTTGCTGTAGGGGGCGCACTGGAATTAGGAATAGTATAATTTACTATTCCACCTCCAGTGTGCGCAACAGTAGGGAAGATGTTGGAATAGTAAATTATACCATTACTTAGGTTAGCGCGCCCCTACAGCAAGTCGATGTAATGACTTGCATTGTAATGGTACTATGATGTAACAACCCAGTCGTTGTAACGACCCCGTTTTAATCGCATGCATTGTAACACATGCAATGTGATGGCTGTTTCCCGTCCCAGAATGTATACTTTGCCAGTTTCAAAGGTTTGCTAAAAAAGAAAAGGATAAGGAAGGTGAAACAGGCAAGGGTGTTACCGGGAATTAAAGTATGCTTCAAAAGGATTAATCACCTCACCAATTTGAGCCCTGCTTTCTTTCGCCATCTTCGTCTCCATTCCCTACGGGCGCCCCCATTCCTAATCAGTTTTGTTATGACTGCTCTAACATCAGAGCCGTAAACACTGGGATTCAAAAATGGGTACGAGAAGGTGGTGATCTGCCACTCTTCTAGGTGTCTGCAGAGCTCAGGGAGGTAGGTGATCATAGGTGGCGCCCTTGCCCCAAAAACTACCATCATCTGTGTGAGTTGTGGGTCTTTGCAGACCTGTGATGATAGGATAAAGCAGTCTGTGTAAATGAGTGTCTCTTACAGACCTGCTGTCAACCTGCTGTGTCTCTCACCTTGACAGCAGCAAACTCATCCTTGGAAATAGAGAGTGGCAAGGGCACTCTGCACTGCTGAGGGGAAGGGTATTGCTGAGGGGACGAAGCTGTAGGTGTGATACGAAACATACAATTGTAGATGGATAGATGGAGAATAGCCTGAGCTTCACTCTCTTTGTCTATTCGATGTCATTTGGAACCTGTAGTAATATGTTTTTTTATTAAATTAAGTTAGTTATAGTTAATTATTCATTGTGATAATATTTGTTCCTATTTTTCCAACCCTGGACTGTACTATTTGCCTCCTGCATCCCATTCCTCTTTCCTCTCCCTCAATCCCCTTCTTTGATATCGGTTTGGAATCGTCCCTTTTGTCTACTGTCACCATGGAACGTTTTTACACAGCTGAGGGGAATTGTTGACGCACATTACACTGACATTGTTTTACTTGTTGAAGATTTTCTTGTATCTTCGCAACAGAACCCTCAGTGCAAAACAACAATTTTATTGACAACTACCTCCCTATGATGTAACACATTGTGCAGACAAAGGAGACCTTTGACCATCTTTCATTTTTTCATGGAGCTACATGGGGGTTACTAAAGACATACCAGCAGTTAAAATAGTGACAGCACATTGCTGGGACAGCAGAGCTGAGCATTTTTCAATAACAGCTAAGTAAGGATTTAGGGGACCTACGTACAAAATGCCAGCATGAGCTTTCTAAGAATCATACCGATCCCACTGCTTATTGGAAGGGGCTAGTGATATTGCTACTTTGAACTGAAGATGCTGTTTTCCTGTTTTTTCTGATTGAGGAATTGCAAGAACAGCTATCTCAACCCACTAAACTGAGGGCCTGATACAAAACCCACTACAATAGGTCACTCCATATTTTCCCTTACCTGTATCACGTTCATAATTGCCTAGTTCCCCGATTAAGTAGTTTTATTTAACCTCAAATGTGCAAGTGTTTAATAAGCTATAAATAAACAGAGGTCACTCATTCATATCCTGTCTAATTATAGGTCAATTTCGGGACTTCAATGCATCAAAAAGTCAGTTGAAACAATGTTTATCAAACAATTGTCAAGACAAACCTGGGAAGAAGTAACTATTATGGGATTGTTTTACATCCTTCATAAGTAATCAGACCCAGGAAAAACAATTAGGCCCATTTTTTCCAAAATTACAAGCATCAACAGTGATTCCCATCAAAGGCTGGGTCTTTCAATAAACCTTATCTAAATGCCCTTGCCCATCCTGGCTTAAATCTAGGAGGTGGGTAATTTAGGCCATCGAAAGTATGAAGCAGTTTTACCTTGTTGTAGAGGAGAAATTTGAAGTGCACTTCTATTTGGAGAGCTTTCTAAGAACGACATATGCTGATGGACTTATTTATACAGCCAGTGAGAATAGATCAAAGAAAGTAAAGCCATAATTTAATTACTCTGCTGAAGTTAAAGTAATCACATTGAATACAAGAGTCCCAGTAAGCATTGTTCTCATTCACAAAGGTGATGGAGACCTCAGGAAGTTCCGAACAGAAAACGCACACCCTGCTTGTGCTGTTAGCCAGCAATCTCTACTTTCTCTCCTAATATATGCAAAACTATTAAGACTGGGCTGCACAATTCATGTTTACTTGGGAATGCCCCCCTTCCATTATATCTCCAGAAATTCACCTGTATGCTCTCTGTGATATCAATTACCAGCGAAGCTACAGTATTGTGTTGCAGACTATAACTCAGACCCATTATACTTGCTATGTTCAGAATAAGGTGAAATAACCACATCACAGGCATTATCCATGTGCAACATAAAAAATAAAGAAATTGAATGGACAGGATCCTCCTTACCAACTAAGCTCTTCCTTTCATAAAACCTTGGACTTACTCGACATTCATCCAATTCGGTATAGAAAGTTTGATGGCTACATCTCCAAGGCCTGCACTATGAAACTCACCATCATAACAGGTTTTTCAAATGTATACTATTATAAGCCGTGGCCCCCTTCTTTATTTCAGGGATATTTTCAGTTACCTTTTCAATCAGTCAAAACATAGAGAAGCAAATCAATTTATGTTCTTTGTCCTGTAAACACGTGACTTTAAATTTCTTCAGCATTTCTAACAAATGATTTGTATTTGAATGTTTCCTAAAGTAATGCAAAGCAGTGCTCTGTGCTACTTTGTGTGAAGTGGTCACAACATGGGTGGTACATGGTGCTCCTATGAAACTGCCCATTGCTTTTGACGCAAATTTCTATCTACTAACATTTGTAGCTAGGAATTTGCTCTAAAATATTACACCTCCTCTAAGCAGATGTAACAAGCAGGTGTAACAATGAAAAAAGTTTTTGAAACTCTCCACATCTTGTTAGCTTTGGGTGCATACTGTACTGAACTGCGCACACTAAGTGGGAAGAGTATTAAAGCATAATTTTTGTACTGTAAGGTTCCTCTTCCAATACAAAACCTAGGCTTGACAGAACACAGACACCCTTGCACTATGGAGCAAGACTGTATGTGTTGGCACATGGCAGCTTAAATTTCGCCTCCGCAGGGAAAACGAAAGTGAACACCCTATTTTAGTAAATATTGAGCTGTTCTGCTCACCGCATTTAATGAAACAAGGGGCAGCAACTTTGAATATTGAGATGCATTGTGTGAAATGTAGAGTAAATCTGCCCCTTAGTATCTGTTTTACAATCAGGTGATAAAGGAGTTCCATGGGATTTTTGCAGGGAGTGCAATATCTGTTAAAAAATCAAGAAGTGGAATTTGCTCCATTATAGGGACAATAGGATGAAGGAAATTCCTCCATAACATTCTCCATCAATAGCACTGCTTGAAGAAATGTCTCACTGAGCTCTGAATCTGTCTCCTAGAATGGAACTTCAAGCTGACTATCTGATTCATGTACAACACAGAGCAGATGGAGTAATCTGTTGTTTACATTTCTGACAGCAGTCACCCTTTGTAGATAGAATATAAAGCAATATTGATATTAGAAATATATTAACAACATGTAGCTGTACTTTAAGAAGTGGTGTTATGTAATGTAATAAAGACCAGAGGGAGCGTTTTGATAGTTGCAGACCAACATCCACATACAAATCTTGTTAAGAAATAATTGGATGCGTGTGCGTGGCCTCTACTGCTCTGCATGATAAAGTGACTTGCATAAAGTCAGCCTAAAATATGTAACAGCTGCTATCCTAACATTTAAAGACACAGTTTGATCTGAACCACAACAGTATTAGATTTGTGAGGTGAAAGGCCCATTTTTAAAACTAATTATTTTCATAATTTAAGCTGTTTAGAAAATACTGGCATGGATAGTTGTGTTTTTTCTTTGGAGGGCAATAAGCAAACGTTGAGTTATATTGTAAAGTTTGACAGGCTGTCCACTTAGCAAAAGGTAATTTTAACAGAAGAGACAAGTGGAGGAATAGATCAATATATACAACACACAATTGAATTAATATCCATGTAATGGGAATATCTGTTGTGCTACTATCAACAACGGTGTCACATTACAGGGTTGATGGAAATGCACCTGAAAGTAACAACAACAACAAATGTACCCAGGATTGGCAATGCCAATTAGTTCCGCTTACCATTGTTCAGCCAGTGACTCTTGTCAATGCCTGAGTGGCTATGCTAAAAGGCAATGAAATAAGTTTTTACATACTTTCAAGATGGCCACCGTATGTTGGTCCATCAAATGCACTGGGCCTCTGTTATAGGGATAATATGATGAAAGAGTATCTCTATTGAATTCTTCCTTGGAATTAACACAGCCTCATGAAACATCTCACAATTCTTCTGGCTTTTTGGGTTTCGAGCAGGCGATGTCAGAAACATCACCAGCAGCATAGTGGCCCAATCTATGTTCCGCCACTCAACATGGAGACTATCTTGAAAGTATAGAAAGTAATGTTTTCATTACCTTTTAGGCATGAGCAATTGCTGAGCATTATCAGGATGTGAAGGGGCATCCGTGAGATAACAAAGTCTGCCATCTGGCACTTCTATGAGGGGCATAGAGAGATCAGGAGGGAGGGTCTGGGGGAGATTAACTCATAGAGCTCAAGCACACTCTGAAAAAGAGATACACCCTCTGATGCACTGATAATTAAATAAAAAAAATAAAGTGTTTTGAAGTGGAAGTCTGCAACATAGTTACAAACATCAACCAATTAATAAACAGTAAAAGAGCAATGCTCCAAGGGAGTGTCAAACGGAGTAGAGACAAAGAAGCAACAGATCACAAGCACAGGATTGCAAATTGGCAACAGAGACATCTAGTATGAAAGAAGAAAGTGTCTGGCAAAGTATAGAATGCAATTCTGCCTGCAGCAGACCGTCCATATCAAGACCATAAAAACTGAAAAACTGGTAAAGGAGGAGTAGCGGTTTTTGGAAAACTGGACCTTGAACAACTATTATATGCCTGCTTTAAAAAAAAGCAAAAATCTGGTACTTAGATGGATGATGGTTGTTTAGTTCATCTGAATATCAATTCATTTACCAGTAAGGGGTCAAGCATTTCATTTTATTTATTTAGAATTTGAATCTGAAGGGCTTGTCAATATTTAGATGATAATAGAACATATTTTAAGAACAGTGCACAATTTTAGAATTTACTTGATTCAGAATGCTATCTCCTATTTAAACCTGCTTTGACGTAAATTATGACATTAAAGACATATGTATGGCCCAAATACTTTGGTCATCCTCACCGTAAAAGGGACCACCCGCCATAAGGGCTGGGGTCCCGTGGGGGCAATTAGGATGCGCCCCCCACAGTGGCGGGGGCATCCTGCATTCCTGGCATTGTGGTGGGCGGTGCACTCAGCAATGCCCGCCAATATGCCAGGAAGGCATGTTGTGCACTTCCATGAACAACATGGCAGACACAGCCCGGTGCCTGCTATGTTGTGCATGGAACTGCTGGGGGGTACCATAGGTACCCCCATGTGTACTCCCCACCCCCAGAGTACCTGGAGGCCTGCAACGGGCCCGCAGTCAATTCCCGCATGGCTTGCCGCCACGGAAAGGCCTCTTTCCGCACCCATGTTAATATGGCTGGCGGTGTCTAACAGACACCGCCTCCATATTAAACCCTTTTCCACCCGGTGAACACATTGACCAGGCGGAAAAGCGGCAGACGTTTTTTCCGTCCGCCACTGTCCCCCCCGCCACAGTAATATTGTGGGGGGGAAATGGGTGGTGGGCGGGGTCAGATCATGGGCAGATCGCCACCACCATGCCTGACGGTGGCGATCCACCCATATGCAGGCTTTAGCGGGATGGATGAACTCGCACTGTCTAAAGCTCAACGGCTCCAAGACAGAGGTTATGGTGATTGGAGGAAGCAATTCAAGCTGGACAGTGGACTGGTGGCCAACATGTTTAGGCCCCACGCCCAATCCCTGTAAGGAGGCAAAGAACCTGGGAATATGGGTTGATCCCAAACTATCCTATGAGGGCCACGTCAACCGTCTAGTGGGAAAGTGTTTTGGGATACTGAAAGCTCTTAATCACACATTGGACTTACTCCCGCTGGAGGCTCGACGTACCATGACACAAGCTCTGGTCACGTCCCGTATGGACTACGGAAATGTTCTGTTCTTAGGCACCACGGAAAAAAGCTTAGGGCGATTGCAAGTCCTTCAAAATACAGCCGCCCGTCTGGTGCTGAGACTTCCTAAAAGAGCAGCCTCTAAACCTGCTCTTGCAGCGCTACACTGGCTACAGGTCAGAAAGAGAGTGAAGTATAAAGCACTCTTAATATGCCACAGGATTATATGGCATAAAGCACCATCCTATCTTCATGACCTGGTACACATTTATGAGCCAGCAAGAGCACTACGCTCAGTAGGAGGGGGTCTACTAAAAATCCCCCTCGTAAAAAGAGCTAAATTGGGTGGTCGCTCTTTCAGACTGCTGGCAGCCAGCAACTGGAACAGACTCCCGATCAGCCTAAGATTAGAAGGGTCTGAAGTCAAGTTCAGAAAACTTCTTAAGACCCATCTGTATAATCTTTAACTACACAGCCTGAACAGAGGAGCTTCCTGCTTTCTGAGCGATTCCTTTTCTCCTTAGCGTGGGGACACGCCGAGATGGCGTCACCAGGCGCTTTATAAATCTCTTTTTATTATTATTCTAATGGGCCCCTTTGTCTCTGTAATATTTTTCTGTCTATATCTCTCATGCTTTCTTTATTTTTTCAAAATCAAATCTTTTTTTCTACCCGATTACGTGTCTTTTTAAATTCATGAATAAAAAATCTAGGGGCTGATTCACAGAACTAACTTAAGGCAGAATCCTAAACTTACTACCATTTTGGTATTCACAGAAGGCACTTATTCATTTTGGTATTCACAGAAGGCACTTACTATGAGTAAGTGCCTTCTGTGAACACCAAAATGAGTAAGTGCCTTCACTCATTTTGGTATTCACAGAAGGCTCTTACTCATTGATGAGTATATGCCTTCTGTGAATACCAAAAGGAGTAAGTGCCTTCTGTGAATACCAAAATGGTAGTAAGTTTAGGATTTTGTCTTAAGTTAGAACTCTGAATCAGGCCCTTTGATTTGCTCTATTTTACATTAGCACATGCCATTATAATTGACTGTGACTGTATTTAAATGATAAGGAAATTGTGTTTTTGTATATTTGATAAACATATTATTGGTTAGAATTGCTCAAAATTCAAATAGTTGGTACAATGTAGAGATAGCATCCCTTGAGGCAAACTCTAGGGGAGTGGTGGCAACAGACATTTTGGTGTTTGGATAGAATTGCAGAGCTAAGATTCCACAAGGATAAATGACGGAAATCTGGACTGGACATCGGCCTCAGGAAAGAGGAGCTGCAGGAGACTGAAAAATGGGAAGTATCCACGTATTCTCTTCTATCCAATTGAGATGTGTATGTTCCACAGTTTCAGTATTATCTAGGAGGAAATATTACCTCAACCACATTTTCACTTTCTTTTATATAGGCAAAAGGAGCAGAAAAGAAATATCCTTTAGATATATTTTATGTAACCACCTGAAAAGGTCCTGTCTCTTGCCTTCTCCTTGTCACACAATCATGCGTAACCAGGTCTGCTATATGCCCATCAGTAACTTAGAATGTGTTAATTTACAGACTCAATCACCTTTTCTGTCGCTCAGTGAGATATAGTTGCAGCAGTAGGTTTGATTTAATTTGCACATGAAACTTTTTGCATGAGAGGCTTCAGATTAGCCTCTTGGCCTGAGAACTAACAGTGGGCTAACAAGCAATACTGGCCTTACATATCATAGTGTTGTTTACTTGTAACATGCCTGTGAGAGTAAGAGACAGAAGACAAAGCCTCTGGCATATGCTTTTGGCATATGTAAACGTTTTAGAAATCTAGGGCCCGATGAACAAAGCTTTTTTTGTTCGCAAACATTCAGATTCACAGAATCTGGCCTTTTGCAAACAAAAAAGTCATTTTTTAATGTACAAAAGCCATATTTGCAATTTGTGTGTTTTAGATTAAAAGAATAGCTGCTCAATCTTCCCACTGTTTATGCTGCATTGCTGCTAATGGGCCTTATTTTTCACCATGATCCTATTGTCTGACTCTTATGCAATGGAAAGCTTTTTAAAAAAATGTACTTGTAAATTTTATTCAATTCATATTTTCCGGTGACAAGATCACACAGGACTGGGGAGCCGGAAGTTCTTCAGTACGTGTCTTGAAGATGCAATATTGTCTTTTCAAGCCTGGTTTGCTTTTCTGACGCCCATTTGCAAGATGTGATGGAGTAGCTCTGCAATATGACTCTCTCATTTGTTTTCCAGATGCCCAGAATGTCTATTGGGAGGAGACAGCGTGTTTGTTCAATTCTAGGTATTCGTTAGACTGGGATACCAGCATCTCTTTCTCTTCTGGTATACTTTAAATTGTCCATTTTCCACATCTTGGTCCTCAGTCTCTTGCTTTTCAAATCAAGAGTGAACAAGATTTTAGAATGATCAGAGATATTTCCTATTTCTATATTGCAGAGAAGAACATTCTGGAAAAGAGTAGATTGTACAAGGGAGTACTCATGAGGGTAGAACAAAAAATGGATATTCCCTGTCCGTAGGGAGTAAGATTCTCGAATACTTGGCAAGGAAATGATCAGCCATAATATATTTGAGAATGCCCCTATCATTTAACAGATTAGGAGGTCCTGTATCTGATCTGTTGCCAGATTCCAATTTCTGCCAATGATTACTGGTTGTCAGCAAAATTCAGTTAGAAATCTGTTGAGTTGTGAGAAGAAAGATGATTTAATGACATTGGGGGCATAGACTGGGCCTATTATTAATGGGTTGCTGTAGATATTCAATTTGGCAAACACATGCCTACACACTGCATCTATTCATGCCTTCTGCAGCATGATTGCAAGGGATTTGTGTTGAAGAATAGTCACCTAATTTTTCCTGTATGGATGGGATCCAGTGACAGAGGCGTTATCCTCCTATTGACAGCAAGAGGCAGAGATCTCTTTTCCTATCCTTTCTCCCTTATGTTTTTCAGACTCCAGTTGAGACAGATGGGTCTCCAGTATGAGAACTATGTTTGATTTTTGCCAGGCCAGAAAGCTTGAAATCTTTTATTTTTGGATGCAGGTCTTCAAGTCAGAGACGTTTAGAGACTGGATTGTAGAAAATCTGCTGAGGGACTTTCAAAAAGCGTTAGAATGAACGTTTGAAGTGAAGGTTCTATGGTACAATATTAAGTATGTGTACGATCTCGGTGTGAGATATTTAAATCAAAAGGCAGAGATGTGGTTGAATTGGTCACAGTGCATGTTGCTCCCACATTCTGTATGGCCGGTTTCACTTCTGCTGTTGCAATGGATGTACTTTGCTATGTTTGTAGGTCTACTATTGAAAAAGAAAAGAAATTAAAGAGGGTGTAGTTCCTCCCCTTCTTGCCATATTTGGTTGTTCTCTGGGCAACCGTTATGTTTTGAAAAGTGAGCTGGAATTAATTGCTGTCTCTTGAAGGGGTTTTTCTTGGGCATGATCATGAGTAGAGACCCTTGTCATCAAGTCTGGTTTATCCTCGCCAGTCATGGGCTGGCTCCGGAAGTTGTAGCAGGACATAGTGATTGTTCACATTCATTGATTATCCAGGTCTTACGGTCAAATAACTCCCTCGTTCTTCCATTTATAGTCACTAATATAACTTCCAGGTCCAGTAGACTGTATCGGAGTTCGATCTGTCTGAGAATCATCATTTTCCTCATTTTCTGGAACCCTATGCAAGCAAACATTAACCCTACATCTTCAATCCTCTTAATATGTTACTCTCTTTTGCAGATTCCATAGCTCAAATCAGTCCAGGGTGTTGTTCACCTTCTCCTCCAGTCCTATTTGTCTCTCTGTTCTGCTAAGCTGTATTCTAAACATTATCAGTTTACCAAAGAGATCTTGCATGTTATATGACGAGGGGAAGGATGGAGTTGATAACCTTATCTAGTCACCCAAAGATAGCGCCAACATATCTGCCATGGAATCTAGACTATAGCTCTCGCCATTTTATGGCATTATTTCATATGAATTTGCTTCCATTAAAAGATTTAAAAGCAAACTGCTCCTCCTCTGAGAAAATTAGGAAAGACTGTATTTTGTGTGATCTGGAGATTCAGGACCTCAACCATGATCTTTTTGTTTGTCCTGCACTATTGTCTTTGCTTCGCCAAATACTTCGGCCAATGTTTTTATTGAATAATGTTAAGTAGGTAGAGGTGTCATGACAATTCCTTTTGCATCCAAAGAATACAGCAATTTGTAAAAATATTTGTACATTTTTTAAAGGTTTTATACATCTATCTTCACTTGTTCCTCTGTAGCTGTCAAGATGGCAGCGGGTGCCTCTCAGCTTAGTATAGAATAATCCGCACCTAATGTTAATTAATTTTGGCTGATTTGTCATCAGAACTGTTTATTAAAGAAACTAGCATATACATTGGCTATTCCTGTCTTCTTCAAATTGTTTTAGCTACAAGCATTTAAATGTCTTAAAGGTTTTATGTACCTTTCTGAATGTGGATTCAGGTTTGCTACTACATCTGGGGGGGCGATCTCTCTTGGCTGCTTTTATGAAGTATGGCTTTCAGATCTTTGATGTTCTTTTTTTTGTCCTCATCCCTCCATTGTTTTCTTTCTGGTGCAGCTCTCATCTCCTGAAAGGAGGAGGTGGTCTGCCCACACACAACTATTGCTGTTTCATGGTGATCTCCCCCAGGCACAAAGAGAGAGAGAAGAGAACAGAGGAACCCAGCAGACATGGCTTAATCATTGGACCTGCTAATCCTTGTTGTTTTGGCTGACAAGTGCTCTACAGTAGTAATAGTTTACAAACAACAAGGGCAACCCTAGAAAAAGAACCTGTGGCAATATCATCTATATTTCAAACAGTGGTTCATGAGCTAAAATAACAAACTATAGAGCAATTGGTGTGAAAAAAGAAAGAAATTTTGCAGAAAAATGAACAACAGTGCAGGCTTAATTTAACAATAACCATGTACATAGATACTCTAAAAAATTGATGTTTAATATAAATTCAATAAGGCACAAAAGAGGAACAAAATAGTGAGGGCACTCATACAGTTACACAAACAATGATAACATTAGGAACATTGACAAGTGTAAACTGAACACAGCGTTGGCAGAGAAAAAACATAAAACAACAAATAACAAAATACACAATATAACAATTGTGTCCTCTCTTAATTAGGCCACACGTCAACGGCGTCAATGGAATTTCGACCCACAGGTACTTTAAGAGTCATCTATTTTGTTCCTCTTTTGTGTCTTATTGAATTTATAGTAAACATCAATTTTTGAGAGTATCTATGTACATGGTTATTGTATTGTGAAATTAAGCCAGCACTGCTTTTCCTTGTTCTGTACAATTTCTTTCTTTTTTCACAACAATTGCTCTGTAGTTTGCTATTTTAGCTCTTGATTCACAATAGTAATAGGCCTTTTAAACGCCACATAATTCTTTTAATTTAGTGCCGATGTTAATTAAAGACATATTGCAATCAACCACATCTTGTTGAGATTTATTTTACCGACTTTGAATAGCCTCAAGGAATACTAATTGTCTTGGTGACTTGTTTGTGCACATTTGTGCAGCTTCTTTGAATAGAGATGTGTTTACACATATGAGTTTATATGTATGAGTCAAATGTATGTAATATATATGAGAGCACCAGACCTCCTGGTGGTTCACTATTCATTAGCTTAACATGATCAAGTGAGTTTGAGCTATTCAAGTAGCATCTAATGACGATGGTCACATCATTCACTATTGGCTGTCCCAATCTAAAATGGCCCCTCTTAAGCCCCCAATATTCAGTATGCATGGTAAGTACAGAGAGTATATCTAATCAAAAGATACCGTTTATTCATCTGTTTATTTATTTGAAGCAGTATCCCTCAAGGGGAATATGCAGAGTCTGTGTGGTATCCGATCCAAATGAGAAGCGGCATACTTACCGTGCCTGTTGCACCAGCACCTCTCTGGTCTGCTTGGGATCCCCATGTGTCTACCTCAAGAAGGGATGTCTTCTAGACTCCAGTCATGAAAGTGAGTCACTCATTGGTGGTGGCAGCGTACAGTAGGTTTTAGGCCACTCTTCATGGCAATCCATCTACAGACTCTGTGGAGGTGGTCGGGTGCTCAAATTAGCATGCGCCCATCCGCAACAATTTTGCTGCATATTATTCATTGACTGTGGTTGTTTTTATTGCAGAATAGAGAGTGAATAGAGGGTGACCTGCACGGTGCTCTTCAGAAGGCAGCCATCTCTGTACACCCCGATGATTTTCCTCACAGTTGTGTAACAACAGTCCCCCTATGTGGGGCCCGAACTCCAGGGGGCCCAGCAACACACACCTGACCTGAGAGCTGCTGATTGGGTCTGGAGCGTGGGGGCTCTTCTCCATGTACTTTACAAGTGGGCTCCCTCATGTTTTGTTATGCAACTGTTTTCTGAGAGCTCACTTTGCAAAGCTAGTGGCATATTTATTAAATGCATTGTCCATGGGCCACACAATGGGGCGTAAGAGCAAGGCAACTCTTAAGTTAGACTCATCAAGCCATGCAAGGGTTCCTGTATAAAAACAATTCTGCTTAAAATACAGGCATCCTTGCACAATGGTGCAAGGGTACCTGCATTGGTGCTAAGCAGCACTTTGTGCAGCAGCATTAGGAAATGACAGGAATGCGCCATATAATGTTAAGTACAGCAGATTCCTGCCCTTTGGTACACTGTGTGATGTTTTAATAAATATGCCTAAAGTGTTCGCTGTACTTTTTGACCACCAAGTTCACTGAAACCCTAAAGATGCTAATATTAGCACTCCAAAAAGGTATTGGAGAAAAAAAATATTCTTGGACCACCTTCCACGCCAATATAATCTTGCTTAAAGATGCTAGAACAGGAATGGATCTTTTTTTGACATTTTATTAAAAAAGAAACATTTTCATCAAATAATTTTTCCCAGCTGTTGACTGTTACCCACCAATATATTCCCTGCACTGTGCAAAAATGAAAACGTATATACAGTGCTTATGTGTAGTTAGACTACAGCCCCTATGAGAATCTACTCAAAATTAGCATTGTCAAACTGGCAACATTCAGAAATAGATAAACAAAGAGAGGAGTACCATCATGGGAAGGTCAAAAATGAGTTTCCTAATGTGGTAGTAGATTGGCAAAAGGAAGGAATTTATCCTTTTGTTAAAAACCCCTCACTCACCAACCTAGTGGTGACATGCTTCATCATCGGGGTCCACCCTAGTGGCCTAGGAAGGAATTTATCCTTTTGTTAAAAACCCCTCACTCACCAACCTAGTGGTGACATGCTTCATCATCGGGGTCCACCCTAGTGGCCTAGCGTCACTAGGGTGTGCTACGACACCTGAGTTACAGTGGAGCAGGTTGTGAATGTAAGTGCATAAAAAAATGTTAAAAATTGTCCTGGTTTAACTTGATGGGAGAATACATTTTATTGACAAGTAACTGGACAATGTTAAAAAAGTGAGGCGAGATACTGTGAGGGTATATTAAGGCCAAGAGTATCTCTTATATGTGTGTTGGTCTGCATGTTTCAACCGTGATTGGGATATACCAGGTTTTCATCAGGACCGGTAAAGCAGGGAACTGGACGGTCTGTGCCCCCTAAAAGGCACACCCTATCCTCGTTCTCTGTGACCCAAAATAGCAAAATTCGCTAAATGGCGTAAAAAATACTCTGGCCGCAATGGGTGAGTCCAAAACAATGAAAAAGACCAGTGGGAAGAAAGAAGAAAACAGACATCAGTCAGACGTGAACTGTGTTACATGCCTGTTACGTAGTGCAGTGTCGTGTCTTTCGTATCTTCAGGCTTACTACCACTCTCATTAGAAGAAATACTGTGAATTTGCTAAGTGAAATTATCACCATGTGACATGACCCGTTGTGGGCAGGTTGTCAGGGTGGCGCACGCCTACATATCAAGAGGTGCATGCTAAGCGGCATTGTGATTGTTGCCGTTTCTCTATATTTATTCAGGCTTACGTCCTGATCATATTATTTAAGTGCAGTGGTATCACAATCTCGCCATTCATTTATGGTGGTCGCGAATCAGGATAAAAAGTGCGTAATTTATCTGTGGTAATACACTCGACGCACTCGGACTTACTTGACATATAACATAGACATATACAGACAAATGATGGTTGTAAGTGCATTCAGAAATACACTTCTTTGATTCCTTAACTTATCCTGAGCAGCACAATTGCAGAGCAAATTTATTGACAATTAATAAACCTTAATATTGTTTCTACGATCTTAATCTTGAAAATATATTATGAAGCTTTTTGTGCCAAAAATCATGCAGTTTGTTGATAAACTCTACAGGGAATTGTGTGAAAGAATTGTGAAATTCCGGCACTTTGAAAAACAGCAGAGCACAAACATAACCTTCGGGAATGCTTAACACATCTGTGTTCCAGTTGAATGAAATTCATGTCCAAGCTCACTTTTTACCAAATTTCAGGCTTTCCAAATGGATTATTCGAGTAATGTTTCAACAGTAGTTTACAATGGAAGACATACTTTTGCTCATTAAATGATGATTATTTAATTTAAATAGATTATCCTACCAGAGGATACAATTCATTGCTCATATAAACCTGTACAAATTAAGGAAGGAAACTTTTCACCTCAGATATTCAAATAGTTCACTCAATAAAAACGGTTACTGATCACAATAATAATATTGCTTGTTTTGCGGCAATCCATTTAATTGTAAGTTAAATAAACTGCAAATCATTAGCAAATTGAAAGTCAACCAGGGTCTAACTTTAAGTACTTTTATCATTGTCATTTGCATTGCATCTTTAGTAAGACATTTTCACACAAAAAATAATGCACGCAATTAATTAAATCAGCTTAGTGCTAATATGCATATGGCCTCATAGGAGTTAATCAGTCGCTTGCGCTGTTGCTCAATCATATTACAAGATCGGCGGATCATATGCTTTCTTATCTCCCAACACATGACTATCAAAAAACTACACTTCCCAGCAATTTCTGGGTCACAACTTACAGGTTGAGGAGAAGTGAAACCACCAATCATTCATGAGCTTTGTCTATATGTAGCAGTCACCAAGAAGTAACAACTTCTTTTCTTGCTGGTCAGCCATGAGTTCAGTACTCCACATCACTACTTTATGTGGTTTATTGTTAGAAACGTGTTTGAAATGTGTTTGGCACTGCATACCTGATAGGGCTCTGATTCCTTCAGTTGTGCTATTATTTTGCGCTGTTTCTATTTATTTAGATGCTATTGCTATTGTGGGCATAGTTTCTCCTTTTCTACTATTTGGGCTCCCACTACTGGCAAACTATATTTCATGCATTTATATTTTGTTTAAAGAAATTGCATGAATACTAGAAAGATCAGCATGCATTGATGTTGGAGAATAGATTCTACAGTGGAGCAATACACTAATTATAGGTCCCATGGCTGCCTACATGCATTTATTGATAGCCCCTGGGACACTTGTTCATGTCTTTTTGAGGAAGAATTTGCAAACACATTTGTATGTGGAGTGGTTAAAAAAATGTCCATATAGAAGTCAGATTATTTGTTGAGTAACATAAACAGATAAAATAAAATGTATAGCTCACGTGAGTGTGGCCGTTCTCATTTCTAAACCTTAGATTTCAATATATATGTTTGTATGAATACTATTGCAATTGGGTTTCCAGTAAATTTAATATAATGATGTCAATAGCATGACATTTTTTATACAATCGAGAACTTGAAGAGGAAGAATTGCTAACACATAACCTATATAACGAATTCACTAATGGGTTACAACGGTACACATGTGGCAGCTAGCAATACCATTGACCCTTCTATTTTCCCCAAATGAGAACGGGCTGATATTTCCCTTACAACAGACAACAACAGAAATCCTTTTCTCATGGTCAGCATCCCATGTTCTTCATTTCTGCAAATTTGTTGCTAAATATATTTATTCAAACTTATCAAGCAATTTCTGAGAATCATGGGTTCTTTACACTGTACAGAGTTTTTCAAATAGAGATGTTTTCTCCTTTTTAAAAAAAGGTTTTCTGCGAGGCCAATTGATTCATGTGTTGAAGAATCAAAACTCATATAGATTATAGGAAAACTTCTTTTCAAGGGAGCCATAGAAGAGTGTGTACTCCATTCTAAGGGATTTTCTTTCCAAATGTGATCATAAAATGATAAAACAGAAAAAAGAATACTCTCTTCAAAATGGAGGTGATTATTCATATCAGGGATGTTATTTTTGCCATAGAATGGATGGTGAAGCTTGACTGTAAGGACTCCTACCTCTGTGATTACATTTGTTGGAAACACAGGAAGTTCCTTTAATTTCAGGTTTACCAATCTAAACAGCCGCCCTTTGATTTTGTCTTCTGCTCCATACTTCTTTCTTTGCAGAATCCTAATACTTATACTTATTGTAATAGTTTATATTATAGAACTTCCTGAGTTCAAAATAGGTTTTATCTTTGTTGTTGTATTTTTTTAAATCATGGAATTCTGAATTTTGCTGGACTGGGAGAACACAAAAGAAGTAAATTCATACATATTACTCAATAATTTTTTGTATTTAAAATAAATATGAAACTCCTTAGAAATTTGATAGATAACAGAATTTACAGTATTTCTTTCCCTTTTGTAATATTGTGGATGTTATATTGTAAGCCTTATATTTGTAAGCTGAAACCCTTCATACATTTGACAATTATTATTATTATTTGATAACTCATCATAAATAAATAATCATGATGTCACACATTCATAAATTTCTCGGGCAACTGTCCAGAATAGTCGGGCTTTTGGCACTGTCTATTTAAGATACGTTTTAGTTACCCCTTCATTACCAAAACACAGTGATATCTCAAGATCAGATGTCCATGGAAGGGTTACTTCTTAAAGTCAACGTACCTTTAGACAAGGAAGATACTCGAAAACAGATGACATGGTGGTAAGACCAGTTAGTTATTTGGAATGGTTGTACAATATTCATCTGATCACGAGAGCTTATCTTAGTCCCATGCCAGTCTGCGACGATGAGGTCCTTAACGTATTCAGTACCCAACTGGTAGACATACTGTGTAAATGAATTGTCAATGCGTATCTATTAATTAGACCTTTTGCAGGCTCCATTTTTATTGAATTTTATCATGGACAAGGCACATTTCACATTTGCAGATGAATAACATTTCTACAGTCCAAAACACAAACCATCTAGGAGGTGCCAAGTCCTAACCACTAGCGGGGTTGGCAAAGGCATTTTGGGAGTTCTGTCACAATCAACAAATTACAGTTAGGGTAGAATTTCTTACTGGCATTCTCGTGGTGGCAGGTTGACAGTCAATGTTCTTTCATGATAGGACACTGCATTCGGTAGTGTTTCAAACACTGAATAATCACTGGTGCCTCTTACCAATAGACCTTTGTCTCATATTTAAAGCCACAACTGTGTAACTTTTACAGTCGCCTCTTGCCATAGTTATGTTTTTGCACTTTTCATCCGTTTGTTATGATTGCCAGGTGTCTGCCTCCGATTCTCAGACAGAAGGCCTGCTTGGTTCTAATTTCTCCACTCTTGATACCAGAGTTGGTTCTGATTTCTTCGCACAGTGGCCATGTATAATCCTAGTATATATGATGGAACAACGCATGCCATTACCACAAATGCCTTACAAAACGGTCTTGACCACGCATCAGTCTTTACAATGCAAACATTTTACCCACATATATACCTTTACCATGCATACCTTTACAACGCAAATGTAAGTATTTCACAGGTAAATATGAAAGCCTTTATATATACATAAATATATAGATATATCTATGCATACATATTACCTACTGGCGGTTGCAATATCTTTGTCGCCGTTTTGACGAATTTTCGTGAAATTTTCAAAACTAGTGGTCCCCTTACTTCTGCTGCTGTGTTCAAAGTTTCAGGGTGATTTGTCAAGCAGGGGTCGAAATAAATGGGGGTCCCAAAATGTTTTTTCTCCATGTTAATTTCCATAGGAAACTGTTGGCTCAGCTACAGCCCGAACTCCTGAACAGAATTAGACCAAATTTGGCAGAAAGGTAGCTCTTGGTTCAGAGTGCAGTCTTTTTGTTAAATAGTGCAAATCTGTTCTGTAGTTCCTGAGAAATGTAAACATTTCTCAGATATACAAATTTGGCCATGTAGGATCTGCAAAACCGCCCTGATCTCTGGCCTGAGATCTGATTGGCTGCCAACACTTCAAACCAGCAAGTGTTGGCAGCCATCTTGTGGCTTTATTGAACTGGGTCACAAGAAAAAAGGTCTAAAAACGTTAAAAATTTAGAAAAGTGGGCAGGGTAGAAACACTTTGACCCCTTATTAGGGGGTCTCATTGGAACCACCTGGCCAAAAAAAAGCATTTAAAAAAAATATTTCGGCAAGTTTCGCGTTGGATCTGCACATCTGGCCAAAAGGTTTTTTTTAAAATGAAGCACGGACTGCAGTACTTTATTTTCTTTAAAACCCCAGGTGGGCCAGGTCCCAGGGAAAATTATTACAATAGATGTGGGGGCCGGCATGGGTCCCCACAGCCCGGGGACCACCACCTCCCCCTTGCTATATATATGTAATGCGGGGGCCACACGTGCCCCCCACAGCCACGGGGACCGCCATCTCCCCAGGGTTTTATTTGTTTAATAAATGCAAGCCCCCCACAGCCCCGGGGACGCCACCTCCCTGGGGCTAATTATATGAAATGCAGGGGGCCACGCTGCCCCCCCCTCAGCCCTGGAGACCGCCACCTCAGCGAGGCTAAGTTCAAAAGATGTGTGGGGGTCCTCCAGCCACCTTATGGAGCCGCAGGTACTGCCACCTCTCCGGGCCTCATTTAATGTAATGCAGGGGGCCACTCGGCCCCCCACAGCCCCAGGGACCGCCACCTCATGGTGCTACCATGTAGATGGAGGGGGCCATATGTCCCCCCTCCAGGGGCCTGCCATGGCTCCAGAGGCCGCCACCCCCCAGGGCCAGCTCCAGCAAAGTACTGTGGTGCCCACACCAGGGACAGTGCAGTTTAATTTGGCATGGCAGGGGCACTGCTCCCACCATGCCATGGCAAACTCTGCTTCGCTCCATGGAAGAGAGAGTATTGAAATGTCTAATTCTAAAATGCCAGCTGATTGTGCTGTCAGTTGTTGAAGAACCGTTGGGGAGTTGACACGCTGTGTGACACTGCGCTGTCCTCCAGTTTCTGGTGTGCTTCTAGAAGAATAAACCGTACACATCTTTACCTGCGTTGAGTATTCTTCACAAGAATGGCTACGATTACAGCACACCAACGAATCTGCGCGTAATGAGGCAGCCTGCCTCTTACCTTATCTCCATTTGTCGTCAAGCATCTCTCAATGGTCTCTGAGGTACCTGATTATATGTGCCCTCCGCAAGCTGGAGCGGTTGTTCCGGATTGACCTTTTGGGCTTACTCGTGAGGTAACTTTTACATTCAGCGTAGTGCTTCTCCACTGACGCTGTAGCCGCGCATTCCACGCTACACAAGGCACTTCCCTGAAGAGACTTCTTGCTCTGTACAGTGCACACCCCAAACTTCTACAGTGCCAACCATTTGGTAACCCTTGCCTCCGGCGCTGTTCTACCCCAGCGGCGTCCTTGCCACGCTTGCTGCGCGTCATCCCGGCACATTCCTCAAGTCTTGCTTTGAGTTGTTTAATGCGCACCATGTATGTCACAGCCACGCAAGCTGCGTTCCAAGGGTGCATCACACTTCGGCAGCTCCCACGTCAATTTCATGAGGAAGGACCTTCATTCCCAATGCCACCTCGTGGTTACGTCAGTAAACGCTCTCTCGAGCATACCTCCGTCAACCCACCATTTTAAATGAATTTTCTTTTTTGTTCTGCCTCTAATCGCAGCACATTGATGGATTAACACGCTTATAATAAGCTCCTCACCCCATTCTTGGGCGGTGCTGTACATTTCTCTCAGCTTTCATTTTCCAGCATGATCTGTCTAGGTAAGCCACCAACCTATCTAGGTGAATCCACACCGAAGCTGATTTAAAGGTATTGTTTGTTCTCTACTGGTTTTTCCCTTTTATCAACAGTCATGGGCAGGGTGGACAGCTACTTTTAAGCATCACATAGGGGGTATTACCTTCCAATTTAATATTTAATAATGTGTACAACTATTGGTGATACCTGGTGGTTGTCTTAAATGTTCTCCACTGTTCAACCACATGGTTACCATGGCTTCAGGTAATGTGTATCATTTATCATCACCACAAGCATTTTTACCTGCTGCTGGAGAACCTGTATTAAAATGGGAGGTGTGAGGTGAATATATCACTAATTATATTTCTACATTTGATAATGAGGAGGAAGACTTAACCCCTGGAAAGAAAAATAAAATGTTACTGCATTGCTTAGGAGCTGGTGGGCTCAAAGTGTATAATTGCATTAATAAAAAAATCTGTACAAGAGATCAGGGGGATGTATAGATGAATGCATCGGAAGATTTAGACAATTATTACAAACCCACAGTTTGCGTTGCAGTAGATAGGTACAAATCCTACCACCGGAAACAAGGCAAGGAAGAATCAATAGAGGATTACGTTGCTGTTCTTAAGAATTTGGCTCTTACATGCCGTTTTGGGGTACTACACGACGAATTTATTAGAGATCAGATCGTCATGTTCGCTGCTAATCCAGCCATCCAGGACTAACTATGGGCTAAAGGGGAAAAACCCCTCCAAGAAGTAATTGACATAGTTAAAAGGACTGAGTTAACTAGTAGGTGTGTTAAAAAGCGGTAATGGCTGAAAGCAAAGTAAAGCAGGATGAACCATCTACAGTGCTAAAATAAGTGGAGTGAAATCTCGCCCTCAGACGGCGTTCACCCATAAGAATAAAAATACGTATGAGTCTGATCACGAAAATAGCTCTAGGAGTTCATCATAAAGAAAGTGCTACAGATGTGGTAGTACGAAACATGTAGCCAATGACAAAAGGTGTCCTGCACGCTCACAAAAGTGTACCAAGTATTTCATGAAGGTTTGCAAAAAAAGCTAACAATAGAGTCACATTAATTGTGCAGAATGAGGAGTATGATTCTGAGTCTTCTAATGACTCTGACATTAACACGTATGTTCTTAATGTGGTTGGCATGCAAGTACTTAACTTAGAGACAGGTGACAAGAAAAGAAAGAAACCCATATGCAATATTTAATATTGTGGTGTTGACATAGAAATTGTGGCTGATTCAGGATCGCCATAAACTATTGTTAATAAAGAGGTGTGGGATGAGAAATTCATGCATACTTTGGCTCATGACTTAACCCGGACGGATGTGTCTCTAAAAACGTTCACATGTGAACCAATTGAAATGTTGGGTTACAGAAAGTTGAAATTTGTTTTTAAAAATAGAGAAATCATAAGCAAATTGTATGTTTCTGCCACTCGTCCCTCAGTGTTGGTGTGGAGGGATCAAGTAAAGTTAGATATCACTCTAAATCCCAACAGCCCTGAACCAGTTCTACTTACACAGGCAGAAGATAACCCAGGAATGGTCATGTACAAGAAATTCCCCAAGGTTTTTAACTAAAGCATTGGGAAACTAAAAGGGTTTAAACACAGAATACAGCTCAAAACAAATCAAAGCCATGTATACACAAGGTGAGAAACATAAAGAAGAAGTTAGATTACAACTAGAAGCGTTACACAAAGCAGCAGTCATAGAAACTACTGAATCCTCTGAGTGGGTTGCGCCATTGGTCGTGGCAAGGAAAGCCAATGGAAAGTTGAGAATATGCATCTACTTGCGCGACCTCAATCAGAGCATCCAGGTGGACCAACATCCCCTACCCAAGATCAATGAGATGTTGGCACATACAAAAACATACTGTGGTTCTCCATCATTGACCTCACTGCAGCTTGCCATCAGGTATCCCTACACCCAGAAAGCAGAAACTTAACAACTTTTATAACACCTTTCGGTTGTTACAGATTTCAAAGAGTTCCATTTGGGTTAGTGTCAGCAGCTGCAATGTCTCAAAGACTTATGCTTTTTATATTCAAGGGCTTTGAGAACCGGCTCATCTTTCAGGATGATATTTTGGTTATGGGTAAAAGCAAAGAGGAGCACAACCAAAATTTGTGTAAAGTATTGTGCATATTGCAAGAAAAAGGTTTGACAGCTGAATACAACAAATGTAAATTTGCACAAAAACAAGTGACATACTTGGGCCATGAAATCACACAAGTGGGTATTCTATTCCAAATTTGTGAAGAACTGTTCCACCAAAACGTACGATATCAGACAGCTGTTAAAACTTAAGAGCAAATTTGAATGGACCCCTGAGTGCCAAAAAAGTTTTCTCTCTCTTAAAGAGTATATTTGCAATGCCCCTGCCTTACAAGGTTTTGATCCCAATCTACCCAGTATAGTCACTATAGATGCCAGTGGACAGGGCATAGATGTGTTACTCACCCAGAAGAACATGTTGGGTAGTGAGGACACCATTGTATTTGCCTCAAGCTCTTTAACTCCTACTGAGGAGAAATACTCTGTAATTGAGCATGAGGCTCTTGCATGTGCGTGGGGTCTGGAGCACTTATGCCAATTTGTTTGGGGCAAGAAAGTCTTATTATGAAGCGATCACAAGCCACTTACTAAGGTGTAACCACTAAAGGGCTGAATGCAGCTTCACCCAGATGGGCTTGCATGTCGGTGAGATTATTGGATTTCAATTACGATGTGCAGTACGTACCTGGTACTAAGAATGTTGTTGCGGACTTCCTTCATTGATTGCCCCTCCCAATGTGTGAATGTGTAGAAGACATGGGGGAGGAGTTTTGTGTTGCCAATATCATTGAAGAGTTCCCTATGATTTCAAAAGATGAGTGGATGAAGTCAGAAGATGATTTCGACGTGTTGTAAGAGTTAGGTAAAATGATACTTGGTGGGTGACCTGAAAAAAAAGAGGCCCGTAAAGAACTCAGAACGTTTTGGGAACTGAGACATGAGCTGTCATTAGAAGGAGGTTTAGATTTAAGATAAGGAAAAGTGGTACCTCCTGACTCCTTAAGAACTAGAACCTTAGAGATTTGCCATGAAGGTCATTTAGGAATCAACAAAATGAAATGCTGAGTCAAGCTGTGGTATTGGTGGCCTGGATATGACATAGTGATTGAAGTGAAGGTGAGGGATTGTAACCAATGAGCGAACTCTGATAAGTCACAGGTGTCTTTCAGGCCCATGTTACACCAATTGTCTAGCCCAAGTGTACCCTAGGAGAGAATAGGCATTGACATAATGGGACCCATAAGAGAACAAGATGAACAAGTGTACATCGTTGTAGTGGTGGATTATTTCTCTAAATGGCCCGAAGTGGAAATATCCCACAAAACTGACTCAGGTAGTATCATCAAATTCCTCGACATCATTTTCACTAGGGAGGGTTTACCCAGGTACATCCTCAGTAACAAAGGACCTCAGTTTTTTTCTGAAAACTTTAAAACGTACCTTGAAAGGAATGGTACTGTGTACAAAACTACCTCTGTTCACCATCCTGCTAGAAACAGTGCAGTAGAATGGTTCATCTGTGTTATCAAAGGAATAGAGCAGTTAGCCAACAATCAGGGTTTAACCTGGAAAAATGAATTGTTTAAAATGGGGAGGGCTTACAGAGCACAGGCTCTGGCCCTTTTGTTTTAATAATAGGAAGAACGCCTATGTCTAAATACATTATTGGGTGGCTGGAGACAGACAAAAGGGCTGTGTGGTCTCCTGAGACAGTGAAGGAGAATTTGTTATGTTCACAGGAAGTTGACAAAGAACTTCACGATGCGAAACACAAATGCAGACCAGTGACCCTTGAAGTGGGTGATATTGTTAGAGTCAAACATAGGGGGTTCATTGAGAAAGGGCAGAGTCGCTAAACCCAGCCACTAGAGGTAAAGAAAATATTTTGCAATTCTGCTTTGCTAAGTGACGACAACGTCTGGCATTTTTCTGCACTCTCTGTCGGTAAGAGAAAGTATGTTGAAGTTTCTGACCAAAGTAGTGTACACTTACCTCCATATCAAGAAGAGAATTGTGAACCTGAAAAGCTTAGTGTGGCAAGAATGTATGACTATGATTCTGACATTGACAATAGTTGTGAGGGTGACCAACCCTAAGATGCTGGGGGTAAACCAAGAACAGTGTACAGCAAGCAATACCACCGATCAACGGGTGGTTCAGGGGCAAACTCTCACTAGTCAACCTGATACATGTGACACCTCTTCGGACCATCGGACCAGTGGGGAAAACAGTATGACTAGGTTGGGTTGTGTAAGAACTAAACCCAACTGGTTTAAGAATTTTGAATGCTATTAGCTATTGCTGTATTCTGCATGCTTTTTACCCACCCATTATTCCCTTAGTAAGTATTTAAACGCATTGCATATTGTTGTCTTGCATTTTTCCCCCTCCCCTTCCTTCCTTCCCTTTTTCCTTCCCATAGGAAGGAGATGGGTTAGACTGTAAATCTCCCCTCCACTCCTCTAGGCATCCGTAGCCAGCTCACGCTCCCACCTGTATTGTGACCAATCAGCTGGCCTTGTAGAATTCCACCTGATTGTGCTGTCAGTTGTTGAAGAACCATTTGGGGAGTTGACACACTGTGTGCCACTGCGCTGTCCTCCCGTTTCTGGTGTACTGTTACTTCTAGAAGAATAAACCCTACTCATCTTTACCTGCGTTGAGTATTTGTTCACAAGAAAGACCAACGTGCAAGCACAAACCAGAAAACATGAAATGTTTATTCTTCGTAGCAGAAAACCAAAGGATTGGTACTTTATGCACACTTACCGGACCGCTTCAATTGACCAGAGTTTTCCTCAGAGATCCAAAATAATAGGCAGTGAGGAAGAATCCAGAAGATCCTTTTTTCTCGTTGCCGACTCATGCATAGTGCCTGTACATCAGGAAACTCGCAAGTGTTCAAGGAACTTGCAGTGTTCTTGGTTGTTGATTCCATTCTGATAGCTTTGGAACAGTGCTATCATACGATAATCTTATCCTCTACTGCAATACCTTATGTCTGGCAGTATACATATGTGTTTTTGCGGTACAGGCTGATGCGCTGTGACACTGTTTGGGGCTTACTGGAGCTAACAGGTCGGCCTATTGGTGCATAAAGACTCCCAGAAGTGATGGGAACTTCATCCCCAAACCAAGAGCGCACCAGGAAGTGCATGTGCAGAGTGATAGACAAAGGGGGCATGGCCTGCTGTCAGAACTCAGTAATCCTTCTGTGTGGGACTTACTGCAGGTAATAGGAAGGGTCGTTGGTTCCCGAGGAAATCCTTGGGGGCCAACTATCCCTCCTGTTACCTTCAGTAAGTACCAGACAGTGGGACTGCTAAGAGGTCATCGGAGGCCATGCCCCCTTTGCCCACCACTCTGCAAATGCACCTCCATCGCACCACTGGTTGGGTTTTGAAGTCCACTTTACTCCAGAGGGACCTTTGGGGACAAGAAGCCCTCCTGGTACCTCCTGTAAGTCCTACACAATGTAATTCCAGAGAGCTGGTTAGATGCCCAGACCCCTTTCTCCACCACTCTGCAAATGTGACTACTAATTAAAAAAAACCTTAGAAATTCACTGAAAAAGACCACAGGTTTCAGGGACGTTTTAGTTAGAAATTAGCATTTAAAAAACCTTAGATATTCACAGACAAAAACATAGGTTACAGGGACATTATAGCTAGGCTGACATTTCACTCATACAAAACCAGAAAAATTCAACCGTTATAGTTAGCTGAGTTAACTATAACTAGAACCCCCGCAATCTCAAATGACATCTCTGATGCACTCACTCACACCCATATAGAATCTTTTATACACCCAATGCCACTCCCACACAACCATTCACAAACCCACTCACAGAACCCTACCAGTACTTACACACCCACTCGGAGATTCTTTGATCTATACACACATCAACTCGCTCACCCATACAGCGACTCATAGACCCACTCACTCACTACTACAGTCATTGACATCCACTCATACTGAGCGAGTTACCAATAGAACCACTCACACACTTAGACACTCACCCATACAATCAATCATACAGCCACTTACTCACCCAGTTACACACTCACCCACTTACTTAATCATACACATAGTAACACATACTCACTCAGCTATACAGTCACTAAAAGAAGCATGCACTCATCTATATAGCCACTCTCACATTTACTCAATCATGCATACAGTTACTCATACACCCCATCACTCACATATACTGCCTTTCACATACCCAGTTACTAACCCATACTGACGCATGCACTCAATCACCGACACAGCCATACATACAGACACTCACTCACCCATACAACTTCTCACACGCACAACAGTACCTCAAACCGCACCTGACTTACCCAAATACTGATCCATACAGGCAGTCACACACCTATTCACCCACAAACACAGACACCCAGACAACCATAGACAAGGTCAGACAACCAAGCAATCACCTATATAGCCATTCAATTACCTACTAACACACTCATACACCTACTTAGACATTAACTGACAGATAGATACACACATTCACTCAACCAGTCACTCATCCATATGTTCCCTGAGACACCTAATCACTCGCTTATACAGTCATACACCCATTGAGTCATCCATACAGTCACTCATACACCCACTGATTCACCAATACACCTTGGTATATATATTTAACACTCATAAACCTTTAAAAAAACAGTGACTGGATGATGTCATCACTGATGTCATAAGTGATGTCATTTGAATTGTCATCAGTGATGTCACTGACCATGTCATGAGTAATATAATATGTGAGGTCATAACTAGTGCATTGCGGGGGCGCAAGTTGTAGTTAGCTCAGCTAACTATTACGGTTGAATTTTTATGGTTTTGCATGAGTGAAATGTCAGCCTGACTATAAAGTCTGACATCTTTGGTTTTTCCCGTGAATATCTAAGGTTTTTTAAATGCTAATTTTTAACTACAACATCCCTGAAACCTGCTTTTTTTCCAATGAATATATATATATTTACAGACATATATATGTACATAAATTACCTACTGCGGTAGTAGGTATATATAGTTGGGACCTAGTTTCCATAGGAAATCCACAACATTCTATTGGGAATAACTTTGGCGCCGGTTAATGAATGTACGCGATTTTCTCAAAGAAGATGGCCCGTTACGCTCTGCTCCTTCCCTGAAAGTTTTGGGGGGATTCGTGAAGCGGGGGCCGAGAAAAAAGGGGGGTCCCAAAACGTGTTTTCCCCCTGCAATTTTCCATAGGACATCTAGACAAGGCTACAGCCCGAACCAATGAACAGAATTACACCAAACTTGACAAAATGGTAGGGCCTGGTACGCAGTACGCCCTTTTGGTAAAATGTTGTAAATCCCTCCAGTAGTTGTTGAGAAAATCGGATTTTAAAAAGATATATATCTATAGGCATTGCATCGTGCGTGCACTGTAAGCTTACTGTACTCTGTACCTTTCCGAGTACGAGCTGCATGATGATTGGCTGCCACTGTCTGTCAACACTCCAAAACAGAAATTGTTGGCAGCCATCTTGTGCCTCGGTAGACTGAGGCCGGGAAAGCAGAAAAACAAATGTGTAGAACTCAAAAAGGGGGCAGGGTAGAAGTACCCTGACCCCCTAGGCCTGCTCAGGGGGTCCCACAAGGACTTCCCAGGCCAAAAACAAATATTTATTTTTTTGGAAAAATCGCGGGGGTGCGCGCATCCCGCGATTTTCCCCCCCTAAAAAATTGGGGGGGGCTGGGGGATCCTTGTGGGACCCCCTGAGCAGGTCTAGGTGGTCAGGGTGCTTCTACCCTGCCCCCTTTGGTTTTTCTTTGTTCGCCCTTCCATCACCCCCTTTGGTTTTTCTTTGTTCGCCCCTCCATCACCCCCTTTGGTTTTTCTTTGTTCGCCCCTCCATCACCCCCTTTGGTTTTTCTTTGTTCGCCCTTGTCTGAACTGGGGTGGCGGAGTGAGCTAAAGAACGGTGATGGATTAAACCCAGATCAGTTGACTGGGGTGAGTGTTTGTATTGTCAACGCTCCATCCATCACCCCCTTTGGTTTTTCTTTGTTCGCCCTAAGTTGGCAGGGTATGCTCAGATGTGAGTCCTTTGCTCACTTTGCCACTGGATTCAAGCAAGCCCGGCTGAACACGGCTGGAATGCCAGAAACCGGTCCTAAGAAGCTTGATTCCGGTCCAGGGAAGACATGGCTTGGCAGTTCGGGCTGGACTGTTCCCATGAGGCCAGGGTCAGACTGATTTGCATATGGCCATGTCTGAACTGGGGTGGCGGAGTGAGCTAAAGAACGGTGATGGATTAAACCCAGATCAGTTGACTGGGAGTGAGTGTTTGTATTGTCAACGCTCCGTCCATCACCCCCATTGGTTTTTCTTTAGGCCACTGTGATAAACATTAGGGGTGTGTTCAATTGTATTTTTATGCACTGTTTACTTGTACCAGTCATTATGCAAAAGATAAGCATTACACAAAAATACCATTGGCTGGTAACTCGAATGAAAATTGTTTTGAAAAGAGAATGTCTCAGGGAGAATATTTCCACTTGCACCACTCTCCTGGTCATAAAAATGACGCAAAGTTTGCACTATGCAAAATATGAAAAAATCGGCACAATTCATGTAACCTAAAGTTCTGAAATTACATCCACATAACGGAAATGTTGCATGAGCCTAGTAATATATAAAAAATGAATGCCTTGCCTGTAACCCCATGAACACATGCCATAGGTTAGTAGACGATGTGTAAATTCTTTACCAACAAAGTTGTGCACTTGCTATAACAAATATGTAAGGTGAAGAAATGCTGCACTAAATAATGCAAGGTGTGAAGTGAGTTTTGTAGAGGGGGACATAGCGTTTGGTCCTGCACCCTAGATGTGCTGTGTTCTTAAAAGTACAACATTTCACCAGGTGCTTCTGTTTCCATAATTATCGTTTGGAATTACTTGGAAGAAGTGGGTCTGACCATCAAAACACTGACAATATGAGATTTACATTAGTATTTTCTTTTAGGAAAGTTCATGAGTGTTCTAACTCTTTCAACTATCAGTAATATGCTTGTCTGTTTTTCCTATCAAAGCAATGAGCATACAACATACCACAATGACATAAAGAAGTCAAGACAGAGTGGGGTGAAGGGGATTTCCGGTCAGTGAGTCAGACATACTTTGCTGACATAGGTGAGTGAACAGTAAGGATACCATAGTGCTGTAGAGTGTTTCGTGTGGTAAACACATGGTTCTCGCCATTCAACATAAGATTTTATCATACAGATGGAGAATTGCATATTGTGTTCACATTTCTAATGTCAGGCATGAATGGTGGGACTTGGAAAAGTTGAAACGAAAGCATTTCAAACTCGGGCAGACAGCAAATGCCGCTAGCGTATCAAAAATACACCAATTCCATCCAAATGTAATCCTTTTATTGTAGATAATCCAAAATATTCTCTCAATTTTCCTTATTACATGGTAGACAAGAAAAGTATGCATAGCATCTACACGGCAGCTGTGTGTAAGCCTCTTACTGTCTCATGCCCCATACTTTAAACATATCATTAGTGGTTCTTCTTTATCCCAATGCATTTCGGGCTTGTATTATAGGTCTTCTTCAGGGGTTCACTAAAAGTTTAAAGTAACATGACCGTTAGGTTCTGTCATGGCCCAACCATATGTTCGACATTGCGTCATTACATTATTATGGTCCACTGATTAACATTTTCCAACTATGCGCTATGTAAAGCACTACAACCTTTCACTTAAACAAAAATTTCCCCACGTTTCACTAGCTCATTTTACAACAATGTGGTTAGAGCACATATTGTCACACTATTATTCCCCGTACGTCTGTATTAATTATTTAAAACCATTACGTGCACGTGCAACAAACTACTTATACAATTATATCGCTATTCCTTCATACCTTTAATCACAGTCATTGAGGTCTCCCATTTTAAAAAAATACGACATTACTCTATCTTCTAGCATTCTCGTTTTTAACTAGTACTTATCGGAGCTCCTCCCCGTAATGTTAACCAATAGAAATACCCGGGCTGATAAAACTAGCTCCTAATTCAACTACTGTTCCCATAATGCAGTGTGTCAGCTATATTAATCCCGTGGGTATTCACAGCAAATTGTTCACAAAAGTTTGTCACACGTTGGACTTTGGAGTGTAACAATTAAGTTTTGTGACTGTAAAATACATCCTGTGATATTTATGCATCAGATCTTTAACTGTGATATTTTGATCGACATAGGATATATACAATCTAGGGAGGACAGCGTACACGAATGAAACACTTATAACAAGGTTTAAGGCAAATAAGAACGTCCAACAAATTTTTGTGAACAATTTGCTGTGAATACCCACAGGATAAATATAGTTGACACACTCCATTATGCAGCATAGCACATGCTTCCCAAATTTAAAGAAGTGCATCATTCTGACTACATTTTTTACTACAAATGGCTTCAACATGTATTATGAGAGTTGATTCAGGCGGTTTGGCACGACTGCTAGTCAATACTGACATGGCAGAATTCTTGTCACTCACTATTCTGATTCCTGGAGCGAAACCACAGTGGAGGTTCACTTTCAAAAACGAGATTAAATATACCCTCTAAGTACGGGAAGCTTTTTTTCCTTCATGTGGAGATACTTCAAATATTTTTTCCAGGTCTGCTTTGGTTTCAGGCCCAGAAAGAAGAACTTCAGCTGAACTATGGGATGGGTGATCCTTAATTGGTCTCTGTTAGACCTGTTATCCTTAGGGTGGTCTTCCCCCAACATTCTGCCTCTTTCCCTCCACCTTTTACTGTATCTTTTTGTTGACCTTAGGACTCTGAGCACTTTACCACTGCTGACCAGTGCTGAAGTGCATCTGCTTCTCCACTAAACATGGTGACATTTAGTTTACTTGTAAGTCCCTTGTAAAGTGGTATACCATATACTCAGGGCATGTAATCTAAATGCTATTGTGGGCCTGAATCACTGGTTGTGCCACCCACACAAGTAGCCTGTCAAACCTGTCTCTGGCCAGCCATTGCAGTGCCTGTGAGTGCAGTTTGAGGCCACTTCGGCTAGGCATTTAAAACCACTTGCCACTCTTAAACTCCCCTTTTATTACACATAAGTCACTTCTAATATAGACCCTAAGTGAGCATAAGGGCAGAGTGCGGTATAACTAAAAGGCAGGACGTGTACTTTTAACCCCTTGGCTGCTGGGACTATTCCCCTGCTGTGCTGGGGGGAAGGGGGCGCGCACAGCGCCCCCATGCTCATGACTAGCTCAGCTCGTCATGAGCCATGGTGCTCCAGTGCTCATGACGAGCTGAGCTCTTCAGGGCCATGCCTGTTTAATGGAATGCTCAGCACAGCAGGGTAATTAGCCCAGCATGCGAGCGTTCCACGGGCCATGACGAGCTGAGCTAATCATGAGCACCTGTGCACCGTGGCTCATGACGAGCTGAGCTCGTCATGGGCATGGGAGGAGTTAAGATTTACATGTCCAGGTAGTGACAAACGACTAAATACATTTTTCACTGCTATGAGGCCCACTCCTCTCAGAAGTTACAATTGGGAATTCCTTAAAACATTTTTTAAGTGTAGCGTGAAAGGGGTCCTTATTTTCAAGGCAGCGTCAATAAATAAACAAGGCGAAGCCCCTATCGCCACAGGAACGTTGTTAAAAGTGACATTCCTGTGGCGAAAGAGGCTTGTAAATATGCTCCATAATTTTTGTAAAATTAAAAGGTCTTGGCTAACAACAGACCTTAAATGAAAATTTTCACTAACATGCTAGTGACTAAAATAGTAGTGTGAGTGGTTTAAGAGCAGCCAGATGTGCGAACAACTCTCACAAGAGAACCTTATTTTTATACATACCATCCTCCAATTCACTGAAAAAACCATTGGTTATAGACCATATATAGTTAGGGATTAGCATTTTCAAAACCTTAATTTACTCGCACAAAACCATAGAAATTCGCATATATAGTTAGTTGCAATAACTATATATCGCGCACCCGCAATCCACTGCTGATGATGTCACATATTACATCATTCATGACATGGTCAGTGACATCACTGATGACATCACTGATGACATCTCAAATGACATCACTGATGACATCTCAAATGACATCACTGATGACAACATCCAGTGACTGTATGTTTCTGTAAAGTTAAAATATGTTTTACATATTGAAGAATGAGTGGATGTATAAGTGTCTGGATGAAGGATTTAGTAGGTGCATGACTGACTGTATGAGAGAATGATTAAATGTGTCTCACTGAGTGCATGGGTTAGTGACTAAACTGTCTTAATTTGTGCATCATTATATCTGTTGTTCTGTAAACTGCTGCATGTGTTGATCAGTAACTATATGAGTAAGTATATGGGTTATTGATTGGTTGCCCAAGTATTTGTATGGGAGAGTGAGTGTGTGTGTGGGGGTGGCTGGGAGGTGTGTGACTCTGTGCATAGATGTGTGAGCAGTTGATTCACTAGATGTATGGGTTCAAAGTGCATATGGAAACAGCTGTATGGGCGGTTGACTGTCTGCATGAGTGTATTGGTGAGTGATTGGATTTCTCAGTGCTACATGTCAAAGTAAATACAAATGTAAAACACAGTACATGTAAGAGTTGACATACATAAATAACTGTGCATAGGAGCCAGTGAATGTGTGAGTGGCTGTATGGATCATTGTGAACTTGTATCAGTGATTGTATAAGACAGTAAATATGTGTTAGTATATGTTTGATTAAGTAAAGTGTGTATAACTGTATAGTTGAGGAAATGGAGGTGTGATTGATTCTTTGCATGACTCACTAGGTGTGTGAGTAACTCCATGGATGAGTGACAGTCTGTGAGTGTCTGTTCACACTGATTGCATCTAAGGTTATATTAGAGTCTGAAGAGGTTCATCGTATTAGCACATGAATGATATCATCAGTGATGTGATCAGTAATGTCAAATGAGATGTTATCAGTGATTTCATCAGTGATGTCATTTGAGATGTCATCAGTGATGTCATTTGAGATGTCATCAGTGATGTCATTTGAGATGTCATCAGTGATGTCATCAGTGATGTCACTGACCATGTCATGAATGATGTAATATGTGACATCATCAGCAGTGGATTGCGGGTGCGCGATATATAGTTATTGCAACTAACTATATATGCAAATTTCTATGGTTTTGTGCGAGTAAATTAACGTTTTGAAAATGCTAATCCCTAACTATATATGGTCTATAACCAATGGTTTTTTCAGTGAATTTTCAAGGTTTTGTAAATGCAAATTCCTAACTATATATGGTCTATAACCTATGGTTTTTTCAGTGAATTTCATTGGTTTTTTAAAAGCTAATATCTATAGCTGTAAAATATATTCTTTATTACGTGACGTATCACGTAGCCACGTGAGACGCCTCATGACGCGTCACATAAACGTGACGTATCGTCTCTGCAGCGCAAACAAAACCCGTAACGTAAGCGCGCCAGAGCACGCTTACAGATATATATATATTTTTTTTAACCTTAATTAGACAAAATCCACATGTGCACATATCTTAAGGCCTTGTAAAGGCACATCAAACAAACAGTCCCTACAATTTTGCCAAGTTTGGTGGAAATCTATTCCTTTAAATTTTGTTTTACTGTTTCTGTTGGTTTTCCCCTTGTTACGCTTACTGGAACGCTACCCGGTACGCAAACCGGATGCTCCAAAAACACAAGATGTCGGACTCCCGTTACGCTACCCTTTAGCTGCCCGGTTGGCGTACCGGGAAGCGCCTCTACTGTGAAAAATCGCAATTTTTTTTTATTTCCTTTTGCCCTGCGGGGCACTTTAATATCCCCCTCATCAATCCTAGGGGGTCAGGAGGGGTCTACCTTGCCCCCTTTCCTTCATTTCCCCCTTCGTTTTTCACCACCTCTTGTCTCTCGATCCTACCGAGAGACAAGATGGCGGCCGCTCCGGACTGTTTACAAAGTTGACAGCCAATCAGCTTCTCCTCAGACTCCCGTTACGCTGCCGGTTAGCTGCCCAGTTAGCTGCCCAGTTCGCATACCGGGACGCGCGTCTACGGCGAAAAATCGCAATTTTTTTTTTTTGCCCCGCGGGGCACTTTAATATCCCCCTCATCAATCCTAGCTGGTCAGGAGGGGTCTACCTTGCCCCCTTTCCTTCATTTCCCCCTTCGTTTTTCACCACCTCTTGTCTCTCAATCCTACCGAGAGACAAGATGGCGGCCGCTCCAGACTGTTTACAATGTTGACAGCCAATCTGCTTCTCCTGAGACTCCCGTTACGCTGCTGGTTAGCTGCCCGGTTAGCTGCCCGGTTCACGTACCGATTTGCGCCTCTACGACAAAAAATAGCAATTTTAATTTTTTTTTTGGCCCCGCGGGGCACTTTAATATCCCCCTCATCAATCCTAGGGGGTCAGAAGGGGTCTACCTTGCCCCCTTTTCTTCATTTCCCCCTTCGTTTTGGCCTCCTCTTGTCTCTCGATCCTACCGAGAGACAAGATGGCGGCCGCTACGGACTGTTTAGAATGTTGACAGACACCGGAGAGCCAATCAGCTTCGCTTCGCAAAGCTCCGTTACGCGAAAAGTACGCGAACTAGTTCGCTATCCAGGACGCTGTCACAGATATATCTGTTTTTTTAAACGTTAATTTCTCAAAATCCACTGAAGCCCATATATTGAGACCCAGCAAAGGCACATCGGGCTAACAGTCCCTACAATTTTGCCAAGTTTCGTGTAAATCCATTCAGCCGTTCGAGCTAAAAGTGAGGCCAAATGCCCTATGGAAAAATGAATGGGAAAAACGCGTTTTGGGACCCCCCTTTTTTCTCGGCCCCCCCTTGACGAAACCCCCCCAAATTTTCAGGGGCCATTTTCCTGAAAATTTCAGCCGATTCCGTCCACAAATGCCAAAGTTATTAGACATAGAATTTTCAAAAGTTCCATAGAGAAAAAATCCTAACTATATATACCTACTGGCGACCGCTAGTAGGTAATATATATAATATATATAATATATTATATATATATATATATATATATATATATATATATATATATATATATATATATATATATATATATATATATATCCCAGAGTTACCCCAACGGAAAGAGCCCGCAATCAGGTTGGTATTGCTTTATTCAAATGAAGGCTGCAGTAAAAGAGACTGGTTGATCCATCACAAGTCTTGAAGCCTGACGCGTTTCATGATCTAGCACTTCTTCATAGGCTTCCAACAGGATTTTGCGAGCGTCATTGTGGGATCTGTAGTGTCAACAAGTATTGCTTCTGTGAGCTGGCACACAAAAAAGTTGAAATTCAAAAATTAATGTCCACAGTGGGTTGCTGTAATCAATGCACCTCCGATATTGCACTTTCCTGCCTTCATTTCTTGCATCTGTCCCAAGCCGCGCACGCTGGATGGCATCACAGGGGTCCATAAGACACGGCGGGGCTCCCTCCACAGCTGGGTCAGCAGTTAAAATACAAATCGCAGAGTTACCCCAACAGAAAGAGCCCACAATCAGGTTGGTATTGCTTTATTCAAATGAAGGCTGCAGTAAAAGAGACTGGTTGATCCATTGCGTGCCCTACTTCATCATGTCATTTGAGATGTCATCAGTGATGTCATTAGTGATGTAACTGACCATGTCATGAGTGATGTAATATGTGACGTCATCAACAGTGCATTGCGGAAGCGCGAGTTATAGTTAGCTGAACTAACTATAACAGGCGAATTTATAAGGTTTTGTATGAGTGAAATGTCCAGTTAACTATAACGCGCCTGAAACCTATGGTTTTTTCAGTGAATTTCTAAGGTTTTTTAAATGCTAATTCCTAACTATAACGTGCCTGAAACCTATGTTTTTTTTCAGTGAATTTCAAAGGTTTTTTTAAATGTTAAATTCAAACTATGCCTACAGAGATAGGACATGTGAAGAAAGAAGAAAAAATGCACAGAAAGAAAAAAAAGAAATGCAGAAAGAAGGAACAGAAGTCAACAAAGACGAAGAAAAGTGCAGGAAGAAGGAAAACGTGCAGAAAGAACAAACAGAAGAGCAGAAAGAAGTCTTGTTGCAAAAACATCCTGTACCCTCAACTTTTCCAGACGGGTAACTGACTCTGACTAACCAGTCCTAGAACCAGTGGTATGTTAAAAGACACTTAGAATACAGTGAAAACACCTACATTCACTAGGGAACACAATGTGTTGGGGTATCCCTGTGATTAGCATGACCTCCTCTGTAAGCCCCTAATATATATTAGGGCAGGGGGATTAAAACTACCTCTTAAAATGCGTCACAGGGTGTGTTTGCACACCTCACCTCAGGCCCTGTCCCCTCCCTTCCCCACTGTGTAAACGCGCCCTGTGGCCATTTTTAGTTGGAAGATTAAGTCCTCTTGAATCCTGAGGGTCCCTAGGGTCCAACTAGCTCACTAGGTACCTCCAGTAAGCTCCGCAGAGCTGCGTTGCAGAGAGGTGTAAAAAGTGGATTGGCCTGGACCACCTCTCTGCAACGCAGCACAGTGGCACTTACTGGAAGCCCCTAGTGGGCTAGTTAGCCCCCACGGTCCCTCAGGATTGAAGGGGAATTATTTCCCCAACTTAAAATGCGCCATAGGGCGTGTTTGCACACGTCACCCCAAGCCCCATCCCCTCCCTTCACCACTGTGCAAACTGCAAACACGCCCTGTGGCCATTTTAAGTTGGGAGATTAAGTCCGCTTGAATCCGGATTGTCCCTAGGCGCAAATTAGCCCACTAGGTACGTCCAGTATGCGCCATTGCAGCGAGGTGTAAAAAGTGGCACAGCCTGCACCACCTCTCTGCAGCGCAGCGCAGTGGCGTTTACTGGAAGCACCTGGTGGGCTAGTTGGCCCCCAGCGTCCCTCAGTATTGAAGGGGAATTATTTCCCAACATAAAACGGGCCACAGAGAGTTTTTGCACTTGTCACCTCAGGCCCGGTCCCCTCCCTTCACCACTGTGTAAACGCGCCCTGTGGCCATTTTAAGTTGAGAGATTAAGTCCCCTTGAATACTAAGGGTCCCTAGGGTCACACTAGCTCACTAGGTACCTCCAGTAAGCGCCACAGAACTGCGTTGCAGAGAGGTTCAAAAAGGGGCGTGGCCTCTAAACACCTGTCTGCAACGCAGTTACCTGGATCATACTGGAGATACCTCTTGGGCTAGTAGGCCCTCAGGGCCCCTCAGTAGTGAAAGAGAATTAATTCCCCAACTTACAACTCGTCATGGGGCGCGTTTGCACAATGGTGTAGGAAGGGGGTGTGTCCTGAGGTGACATGTCTGCAAACATGCCCTGTGGTGTGTTTTAAGTTGGAGAATTAATTCCTCCTCAATCCTGAAAGTCCCTGTGGGTCAACTAGCCCACCAGGTACCTCCAGTATGGGCCAGAGAGCTGCGTTCCAGAGAGGTGTTCAGAGGCCACGCCCCCTTTTAAAACACTCTGCAAACCAAGTTCGCTATGGCCGTGAGGCTCCCGCCCTGCCATAGCAAACTACAGTGTCCCGGGGGTGGACATCCCGGAACACTGCAAGAGCCGGTCCTGGGCGGTCGCGCCCACTCCCACAATTTACAAAGCCCCGGAGGTGGTGGTCCCCAGGGCTGGGGGTCTGTCACGGACTCCCAATGTAATTATTTAGAGCCCCGGGGAGGTGGTAGTCCCTGGGGCGTGTGGAGGCTTCAACCCACAACACAGGGTGGAGGTCCCCGGGACTGCAGGGGGCACACATGCTTTGCCCCAGGGGTGGCGGTCCCCGGGGCAGTGTGGGGGGGGGATTGGGCCCCCCTACACTCTTTTTTTTAGCATGGCCCTGGGACTTGGCCTCCCTGGGGGCTAATTAGCAACGAAGCACGGGAGCCCACGCTTCTTTTTTTTATCAGCAGGATCCACGCACCCTGCATGGATTTTGCCTATTTAAAAAAAATAATAATAATTTTTGGGGGTTCTGGGATTCCTTTTGGGACCCCCTAAGCAGGCCTAGGTGGTCAGGGTGTTTCTACCCTGCGCCCTTTTCGTGTTTTTCGTGATTTTTTTCTCTGATTTCTTGTGCCTTGGATCCTGCATGGCCATAGATATATATGTGATTTTACTTTTGATTTTCTCAGCAACTACTGAATGGATTTACACCATTTCAATTCCGTTCAGCAGTTCGGGCTGTAGCTGCGGCTAAAGTTTCCTATGGGGAAAACATGTTTTGGGACCCCCCTTTTTTCTCGACCCTCGTTTGACAAATCACTCCCAAATTTTCAGGATAGGAGCGGACCGGAGAGCCCCACAAGTTTTGTAAATTTCGTGAAGATTCATCCACCGGCACCAACGTTATTTGGAATAGAATGTGCAGATTTCCTATGGAAAATATGCCCTAACGATAACTACCTACTGGCGACCGCCAGTAGGTAATATAATAGATATATATATATATATATATTCCCAACTCCCATTAGATTGCCAATGTCTTTTTCAATAACTGAATAATTCACTTCTGAACCTTTCAAGCATCTAGAGGCATAAGCAATTACATTTTCCATACAACTGCTTTCCTAAACTAATACAGACTCAATGCCTTGGCACTGGCATGTCATGATGTATGTGTCCTCAATTGGTATAAATGCTTGCAAACAGGGGGGCTGTCTTAATTTTTCCTTGAGTGACATTTTTGACCAACAACTTCCTTATATATTTTGTGTCTTATCCGCATAGCCTGGGATGAATTTACAGTAGTATTCTACCATGCCTAAAAAAGAAACTAGCTCCTCCTTGTAACAGGGTTCCCGAAGCTTGACAATGGTGCCAACTACCTCTATTTTAGGAAACACCCCTTGCCCCTTGTCCTGAGATACAATGTCGCAGATAATTGACTTCCTGCAAACAGAACTGACACTTGTCGTTTCTCAAGGTTAAACCTGCATTCCTTAACCTCTCCAAAACTATACTCACCTTTGAATGATGTTCCTTCTTTGACAAGAACATTTGCACTACAAAGACAATACTTTGAAGAGTGCCTACTTAAAAGGCCAAAGGGGTATAAGTATTGGACCTAAAATGTCAGACTTTAGAGCACTTCTGGATCAAGAGAAACCTCTGCCAAGGAGAAGAGCTGAGGAGGAGTACTGCCAAGTACTGCCTTTTTGCTGTGTGTTGCTCTGCTGGGTTGGCCTGCAGTTGCTGCTTCTGCTTTGTAGAGGGAAATGACTGGACTTTGCTTTGTCGCCTGCTTGTGAATTTCTCCAAGGGCTTATGTGTGCTTGCCTCCTGTTGGAAGTCTCAGGGCCATCAAAGACTTCATCTGCAGCATCCCTGAACTCCACTGCTAGGAGTTCTGACACGCCTTGTGGTGCGATTCCAGTTCTGGGCCCTTGAAGTTTGTTCCTGCTGCAAATACCTGCTTGAAACCATCAAAATAGATGCAGCGCCGCTCACAGTGCCTGTTTTTCCGATGCAGCACTGCCGGGCGGGAGAAGTTTCCATGCACCGCTGCCGTGTGGCTGAAGAAATTGCCACCGCGCCTTTCAGTGGGTGAATAAACTGCTGTAACCAGAGTTCTTTGAAGTCTGAGATCGCCACACTGACCCTGATGTAGGCCCTGCTGTGTGGCTGAAAGAATTAACAGAAAGTGAGACGATGGACGCAGCACCTGTTTGCTACCACTGCAATGACTTCCCACGCATACGGATTTCCATGCATCGCACCTGTACGCTAAGATTTTCCGACGCACCACCCGGAGACCACAACCAACTCTGATTTCCATGCGTCACATCACCCTACTGTCCAAATTTGACACAACACTTCTCCTGCATGCATCAGAACTGATGCATCGCCTCTCCGTGTACTCAGGAAGTGACGCATTGCTGTACATTCCAGCGTTTCCCTCCTCTGCGGCTGTTTTGCCATGTGGATTTTGATGCATCTGAGGTATTTTGTCTAAAATCACCTCACCCATGGATTTCTATGGACAGAATTGCTTGAAACCTATTAAAAGTCCTATTTTGAGTTGTGTAGGTTGGAAGTTTGTTGTTTTTGTCTTGTTTGGTTTAGATAAATATACTTTATTCTTCTAAACTGGTGCGGTGTCCATTTATTGTGTTTTCACTGTGTTACTGTGTGATATGTACAAATGCTTCACACATTTCCTCTGAGATAACCCTGACTGTTCTTGTCAAGCCAACAAGTGGGTGAGTAGGGGTTATCTGGGTGTGTAACTCCCTTATCCTAAGTAGAATGAAGGGTCTTTACTTGGACAGGGTGTATACCACTGCCAGCTACAAACCCCCTTTTCTAACATAGAGATAAACTAATCTATTTTGGGTCATGGAATCCTGAACATAATTACCTCTTTGTTAAGTGCTTGCAAATCTATGCATAAATGAATGTCGCTACTGACCTTTTTAGCCACCATAATCAGTGCCAACCATTCTGTTGCCTATACTGGTTCAATATTCTTCATCTCAATCAAATGTCATGTTTCCTTCTGCATGCCAACATGTTCATTCAAAGGTATCCTTTGTACTTTAGCAACAAGCGGTTTAGCTCCATCCTTTAATTTTATGTGATGTCTGTAACCTTTGAGACATCACAACCAATCATGGAGCACATCTCTGTACTCCTCATCAAAAGCAACTAAGGCGCAGCTTTCCAAACTTTTCATGTTGGTGACGCACTTTGGAGATGCATCATTTTGGGACACAGTAAGGCAGTGTAGTGAGCGATCGTAGCGAGCGAGCTCAAACCACCTAAGGGGATTTGGGGGGTTCTCACTTACTCTGCCTGTCTCTCTTTCTCTGTCTCCCTCTCTATGTCTCCCTCTGTCTGTCTCCGTCTATCTCCCTCTGTCTGTCTACCTCCCTTTGTCTCTCTCTGTCTGTCTTACTCCCTGTCTCCCTCCTCCCTCTGTCGGTCTCCCTCTGTCACCCACTCTATGTCTCCCACTCTGTCTCCCTCTGTTTCTGCCCCTCTGTCTCCCTCCCTCTGTCTTTGTTCCTCTGTCTCCCTCCCTGTCTCCCTCCCTCTCCCTCTCTCCCTCCCTCTCTCTCCCTTCCTCTTTCTCCCTCTCCCTCTGTCTCCCTCTCCCTCTGTCTCCCTCTCTCTGTCTCGCTCTCCCTCTGTCTCCCTCCCTCTGTCTCCCTCCCTCGGTCTCCCTCTGTCTCCCTGTCTTCCTCTCTTTCCTTCCCTCTGTCTCCCCCTGACAGTCTCCCACTGTCTCCCTCCCTCTGTTTTCCTCCCTCTGTCTCCCTCCCTCTGTCTCCCTACCTCCCTTTGTCTCACAACCTCCCCCTGTCTCTCTCTGTCTGTCCCGCTCCCTCTGTCTCCCTCCCTCTGTAGACCTCCTCCCTCTATCTCCCCACTCTGTCTGTCGCCCTCTGTCTCCCGCTCTCTGTCTCCCTCTGTTTCTGTCCCTCTGTCTCCCTCCCTCTGTCTCTGTTCCTCTGTCTCCCTCCCTCTGTCTCCCTCCCTCTGTCTCACTCCCTCTCCCTCTCTCTCTCCCTCTCTCCCTCTGTCTCCCTCTCCCCTCTCCCCTGTCCCCCTCTCCCCCTGTCTGTCTCCCTCTGTCTGTCTCCCTCTGTCTGTCTCCCTCCCTCTGTCTCCCTCTCTCTCTCTGTCTCCCTCTGTGTTTCTCCCTCTGTCAACCCCGGTCTGTCTCCCTCTCTCTCTGTCTTCCTCCCTCAGTCTCCCTTTGTCTCCCTCTCTCTCCCTCTGTCTCCCTCTCCTTCTCCCTCTCTGTCTCTCTGCATCTCTGTCTCAGTCTCTGCCTCTGTCTGTCCCTCTCTCTGCCTCTATCTGTCTGTCTGTCTGTCTGTGTCTGTCCCTGTCTCCCTCTGTCTGTCTGTCTGTCTCTGCCTCTATCTATCTGTTCCAGTCTCTGTCTGTCCCTGTCTCTGTCTCTATCTCTGTCTGTCTCTGTCTCCCTACCTCTGTCTTCCGCGCTCTATCTCCCTTTGTCTGTCACCCTCTGTCCCCTCACCTTGTGTGTGTTTCAGCCTAGACAGAGACAGCTTCATGGACACACACACACAGCAGCACCCCTGTACTTCACAGGTTTTTAAAAGTCCATTTACTGCTTTGTTGTGAATCGCCCGGCCCCCATAGAGCAAAGTGTCAGGGAATCTGCGCTGCTGCCACGGTGTTTGCTGACACTCTTTCAAAGGGATGCCTCTTAATTAGCAGCAGTTATGTGCTAAGTGCCCATTAATACCTTTGTCATCCTGCGACACACCCACCCTTTGCAGGAGACACAGTACTGTGTCTGGAAACACAGTTTGGAAAGCTCTGGACTAAGGGGTCATCTATCTCTTGTACCTGTACCTGAGGATCAGCATTAGGATTTAACATGATACCCAACAAATGCTGATGAGACCACTGTAGTAGTGCATCCCCTCTCTTGGCAACATACACCTTCCCAGCTCTCATTCTTTCTTCAAGCTCAATACATGCAGTGAAGTACCCAACCATTTATATCAGTAACCGCCATAGCACACCGGGGAAACATCATTTTTTCTCAACTCTACTTTTCCCTTGAAGAAAATGTCAAAGGTGTTTATGTAGATCATATTGCGATGAGAATACGAATCAACCTTCATCTAAATTTCAACTCCCTGCTTTGTTATACTTTATGTAATGGATGCTGAGTCTTGATGCCAACCAGCTGAAATATAATCTCCGTTACCTCCTACTGAAAATCCTTCTTTATCTTATTTCTGCAGCACTTAAAGAAATTACCTTTTGTCCCACACTCATTGCAAATAACTTGTGTAGCTGGACATAATGTTGCATGCCCTGGAGCCTGGTTTACCACAGCAAAAACATGTGTATGTAAATTATTGTACATATTTGGCATCTGAGGCATGTATACATTTACTACTCCCAGAGACTGTGAGACTTTTATTCTTGACATTACAAACTATTTCATGTAACTTTTCGTTGCTTTCCTTAATCTTATTCTTGGCACTGCTTAATTCATATACACTTAACCATATTTTCCACACTTTTATCAATTGCAATTACCTCTTCCATTACCTCTTCCAACGGTAATTTGTCTTTTAACCACATTTCTCTTATTTTGTCATTTGCACTTTTAAATACAAATTGATCCATTATTCTCTACTCGGTTGCCCCTCCAAATTCACAGCTAGCCGCTAACTTCCTAAGACTTGTCACAAAATCTTTTATTACTCACCTTTCCCAAAATAATACCTCTCCATGTTGGTGTTTACTCGTGGCAGATAATGACAATCTAGTTGCAAGTTACACATTTCATATTCATTTAACGACCTCTTGTCAGCTCCCCTTAACTCTGGCAAGTTTTCTAGTACCTCTTGTCTCTCCCCACCTAGGCAGTGTAGTAATATAGAATGTTTGTGTTCTGCACTTAAATCTGTCCCGCATACTCTTGAGTATTTCACAAAAATCTTTTTTCATTTCTGCCATTTAACAGTTGGTTCTCCAGGAGTGCTAAAAAATCGACGTGGCAAACATTTTGCATTTTGATGTACTAAAAGTATAGTTTTCCACCAAAAATGTACGTTTCGACACATGTGCAGGCCACACAGTGTTCTCTCACGTAGATCTGCTATCAAGTACAACAACCTGCAGAGTAGTTATTTGTCACATAGCATAGCCTTAGAGATGTGCCAATCACTGAAATGAGTAGTGATAGCATGAAACACAATTGCCCCTAGCTCAAATGTTAACCGCAATTGAACATAAATAACCAGACCATGGCGCTGCTCACATTGCTCTGCCACGTTGCTGTTGTTATGCTGTGATACAACTCTGTCACGTTGCTGCTGTTATGATGTGATAGATCAACCTAGTTGGCACACTGAAGGAAAATGACTCCGTCTAGCAATGTGGTGTGTGTATAACTACAGTTGGCACTCCGAGAGAATAACTCCTGATATTTTGGTGTGCCAATCACCGAGATTCCTGAACAACTAGCCCTCACCGACGGTAGAGGCACAGTGAAAGACCTGTATTCTATTGCCATGAATGGAGATCCTCCTAATTACTTAATAGGGCCCGTGCATCATCATGCATACCATTGGCTAGTTTTTTAAGGCAGGTTGGGCTTTTCATGCATACCATTGGGTTGTTTTGTAAGGCAGGTCAGGCTTTTCTTCTACGCTGCTCCCATTGACAAACAGGCTCTTCCCTGGGAGATGGGCCTTGTTTCATCTCAAGTGCTACTGTTTCTATGGCTGATGGGGCTTAAAGTCTCATAACGGTCGGGATGAAATGCAACTGCGTTGCAGCATACATCGGCCTCCCCACACACAAACGCTGGACTCCTCACCTCCTTTGCGACTCTTCAGGTTCATTAAGGGCCAGATGTACAAAACTTTTTTGCGAATGCAAAAAGGACGGTTTAAAATGTACAAAGGGGCACATGCATCAAGCGATTTTGGAATCGCAAACGGTGCGAATCGCAAAATTCGGCCGTTTGCGATTCCAAAATCACTTTTTGGGATGCATCATTATTTTTCTATTATCGCAATTTAAGAATGCGATTTCTCAAATTGCGATAGCATTTAAGAAATCGCAAATTTTGCGATTTCTTAAATGCTATCTATGCATGATTATTTTTAATTTGCGAATTCGCAATTAGGAAGGGGAAAATTACCATGAAGTGAACCTTCATGGTAATTTGCGAAAAGTTTCAAAAATGCAAAAAAATGCATTTTTGAAACTTACATTTTACACACACACATGCCCTTGGGACATGTGTGTGAGTAAAATGTACTTACATGACATTCCAGGGGTGCGGTGGGGGGTCCTTTGGACCCACCCCTGCACCCTTGAAATTGCATTCTCATTTTGCGATTCCTTAATTGCGAATTCGTAAAATGAGAATGCCTTCCCATTGATTCCTATGGGCCCATAGGAATCAATGTAAAGCGATTCCTTATTTGCGATTCGCAATTAAGGAATCGCAAATAAGGAAGATTAGGAAATCGCAAACACTTTTGACATTTTTTGATGCATAGGAATTTGCGATTCCTAAATTGCGATTCCTTAATTTTCACAATTTTGGAATCGCAAATTCCTACAATGATGCATGTGGGCCTAAGTCTCAATTGCAATTCGGTAACCTGATACCGTATCGCAATTTATGTTTGCGATTCGGTACCAGGAAGGGGTGTGTTTAGGGAGTCCCTTTCTAATAACGAATCGCAGAGGCATGCATGAATATTGTGCGACCACAATGAGGTCGCAAAACATTCGCAATTTACCACCAACTTCAAGTTGGTGGTAAACCATTTGCAAATGGGAAGTGGTCCCCAAGGGAGCCCTTCTCATTTGTGAATGTTTGTAGAAACATTTTTTGAGAGCACCTAGTGGTCTCACTGAACTCTGCCTACTTTTAAAAAATTTGAAGAAAACGTTTAATTTGTCCTTTTGAAACATCCAATTTCCGTTTAAGAAAAACAGGCTGCATTAAAAAAAAAATTAAAAGCGTTATTGAAAAGCAATCACAGTCATAGTTCTCTGCTGACTCCTGCAGGCCACCATCCCTGTAATTTGTGCAAGTCCCAATGGGTTGCAATCCGAGACCTACCTCATTAGTAGTATTCATGAGGTAAGTCTATTTGCGACCACTGGCAATTGCAAAATGTGTAATACACACAATTGTACATGGGTGTTTGCGCTTACCAAATAGCGAATCGCTAAAATGTGTATTTGATAATCATAAACGATTACCAACATACATCTGGGCCTATGTATATGTATATTGCATTTGTTCTGTGAATTTAAACTACGATTTAAATTAATTCTGATGTTAGCAGTGCCTAATGTGTGCGGGTGTTTTCTGGTGCTCTTCACTTAATTTTAAACACCAGCACTTGTTTATGAGTGTACAATTCATGGTGGTGCTCTCAGTCTATTCAGCACAGCACCAATATTTTGCAATACATAGGGCCATATTATCAAGAAAGTGCGATACATTAACGCCGCTTTTATCGGCAGGAAACTGCCGCTAAAGCGGTGATAATGGGCCTGATAATAGGCCCTTGTGAATTCCCATAGAAGCCCAGGTTAGCTGTCACATCTTTACAGTACAGCTCACTTAGCCACAACCTTCAAGCCACGACCTTCATTCAGATTTCTCTCAAAGGCGCCCTATTTGACGGCAATTGAAATTCAACAGAAATCTGAAATTCAAGTACAGCGCCCTGAAACGAAGACTAAAAACCGGACAATTTTCTCAGGAACACTCAATATTCACATTTCAGATTAAAACTAAAGCCCACATGCATCATTGAGAATTGCATTCGCAAACTGTGCGTATCGCAATTTTCGGCCGTTTGCGAATGCAATTCTCAAATTTGGGATGAATCATGCTTTTCGCAATTTTAGGAATCGCAACCGTGTTGCGATTTCTAAAATTGCGATTGCATTTAAGAAATCGCAATTTGAGATTTCTTAAATGCAATGCATGATCATTTTTAATTTGCGAATTCGCAAATAGGAAGGGGTAAATTAGCATGAAGTTGACCTTCATGCTAATTCGCGAAAACTTTCAAAAATGCACAAAAATGCATTTTTGAAAGTTTCATATTACACACACACATGTCCTTGGGACATGTGTGTGTGAAACTTGCACTTAAAGTTACATTTCAGGGGTGCACCCTTGAAAATGCATTCACAAATTGCGATTCGCAAAATGCTAATCGCAATTTGTGAATGCCTTCCCATTCATTCCTATGGGCCTCTTGGCCCATAGGAATCAATGGGAAGGGATTCCTTAATTGCAATTCGCAAATTGTGAATCGCAATTAAGGAATTTTTAGAAATCGCAAATAAAAATGCGATTTTTTGATGCATAGCAATTTGAGATTTCTTAATTGCGATTCCTTAATTTTCGCGATTAAGAAATCGCAAATGCTAACTTTGATGCATGTGGCCGATAATTCGGTGTTTGAATCTGTACAGATTTCAATGAAGCAGTTTTGAATGTGGATTTTTAGCATCATATTTTAGCCAAAAGGTGGCAGTAGTGCACTTCAAAAGAACGCCATCTCTATAGAGTTGATCCTGTTCTGTAAAAAAAAAAACATAATTACATTTCAGACAGTATGCTCTCTTCCAAGCCCAAGCTGTACGTTTGTTGCCCCATTTCTGACAACCACGAAACAGGATCATCTTCTTTTAAAGTTAACATAAAGGTTCATAGCTAGTCTGAAAAAGCATTGTTTCTGTACTTATGCTAATCAAGCTCACTCAAGAAACTATAAAATAGGCAACTTTTGCTCCTTGTACTGAAGCCCAGTAACTAGTTATATCTGAGAACTTTTAGGCTGCGCACACATGCACCAAATCCATGTCTTCAATGTATCTTCGCCTCCTTTTGCATACTCTGATGCTAAATCGATTTAAATAGAAATGGCATCTATGGTTTAATTACATTTTAAATACTCCACTAGTGGCTTATAGTAATGTGGTGCTCAACTCCTTATGGGTTCAGCCACCGCTGAACCTCAAGTTGTTCATAAATAAGGTATTTAAGAGGGAGCACTTTGAAGTTCCAGTTTTTTTTAAAAAAAAACAGAAGATATATTCACAGTTCAAATTACAAATCCAGCATTTTCATCATTCTCCAAGTTTGAACCGTACGGGTCGTGCAGGAGAGGTACTTATCGCATCCAAATATTTTCAAGGTCATAAAGGATGCATTGCCAGTCCCTTGATTCATAGAAACTTCTCTATTTTAAATCCAAATTAAAAAAAGATGCCAGCTCAGTCAATGCGTATCATACCTCATGAGGCCTTCATCAGGGCTTGTCTATTCATGATCTAGGAGGAACAGACTTCAGGTTTAAATAATTCAATTCCCAACGTGGATTCTATTCTGCCAGAAATATTGGACGTAACCATTAAATAGTAACTTAAACTCTCAAAACGTCACAAAATCAGAAATTAAATAGGGTCAGTGGCGCAAGTGGTAAAGGGTGGAGCAATGAAGGTGCAGAGGTGAGGAAGACAGTTGGTTATAAAAACAATTTAGCAGCATAGTGATGCATTGGGGAACCAGCATACGAGCTTGGAGGAATGGAAAGCAACTAGGAGAAGGTGAAGCAGCACTTGGGGCAGAGAGTAAGAAAACACATCAACAACCATGCACTGCTTCCAGTAAAAGAAAAAGTAGTTCCCTCATTGCAAACCAGATCAGCAGTGTAAAGGTTATAAGTTAACAAATCTAAAAGCTCCAGGATGGAATAAACACAGGAATAGGAAGGAAAGCAATCGAATCAACAGTGTAGTGAGATAAAACAAAGTCATCCAATCAAGAGCAAGATATTGACCTTAAAGACCTCTCTCGGTCTATTGGAAAGACAGACATGGCTGGCTATACATATTGAGCTATTTGTAGTCGCGCATTGTTAAAAAAAATACTGCATGGGCCAGGATTTTTCTTAGAAGGCCAGTGCTGACCTATGCCAGATTTACCGAATTTAAAGCTTCTATTACACCTGATACCCCTTTCTTTCAGCACCCTACACTTCTTGTTTCTTTATCTCACTCTTCCCTCATTTTTTCACATGTATGATTTCTCACTTTGATGCTGTTTTCCTATCTTTATCCTCAGACTTTACTCCCTTATCTCTCTTTCGCGCTTTTGCTTTAATTCAAAGTCAGATGATGAAAAGTAAGCCCTGTTCACAAAAATCAGTGCTGGAGCCCACCACCTGTACAAATTTAGTTGGCCCAAGCAGAATTAAAATTCCGCTCACGGAAGGTGGAAGAATTTGGGTAACTCCGCTTTAAGCTTGCAACACAGAGTTCTTGGCAAATTCTGCCAATCGGTGTGTGGCGAAATTATTCTGCCATTCGTGTCTCACAGGAACAGCGTGAGGCTCCACAATACATGCTTGTGAGTGAAATTTGTCTACCCCTGTTGTTATTTCCAGTCACCACTGAGCATTCAGCGCCGTTTTATAACGTCGGTAGACGAGATTGCACGTGGTTAGAGAGTGCTGCTGTGCAAGATTTGTTGCAGCTCGAGTAGATTTTATCCTCGAGTGGCAGCAAAATCAACTCGGTTGGCCTTGCTCTTGTGCAATGCATGGTGCCGTTTGTGCTGATTTTCAGCACTGCCCGCGCTACCTGATATAAATTGCAACTTGAGCACCATATTTCCCTCCCGTTAGCAGAATTCCATGGAATCTCACCAAGTTTTTCTGTAACTCCCTGGAATTCCACGGACTGAAACTTTGCACGTTCGCCAACCCCTAAAATATAGCACTGTGTAGCTTAGCTTCTTGTCCAGAACAAACCTTGCTGTTCAGCAATGGTGAAATGAATAGGGGTGGGTAACAAACTCCACTCCACCGGTGGAGTTTGCAGAGTTTTGGCACTCAGCCGGCGCGCTCACTGACAGAAACCTCTTTTCTACTTGGATGCACAGGTAGGTAATGATGTAATGTATTACAAGTAAGGATGGTGCTGGGTAATGGCTTTTCTGTTCAGTGGCGTAACGAAAGTCTAAGGGGCCCCCCTGCAATGTACACAGAGGGGCCCCCCTCCAGATTTAATCCGAAGCTCTCAGGCCTGAGTCCTGTGTAGAGGGGGGCCCCTGCTGTTCAGGCCCCCCCTACCGCAGCTGATGCGGGGGCCTGTGTTACGCCCCTGTACATATGAGTTGTCCACAATGATGAGAGACAATAGAAATAACAGCATCTCTGTCAACTGATAGATCCCTGCACCACAGTCTAAATATCCCAAGGAGAGCACATTATCTCTTTTGCTGTACCACCAACATAGGAACTCACTTTCCAGTATAATATAACAATGCACCTATTAAAAACCGTTGTTGGCACGATATTCTCCACACCCCCTGCCAAAACAATATTACCTCTCAACAAAGATAAAAGCCACTAAGAACCATGTAGAATTCAGAAAAAAGACTAGAGCTAGGCATTCAGATGTGGCCACCAGGGAATATATGTAAGACTTTTCCACTAAGATAAGAGACAGTACAAATACCAGCCACTACACTACTTACGAAGTCTCATGGTGGAACTCATCAACTCTATAACTGAATAAATATCGCAGCTCACCCCAGCTTGCGACAACCTGCAAAGATTAGCATTAGCCCCTCCTGCATGAAACTGAGTTTGACTTCCCTGTTTAATTTGGCCTCCCCTTCAGTTCTCCTCACATGTCTTCTGCCATACTGGCTCGATCTAGCTTTATCGCCTGCTTTACTCAATCATCCTCTGCTAAATTGCTTGTTTTCTGCAATTCTGAACCCATATACACCTTTTCCACACTAAACCTTAACAATCCCCTAATTTCCGTATAATCCATGTGCACATTCCTCCCATCAATTACACTAACACACACATGTTTGCACTAGCAATAACTGTTAACTCCTTAAAATATTACGTTTGTTCACGTAATTCTTATTTTTTTCTCTTCAATTTTTTCTTTTTAAATTTTAACCTAGTCTTCAAATTCTATCCTAATCCAAACCAAATTCCATTATTCTCAATCACAAACAACCTAGATTTATTGGATTAAAGGGTGTTTGTCACAAGCACAAGATTAAACCCTACTAACTCAGACCACAAGCATTCTAGAATAATGCACACATTTCTTTCATTAGAGCACAAGTTGAAAACTGAATATACGAGTAAACATTGTGTTAACCACTATCCCCCGGTTCCCAGAGTAGCTTGCTAATCATTGAAAGAGCTTCAGCGCCTTATCAAGGGCATAAAGCACTATATGACTGCAAGTCCGCTAAAATCCCAGTTTATTTTCTGTAGTATCTTCTCCTTATCTTTCTTTCCTCTAGCTCCTCTGTAGCAAATAGGATAATGTTTCGGGGCTATGAGTGAGACAGGTGGTCAATCATGTGATGTCCCAGGAGGTCAAAGGGTGGGTACTCTCACTTCCTCAACTCTTGGCATTTTGGTTAATAAAAGTATTTTGCTATTCTGTACTAAATCTTATCATCATCCAGCGCGCTTCAGCCTCAATGCACAGTCAGTGATCAATCAGCCGATTCAAAAACATCAGCCTGCGACCTCACGATTTAAAATAACATAACCCTACACTGTAAGTGTGACGTCAACAGCCCTCTCCTCTCTAATTCCACAACGCCACCACCCACGGACCATTCCTGCGGCTGCCTCGGACTGTCGGACAGACACATACTGACTCACTCACCCGAGGAGGGCTGAGGGCAGCCTGGCCTGCAGCAATAATTTAAATTATGGTGTGACCGGTGACGGATGGTCCGGGACCTTCTTAGTCTCTGGCGTGGCTGGGACGGCCCTTGCCTGGGATGCCTCACCTCAAATCACACGCAATTTCAATTGTGCTCCGCAATGCACATGATAATGGACCAGGCCAGCCCCACCCACCCTGAAGACTGCACAGATGCCGCCGCCGCGCGCCCACCATTTAATTAAAGAGAGCCTCAGAGGCCGGTGTTCTAACTAGATGATCTCCCCCTATATCAGAGGGGAGCTTACAAATACAGCTACAAGCTAAGTAGCTGAGCTCCCCCATCGGTTTGGTCTCCCCCTACGAGGCTTAGAAATACAGCTATACGATGGTACACTGGCCGGGGCCTTGCGCATGCGCAGTTGACTTGCGCGCCACCATTTAATTAATGGAGAGCCGCAGAGTCCCCACCGGGGCCGAGGCCTGCGCAAATTTAATTTATTAAAGGGGGCGTGCGCATGCACCATCATGATGAAGAGGCTTGCGCTTGCAATTGCCCTTGATAGCTCCACTGCTGAGTCTCAGTGAGGGGACCCCTCGGAGCCCCTGGAGTGTGGGGCCCCCCCACAACGCGGGGGCTGCGGGGGCCTGTGTTATGCCCCTGTTTCTGCTACTTGTAACTCCTTAGCTTGTGGATAATGGAATCTCCATATGCTGCCTGTGCATTGATCAGACAGGAGATAACTATGTATCTCAATCCACCTGAGTGCACTCTGTATAGTACTAAAATGCCCTCAGGTGTTTGCCTAATCGGCAAATGGCAACATTTTCATACGTGTGAAAAACAACTCACCTCCGACATTGACACAGGTAAATAACCCCTCATCTTTATTATATTTGCCATGCTAGTCTTACGAAGGGCATTGTTGCACGTATCCTCCCCTATGCTCTTTTTCCCATAATTTTTTTTAAGTACAGGAATGGGCTACTTAAAACATCATCGGTCCCCAAACCACCATGACTTATTAATAAAATATAGACTGTTGTTTTATATTTGTAATTATATAGTTTCTCTTTTTTTCTGCTTTAAATTGATGTTATACTCTGTTTCTTACAGCAAGTTTTTCTTTCTATTGTTCGTTACCATTCAAAATTTTACTAAGCTTTTCTACATTCATATGTATTTATTTAATTACAGTATTAGTGCTTCATTTGCCCTTGTTTCTCCTTTTCCCCATTCCCCCCTTCTTCCCTCTTTTCTCTCATTCGTTCTTTAACAAATGTTCTATATGCAACTATTTTCGATTCATTATTTCTTGCTTCCATATTGTGTATGTTTTAATTCACTTAATGCTTTAACTTGTCTTTGATAGCCTGTTTGATTGCTTGTACTTGGTTGCATTTTCTCAAAAATAAAATCTATATTTAAAACTTTAAAAAAACATCATAGGTCAATAAAAATGCATCCTGCCTGCTTGTACTTTACTGGCTGCCCAGTCCAGGATGATAGAGCTCTTCCTTGCATTTCGGAGTCAGCTTTGCATGTCGGTGGATGAGGCAAATGAGCTGATGGCAGCGCTACTCATGTTTTTTTAGGCGCTCTGGGTCTGTATCTTTAACATAGGCACGCTTCATTGGATCCCGATTCCGAACCAGCACATCTGGAGGCTCTCTGATTAGTATGATTTATGGTGAAAAGGATTTCATTGTCTTTTTTTTCTTTTGGATCACAAATGTAAATAGATCTAACAAATGTATTGGCGAGGTGAACCAGCGTGCTTCGAAACGATGGTGCAAATGTTTTAATAAGAGTTTCTCTTAGGTAGGTGGTAAAGGACATCTGATTTTACATTCCAGTCATATTTTGGACCGAAATCTTTCATAAGGAGGAAAGAATATTCCTGTGGCTCCTCTGTGCAGCCACATCATCGCACTAAATGTGCCAGTTATTTATTTTCTGTAATGGCCATAAAGCAACACAGATACATACAATACTTTGGTCCAATTTAAGTGTTTGCAGTGATTTATGTTATATCAGCAACTGCTGCCTCTATAGGGGTTTATTTTCAATACCAGGTGGTGATAATGCACAATATGATGCACACCTTATCCCTGTCTGCCAATAACAAACAAAAGGTCATGAAAATTCCGTCTCACATTACGATATAAATTCTTTAAAGTTGTTCCGGGACAAAGAATGGTAACCTCTATAATTTGTTCCTTCACTGACATTTGAACATGGAGTTATAACGTTTTATTTAATGCAAAAGAGACAGGAAAAAGGAAAATAAAATGAAAGGGTGCCCAACCCATTTAATCTCGTAGAATTGATGGTGAGAGATTTGCAGTTACAGTACATCATTTCTTCTGGGGCACATATTTCAGGGTAATACTAGTGCTTTATAGAGTGCGAGAATGCTTTTCAGGGTACTAAAGACTTTGGCGCAGTCTAAATTACAGTGGCCGAGCAATACTCCAACCGCTTGCCGGCAGAGGTTTTTGGTAACTCTGTGGAATTCCGCGGAGTTAACCTCTGCGAACTCTACCCAGGCCTAGGGATGAACAGAAGTGCAAGAGGCTTGAGATATAATTCGAAATGCTTCAATAAAGTAGCTTACAGATAAGTAGGTTCCTACTTTGTAGAGTGGTAGTGTTCTTTGAAACCATATGTCTTCAATTAGTTCTTTCTGAATTGAATTTCAAGAATAAGTATTTGTAATGCACACTATCATCTAAATCAAAGGTATCACATATTAGGCTAATTAAAAAGCCTCTGCATCCCCCATGTAGGTACATAACGTATTACCAACATCCCTTATAGTCAATGCTCAGGACCCTGGGTTTTATTAAAAATATATGGGATGTCCTCACACAACCCTCTGGGTGTCATGCTTTATCACTGGTCATCCCGCTGAGGAAAAGTGTTCTTCTGATCGGCATCATTTGTACCGGGACGCCATTGCTTTTTTAATGCCATCTCGTGTCAAACACTTCCACACCACCCACCTGGTCATTTCTGCTGATGCCTGAGGAAATTCTAACTGACACAACAAAAACCATCTTGCAGCCTGCATTTCTGCCCAGGAACTGTCGCACACCCAAACCCCCTGTTCTTTTCAGTTCAACTGAAAACCACGAGATACTCACACCCTGAGTAATTGATTTGTTTTCCATCTGCTGCTCCCAGCCTGGTAAACATCATTGACACCGTGATCAGGTTATCTGGACAATGGTCTGACTGCTGGGCCTTGATCAGGGTGATTAAACAATGACTTGAAAGACCAGGCTTTGATCAAGGCAATTGAACAATGACCTGAAAGACTGAGCCTTGATCAAAGCCGAGTGAACAATGATTTGTGTACCAAGCCTTGACCAGGTCACCATCTACAAACATCGTCTGAATCTGGTTATCAACTGCAAACAATCAATCAATCAATCAATCATCGCATTTATATAGCGCACTACTTACCCAGAGGGTCTCATGGCGCTGGGGGGGGGGGGGTCTGCTACTGCTCGAACAGCCAGGTCTTGAGTTGCTTCCTGAAGGCGAGGTGGTCCTGGGTCAGGCAGAGGTGGGTGGGGAGGGAGTTCCATGTCTTGGCGGCGAGGTAGGAGAAGGACCGTCCCCCTGTGGTGGCTCTACGGATGCGGGGGACGGCGACGAGGGCGAGGCTGGTCGATCGAAGCTGGCGTTTGGGAGCGTAGAAGTTGAGGCGGCTGTTGAGGTATCCTGGGCCTTGGCTGTGTAGGGCTTTGTGTGCGTGGGTGAGGAGATGGAAGGTGATTCTCTTGTTGACCGGGAGCCAGTGCAGATCTCTCAGGTGTCCGGAGATGTGGCTGCGACGGGGGATGTCCAGGATGAGTCGTGCTGAGGCGTTCTGGATCCGCTGGAGTCTCTTCTGGAGTTTGGCGGTGGTTCCGGCGTAGAGGGTGTTGCCGTAGTCCAGACGGCTGGTGACGAGGGCCTGGGTGACCGTCTTCCTGGTCTCGGTGGGGATCCACCGGAAGATCTTACGAAGCATGCGCAGGATGTTGAAGCACGACGAGGAGACGGCGTTGACTTGTCTGGTCATGGAGAGGGAGGAGTCCAGGATGAAGCCCAGGTTGCGTGCGTGGTCTGTTGGTTTGGGTGCGTTGCCTAGGGCGGGGGGCCACCAGGAGTCGTCCCAAGCGGCGGGTGAGGATCCCAGGATGAGGACTTCCGTCTTATCTGAGTTCAGTTTCAGGCGGCTGTTCTTCATCCATTCGGCTACCTCTTTCATCCCTTCGTGAAGGTTGGCTCTGGCGGTGGCGGGGTCACTGGTAAGGGAGAGGATCAGCTGGGTGTCGTCGGCGTAGGAGATGATGTTGAGGTTGTGCTGGTGTGCGATGTCTGCGAGGGGGCTCATATAGATGTTGAAGAGGGTTGGACTGAGCGAGGAGCCTTGAGGAACGCCGCAGATGACTTCGGTGGCTTCTGATCTGAACGGAGGGAGGCGGACTGTCTGTGACCTTCCGGCGAGGAAGGAGATGATCCACTCCAGTGCCTTCTCCTGGACTCCGACGAGGCGTTGTACTAGGGTACGATGGCAGACAGTGTCGAAGGCCGCGGAGAAGTCGAGGAGGATGAGGGCCGCTGTTTCTCCGTTGTCGAGCAGCGCTCGGATGTCATCGGTGACTGCGATCAGGGCGGTCTCGGTGATATGGTTGGCCCGGAAGCCAGACTGCGAGGGGTCGAGGGATCCGTTTGTCTCGAGGAAGGCGGCCAGCTGCTTGTTGACGGTCTTCTCGATGACTTTTGCAGGAAACGGGAGCAGCGAGATGGGGCGGTAGTTTTTGAGGTCGGTGGGGTCAGCCGATGGCTTCTTGAGTAGAGCGCTGAGTTCGGCATGCTTCCAGCTCTCCAGGAAGGTAGCAGTGTCAAAGGAGGTGTTGATGATGTCCCGCAGGTGGGGTGCGATGACAGCGTCGGCCTTGTTGAAGACGTGGTGAGGGCAGGGGTCGGTCGGAGATCCGGAGTGGATGGAGTTCATCGTGCGGACGGTGTCTTCGGTGCTGATCGGAGTCCAGGCGCGGAGGGTGGTGGTGGGGGCAGTAGTTTGGTCGTGGTGATCGTCGGTTGAGTGCTGAAGCTGTTGTGTATGTCCGCGATCTTGTTGTGGAAGTAGGAGGCGAGGGAGTTGCAGAGGTCTTGTGAAGGGGTGATGTCGTTGTTTCCGGCGTTGGGGTTGGAGAGCTCTTTGACGATGTTGAAGAGTTCCTTGCTGTCGTGGGCGTTGTTATCCAGTCGTTCCTTGAATGCAGTTTTCTTGGTGGCGCGGATGAGTTGGTGGTGTTTTCGGGTGGTGAGCTTGAGGGCAGTCATGTTGTCCGGTGTTGGGTCTCTGCGCCAGGTTCTCTCGAGGGCTCGGCAGTTCTTCTTGGAGCTCTTGAGTTCGTCGATGAACAATGGGGCTTTCTTGCTACCGGGTCTGCTGGGCGGGGTCCTCAGGGGGGCGAGCTCGTCTGCGCAGTCGCTGATCCACTTTGTGAGGTTGGTGGCCGCCTGGCTAGGGTTCGTTGTGCTGGTGGGAGGGTTCATGCTCAGGGAGGACGCGAGCTGGTCGGCTGTGACCTTGTTCCAGTTCCTGCGTGCAGCCTGTTGCTGGTGGTGGTGGATCGTGGTCCTTGCAAAGCTGAAGTGGACGCAGCTGTGGTCCGTCCAGTGGAGTCCGGTGGCGTGGCTGAAGGCGATGTCCTTGCTGGATGAGAAGACGGGGTCGAGTGTGTGTCCGGCGTAGTGGGTGGGGGTGGTCACCAGTTGCTTGAGTCCCAGGTTGGCGAGGTTGTCCAGCAGGGTGGTGGTGTTGCGGTCCTTGTTGTTCTCCAGGTGGAAGTTGAGGACCCCTAGGAGGATGTAGTCAGCGGAGCAGAGGGCGTGTGGGCTGATGAAGTCGGCGATGTCTTCGCTGAATTGTGTGCGTTGTCCAGGGGTCTGTAGATGAGGGTGCCTCTGAGGGTGGTCTTGGGGTTGATGTGGACTTGGAAGTGCAGGTGCTCAGCGGTTGCGAGGGTGTCATCGGTGTTGGTCGTGATGCGGATGGTGTTCCTGTGGACGATGGCGATGCCTCCTCCGGTGTGGTTGATGCGATCCCTTCGGATGATCTTGTAGCCGCCTGGGATGGCGATGGCGATGTCAGGCGCTGAGGAGGAATTCATCCATGTTTCCGTGAAGAAGGCGACGTCTGGGGCTGTGGTGTCGAGCAGGTTCCAGATCTCGATGGCGTGCCTGTGGACGGAGCGGGTGTTGAGCAGAATGCATTTCAGGTGGCTGCTGCTGTTGCTCGTCTTGGTTGGTGTAGGTGTAGTGCCGGTCCGGAGGTAGGAGAACTTGCAGGAGTTGCAGCAGAAGGGTCCGTGGGTGCGTCTCGGGGTGGCTCGGTAGCAGCCCGGGACTCTGCCGGCGTTGAGTGCGTTGAGGGTGGCGGCGTCGTACGTCCGGCGAGTTGGCTGGGGTCTGCGGGGGCCAGGGTCCTGGCGCTGGGCGTGGTCCAGGCGCGGACGGGCGTAGACGGGCTTACATTTGGCGCGCCTTCGGGGCGCGCCCGCTGCGCGTCACCGCTGCGCGTTTGCCACTCTGCCATATGAGGAGAGTGGGGGAGCGGAGCGAGGGAGGAGCCGCTGGGAGGCGGGAGCAGGGCAGGCGAATGGGAAGGCTCTCAGGTGTAAGGGGGCGGGGCCGCAGGGGGGCAGCGGCGGGGAGCGGGGAGGTGGCGGGAAACGCGGCGGGGTCACAGCAAGGGAGAACAGCGGCCAACAGTTACAGGGCAAGAAGGGCAACAGAGGATACAGTGATGAACAGGGGGACACAAAGCAGAAAACAAGGAGACAGGTCACGGAGCGGGCACCAGGGGAGAGACAGCAGTCAGCAGGAGAGGCGGCGCAGCGCTCCAGAGGCTGAGACCACACCAGAGGTCAGGAGCTGAGCTGCGGGCAGCGGCGGGATCGTGGCACACCAGAGGTCAGGAGCTCAGCTGCGGGCAGTGGCGGGATCGGGCAGCCTGGGCACACCCAGAGGGAGTGTGCGCGGTGCGAGGTGGTGTGACCGGCCCAGGGGCACTGCCCTGATTAAACAATGAACTAACAGTCAAAAGACTGGGATGAAAAAGTATAAAAGGCTTGTAAGCTGCAGAGTGAAGCAGCAGCCTCTTCTGTTTTGTCTCTGACTAGCGTGGGACTCTGTTCCATAGCCCAGGCTATTGAATAAATCTGGGTTCCTCCTGCAGACAAAGGCTCCTGAGTCTCCTTAAACTAAGTATGGAAGGTATGGAAGAATTGGGCGGTTACCCCACCGCCGAGACCCGGTAAGTGGGTTTAACCGGTTCTTCAAATGGCGCCTGAACAAGGACTCCACGAGCACGAAGGTCAGGCCCAGTGGATGGGAGGGGGTGCACAGAGAGACTCCGACGGAGGTACCCTACCCGAGGGATTCTTGCAATCCGGTAAGCCGAACGACTCACCCGCTATTCCTCCCCACCCGGTCTGGGCCACTTGACCGCGTTCTCCCCAAACAAATAATTTCTGGAGCAGGACACAGCTCTACGTCTGCAGAAGAGAACTACCCCTGTAAGGTTAGGGTGGACTGATCACCCACCAAGTCTGTATGATTCTGTTATCGACTTTCGCAAAAAGCCAAGCTATTAATGACTTTCGCTAAAGCCAAGCAAGAGAGGTGAATTTTAAAAACCCGCTGGTGTCTGTTCTGTATGATTCAGCTGTTATTGACTTTTGCAAAAGCCAAGCAAGCGAGGTGAGTTTTAAGACCAGCTGGTGTCTGTTATCTGTTTTTTTTAGCATGCCAGTCAGTAGTAAGTTCAAGAAATTATGTTGTTGTATGTGTACACAAGACTCCCAGCTGGAGGTGGCTTGTCCGCGTCCTCCAGAAGGGACCCCTGGCCATACGATGTATGGTAAACATGGCCCTTCTGCCATAATGTTTTCCTCATTTAGGGTAAATTATACGAAACAAAGTGATGCGGAATTACAGTGGCCAATTTATGGCTCCTTTAATTCCCAGGTTCTCACCAACCTAGAGGAACAATTAATGAAAAGAAAAACGCACCCGTCTATGTTTGAATCTGTCTGATTTTGGAGAAAAGAGCTAGAGCATAGAGCTAGAAATCAGAAGGCTCAAGAAAAAAAAGGAACGTATGTCAATGTCCGACCACGCCAGAGAAAATTAAAAAAATCAAATGACAAAGTCAGTAGAAATAGCCGATAGGGTGCATGGAGCCCGGGTATAAAAATGTTATCCAGCTCGTGAGGAGAAAGGAAAGGGCCATATAGAAGGGTGAAAAGAAGGTGATTCTTTGCTTGATACCATGCTAGAAAGCCCCCCTGCATATGCCCCAATGTACCCTGCCCTGACGCCTCACACCCCGCATGTCCCGCTGCCACAGCCCACTCCTGCCCCCACTGCCCCTCTTACTGTTCTCACTGTCACACCAACCCTCCCGATTTTTCCTATGACACAGACCACGCCCGCTAACCCTGTCCTCGCTGCGGGAATGACACCAAGTCTACATCTGCTCAACCCCTGCAGCTTTACCCCTACACGCCCTTTTTCTGCCTCCCCATGGTCTACAGTTAAGCAGGATTTATATAAATTGTTGAATTCCCCGCGACTGGCCTTGCGCTCTGCAGTCAGCTTTTCGTCCCTTCGAGAAAATGACCTACAGAAGCAACAGTGTGAATATTGGATAAATAACGGGAATATTTATGCCTTTAAAGAAATATGGTCCACCTTTTCCCAGTGGACGATTATGGAACAGACCACCTTGGCTGAATACATGTGTACCCTGGTCATGCAAAGATTTGAGAATGCACTTATGCAGATACCCAACGGATTAATGGACCTTAGGTCACAAATAAAAAGAGGTGATGTTCAGGGAGAGGGGATGTTTGGCACTATGTCTGCTTTAATGGCTTATCGTGACATGACCACTTTTCCCAACACCCCCCTAGAAACAGCTATGCCAATGTGAGAGGGGGCCCCTGTCTTTGTTAACGCACTTACCGATCCCCAAAATAATGGTCGAGGGGCTGTTGAGGCACACTGGTGCAGGTTTTGGGTTCATGTTCCTTGGAAAAGGCAGTTAAAAGAACAATTACCAGAATCCCAGGAGAATCTGGCTGCCTTTTACAGAGAATTAGGTCAGATTATATCTGCAGGTACGTTCTTGAGGATATAGATTTACTTTTTGGTACAGTTGTCCCCACTGAAATTTGGGACAAAATTCGACATACTGACCATGAAGCGGCGTTGGGAGGTAAATGGGTTGACCTGGAGGCTATTGAAGAAGCAAGGGACTAAACCAGAAGCTGCCATCCTGACTTTGCTCGGTAAAATAATGACATTTATGAAAACACTTTTGCCGGAAACTGTCATTAACTGGGATAAAATAAACGCCTGTAGGCAGCGAAAAGATGAGAATGTGGCTGACTTCTTTACCCGTTTTGAGACAGAATACAAGGGACATAGTGGTTTGGACCCCCGCACCGCAGATTCTGGCCCAGTGTTTGTCGATAAGTTTGTCAGCAACTTGCTTCCTGAGATTTTCCGCCAGGCTTAAGAAAGTTGAAAGTACGTGGTCGGCCCAAACTATGACTGGTATCTTGGCTATGGCACAAGATCACGAGAATAGGGAGAATGAGGATAGAGACAAAGAAAGTAAGAAGGTTAGGGATCTTAAGACTAAGGCACTTCTGCAGCAGGCTTACCCTCCCCGAGGTTCCGATGCCTGCGGGAATTTGAGACCTCAAACCCAACCCCCTCCGAGGGCTCGCCAGTCTACCCCCTCCAGCCCTCAATGTACGGGAGCCCTCCAAATAGATCAGTGTGCTTATTGTAAGGGGTACGGCCATTGGATAGATGAGTGTCCTGTGTTAGCTGAAAACATCCGAACAGGGAAGACTCAGCCTCGCGCTCCCAGGGAGGGGAGACTGACTAGGGACCATGGCCCACCCCATACACAGGCTAAAGAACGCAGGCCCAGGGATGACGTTCCCATCCGGCAGCGCCCGGCCAATAAGTTTAATGGGTACGAAGCACCACGCACTTATTACAATGATGATTATTATGAAGGTGATGAGACAGGGTCCTACCAAGCATAGGACAGCCAGGAAAGGGATATTACCAGAGTGCAAATTCCAGTGGAACAAAGGGACCTGTATGTTCAAATGTCAGTTATGGGGAAAGATCAGAATTTTCTTTTGAATACTGGGGCCACCAGGTCTTCTATTGCACGTCTGTCAGTCCCGGAGGCACCCCTTTCTGGCAATATGAATGTCCCCATGGGTTTTGCAGGAACACCTGTGACCAGCCCTGCCTCTGAACCCCTTCCTCTCGATATTGGCCCTGCGCATGTTGACGTTCCCTTGGTCCTTACTACAGGTTGCAGTGAAAACTTGTTAGGCACGATTTACTGAAAGCTCTGTATGCGACCATATCATATAGTCCCCAAGGTGTATCCCTAACAATTTCCCCCACCGCAGCTTCCTATATGTATCTATGATTGATTGATTGAATAGAGATTTGTAAGGCGCAGATGATGGAATATAGCCAGGTACAGAAGTAGAGATACAGGGTATAGAGGGCGGGGAAGTATGGCGTTATTTGAAAATACAGGAATACTAGGAATAGGCTTCAGTGAAGAGCAGAGTTTTAAGGCCCTTTCGGAAGAGAGGAAGAGATTCTTGGTCCCTGAGTTCCAAAGGGAGCTCGTTCCAGAGTCTAGGGGCGAGAGAGGAGAAAGCCTTACCTCCCCATCTCGCCTTAGCGACTCGGGAACGGTCAACAAATTCTGGCCGGCAGAGCGCAAGGCTCTACCGGGGACATACGTTGACACTAGGGTCCTGATGCCCTCAGCACCAGCACCATGAAGAGCCATGTGAGTGATGGTCAGAATTTTGAATTTGATCCTGACATATACCGGGAGCCAGTGGAGATTTCTCCTGATCCTGGTACCTGAGGAGCGTCGGGGGCATTGACGACAAACCTCGCTGCAGCGTTCTAGACGACCTGCAAACGATGGAGTAGTTTATTGCTCATGCCAAGATATAGGGCATTACAGTAGTCCAGTCGCGAGGATAGGAGGGCAACTGCAACCAGTTTCCGGGCATCAGGAGAGAGGTAGTGGGTACGTTTTTTTTAGCACCCTTAAAACTCCGCAGCAGGTTGAGACCGTTCTGTTTACTTGCCTGTCGAAAGCAAGTGAGGTATCAAATATGACTCCCAGGATACGGGCGACGGAAGAAGGCTGGGGACAGGTTCCCAGTGTCTGGGGCCACCAGTCGAGTGACCAGATCTCCTTATTTCCACCAAAGACCAGAATCTCCGTCTTTTCCCCGTTTAATTTAAGGAAGTTTGAGGCCATCCAGCCTGCCACTGCTTCCATACAGTTTCGAACGTTTAGGGCCGTGGTCTCAACGGATTGCGACAGAGAGACCATGATCAGGGTGTCATCGGCGCACAGGAGCACTTCCAGTCCAAAAGTTCTAACAAGCCTAGCAAGTGGGGCCACATAAACGTTGAAGAGTGTAGGACTCAAAGCAGAGCCCTGCGGGACCCCACACTGCAGAGGCCTGGCATTGGAGAGGAAGTCACCCAGTTTGACCCTTTCCTCCCGATGGTTAAGAAAGGAAGTGAGGAGGCTCAGAGCCAAGCCCTTCCCCCCCGTCTCACTGAGACGGGAGGCCAAGATGGTAGGGGACAGGGTGTCAAATGCTGCTGTAAGGTCGAGCAGGATCAGAAGAGCTGTCTGACCACTGTCAACCTTAGCGCGGATGTTGTTGACCACCACTGTGAGGGCTGACTCAGTACTGTGCGCCTTTCGGAAGCCATGCTGAGAGGGGTCAAGCAGGCAGGTCTTATCCAGAAAGGCGCTAAGATGGAAATTCAAATGAGCCCCCAACATCTTAGCTGGAGCGGGAAGAAGGGAAATGGGGCGAAAGTTCTTCAAAATCCCAGGATCCAGGGAAGCCTTTTTCAAGAGGGGCTTAACGATGGCAGTCTTCCAGGAAGCTGGAAACACACCACTGGAGATGGCTCTATTCATTGGTGTGAATAACAAGGACCCCCTGTTTGAGCAACTGAATATGTCTGACAGGGAAAATTAGACAATGTAAAAAGAGGCACCAAATGTAATATCATCAGGGAGAAAACGACAAGAGAAAAGCACAACAATCAATTAAAAAGGACAAAATTTTGTTTATTATTAAGTATATATACTCAGGATAAAAACATAAAATTTCTGACACATAATAAAATAAGACTTATGACCTATTCTAAGGCATCAACGCAATACAACATTACAAATGACATCATTAATTCTTAGTTCCTAAAACAGTGGCGGACAATTATAGTCCTCTTCTCGACGCGCGATTCGGCGTTTTCACAGGAACGCCTTCTTCAGGAGCCACATACACAATCTAAGACGGCAGTTGTTTATATTTGTCGAAACGGGGCAGTAGCTGTTGGTGTAGCGCTCTTTTCTGTAAAAGGTCTGTTCTAAAATGAATAGTATTAGATAGAATCTATAATGCTCGGATGACCAGGGACCGCAGTCGATATATCTGCTCCCTTAGCGTTGTCTTGTAATACAATAAATAAAAATGAATTCTGCGTGTTCAGATGACCAGGGACCGCAGTTGATATATCTGCTCCCTTAGTGTTGTCTTATAATACGATACTTAAAAAGAATTCTGCGTGTTCAGATGACCAGGGACCGCAGTTGATATATCTGCTCCCTTAGTGTTGTCTTGTAATACGATAATTAAAATGAATTCTGCGTGTACATCAACCCGCGGGCGTCACCATCGATAAATCCAGTGGCGTCCCGCAGCCGTTGGAAAAGGAGATGGCTCTATTCATAACTTCCAGCAAAGGGGGAAGTAAAGTGTCCCTGCAGTTTTTTAGGATTTTAAGGGGACAGGGATCAAGGGGAGATCCTGATTTAGTCGAATCTAGGAGTTTATCGAGGGCCTCAGTCGTGAGGAGGGGAAAATTGGAGTAGGTGTCATTGGAAGCTGAGATGTAGCCTAGGCTGGGAGGGGGAACATGAGTGAGATTATGAGACTGGAGAGCTGTGTAGATATCCAGGATTTTAGTATGGAAGAAGGTAGAGATCTGATCACAGAGTTCTTGGGTTGGAACTATGAGATCAGGATGTTGGACAAGAGATAAGGTATCTATCACCTTAAAGAGATCTCCCGGGGAGGTGAGGGATGAGGTTAGCTTGGAAAAGTAGGTTTGCTTTTCAGCTAACACCGCCGCTTTGTAGCTCTTAAGGAGATTTTTATGCTTAATCTGTTGGTCGGCATCTGGCTGAGCTCTCCAGAGCCTTTCTTGCCTCCTACACTCCTGTCTCTGTAGTCTAAGAGTTTCTGAGTACCAGGGCGCTGACGGGCGTTTCCTGGCACAATAGTGGGATTTAAGCGGGGCTAGGGTGTCCACAGCCCTAGAGATGGTACTTGCAAGCTCACGGGCAGTGGTATCAATATCCTGAGAAGGGGGAGGCTTAAAACTGGCAATAAGAGGGCCGAGTGATTCATTGGACAGGCCCCTATAGTTCCTCTTTAAAACCCAACAGTTCATGTCCGTGGGAGGGGCAGGAAGAAAACCTGAAACGAATTCCAGGGGGACTGCTTTGTGATCCGACCAGGAGAGGGGCAGAGGGGATCCAATCTCTAGCCTGGGGTCGTTAGTAAACACCCCATCTAAGATGTGGCCCGCAGAATGGGTAGGAGATAGCACTTTTTGGGAGAGGCTGAGAGAAGCCAGTGAGTCCACAAGGGACGTAGTGTCAGCCGAGTTGAGATTTTCTAAATGAAAATTAAAATCTCCAAGAATAGTCAGGGATGGCCTATTGATGAATGGTTCGATTACTTCAAGTAAATCGGCGGCGAACAGGGATCTAGAGCCCGGAGGTCTGTAAGTAAGAATACCGGCAAAGTTTTCTTTCGGGGAGGTACTGAGAGAAAAGAAAAGAGCCTGAAAGGGCTTCTGGGGAGCGGGGAGGGGCTCCATACGACAGGTAAAAGAGTTCTTGTATGCAATGCCTATTCCGCCCCCTCTACGATCCTCTCTATCCTGTCTCACCATGTCATAACCATCGGGGAGGGCGTTAATCAGGTCGGGGCCAGCTGAATCAGAGCCCCACGTTTCGGTGACAAAGACCCAGGAAGGTTTTCTTTCCGATACAAAATCTCGAAAGGCAAAGTTGTTACTAACCAGGGAACGGGCATTAATAAGGAAGCCTACTTCTTTAGGGGGGGGAAGAGGGTCCTGTATCCCCTCAATCCTAGATGAATTTGCGGCATAGTCATGATTTGACGGACTAGAAATGGTCGTGCAGCTACAAATAAAACCATGACGCAATTGCTCGGGAAGCAGAGTATGATGGCACACTTGCCGGGGGCATCTGACAGATATAAGAGAGCCAAACAGATCCCCATGGTCATCAGGAGAGGTAATAGGGGGCTGGGCAGCATGCCTGGCCCCTGACGCCTCCTTGGCGCTGACGGGCGTAGACGGCCAGGACTCTGGCATGACTCCGGCTAGAGTCCAGCCCGTCCGCAATGCGCGTCCGCTGTGCGGAGAAGACGGTCGTCCCCTTTTATGGCCGACTAGAGCGCGTCCGAGCGCTGGAATACCCCCAATATGGCCGCCAAAACCAAGTTCGCCTCCCCGGGGCTGTGCTCTCAGCGTCAATGCTCGGCTGAGAGCAGCCCGGGCAGCGACTGGTCGGGGAAGGTCCTTGGACAGGTAAAACAAATGGTTACGAAATGTAACTTATGCTCCGCACCCAATGCACTTAATTAAAAAAGGCTTTCCAGATCGAGCCTAAATAAGCTTTTTAAATCAAGCTGAACACACTAAGTAAAACTGATAGTTAAAAGACAGGCAAGAGTGCAAGGAGAGCCTCCCGGCTTGTCGCCTCAGGAGGGGGAAAGTACAGCATGCTAACACGAGCACAGGGTCATTGGACCCCTTTTATGGCCGACTAGAGCGCGTCCGAGTGCTGGAATACCCCCAATATGGCCGCCAAAACCAAGTTCGCCTCCCCGGGGCCGTGCTCTCAGCATCAATGCTCGGCTGAGAGCGGCCCGGGCAGCGACTGGTCAGGGAAGGTCCTTGGACAGGTAAAACAAATGGTTACGAAATGTAACTTATGCTCCGCACCCAATGCACTTAATTAAAAAAGGCTTTCCAGATCGAGCCTAAATAAGCTTTTTAAATCAAGCTGAACACACTAAGTAAAACTGATAGTTAAAAGACAGGCAAGAGTGCAAGGAGAGCCTCCCGGCTTGTCGCCTCAGGAGGGGGAAAGTACAGCAGGCTAACACGAGCACAGGGTCATGGGACCCTTTTTATGGCCGACTAGAGCGCGTCCGAGCGCTGGAATACCCCCAATATGGCCGCCAAAACCAAGTTCGCCTCCCCGAGGCCGTGCTCTCAGCGTCAATGCTCGGCTGAGAGCGGCCCGGGCAGCGACTGGTCGGGGAAGGTCCTTGGACAGGTAAAACAAGTGGTTACGAAATGTAACTAATGCTCCGCACCCAATGCACTTAATTAAAAAAGGCTTTCCAGATCAAGCCTAAATAAGCTTTTTAAATCAAGCTGAACACTCTAAGTAAAACTGATAGTTAAAAGACAGGCAAGAGTGCAAGAAGAGCCTCCCGGCTTGTCGCCTCAGGAGGGGGAAAGTACAGCAGGCTAACACGAGCACAGGGTCATGGGACCCCTTTTATGGCCGACTAGAGCGCGTCCGAGCGCTGGAATACCCCCAATATGGCCGCCAAAACCAAGTTCGCCTCCCCGGGGCCGTGCTCTCAGCGTCAATGCTCGGCTGAGAGCGGCCCGGGCAGCGACTGGTCGGGGAAGGTCCTTGGACAGGTAAAACGAGTCGTTACGAAATGTAACTAATGCTCCGCACCCAATGCACTTAATTAAAAAAGGCTTTCCAGATCGAGCCTAAATAAGCTTTTTAAATCAAGCTAAACACACTATAAAACTGATAGTTAAAAGACAGGCAAGAGTGCAAGGAGAGCCTCCCGGCTTGTCGCCTCAGGAGGGGGAAAGTACAGCAGGCTAACTCGAGCACAGGGTCATGGGACCCCTTTTATGGCCGACTAGAGCGCGTCCGAGTGCTGGAATACCCCCAATATGGTCCCCTCCCACCAGAGTTGCAGTCTTTACCTTCCTCCCTCTGGGCATCATCAGAGACTGATGTAGGGTGTCTCAACATATCCCCTCATGTGGTATGCATCCAGCCAGGTGCACTTCTCCTCACCTCCGGCAGTATCGACTGCCCGCGGAAGGAGAAATGGCCCTTTTAACAATAATATCTGAATTAATGGACAAGGGCGTAGTGAACGAGACACGTGGCAATATCTGTAACAGTCCAATTATTCCCGTTCTTAAAACGACCAATGGAGATGCTCTCTCCCCTAAAATATACAGATTTGTGAATGACCTTAGAGCCCTTAAGAAAATAACAATCTCCCAATATCTTGTTGTCCCCGACATTACAGCCCTCTTAACGATGGTCCCTTCTGGTGCAACGCACATCTCTGTCATAGACCTGAAGAATGTTTTTTTCAGCATTCCTATACATCCTGACAGCAGACATGTTTTTTTTTGTTTCTCCCTTGGTGGGAGGAGCTTTAGATTTTGCCGGGCCCCTCAAGGTTTTACCGAGAGCCCCAGTATCTATAGTCAAGCCCTAAAAAGTCAACTAGATTCTTGGAACTCCCTGATTATTCCACACTATTACTATATGTAGATGACCTCCTCATTGCTGCAAATTCTGCTCCAGCATGTAAAGAAGCTACTCTCTGTTTGTTATGCCACCTTGCCCTCTATAATCACAAAGTCTCTTTGAAAAAGCTTCAGTTTTGTCAAGAGAAGGTAACCTATTTAGGTCATCTCCTCTCGAAGGAGGGAAGGCAGCCCACCGCTGATTGTGTAGCCATTATCAATGCTATGACGGCCCCACGAACACAAAAGCTGGTGCGAGCCTTCATAGGCATAACCTCCTACTGTAGACAGTGGATTTCCAATTTTTCGGCCATGGTCAAACCTCTTCATGCCCTCACCACTAAATACATATTAGACAGTTCCTTTCCATGGACTAGAGAGCATGCACAGGCCTTCCAAGATTTAAGAAAAGGCTCTGTGTACTGCTCCAGTCCTCGGTACTCCTGATTATAACAAACTATTTTTTCTTTTTGTACATGAAACAGACGGCTGTGTATGCGCTGTCTTGACCCAGATGTTCGGAGGTCGCCATCGGTCTTGTGCCTATTGTTAGGCCACCTAGCCACCTTGGATCCTGTTGCAAGGGCTCTCCCAGGATGACTACAGGCGACCGCTGCGGCCGCCCTCATGGTCCGTCAGAGTGCGGGGATCGTCATGAACTCCCCCCTGACTCTGATGGTCCCCCATTCTATAGATACCCTCCTTAATAACACCAAGACCCAGTACCTCACTAGTGCAAAACTCACAGGATATGAACTGACACTCTTTGCCAGCCACATTAACATCAAAAGATGCACTGTACTAAACCCCGCCACATTACTCCCACTGGATACTCAGGATGCACGCTTAGACCCACATGACTGCATATTAAGGACAGAGGAAGAGACGAAGGGACGGGTTGACTTACAGGATACCCCGATAGCAGAACCAGAAGGTACACTGTATGTGGACGGATCATGTCTCAGAGGGTCAGATGGTAACAGCTCAGCTGCCTATGCCATCACGACATTAGGGTGAGTAATAGAAACAGCTCAGATCCCGCAATGCTCTGCTCAAGCAGCAGAATTAGTGGCCTTTACTAGAGCTTGTGAGTTAAGCAAAGGGATGACGGGAAATATTTATACTGACAGCCAATATTCCTTCGGGGTGGCCTACAAATTCGGGAGGTTGTGGAAAGAAAGGAATTTCCTTACTTCCCATGGGACCAAAATTCAACATGGCCCCCTAATTCACCGACTGTTAGACTCCCTGACAGTCCCCAGACAGGTGGCCTTCATAAAATGTAAGGCCCATAAGAAAGTGACATTTGATGTTGGGAAAGGCAGTGCCCTGGCTGACCAGATGGCCAGACAAACAGCTCTTAGAAAAAGGGAAGGAATGTATGAAGGAGGTCCCGCTAGGTGTGTGGCAGACGAGGGCATGGTTGAAAACACAGTACAGAGTGTGATTGATAATCAGTCCCATACTACTCCTGGGGAACTAAGGGTGCGGAAGGAGCAATTAGCAAAGGAGGGAATTGATGGTAGTTGGGTCCATATGACTATGGAAAGACAATGGATATTACCTCACATTCACGTGCTACCAGTAGTTACGATGGCCCATGGTCCTGCTCACATCAGTGCAAAAGGGATATGTAAACTGTTGGAACCTACATGGTACAACTCTAAGATACCAGCATATGCTGACAAACTGGTTAAAACATGCATCATTTGCCTAATGTATAACCCAGGAAAAGGCACAGTTACTCCTAAGGGAGGATTCTCTCCTCCTACCTTCCCTTTTGAAGTCCTCCAAATGGTTTGCATCCAGATGGACCGATGTAACAATTTTAAATATGTCGTAGTGGTGGTCTGTACATTCAGCCGATGGTTGGAAGCCTACCCCGTCAAAGACTGCACCGTTATCACAACCGCCAAAGTACTATTAAAGGAGTCCCTCCCATGATTCGGTTTGCACCGCTTGGTCTGGAGTGACAATGGGACACACTTTACAGCCAAAATTATGGAATATGTCTGTACAGCATTGGGTATAAAACAAAAATTTCATGCAGCTAACCACCCCCAGTCAGCAGGTCTAGTGGAGGTGTACAATGGCATCCTCAAAACTAAAATGGCCAAAATAGTAGCCGAGACAGGTGTAACTTGGGTTGATGCTCTGCCCTTAGCCCTACTGTCCACAAGAACAACGGCACACACCAGGATAGGGCTATCTCCCCATGAAATTCTGTTCGGTAGACCTGCCAATGTATGGGGTGTCCCGCGGCCTAAGAAACTGTCTGATATTGAATACCCTGTATTAACTGATTATCTGTACAGTCTGACTAATACCTTTCGTACTCTTTATCACCAGGTGCATGAGGCCATACCTGACAAAAGCGAGGGCCCAGGACACGTTATCCAACCTGGTGACTGGGTCCTGATCTGGAATTTTCAACGGACTAAGAGTCTCGAGCCCCGCTGGACACAACCCCGTCAGGTGTCACTAGCCACTCGCACCGCCGTGAAAGTAGAAGGTTGGAAGAATTGGGTGCATTCATTGCACTGCAGGCGTGTGCCTTTGCCCCTCCCCTATGGTCAGTGGGTGAGGGAAGGACTATGAGACTCAGAAACAGAAACAGTCTCGACGTTTGTCCCATTCAGCGATGCCAGACTGCATTCTACATCTACGGAAGCAGGGAGTGACAGCATACTGAAAGGAAGGGTGGAACCCTCCCTTAACTCTGCTCAACGCCAATAATTGTTTCCAGACCATGCTGTCCCTACTTCCGACCGATAAAAGTTGGCCCCCCGAGGGAAGGCTTGCCCTTGACTTCGCCAAGTACCTATAGGCTGTAAGGCTGTGATCTTCCCCGGCTGAGAGTAGTTCTGGTGTGTCAGACTAAGGTAAGCCATAAGGGCCCTTGGCACCTGCGCCCAGTGAAGCAACCTCCAATCACAGACAGCCACTAGAGGTCCCTGGCTTAGCACAATGGCCACCGTCCAAAACACCCGAATCCAGAAACAAGATGTCAGCCTCTGACATAGTAAATGCTTCATGGTCACCATGGTGATGCTGTTTGTCTCCCTCATCCTGTCTATCCTTGGTTGGCTGTTACTAATCTACCATCCTGTTACCTCACCAACTCCTACCCCGACTCCTGCAGAACACCAGTATTACACATTGCCAGCCCACAAGTTACCCCGCCGTGCAGAATTCTTCAACAACACCTTCATCCAAATGTTTGCATCAACACCAGCTGATCATGAACACTTCCAACTGCTGGGTGTGTGGACTGATGTTGCATTCCATGATACACCATGTCCCATTTTTTCCCTATCCCTTTTCCATCTCTGGGTCTTGTCTTGCATGGTGGATGTTGATGCAGGAGGCCTACACTGTCAATGGAACTGCCAATTCTGCCCTTGGAACATTTCGGGATCCGGTCATGCCAATGCTCCTTTTTTGCCCGACCAATTTATCCACAACGCTACTATCACCAGATGAACTCGGTGAGATGGTAGTATTCATCTCAACTAATGGACGAACATTTTCCAGATTCCACACACGAAGGATACTGCCTGTTGAAAGAGACACTGTGAATGTCATAAATATGCAAGGCCGTGTCTGCATTCATGGCCTAAGGACTAAGAAAGTTGGTACCAGTACGTGTGATATCACAAAAGCGTTAAACTCTACATCTCCTCCGAAGCTGGTGGCATCCCCCAACACCTATTTCATCTGTGGCACTGCCGCCTACACTTGGCTCCCCCGTAACTGGTCTGGTACCTGCTATCTGGCCTTCCTCCTTCCACCAACTTATTCCACCCATGGAGGTTACCACCTGTCAATGAAGGGCACTCTGCGCCGCTCACGTAGGGGCGTCATATCAGCCGAGGATACCGCAGGCCAGGAAACCGGGGACCTCTTTAAAGGTTTCCTTCCTTTCTGGGGCCACTATCGCAGTAACATCTGGTGCCCTCTCCAACATCACTGCAGAGCCTCATAACGCTTCAGAACAGAATGGTCCTAGATGTCATCCTTGCTGATCGTGGTGGTGTGTGTAAATTGATCAGCTCCAGCTGCTGCGTGTACATCCCAGACAACGCACCTACAGTGTACGATGCCATCCAACATCTGCATCGCCTTTCTTCCGAAATTCATCTGGATAAAGACAACTGGTCCCTCACAGGCTGGATCTGGGGCCTCCTTTCCCAGTGGGGGTGGAAGATCCTCATCTTCCTTGCCTTGGGAGTAACTGTCCTGGTCTCTTGCTGTTTGTGCTTTCAGTTTCTGCCAGTGCTCTGTACAATGTGTGTCCAGACCATCAAGCCTCCACCCTCTAACATTCACAACACCAATATGATGATGATGCTCCAACAAGAAACGGATGGTGTTATGAACATTGACATTTCTTAAAGTATTTGCCACTCAAAGGCAAAAGGAGGGTCTGAGGAAAAGTGTTCTTCTGATCGGCATCATTTGTACCGGGACTCCATTGCTTTTTTATTGCCATCTCGTGTCAAACACTTCCACACTACCCACCTGGTCATTTCTGCTGATGCCTGAGGAAATTCTAACTGACACGACAAAAACCATCTTGCAGCCTGCATTTCTGCCCAGGAACTGTCGCACACCCAACCCCCCTGTTCTTTGCAGTTCAACTGAAAACCACAAGACACTCACACCCTGAGTAAATGATTTGTTTTCCATCTCCTGCTCCCAGCCTGGTAAACATCCTTGACACCGTGATCAGGTTATCTGGACAATGGTCTGACTGCTGGGCCTTGATCAGAGTGATTAAGCAATGACTTGAAAGACCAGGCTTTGATCAAGGCCATTGAACAATGACAATTCCCATAATTCCTGCCGTCACGTGACCGTTTTCGTCACGGCTGGCTTGCCAAGCATAAAACACTATCTCATTCGGCAGCCGGCGCCCCCCGAGCAGTACTGAAGACTGCCTGGAGACGCCGACGGCCAGGTGAGTGCACGCATTACGCGTGCTTTTGTGTTGTCCAACTCTGTCTTACTCTGCACGCAAACGCCGCTAGAGACAAGCGCACTATCTTGATAACGAAGCGTGTTTCGGTGCGCGTTTCCAAATTCTGTACTACCAGATACTAGAAGTTATCTTGCCACCGTTTATACGAAGCCATGAATTGCACGCAGCATATCTTGAAAACGAAGCGTGTTTTCGGTGCGCGTTTCCAAATTCTGCACTACCAGCTACTAGAAGTTATCTTGCCACCATTTATACGAAGCCATTAATTGCACGCAGCATATTTCGTGTGCCCCTTGTGTTTACACTCCGTTGGAGGCCACGTAGCTATTTCAATATAACTGACACGGCTCGCCTTTCATGCATTAAGCGTCCCTATTTGGTTGTCAACGTTTCTGAGCCATGACGGATCGCGGCGTTCAGCCCAGCCTGGTTATCAGAGGCTCAGACAACCTCTTCTCTCGAAGTATACTTTCATTTATTTTCATTTATTTTATGAATTTGGTTAGTGTCATATCACTAGCAGCTCTGTAAAAATTATGTGATTTCTCACAGAGCGGTGCTCCTTTTACCTGCGCTGCAGCCAGGTGGGGTGAAGCTACTCAACCTACACGTAAGGGTGAGTGCATACCCACATTATGAGGTATGATTGAACATATTGCAATGCCACTATGAATACAAACATTAACAATGTGAATAACTTTATGTGTTCTACATGTGTGTTTGTTTGTTTGTTTTACATGTTGGATCTACTACCATTGCACTGACAGTATTCGGTTGAGCACGCCTGGATGTCCAGGTGATATCTTCATAATTTATTTATTATTCTAAAAGCAGTAGTGTATTATATATAGGTCCTGAAGAATGCATTAAGAAAATCTTTGATATGCTGAAACATGTCGACCACTAATAAGTGCGGTTATTTTTTAAAACCTGCACCCACACCTGCCTTTTAACCTTAGGGTTTGGGGGATATTAATAAACTTTCTTTTTCCACCCATTCACCTAATTTTAGTACCCTTCACTTTTTCACTCCAAACACTATACACTGCTTTTTTCAGTACCCACCACTATATTCTGCTGTTCTGCTCTCTTATTACATTTCGGTCACGGTAATGCTTACCGGCCGTCTTGTCTCCTGGGTAAGGAGATCCCATATGATGACAACAAGGGCGGTACAGTGTGGCTTCTGATGGGAACAATATATTTTTTTCTCCTTGTACTCATGAGTCTCGACTTGACCATCTACTAACTATCACTTCCCACTGATACTGTCCTGTGTGCATTGGGTGTAGTGGCTCTTACTGTCAAACTTTCCTCTTTCTTTTGACCCCCAGGTATTATTTGTTGTGGTACATACACATATCACCAACTTACATGCATACAATACCGATTATGATTCTGCTGTTGAGCAATGATTCACTAATCATAGAATATTCATGAGGTCCTCTTACACAGAAAGAAAATAAAGAACATACATAAATGATCATCTAATTACGCTTCAACAATAAAAATAATAAAATATTACTAGTAAACGACATAATGGACGTGCAAACGAACATAGAAAAATGGGAGGCAATCTCCTCTCGTAAATTTGCTATGCCAACTAGGTGTATCCTGAAAACATGGCAACAAAGATGGTACTTACTGCAACTCCTTTCACTTGGTGATTACACAAGTTTGTGTTGAAAAAAATCATACATTTACATCTATATATTCTTACCCATATGTTTACACCCATATATATTCTTACCCTCACCACAGGACTAGCAAGCACCAAGTAGTAGTTAACAAAGGGAACCATGTAGTCACAAAATGTATTTATTTATTTATAAAGTTTTATATAGCGCAAACTTGATCCCGAAAGAAATCAGAGCGCTTTACAATTTGAGGCAAAGGTAACAAATCAGAACATTAGTCTAACATGGGGAATCGAATGGGCATTGAGATGTTTAAACCTCTCAAAATCGGAATGGTTGTTGTATTAAAAAAGACAGACAGACAGAGTGAGGGCGATAGATAACCACTGAATAGAATAGCAAGCCCATCAACCACCTGTAGGCAAATGAGAAACAAAGCAACCCAATTAACCACAACCGAAAAATCAGCTGTTGAACAGATTCCTCAAGGAGGTTTGACCTACTTGAGTGTCCGCTCTAGTATCGGAGTCAAGACAGTAGTGTCTTGTAAATGTATGCACTGATCTCCAAGTGGCTGCTTTACAGATCTTAGAGAGCGGTACATTATTGAGAAAAGCAGTCGTAGCTGCTTTTCCTCTTGTGGAATGAGCTTTGGGGGGAGACAAAAGAAGCTTCTGTGCTAACTGGTAAGCCAATTTGATGCATGAGACTATCCATCTGGAGATGGATGCTTTGATGCAGGAAAACTTGTTCTGACCGAACCATAATTAATAAATAAGTGATCAGACTTTCTCAATGGCTCCGACCTGTCCAGATAGAACTTTGGTACCCTTTTAAGGTCTAATGAATGTAAAGCCCTCTCAGCTAGAGTGGAGGTGTTGGGGAAAAAGGTCGGAAGAGAAATGGTTTGATTTACACGAAAATCGGACACCGCCTTCGGAAGGAAGGATGTGTTCTGAGAACTACCCTATTGAGATGGCAGACCAAGTAGGGCTCTTTTGAATAGAGGGCCTTTATCTCACTCACCCTACGTGCTGAGGTGATAGACACAAGAAAGCTACCTTCCTTGTAGGGTGTTGTAAGGTTGCTTTGTGAATAGGCTCAAAGGGTGGACCCATCAATTTTGACAATACCAAGTTCAGCTCCCAAGGAGGTGAAGGAGGTCGAACCGGAGGGGTAGACCATCTTAAGACCCTGAAGGAAATTCTTCACCACCTGTAACTGAAAGAACAAGGGTTGAGAAGGGGAACGCCTGTACGCCGTAGTGGCCGCCAGGTGCACCTTAATGGACGAGTATTTCAAACGAGCTCTGGATAGGTGAAGCAAATAGGGCAAAACTACCACCTCCTGCCCCTTGGTGGATCAACAATATTTTGGCACACACCATATGTAAAATCGTTTTTATTTGCAGGCATAAGAATGTCTTGTGGAAGGTCTCCTTGCCTCTTGCAATATGGTTATGCTGTCCTGTGGAAGACCTAAATGCCCATACTGGAGGACCTCAGGAGCCATGCTGCCAAGCTCAGAGATGGAAGGTTGGGGTGATGAATCCTCACGTTTATCTTGGAAAGTAGGTCGGTCACTACGGCAGCCTCTTGTGTGGACATACAGACATATCCATAAGGTCTGGGTACCACCACTGCCTCGGCCAGTCGCGGGGAAAATGTGTATGTCCTCTAATGAATCATATGCATGTAAAAAACAAGCACAAATAAAAATCAGGATAGCCTTGTTTTCAATCACTCACTTCATCAAAGGTCTCTCCCTTTTTGTAAATCTAAATTGCCATTGGACCTCCTCCTGCTGGTAACTCAATTTTTGACCAAATGCAGCCAGGGATATGAATGCTGTTTACTAATCGCAGGGAATTGGACTGGTTCAGATCTTCAGATCTTTCCTCGAAAACAGGTCCTTTCGAGTTTCTGCCCCCCCCCCCTTCTTATCCAAACCTCACCCCATCGCACAGGGAGTTCCGCAGGGCTCCGCACTGAGCCCATCCCTTTTTAGTCTCTACGTCCAGCCTTTGGCAGCAGTGGCCAAAGAGTGGGGATTCTATGTAAATAACAAGGACCCCCTGTTCAAATACTGGATGCGTAATACAGGGAAATAGACAATGTGTGACAAATTAAACAATTGATATTACAACTAGGGAAAAGAAACAGTATGTAAAGCACAACCAATAATTAAAAAGTACAACAACTAATTAAAAAGTACAAGGTTGAGTTTATTTTTAAATGTACATATTCATATTAAAAAAGACTCAGTGCAAAATCATATGCACTAATTAATTCTAAAAAATCAACAGTCATACTCAAATAACTTATATTCAACAAATTTACACCAATTTATACATAATAAAACAGTGGCGAAAATTGTATCACATCGACGCGCGTTTCGGCGTTAACAGAACGCCTTCATCAGGAGCCACAATCAATCTGTAAAACATATGCAGAAAAAATTAAAAACATGCAAGGGACATCAAATGACTCCCTACACACAAATTATTGTACATAATTAAACTGTGCTTACATAACAAGGACTCCCTATAGAATGCAGCTGAACCATAGAGCTACACGATATTCACAAAAAAGATTTTTACATTTAAGCAGTGACTATGCGTTTGAACCCACGGACTCAAGGATAGGAGATTCAGGGAAGTCGGATTCCTATGGAAATTCCAATGAGATGACTATACCCATCAGAGTATTACTAGTTCTAATGGCGGTATAGGAGATTCAGGGAAATTGGAATCCTGTGGAGAATCCCATGTGATGACTGTACCCATTGGAATATTCCTAGTTAGTTTGATGATATAACATGCATGGATCTATAGGCTACAATTGAAGTCTTACCTAGGAGAAACACAGGATGAGTGTTCTCTAATCTTCTCTTGTGGATATACCAACACTTTTATTTTCTTTGGAGTTTACACTTCACCTGGCTTACTGTTTAAGCTGGAAGACATGTAAAGCCTATGGTAAGGCAATGTGATTTAAACAGAGTTGTATTAAGCTCTTCCTTAATTTCTGGTGGAACATCGTTATTCTGTATAGGTAAGATGGTCTTGCCAACTATTAATTAGAAGATCAAGTTATAGCTTGTCATAAAGGGCCTATACTTATTCTTATGTCTTTGTTTAATTGAGTTATCAATTCTTCTCTGGCAACCTTTAAAGAGAAAATTAAGTTCCAAAAATGCGCTTGTTTTTACTTAACCTTATGGGTTCGTTTTAATCTTGTCATGCACTTCACATAATAGAAGCCAGTGCACCTGATAAGGGACAATACCTTAATAATTGTTATAAAGCAGGCGTGTGTTTATATGCTTCATGTGAAAGCGAATGATCATATAGCTAAGAGGACTTCAGATTTTAAATATTCTCCTCAATTGCCAAGCTCAACGATAAATTCACATCACTGCATGTGCGCTTACCCCAATAAGATGAGGGGCCAACTGTGACATCAACCTGTGGGAGCTCAGATTATGATATGTGCAAGCTCCTCACAACCAATGGAAACGATAGCCACACTGCTAAAAAAAGATACCGTGGAAAAGCATATAATTATTTTCCATGTTGGGCATGATAGGATAAAACAAGCATATTTCATGTGTTCGCTTACCAAAAGGTAAAGGCGAGCAATTATGTCAACATGTGGGAGTATCGATCACCATCTCAGTATGCTCCTCACAGCCGTTGGAAAATATCTAGCTGCGCTGTAGAGCAAACCGATAAAATATTGCTTAGTTTCAGCAATTGCATAACAATGTTGCATGAAAACGTATGCGCTACGGAAAGATTCCAACTAAGAGATGCGGCGCGTTTACCTAAAAACAATGTCAGTAGCGCCGTGTCCTCCGCCTGAAAGGTAAATTGCGTCGGCTCGTCGGAGCTTCAATTTCGATATATGTTGGCTCCCACAACCGCAAATGAATGCAGCCGCGCTGCAAGGGAAACCAAAGGAATGCCCATTACTGTCAAATGTTTAAGGACGTACAAAGCGCGGTGAAAAGCAGGCTTGGGAGTAACGCGCGCTTACCTAGAGACGGTGAGAAATGAGCCGTTTCATCAACCCGCAGGAGCCGTGTTCGCGATATAAACCGGCGTCCCGCAGCCGTTGGAAGTGTTGAATGACCCTGCCAGTTCACAGGTGCTCATTTTTAAAGGGCCGGACGCTATTTGATTGAAGCTGACGTAATAGCCATCTTGAAGGTTTCTTAAAGGGGAAGTTTGAGCTCTCTGAAGACAACTTACACGTACAGAGATGCGTCTTTGAAAAAAAAAAAAAGGGGAATGCCTGATTAAATGCAAGCTTGGATGGGTTTGCATGGAAATAATCAATAATGCCATAATGTTTCCGGATGGTGTCCATGCACATAGATGCAGAATGAAAATTTAAACTTATGTGGTGTTCGAAGTATGAAAAGGAAATGTCAAATAAATAAATGATTAAAAAGAAGGGAAGTTTTCCACAATTAATTTAATAAAGGAGGAAAAATTAATTCATAAGAACCAGTGACGGGTGAAGTGAACGGACAATGTCTGATGTACAAGCAAGGACGTGTCTCATGCACGTTCAGAGGTTCTTATTTGCTGGAGTACAGGAACCCGAGGTCCATTCATGACTGTGATATTTATTTTACACGGCGCAGATGGCATTCTCCCAGGGGGTTTCATTATTCAATCCCCTTTTGTGCGTGTCCAGAACGAAAATCCAAAAAACCTCACGTTTTTTGCGAATGGCACATCCTCCTTTGTTATCTGCTGTTCTAATTTTTTCTAGAACCCGCCAGTGGATTTCATCAGATGTATGTTGCATTTCCAAAAAATGCTTCACTAACGGCGCATTCAGTTTTTCGGTCTTAATAGCAGATCGGTGTTCCGTCAGTCGAGTTTGGATCGATCTGCATGTTTCACCAACATACCCCAAACCACATGGGCAGCTGATGAAATAAACTACATTGATGGTTTTGCAGTTCCAAAGGTCAGTTGCTTTAAAGGTCGAACCATTGTGGGTGAATAGCTCTCCTCCTATGATGTTCTTACAGGATTTGCAAGAAGAGCACGGGACTGTGCCGCGTACCGGTAGGTTTGTCAGGATTGATCTCTGGGTCTGGTTCCCATTTGGTAACCTGGAGCTAAATTTGGAATGGACAATTTTGTCCTTCAGATTCCGATTTCTCCTATGGGCGAATAAAGGTTTCGCTAGGGTAGTGGTGGAGGACGGATTGCAGTTTAAAATATGCCAATCAGCATTGACAATCTGCCTAATACGCTCATTCATTGTTGAATGGGTAGTGACACAGACGATACGATCATTATTCGGTTTCTCTTTAGGGGCAAGTAGCGCGTCTCGGTCGAAAAATCTGGCGCGTTTGTAGGAATCTCTTATCAGCCTGTGCGGATATCCTCGATCACGAAATTTGTTCCTCATGATTGCTGCCTGTTTATCGTAGTCTGACAGGTTGGAACAGTTTCTCCTCACCCTCAAAAATTGGGAGAATGGAATACTTTCCCGTTGGCATTTGGGGTGGAAACTGCTGAAATGTAATAAGGTGTTACGAGCTGTCTCTTTTACAAATAAATCTACCTCCAACTTTTTATCCCTAACTCTGATCAAGAGGTCCAAAAATTCAACCTGAGTTTCATCATAATGGGCAGTGAATTTAAGATTACTGTTGGTGAGATTAATCCATTCTAGAAACTCAAGTAGAGCGTCTTTCCCATTGGTCCAGATAAAGAATATGTCATCAATGTATCTGGACCAATGGGAAATAGACTCAAAAAAGGGCGCAATTTCATTCTCTATGAAACGCTCCTCAAAGTAGGACATATAAATATTGGCTATTGAAGGGGCAACCGAGGCTCCCATACTAACGCCTCTCACTTGGCGGTAGATATTGTCCCCAAATTCAAAAACATTCTCAGTGAGCACTATAAACAGACAGTCTATCAGAAATTTTTTTGGACAGTTGATGTTATGTTTCTCTATAAACCAGTCTGTTGCTCTAATAGCTTCATCTATAGGTATATTACTGTACAAGGATTCGAAATCTAGGGTTACTAGAATATCTCTGCCCGGTACGATGTCTAAGTTCTCCACTGTGTTGATCATGTGGCATGTATCTTTCACATACGATTTGATCTTGGGGATATGAGGTCTTAAAAAATGATCAACAAATTTAGAGAGAGGTTCTGTGGGGGTTCCTATAGTTGACACTATGGGTCTATATGGAGGGTTATCAAGGCTTTTGTGTATTTTCGGGAGTCCGTAAATACATGCGGTTTTAAATTTATTGGTATTAAGAAATTCATGATCTTTAGCAGTAATGTCGCCATTTGATAAAGCTTCATTAGTAAGAACACTAATTTTTCTGGTAATCATCTTAATGGGATTACTGTTAATCCGTAGGTAGGTGGAGCTGTCACTTAGCATATTGTTCATGTTCTGTTCATAATCATTCGAATTGAGGACCACTATACCTCCTCCCTTATCAGCTCCCTTTATCGTAACTTCCTTACTGTCTCTGAAATCTTTGAGGGCCATTGATTCTTGCAAAGTTAGATTGTATTTAGGTTTAGGAATGTATTCCAAGGTTTTTTCTAATTTCTTCATAACTACAAGTTCAAAGGCAGCCACCTCTGGTCCTAGCTGCTCTAAACCAGGAGTGAAAGAAGAGGGTAATGAAATCTCATTGTTCCTCTGTGCTGTGGGATCATATATATTCTCTTCTTTATCTTGAAAAAACTTTCTTAATCTAATTTTCCTGAAGAATGCAATTATATCCCTATGTAATTCGAAAGTATTTACAAATGAGTGGGGTACAAAGGATAAACCTTTAGATAGTAAAGATTCACTCGAACTATTCAGTTCTTTAGATGACAGATTGAAAATGGGGATTATATCCCCTGACCCCAATATTGCCTGTTGCGGGTTTCCCTGATAAACTGGGGTTCTTGCTGTTGATGTTGTTGGTGTGTTATCTGCTGATGCTGTGCCTGGTGTGTGTGCTGGTTCATTTGAAAGTTCCCTCTCGATTGTCCCTGATTTTGGAATCTCACTCTGGGGCGACCGCGTCGAGGCCCCCTGTTTGATAAAAAAGGGCGTCGTTGTGGCCTGGAGTTGGTGTATGAATTAAAGCCACCATCAGATTCATAATAGGTGTTGCTTGCACCCTCACCTTCCGAGTCTGAAGAATCAGTAAAATTATTGATTCTCTGTTGAGTGTTACCTGTCTCGGTGGTGTAATGGTTCTGTTGGTAGAAATCTTTATGGAGATACGGATATGCCACTTCTTCTGAGTAGAATCTTTTGTCTTTATTCAGTTTGTCAGTTTTTCGTTTATTTAAATAGTTACTGAATGATTCTAGATCTTTGTTATATTCCTCTATTTTTCTAATGGCATCATCTACTCCTGTGAGCTGTTTTAGTTTTTCTTCTAATTCATCTATCTCTTTTTTGATTTCTAAGGCTAGTTCTTTCGAGGTGGCTACTATTAATATCATCAGATCACGGGAACAACGATTTGCAATGAAGCTCCATTTTTCTAAAAATGGTCTGTGGTGTACAAAGAGGCCTGGTATATTACGTATACGCAGTCCATTGGGGATAACTCCGGTCTTTAAATAAGCTATCATAAATTCCCCATGGGCTTCCATGCGGATGAGTTTTTTCTTTAGGTCTAGCAATTTCTTACCTTCATCTTGCCCCCTAGTTACGGGATTCGTACTAGTGGTAGGGATTGATGTACCCACTAGTGTCTCAAATTCCTCATCTGTAAACCCGAAGGTCTTCATATTGGCCATCGTTGCCGAGTGTGGATGGGAAAAGGGGGGGGGCCGGAGAGGCAAAAGAGAGGGATTATAGCACACTGCTTAAATGTAGTACAATAGTCGACAGTAACACCAGAATATGGAGGAAGTAGGCCCTACACAGACAAGCTGTGGGAAATTCTATGTAAATAACAAGGACCCCCTGTTCAAATACTGGATGCGTAATACAGGGAAATAGACAATGTGTGACAAATTAAACAATTGATATTACAACTAGGGAAAAGAAACAGTATGTAAAGCACAACCAATAATTAAAAAGTACAACAACTAATTAAAAAGTACAAGGTTGAGTTTATTTTTAAATGTACATATTCATATTAAAAAAGACTCAGTGCAAAATCATATGCACTAATTAATTCTAAAAAATCAACAGTCATACTCAAATAACTTATATTCAACAAATTTACACCAATTTATACATAATAAAACAGTGGCGAAAATTGTATCACATCGACGCGCGTTTCGGCGTTAACAGAACGCCTTCATCAGGAGCCACAATCAATCTGTAAAACATATGCAGAAAAAATTAAAAACATGCAAGGGACATCAAATGACTCCCTACACACAAATTATTGTACATAATTAAACTGTGCTTACATAACAAGGACTCCCTATAGAATGCAGCTGAACCATAGAGCTACACGATATTCACAAAAAAGATTTTTACATTTAAGCAGTGACTATGCGTTTGAACCCACGGACTCAAGGATAGGAGATTCAGGGAAGTCGGATTCCTATGGAAATTCCAATGAGATGACTATACCCATCAGAGTATTACTAGTTCTAATGGCGGTATAGGAGATTCAGGGAAATTGGAATCCTGTGGAGAATCCCATGTGATGACTGTATTCATTGGAATATTCCTAGTTAGTTTGATGATATAACATGCATGGATCTATAGGCTACAATTGAAGTCTTACCTAGGAGAAACACAGGATGAGTGTTCTCTAATCTTCTCTTGTGGATATCCCAACACTTTTATTTTCTTTGGAGTTTACACTTCACCTGGCTTACTGTTTAAGCTGGAAGACATGTAAAGCCTATGGTAAGGCAATGTGATTTAAACAGAGTTGTATTAAGCTCTTCCTTAATTTCTGGTGGAACATCGTTATTCTGTATAGGTAAGATGGTCTTGCCAACTATTAATTAGAAGATCAAGTTATAGCTTGTCATAAAGGGCCTATACTTATTCTTATGTCTTTGTTTAATTGAGTTATCAATTCTTCTCTGGCAACCTTTAAAGAGAAAATTAAGTTCCAAAAATGCGCTTGTTTTTACTTAACCTTATGGGTTCGTTTTAATCTTGTCATGCACTTCACATAATAGAAGCCAGTGCACCTGATAAGGGACAATACCTTAATAATTGTTATAAAGCAGGCGTGTGTTTATATGCTTCATGTGAAAGCGAATGATCATATAGCTAAGAGGACTTCAGATTTTAAATATTCTCCTCAATTGCCAAGCTCAACGATAAATTCACATCACTGCATGTGCGCTTACCCCAATAAGATGAGGGGCCAACTGTGACATCAACCTGTGGGAGCTCAGATTATGATATGTGCAAGCTCCTCACAACCAATGGAAACGATAGCCACACTGCTAAAAAAAGATACCGTGGAAAAGCATATAATTATTTTCCATGTTGGGCATGATAGGATAAAACAAGCATATTTCATGTGTTCGCTTACCAAAAGGTAAAGGCGAGCAATTATGTCAACATGTGGGAGTATCGATCACCATCTCAGTATGCTCCTCACAGCCGTTGGAAAATATCTAGCTGCGCTGTAGAGCAAACCGATAAAATATTGCTTAGTTTCAGCAATTGCATAACAATGTTGCATGAAAACGTATGCGCTACGGAAAGATTCCAACTAAGAGATGCGGCGCGTTTACCTAAAAACAATGTCAGTAGCGCCGTGTCCTCCGCCTGAAAGGTAAATTGCGTCGGCTCGTCGGAGCTTCAATTTCGATATATGTTGGCTCCCACAACCGCAAATGAATGCAGCCGCGCTGCAAGGGAAACCAAAGGAATGCCCATTACTGTCAAATGTTTAAGGACGTACAAAGCGCGGTGAAAAGCAGGCTTGGGAGTAACGCGCGCTTACCTAGAGACGGTGAGAAATGAGCCGTTTCATCAACCCGCAGGAGCCGTGTGGGGATTAACATTATTATCTTACGCCGACGATACACAGCTGGCCATCGCTCTCTCAGAAGGTCCCTCCAATCTATCCTCTAATTTCAAAAACGGACTCTCTGCAGTCGCCCGATGGATGACAATAAACTGTCTACAACTTAACGGCGGAAAGACAGAGGTACTCCTCCTGGGCAAAAACACCAGCCTCTGGAATGAACATTGGTGGCCACCCTCCCTGGGAACTATCCCCCCCCCCAAATCCCTAGTGAAAAATCTAGGTGTTTGGATGGATGACTCACTCAACTTTCGGGCCCACACCAAGAAAGTTGCCGGCACCTGTATTGGCCTGCTGAGAAGCCTCAGCCACATACTAGGTTTTTTTGACGCCAAAACCCGCCAACTAATTATCCAAGCCACCATCCTCTCGCGTCTAAACTATGCCAATGTGCTACTTCTTGGTGCCAACAAATGTGAGATAGCACGTCTCCAACGTGTGCAGAACTCTGCGGCCAGAACTCTGGTCGGCCTCCCCCGTAGATGCTCAGCCAGAGCGACCATCAAAAAATTACACTGGCTACCCGTCGATTCCAGAATCAAATTCAAGACCCTCATTCTATCCTTCAAAATTCTCAAACTCAACAACCCCCCTTTGCTTCAACCCCTCCTCACTCCCTACGCCCCGACACGGAACCTAAGATCTTCCAACCAAACTCTCTTATGCGTCCCTCGCATAAAACTCAGCCGCATGGGCGGACGCTCCTTTAGGTTCCTCGGAGCCAAGAGGTGGAACGACTTGCCACAACACATCCGCTCAATAGACAATTTACCAGCATTCCGGAAAGCGGTGAAAACATTCCTATTCCCTTGCCTGTAACCCCCCTCTGTCCTGTCCCCTCCCTCTGACCAGGCTCTGGGTTCCTAGCGCCGGGACGCCTCATTGCTGGGGCAGCTGTCGCGCTCTACCAAAACTATAGAATAGAATAAGTTGTTTGGTGATCACTCTTGGTGACGCTGCCCGGAAGCATCCTAGTGAAATAATTGTGAGTGGCACAAAGGCACCAGGGGTATGGAGGTTTAACACTAATCTGGGAGTAAATGAGGTCTGGGGGCCGTGTGGAGAACCTTGTGGGAGTCTGATGATTAAACCACATAAGGAGTGGTGATATGTGGAAACACGCATTGTCATAACCATTAGGTCTCGCCTTTGGGCCCTTATAAGCGGACTACTGTTAACAAGCAGGCAGTATTCGCTTGTGAAAAACACAGCGGTCTAAAAAAAAAAAACATATGCAAAAGGGGGCGCCCCCCAGACGAAAGCGAAAGCACGGCGCTTTGTTTAGATAGTAACCTGACCCACAAGGAATGCAGCAGCCACCCTGCGCGCCACTGCTCGCTCCCGAGGCTTGTGAGTGCCTCTGCAAGATCTATTGGTTTAGCCTATTTTAGCTGTTTTATACACTAGTGTGGTTTTACAGTACGTGTAAAATTTTAGTAAATGGTGTTATGATACAGCAGTTTTGTTGCATTATTTGTTACAGTGGGAGGTGTGATATACAACCAAACATCCTATAATCAGAAGCTGAAATGCTGAACATATGTGAAAGGACACAAACTTTCCAGTAAAATGTAATGGTGGCTCCAAAGCATTTACTGTAACCAACCTGTATAGAAAATATAAACTATGATGGATTAACACTTCAAAGAAGGATGAATTTTATTAAATAACTCAATGGCTACATAAACAACATGAAAGGTGTTCACCATCCACAAACAACTTCAATTGCTTCTCCAGCCCGATTGCCATTTCCCTTAAAGTTGTGTGCGCAGAACATATAGCGATTTTACCATGCAATGTTATTTTTATTTTAGCTTTGGGATAATAAAGGTTGCTAATAAAAATGTAGGTACCAAAATGGAAATCCATTTCTTTTTTAACATGACATGTATATTCATAGGGGGAGATTTACAATTACTGGCGCATCCCTGCAAATTAACAGGGATGCGCCAGTAATTGTGAACCGCAGCTCCGCCACCCATGATGCGCCGCATTTACAATGCGGCGCACCATGGGGCCAAAACAGCAAAGATGCGTCACGCATCTGTTCTGTAAAAGCGGCGTATTTCTGGAGTTGCGTCGAAGGCCCGACGATGCTCCAGCAATGCTCTGGTGGGGCCTATTCTTTCAATGCTGCCTCAAGCCTTACGCCTATTTCAAGCAGGCGCAGGGTTTTGACGCAGCATGGGCCTAAAAGTGACTGAGTGAAATCTTGTAGATTTAACACAGCCACTTTTAGGAGGCGTTCCTGCGCAGGAATGCCCCCTCTGCGCAGGAACGCCTCCTTATGGCGCAGGGCTTTACAACGTAATGCATCTCCCGGATGCGTCACGTTGTTAATACCCCGCACCATGGCGCATCTTTTGCGCCACTGCGTCACAAAAGTGACGCAATGGTGGCACAAAAAAGGGGCGCAAGGGGCTTGTAAATCTGCCCCAGGATGCCTTGCTGCTCTAAAATGTTCTTTGTGGATAGTTACGCAAACTTTGATCTTAAACTAACATGTAAACGGAAACAATGGTAAGCCTGATATTCAGGCGGAGCATTCATGGAAGAAAAGCCAAACATACAAGGCTACGTATATGCTATGCCTGCTCTGTCTCTTAACTACATGTCAAACATTCTTAATCGATGACATCTGAGATCTGCCGACTGTGTACCCCAGAAAAAACAACTGAAGAAGAGAGGAGCACACGGATTGAGATTGAAACAACTTCTGTAACATCAGTGCAATGCATGACTAGTTTTATTGACCTGACTCTCCACCTAAATATACGCTGCATGGAGTATTACTATGTCACGAATGATCAATCGGCGGTAGAGTATCATTCTTCCATGAAAGATCAGTCTGCTGTGGTATATCAGTCCAGGGTGAACAGTGACCTTGCTCTACTTGGTGTATTTTCCTCCCTGACAGTGGCCTGTGTAGAAGTAGCAGCAGGCCATGATACATTACCAGGGTGCACGTCGCTGTGGAAGCAAGTAGAGTCCCCCTACTATTTTTAGAGACAGGATGACACTTCTCCTTTACCCGAGTTCGGCAGTGATTCGAGAGGTGTCCATGGGCATTAATATCAAGCAAGGGCGATACATTATCGACGCTTTTATCGGCAGGAAACTGCTGATAAAGCAGCGATAATGGGCTTGATAATATGCCCTTGTGAATTCCCATAGAAGCCCAGGTTCTCGTGTTAACCTGGGCTTCTATGGGAATTCACAAGGGCCTATTATCAAGCCCATTATCACCGCTTTATCAGCAGTTTTATGCCAATAAAAGTGGCGATAATGTATCGCACTTTCTTGATAATATGGCCCCCTGATCTCCCCTTGCGTGCCAACACCTTAGCTGCTTGTATTTGCAAACATTTATGGCGATGCATATGCATGAAAGGTGGCCTATGGGGATTTTCACCCTCCATCACAATGGCAACATTTTCTTTATCTGCGAGAATGGCCTTGGAAGCGGCTATCATTACTTCGCTCACATGTGAAGGATTTACACACTCTGGACGCTCTCATTGTTTAATAAGGTGAGAATGAGAGGCTCTTCTTTCCTTGTACTTATTTATTTTACACTTTAATTTAGCGCCTATCACCCAAAGGTATGAGAGAGCTTTACCAAGAACAACGACAAAGCAAAAGCCATATATAACATATATTGGATGGTCCATGCAAGAATTGTATGATTGGTAATAGTTACAACATAGAGAATCAGATAAGGGGAACCAGGAAACAGGACAATGAGAACTTGAATGACGTTAAGGGAGATAATGGATAGGAGAGAGTAAAGAGAATTGAGGAGGAGTGGGATAGACAAGGAGAACAATAAGGATTTGCTAAGGGTAGTGTGGCATAACGCAAAGCACTGTGCTCGCGGGCTTTTACAATTTATAGGAAAACAGGCACTACTCCTTCTGTCAAGTTATGCCATGGGGGCCCCATGCCAAAATCTACCCTTCAAATTCTATCTGTGGTGTTGTTAGGAGAGATTTACTGTGACTCCAAAGATACCATGAAATGGTGACACAGGTTTCACAATTTAATAAGTCTATGGCAAAGGCTGCTTTCAGATGGGTACATCTGGCACCTCACACAAAATCTAATTGCATAGAAAATCGAAATGCATCGATATGCAGTGAAACAAATAACACAATACTATTAATAACTACATTGTAACTAGTCAGCATTCTTTATTTAATGAACAAATTTGACACAGGGAAAATATAGGTCCGAACCTATTTATGAAAGTGAGTAGCGCCGAAAAGAGATAAAGCTGAAAATGTTGTATTTTAATACTTGAAACTGTTAAATATAAAACCAGGTGCTTCGCTCATTTGGAGCTGTATGCAGACACCGCTGTTTGTACCTGACATGTCACCATCTTTCAGCGTTCCCATGCACTCAAGCCTTGTTTCTCCACCTGCAAATCTATCACTAATCCTGTTTTCTTGAAATACGTGGAAATAACTGCTCTGGAAACGTGACAGTACAGCAAAGTGCCGAGCTCTCATGGCGTACAAATTATCTTTCTAAAAATGCAGGGCCATATTTATCGGCAGGTTCTGGTGTTAACCTGGGCTTCTATGGGAATTCACAAGGGCATATTATCAAGCCCATTATCGCCGCTTTAGCAGCAGTTTCCTGCCTATAAAAGCGGCGATAATGTATCGCCCTTTCTTGATAATATGGCCCCCAGTGTCTAAGAAATTCACTGGACTTTGGAAAGATACAAGTTTATTTAACTTCAAAATTAAAAGACCTGATAGTTTGCATCACCAAGCCTCTAAAGAGAAAACCTATAAAAATAGTCTCGTTTTTCACAGACTGAATACAACCTGGCTGACTGGAAAGTTTGCTGATCGAGTGAGTTATAATGGAACACTTAGATTGGTATGTCACAACAATGGCAAGATGAGCAGAAAAACAAGCAAAAGGGAAAGCACGGCGCGTTGTGTGTAACCCGACCCACGAGGAATGCAGCTGCCACCCTGTGTGCCGCTGCTCGCTCTCGAGATCAAAACGCCATGGGAGTAAACATTAAAAAAGAGGTGGGACATGCACCCACCTTTATCCATTTGCGTGCTTTCATCATTGAAAGACACACGCAAAAACCAATCCTATGTGTGGGAGGAGTCAGACCCTCACGGAGTAAACACAAGAAGCCTCGCAGAGCAGAGCATGCGCGCTGCTAGGCTAGACCTAAAAAGAGAGGGTTGTGTGCCAGGCTATCTTCTACTTGGAAAATCATCACAGTAGATTGGGGAACATCTTATTCATTAAATGGATCACTTGTGTGTGAAATTGCAACGATTTCTGGGATGTGTAGTATGGCACTGTATTTGTTGGTTGTAGTGTTAGCTGAAGCAACTATTAAAATGATATAATAGTATCCTGGATGTAAAATACAGAAAAAGTATTTAAATGAGGCTTTTTCACACTTGTGGGATTATTAAGGAGCAGCCACAGGTGCCCTCATTTACAATATCATGTTAAGAATGTATTGCCTGGTTTTATGCTTTTTTTTTAATTGAAGTGTAATATAAAAGTCCCTCAAATGGCGTGGCTAGATAAGGTGACAAGGATTTGTATTTGCAGACCCCTTAGTGAATGATGGTCTGTTTCTCTAGTAAAAAAAACACAGTCCAATGGTAGTAAAATAGCTCATATCCTGGAGATACAATTATAGCCAGCACATAATTCAGCCATAAGATAACAGTATTATTATTATGTATATGGTGATCTATAGCCAGGATATATCATTGTTCAAACCGTGAATGTGTACTTATAAACAGCATACCCATTGTTGTTCCCTGTTCATTAGTATCTGAGCTGTATTGCTGGATGTTTTGGGTGAAATTTTCTCCCAAGACCTCCCACATAATATCTCTGTCCTGGTGGCTATGGTCCAAAAATGGTTAGTTATATGTGTGGAGTTGTTCTAGCACGTAATACCGCAGAAATGTTCATCTTTCCTGATGCTTGCCTTACGTGAGGTCATGCCTATGTATCTTAATGAACCGGGACATGTGATCATGAAAATGACGTTTAGACTATTAGAGTTTGAATTACATTTGAGGACATGTGGATGATCCGTCCCAATATCTATTGCCTTGCATGCTTTGCAAAATGGACACACCGAACACCTTCAACATGGATAGTGACCACAAGCTATTGGTGATCCCCTGAGAGTGTTTGGGCCTGTTGCAGTTGGTTCCAGGGGCCCATTTCGGTCATGCATTAATCTGTCTCTTAGGTTGGTTCATCTCCTAAAAGAAAAAAAGGGGGGCAGGCCAATCATTAACTGCTCTACCGAGAATTCACAACTTTCCTTCTGTGTTAGAGATAGGAATGAATGTTGTTAGGTAAGTAAGCCTATCTGATTGTTCTCTAGGATGTGTTTCCAAAAAGGAGGCTCTGTTATTGTTTTGTGGACATTTCCTGGTGCATTTAATGATTCTGTTGGGGTATTTATGAGCAATATGTTTGTCAGGTAATGTGTCTGCTTGATCTTTAAAAGTCTGTGTATCGGAAGATTTGCATCTAATGTGAAGATATTGTTAAAAGGAATGATTATTCCTAAGTGCTCTAGGGGGATGATTTCTCAAAAGCGTTTGTCACAAACTTTTTTCCTGAATTTCTATTTCAGTGTTCCTTGAATTGGTTTCAAGACCTGTATTGTTTTCTCTTGATGGATGCTCATATACAATGCCTATATCCATAGTGATTAGAATGTCAGTTTTTTAATCAATTCTGTGGTCTTTCAAGAAGCAAAGGGCATCCTTGGTGTCTTCGAGGTTCAATGGCATTATCATTACCAAAGGCCTATGGAACCGATTGTAAAATTGAGATAATGGTTCCAAGAATAAAGTGACATCGAAGATTTTTGATCTTCATGGCGGTGGAAAATTATTTTCGTGAGATTCTTGACTGTGGCTTGGTGGCAGAAGCGCAGGCAATGGGGTGGATTACTAAACAAGAAGCAGAATTCTTCGTAGGTAGAGAACCTAGAATAGCACAATTTTGCACTCTCCCAAAAATTCACAAAAATAAGTTTTCACCACCGCCAATTGGCCCTGAAAGACTAAAAATAGCTGTGCACATGGGCACAAGAACATGCCATAAAGTACTCTGATCACTTGCTTGATTGTGATCTGCTTGACGGGGCCTTGGTGACAGTGTAGTGTGTAAGTAAACTACCATCTTGGTGGGGTGTCTTATACAACTATAAATACAAAGGAATGAGTAATATAATTGATATGTAGGCTAGCCAGATGCTGCAGTACCTACTTACCTCACTAAAACTGATGGGGTGTAGCCTCATTTCCCAACTTTATGCACACACCCTTATTCTTGCCTAATATTAACAATAAAATAGTTGCTTAGAACATTTGAAGAACAACAACAAAGATATCAAGAGGTATATTTACTGGGAAATGGTGCGGCACTGTGAACAATTTTTTTCAAACATAAATGCAAGGATGCCCAATATTTACAAGAATACAGTGCCTCCTTGTGTTTTCCCTTGTTCTGGTGCTAAAAAAAGCTGACTACCGCCAGCACAGACACTCTTGCGCCACGGTAGGAATAATTGTTTATATGCAGGAAGGGACACCTTCCTGCACATAAACAATATTTAAAGGTCTTTAAAGGTGCTCTTTCCATGTGTGCTGCAGAATGCAAAAACAAAGAGGAATAAAAGTATTTCTCCTAACACCTGCTTTGAATGGCTTTATTCTTTTACGCTACCACAGATTTACAGATCCTTGTAAATCTGGGGCAGCGTCAAAAAGCAATGGGTGTTGCGGGGGAACATCCATTGCAGAAAACTGCGTGAAACTGTACCATATTTACAAAGCGGCATTAAACCTCGCCAAGTGGCTTAATGCTGCTTTGTAAATATGGTGCAGGGCATTGCGCCACCAAAACGTAGGGAAAAAAGTAGCATTCCAGTGGCGCAATCTCCTTGTAAATATGCCCCAAGTTTCCTCAAAACACTGTCAAGTTGTGCAATACAGTTGTATGACTCACTAAAACCTGCCTTGCATTTATGTTAGGGTTGATGCGAGGCTTCACTTTAATTATGCAAATGAGAGCATATGAGAAAGAGAGGGGAAAGCCTGCAATGAGCGTGGTATTGTGGATTAAGCTGAATCATTCTTATAAAGTATTGATTTAGAATGATGTAGATTAAAGAGACTGAAAAACTACATGCAAAAATGTAAAGAATCTAAATGTATCCCTCTTTAGAGCCATGATGGTAATAAAGCCATCTAATCCCCACTCATATCATTATAATCGTTGACAATTGACAGCTCGGCACAATACATCCTTTTAGAAATATATATAGCTGTTTCCTAAAAAAAGAAGAACATCACGTTTGGGATTGTAAATTACATGTTCATGTGAAATATAAGTGGAGGAACTAGAGAAAGGGGTATCATTAATGTTTGCCTGGCTCCTGTGGCTGATCTATGTGGTGTTGTTAGCTCACTTAATAATAAAACAGGCTGCAACCTACATTTCCTAAAACAAGGTTTGCCATTGTATTATGAACACGAGTATATTCCCTGTGAAAGCCTCTATTCGCCCACAAATATCCACAGCTCTTGCTTTGTTTATATAAATTGTTTAAAAGCCCTCTTAGTGCAGCATTTTTCTGTTTCATTGAAATTCATCTAATCTCTAAAGTGCAGCAGCTGTGGTACGTGAAATTAAAAAAAAAGTATGCTCCGTAGTCTACAAAAAGTGAATTGTGACCCCGGGGAATACATTTCATTTAGTTGTGGGCTGTAACTGTACAAAATCACTCTTTCGGAGGAATTTCTGAAAAACGTGTAAAAAGCTGAGCTAAAAGCCAAAAACTCAACACATAAACAAAAGGCCATCGAGGCCCCTTAAATTCTTGTATTAGTTTGCTCGTTTCCTCTGCTACAAACCACTTAGCAGCCATGCAAAGTACTGCCTATTGGAATCCCCGAACTCGTTCTTATTTATAGAGACTGGGAGGATTGTTAATTTCGTTACACAATACTGCTGATATCATCAAAACTAAACTTATAAATATTTCACTTGTTCCTAACGCCAGCACACGGAATCCAATTCTTCAAATAACAGTCAATTCACTCAAGACATCCAAGAACTCATGTTGTCTTAAATCAGTGCTCTTGATAGTATAAACATTGGAAGCAATTTTATTTAAAAAAATGATTCAAAGTAAATTTAGGCATTGCATCATAGCATTTGACATCTTTTTTAACATTATTTTCGGTGTACCCCAGCCCATCAGCAATATTGATACCAGACAGACATTCATGCAGCCAACTCTTTTCTATCGAAATGGCCAAAACTAACTGTCCTGACCTTGAAATGGTCTTAACATTTGAAATGCTCAGACTGGAGTTGGAGTAATAAGTTAGCCAGGTCAAACTCGTGGCATTCTTTGATTAAGAGTTTAGAACTTAGGGGCATATTACCAACAACTAGCGATACTTATCGCTGTGTTGGCTTAGCGGGAATATTTCTATCGTCGCCCTTCACCTGTTTCTATCACTGAGATACCTTGCTATTCGTAAGGATTATCTCAGGAGTGATAAAAAACAGGCAAAATGCGTGAATATCGCTGTCAATACATCGATATTCAGCATTACCGTGACAATGCTTTTAGCCATGTTATCCACCTCTCATTGGATAACATGGCTAAGAACTGCTCAGGGCAGGCGTTAGCTTTTTGAGATATTCGCGCTTAGCGCAAATATTTCCAAAACTACGCTTGTGGAAAGGGGCGACCACTCGGTCCCCCCGAACGTATGGTCGGGTGCCCCGATCCCCCCGGGAAACCATTTTGGGCGGGAGGCGTGTCACGGCTGGTATGCCCGAAGCGGCGCAGCCGGGGCGCGCCTTTTCCCGCCCAAGAGGGGTTGTCCTAGACACCTACACCGTTGGCCACGCCCTGTAGGCGGTCGGAGGAGGGTCCACGCCCTCCCGGAGAAGAATAAAAGGAGCAGCAATCCAAGGAAGCATCCTCTTGTTCCTGTGCTTGGAAGCTGCACCTCTTCGTTGCACGTGAGCCCTTGACGGAACAAGAGCCAATTTTGAGAACTTTAAATTTTATGTTTCTTCTTTCAGCGATTTCGAAGCTTCTTGACCTAGGACCTCGAGGAATATCCGTGAACGATGCCTGGCAAGAAGGTCGGAAAGAAGGTTGGAACCGACCAGATGCTTCGTATGCTGGTGAAGGACATGGCGGACATGAAGAAGCAGATGGGGGCAATGAATGGTGCGGGTGGATCAAAGAGAGTCATCGGACCAGCATTGCCGGGAGTAATCCCTAACGGGAGAGGTAGAAGGGCCAGGAAGGGGGCATCAGGTGGGGAGGCTCCGATTCCCGAATCACCTCCAGCGAGCCCGGTCACTCCGATCGAGGACCCAGTTCCGGTCCCGAACGCGGGACAACCGATCCCTGTGGTGGTCACTCCTGTGAACGAGGGGGATATGCCTCCTGAGCTGGCTGCCCAGTTGGCGGCATGGTTGGGCAGAGAGAACGAGGGGGCCACGGCTGATGAAGCCAGGTCGATAATGAAGCAGTTGCGGCAATCGAAAGATGCTGCGAAGGCACCTTGTCCTCTTGTTTCCCCGCAGGTTCCCGTGGAGCAACCAGTATCGGGCGTTGGTTCGGCAGCGACAACGGTCACAGCTACTGGTTCGGGTAAGCAGCCATTGCCGATGGCGGGGGAGGGGTCGTTACCCTCAAGGAGGGAAAAAGTTGTGCAACATATCCCGATGGATGTGAAAGAAAGGATTTGGGCAGATAAATATGTGAACATGTTTTCCTTGTTGACCGATCACTATGAGATTGAGCATGTGAAGAATCAGAAAGAGTTGTTGCATCCTAGTGTATGGCATGCAAAGATGGCGGGTTTCAGAGTAGATGAAACGATCGCCAATTGGGCCAGGGCGTTTGGAATGTTCTCTGCAATTATGGGGGAACGTAGGCCCGAATTATTGTTGGAACTAGCCGTTTATCAGACACGTATCATGGAATTCTATGAATCGTACGGGGGCAATAAATGGTGTTGTTATGATAGCACATTTCGTAAGTCCAAGGAGCACGACTCATCCCTGACGTGGGATTGTTTCGACTCCATTTCCTGCCAGAAACTTGAGAGGTCAAACACGGCGAAGTCGCCTTCTTTGGGCGGGAACGGGGTTGAGCCTTCCCGCCATTCTTTGGGGGCGCCCTTTCGAGCGGGCACAAGCAGTGATCAGAACGCGAAGAATAATAGGAACTCGGGTAGGAAAGGGGTCTGTTGGAACTTTAACAGAGGCAAGTGCACTAGGCCAGAGGGGACATGCAAGTTCAGGCATGAGTGTGCAGGGTGCGGACAGACCTCACACCCCGAAAGTTCGTGCAGAGCCAAGAATGGTGATACGGGAGGTAGAGGAGGCGCCAAACGGGTCTAAAATCGACCGAGGGGCACCATTACCTACTCCTGTTGATATCATGGCACTGATCCCTTGGCTGAACGAATACCCTGATCATATCTCCGCCGGGGTGTTGCGAGACGGTTTCTCATATGGTTTCCGCATCCCGGCGGGGGATTTTCGGGGGGAGGCACAATGTAAGAACCAACTATCGGTTCAACAAAATACGGCGGTGGTGCAGGCAAAGATTGGGAAGGAAGTGGCCCGAGGTCGGGTTGCTGGACCATATGGCATGCCACCAGTTGGCGATTTTGTTTGTTCACCGTTGGGAGTGGTCCCCAAGAAGGACCCAGGTGAGTTCAGGTTAATACACAATTTGTCTGCTCCTAGGGGTCTTTCGGTGAACGATGCGATTGACCCGGGAGTTTGTTCGGTGCGGTACGCTTCCTTTGATGAGGCCGTCGCCGTTTTGATTCGCCTGGGGCCCGGAGCGCTGATGGCTAAATCAGACATCGAGTCAGCGTTCCGGTTGCTCCCGGTACACCCAGATGATCAGCGTCTCCTAGGTTTTATGTTTCAAGGACGCTATTACATGGATAAATGTATGCCAATGGGTTGCTCCATCTCTTGTGCGTATTTTGAGAAATTCAGTAGTTTTTTGCAATGGGCGTTCACAAGAGCCACGGGCTTTACACAGGTTATGCATTACCTTGATGATTTTCTGTTTCTGGGGGCAGCCGGGGACACGGAATGTGCACAGGCTTTGGGGGAATTCTGTACTCTTATGAAGGAATTTGGCGTGCCACTGGCACCAGGTAAGACGGTAGGGCCATCTACTACACTCGAGTTTCTGGGAATTGAGCTCGATTCTGTAGAGGGGTGCTTCCGCTTGCCCAAAGAGAAGGTAATGAAATTCAGGGCCTCGCTCGAAATGTGTCTCGGCGAGAGAAAAGTAACTCTCCATCAGTTACAACAGGCTGTGGGTCAGCTTAACTTTGCCCTGAGAGTAATACCGATGGCTCGCCCCTTTTCCCGTTCTATCGCACAAGCCATGGTGGGCCTCAAGGAAGGGCACCACCGCACAAGACTGTCAGCAGAGGTTCGCCAGGATATGCGCATATGGCTGGCATTCCTGGCGGATTTCAACGGTCGTGTCGTGTGGACCGAGCCAGCAGTTTCCTCGGAAGAACTGGGGTTGTGGACCGACTCGGCAGGGAGTGTAGGTTTTGGCGCCATATTTGGCAATCAATGGTCGGCACAAACCTGGCCTGTGTGGTGGCACGATAATGGACTCACTGGTAACATTGGGTTTCTGGAGCTGTTCCCCATTCTGGTGGCCTTGGAAACTTGGCCAGAGGGGTTTCGTGATCGCTCTGTGGTGTTCTGGTCTGATAATATGACAGTGGTTGAGTGTATCAATAATCAGGCAGCACGCTGCAAATGGATTTTGAGATTGCTGAAGGAAATTGTCCTGCTATGTATGAGACTAAACGTCCACTTTAGGGCAAGACACGTGCCAGGGGTACTAAACCAGGCAGCTGATGCACTCTCTCGTTCCCATATGCAGGCCTTCCGGGGTTTTCTGCCCTCAGCGGACTCGGTGGCGGCACCATTTCCCGAAGCTCTCTGGTCTCTCGGTGCCCCGGATTACAAAACCTCGTGGGGGAGAGTCTAGCACCCAGGACAAGGAAGGCATATGAAGGGGCGTTCCGTTCCTATTGGTCCTTTTTGGGTTCAGCTAGGGGGGAGCACTGGGGGCAGGAGGAGTATGTCCTGAAATTTCTGGTATCACTACATCAGGCAGGCAGATCAGTGGCTACGGCCAATAGGCACCGGGCCGCCATTTCCTTCATGGCGCGGGCTCATGGCATCCAGGACCCCACATCGTCCTTTCTGGTACAGAAGGCGCTGCGTGGGTGGCAACGCCTTGAGGGTCGTAGAGTGGATGAGAGGCACCCGATAGGTTTGGACAGATTGTCCCTTTTAATGTCCGTACTTCCTGCGACATGTTCATCTCAATCCGAGACGGTGCTGTTCCGGGCCGCTTTTGCATTAGCATTCCATGGGGCTATGCGGGTAAGCGAACTGGTAGCGAGGAACAAGCAGGACACGGGGGGAGGACTGTGTCGAGAACACATTCAAATTAAGGGCGAGACAATGGTGATCTCGATAGCCAGGTCCAAGACCGATCAGGGAGCAATCGGGGACAGTGTGTTAGTCCAGCGGATTCCGGGATCTCCCATGTGCCCGGTTAAATGCGTTGAAGAGTACTTAGCGCTGAGGGCGGCAGCATGGGGGGGAAGCTTGCTGAGGCACACCGATGCCACCCCACTGACGAGGTTTCAGTTTCAGCGGGTGTTAACAATGGCAATCGCGGCGGCGGGCTTGAACCCGAGCGATTTTGGGACCCATTCCTTCCTACAGAGGCTACAGCCAGGGGTCTGAGTGTTGAAAAAGTGAAGCGGTTGGGGCGTTGGTCCTCAAACTGTTATAAAAGGTATGTGCGTTTGCACATGTTGTGAAGCTAATGTCATGCACTCACGCTTCTTGTTTTCTGTTTGCTTACAGTTTCGCGAGCAGGCTTTGCGGGGCGGACTGTGCAGTTGACCCGACACCTGGGGACCAGCGGTCAAAGATCACCGGCTGAGGAAAGAGTGGTGTGGGTCGTTGGCCACTCATACGTGAGGCGCGCCGCAGACGTATTCAAAGCAGGTGACATGATTCACGTGGCTGGGGAATACGGGTACAGGGTGACCTTCCACGGAAGGGGCGGGCTCTGTATTGACCAGTTTCAAAGTTTCATTGAGGGACTGTTAGGGCGGACGAGGTCACCGCCATCTGTAATCATAGTGCATCTCGGGGGCAATGATTTGGTGACCATTGGTCGACGAGTGCTTCTCGAGTTAATTTTGTCCACAGTAAGTTGGTTGGCAAGAAGGGTTTCGGGGTGCACAATCGCATGGTCACACATGATTCCTCGGAAGGTGTGGCGGGGGGCCCTCTCTGTGCCAGCTTTGAACCAGTCAGTAAAGAAGGTTAATAACAAATTGAGTAGGTTGTTCCGTACAGGTAAATTGCAGTGTATTCCACACGGGTGTATCCGGGGGGACCATATGTATTTGGCGGATGGGGTCCATTTGTCCCGGGAGGGAAATGTCTTACTCATAGGAGACTTCTTAGCTTGGTTAAAGAGTTTACGTAACCATGACCTTTAGTAGGAGCTTTGTGGGGGGTCCGGATAGCCGGTCAACTATCCGGCCTGTGGCGGTAAGGTCATGATCGGTGAGCAGTAATTGGAAGATCCCTAGAGGTGGGGCGCCACCCATTATGGATGGGAGCGCCCGGGGGGAGGCGGCCATTGGCCCCTCACACGGGGAGGCGGTACCCTTCTAAGGATGGGACCGCCGAAAGGGAAGGCGGTCAAGACCCCTCCCTGGGGAGGAGGGGCTACGGGTCCCATCCTTGGAATTTCCCGGGGCCAGGACATCCGCGACGGCGGATGTGATAAGCAGTGTGGGGTGGGAGGGGGGTCTACGCTACCTTCTAGACACCTCACACGAGTCCTCGGACGACCACCAAGATGGCGTCGAGTAAGTATGGGCCCCCGTTAAGACAAGGGAAATTGGAAGTTGGCACAGAGGTACAGTCCTCTGTGCGCCCGCCCCTCACAAGTAAGGGGGGGAGTTCTGGTATTAGGGATCTGACACCGGTTACGACCTTGCCGTTGGCCCGTAATGTTAGGATGTACAATTTGAATTTTGAGAAATGCATTTACAGGATGTTTTAGAATCGGCTAGGAGAACCTTTGTATTAGAGATATGTTAAGGTTAGCCAATAAACATCGTAATGTATAAATGAAATTGTACATGATATGAAACTGTTATTTTAATGTTTTAATTTTGTTTCATATTTTAATAAATACGGCCGGGAGGGTAACTCCCTCCCGCCTTCCAAAAGCTCAAGAACTGTATCCGCCTTCCCATTCTTGGGGATTGTGTTGGGAGGGGGTGACGGGTATCCAGGCCATATGTTGATCATAGGCGATAGCAATTGCAGCGACTGTTTTCAGTCGCTGACATTTTGGCACGCCCACTTTGCATGACATTAGCGATAATTATCGCTGACATGCAAAGTGGGACCCTAAATGCCCGCTATCGCCTACAAGCTGTCGCTAACTGGTGTTAGCAACAGCTTGGTAATAAGGCGATAAAATTATCGCTGCATTAGCGGGAAAAAGTCCTGCTAAAGCGGCAATAATGGCCCTTGGTAATTTGCCCCTCAGTCCCATACACATATATAAAGTCTGAATGATGGGGTAAGTTCAAAAGGAATAGGACACTTTACCCCGCACACTTATATTACGCGTGCAATTACAATGCAGTTTTTACACTGCAAAATCTTTTACAACGCAGAGCTTTACAACACAATCCATTACAACGCATTCCCATTCTAACGCAATTTACTATTCTAATTCCACCAAGGCGTTACTTTGGGGAATGCATTGTAATAATTTGTGGTGTAAAGCCCTGCATTGTAAAAGACTTTGAGGTGTAAAAACTGCAGGGTAATGGCACATGGAGTAACGCAAGCGGGTTACAGGATGTTTCCCCTTATCAAAAGCGCCCACCACAGACCTCACAAGCAGAGTGGCTCATCTCACACTTTAACAGAGATTCAAGTACAATGGGCCTCATTTATGAGGCCCTGCGTCACTTTTACGCTGCCGGTGCGTCACTTTTTGTGACGCACCAGCAGCGTAAAAAATATGCCTTGTTGCACCATATTTACAAAGTGATGCATCTAGACAGATGCGTCAATTTGTAAACCACATTATACCTACGCCAGGTAAAATGTATGCAGGGGGGGCGTTCTGACGTAAGAAAGGGTCATAGAAGTGACGCAGTGAAATCTATAAGATTTCACTGCGCCACTTCTAGGACACAAATGCGTCAATTTCTTAGGCCTGCCTCACAGCAGGCGTAAGACTGACGCAGGCCCTTTCACATGGGGCTTGCCCAATGTGAAAGGACACATTGCTTGAGTTGTGTCACTTTTGTGACACACTCCAGCAATGCGTCACTTTTGCCCCATACAGATACGTCAGAAATACTGACGTATCTGTAACTCCTTGCGCCATGATGCGTCATACTGTAAGCATGACGCATCATTGGTGTCGCAAGGAAGGCGCAGTGAAAAGTGACGCATCGCTGTTTTCACGCAGCGATGCGCCACTTTTCATAAATGAGGCCCAATATGTCTGACTCATAAATGAGGTCTGAAGACTGTTGTCGTGCCAAGGAACGCTATAAATCAGAACACAATCAAAATTGCTTTGATTAATCCTCATGCATTATAAAAACATAAAATCAGTGGTATATTCTTATTGAATGGAATTCATTTTTTGAAAATTGGTAGAAGCTAAAAAAATCCAAGACTTCAAAAGTCGATTGATATGCAAATCAAAGCCAACACGTGTTTGGGAGTTTGTTTTTGAAAAACAAAAATTTTAGGTAAATACCTGGCTGAAATATGGGGGATGCTCAGCAAAGTTACAGTGTGTTCAAAGGAGGCCCCCTGGCAGGCAGAGATCTCTAAATATGGGAAGCAGTCATACACCAGGGTGGCGGAGGGTACATCCTCCATCACCCTGGTTAGATGACAGGCTGCCTGCTATGCTCTAAATAATGCACACAATATTCAGGTTTTGCAAGAAGGCTCAGTATGTGAAGGTGTTTTTATATAGAAAGGAACTATGTTCCATAATCTTGGCCCTTCTACAGAGAATAAAAATGATTTTATTCTTATGATACACATTATATCAGTGGCACAAGGAAGGGTCTAAGGAGAAAGATATTGGGATGTTTAGCAATAAAAGCATTTGTAAACAGAAGTACACGCTTTATCTTAATATGTTCTGAGACACATATCCATAAAAAATGATTTACTGCCTAAGGAAGCATACTCTGTTCTGTATGCAAAACAACAGTTCAAATGGTGTCATTCTCTTCACACTGTAATCTATTAACAGAGGTGGTTAGGCAGCCCACAAATACAATAATTCAAGTGAACATTCTCCACAGTATCTGTAGCCAAAGTCAGATTTTTGATGACTTGTAAATGAAGCAGAGGTTTATGTCTTATGATTTGCAGAACATTTTTTTAACTGAGGCCCCAGAAAGAACCTGCATCTAGAAAAAAAACATATTTTTAACCTTTACCCTTTTCAGAGGGTGAGATATATAAATTCAAGATATTAGGAATGGCTACCACATGATAAGAGGATCTGCCCTTCCTGCCAAACAAAATAGGCTCAGTTTTCCTGTTTAAGCTGTAAAATGTTGTCTGTCATCCAATCTCGATCGGTCCCTAGGAGGTGTTCAATTTCTGTACTTGGCCAGCCTTTTTGGGCGATGCTAATATATATCTGGGGGTCATCTCATAGGTCTGTAGGGAAACATGTAAGCCATTAGCACAATCTAATAAATACCAAAGGTTAAAATTAAATAAGGCCCAAAGAGAGGGTAGAGCTTCTAGGTATTTCATACTTGGTGATGCTAGGTTCAGGAAGGAAATAACCCAAATTAACCTGTTGTTGTCTCTGAGAGATGAAGGGCATGCATCGGCTATATGTGGCAGTTGATGTTCTTACTATGGTGGCCAGGTGATCCAAGAGTAGGGTGTGATAAACCATGTCAGATGCTGCCATAAAATCAAGCATAGCTAAAAGGAAGCAGTATCCAAGAACCACACAGTTTTATCCAAGAATGCTAAAAATGCAGGTTCTAGTCTATGTGACATTTAAAAACCTCATTACATAAGTGACAACATATTGTTAGTCTCCAGAAAGGCCTGACAGTGTAGAAACACGACCTTGTCCTGAATCTTTATGAAGACATATAGGTTTGTTATAGAATTGAAGCTGGTTGGGTCCATTGGATGCACATTTTGATTACTTGATTGGTAGAGTAATTAGCCCATGAAAAAAGTGGCTGAAGCCCACATGTAAGAAACGTAGCACTAGAAGCAGTGGTGTTGCATTAGGAATATTACGCTCCGACCCGTCCCTTCTATATGCTTGTTCTGTTGCCAAGTTCTTGGACTGGATGTGGACTATAAGATTAAAGTCAAGCTCTTAGTTTTTTATCTAGGTAATTTAATGAAGCTTACATTTATGGGTTTTAATATGACTATGGTGGCGATTACATTTTAGTGTAACATTTTATGGAAACTGCGATGATTATGGTTTTATGTATGAGGTTTGTGTGATTTGTTATGTTTTTATGCATTTATATTGCTTTTATGGCATGGACTGCGAAATAAAGCTTTCAAACTGAACTGTAATTAGCCCTTCCTTTAGGATCTTCAGTAACATAGAATTGCAAATAGCTATATTTACAAGATTAATTCTGAAGAGGAAAATAAAGGCCAGTGAACTGTTTATGAGCCAGGACTGAGCCAAAACCAATAGTGGTCAGTGGGAAAACAGAGTAAGAAGAAATATTTGTATTGTAATGCCTGCAGGCACGAAATTCTCCCTCCTTACCCTCAATGTTCTCAGTGGTGTTTCTCAGTCCGTTGGCAAAACATATGACACTCTCCAGGGGTTGGGCCAACTTCTTCTCATGAGTACATTTGTATTGCTATAGAGTGCCCTGTTTTCCTGATTAATTTTTTCTTTGGTCTTAATACCAGATTTCAGAACCATGATAGAAAGAAAAGTACATTAGCTATGGTTGTTGTTAATTATAACGTTTTATTTGATATTTGTAGATTATCCTGCATAACTTTGTGCTCATTACTTTCTTGCCAGCCAGCACATGTTTCACCCCTTATAATGCCTAGGCTTTCTCAAGGCTGTAAATCCAATGACAAAACTTACTTGTAATGAAATGGAGTTACATTTTTTATACCACACCTCTAGTGACTCATGATTTTCGCACATGCATTCTTTTCTACAAGGTGCACAAAACAGTGGGTTCCCCAGATTTATGGAAAAAGTATGCTGAAGAGGTTGTAGAGAGTTTCTTGAGCAGATATTGAAGCCTGGCGGATGAGGAATGATACCCCGAAACCGGTCCTAGGATGCTTGTTTTCCGGTTGAGAGATGATCTGGCCTAGCAGTTCGGGTTGGATTGTTCCCATGGGGACCAGGGTCACGGCTGATTTTCTTATGACTGGGTCTAAACTGGAATAGTATGTCGAGCAGAATAATGATGGATTAAACCCAGATCTGTGACAGTGGTGAATGTTTGACAATGTTCAACATTCCATCCATCCTCTTTTTGTGTTGCATTTTTGCCAATTTAATTACTTCACCGAACTTCCAGCCACAATACTAGTGGTGGGCGTAACTGGGTTAATTTTCTCTAGCGTAATTACTGCAAAATGTATCTTAATTATACGTAATTGTGTAGGAAGTGTAATCCAGCATTTATCACTATGCTACAGGACAGGAACAGCAGTAGCCAGCAGCCGCTCGCTCACTCTTTATTTGGTGTCTCTTCTCTCTTGCTGCACTCTTAAGTACTCAAACTGGAGAATTCTGGTAATTTTGCATCACAAGAGTAATTACAATTTCTCCCAGGCTTACTATATACATAATCCCCAGCTCATCACAAATTCAGAGTTATTCTAATACAGGGCACACAACTCAAATAAGATGGTGGCATCACCATTTAAAAAGATTTGCTTAAGTATAATTCAAATCCAACATCCACTTCCACCACATACTGGTGTGTAGCTCCTATAAAAAGTATATAGCATCTGCGCATTTAGACAACATACACTGTAGGATTGGTGTCAGATGAACTCTGATCACCCCCTCAGGGTATGTTGGCCTTTTGTACCAACTAGCTCACAGTGCCACTAGAATCTCCTCTTACCAAGGAGAGACTAGTTCCTGGCAACCCTCGAACATGACTTCCTTGATCCCTCAGGACCGTGGAAACAATATACTACGTTTTGCTCAGTCACTCGTGCTTACTGAGTTCTTCTCAGACTGATACACAGAATACACAGGCTTGGCGTTTTCAATAAGCATTTATTGAACAGTTGTTATTCTGGTGTAGAAAAGATGAGCTGCAAAACTGTTAAAAAGCATAAGATATAAATTATTACCAGTACTATAAAGGTAAATGGATGGTATAGTTCTACCATCTTACTATAATCATGAATACATTCAAGTATATAAAAACATGATAAAAAGATGCGCACTCCACAATGTCTACCTAACTAGATGTACCTAAATGTACCTAGCCTGGGTGTAGGTGTTAAGCCAAGAATCCCTCTATGATTTAGTCAACCCCATTACCTGAAGTAAGAGACTATAGGACCTCATCCTGGTCCCAAGTAGAACACCCCGCGAAGGATGTTAGACCACTGCGAGCTGGAGTATCTAAATGCAGGAACCTCAGCGTCTCTGGTCAGTGTGTCGGCAGGGAAGTCTCGATCTCCTCTAGCTATCTTAGCAAGATGTGATGTATATATACCTATAGGTCTCCCCAAGGGTCCTACCTTGCTGTATTACTGGGTCGGCCTAAGGATGACGGAGGGCATGAACTCTATACATAAACATTATACAGGAAATGGTGGTCCCACTGTGCTTCCAAGAATCCTTATGCATAATGTATGAGATTTCAAACTATGGAAACCCCGCGTTCTGAATGCAGTGTTGTATCTAGATAAAAGGTCAGTCCCTGTAAACCGTGACAAGTGTAATGTAGGGAAGAATATCGGTGAAGGGTAATGAGATTACTGAGGCCTATATTATAGTACCTATATGGAATATAACAATACAAGTGTACAAACCCAATTTATGGTTGTAGATGTTAATGCAAATTTGTTTTCTATCTACACAGATGACCTAATTCCGTATATACACAAACAATATAATTTACCTTCCACCAACTTCCCAGTCGAGTCCAGGTCAAAAGAGGCAGTTTTCTTGGTCAATTAGCGGTCCAAAAATATGTTAATGTGTTTGAATGGATGAATTTCTGAAGAAACTCCAACTACAGCACTTTCTCAATTTGGCCTTTATCATTGCTGAATTTACTACATCCTAGTTTTTGTATGGTAGTTTAATATTTAAACAACTTTAATGTGCTGGACCATTGGGAAGTGATCACTGGGCGATACAGTAGAAGTTATTCTTCAGAAAAGTACCTGCACCAGATAAACTTCTTCCTCTTGCAGTGGATTAAGGTTGAAGGCTCACCACATATTTAGGGCCCGATTTCGAGTCTGGCGGTCTTCTGACAGCTAGACTCATGGCGGCGATCGACCGCAAGCCACATCACAACTTTGAAAGCTGTTGCAGTGGAGTACCAACAGCTATGACACAATATAAGATGCTCCCGCTGAGCATATTACAAGCTCCACCACTGCCAGCCATTTCATGGCGGGAGCCCCGCCATGAGAAGGTTGGTGGTTCAGGAACAAAGGGGGACATACAGGGCTCCCATGGCCCTCATAATGGGGGTACATTCAAGGGGACACAACATGTGCTCCCCCCTGTCTATGTTACCCTAAAGTTCCAGCACACCTTCCCTGATGTGCTGAAACTTTTTTGCCATTCCCAATGTGGTGCCTGTTTTGCAGGCACCACCACGGGACCACCCGCAGTACACGGGTTCAACTCATAATATGGCAGGCAATCCTTCCGTGGGTTTGGTGCAGCTGTGCCGGCGGAGAGCCAGCGGAACTGTAACAAACTCGTAATCAGCCTTTTAGATCTTCTGCACCTTAGACCATTCTAGTTTCTGCAAGCTTCAGACCTTTCAGAAATGAACTTTCAAAGATTTTAAGGGTAAAATTGCATGGAATACGTTTTTGATAGATCATTTGTTAACTTGTATGCAAATTACCATACAACAGCATTGTGTTGAACTGGAAGCCTGGCACACCTTAACAGTCTTGGTACGATTCATCTTCTCATTAATTAAAACATAATCATTGGGAAGCACAAAAAAGATACAAACAAGGCTCCTGTCATATAACTAAAAATGTAATTACTAGACTAGTTGAGGGTTAGACCTTAATTCATTAATCTGGAGCAGGGTTTTATATATTTTAATCTTTGGGTGTAATCATTACATATCCTCCACCATGGGTCTTATGGACCATTGTTTGTTGACAAGGAGAAGTTAAAAGGTGAAATCATCGTCATCAAAACCATGTAAATTATAAAATCGTTAAAGACTTTAATACAGTCATTAAGAGATTTTGTGTGAGTTAAAGGGTTTTATTAATACTTTCTTTAGTTTCATTATTTGTTCAATAAGCATTAGTCTTTTAAGCATCATCTTCAGAAATGAATATACTCGAGTAACTATTAATTCAATATAAGGCAAAATACAATATCGGTAAGTATGACTGTTAAAATTGAAATAATACAGCAATCGTGTTCCATTAATTAATTTTCCTAATCTAAATTATATTTGAATTGAATAGAATAAGGTGTCAGTTCAGAAAACCCAATAAAGAGTTCTGATGAGAGAATAAAAGCAGAAGCATAAAGAATTTCAAATTAATGAAAATGTTAAGCTGCAAAGTATTCTCAGTTATAAAACAGAAGACATCTAATAAAGCAAGGAATAGGCTCAAAGTAATTTCTCATAAGGAGAGATATTCTCTCAAGAAACCCAGATATGGTTCTCCAGAAAATGCGAGTGAGAGAAGTTCATTTTCCTGCTCTAGGAACACGCTCTAAAATAAAAACAAGGAATTGAAAATTGAATCAAGTTTCACATTCTCCATTCACAGCATCCAATAGGATTCCAGTAAACTCCAGGGAGTTGGTAAACTCCTCAGTGTCTCACATCTTTACAATAGGCCACAGAAATAAGCCCTATAAATGTACTTTGTTCACATTTTACGGTTCAGGCAGTTCTTTCCCTGAATCATCCATCCTGTTGTCCCCTCTATTCCCAGTGTGTACATCACTATCAGTTATCTAATACATAACAAATGCCTATTCACTAACTAACAGAAGGCTTCTAGAAAGTTACAGCATCTAAAGTGGAAAGAAAAACATCTATTGCAAAATAACAGCTCACTGTGAAAAATAGGCCTTTCAATGTTAATATATAAATCCCTGCTAACATGACATCAACAGTTAGGATAACTTAAATGAGCACATTATAACTTGTTTTGTATGTTTATAATTACTGAGTATAATTAACTTATGCAAACAAATTTCATAATACATGCTATTTAGCATAGACCCTTGCACTTTTTTATGTCTCAGCTAGACAGCGCATGCACTGTCTCGAAGAGACTGTTTTATTCAATATGTGGGCATCAGCCCACTCATCGGTTTAGTATTTACTGGCTCCATCATTGCTCTCATATTCTTTCTCCCCATTTGTCCAATTAATCAATCAATCAATCAGGGTTTTTTAGAGCGTGCTACTCACCCGTGAGGGTCTCAAGGCGCTGGGGTGGAGAGGGGCAGCTCCTGTCAGTCGAAGAGCCAGGTCTTGAGGACCTTCCTGAAGATGGGTGGGGGTGCATCTGATGTCGATCGGGAGGTTATTCCAGGCTTTGGCCGCGATGTAGGAGAAGGTTCTGCCATCTGTTCTTGCTCTGTGGATGCATGGGTGTTCGGCGAGGGTGAGGTCGGCTGATCAGACGATCCTCTTGGGTACGTGGACGGAGATTCTGTCATTAAGATATTGGGGTCCGGTGTTGTGTAGGCATTTGTAAGTGTGGGTGAGCATCTTGAAAGTTACTATTTTCTCAACAGGGAGCCAGTGGAGGTTGTCCAGGTGATGGGTGATGTGTTTGTGTCGAGGGATGCAGAGGACGAGTCTGGCTGTGGTGTTCTGTATGGTCTGGAGTTTGAGGAGCTGAGACTTGTTGATCCCGGCGTAGAGTGCATTGCCAGAGTCCAGTCTGCTAGTTATGAGTGTGTGGGTGATGGTCTTTCTTGATTATGGGGGTTCCATTTGAAGGTCTTTTGGAGGATGCGAAGGGTGCTGAAGCAGGTGGAGGTGACGGCGTTGACCTGCTGGGTCATGGAGAGTGAGGAGTTTAGTATGATGCCAAAGTTTTGGGCGTGGTCTGTGGGGGTGGGAGGGCTGCTCAGAGTGTTGGGCCACCTGGTGTGGTCCTATGCCGAAGGGGAGGGTCCAGCTATGAGGACTTCAGGCTTATCCAAATTGAGTTTCAGGCAGCTACTGCTCATCCAAGAAGCAACATCCTTCATTCCTTCTTGGAAGTTAAGTCTGGTGGTGATGGGGTCTATGGTGAGGGAGAGGATGAGCTGAGTGTCATCGGTGTAGGATACTATGCTGAGTCCGTGCTGTCTGACGATGGCAGTGGGAGGTCCCATGCATATGTTGAAGAGTGTGGGGCAGGGGTACTCCGCAGTTGATTTCCATGGGTACGGGAAGGAAAGGTGGTAGTCTGATTCTGTGGGTTCTGCCGGTGATAAAGGAGCGGAGCCAGTCGAGGGCGGTTCCCTGTTTGTGGCGTTGTGGAGTCTGGTGGTGAGAGTGCGGTGGGCGACGGTGTCAAAGGCTGCAGAGAGGTCGAGGAGGATCAGGGCTGTGATGTGTCCCTGGTCGAGGAGGGTGTGGATGTCGTTTGTGGTGGCGAGTAGAGCGGTCTCTGTGCTTTGGTTGCTACAGAATCCAGAGTGGAAGGGGTCAATACATTTTGTGAGTTGGATGTTGACGGTCTTCTCGAAAGACCTTGGCTGTGAAGGGGAGGAGGGATATGGGTCGGTAGTTCTTGAGGTCTGTGAGGTCTGCTAAGGGCTTCTTTAGTGGGGGTCTGACTTCTGCACATTTCCAGCTGTTAGGGAAGATGCTGGTTTTAAAGGTGGCGTTGATGATGCATCGAAGTTCTGGAGCGATGGCGGAGGGAGCTCTGTGGAAGGTATGCGGGGGCAGAGGTCTGTGGGGGCTCCTGAGTGGATACTTTTCAAGGTTGATGCAGTGTTTTCGGTGGTGATTGGGGTCCAGGAGGAGATGGTGAGCTGGCGTTGCTGGAGGGGGGAGTGGTTACAGAATCAGGTGTCTGGTCGTTGAAGTTGTCATAGAGGCCTTTGATTTTCAGATAGAAGTAGCAGCTGAGCTTGTTACAGAGGTCCTGGGAGGGGGTAATGTCCGTGGTTTCGCAGGGAGGTTTGGTGAATTCCTGGATGATGTGGAAGAGTACCTTGGAGTTGCTGGAATTGGTGATAATCCTGTTCTAGATGAAGGTCCTTTTGGTAAATCTGATGTGTTGGTGGTATTCTGTCATGGCGTTCTTGTAGGTGGCACGAACTTCTGATAATTTGGTGTTTTTTCAGTTCTTCTCGAGACGTCTGCAGGTGAGTCTGGCTTCTTGTAGGTCAGTGGTGAACCAAGTAGAATTTCTGGGGTGCTCTCTTTTGGGGTTATGTAGGGGTGCGAGCTTGTCTGCTCAATTTTTGATACATCTGTGGAGTTCTTTGGCTGCGGGGCTGGCATTTGTCGAGCTGGTGGGGGCATCAAGGTTAAAGGTGGAGTTGAGCTGTTCCTCAGTGACCTTGCTCCAGTTTCTGTGTGGAGGGCAGGGTCAGGTTTGGGCAGCATGGGTTTGTTGGTGAGGAAGTGTACACTGTTGTGGTCCGTCCATGGGGGTTGTGTGGTGTGCATGCGTCAGCCCTCTTCCTGTGTTTATCTCTTACCAAGAGCATGGACGAATTACTAATTTAGCCACTGCACCTATTTAAGGATCTGTTTCAGGATCTTAATTTTTCTTTGTTTTTGGCACTTCAAACAAACCTTTCACTCCAAGCTCCATTTCTATAAAGAGGCTTGTAGATCTTGTTCTTATCTCATCACATTTGCAATGCATTTAAAGACTAAACTCAAATCATGTCAGACGCTGTTTTCCGGGGGTGCCTCTTTACTTTTCTCTCTCTGATTTCAAAGTGAGAGTAGTGTCAGGTGATTTCCTTTTCAAATATCTTTGAAGTCAAAAATCAACTTCTACATAAATTCACGGAATGTTAATGCAGGAGTTCTGTGGGTAAAATAAGAATGGCACTTTTTAATGTGCAAATTGGACTTTTGACAGCCAAAACAAGAACTTTAATTCAAGACTTGTGTGTCTGCTGCGTGATTTTTTTTCATAAAATGGGGGAATCATGAGTTGATCTATATTTCTTTGCAAAAAAGATATGGGCAAAAATGTGGAGAGCTACACGGTTTTGGGCTATTTAAAAGAACCATCACACAAACAATTACTGTCGAAATGACAGTCCAGTGCGCTGGGTGCGCTCTTTCATTTGTTATGCTGTCACCAGACCTGAAACTCGATCTTGTGAATTGCATGTGCGTGAGTAAATGTCTTCTATTATCCAACACCGGGTCCCCCTATCTTCCCAGCACCAAAATAGACATGCTATTAGTTTGACCATTGGTTTTGTCTTTTCAATGTAGTCATGTCACGGCTCTTTATCTCTGGCATTTGAAGTTTGTCTTCTATTAGAAATCATGGTGGATTTCGCTGTAATGTGTGTCCAGCCCTTTCTGGCAGATTGATTGAAAGCAGCTCATCTTGATCATTTTTAGGTCTCGGCTACACAGCGGAGAGACAGTTGCATTCAATGTGTGGGCTGCAGCCCGCCCATAGGCTTCCTGTTAGCAACCCCCCTTCTGCTTCGCTGCTTGAGCTGTCCCCCTCACACTCCCTCATCGCTGCTTGCTCCCTCCGTCCATCATTGCGTGCCTTGTCTGACTCCCCCCACTATCTTTTTATAGCACTTATTCAATGCAGCCTGATTCTAAGTGCTCAGACTCTGGATCACCAGAGACAAGCGGTGCCAGATTTAAGAAAAGGTGCTGCAAGCAGGATCAACAGAGGGTAGAGTTTTACCAATAGGGGTGGTGCATGGGATCCATTGGATTCTTCTGCAATAGCGCCGACACAGCCAGTGTATTGCCATGATCTATCTGCCTCACAACGAACAGTATTGGTGACCGGTATGTACCACACAGCTGCATTAACGCTCTGAGTTTCAAGTATTTTAACCAGTTTCCTGCAGGAGTCACACAGATTTCTGCAGTAGGTGAGCTTACCCACAGAGTTATGTGATTGGGATTAGGGCCAGTGACCAGAAAACTACATGTGTCACTATATTACTCATCCCACATGGTGCCTCGTTCGCAAATAATGCACACATATTGTTATATTTCTCTCCTTTTTGTTGATCCTACCTTCTTATTCTTTTCCTTGCACTCCAGGCTTTCTTCTCTGTTTCTATGTGTTCCCTTTGTTTTGTAGTCACTATTTCCTTTCATCTTAACCATATTTATTCCTGCCTTTGCTTTCTCATGGTGCCCTTTTCTCTTATGTCTTTTTTCCTATCTCCTTTTTCTTATTGTTCCTCTTGAACTCTTTTAATCTCCTTTCCATGTTCCTGCCTATACTGGCTCTTAATATTTTTTTTTACTGTTCTAATCCTCTGTCCATTTCTTGCTCTGTCCCTGTCTTAGTTTTCTGTCATTCCTTCTTTCCCTTTCTCTTTATTTTCCCTACTCATGTTCAAAACAACAACCGAATTTTAGGCCATATGCTTCTTCACCACTCCCCCAATCAGAAATTATCCCAGCTGCAGTAGGCTGATGCACTAGTAGGCTTCATAGCCTAGGGCACAATTATCTCCAATACGTGTAGGACAGAAGTTTGACTCATTCATTCATTAAGCCATCTTCTGCACCCAGCAGCTGCCCAGGACTCTATCAGAAAGCACCGCCACGCATATAAATATTTGCTACAACCTTCTCTTGAGGCCGGCAGGTGTATCTGGGCTGCAATAAGAGTACACGTGAAGATTGTCTATAGTTTCCCTGAAGCCCCCTCTTGTCATGTAAACTGCCTGCTTTAGACATTCCTGTTAAAGTTGTTATACCTTTCTTAGCAAGCAAAGCCAAGAGGTTATAACCCTCCATAACACATGGGTAAAAAACAATAACATTGAAAAAGGCCAATAGATCTGGGATTGCTGAGATCTATTGGATTTGCCAATGCTTGTTAATTAAATGATATGTATTTTGTTTGCAAAATGAAGAAATTCGCTGCAGCAACTTTACCATGTAGAGCATTGAATATTTATTTGTATCTGAGCTGCAATACACATTTACAATTGAGAGCTGCTTTGATTTCTGTAACCCAATCAGTAGTTGGTTTCTCTCTTTTTCCACCAATCAAGACCAATTGCTAAATATTGAAAATGTCAGCTGTGTTGCTGAGCATTGCTATTTGTTGTCTCTCAGGGCTCAGTCTTAGCACACACTCATATCAACCTGTATCTCAAGCAGGTGAGTTCATTGTAAAAAATAAATAGTTGAATTTATTGCTAAGTTGTATGTTAAACAATGTTTTTATGCTTAACCCACAAAAAGTTGTGTTCTTCCTCATTCCTCCTAAGCACAAAGATACATTTATACCTTTACTTATATAAGATGACCAAACTGAAAGTCTTTTTTCTTCATTACTATAGGTAAAGGTTTTTCCCTTACCTCTGTTGCGCCATGGTCAGGCACAGGGGCGACTATGGCTCCCTGTAGGCGTCCACTCCCTGTCGTTAGAACTTGGAGCATGACGGCATCCTCACGGGCCATTATATGTTTTCTGCATTTTGCAGCTTGTTCCGAGCCCACAAAAAAAATGATTGGTTAATTTTTTCCTACATGTTAACATATTGGTAATGCTGCTTGCAGGAATATAGGATCTCATTTACTATAAGCAGGGTGATGTAGGTCAATCAAATGTTCCTTCATAAATGATATTTCTGAAGTTCTTTAAATATTCTATTCCAACATATATTTTACTGCTGATTTAATTTTTGGATGTTAATTAATAAATAGTTTCCAATCTAATCCAAGATGGCTGAGTATATGCATGGATTATGTCACATCCGCTTTGGCACTATGTAAGGGGAGTCGTCCATTTAGGGTCCAGGTGCATCACAATTATTCTACTTGATTGCTCGCTCACTCAAATCATAGCATCACCTCCTTCTCCAGTTCCTGCTTGTTTTTCCTTGCTCTGCACCTTGCTACTTGGCTTGGACAGTTGGAAGGTTTTTCTGGTCTTCAGGTGTTTTCCTTCTTGCTGGGAATTATTTTCTGAAGCTATTGCAAACTTCCTGTTTCATTCTGCTGTCTGGGTTTGTTTCCAGAGATACTAGGCTATTCCTACATACCACGAAGACCATACACCTGGCGCCAACAACACCTGCTTGTGACACTCTTTGTGCGACACTTTACTCTAGCATAGCACGTGCCGCACATATTATGAGAATGGCAAAATCCATCAAGTCCCACCTTCACTTTCTCAGAAAGATTAAACACCTACTCATGACTACCCACCTAAAAACAGCATCCCATACTTCAGCCATTTCTCACCTGGACTTTGGAAACACTGTTTAAGGAGCTGTTGAGTAATCCACTCTTGCTTCACATTCTGAGACCAAATTGTTACCACTCTCAAAAAAGTAAGCACATTTCTCTAGTAACAATTTGTATGTAAAAAAAAATTACATTCAAAGTCCTCAGTCTGGAGTATAATGGCAATCAATTAAAAATAACTTCCTCTCTAGCTAACTGGCCCCCCCCTCCCTTTCAGACAAAGAGGTCAGGAGTAGGAATGTTCTATATATTGAAAAAATTAAGCACATTTTCCTTGATAAAGAACAATTTGTATCTAAACATTGAAAAGAGGATTACACTTAAGGTCCTGGGTTTGGAGTATAATGCATTTTAACTCTCTTTGCTAACTTGCTCCATCTCAGACAGACAAGCGGATGTCAGGAGTATGTTCTATATCTTGAAACATAGATGTTCTAAACCTCACAAGCATAGAATCAAACTTCACAGGCACAGTAGCTACTTGTTAGAACTCTCTGCCACTGGCATTAGAAATTCTTCCCATCTTTTAATTTTGGAAGCAATTACAAACTCACATTTTCCATCTCTTTCTTGAATAAACTCTGATATTCTGCTGTTTCTCACCAGGCCTTTGTAGGTACTGGTTTAATGTTATTTGCTGAATACTTATTCTTAGGGCCTGATTTAAAGTTTAGTGTAGACAGTACTCCATCTCAATGGCAGCAGAGTACCTTCTGCGCCAAACTCTCTGTCTGCCTACCTGATTTTGGGTCATGGAGAATGTCAGGATTATGATACTGAAATAAAATGTGCCTCACTGGCGTAAACCTTCCTTTGACTGTCCAACAGAGTGGAGGCCAGTGGGGGAAGCACTTAACAAGGTCCAGAGAGCCGGTGTTAGCACGGCTGGCAACCGGTGTGACAATCGGTGAACAACCTTTTCAACAAAACTTTTACAATGCACTACCATTACAACGCGGTCATTACAACGCAAACCATTACAACGCATTGCACTGGGGGGCGCTCTAGGATAGGGAATAAGTTTAATTTTCTATCCAACACCTTCCCTAGTGTCCACGGGGACTGGAGTTGGAATAGAAAATTAAACTTTTCACTATCCAGCACCTCTAAGCGCTATGCGTTGTAAAGGTTTGCAATGTAAAAACCACGTTGTAAAGGCAGGCGTTGTAATAGCCTGCATTGTAACGTCATACATCCGTGACAATCTTTTTTGGCGCCCCTTCCCCATATATCCACCTTCTAGCGCCCTGGCAAAAGTGTCCCTCATCTATCCATAACCCCTCTCTCAAATACATTTAATTTGTTTTAAAGAGTTGGTAAAGGCTGGCTTTTACTATTCCACTCAGCTATCCACATAAAATACAGATCTGTTGTTTGCAGCAGATCTATTAACCCTCTGCACTACTTTATGATGAGTCAAAACTGCCACTAGATAACATTCTGATTTCTCTCTCTAGCAGGAACATTAATCACAAGAGTTATCATGACCTTTTTATTGCTGCCTGAAAGCTGGACACACAAGACACTGTGCATCAGGTGCTTTTAAATCGTAGGTGCTGGGTAAACACTGCGCCCTACCCTGAGGTCAATGCCCCCAACCCCATCAGGTCAGCACTGAGCACAGCAATTTAAATCACACCGCCCTAGAGATGGCCTTGACTGTCCTCCCTATTTAGGGTGGACAGTGTTATGTGGGTTTTCTTCTGTCCATCATTGTTAGATAAAAACTGGCAGTTTTGAACAGGAAGAAAATCTCATCAACCCCACACCGTCGAAAAAACTGCCATGGAGGGGGGGCATTAGTTTTTGGGATTTTTCCAGAAATAAACTCCTGCTTTGGGAGAAAAATAAAGAACTTTGGAAAGGTTTGACAGTCTGTATTTAGGCTTGACAGTGCTGCCTGTCATACCTTTCCAGTGTTGACAGGAACTGCAATCACTGAGGTTCTTGCCAATGTGCAGATATGTCCACTGGGCTGGCAGACATCTCGCAGTTGGCAGGAGAAGTAAAGGCAGGCTGTCAGAGATAAACTGTCATAACTGTAATAAACTATAATAAATCTACCACCCTGGCTGTCTTTACTCTGTTTGCCAAACCCTAAATCAGGCCACTAGTTCTTTCAATTGCACTTTAATTCATTTTGGAGCAAAAACACTATACAGAAGGTTTACATAAATTAATAAAAATAAATGCAGATAACATATTTCATCTGTATGAATAACACATTTTTTAAAACTTATATGTTATCTTTAATATGATGATTTTACATTTCTTCATTTTAGTAATGAGTGTGCAAACTTGTACCGAATACGCCAAAACAAATTGAATCGTATACTGTGATAAGTTCCCTTCTGGACCTACGGTGGTTCTCCCTTAGTTCTGCATATTACACGTTTTAGGCTGCCTTTTTTTTTGTACAGCTACACATAATACATTTATTTTTGTGCCACAATATTAATTTAGAAATATGCTGCACATGTTATTTGTGATGTAGTTCTCCTTCTCAGGACTTAGTCTGAACATGTCTTACAAGGTCACACGGCATGGTGCACTGTTTTCACGAGATCGGTCAGCAATATCTCCTAACATTTTAGACACACACAAAAGCACAGCTACTGTTTTCCAACACAGCTCTTCTTTTCATAAAAAACAAGACTTGGCTTTTTGAAAACAGAGAGGAGGATTCTTGCAGAGGAACAGGTCATGGAACAGGCACCCCAGCCTTGCTTAAACTAAGTTTACACTTACGATGCAGATCACCTAACTACTAAATACCAGGGGCCTTATTTATGAAGGTCTTGCGCCGCCGGTGCGTCACTTTTAAAATGGGCAAAAGTATAGTACCAGTGGTGCAAAGCCTTCATAAATGAGGCCCCAAGTATGGAGTCCAATGCTAATCCTAGATATTCCTGGGGCAGATTTACAAGCCCCTTGTGCCTCATTTACGCTGCCTTTGCGTCACTTTTGTGATGCAGTGGCGTCGCAAATCCTGCGCCATGGTGTGGGATACTTACAATGTGACGCATCTGGGAGAAGCATCATGTTGTAAAGCCCTGCTCTACATGTAGGCGTTCCTGCGCAGGAGGGATGTTCCGGCTCAGGAACGCCTCCTAAAAGTAGCTGAGTGAAATCTACACGATTTCACTCAGTCACTTTTAGGCCCATGCTGCATCAAAACCCTGTGCCTGCCTGAAGCAGGCGTAAGGATTGACGCAGCATTAACTAGCTAGGGCCCCCAGAGCATTGCTGGAGCTGCGTCGCGCTTGCGACGCAACCCCAGCAATGTGCCACTTTTATGGCACTGTGCCGTTTTTGCCCCTGGTGTGCCGCATTGTGAATGCGAGCGCATCCATGATGGCAGAGCTGTGGCGCACAATAACTGGTGCATCCCTGCGGATTTGCAGGAATGTGCCAGTTAGTGTAAATATGCCCCTCCTGTGCACACTAAGGGGTCCATTACGATGTCGGGCGGATCGCCACCGCCATGGTGGCAGTGACGATCAGCCCTACATATATGCCCTCCCGACACATTACAATGGCGGGGGGGACCACAGCGGAGGCAAATACCGCCCGCCACTTTTCCGCCCCGGTCGCCTTACGGCCGGGCGGAAATGGGTTCATATGGTGGCGGTGTCTATCAGACACCGCCAGCCATATTTGGATGGGCGTCTGCAGTTGAGGCAGGCGGACTTCACTCTGGGGGCCCCATGTGGGCCCCCAGAGTGAAGGAGAGTACAGGGTGCACACGGGGGTACCTGTGGTACCCCCCTGCATTAGCATAATCAAAGCGGCAGGCACTGCGCGGTGGCTGCTGCTTTGATTATGCAAATGCTGAAATGCTTTTTTAGCATTGTAGCGGGCGGTGCAGAGAGCACTGCCCGCCACAATGCTAAAAATACAGGATGTGCTCGCCACTGTGGCGGGCACATCCTAATACCCCCCGGTCCCGATTACCACGAGGGTGGCGGGCGGGTAAAGTCCGCCCGCCATCCTAATGACCCCCTTAATGAGGATAGGCTTAGAAAGATATCTCACTTACTATGTTAGGGCTTTTCATTGTATACAGTTTGCTAGTAATCTTAATTCATTTGCTTGGGTGTATATGTTTTCTAATTGCCGCACACGTGCTTCATAATAGCACACAATAGTTTCAATAAATATTGTAAAATTTCCTTGTGTCTTTATTTTGTTTATTATGGACATGCATGAGTGAGAAGCGAAAGATGATGATCTGTTTCCACGTTTCCCTTAGAACTATAGTGTTGTGTTCTAGGATGCCAATATTACCTTCTACTCTGCGAAGTTTAGGAGTTAAGGTATGGCACAATGAGCTAACCGGCAAATCGGGGCTTACAGGAAGACACAGTCCCTGCATTCTGATGTTTTGCTGTGGCAAGGCACAGTTCACACTGCTGTTTCCTCTGTCAATACTGCAAACTGTGCCTGTATTGTCAAAAACCATTTGCAATAAGAAACTGTTAAAATACAATATGAATGATTTAATAGGCATCAATTTGTTAAATACGGCAAGCAGTGCATTAAGACAATGTTCTAAAGGTTAAAATAACTTTATACCCCCAGAGGTTTGCAATATCCAATGTTCTGTATTTTTCTAGTATTTGTAAAGATTCTGCCACCATTGTACTCTGACCAGAGCCAGGCACACACTTTTATAAAGCCAAAGCAAACACATATTGAAGCAGAGTTCGTACGGGAATTCCAAAGGTATTTTGTTTGGAAGGATACTGCAATGGCTACAGACGTGTTTTAAAACAGGCTGTAATCTTAAACCAACAAGTACAATTCCCATTCATCTAAATAGAAATACAAAAGTTTAGTTAATAGGTTGGGAGCCCACTTCACTAGTGTAAACACCTAAAACCAGATTGTGGGAAGTCTATACTTCATTAGAAGGGTACTGTTTCATTGAACATTTCAAGATGCTTTTAGTTACTCAACTGAACATTTAGGCAAAATAAGCTTACTGCAGCCAAGTCATACACTGTGACCTTAGAATTATATGTGCATACCTCAATGAGAGCCATTTATCATAAATTAAACACTGGGGCGCTAAGTGAAGACAATCTCTGCCATAGGTTTGAGCTGACTGGTGTCTTACAAAGTGTAATCAATGCCATTTTACCCCCTTTAACAATGAAAAATAGTAGTCTGTTGGGAGAACTAAGAAGGCATGTGCTGTCTGTGACTTTTTTTTTCTTATTTCCTTTTTTCTTTGTCCTCATATATGATGTAGGCAGGAGATATAATCTGGAGCGAGTTTGTTTTAATCCTTGGACTTTAATGGATATAATTATCGTAGATGCCCTAGCCTCTAAGGAGATCAGATCACCCCGCCTTCCTATAAATAGCTTCAACCCTGTATTGAGATAAAGGGATCCCACATTTTCTTTCACTTTGCTGGACCATTAAACAGTCCAGCCTACAATAGGTTTAGTGGAGTACACCCAATCAGAGCAAGAGGGTGGTGTGGTGGAAACCCATTTTATACATATTTCTCTTCATGCAATCATTATCAAAATAAGGAGAAGCTAAGTTTGTAATTTCCCCAGTTTGTGAGAGGGCCACTCACCAGCCAAATTCCCGAAAATAATCAGAGCAATCAATCAATCAGGAGTTTGTTAAAGCGTGACTACTCACCCGTGAGGGTCTCAAGGCGCTAGGGGTGGGGGGGGAGGGGGGGTGCAGGTTCCAGTCCATCAAGGAGGGGGTCTGTCAAAGAGCCAGGTTTTGAGGTTTCCTGCGAAGATGGGGAGCGATGTTGTCTGTCTGAGGTGGAGCGGAAGGGCGTTCCATGCTTTGGCCACGAGGAAGGAGAAGGAGCGGCCTCCCGATCTGGTCTTTCTGGTGCGAGGGACCACGGCGTAGGAAAGCTGGGCTGATCGTAGGGTCCTTTGGGGTGCGTGGAATGTGAGTCGGCTGTTCAGGTATGCTGGTGCGGTGCCGTGGAGGGCCTTGTGTGCGTGGGTGAGCATCTTAAAGGTGATTCTCGCCCCGACGGGGAGCCAGTGGAGTGTGCGCAGGTGCTGGAAGATGTGGCAGTGTTTTGGCAGGTTGAGGACCAGTCTTGCGGCGGCGTTCTGGATGTTCTGTAGCTTGCGGATGAGGTTTTTGTTTATTCTGGCGTAGAGTGCGCTGCCGTAGTCGAGTCTGCTGGTGACCAGGGCGTGAGTGACTGTCTTTCGGTGTTCGAGGGGATCCATTTGAAGGTCTTACGAAGGAGGCTGAGGGTGTGGAAGCAGGAAGATGAGACAGAGTTGATCTGGCGGTCCATTTTGAGCTCGGAGTCCAGGATGATTCCCAGGTTGCAAGGAGCAAGGGTTATCGCAATGTTTTCCCAAAAGATTCACATTAGCACCTTACCCACGTCTTGCCAGATGAGGTGGATGTCTAAACACTGCCATAGGAGATGAACACCATCCGCGTTCTCTAGAGCACATTTAGGGTAGTACCTCTTCTTTCTTCCTCCCATCTTCGAGAACTTCTTGGGAGACCAGTACCCCATGTGTATGGTGAATAAATGATTTCTCCTAAGGGGTGCAGATCTCACCGTTACCCAGAGTGTAAACATGGATTTTTGACATTAATATATAATTTTGGATCCCTGCAGGTCCACCTTCCAAGTCTCCTCTGGAAGAGTTGGGGGCCATCTTCACCCAGTACCACTTGGACACTTCTTTTCTATATTTCTGGTTTCTCTGTATATATAAACTTCTTTATTCGGCTTTTCACATAGGAAAACCATAAAAGGAACATTAAAAGGTACAATTGACATGTTTGCACAGAGATACGAGTTAAAAAGGTAAGTTCCAAAGAAATTCATACAGGAACAATATACATTTAAAGCAAAAGTATCAAAACATTTCTTTTCGTCGAGGTGAAATTTCAAAGTGCTTTTTACAGGTTTTTCCTGTGCTTCATAATACATTTTAAAAAATTGAGAACAATGTAACAAACAGATTCAGATTCCAGCATTTGAAGTCGAAGGAATGCAGGCCGGCATTGTCTAAGGCCCCAACGCCTCAATATAGGAAGTAGCCAGATTTTCCTGTGTGGATGATGGAATTTACAAAACATGATAACATGTATATTAGACTGGTTAGATTTCCCATCACAGGGACATAAGGGAAAGCTTGAATCCCACCCGTTATTCAAAGGGAAAGCAACCAATCTAAAAAAAGTATCCAATCTGAATCTTGTCATCAGCATTCTCTCATATGTTGTCACCTGCAGGGTTAGGTACGGCTGAATGCCGTGCGTTGTCTGAACCATGTTCGCATGAATGACCGAAAGTTTTGACGACTCGGATGCCAATCTCAGTGTCTCTAAATGACGAAGGGCTTGTTGCTTTAAAGCTCTCTTTGGGAGGTCAACTATGGACTCTGGTTGGAGATAATATTTCTCAAGGCCAAGGTCTTTGAAGAAATTTCTAATGTAGCAGAGCCACTTTACTTTTGAAGACTGGTCAAGAGGCATTGTATCCGCTACAATGGACTGGGTCAGCGCGTTTTTGACAGATGTCCATATGCGCCGCCACAACATCAATGGTTGAATCTTGAGCAAATCCTCTAGATAAGAAATTCCTAGTTCCAGGTGAGAGGCGTAGGTTGAAGTGCCTCTCAGAGTAGCTAAGAGAAATCTTAGGAAGGTGTTTTCTGCTACCTGAAGGGCACTGGTGTCCGTGTGTCCCCAGACTCCCGCTCCATACAGGGCAATGGCCTGGCACTTGGCACTGTAGATTTTCAATAGCTCCACTGGTGCCCTCGTCCCCATACCTCTGGGAGAAGCTCATCAGGGCCGCTATGGATCTTTTAAATAGATGGCATCTTGTCTGTACTGCTGGCTTCCATGTCAATCTTTCGTCTATCATGATACCAAGATATGGGTACTGGGCAGTAACCTCGAGCTCTTCCTCCATTTCTGTTTTAATCCCTTTGTTCAATTGTTCAGGAAACCAACTTACTAACCTGATAGTATTTAAATCTAGATAGTCTGTTATTCGTGCTTTTTAATTCGGAGTCCCATGACACTAAAGATCCTTGTTCAATGGCTGACCCCATCGTATTATACCCGCGGTTAGCAGTGGAGAAGCTAAGATGTCTTGTAGCCGATGGGGGGGGGTTCCCTGGGGTTTCCATATCTGGGCCTTACAGCTATAATATGGGTTTCCCAGAACTCTTTTTACTTGGATCCATAGTTTGCACGCTGAGTTTAGATCTTCTTAAAATATGTTGCGCGTCGAAATTTAAATAAAAAGTCGTTGCCTTCATTAGAGAGGTTTTTTTGTTAATGCCCTTAGTTGTAATGATGTATATTGATTGTTATCCATTACCAACCATCATGTATTTTTCAGAAAAAAAGGCCCAGTAGTATAGGTGAAAGTCAGGGAGTGCTATCCCTTCATCTATTTTCTTTTTCCAGAGTGTTTTCCATGCTATCCTTACACTTGTGTTCTTCCATATAAAGCTACTTAATTCTCTGTGTAACTCTTAAAACCATTCTGTTTTAAAATGCAGTGTTAAGGTATTAAAAATAAAAGTGAATTTTGGAAGAATCATCATTTTGACTATATTTGTTCTCCCTGAGATGTAAAGAGGTAGGTGAGCTCACAAATGCATACGTTTTTGTAGTTTCCAGCATAAGCCTATTGTAATTTATGTATGCCATTTTCTCCAAGTCTTTAAACACTCTTCTAAAGGACTGTCAGAAAGCCCATTCCAGGTCATAATCTTTGGCTTGTCCTCATTGACTGGGTAGCCAGAGACTCTCTCAAAGTCACCCAGTGATTCCGTTAGTATAGGAAGTAAAGCTTTACAGTCGCATGTAGAAATTATAGGTTCACCTGCAAATAGAGCTTCTTTTTTAACACAGTCTAAATAATGGAAGGGCAAGAATTCCTGTTCTGCCCTTATTCTTCAGGCCAATGGTTCTATTTACAAATTGAATAACAAGGGTGAAAGTGGGCAGCCTTGCCAGGTGCCTCTACCTATATAAAATTGAGAAGTGAGGGAGCTGTTGACCAATATCCTTGCTGTAGAGGCATTGTATATAGAACTTTTTGCTTTAAGGAAATTATCGCCTAATCCATTTTACTTGATTACTTCATAAAAATAGGGCCAGCTGACTCTATCAACAGCCTTTGCAGCCTCAACCATTCTAATGGTTAAGGGAGGTTTTGCTACCAAAACCACACCAATTTCACTTACCAAATCTTGAGTTAGATCGTGAAGCTGCCCGTGTTTCATGAAGCCTTTTAGATTTTCTTGTACAATATTTCCTAATACACTATCCAATATTTTGGCAAATATTTGCATATACATCTTGTAGTCATTATTAAGCAGGGATATTGGTCTATACGACTCGCATTTCTTTTGGATCTTTATTTCGTTTTAGAATTAGTGTTATTACTGCCTCATTCCATGAGGATGGAAGGGGCAGATTGTTTCCAGGAAAGTTATTTTATGGTTAAGGGATATTTGTTTATTTAGATCCTAATCTGAGAAGGATATACTGCTGTATCCACTCCTTAACTTCTGCCTGCGTTATTTTTGTGCCATCGGTGTGTAAATACTTAAAGAAACCCACAAAAGCACTCCCAATATTATGGTCTTCTAGGCATCATTCTTTGGTGGTGCTGATCACTACTTCCTTAATCTCATTCCGGATGGTATCTTGCCTTGTTTTCCAAGCTACAGTTTCCCACACCCTTCCCCATACTCGTAATGTGCCAGCTTGCTGGCGTTGCACCTCTTCTGGACCCTGCCTTCAAAATATTCTGGTAAATGTCCCTTAGCCTCTTTTAATTCGCTGTGAAGCTCTAATTCTGTGCTAGCATGACCACACAGTTTACCAAATCTTTCTGAATTTCATCAATTCTTAGTTTGTGTTCTCTAAGTTTGTTTTTGCTTTCTTTCCTTCTGTGTGCCACATAATTAATTATCCTCCCATGTATGAACGTTTTGAATGCATCCCACAGAGTATGTGTGGGGGCAGATGCCTCATTTAAATCAAATAACTCTAAAGTGTCTTTCTTGAGGCCATTTATGACTTCCTGCTACCCTAGAAGGCTTCTATCTAGGGTTCCTCTAAACTGGGGTTGGAGATTCTCAAAAGAAAGCTCAAATTTTACAGCAGCATGGTCTGATAAATGCTCTGGTTGGTGTGCTACTCGACTGATGTTTTTACTTAGCTTTATGTCTGTTAAAAAGAAGTCTATCCTGGATGCATGAGAATATTTTTTGTTCTGGTAAATTCTTTCCTTTGGCCCACCTTTAACCTCCAAATATCTACCAGTCCCAGGTTTTTTATCAATTTAAGCGTACTCTCCCTCATTTTTGATGAGTTTGCTGTTTGTCTAACTGTGGATTTGTCCAGAACTGGATCCAAGAGTGTATTATAATCTCTACATATGATTATGTGGTAACTTGCATCAAGTACATGTTTATATAGTTTCCTAAGTGGGACGGGTCATCTACATTAGGCCCACAATAGCCTTCAAATGTATTCCCAGTGCTTTATATTTTAACATTTCTGATTAGCCATCTGCCCCCCTGCGTTGCAATGGAGCTCTCTATCATAATTTGTGCCGAGCTTTTATATAAAAATGCCACCCCTTTCACATTGCAAGATGGATTAGTGCAGGACAATTGAGTGATCCATTTGTGCCTCTTTCAGACCTTATCCTATTCACAGCAGTGCAGGTGCATTTCCTGTAGAATTATGATATCATTATTAGAGAATTTAAGTAGCTCCAGGATCTTCCTTCTTCTGCTGTTAACCCCTAGACCATTTACCTTCCAGGTCAATACCCTTTTTTCAAGGGTCTTTTTCTTTGTCATCATTTTATATATATTATAACAGTCCACCCCTGATGCCTCTTTCCTCACCCCTCTTTGCCCACCCTGCGGAACCCTCCCTGTATCCAAAGAGGGTAGTTCATTTATACCCCATGAGCTCTTACTCTCCGGTTTATCTTTCTATACACCTTTCTGCATTATAATCTGACTAATTAAGCCCTCAACCTCGGATATCTCCTTCATGTTGTACATTTTGTTATTCCACATGACCCTTAGTGATGCTAGGAATTTTAGCTGCGCATTTGCCCCTAATGCATTTAGATCTTGAATATATTTCGCTAACTTCCATTGACTATTTTGTGTCACTTTCACTATGTCTGACCTTATAATAAAGGATCAATCATTCTTCTGGAAGCATTTGACCCTAAGAGCTGCTGTGAGAACTGAATAGGGGCATAAATGTATTAAAATTTTCCTTGTTTTTTCTCTCTTAGGATTTCTCTTGAATGGGTCCCCGTGAACCCTTTGAATGTCTTGTTCCAGATCAAAAACAGTACTTTCCAGGATACTTTCTTTTTTTATTTAAAATTTTCAATCCATAACAAATCTTGCTATAAATCCCTTATAGACATACTTTAACACAAAACATAAAAAAATAAAGAGATACTATACAGAGAGCAGAGGCCATCAATTAACAGTATACCACAGCAATATAGGAATATCACAAAAGAAGGTACAGGAGACAGGCACCACAACAAAAAGAGTAGAGAGAGAGAAAAGAAAAACCAACACAACACATAATCCATCCCAGGTATGGTACATCCTACAGGACAATCATATCGCTTTAGATGCTCAATCATAGGACGCCATATCTCTATGCCCAGTTTTTGTCTTTTAGTTGTTTTGAGAGAATAGAGACTAAACTCTAAATTGAAAATATTATAAAGGCTTGCCCTCCACATCTCAAAAGAAGGGGCCTCCTGCTGCAACCAGACTGATGCGACACATAGTCTAGCCACAGCTGTGGCCAGGAATGTTAAATATCGGGATGGATACCCCAGTTGTCCCCGCCGGAGACTGTCCCCAACCCGTAGTAACATTACTCCCATTGTTATGTGGAAACCTACGCCTGTAATTACCAACAAAATCCCCTCAATATGTCTCCTCTGTTGTTTTAGATAAGTGCACACATAAAAAATATGCACAAGGTCATCGTTCTCCATCCCACACCTAACATTTCCCATCATTCGAGCCGCCCCATTTCAGCATTCTGGAAGGTGTATGGTACAAACTAGATAGTGAATTAAAATGCTGGGCTTTAGATTTGGCAGATACCAGATTTTTTCCAGCCATGTCTATTGAGTGTTCCATATAAAGCGTTCCCACCCAGCGGAATACTCCATTTGCAGTCTTGGACTTCCAGATCATCCCGCCTTCATTATTATTAATTTTAGATCCCCCAAGGTAGTACAGCGGGTGTTCTTTTGTCCTTTTCTCCAGCTCTTGAGAGAATCTAAGATTGGTCTATTTCCACTGGGTTATTTTTGCAAACTTCCCCATATTAAAGTGTCTGACTCCTTCACATACCACCCCTTTTCCCGTCCAATGTTACGTCACGGGTGTCATGCATGATCACACTGCTAAAAGACATATAAGTGTAGGGCTTTTCTGCTTATTTCTTTTACATTTTGTTATTTTTAGGACAATTCCCCTTATCTAGATATAGCATCTATTTTCTCTGTGTTGTAGTCAGTGTCATGTCTTACCCTCCTGTGCAATTTACGACGCTGGTAGACGAGATGTATCATAGTAAGTACCGCTGTGGGCAGTATATAAGCTGTACCTCTTTCAGGAAACAGAGCTTGGCTTCAATGTTTCAGTTTGGATACGGACCGTGCCCCTTAGCTCTTAGATTGTCCCCATTACCACTTCCATGTCTTCCCAGAGCAGTCTAGTCTTCGTGATCCTCTGGCATTTCTACTTCATTGTTGCAGAGTGTGGCGTTCGAGTCGGCTGACTCCATAACGCTCTATGGACTTTGCTTTGTGAGACGGTTTCTTCTTTCCTTTCTCTCCGCTTAGTCTGTGGAATGTTAATGAACTGGCTGCACCAAGAAGCCCCAGTCCCTTTGACCCTCATTAATGCTGTGACAAAGAGAAAACAAAAGTACTCGTACTACTCAACTGAAACAGTCAGTGCTCTGATGGAGAAGTGCTTCACTATCTATTTTAATATTGTTTGTGTTATTTGGCAGCAAAAACCCTCTCCCTTCCCTTTTCTATTATGCCACTGACCTTGGATTGATTATGTACAGCTTGTTTATTGAAAAGGAGGAGACGCATTATCAAATAAGACAAGTAATTTCAACTCAACATTTCTATTGACCTTGCTTTAGGAGTTTTTATGGTGAGTGAGTATATGACTTGAACACGGAGAAACAGTTAAACAGGTAAAAGGGCTATTAGCAACATTGATAGTGGAATACTATTAGATGCCCCTTTCTTTTCATTTGTGTCTTCTAGAACTCTAACCTGTCCTGCCTTGATTGACAAATACCTACCTTTGTGATTCATTTGGTGTGGTCCTCCAATTATTCCTCCTCCTATCTCCCTGAGGAAAATCGCTTGTCATTGTGTTTATTTTTTCTTTGTTCACATGTGAGCATTCGCCTTTGGGAGATTGTAGGGCCATTTTCGCTCCTGCGGATTAAGATTAGTGAGAATTCCCACTCCTGACATCAACTCAGGGCCCATACTGAATATGTAATGGATCTTCCTAGTTTTAACATACCTGTCTCAAACCAGTTCGATGCCCTGGATGGAGTAGAGTGATTAGTCCCAAAAAGGAAAGATCCCTTTATGGCATGATTGCCTCTGGGAAAGGATGAGGAAGCCAATGAAGGCACTAGGGTCCTTAAAGTTGGAGAGGTAGGTGATATGGGGCATACTTTTTTAGCAGGAAGTAGTATAGGAAATGTAAATATGCCCCCTTATATTAGACCTACAGTGCATGAAAATAGTGTATCTCTGGGGTGCCCAATTAGTGCGGGTTGGCCCCACAAATTCACAGAATTTCTAGTGGAGGAAAATATATTTTCATTATGAAACTGAAAGGGAAGACTCAGGCTTTTGATGCTCAGTTGAATCCGCAGACACAACCAGTTCACCTAGGTGTTAGTACCAGTAGTAGCGATTCTGATAGACCACTTAATTCATTCACTTTTGCGCTATATTATCTGGTAATACGTCCAAGTGATTATCCTAGAATATTGCAGGGTTAAATTCCAAGCTCACCATTACAGACTGGGCTATATTTCTTGATCAACATACAATCTGCCTTTTTCAGGAAACATTAGCTCTCAGACCATTACATATGGCTCAGCTGGTTATGTTAACTTCAGCAAAGAGGCGATTTACAACGGCCTGGGTAGGCCATCTCGAGGGTTGACTACCTGGGTTAATACAGAACAAACTGGTAAAGTGAAAGAGGTTCAAGTGCTCTTCCCTGATATATTGTGGGTGTCTGTAATAAACATGGCTAAAACAGTGTATTTATACAATTATCTCAGGCCAGGTGGTTTGTCACACACATCAATCATCATTGAGCAGTTCATTTGCCATATGACAGCTGCTTCGGGGGCTGCATTGAATATTGTAGGGGTGATTTTAATTGTCAGTTTGAACCACTAGCCCTTTGCCCTTTGCTATGAAGACGATACTGTTTAGGGAATCCCCAAGTTCATAATAAGCCTGGGTGCTGAACTCCGCTTGGCAGCGGAGTTTTCTGAGTTTTGCCAACTCCACATTCCATTGGGAACGCGGAATTCAGGCAAAACTCAGACTCTGAGGTGGAGAGGAGTTAGCCCCTGCCCAACACCAAAATAGCTTAAAAAACACTACTTACCTGCTCTGACATCTTCAGGCTGCCCTCCTCCTCAATGTGGTCTCTCCTTTTCACCGTCCCCTTCCTCGCCAGTCGCAAACCCCTACGTTGTATGTCTTGCGAGGATTGCCCATGCACAGTCCTCGCAAGACATACTACGTAGGGGTTTGCAACCAGTGAGGAGGAGGACGGCAAGGAGGAAAGACCACAGCAAGGAGGAGGGCATCCCGGAGGTGCCAGAGCAGGTAAGTGTTTTTTTCACTGTTTTTAAGTGCGGAAGGCTGGAGCATAGCGGAGTTCCACTGTTTTTTTTTTAAACTAAGTGGAACTCCTTGTATGTGAATGATTTTATCTGATTTGTTCTTCTTCTTGGATGATTGTGATGGAGATGCACCCATGTTGGCCAACATTAAGGCTCTGACTTTAATGTTTGTGGATGATCCTAAAGCCAGGTCACTCCAAGCAAGCTAAACCTCAAGCTTACAGGTGGTTCTTTAAGAGCGGGTTAAGATCTTTGATTATTTGGGGCTGACACTCACAGAGGATATGGACTTTTGCTGCCATATTGAGAAACGGACACTTAAACCTATGCAGCACAGCGGTGCACTATTAAGAGCACTTCAAAGTTCGCATTACCACCCAATTCCTCCTGCACTTCAAATATACAGGGTGCAGGCCTTGGAAGCAGTTATGTGTGGTTCTGAACTTTGTGACCTCAAAACATTTCCAAATTACAAGTTACAGAGAATAGTTTTATGGCGAAATATTGGGTTTTCCCCACCACTACCAAGTTAATTCCACTCAGATTTAATCTGGGACTATGATCCTTTGTGGAGGGAGTGTGGATTAGGCCCATTCTTATTGGCAGAGGATCTGGGCCATGCCTGAGTTATCTTATTGAGCTGTCTAAATTAAGTACTAGGCATTTAGAGATCACAAGGTATACCATGGTTCAGTTATGTGAAAGATACTCTAATTAAGATCAGGTGTGGTGAGCTGTGGGCGGAGCTGGAGTTTTCATTGACTATTAGCATAAAACAGATCAAACAAAGCTATTCCCAGTTTAAATTGGGCCAACTTGTATTTGCTCCCTCCCAAGGTATTTTGACTGACAAAGGCAGCTTTTAATTTTGAAAACATTCTTGCTAAAATAGAGTCATTGTTGACCGGGAAATTGTACTTGCACTTTAGCTAGGGATCTTTATCAATTGCTTCATTAACTTTTGGGTCCATAAATCGGAATCAACCGGGTGAACCTTCCCAACTAGTTGAGCAAAAAGGGAAACAGTATATCATGTGCTATTTTTCTGTCCAACTTACTTTTACAGCAGGAAAAAGTGGCTTATTCCAATCTGTTGGCTCCTGGGTGTTAGAGAACATAAAATTATCCTCTGCATTTTAAGGTCTGATGTACGTCAATACATCGTTTTTGCTGTATTTAGCTTTTTACTAGCAATGTGGAGGATAAGGCAAGCGGCATCCCTTTAATAGGGCCCCTTCAGTCCATCCATATGCCCTATGATTTAATGTACTATGGTTGCACTGAGGAATCGCCTTGTAATGTATATTCTATTTTGCACCCCTTTTTATAACTAATTTGATACATTATAAGTTTTTATCTTGCCTTTTAGATATTTGTAATAAGTCAGCAACCCAGAATTATTTGCTTGCGTGAGATTGCTACAGGGCCCACAAACGGTTTACAATTGTTTACTGTATTTATTGACTGATAGAATTCCGTTTTTGTCCAAGTACACTTTGTAAGTTTTTTTTCTATGTATGGCTTGATTGCATATATTTTACAAATGGCATTTTAGCTATTTATCTGTGTGATCATGTTGTTCTACAAATTGAAATGGATAAAGTATATGTTTTAATTGTACGTTTATGATCAATTGACTGAAATAAAGTCTTTTGATGATGATAATAATGCTGATATTCAGCCAAAGAGACAGAATTCTGTGTGTCTCGTATAAAGAAGACTGAGAAGAATTTGCTGACTGAGACTGAGAACACCATTTGGTCTTCACTTAGAAAAGGTTGTAAGATGCACTGCTGAAAGTAGCTCCACCTGCTTCAACACACTCCGCATTCTTCCCAATACCTTTAAATGGATCCCCTCCGAATCAAGAAAAAACGCCAGCAGACTGGACTACGGGAACGCCCTCTACGCCGAAAGTCTCTGCTCCACAAACTTCAGACCACACAGAACACAGCAGCCAGACTCGTCCTCTGCATCCTTTGACATGAACACATCACCCAACACCTGCGAGACCTCCACTGGCTCCCCGTCCAGAAGAGATTAACCTCCAAGATACTCACCCACACCTTCAAATGCCTCCACAACATCGGACCCCAATACCTCAACAAGAGAATCTCCTTCCACACACCCAAAAAAAAAAACGCTGATCCGCCGACCTCACCCGCGCCAAAACCCAGCGCACCCACAGAACCAGAAAGGGTGGAAGGTAAGCATGGGCTGAAAATTCGTTCCGCTCGCGAAATTTGCGGATTTTTGGCAATTTCGCGATCCCCAAATCGCGCAAAATTGACAAACAATCCGCAAGTCGGAAGTTCGTGAATTTCTTTTGCTTGTTCGCGCTTTAAAAATACAATCTTGCACGCGCTGCGTTGACTTACCTTAAATCTGAGTTTGCTGAGTTGTTTTCCTCCGGCGAACAAGATGGCCGCGCCCAAAAACGACCGCATAGGTAAGTTTGCAGTAGCTGCGGTGAAAATAACCCGCAAACACGCCAAAATAATAAATTCGCAAGTTCGCGAACTTTGAGGACCGCGAATTCGCTTTCGCGTGAATTTGCGGACAGCGAATTAGCAAATTTCGCCCATACTTAGTGGAAGGGCTTTCACCTTTATCGCAGCCATGACCTGGAACAAGCTCCCTATCAACATCAGATGCGCCCCCTCTCCGAACATCTTCAGCAAGACGCTCAAGACCTGGCTCTTCAACTGAACGTAGCTACTTAATCCTCCCCCCTGCACCTTGAGACCCTTCAGGGTGAGTAGCACACTTTACAATTCCCTGATTGACTAATTGATTGATTGAAAGTAATAGTTATGGTTTAAAAGTATGTTGGTTTTGATACAGAAGCAATAATGCTCACACAATGGTGGCATGGTGTGATAGTGGGCGGAGGAATTTATCTCATTCTGCACACCTCAGAATGACATGATATGATGTAATAATTGTCCTCACTGGTTCATAAAGTCGAGGATCAGACACGCTCATAAAGGCATAATAAAATTTCTATTTTCACACTCATAAAAGAATAATAAAGTTTATATTTTCACAAACGACAGAGCTATTTCCATAATGTCATTTGAGCTGACGCTACCTGCCCCTTGACCCAATTACATCACATAAAGATAAACCATAATTGGCACTGATCATATCAAAGGGAGAGATATGTTTGAAGTGGATTTTAGAATTCTGTATTACATGTAAATTCAATAAAATTATTACAACATCTCACTGGAGAAGTTACAACACTGATTTAGGTACAAAACATTGATTAACAGAGTATAAGCAGCAGAGCGCTTTTCAAAGTACCTGGATGTTGTAATGAAATGTGAGAATGTTTCTTAACCTGCCTGGTTGCGAAGAGCAATACCAGAGTAATGATGTCATCATATGCAAAAGTGATGGGGGGATGAAAGGCTGTTTTCTTCATATGTCTGAGAGTCTGATCAATGTACCCATGGTCTGGCTTCCCTAATTACATTTTGAAGTTTATAAAATAATACTCCAGTATTCATTTTTACTTACTACAATATATAATTAACAAACCTATGTGCGGAGTTATCTGCTTCCACCTCTGCCTCTATCTTTTCTGTGCAGTGATTTCAGCCATGTGGAGGAGATCTCAGCACCAGAAGTTATGCTTTTTGTAGTGAACATGGAGGGGACCAGTAGACTGGTGGAACAATAAATGTAAATGTAAATGTACATGTATTTATATAGCGCAAATCGCCCACATCGCAGGCATCTATGCGCTTGCTTAGGGAACCCGTCCTGGTATTCCCCTGTGAGATACCCCGGCAGGGTATCCACAAGGTGAAAGCCAGGCATCCCGCCACGAGGGGCCGTTGTGGAGATTAAGCAAGCTATTGCCCAGAGTCGCAGAGTGTGATCCCGTGAGTCGAGTAGGCACCGGAGTGAGAATTATCGAGTCCGTGGAATTATTGAGCCCAACCCCCGTCGGGGCGGGGAATTGAACCCTGGTCCAGGGCCGATCTCAGCTTCCGGGTCTGCCGCCTCTAACCCCTGAGCCACACTTCTAAACTCCACAATAGGGAATAATTACTACAAAACAGGTGTATTAAGGAGGGGTTTACGGAAAGACTATACTAAAACTCACACCCACAAATGAGTGAGACCATTCCAATTCACTAAACACACTTCAGAGTTGCTACAGCCCTAGTAGTGTCAAAATAGGCTTAAATGTACACCAGCCCAGCTTTGGAGTAAGTGTAGCATCACCCATAGTTAACCTCTAATACTACAAAACACTCTCTTAGAAACAACAAAGGCAGAGACTTAAACTAACACCCATGAGAATGTATGTTAACATGATTAAATTAATTCTGCATTGATATGACATACATATTTAATTTTTGTGATAAATAATAAGTAGAATTAAATATAATTGTTAAAAAATAATAAGAATTTAATTAAAAAAAAGGTAAATTAAACCATTTAAATTATTTTAAAAAAAGTAAACAAATTAAATCAATACATTCATTTTAATAATGTTTACTATAAATATTTTTTTTCTAAGGGATGATAGCTTTATTTTTAAATTATTGTTTAAACATTGATGTTTATAAATTAAATGAATATATGTACATTAATTTCTATTGTAGTAGAAATCTTCGTTCGACGTGGTAATGTGTGTTGTCATCTTATTTTATTTGCTTCAGGTTAATAATAATCATTTGAAATTATTTAAAACTTTCCTTCATGTTTCTACCCACAGATGTGAAGTTACTAATATTAACTTTACATTGGTACATTCAGACAAAAGAAGCTCCACCACCTCATTGGCGTGGGGACCCATGTACATCTACACCTAGGTGTGAATCTCCACTCAGAATTAGTGAACAGTAAAACAACGAGGAGGGTTACATCTAGGTGAAGGAGTATATATGCACATGTAAATTTACCTTTTGGGATTTGACCCTTTTGTGCTGTCATCTTATTCCAGGGTGCCTCTGTGTATTTGGGATCTACTAACAATACAATGGAACTGCCATCCAAAGCCAGGAGCTTGCTTGATCTAATGCCAGTGATATAATATTTATCACATATTGCATCAGGGGAAGAAAATGTGCATGGCACTTACAGCTATAGCAGGCTGTTGCCATCAAACCAAAACTGTAACCAAATGCCAAGTCACTTGAATTCACCTCGGACATGAATTTTACCCTCAAGAAACATACTGACAAAATCAATGTCTGATTTGTAACAGCTCTCGCTTATAAAGAAAGTGAAATTATTTCATTTGGAAAGTGACTTCAGAATTGCTGCTTAAATCCTCGTCGTCTTAAACCTGTGTGGTGGTAATACCATCCAGACTGGCGCAGCTCATCTTATTCAAAGCCTGAAGGAATATGATCACATCACCCCTATCAAGATGGACTCTATTGGCTCTGTTGGTGAATGCCAATGTTCTAATAATATCTTAATTTTTCAGTTATTGTTTTTCAACAGCAACGAACATTTCAGAAAATATCCATAGGTGAAAAGACAGAGGGGCTTGATTGTCAATGTGTATTCAATAATATTCAGAGAGAGTATATAAACTGGAAGAAAGTCTCATTAAATAGAGAGGAACTTCACTTCAGAGATCCGAGACCGAGGCTCATCTGGGAGTAATACACACCTTTTATTTCTGAAGGCAACACAGAAAGCACATGGAGTCCTCTATGTGGCTCAGTGTATCAGCTGTCTTAAGAACATAGCATCTGAAACACAGACAGGACAGCAGCTGCAGTTTCCTTATTGAAAACTATTTCTCTTGTTCAGAAAATGTATGGGGTGCAAACTACCTATAACACTAAAGAGGTTTCCTGTTTGGTGCTCTATTTTACTTAGTCAGCTAAAAGACAGGGAGGGGTTTTGGTTATCAATGCAGAAAACCCCTACAATTCATTCATAATGTTACAGTATTTTTCGTTGTTCTGCCTGCTGACAAATTTCATTGCTGCTATCATGTTCATTTTTGTAATGAATACTATTGATTTTAATAAATCTTGAAACCATGTCCCTGAATTCTATGTTCTTGAGAGTGTCAATTCATGATGAAAGAGGGTTGAGGTTCCACAAACTATCATATGATTCTGACAGGACTGGTCGTTAGCTAATATGCACCTCACAGTAATGCTCAGTAGGATGCAGGGTTTGCAGTCCATCATGTTCTCTTTCTCATGTTGGTACATTGACCAAGACATTATTATCAGAGGGTCTAGCAAACCTTCTTTCGGTCAGTGTTCTGGAGAGAAATCCAGAAATGAATCATCTGAAACAACATCCTTGTTTCCATCAGGATCCAGCCCATTGCTGCTCCAATGTAAAGGAGGTTGTTGTATTGCCTCACTGTCAGTGGGTGTGTTAAAGAATACCTATTTACATATGTTAAGGCCAAGACCACAAGGACTGATGAACTAGGGTAAACCTTCAGGTTGGTCTTCTCATAAAATGTCGATGAACATCAAATGCAAGTGCATTTGACTGTATTATTAAGCTGTGTAATAGGATTGTTACACAGAGTTATTGTGTGATTAGCAAGATAGGGAGAGTGCCTCTGGAAAAGTCTTTGAGAGTAGCCCTGCTTAAAGAAACTATAGAGAAGTGCTGTTGCATCACTAGAAGAACATAAATGAGACAATATGTTTCTTACTGAAAATATTGCCAACGCCAATTCTATTGATTTGATTTTTTTATTGGAATAGGAAGCAGAGGGTGGAGGGAAGTGTGACAGAGTTTAAATCCAGTATGAATGTAGGGAGTGACCTAGATATCGTTATTCCCTGGTGAAGGTACTTGTCTTGTGCTTACCCCCTTGTCCTACTCCCACTTTTTAACTTAATTTGGTGTTGAGTGCCTGGTTATTTTGTGAACAAATAAATAGACTTTGCTAAAAACATTACTGTTAATTCTTCTTTTGTGTTCTTGTTACAGTATTTTAATTTCTGGTTCAGTATTTTTCCTGCAGACCAGTTATTAATTCTTTCAAATGTTTAACCTACTTAGGCTTTTTTCAAGGAGTGAGGGAGGCCAACCATAATACTCGCTTTTTTACCTTCCAGTTAGTAAGTCGTATCGCAGTATTCCCAAAGGTTTTTGACCAACATAGTTTATTTCAAATCCAGATTCATGTATGGGGCATAGCTAACAGGGGAAGGTGTGTTTTTCAGATCCATGGAGTAATGTGGATGCGGGGTATTGGAATCAACATAAACTTCTGGGATGATTTGGAAAGCTATCCATCTCACGCGAAATATTTCTGGCCCTACTCATATGGCTGGTCACATCCTTAATTTAAGATTCACAAATATACAAGATAACATTATTGATTTACCTATACCTCCCTCGTGTTCTGTCCATTGCGTATTATAATTTTCTGTCACAATAGGCACAAGGTGTTCTGTCACTCCTAAGGATCTAACTTATAAATGCAGAGCTAAAAAGTGAGTTAACAAGAGTGTTAATGAGAGTCTACATTTGATCAACATACAGAGTGCAGTAAATATCAACTCGGCAGGCATGCAATTCAATGATGCCATTACAGAAGCCTTGGATACAATAGCTCTGATGCAGTTCTATAAAGAGTCCAAAAGAAAACCAGAGGTCAAATGGATCTGAGAGAATATTAATCCCATTACGAACATATAGAACATTGTTGGTGACCTACCAAACAAGAAACAGAAAGGACCTTGTACAATTCTAGTCTCAGTCTTTATAACTTTAAAAACATTGGGGCATATTATCAAGCAATAGCGATAATTATCGCTATTGCTTGGTTAGAGACAAAAATTTACCGCTGAGCTGCGGCGATTTTTACCGCAAATAACCAAGGTTTATCGCAAATGCGATAGAAATCGCCGCAATGCATGAATATCGCTGAAAAGTCAGCGAAATTCATGCATTAGCGAGCTAATGCTCTTAGCCATGTTATCCACCTCCCATTGGATAACATGGCTAAGAACTGCTCAGGGCAGGTGTTAGCTTTTGGAGATATTCGCGCTTAGCGCAAATATCTCCAAAAGTTGGTAATAGGAGATAGCGATGTTAGCGACTGTTTCCAGTCGCTAACATCTTGGCACGCCCACTTTGCATCTCATTAGTGATAAATATCACTGACATGCAAAGTGGGGCCCAAGATGGTCGCTATCTCCTACTAGCTGTCGCTAACTGGTGTTAGCGACAGTTAGGTAATAGGGAGATAATTTTATCTCCGCTTTCTTGGCTTTTAAAGCCAAAAAAGCGGAGATAAACCCCCTTGATAATATGCCCCATTGTTTGGCTTGTCACAATTATTTTACTGTGCACATTGAGTCTAGCAAACATTCTTCAAGTTAGATTTTTTAAATCATTAAAATCTTTACTTCAGCCTGTGCTCAAGCTGTTCCTTCCACACTTTTGCTTTGTTGTTCCTTGTCTAAATATTTTCAGGCTAAAATAAATAATATCTACCTTTGATACCATTACCACTTCTGAAGACAAAAAAATACGCAAATCAGATGGTCTGCCTGAGAACCCTTTTCCTCATCATAATATTTCTTCCAACCTGACTTGCTTCAGCGCCTACTTAATGGACATATTCAACTTGTCCATCCACATGGCTAATTATCCTGATCTCTGGAAGCTTTCAAGTGTGCTTCCCCTACTTAAAAAACCTTTGGCCAATACATCAGATTTATCTAACTTTGTGCGAATTTCTCTGCCATTGTTTCCAGCTAAATTCCTTGAGAAACTGATTTACATCCACTTATTCTGTTATGTGGAGCAAAATAACTTGTTGGACACCTCTTAGTCGGGTTTATTGTGGCACTTATTATGGAGACTGTCTTATTGGCCGTCATGGATAACATCAGCTAAAGTTTGGATGAGAGCAAACCTGTAACCCTCACGCTACTTGACCTTTCAGACACTTTTTATATGGTGACTCATGCCATATTGATTATATTGCATGACGTTTTTCCATAGTCAAAGACATAACGATGGTTTATGTCCTTTCTCTCAAAAAGCACTCAGTCTATCTTTTTGCCACAGTTTAAATACAATCATTTACCCATTTTTTTTCTCCACAAGAATCATTCCTAAGTCCCCCGCTCTTCAACATATGCATGTCTCTTTTGGCAGCCATATAAGAGTGATTGGCTTTGAAATTGTATCCTATGCGGATGACATGCAACTGGTAATATCCATTGAAGACAATGTTGAAGCAATGAGACAAAGGGGTATATTACCAAGCAATAGCGATAATTATCGCTATTGTTTGGTTAGAGACAAAAATTTACCGCTGAGCTGCGGCGATTTTTACCGCAAATAAACCTTGGTATTACCAAGGTTTATCGCAAATGCGATAAAAATCGCCGCAATGCATGAATATCGCTGAAAGGTCAGCGATATTCATGCATTACCGAGCTAATGCTCCTAGCCATGTTATCCACCTCCCATTGGATAACATGGCTAAGAACTGCTCAGGGCAGGCGTTAGCTTTTGGAGATATTCGCGCTTAGCGCGAATATCTCCAAAAGTTGGTAATAGGAGATAGCGATGTTAGCGACTGTTTTCAGTCGCTAACATCTTGGCACGCCCACTTTGCATGTCATTAGTGATAAATATCACTGACATGTAAAGCAGGCCCCAAGATGGTCGCTATCTCCTACTAGCTGTCGCTAACTGGAGTTAGCGACAGCTAGGTAATAGGGAGATAATTTTATCTCCGCTTTCTTGGCTTTTAAAGCCAAAAAAGCGGAGATAAACCCCCTTGATAATATGCCCCAAAGTTCCTAGACTGCTTGAGCAAAGTGGCAATGTGGATAAGAGACTCTTGTGTCAAACTGAATGGTGAAAAGATTGAAATTGGAATATCGATACAAGTCTCCACCTACAATTGATTTTTGAGGGCTACTCTGCAATGGGATCTGCATCTGTTCGCAGACCTACTCACTTGAATAGTGTGATTTGCATTACACTCCGAGGCAAAACTTAATTTCCCCCATAGCCATCTCTTCTTTGAGTAGCGAACCTTTAATGTATAGTCACAAGTATGGAAAATAAGTACCATTTCTCATAAAGATAAGTTTCACCATCATGATGAAACATCCTTATGCGTAATAGTAATGCACACGCCTACATGTATGCTTCATATACATTCCACGTGCATGCTCTGTGCAGATTTGCACTTTGCTCCACTTTTTTGTGTGAACTGGTCCCACAGACATTTCCGACACCACGAACGTGGGTCCCTAAGTTAGAGACTGTTTTGGAATGTAAGGGAAACTTTGCATCTTGATGATGCTGAAGACTTTGGGGCCATGTGAATGTGGTTTGAAAGTGACACATATGGATGTTCATTAGGACACCTAGAGCTCTTCCTAGTTCAGAAACATTGCCAGATCTACGTGCATTTACTGACCTGAAGGGACAACTTAATTGTTCAACTGCATGACAACCTAATTAGTTCATCAAATGCTGCACAGACAGGATGATTAATTGCAAACTGTTGCCTTGAAGATGTTAAGGTTGTGTTATGTAAATAACCGCCATACAGGCAGCGTGTTGGCATAATTGGCCTCAACACATTGAAACATTTTCTACCATAAACATTTCAACGCCGTGTTAATACGAGGCAGAGGAAGCGAAAGCGGCACTAAAGGTTGTCTAAAATGTTTTGGCAAATGTTCTCCTTGGAAAGAAACTGTCTCATTAGGAAGAAAATAAACTTTGCAATGCCATAATGCATTGCCCAACAGACTTGGAGTATCATTCCAACCACATGATATTTATTTTATACGAATACAATATGTGTAAAAAGTGAGTAGTTGAAGAAAAATCCAAAGGTCAGGAGGTAATTGAAAATAAAAAGAGTGGGTTTTTGGAAAGAACACCCATGAAGTCGGATACAGCGTTATTTCCTCAAAATTGCTTCCTTTTAATGGAATCGCGTGAAACTAAGCTATTTGCTGACTTAACAGTACAAGCAGACACGTTTCCTTTGCAGAACCCATTGTAGATTGCTATTTCCTCTGCAAGTTATGTCTTGGTTATTAGACTTGTCATAGTGAATGTTTCAGTAAAATAGAATCTTTGTCCACCTTAGAATTCGACGATTTTGAATCATGCCGAATGGAAACGTAATTTGATCCAAGAGAAAACGTAATGCCACAATATTAGAAAATGATTTCCACCGTCAAAAGGTCTGCCTTTTAATTTGTAAATGAAGATTTGCATATAGAAGACTTCGGTGGAGGAGGCAATAAGTATGAGTGATGCATGGTAGCATTGATATGTTATTCAGTTCCTGTTAGTTGTAATGCTGCTTATAGTAAGAGTAACATCTTGTAGCATTTGAAGGTTTTCTTTAACACCTTCGCTGCAGCGGCTATTCTGCCGCAGCACTAAGGGGGCGGGGCGGCCGCGCGGCGCGCCCATGCTGGTGACGGAACCGCTCCGTCACCAGCCTTGGTTGAGCTGTGCCTATGACGGAGCGGTTCCGTCATGGCCCCGCCCGCTCAATGGAACGCCCAGCGCAGGCGCGGAATCCGCGCCGCGCAGGGGCGGCGAGCGGGTCATGACGGAACTGCTCCGTCATCAGCACAGCGCTACCGCGGCTGATGACGGAGCGGTTCCGTCATCAGCATCGAAGGAGTTAATGGTGTCCATTGTTTTTGTGATGTAATAATTATACTGTAAGACCATTGGTTCCTTATCTGTTCTTTCATGGAACCTGATGTGGAATGATTTGAACTGTGGGACCGGTATTCAGATCTTCTGAGGCCTTTGTACATGATGCAGTAATTAAGCTTTAAGACAATAAATCCCTAAACGAACAATGTGACCTGACTAAACTTTTATAATAATAGTTAATTGACAGCAGAAGACTGCCTATTGTCCTGTGCCAGTATTTGACTTATGCTGGTTCATCTCAACAGGTACTGTTTTGTTAATATCAAAGGGCCCAGGGATCAGTTGCACAAAGCGCTCTACAACTGTGCAGTCATGGCAGAAGAGCATAGAAGGGTAGAAGGAACTACCTATCGAGCAGCAGGGGTTTTGGGGAGAGCCTTAATCAGAAATGGCCGAACAAAAGGACAAGGGAACCCAACTCACTAATAAACCTGGGAGGGCAAATTATTTTCAGAAACAGTGGTTCCTGTGGAATAATAGAGTCAATTTAGATAATAAGAAGTACAATCACAATGGAAGGGTTAAAATGATGTCAGAGAGCGAAGAAACTAAATACACCTATGGTTTTAGTTTGATACAATCATATTTTATATCTAACATATTGGTGACATAACTATGACAGTATTTTACAAGGTTTCCAAGGTATTCAAAAAAGTTGACCATTTAGCAGCTCAATACATAATATACAGCAGCTATATACAATAATATGCACTGGTAATAGTTCGCTTTCTTTTGTTGTCGATGACATTTCGACCCTATACAAGATCTAGGGTCTCATCAGGACCTATGGATATAGGTACATCTAGGAAAAGTAAAAATAATAAAATAAGCATATGGTTCATGTACCGACACAAATGTGATTAATTGGATAAAATGTCATAAAATCGAAAAGTACCTGGCTGGATAAATGCGCATCCGCTTGAGGGGAACGTTCCAACAGTGGGCGAAGGAGGAAAAGGAAAACAAGATACTCACAAGGACACCCAGCCAGGGACTGATTATTTGAGAAGAAAAACAAAGAGAAGAATATTAAGTATAAGGACGGCAGGCAAGATGGTAGAGGTGTTGTAGGGGCTATCTGTACTAATGATAATACATAATAAGGAAACCTTACCCCAAGTGAGAGTGAAAGCTGGCACTCTATGGGTAGCTGAGCACTGTTACTGTGTTGATGATACACAGAGATGTGTATGACAATGGTGATGAGGAACTCTGTTAATAAAGGGAAACACTTAGGACCTGCACACTTCAGGTGTGGTTCTATACAGTGAGAACCTCTGGGGACTGATTTTACCTGGAGTTGGTGTTAATCACAAGCTGTATTGTTTCGCTCTGACCTGTGAATCACGGATTTACAATATGGTGGTCTGTACCTGAGAATAGCAGGGGGGACAGAGTTACATTTGATTTTACTGCATAAGGACATTGCGCGGTAGAGCAATGGCGGGCAAGGCTAAAGGTTCTTACCTACATACGGTATGAAGCCCATCAATAGAAGCGAGTATTTTTCAATGAAGACTAATCCTGTAATTAACAGGAATCAGCCTATTAGAGAGGCAACAGGGAGAGTGAAGCTACTAGAGTCCTTACGTGTGCGCAGCATCATCAGGTTCTTACCTTCAAGAATAGCAGTCTGCAAAGCGCATGACGATCCACTACGCGGGCAGCACGACAGCGTTAGTCTATCTGCTGTTGGACAAATGACAGGGAGCCTGTGCTGACTCTGCCTTTAAATACAAAATCTCCCACCAAAAACTGGAATGACCAGCAGGCATCACATCACAGTTGAGTGCTGCATCACCGTGTCATCCGCTTTTCGGTAGAAAAAGTAGAAAGTAAAGAAAGACCAGAGATTCAAAGTTCAAAAAGTAAAGAGAAGGTAAATGCAGGGTAAAGGATAGGATTGCACTGTGGCAAAAACACTGTGACTGAGAAAAGGGGGCATTTTAAATGTTGGATGCTTGTCCTTTGAGAGTTTATATAGAAAACGGATGCATAAGCGGATGAAAAAGTGATAAGTATCCCATGCAGCAACCAGCAACCATGTGGGGGAATTGTAACAAAAGGGGCAAATGGGATGACATTTTCAAGTCCAAGTTTATCCACTTGGTTTGTTTTCATAACATGTCTGATACATGTGTGTTTCCATTAATAGAATTGTACGAGGCAAATTTTATCATGGCGCAAAGACATAATTCACAGTTTTTATAACCTATAGAGATTATTGTGTGCTTTTAACAGAAAGTAAATGATTGAGCCGTTATTTTCAAGGATTAGTACTTCATGATTAATTACGTCATAATTATAATACAGTTGTGATTTGCACCAAAAGTGCACACAGGAAGGCATTATTAGGGTTGATGCGCCATGTATATTAGTGTGGTGCATACAAAGCGGATCTCTTACAGTTGGCATATTATATGAAATAATGTGTCCAAGAAGGCACATATGTAATTATACATTCTCTGTTGTTGATGACATTCTATATTATCTAATAGTCTGTATTCTGCAGCCACACTCAGCTTCAACTGTGACATTGGTAAGAAGGACATATTTTAGCCGAAAATCAAAAGGAAGACATTTGAAGAAATGCTATTGTGGGGAAATATAATATATAGCATAGAGGTATTTCCTTTTGTTTCTGTTTCACAATGTACATCTATGGTAAACAACTATAGGAGAACATAATGCTTAATGACTACAGATACGCATTGACAAGTTTACAAAGATGCAGTTATTGACAGGAGATCTGAAAACGATATGGTCACATCAGTGGGTTAGTGTGGCAACAAAATTCCACCATTCTTTGGCGGAGTTCAGACCATCATTGATAGAGTTAATTCTCTATATCCAGCGACATTCTAATCATTGTAAAATTTGTGAGATATCACCTCCTCTTTGAGGGACAACAGCGACGTCAATCACTGGCCATCTAATGTCCTCTGCAGTATGATTTTTTTCATCAAAATGGGACACCAAAGGGGCATTGGCAACAGAGCGTCTTATCCGGCAGCAATGTTGTCCAATGCGCACCTTTACTGGCTGTTGTATTTGTCCAATGTATGGTAACCCACAAGGGCATCATATGCAGTGTACTATGTTTCGTGTATTACAATTGGAAACAAATTCCAATGTGTGCTTCAAACTTGCATGTTCAAATACGTTAGTGTTTGATGTAATGGTGCAGGAAACACAATTCCCACACTTGCAGTGTACCTTCATTTCTGGTAGGCCCTATGTGGAGTGTAATGTATTGCTTTTACGCAATGTGACCTCTGTAGATGATCTAACTAGGTGATCTTTGATGTTCTTACAGCGTTCAAAAGCAAGCATTGGGGTGTCAATCTCAGGGTTGATACTTTTGATTATGTCCCAAGTTTTGGTTATCAGCTTCTGTATTTTGTTGGTGTGTACACCAAACGTAGTAACACAAATCAGTCTGTCTACTGTATGTTTTGCTCTGGTGGTTAGCAATTCTTTCCTTGGGCAGAACCAGGCACGTTCCATAGATTTTCTCACAAATTTTGTGGGGTAGCCTCTTACCAGTAGTTTAGCTTTCAGTGTATCTGCCTCCAACATGTAATCTTCCTTATGAGCACAATTTTTGTACAAGCGCAGAAATTGGCCAAAGGGTAATCCGTCCCGTAGGGCACAGGGGTGGTGGCTTCAATATGATAGGAGCATGTTTCTCCCGGTGGGCTTTCTGTGAAGGGACGTATACAGTGTCCCCTCAGCGTGTTGGACATTGAGATCAAGAAAGGCTATGGTTGACTTATATATTGTGGCAGTAAATGTCAAGTGTGTTTGAATGCTGTACCGGACAAAGTTGTTAAATTCAATCTCATTCCTGGACCAGATAAGAAAAATGTCATCTATGTATCTTTTCCAACATTTTATGTTGGAGCGATACATTTTGGTGATACTTAGAGCAAATTTCTGTTCTATATGGTTCATGTAAATGTAAGCTAGGTTGGGCCCAAAAACGGATCCCATGCTGGTCCAAGAGCATTGTTGATAGTAATTCCCTTTGGAAACAAAATAATTTGTTTGCAAGGCGATGAACAGAAGGGAGATAATGAAGGAAGTGGGTACTTGAATCGGTCTAGGTCTAGTGTCTAGGATCTCCTCAATAACCTGAATGCTCTTGGTTAGTGGGATGTTAGTGTAAAGCGATGAAATATCTATAGTTGCTAGTCAATCAGAATTTATGTTGTAAGGCATACCATCAACCAGATTAATCATGTACATTGCATCTCTCACATACGGTTTTTATAGGGGTACAAATTATTTGATTAAAGGATTTATATATCTCCCAATGTTCTGGTTGCCAATAGTAGTGTAGTGGTCATCTCTCAAGTAGGGATAGGCTCTTTCTTTAGAGAAGTTCTTAATGTCCTTAGTTACTTTGTCCTCTTTCTTCTACAATTCAAATGAAATAGTCTTCTATGGCCTTGTTCAATTTTGCTAGTAGTGTTTTGGCTTCGGCTACTCTGTCACCCCAAGTAATTCTTTTTCTAGCACTTCAATCTCTTTAAGTTCTGCTTTTGCATGTTCTACTGCTGTCTCTACCCATGATACCATCCAGTGGCGAGAACAGGTTTCAATATATATAAGATATGGCTAAAGTTGCCCTTAAATTTGGGGTCTTCGCGGAAGATGCCTGGGAGGTTTCTGACTCGCAGACCCCATGGTATGATTCCTGCCTTCAGGTGCTCCGTCAGCATCTGAGCTTGAAGCTCAGTCCTGACGTGTTTCTTTTTTGCTTTTTCCAATCTATCAAGCAGTTGTTGCCTAGGGCTTATGCTTTTATTTGGCTGAATAGAGAACAAGGACGGTCCACTGATAATAAAGGGGGTGCTTCACCCTCTGAAATCAAAACCCTTTAGGAAGATAAGTCACCCTATATTTTTGTAGGGTATAAGGAAATTCCAGTTGACGGATAATTCCCTTCGGGTGAAGCCACCACTCTAAAAGTCGAGAAAAAGGACAAGGGAACCCAACTCACTAAGGAACCTGGGTGGGTAAATTATTGTCAGAGACAGTGGTTCCTGTGGAACTTTAGAATCAAAAAGGTGCACAATCGCAATGGAAGGGTTAAAATGATGTCAGAGGGAGAAGAAACCAAATACACATATGGTTTTAATTTGATACAATCCTATTTTATATTTCACAAACAAAATTTCTATATACAATAAAAAAAGAAAAATGTGCGTAGTGTCCCCAGTGAGAAACAGGAACCTAAAACATTGGTGGCATAATTGTGACAGTATTTTACAAGGTTTCCAAGGTATTCAAAAAAATCGACCATTTAGCAACTCAAAACATAATATACAGCAGATATATACAATAATACGCGCTGTAAATGGTTTGCTTTCTTTTGTTGCCGACTACGTTTCGACCCTGTACGTGAACTAGGGACTCATCAGGGCTTATGAATTTAGGAACATCTAGGAAAAGAAAAAACAATAAAAGAAGCATACGGCCCATGTACCTGCACAAATGCGACCAATTGGATAAAAGTTCATAAAATCAAAAAGTACCTGACGGGTATAATGTAAGCATGGGCGAATTTTGCGAATTCGCGATCCGCGAATTTGCGAATTCGCAATCTGCAAAATTTGCGAATTTGCGGATTTTTTATTTTTGCGTGTTCGCGGGTGTTCGCGGGTGTTCACAGGGAACTTTGCGTATTCGCGGGGCGCTTTGCGTGTTCGCAGGTTTTCTTTTGCCTGGTTCATCACTGCCACCCTCTTGTTTTTATGCCCTTCTGCCCTCTGTACCACTTGTTTTTGTGCCTTTCTGCCCTCTGCCCCACTCTTGTTTGTGCCCTTTTGCCCTCTGCCCCACTGGTTTCTGTGCCCTTCTGCCCTCTGCCTAACTCATACCCTCTGTCCCACTTTGTGCCCTTCTGCCCTCAGCCATAAGTCAGCTTCAACAGGAAGCACTAATAGATAAAGTAAAGTAGGTGCTTGAGTTGAAGGTCAAATTAAGTTACAGTCATTAATCACCCCAAGTTTGGGGTGATTAATGATTGTGTAACTGAATTTGATATTGTGTGAACTAGCGGTTGCTAGTTCTCCAATTGGTCAGCGTTTGGTGAAGTTGCCTCCTTGTTTGACTTTGTCCCCAATTGTTTTGGATATTGATTTATTCATCAGACTGTAAATGTATAAATATGTATTGTTTGTTTGTACCAAGCATTGTATTTAGGATGTATGTTTTTTATTTTTTCATTAGTAATGATGTGGATTGTTAATACGTGTTTGTATAGTTTGTTGTATATAAGTGTAAATAGTGCTGAATGTAAAATTGTTCCTTTTCATACACAAATGTGGTAAAAACAAATGTACAAAAAAGAATTAAATAATTCAAAGGGTATAAATAAAAATACCCGGACAAACTAAAAGAATTTTTGTTTGATCCTTAAGTAGATTTTTTTAAAGTAAGTTTGGTGTGGCCACATTTTGTATTTTTCTGATAAATAAGGTCCAGCCAACATGTCCCAGGGCCTAACTCCTCAGCTTTGCAAAGCATTGTGGCTCATGGCAGAGCACGAAAAGGCTAAGAAGCTTGAGTGTTTTTTTTCTAATAATTTAGCTGCTCAGGAATCAGAGTGGCTCTGCAGATCAGTTCACAGTGGATTTTCCTAAAAGTTGCTATTTTACCTTGGTGGTGATTTCAGACTTAGACTGCATCAGCTCCCATTTGAAGAATGTCCCCAGAACTTAAATGACAGCGCCAACTGCTGATTGCACTTCGCAGTGATCAGCATGGTGTTACCAGAGTTCTACATTTTGGGCTCAGTCTGCAATGCAATTTGCTAATAAGCAAGTCATTGTGATGTGCATACTTTAAATTTTCACTTAAGTATGGTTGGTTATATGGTGATAATATTTTCAGGTTACTGCTTCAGTCAGCAATTGACATGCTTTTCTTTTTTTCAGAGAACTCCCTTAAAAATGGAGGCCATGGTTTAGGTTGTTTAAAGCTTATTTATGTGCAATGGATAGTCTGAAACTAAACCAGATTATAAATAAAATGTATTATGCTATTATTCAGGGTGTGAAGGTCAAAATGTCTTCGATCACTTACAAGAGTACATAGGTGATGCAGATGATGAGTTTAATGAATTTGAAGTTGCTGTTAAGCAGCTAGAACATCACTTTGAAGGGAAAGTTCCCCGGCACAGATCTTTTACACGTGTAAGGGCACCCAGTTAGTCCATTGATTTGTATTTCACATTTTTGAAAGTACTAGCTGCCTATTGTGAATTTGAAGGATTCACTTTTCAATTGATACATGATCAAATTGTATCCAGGTGTTATTCCAAAAAGATACAACAAAGTCTAATTGCATCCATAAATGCTTCACTGGTGAAGCCATTGACATCGCAAAGACTACAGAATCTACATTAGAAGACTCTGAACAGTTATGATTAGAGAACTCGCAATCATGTTTGGCAAGAGTTAACTCTCTTGTTAATTGACATAACAATCAGCCACAACTGCAAGTTTCTAATTTCAGTGCTAGTAGAGGAAGAGGATTTTATCCGGGACCAAACAAACCTATGTGTTCATTTAGCTATTTCAGGAATTGTCCTGCCACTGCCACTACACTACACAAGAGAGTTGGAAATGTGGGGAAATGGGTCATTTTGGAAAAGTCTGCAGAAGGGATAAACTGGTAGGAATAAGAAGTCAGCAAAACCAAGTGTTAGATGATGTAGTTGTTATTGAAAAGAAAGTAAAAGAGTTAGCTCTATTGGTAGACTGCATTGAGATCGGCTGTGTACATAGTCATATGAAGGATAGTAATAGTAATTACAGTGACTCGCAGATTTCCATTTTAATTGATGGTATTCACATTTCATTATTACTAGAACCTGGAGCAAAAATACTAATAATTTCCATCGAACAATACAATGAATGTTGGTCTGACAAAGGGTTTTTACCTCCAGATGTCATTAACACTGTATTTGAAGGTAGCAGGATCATTTTAGTGGAATATGTTTGGGCGGACATGGCTTTTGAGACCAAGACCATCAGAGGGAAAGTCCATGTAGCTCATAAGGGCACCAATGTTTTGGGCTGGCGGCACTATGCTGATTTCGGTCTAAGGATCCACTTGGGTCACAATAATCCTGTTACCCTGACTAATTCTGTCACTGATTAAAAACCTTAGAAAGGCAGATTCAAAAATGTATTTCATAAAACATTTGACATTATTAAGACTTTTGTTCATACTATCAAAGTCAAGAAGGATTGTGTTCCAATTAAACACAAATTGTGCAATGTTCCCTATAGTGTCAAAAAGGAATTGTTGTCAATTTGTAATAAAATGCTGGTTGGCAGAATAATTAATTGAACAACTAGATGCAATGCTAGTTTATGGCTTTCACCTGTTATGTTAGCTGGAAAAAAGTCTGGTGAATTTTGCCTTTGTATTGATTTCAGATCACTTAGCACTGCAATTTGGGTGGAGGTCACTCCAAATGGCATGTGTCTGGAGTGTTGAGAAATCCAAGCCATATCTCTTGGGCAGGAAATTCTGCTTGAGAGCAGATCACAGACCGTTGGTTCACATCTTATCAGAAAACAAGATCAAAAAGCCACTGCCAGATTGTCCAAACAATATTTGGAGTTTAAATTTAAAGTTATTTACATTGCAGGTGGAAAAAAGTAAAAGCAGATGTTCAGTCTCGTCTATCGGTGGAGGGCGAAATGGGAAAGGATGAAGTACATGAAGAAGTTGAAGAAAGCATTATTGCTAAAGCTGAAGATTTAGTAAACTGCTTTGATATGATTGTATGATGTGAACAAGTGTGCAAAGTTATAGCTTTTTTAAAATCATGATGGTTGAAAAAAAGAACGTTAGAGATATCATTGCAATCTTACAGCAAAGTTGTGTTTGAGCTGTCATTGGAAGGAGACTTACGAGTAAGAGGTGATAAGTTAGCTCCACCAGGATGCTTTCCACAACTTATTTTGGAGATGAGGCATGTGGGGCATCTTGGGATGAGTGAAACCAAATATAGGATAAGGAATGATTTCTGGAGGCCAGATGTTGATGGGCATTTAGACAGATTGGTAAGGAGTAGTGTGCAGTGCGGTTACAATGACAAGCATTTGGTAACTGCAGGGAGGTCCAAGATGGCGGATTGACACCGCCGGAGTGGAGGACGCTGAGACGGGTCCGGGTGGAAGCAATGCTACGCGGTAATGTGTCGACACAGCATACAGCATTTGGCTGAGAATTGCCCGTTTCACGCTACAATACAGAACAATTTAAGAAAACTCACCCCGTTAGAAGAACTGATTTAAGAGGGCTGAATACGGCTGAATACGGAGGCTGATGTGGCAGCTACGGCTGATTGGGAGCCGTATCCGGAGCCTGTTGCATTCCGCCGACACAAAGAAGACTGAAACTGCACCGCGCTTGCCTCGAGAGCCCTCAAGGATTTGGCTGGGCTGGGCGAGTCTTTCAAATTGGTTAAGGTCGGGATCAGCTTCAACGGCAGTCCGCTGTTTAGGTCTGCGTTCCCTCACGGCACCGGCTGCAGCACGGCCTGAGAGAACGAGCGTCAGCGGGATGGCGCCGAAACCTCCCACACGGACAACTCGCAACACAGCAGCAAGCGGGAGAGCGGGGGCCTCGGCAGTATCATTGTCAGTGACTGCCATAAACGAAATCCTGGCGAGTAAAAAACCTTTACCTGTAACCAACACCGGGGAAAACGTTGAAACGGCTTTGAACGCTGAACAGCAGATGATGCAGAAGCAGCATGGAGCAAGCGGGAGAGCGGGAGCCTCGGCGGCAGTGAGTTCAGTGACTGTAAATACTGTCGAAGCGGCTTTGAATGCGGAGCAACAGCAATATGGAACATTTGAAGGAGAGAAAAACCCAGCTCACTCGAAAGGTAATGCAGATGAAGGAGGTCATGTGAGAGGTAACGCTACAAACGAAAGGGAGCAGAATAACATAAAAGAGGTTGAGAAGCTATCTCAAAGTGGCGCTACAACAATACAAGATGCTATTACTTTAGTGGCCTCAGAGATGGTTGGAACAGAAAAAGGGGCAAATGATTTAACTCTTATCTCTACTGTCACTCCTGTTGACCCCACAGAACCCCTAGAATTTCAGTCCTCGACTCTGATTTCATCTAACATCGATACCGATATTAACGCAAAGACCTCACATGCTGAATTAACTAGCACTAGCACTACTAACATGCCTTTAGACAAAGGGTGTGCCGTGGGGGTGAAAGAAATCGAGGGAGGTGAAAATGCTGATAACATAGACTTTGTCGAAACGGATGAAGAATATGTGGATGTTAACGAACAGGGGAGTAACACGCCCCTAAATACGATCAAAGATAAAAATAAAACTTCGAATTCCAAAAAATCGAAGGGCAAAAGTAAGAATAAGATGGCAAAAATAACAAGCAAATCCAAAACAAGTGCTTTGAAGGCTATTGCTGAAAACAGCCCTATCAGACAGTGGGTACAGGCCAAGGGTGGTGTAAAAACGATGGCGTTGCGACTATCTGGTAATAGCCCTAATGATTTAAACACTACTTCTACAGATTTAAAAAAGGCTAATGCTCCACTCAGCCCTACTCAACCCATCATCTCTAATAAGTCAAAGACCTTTGGGGATAGTACATCAGATCAGCTACATCCACACCCTTCTGCATCTATTCCGATATTTATTGAAGATAACTCTGCTTCTTTATCAATTGACTGCAGTAATGTCAGTAGTAACAGTGGTAATAGCGGTAATGGCAGTATAATCGAGGATATGTCTAACACTCCTAGTGCATCTATTCCAGAGGTGATAAGGACTCCATTAGGTGAGTCTATACAAGAACTACACCCGGGAGATACTGCCTCATCTTCATCTATTGGGCCAACAGAGTGGATCCCGCAAGGGGAAGTTACTGCTTCTTTTCAAACAATTTTGCACCTTTTAAATGAACAGAAACAAGAAGCAAAAAACCATTATCATCAAATGAGAGAAGACAATAATAGAACTCAAATTTCTTTGCAGGAGATGGCGTGTAAATTGGGGGCAGTGTCGCAAGACATAGAGGAACTGCAGCAAAGAGTGGTGGTTACAGAAGAAAAATCACAACGTTCTGAAGTGGAAGTGAATAGGCATGCCTCTCAACTACTCCAGATGCAAGCCAAACTGGAAGATTTGGAGAATAGACATAGGAGACAGAACCTCCATGTTTTTGGTATTGCTGAAGGGGCGGAGGGGGCAGATCCGAGGGCATACATTACTCATTTGTTCCAAAAGGCCTTTCCTGATCTTTCAGACTGGGACTGGGACTCTCAGATCCAACGAGCTCATTGATTACCCCTAGTCCAGAGAGATAAGAGTGGTAAATTTCCAAGACCAATCTTGATCTACATTGGTAACTATCTGCTCAGACAAGCCATTTCTTTAAAAGCACGCCCTAATACTCCAGTCACTATTGAATCTATCACCTTCTTTGTGAGATCAGATCTAAGTAAACTGTCGCTAGAAAAGAGATGGAAACTGAAACAATTCATAGATCCGATTAAAGATCTTGGATTTCAAGCTTATCTGCAAGAACCTGCAAAGTTGAAAGTGATAAAAAATGGCCGCTCATATTTCTTTTTAGAAGTAAATGAGGTCGAAAAAGCAATTGCTTCTTGGCGAGACGGGAAATGACTGAACTAAAGATTAATGTTTAGCATATATGGGTGCTCTGTTTCCTCCGGTCTTATTGGATATATTTGTGTTAATATCTTTTTCTTGGTAACTCTCTTAAATTTTACAGGATATTTAGATGATTGCTTATATGACTAGGTTACAATTGAGATAATGAGAAGTGAGCAGCACGGGGTGATTTTCTCTTTTTTACTCTTTTATTGTGTCGTAATGACTAACTTTGAATACCAGGACCCTATTAGCGTCCTATCCGCTCATCAACTGCCAGGGGAACGGCAGTCAACAGAATGGGGGGACCTGCAGGTAAACACAGGGTGGGGGGAGGGAGAAGCAAAGTGTGGGGTGGGTTAAGGGAAGAAATGGCTTGGGGTAAAAAATGCAACAAAGGACACAAAAATGACAACAAAAAAAAAATTAAGAAGTTCTATAAGGCACTGATGATTGTTTATAGTGGCCGCATGGATAAGGAAATATATAATTGGAAATGCATTTAATAAAGTGTTTAACCTGGAATGTGTCAGGATTAAATAATAAAATAAAGTGCCATCTTGTTTATGAGGAGCTTAGGATGTATAACCCGCAAATAGTAGTTCTTACTGAAACTCATATCGCTTATAAAGATAAACACCTGATCAAACAATTAGGATATGATCCCTTAGTTTGCACTGAATTTAATGCTTCAATTCGGGGAGTAGCGATTTTAAAACATAAAGGATTGAAATGTGAGATAATTAAGACTCTAACTGATAAAGCTGGCAGATGGGCGATAGTGCAGATAAAGCTAGGAAACCGTAAATTTACAATATGCGGAGTTTATGCATCCAATCAAGATGAGCCTATAATTTTTGATCAGATTAATATGGAACTACTTGGCTGGGGGGGGGGAGCATATTGTGCTAGGAGATTTTAATTGTATAATGAATTATAAATTGGATATTACTAGAAAAAACGCCTTTCAAAGAATGAGGAAAACCAGAGCTGCTATTCTGGACTTGGCAGCAATACATCTTTTAAAAGATGTATGGAGATCTCTAAATCCTGAAATAGCCGGCTATACATTCTACTCTGCTGCACATAAGGTATGCTCACGTATAGACATGATATGGGCTTCAGACTTGATTCTCGGTAATTGCTCAATGGCTATACACCCAAGGGTGACTTCTGATCATAACCCGATTTCTATAACATTTGCACTAACAACTGAGGAAGCTACTTCTCGCTCTTTCTCATTTCCTCGCTACTTATTTTCTGATACAATGTTTATAAATCAACTTAAGGAGCATATAAAAGAGTTTATTGATATTAACATACATTCCAGTTCACCCTGGGTAGTATGGGATTCTTGTAAAGCCAGCATACGTGGATTTACCCAGCAATACATATGGCGACAAAACAAAGAACTTCGAACCTTAAATCAGCAAAGGCTCACTGAAATCCGAGATATTGAACTCCAGATATCCGATGCCATTTGTAATGGTGCTTCAAATCTAGAGGAATTAAACTTCAAACTAATTGAGCTTAAAGCTGCAATAAAAGACCTTCTAAGGAGTAAAAGCATCAACAAACTAAAAAAATACCAGTTAGATCAGTATGAAAATCGAGATAAAAGTGGTAAACTTTTGGCTTACAAAGTTGCGGAAGATCGATCTATTAATATGGTTAAAGAAATTAAAGGGGACAATAATCAATTATTCTCTGACCCAAAATCGATTTTACAACAATTTGCTTCCTTCTATCAAACTCTATATACACCGGAAGCAGCTATTTCAGACGATTGCATTAACAACTATATTAATGTAAACAAAGTCAATAATTTAGAGCCGGAACAATCGGCTCAATTAGAGGTCGATATTACGCCATTAGAAATTAGGGGGGCAATTAAATCTTTAGCTATGGGCAAAGCCGTAGGGGAAGATCTTATCCCTCTGGAACTTTATAAATATTGTATCAAAGAATTAATATCATTATTCTCTGATGTGATTAGTGCTATTGGTAAAGGGCAACAAGCACCCAGATCTTGGAATTTAACCCAAATTATTTTCTTTTTAAAAAAAGGCAAAGCACCCCAAGAGAGGGGATCTTATAGGCCAATTTCACTCATTAATAGTGACGCAAAAATCTTTGCCAAAATATTAGCTACTAGATTAGCTCCATACATGTCCCAACTTGTTTCTCCCCAACAACATGGTTTTATTCCTAAGCGCTACACCACAGCGCATATTAATATGGCTATATCGGCCTTTGATGCAGCACGGACTAAACACACCCCACTCGGTATGATTTTATTAGATGCAGAAAAAGCATTTGACCGGGTGGGGTGGGGTTTTCTCTGGGCAGCTTTACAGGCATTTGTTTTAAAGGTCAACTTTTACGATGGATCCAATCAATATATGATAATCCTATGGGTAAGATCTCATATATGGGGAAATGCTCTTCTCTGTTTTCCATTAAAAGGGGGACAAGACAGGGGTGTCCTTTATCACCCCTGCTTTTTGCTCTTGCAATAGAACCTTTTTTAATTGCCTTACAACGTCAAACTTTAATTTGCCCTTTTATTAATGGCTCAAATAAACTAGATATAACTGTATATGCTGATGATATTGCCGTTTTTTCGCCAGATGTTGTTAAAACTATGAAAGGTATTCTAATAGAAGCAGGTAGATATGGCTATGTCTCTGGATACAGACTTAATACCACAAAAACTCAGGTTGTCATGAATTATCAACCAACCACCCCTATTTCTGGAACAAGTAGTGCAGCCACCTATTTAGGTGTTAAAATCTCCTCGGATATTGATTCTATTATAGGATTAAATTACGAGCCTTTATTAAAAGAGACCGCCATGCAACTTAAGAAATGGCATAAATTGCCAATTAGCATAATTGGTCGAATAAATTTAATAAAAATGAAAATTCTCCCTAAATTTTTATATCTGTTTCGAGCGATTCCTTTACGGGTCAATAATTCCTTCTTCATTAGACTAGAAGGTATCATGGAAAGGGGCGACCACTCGGTCCCCCCGAACTTATGGCAGAGTACCTCGATCCCCCCGGGAAGCCATTTTGGGCGGGAGGCGCGTCTCGGCTGGTATGCCCGAAGCGGCGTAGCCGGGGCGCGCTCTTTCCCGCCCGGGAGTGGGCTGGCCTAGACACTGACGCAGCTGGCCACGCCCTCGGGGCAGGCAGGGGCGGGTTTACGCCCGCCCTGAAGACGGATAAAAAGGGACGCAAGACCGGAAGACATCCTCTTGTTCCTGTGCTCTGAAGCTGCACCTCCTCGCTGCACGTGAGCTCGAGACGGAACGAAGAGCCAATTTTGAGCGTTTTAATCTTTCTTTTTGTCTTCTAGATACTTGGTCGGAAAGATGCCCAGGAAAGGTGCGAAGAGAATGACGACGGATCAGATGGTTCGGGTCCTCATGAAGGAGATGTCCGAACTAAGAAAGCAGGTGGCGGAGCGAGATGGGGAGGGGGGATCGGGGCGTCCATCGGCTGGAGCAGCCCCTGGAGGGAGAGCCAAGAGGCCTAGAAGGGGACCAGCCGGGGGAGATGTCCCGATTCCCTGTACCCCGCTCGAGGCGCCAACCCCGGTACCGGAGGGGAACCCGATTCCTGTCGTGGTCACCCCGACATCCACTGACGATATGCCTCCCGAGTTGGCGGCACAGCTAGCAGCGTGGTTGGGCGACAGTAGCGAGGGCGCCACGGCTGCCAAGGCACAAGTACTGATGAAACAGTTGCGCGAGAAGCGAGATGCAGCCAAGGTGCCCGCGCCAGCTGCAGTGATAGACAAGCCGCAGGTTGCGACCACGGAAGCAGCGTCCGGTGCAGGTAAGCGGCCATTGCCGATCGCGAGGGATGAGTCAGTACCCTCTCGTAGAGAAAAGTTGGGGCAACATGTTCCTTTGGCAATAAAGGAAAAGATTTGGGCGGGGGAATATGTGAACATTTTCTCCTTGCTTGTTGATCATTATGAGGTGGAGCATGTTAAAGGTCAGAAGGATCTGATGCATCCGAGTGTTTGGCGCGCAAAAATGGCCGCCTTTAAAGTAAATGAGAATATTGGTAATTGGGGCAATGCATGGGGAATTTTTACGTCGATCTTAGGGGAACGTAGGCCCGAATTGCTTTCTGAGTTACCGATTTATCAGTCACGAATTATGGGGTACTCGACGGCTCACCAGGGTAACCATTGGTTCTGTTATGATAATTTCTTTAGGAAAGCGAAGGAGCATAACAGAAGTTTAACCTGGGACTGTTATGATTCTCTGACATGGGATAAAATGAAAGAGTCAGGAATGTTGAAAATGCCGTTGGTGGGGAGCAATGTTGGCGAGTCCTCCCGGCAATATGCGGGGACGCCCTTTCGGTCAGGTACGAGTACCGACGACTACTCGAGATCTGCCAGTAATACAGGGAAAAGGGGTTTCTGCTTCAATTTCAACAAAGGTAAATGTACTAGGCCACAGGGATCGTGTAAATTCAAGCACGAGTGTAGTGGTTGCGGTTCGTCCCATCCTGAGTCCTCGTGCAGAGCCAAAACGGGTGAGAATGGGGGTAGGGGAGGCGCCAAACAGGTCTAATATAGTCCGAGGGGCGCCTTTACCAACCCCGATTGATACCTTGGCGATGATTCCCTGGCTCAGTGAATACCCAGATCGTATTTCTGCTGGATTGTTGCGAAACGGTTTTTCATATGGTTTCCGCATTCCGGTGGGGGACTTTCAGGGTGTTGGGACATGCAAAAATCAACTTTCCGTCCTGCAGCATACGGCTGTAGTGCAGGGTAAGATCTGGAAAGAGGTTATCAGGGGTCGTGTCGCCGGCCCGTTTACTGTGCCTCCGGTGCTGAATTTTGTTTGTTCTCCTTTAGGGGTGGTCCCCAAGAAGGACCCGGGTGAGTTCCGACTGATTCATAATTTGTCAGCCCCACGTGGTCTTTCTGTAAATGATGCAATTGACCCAGAAGTGTGTTCGGTGCGGTACGCATCCTTCGATGAGGCCGTAGCCATTTTGAATCGCCTGGGGCCCGGGGCGCTGATGGCGAAGTCAGATATCGAGTCAGCGTTCCGGTTGCTCCCGGTACACCCGGACGATCAGCGTCTCCTAGGTTTTAATTTTCAAGGTTGTTATTACATGGATAAGTGTATGCCGATGGGGTGCTCTATATCTTGTGCTTATTTCGAGAAATTCAGTAGTTTTCTGCAATGGGTCTTCACAAAGAAGACGGGTTTCCAACATGTAATGCATTACCTTGATGATTTTCTGTTCCTGGGGCCAGCCGGGGATATTGAATGTGGTTGCGCCTTGGCCGAATTTTGTGTATTAATGAAACAGTTTGGTGTGCCATTGGCACCAGGTAAGACGGTGGGTCCTACGACTTGCCTCGAGTTTCTGGGGATCGAGTTAGACTCCAGAGAAGGTTGTTTTCGTTTGCCAACTGACAAAGTGTTGAAGTTCAGGGCAAGCCTGCAAGAGTGTTTAAATGGATCTAAAATTACGCTGCATCAGTTACAGCAGTTGGTGGGACAGTTGAACTTTGCCCTTAGAGTTATACCGATGGCCCGCCCCTTTTCTCGGTCAATTGCCCAAGCTATGGTCGGCATAAAGGAGGGCCATCACCGCACGAGACTATCTGCTGAGGTCCGCCAGGACGTGCGTATTTGGTTAGCATTTCTGGCGGACTTCAATGGTCGAGTCATATGGAACAAACCAGCCGTATCCTCTGAGGAGCTGGGGCTATGGACAGATGCAGCAGGTAGCACAGGTTTTGGGGCCATCTTCGGCACAAGATGGTCAGCACAAAGGTGGCCGACGTGGTGGCACGACAATGGTCTGACAAGTAATATTGCTTTCTTGGAACTTTTTCCCATTTTTGTGGCCTTGAGAACCTGGCCACAAGGGTTCAAGGATCACTCTGTGATATTTTGGTCCGACAATATGACGGTGGTTGAGTGCGTCAATAGTCAGGCAGCACGATGTAAGCTGATTTTAAGACTACTCAAAAAGATTGTTTTGTTGTGCATGCAACTAAATGTGCTGTTCAGAGCAAAACATGTCCCAGGGGTACAGAATCAGGCGGCTGATGCACTGTCTCGTTTTCATATGCAGGCTTTCTCGGGCTTCCTTCCCTCAGCGGACCCAGAGCCGGCACCCTTCCCCGAAGCTCTCTGGTCTCTCGGTGCCCCGAACTTCGTCACCTCGTGGGAGAGAGTCTAGCACCACGGACGAGGAAGGCATACGAAGGGGCGTTTAGGTCCTATTTAGCCTTCTTGGGGACTGATAGAGAGGAGCTTTGGGGCCATGAGGAATGGGTGGTGAATTTCCTGATGTCCTTACATAGGGCAGGGAAATCTGTGGCTACGGCTCAGAGGCATCGTGCTTCTATTTCCTTTTTTGCCAGGGCTCATAGTATCCAGGACCCGACAGCGTCTTTCGTTGTACAGAAAGCGCTGCGTGGGTGGCAACGCCTTGAGGGTCGCAGAGTAGATGAGAGGCGCCCGATAGGTTTGGATAGGTTGGCCCAGTTGTTGGCTACACTCCCTGCCACATGTTCATCTCCTTTTGAGGCGGTGTTGTTCCGAGCCGCTTTTACGCTAGCATTTCACGGGGCGATGCGAGTAAGCGAACTGGTGGCGAGGAACAAACAGGATGTGGCAGGGGGTTTGTGCCAAGAACACGTTCAGATCAGAGAAGAGGCAATGACGGTCTCCTTTGTCAAATCCAAGACCGATCAAGAAGGGAGGGGTGACTGCATAATCATACGCAGGATTCCCGGGTCCTCCATATGCCCGGTAAAGTGTTTAGAAGATTACCTAGCACGAAGGGTGGCAGTATGGGGGGGGACCTTGTTGAGACACACGGACGCCACCCCACTGACGAGGTTTCAGTTTCAGCGGGTGCTTGCGATGTCAATTGCCGCTGCGGGCTTGAACCCGGGCGAGTTTGGGACCCATTCCTTTCGGATAGGGGCTGCTACAGAAGCTACAGCCAGGGGTCTTAATGTTGAACAAGTGAAACGAGTGGGGCGTTGGTCCTCCAATTGTTATAAGAGGTATGTGCAGTTACACATGTTGTAAAGATGTAATGATGTACTCACGCCTCTTGTTTTTGTTTGGTTTTCAGTTGCGCAAGCCTACGAGGCGGGGCGGACTGTGCAGTCGACCCAACACCGGGCCAGCGGTCAGACATCACCGGCTGTGAAAGAGGAGGTGTTGGTCGTGGGCCACTCATACGTGAGGCGTGCCGCGGACGTATTCAAAGCAGGTGACATGATTCACGTAGCTGGGGAATACGGGTACAGGGTGTCCTTCTACGGAAGAGGCGGTCTCTGTATTGACCAGTTTCAAGCATATTTTGAAGATTTGTTAGGGCGGACGAGGTCACCGCCGTCTATAGTCATAGTGCATCTAGGGGGCAATGATTTGGTCAACACCGGTAGACGACTTCTCCTGGAGGCAAAGCTTTCCACTGTAAGTTGGTTGGCGAGGAGAGTTCCGGGGTGCACTATTGCATGGTCCCATATGATCCCACGAAAGGTGTGGCGGGGGGCTATTTCTGTTCCTGCTTTGAATCACTCTGTTAGGAAGCTTAATAACAAAGTGGGTAGGTTGTTCCGTTCCGGGACATTGCATTCTATTCCGCATGGATGTATTAATGGTGACAGTGTGTATTCGGGGGATGGTGTGCACTTGTCTCGGGTGGGGAATGAGTTACTCATAGGAGACTTCCTAGCATGGTTAAAAACGTTGAAGCATGACCTTTAGGTAGGAGCTTTGTGGGGGGTCCGGATAGCCGGTCAACTATCCGGACCTGTGGCGGTAAGGTCATGATCGGTGAGCAGTAATTGGAAGATCCCTATGAGTGGGCGTCACCCAACACGGATGGGAGCGCTCGGGAGAGGTGGCCATTGGCCCCTCAACGGGGAGGCGGTCCTGTCTAAGGAGAGGCCGCCGGAAGGAAAGGAAAGGCGGTCAAGGCCCCTTCCTGTGTAGGAGGGGTTACAGCCCCCTCTTGGGGAATTTCCCGGGGCCAGTGACGTCTGCGACGGCAGATGTGGTAAGTTTTGTGGGGTTTGGGGGGAGGTCTACGCTACCTTCTAGATACTCACACGAGTCCTCGAACGACCTTTAAGTGGCGTTGAGTTTATTGGGGCCCCCGACAAGTCAAAGGGAAATTGGTAGTTGCACGTGGGGTACGCCTCAGTGCTGTCGCCCCTCCCAAGTGGGGGGGGTATTTCTGGTTAGGGATCTTGACACCGGTTACGACCTTGCCGTTGGCCCTTAAACGTTAGGATGTACAATTTCATTATTTCAAGAAAATGTTTTGCAGGTTGGTAGATCGGCTAGGAGAACCTCTGTATTAGAGAATCTGTTAAGGTTAGCCAAACATCGCAATGTGGTTATGAAATTGTACATTAATATGAACTGTTTAACGTTTGAATTTTGTTTTAATAAATACGGCCGGGGAGGGTCACTCCCTCCCTCTTCCAAAAACTTCAAGAACTGTTTCCGGTTTCCCTCCTTTTGGGGATTGTGTTGAGAGGGGGTGGCGGGTATCTCAGCCATATGGAAAGGGGCGACCACTCGGTCCCCCCGAACTTATGGCAGAGTACCTCGATCCCCCCGGGAAGCCATTTTGGGCGGGAGGCGCGTCTCGGCTGGTATGCCCGAAGCGGCGTAGCCGGGGCGCGCTCTTTCCCGCCCGGGAGTGGGCTGGCCTAGACACTGACGCAGCTGGCCACGCCCTCGGGGCAGGCAGGGGCGGGTTTACGCCCGCCCTGAAGACGGATAAAAAGGGACGCAAGACCGGAAGACATCCTCTTGTTCCTGTGCTCTGAAGCTGCACCTCCTCGCTGCACGTGAGCTCGAGACGGAACGAAGAGCCAATTTTGACCCACCCACCAGCCCCTGAGGACAGCTAGTTGTTTTAAGATGGTTCGATAATTTTAATTTTTCGTTTACAGGTTGTGGTATTATCATGTTGATATTGAGGTGTAATAAAGTTGAACGTTTCTATGTATGTTCCGTGATTAAAGATACTCAGTTTGTCCGTTGGTATTATCATGTTGATATTGAGTGTGTAATAAAGTTGGACGAATTTTGTATGTTCTGTGATTAAAGATATTCTGTTTTTGTGTCCGTTATAAGCATGCTTATTCGGGTCATAGTGGCCAATGGATTGTTGGTTTAGGTAGCATTGTCGTATTTATTTGGTAGGCGGTAAGGTCATGATCGGTGAGCAGTAATTGGAAGATCCCTATGAGTGGGCGTCACCCAACACGGATGGGAGCGCTCGGGAGAGGTGGCCATTGGCCCCTCAACGGGGAGGCGGTCCTGTCTAAGGAGAGGCCGCCGGAAGGAAAGGAAAGGCGGTCAAGGCCCCTTCCTGTGTAGGAGGGGTTACAGCCCCCTCTTGGGGAATTTCCCGGGGCCAGTGACGTCTGCGACGGCAGATGTGGTAAGTTGTGTGGGGTTTGGGGGGAGGTCTACGCTACCTTCTAGATACTCACACGAGTCCTCGAACGACCTTTAAGTGGCGTCGAGTTTATTGGGGCCCCCGACAAGTCAAAGGGAAATTGGTAGTTGCACGTGGGGTACGCCTCAGTGCTGTCGCCCCTCCCAAGTGGGGGGGGTATTTCTGGTTAGGGATCTTGACACCGGTTACGACCTTGCCGTTGGCCCTTAAACGTTAGGATGTACAATTTCATTATTTCAAGAAAATGTTTTGCAGGTTGGTAGATCGGCTAGGAGAACCTCTGTATTAGAGAATCTGTTAAGGTTAGCCAAACATCGCAATGTGGTTATGAAATTGTACATTAATATGAACTGTTTAACGTTTGAATTTTGTTTTAATAAATACGGCCGGGGAGGGTCACTCCCTCCCTCTTCCAAAAACTTCAAGAACTGTTTCCGGTTTCCCTCCTTTTGGGGATTGTGTTGAGAGGGGGTGGCGGGTATCTCAGCCATATTGGCAGTTTTGTATGGGGATATAAAAAAGCTCGGCACGCCATATCATCGCTTAAACTCCCCTTTAATCAAGGAGGACTGCTGTTTCCGGACTTTAAATTTTATTACTGGTCAGCATTTCTGACTCGGATATGCAGTCTGACAGTTATGGATAAATGCTTATATTTTCACAGGTTCCTATTAGGATTGGATGTTAATATGTTTCTCTATAGGATGATTGACCCCAACTATTTTAAAAGGGTTAAATGTAAGACTATACGGGACACCGTGAGTATCTGGCGATCTATTATGGTTAAATGCAATACCTCTCTTTTTCATTGTAAAACACCTTTGTGGGGCAATCCCGGTTTCCCTACTATTTTTCATGATCCAGCTTGTCGAATGTTTTTAAACTCCGGTATTAGATTTTTGGGTGATTTATATGATCATCAGGGCTTTATGGCATTTGATAAAATGAAATACTGTTATAATATACCTGAGCTGGCAAGGTTTAAATACTATCAGATCAAAGACTTCTTGGTGAAGAAATTAGAACTCACTGCAGTATTAGATTCCAAGATATGGGACTGTATCTATAGAGGTGTAGATAAATCTATCATAAGCTTAGGATATAAGCTTTTGTCTGATCTTAGGATCAGCGATATTACTACTTTAACAGAGAAATGGAATAGGAAATTGGCAGTGAGTGTTCCAACTGATTTAATTACTATATCTCTTAAAAGTCTTAATGTATCTGTTCAATCTTCCAGCTTAAAATTGCAAATGTTTAAAACTGTTTGTCAATTATATCATACCCCTGAAAGGATACTCAAATGGGCAACGAATAATAACTATTCTGATTATTCTGATAGAATGAAATGCCCTAAATGCGATTTGAGTGGTGCGGATATTGTTCTTGCCCTAATCTTAATGAATATTGGGAAGGAATAATTAAAGTGATCTCTGATAGACTTAAGCAACCCTTCTCATTCTCACACACTGATTTTTGTGTGGGCATCAACGGGGGTGAAATGTTTAGAGATCTTTTGAATATTTTAATCACTTGCGCAAGGTTAATTATTGCTAGAGCTTGGATCCAAAAGAATCCACCAATAGTTTTGGAATGGTGGAGCCTAGTCAAGGAAATCTATAGTATGGAAACCGCTATTGCGGATTCAAGGGGATTACAGGCCAGACGAAAAATCGACAGAATATGGGGTTTATTTATGTCTCAATAATCTTTACTTAAAATTTATGTTTATCTGTCCTTATCTATATTTCTGTTACGGCCTAAGTAATGTTGTATACTTATCTAATGTAGCCTTTGAGAATTGTTATATATTCTTTTTTTTTTCTTTTGTAAAAATGAAATGTTTATTGTTGCCTCTGTGTTCCTTTGATGCAAATAAAAACTTAAAAAAAAAAAAAAAAAAAAAAAGACAAGCATTTGGTAACTGCAGTGCCGATGCTTGTACATTTTGCAACTCCTGGCAATATATGGCAGACAGTCGCCGTTGATTTTACTAGGACATTTTCATATATTACCTTCTAATATGAGATATTTCATAATTTTATTGGATTATTTGTCAAGGTGGGTTGTAGTACAGGGTGCAGCAGAACCCAACACTAAATCTGTGTTTAGTATCTTTGGTGAGGATTTTGTCAGAGAGGGGACACCTGAAGAATTACTCACGGATAAAGGAGTCCAAATTACTTCAGCCTCTATGACATACTTTTTTAGTCAAATGTGGAGAGAAACATTTATGAGCGCAATTGTATCACCATCAGGCCAATGAAAACGTTGGAAGATTCAACAGAGTTTTAGTGGAATGTATCCAGAGGGCTGTGAAATCTAACGTAAATTGCCATCACGGAGTTGATCTGGGGTGGTAAGTCCACTTCCCACTCAACCATGTGGAAGGTACCATTTGAGCTTATGAGAGGGAGGAAAGTAGTGTCTTCTTTATGTCCTTTTTGGAAAGTGGAGGTGATATATCAAGGGTGTGATGTGAATGTAGCTAATGCCAGTGTCAAGCTATTGAGTGACAAACATAGTGTTGCTTGTTGTCAGAGAGAAATGAAATGTAAACACAAGTGGCCCGATTCACAGAACTAATTTGAGACAAAAACCTAAACTTACTGCTTTTGGTATTCACAGAAGGCACTTACTACTTTTGGTATTCAAAGAATGCACTTACTACTTTTGTTTATGCTTACTACTTTTGGTTAAACGTACTACTTTTGGTTAAAAGTACTACTTTTGTTATTCACAGAATGCATTTAGTAGTAGTAAAGTTAGTTTACTACTACTACTTCTGTGAATACCAAAAGTAGTAAGTTTAATCAATAGTAGTACATTTTGACCAAAAGTAGTAGGTGCATTCTGTGAATACCAAAAGTAGAACGTTTAGATTTTTCGTCTCAGATTAGTTCTGGGAATCGGGCCCCTAAATGTCACAATGAAAATGTTGTGCGGACTAAAGACCCTGTCTTATTAAGAAAAGTGGAAGTAAGGGGTAATTCTGTTCAGGTATTAAATGGGCAAAGGTGGAATTTGGCGAGAGTGGCCAGAATAGAAAATATGACAGGGAAAGAAACAATGAGAGTTCTGTGAGTAATCAGGAACGTTCTGGCTTGAGAAGTAGTATTCATGTTATCAAGTTGCCTACGAGGTAGGCTGATTAAATGAAAAATCTGATTTGTTATTGTAGTATTTCAGATAAGGTTTTACTATTAGATTGACACCTTAGGGGTTGTATGGACTTGTTCAAATGACTTAGATGTCAAAGTCAAAGTCAAAAGGATTTATTGCATAATTAGTTAAAATCATTACAATTTTCACATAATAATTTTATAATACAGAAAGACAAAATGCTTGCTAAAAAATTAGACTACTCCTTTGTTAAAATGATGTAACACAGTTTAAAAAAGAATTTCATCCGGGGATACTCCCGCAGTCTTTAGGGTCAAAATGTTATTACGTGAGTTGTGCAGGATTTACCAGTCATTAGGATCGAGGCAGCGTTGGTGACCCGCTTCATTAGCCATGTCCTTGTTCCACAAGACTCGGGCGTTTTTTCACTTCTGCCAAGAATTTTATTCCCCGGCAAGCCAAAATAATTGAACTCCCTCCCAGCCAACAAGTTACTGTTTGCCTGCAGGTGCAGATTTTTAACTTGTTGCAGATCTGTTTTAAGAATCGACGACGCTGTGCCAAGAGAGCCGGACAAACACACAAAAAGTGAGCTAGTGATTCTGTTTTGTATCCACATAGTCTACAACTCTCCGTCTGGTAGTTACCTTTCCAGGATGGTGCTAGATCCTTCGAAATGTGCATACCCATCCTATAGTCTGTAAAGGCTCTTTTTCAGTGCACATTGAAATGAGAGGATAGGTATGCAAGCGGTAGTCCAGCTTTAAAGTAGTTGATTATGGTCCAACCATGTCGCTGTTTGAGAAGTGACGCTTTGTCATCTTGAAAAGATTCATCCTTGCTGCCTTGTTGGCTAATCTACTTATGGTTGCTTTGTCCGTCACGGACTCCCTTGTGCCTTCCAACCCCAGCTCTTTTACACAGATTTTCAGATGTTTTCCCCAAGGGCACAGGGTTCCCTTCACTCCTTGATTTTTTATAGCTTCCCAGTTTAACCAATCCATTGAGTCCGGATCTGCTGATCTTAACTTGTGACACAGTTTTACGAAGCCGCTCATGCTCCTATATTTCTGGTTTTGCAGACCGAATTCCAGCTTAACTTGCGGGGCTGAAGCACACTTTGGAAGGTTAAAAACTGCTGTATAGATTTGGTTTGGAGCTCATTTATTAGGTCTATTTCCTTGCCACACCAGGTGACGAGACCGTAAGACAAGGATGGTAAAATTTGTGCCGCATAACCTTCAGGAGGTGATTGTGGTTCGGACAGTCCATTTTTGTTTTTAGCAACCGATAAGCAAAAATTAGGCTTTGGGCTTTTGCGCGTATTGCAGTTATATGCTCCGTTTGTTTTTCTCCCTGGGAAATTGTAACTCCAAAGTATTTATATGAACCTTGTTCGTTCACCTTCGTCCCGTTGTACGTCCAAGTGTATCTAAGTTTTTTTGGGTCTACTAGACGGACCACTTTGGTTTTTTCTTTGTTTAGATCCAAACCTTCTTGTTTTAAGTACGCTGATAGTATGTTTAAGGCTCTTTGTAGACCAACTGGGGTTTTGCTCAGCAGGACTATGTCATCTGCGTATTGCAGGCAGGGAATTCGCAAGTTTGCCAATGAAGGTGGGTGCACTTCATCTGTGTCCAGCACTGTTGTGAAGTCGGAAAGAAAAAGGTTAAAAAGGGTGGGCGATAAAACGCAGCCTTGTTTTAGGCACTGGTGTGTTGGTATGTTCCTTGTTGTGTAAGCTCCATTTCCCAATTTAACCTTTGCCCACGTGTCTTCATGTAAAACTTTCATTGCCTGTATTAGTTTTGTTGGCGTCCCCCAATGCTGCAATTTACCGCATAGACGCTCTCGGTTAACTCTGTCGAAGGCAGATTTAATATCTATAAAACAGGCATACAATTGTGCGCCCTTTGCTGCTGTTCTGTCCACTAATAGTGACAGGTAAGTTAAGTTGGTAATTGTCCCCATATTCCGCCTAAAGCCTGTCTGAAACCAGGTGATTCTCTGAGATTCTTCAATCCAGTCTTGCAGCTTTAGGAGAATACAAGAGGCATAAAGCTTTGCTTCGACGTCTATTAGCGATATAAGTCTGTAATTTGTTGGATTGCCATGGTCCCCATGTTTGAATATTGGATGAATCACGTTGCCCTTCCAAGATGCAGGTACCTGTGTGTCTTGATAGATTTGATTAAAAAGTGGCGTTAGGATTTCTGCCCACGGGTCGTGTTTAAAGATGGCATTGGGCAGCCCGTTCGGGTCTGGTGCTCCTTCAGCCTTTAGCCTTGTGATGATAGTACAGAGTTTCCCTCTGGTGGTTAGTTCTGAGACTATCGTCTCCTCTTTTGAGCTGTCCTTTAACCCCAGTCCTACTGTACCTATGTTGTAAGTTCCCAACTGGCCATTCTCTACTGGATTTGTTACCCGTGTATTGTTCGGGAGTCCTACTGTTGTTATGCTGTAGAGGGATTGCACATGTTGGGTCCAGGAGTCTGCTCCTACTCCCGCTTCCTGGTAGAGTTTTGGTCCTTTATTTAGGTCGTTAATGATACCCCAAAATTCTCAACTGTTGGGGTGTTTTCCTGCACTTAGTAGTTTATGCCATACCTTCTCCTTATAGTCAGATTTTGCGATCTTTAGTGACTTCCTATAAGCGTTTCTGGCTTCTATCAGGTCCCCCTTATTTGTTTGTAACCCCAGTTTTTTTTGCCGAGCTAAAAGTCGGACCTCCTTCGATACCCTCCTTTTTTTGTTCTTAATTCGTTGGAAAACCAGGGCTCCTTTTAAGGGTAGACTTACTCGATACACCTGAAGTTGCTGAAAATTTGTGAAGAAGGTCCAAGACCAGTTGCTCCCAATTTTTTACCAGGTCCTCCTTTATTTGCAGCCCTAACTCGAGTTTTCGAGCTGTTGCGGCGAGCTGGATTTTTTCCAGCGTTTCTCCTTGCCATTTTTATTTCTTTAAATTGAATTTAGAGGCTTGGTGTAGTAAACTTGATATTTTCGGTGCCACGTTGGGCGCAGAGTTTAGGGAAGTTATTTGGGGGAAGTGGTCACTTTCTGGCCATTGGACGATTTAAAAGGTCTCAATGTCCGGAATTAAGTCATCACTTACTATTGTGTAATCTATAATTGAGTGGACCCTTCCACTCAGGTACGTAATACCTGCCGGCCTGTCCCCCGACGTATTGCCGTTCAAGATCGTCAGACCCAGGTCTCTTAGATCGAGAGCTAACCTGGGCCCTCCTTTGGGCTGTCGTGTGGTTCCTTTTGCCCTATGTTTACCAATTATGTCGCAGTTGAAGTCCCCTGCGATTAATAATGGACATCCTAGATAAGTTTTTTGCATCATTTTAATGAGCGACGTCAGGCTAATTTGTTTTTCTTGTTGTAACTTTCGGTCCGGGTGGATATAAACATTGAGGGTTATGATTTGCCACTGTTTGGGCCCAACTGACATGGATTCAGTGATTCTGGTCACTTGTACCCAATTAAGGCCTACATCCAGTGCTTCTGATGACCAGTTAAATTTTTGAGATATATGAGTTGATAGACCTCCCCGGGGGTGCCCAAAGTTTGAATTTCTTTCTGCCGGGATGTGGTGGGTCTTAAAGCCTGGTATTACGCTTGGTGCTATTTTCCATGACTCCTGAATCAGGATTATATCTTGGTTGGAAAAAAAGGATTGTGTATCATGGTCCAGCTCCATTTCTTGGAATCCGCGTACGTTCCATGCGCATACTGAGATATTTGTTGAGGTTGTGTTTCGTACAAGCGAGATGCCCATGTTTCGAAGTGATCTTTTGTGGCGAATATCTTGTTGGCGATGGCTTTTGAGGCCCACGTTGTGATGGTAACTTCAGACTCTGTATGATGGGGGATTCTTTTAAATTCGACTGTCAGAAGGTCCTGTGATGTTATCTCGTTTAGCTCCTCTATTTCCTGGAACAGTTTTAGAAAGTTGCCTCGGTTTATGGAATCCTGAGGCCCCTCTGATGGGTATTCCGGAATAAATGTTAGGATGCGGTCTATAGTTTCCAGATGGTCGTTGGAATCTTTAAACTGTTGAGGCTTCGTAAATTTGTTAAGTTTGGGAGTTGTAGAGGGGGGGTCTCGTTCCCGGTCCGTGTTTGCTGACGTCGTCTGATTAGTTGGACATTGGTTTAGACCTGGGTTATGATGCTCCTTTAAGAAAGTGTTTTGCCGATCTTGTAATAAGGCACAGGTCCGCTCATTTTCCGAAACGGTTACACGCATGCGGGTAGATACAGTTTTTAGTTGTGGTCCTAGATTTCCTCCTTACTTATTTTTTGGGAGGGATACCGGTATCAAGCGGCTGGACTGTACTCCGGCGGAGTTCGGGCTGTTATTGTCGGCCAATTTTGACAGACATTGACCCTCTATGTCGGCTCCCGTATTTTCTCTGGTCCTTATTTGCTCTGGTACTCCATTTTCAGCAATCCGGGTAAAATTTGGAATTCCTTACCTGTGAATCTGGACGCTCTTTGGTACCGGTGTTTTTTTCATTGAACAGCTGGCAACTTTCGCTGGTACCAAGTTCATTGTGCAGGATTGGTTGACAGATGTATTGTTGCTTTCTGCCTTGGATTGTCCTCCCTTAAGGGAGTTTGGGACTCTCGTTTTACTGGCGGCTGAATTGGGCCCTACATGCTCCTATTTCTTCACCTGGAAAATCAGATAGTAAGTATATATTAATGCTCTGTTATACACCAACTGCTGTTTTTAAACACTATTTCACAAGATTCATTCTTTATTTTAAACATTTTATTCACAGATATTCTGAGATTTTCCTATTTCAACACTACAAATGTATAAAACTACACTAATTAAACATGTAAGTATATATGTTTTTGTTATTAAACACCCAATATTAAAAATGCTATTTTCTAAACAACATATCTTGCATATTACATCTTCCCTACAGATCCTATAAAAACATCCAACATCAACTATACCAAAAGACAAGACTACCCTTCTAAAAAATGTAAGTATACTTGTAATTTGTCTAAGACTTCCGAAAAAAACGGAAACTATGTTCTTAACACCATGTTATATATTTTATATTTCCTCTACAGATATTCTGAATACATCATACATCTATTCTACCTACAGCAAACAAAACTACTTATTTAGAAGTTAGTATACTTTTAAAAATGTCCCATTTCCCAACGGTTCCAAATATTATTTATAATAATTTACATGTATTTATTCTATCTTCTCTAAAGATCTGAACTTTACTACCTTGATGTACTCCACCAAATACTACAACTCAACTATTTAAACAAGTAAGTATATGTAATGTTTACATCAAATGTACTACTAAGCAAAATAGAAAACTGCTTTTTCCTAGGAAAAACGTTTGTTATGTCTAAACATTAACTTAGCATTTCTATATTTTCATACCAACAGTAAATAAAGAAATACATACAAGAAAATCCTTCAAAATACAGTTCTGCATTTGTGATTACTACTTTTAGTAACTGTAAGTATAAATACATCATTAATTATGTTTGCACCACAAAGTGAAATATATGTTTTTTGATTTTGTTTCTTTCTACTCTTTCCTAGAACAAGTAAAACAAAATGACAGAAGGTGCAGAATTTGTTATGTCACAGAAAATAAATTACTGTTATGTTATATGGGTTATGTGTATAATCAGGAAAGACAAAGTGGTAGAAAAGTTTTCTGGAAATGTACCAAATATTACTCAAACAAATGTTATGGGAGGGCTACTACTGAGGAAACTAATGTGTTATTTACCAGGGAACACAATCATCCCCCCCCAATGTCACAGAAATTGAAATAAGAGATGCTTTAGAAAGTATAAAAGCTGCTAGCACACAAAGTGATAAACCAACAACACAAATCCTTAAAGAAGAACTGTTAAAAGTCCCAGCCCATGCTTCAGGGCAACTACCCTCTATTGACTCCCTTAAACGCACAATTGCACGCACTAAAAGACTCACTACCACAACCCAACCCAACCCTACTACTTTTGAGGAAATTATTATTTCACCAGAAATGTGCATCACACACAATAAAGACAAATTTATCCTTTTTGACAATGAAAGCAGTACAAACAGAATCATAATGTTTGCAACTGCAAGTAATTTAAGAAAAATCCAACAATGTCCCCAATGGATGATGGATGGAACATTTAAACCATGCCCAAAACCTTTTTATCAACTATATTCCATCCACGGTTTATACCATAACTATAACATCCCTTTCATTTACTGTTTGCTACCTAACAAACAGCAAAACACTTATACAGAAATATTAAATGTTCTCAAAACTGAAATCAATAATTATTTTCCACAAAAAATAATTATTGATTTCGAATTAGCTATGATTAATAGCATTTTGAGAACATTTCCCCACACAGCAATCCAGGGTTGCTACTATCATTTCAATCAGAGCATATGGAGACATCTCCAGAAATCAACTTTAAGTATTCTATACTCAACAGATAGCACCTTTGCCTATCAAATTAAAAAATTGATAGCACTGGCCTACGTTCCTGTTACCGATGTAGCGGAACACTATAATTTATTAATTGACAGCACATATTACAAGAGGAATGAAGATAAACTAACCCCATTACTGGACTATTTCGAAGATACTTGGGTGGGAAGGTTGCACAGATCTGGACATCGACGCCAACCCAAATTCCAAATCCCTTGGTGGAATGTCTATCTTAGTACTTTAAACCAAGAGGCTAAAAGAAACAACAGTGTAGAAGGGTGGCATAATGCTTTCCAAGCTACCACAAGCAGAGGCAAACCCACATTCCATAACCTACTAGAAACTTTGAAAAAAGAACAAAGCTATCAAGAACTAAGAATGGAACAATCTGTGACCCAAATTGGTCCAAAACTAACTAAAAAAACTAAACAAATGTTCCGACTACTGCAAAGTCAAGTCACACTATATCCTACAACTAGAGGATTAGAATACCTGTCAATAATAGCTAAAAGCCTACTATAAAAATGTCTACAAAATATACTAATGTCTTCTTACAATAATGGTAAATATAAAAGTCATAAACATTTCTAAACAATTATAAATAATACATATTTGTTTAACAAACTTATCAAAATTTGGGACATTATTTCTGAACAAATATGCAATATTTATAATTACATCACACATACACATTACATAAAGATCGACATTTCCCACCCAATAAAAAAAGTACTTTAAATACTTACAATTTTTGCAGATGAAAAAGACGTAATCAAGCAAAATACAATCCATACAATCCATTCCAATGTAGGACAATTCCAATATGGGAAACCCTCAAAAACACGAAAATTAAGTAAAAATGAAATAAACGCTCCAGGAAATCCCGAAAACAGTAGTATGGACACTTTAGTATTTAAAGTGATATACACACAACTTTTAAAAAATGGTTACGCATATCAATCTATCAATCCAATACGAAACCCTCCAAAAACCCGAAAAATGTTTAAAAAATTTAAAATCCGCTCCTGGCAAACACGAAAAATAGGAGACACATGTCAAAATATAACCATAATAAGTCATACATTAGTTTCTCCGGAAAAAAACACGCTTCCTTCCATGTAGTTTTCATGCGAGGAAACGGAACCTGTAAAAAAACATACATAACGAAACCCACCCACAAATAGCCCATAACATTTGTAAATACACTCACAATTAACATTAACCATGTAAGAAGACATTTCCTAACACTTAAAATAACACTAGAACTAAAACATACACGACGCATCTATAACGACGACATTTCACCTAAACGCTACATAAACAATTCATACATACACACAAAAACACTACACAGTTCGAATATACCCTCAAACATTACCACTCAGTTATAAATTGTATGTAAAATTAACCTTACCTCTCTCCACGCGAAGCAACTCCCAACGCGAGCTTCTCCAGTCCTGAATGAAGCGCAATAAACTTACGCGGTAAAAAAGTAGTCCCCTTCAACCATTTTTGAAAAGGTATCATAGATAATACAATGTTATAGTTAAAAAATATAATACATACACATTGTTATTTTAACAAATTATTACACTAGACTCATTATAATTTAAACTGTTTAAAAAATATAAATATATTTAATATTAATTAATATATAGTAATTATTATATTAATAATATTAAAAAATTATGTAACACTTGAAATAATATATGTAAATAATTTCTTATTGTGTACATTTATAGGAATAACTTTGTGTTTGTTTTTAACTAAACATTATAATTGTTTATGGTAATAATTAATAATAATAAATAATATAACTTATTTATTGTTATTAATATAAACATTATAACCATTTACTATATAAACAATGCCCTGAAATAATGTATTTTTATTTCTCTGAATGTATGTTTTTCTGAAAAGAAGAGATAAATGATTATGTTTAGTAATTAATAATAATAATAATAAATATATTTGTTATTATTTTTATTAATTATTACAAAATGTTTTATAATAATTTCTAAGTATTATAAAAGTATATAATTGCATAAATAATCTTTTGGCAATACCAGATATTATTATTAAACATATTCTTCCCCTATACTGTTATAAAGTTTACAACATAATATATTTATATGTTTCATTTAAAAACAACATTGTCTGAAATATGTACCAAAAAATCTCTTAATTTGAGCAAACATAATAATTGTCATGTTACTTTATAAAAATGTAAATTTTAAAAATATATATTTAATAATATTAATATATAATATTAACATTATTAAATATAAATGGAAGAAGCTGAAAAAAACTGGTTTTTTATTTAATTCAATATAAATACTTGTTACTCAAAGTTATTGATGAAAAAAAAATTTATTTACAGAAAAAATGTTGTTAAATAATTTTGTGTGATAATTTACAACATGTACATAAATGATAATGTGTTATTCCGTGAATACTACATTTCAATATAATGTTATGTTATTTTTGATTGTGATTGTATTGTAGTACACATAAAAAATAAAAAATGTTTAATAAAGTTTTGTAAAAACATCCATTTTGCATTATTTTGCAATATAATAACACAGTAATGTACAATTATATGCAAATGTACTGGACACTGACCAATTAATATTTACTATTGCTACTCCAGTCAAGCTAATATCATGGAAGGTGCTGGACACTGACCAATAATTATTTACTATTCCTACTCCAGTCAAGCTAATATCTGGGAAGGTGCTGGACACTGACCAATGATTAATTACTATTCCAACTCCAGTCTAGCTAATATCAGGGAATGTGCTGGACACTAACCAATTAATAATTACTATTCCAACTCCAGTCTAGCTAATATCAGGGAAGGTGCTAATACATATACATTTAAAATAAATTAAAAACTTAATAATTCAATGTAATATTATTTTTTTTAATTTCATTTAATTGATTTAATTTAAATGTATTTTATATTTACCCTGTACGCCTGTACCCCAAAAACCCAAAACTGACCCTGAACCCTAAAAATACTCCTTTACCCAAAAACCCAAAACTGACCCTAAACCCTAAAAATACCCCTTTACCCAAAAACACAAAACTGACCCTGAAACCTAAAAATACCCCTTTACCCAAAAACTGAAAACTGACCCTGAACCCAAAAAAGACCCCTTTACCCAAAAACTGAAAACTGACCCTGAACCCTAAAAATACCCCTTTACCCAAAAACTGAAAACTGACCCTGAACCCTAAAAATATCCCTTTACCCAAAAACTGAAAACTGACCCTGAGCCCTAAAAATACCCCTTTACCCAAAAACCCAAAACTGCCCCTGAACCCTAAAAATACCCCTTTACTCAAGAACTGAAAACTGACCCTGAACCCTAAAAATACCCCTTTACCCAAAATTAATTAATATTATTTAATTACCAATTAATTATTAATTAACAATAACAATAAAGTAAATATATTAGCACATTAGCTGTAAATAATTTAATTTAATAATTAATATTATTTTTTCCCAATTAATTAATTAATTAACAATAACAACATAATATATAATAAAAAATTACTCTAATTATTGTAATTAACTAATTATTATTAATTAATTACCAATTAATTACTAATACAAAATATGTACAAAATTATATTAATTAATTAACTAATTAATATTAATGAATTACCAATTATTTATTAATTAAAAATATTTACGAACATATATTAATTAATTACTTATTATTAAATTACTTCCCACCCTATTCCCCTATAAACCCACAACCCGCTCCTAAACATTAACTACAATTTATATTACTATTATAATTTTTTTTTTTTTTTACCTTTTTTCTACATATTCTCGATATTTTTTACTTTGACTATTTATCGATATTTTGTCCTGTCGATTTTCATTATTTTATTCGATATTTTGACCAACAATATTTTTGTTATCGATATTTTATTATTGTCGATATTTTTAACTCGATATTTTGTCCATTCGATATTGTGGAGTCGATATTATGTCTAGTTACCGGGGCAATCCCCATGTGAAAGGGCCTGCGTCAGTCTTACGCCTGCTATGAGGCAGGTGCAAGATTTTGATGCAATGGCGTCCTAAAAGTGACACAGTGAAATCTCATAGATTTCACTGCGTCACTTCTACGACCCTTCCTTGGGTCCATATGCCCCCCCCCTTGCATACATTATACCTGGTGCAGGTATAATGTGGCGCAGGGGTTTACAAAATGACGCATCTACGTAGATGCGTCACTTTGTAAATATGGCGCAACAAGGCGCATTTTTTACACCTCTGGTGTGTCACAAAAAGTGACGCACCGGCGGCGTAAAAGTGACGCACATCCTCATAAATGAGGCCCCTAGTATCTCAACTAAGGGCCTCTTCCAAGTAGTTACTAAGCTCTCAGCTTGAGCCTCCCGTAATTCAGCAGAAGGCAGTCAGGCCTTCTTTGACTCTTTGGCAAATTTCTTTCAGCAGAAAGTGAAAACAATCTATAACAAATTTACCACCAATGGGTCCACTGGCCAGGCTAGCTGATATCCCTCAGCAGGGCCCCCAAAAAAACCTACCTTCACTGAATTTGTCTCACTGACAATGGATCAAATCACCCAGGATATTTCTAAATCAAAATTTGGACCTCCATCAGATCCTAGACAATGTCATATTTTTCATCAAGGCCATAGCTTTGCACCTTACAAAAACATATAACACTATGTTTAGCTCGGGAAGTTTTGCCAAAATAATGGAAAGCTGCGTCAGTGCTGCCATTGCAGAAGAAACCAAACCCGAAGCAGGACCTAAATAATTACCACGCCATTTCCAGGCTCCTGTTTCAGGCAAAACTGGCAGAGAAAGGCATGAATTCTCAACTGGCAGTTTTCCTGTAATACAACAACTTACTTGATGACACACAATGTGGTTTTCTGCGGGTTGGCTATAGTACAGAGTCTACCCTTATGGTGGTGATAGAGGAGATCAAGGTCGCAAGTGGATGGGGGTGGTGGTAATGCTACCCTTATCCTCTTGGACATATCTGTGGCCTTCTATGTGATCAATTGTGATCTTTTGATTGACTGGCTACAGAGCCTGGGTATCAAGGGCATAGCCCTGAAACTGCTGAGATAGTTTTTTACAGACCTCATTCAATCAAGTGCTTTCAAAGATTTCACCTCCGAACCCTTCACACTGCCTTTTGTGGTACCACAGGGCTAATCATTGAGCCCAACTCTCTTTACCCTTTATGTCAACCCCTTGGCAGCTCTAATGAAATAATTGCGGTTGCCGCTGATGTCCTATGCCGACGACACCCACATCATCGTGTCACTATTGGAAAAAGGCCCAGGTATGAGAAAGACCTTTAGAAGCTGCATGAGCACAGTGAGCTCTTGGATGGACCAAAACTGTCTAAAATTGAACTCATCAAAGACAGACGTCAACCTGTTTGGAAATAATTCCTCTTTTGATTTCTGAAGTGGTGACCACAGGAACTTGGCACTAAGAGTCATGATTGACGGCCACTTGACCTACAAGGAGCAAGGGAATAAACTTGTTGTGGCCTCCTGCATCTCCCTTCGTATTCTCAGGAAAATAGGGCAATTTCTGCCTTTAGACATTACTTTAGTGCTATCTTGAATAGATTACTGAAATGGGCTAAATCTAAATTTACCAAAGAAATACTTTATAAAAAATGCAAATTGTACAGAATGCGGTGGCCCGTCTTCTAACGAAGACCCCAGATTTGGTTTGGCTTCCCAAGCTGCCAGCAGTCTACATTGGATGCCGGTGAGAAAATGCATAATTTTTAAGGACCTTTGCACCGCTTATAAGGCTCTTCAGGTCTGGGCCCTGTTTACCTTAGAGATAGTTTTAGGTGGTGTCTTCGTAGCAGGACCCTTTGTTCCAGTTCTGCACGAGAACTGGTTGTTCTCTCCCACAGACTGGTGACCTGGGGAGTGAGGAGCCTGGTCCATTGTGCAACCCCAAACTGGAACTATCTACCTCTGGAGTTGAAAATGGCCACTTATTTGCTTAACCTGGCTTTTCACTGTGGATCTGATTAGTTATCCCTAAACACTTGTAGATCTTATTAGAGGTCAGAGACAGCGCCAAGACGCCTCTGGACAAATGTTTGCACATTATAAATTATCAAATCAAACAAATCAATCAATCAATCTAAACAAGGACTGGAACAGGTCTGGTGAACAGAAGCCTAGAAATGCAAGACGTGTCTAATGAGGGATTATCTCAGTTTCTTCCTATTGACCAAATCAGACATGAACAAGCGGGCAGAAGCAGGAACTTGGGCAAAGGCAGTGGTTTGGGCATGGACGAACAAGCCATAAGCGCAGTTATGACAGTTACAAAGGCCACAAAATGAGGCAGCCAGCCATTGATTCAATCTCCGAAAATGTGCCCACCTCCAGCTCACCATAAAGTTTGTTAATGGCTTCTAGTTGAAGCCAGAATTAATTTCTAGGTTCTTTGTACCACCAACAAGCATACTCAAACAACTACCCAGAATACTTGCTGAAACTCACGCCACACTGCAGCCCAACAAGAGACCTCCAAACATCGTCTTACAAGTTACAACTGAAGCCATCAACGTTCATTCAAGAAGATGAAATACAAAGGCAGATCGATCGGTGTACAAAGCCCCAAGCTACGAAATGCTTTCAACCTCACTTTGAAATCTGAACTCAGGCACTTCCACCTAAGGGAACTCCTTAAAACTGAATTATTCACACAAGTGTTGTAATTAAACATTTCACAGTTCAGAGATTGGGATTGAAGAATATCAGGAATGGTTACTCACCATTGTGATTGGATTCTAACCTTCCCTTTCTTTTTAAAACCTGCATGGTTGTCCCCTCAGCCCTCTGAAAGAATCCTAAAGCAAGATTTAGTGATTTACAAAATTCATAAACAAATACATAATAATAATATTAATATTACATACAAGTGCTTATATCTGATTTGTAGGTCAGTACTTATGGTAAGTGTATGTGATCACTTAGAAAGCAAATATTATTTTGAGTTGGATAATGGGAATTATTTTCCAAAAGTGGGTCATACATAGAAATGGTGGCCCATAGGTAGCAGTATCCAATGTCTGTTTCCCACACACAAGGAAACTATGATGATTTGTGTGTGCGTTTCATGGCTGTGTGTGTTTGTTATGTGAAATTGAGTTGCTGCCACCGGCTCTAATTATTTGTGTTGCTTCCAGCTGCCCATGCTTTATCTGTTTTGTAAGTTAGAGAAAATTGGAGACTCCCTTTCCATTTTACAAAAGGTCAAAATGATTCCACAGGGAAGGGGATCGTGCAAGGTGCAAAAGGATGGAAGGAGCAGAGGCTGCACAGGAAGCACAAGGTGGAAAGATAGAAAACACGATGCAAGGTGAAAGTAGGGTTGCAACCTTGGTTTGCACCCTCATGTTAGTGCTTGTCGTTGTACTTATTTGCAATAAAAATCTAAAATTGTTGGCTTTGCTAAGGCATAGCATCAGAGAAAGATGAGAACATATAGTTATCAGCTAAGATGTTGATAGCCTTCCTGTACTTCTAGAAGTGACCATCGCACTTGACATGTGACTGACTGTTCTCAGCTCAAATGCCATGTCAGAAATGTGCCTAAATTGTGATTCACTCTTACTTAGTCCTCAGTTTTCCAGATGTGTTTCTGCTATCCAACTTACATTTTTGACCCGTCCTGGATCATCAGTGGAGGTGCTTGTATGTCTGAGGCCCTGCAATAACTATCACTCACAGGTGACAATGGCTCTGTAATAACTCAACCAGCATTTCAAAGATATAACCTACATACAAATAATTGCTCCAGAGCCAACAAGCCTGTCAGAGAAATGACTAACGTAACTGTCTCCTTCCCAGCCGTTTTGCCTGCCAGAGGTGGCTATACAATGCGATTCATAATTCCTGTCTGTAATGTTCCTGGCTTTGCTGTAGCCCTACTAACCTCTTAAAGGTGTATCTGCCATGTGATGGGCATTTATCACTCCTCTCATTAGTGGAGCGTCAGATGTAGTACATATCATATATGACTAACTCTGCTCCTGCCTCATTGCCCTTTGGAATGTGTCCTTACGTGTGCATTACTCGCCCATGGCTCAGATCCCCATGGACCACAATAAGAGCTGAGGGTCTAATTTAGAGTTTGGTGGATGAATGCTCCATCATGAATGAGTTGGATATCCCGTCTGCTGCATTACAATGCATTATAGCCTATGCCACTTGAAATACAGTGCACAGGATAGCCACGAGAATTTACCAGGGAATATCTTCCATCACACTCTAAATAAGTCCCTAAGTATTTACCTGGTTGGAAATGGTGTCACATGAGGAGTTACTGAACGCAGTATAGCATGACATTCGCCAGCCATGTGAAAGCTTGAAGTCCTTAGAAGAATAGTAAGGAATAACCTATTGATTTTTATAAAGATTGTTAAGGGATAATGTATGCCAAGGGCAATTGCTTCTTTTTAAGCTGCAAAGATATTCCTAAAAGGAATCTCTGAATCAGATGTATAGCAGCAGGTCCTCTTTCTCTGCTTTGTAAAATTTCTGCCTACAAAGGGGTGCTTGGAAATTATGCAGTAGATTGAGGAATCCGGAGTGTAATTATTGGAAAATTCCAACAGGACCTACTAATGGGGCTTCAGGACTTCTCTTAGGATAAAGGAAAAATGTAAATAAATTATGTATTCATTTTATTGTTGTTATTATAGTCAGCTAAAGCAAACATGTTTAACTCAAGTCATTATGCCGTAGTCGTCATGTGTTATGAATGTTTGTTGAAAAGAGGACACCCTGGGAGTGGTAAAAGAGGTGGCTCTATGGGGCTATATATTCATGGAAACATTTAAGTTTAATTTAAGGCCTAGCATTGGCCTTTTGTTTCTCAAAAAACCCGTATGTCAGTGAATACATAAGCAGGCTTTCAGTCAACAATTCTCACTCATTGGTATATTATTTTATTGTAGTGTTATTTACATTTTGCTTCTTCACTCCTGAGAATATGGAGGTAAAGGGGCAATGGGAAAGACATATGTCCCTGCCTAGCACTCTCTCTTGGATCCAATAGAGATTCATCTCCTGAAGAGTGTAAATAAAATAATATCTATATAGGTTACTAATTAACTGAAATTACCCATCTCACACTTTCTAACATGCTGTGTATGATATGCATTTCATAGAGGGGGGTAATACGCTACAGCAATATATGCATGCAAACACAAATAGTTTGCTTGCTACATAATATGAAATGTTAGTCTAAAGTTACATTTTCTTGTGTTGTGATGTGATTATATACGCATGTAGATCCTAAACCAATAACTACCTTGAATTACATAAAATGCAACTTTTAATACGTTCAGCAAGCCAAGTCTAATACTTGGTTCAATGTCTTTAGAAAAATGGGTAACTCCATGGATCGAAATGTAGCTTGAGTTTAGTAGAATCAGTCATGAAGTAATTCAACCTTGGAGGAATTGTCCAAGTCCAAATAAACAATGAAGGCCACACTCCAACAACAATTAGTTCCATCAAGAAATTCATCTGGTACCACAAAAACAATTTTCAAGAGATGATCATGGTACAATTCAGTTTTAAACTGGGTGAGATGCTAGCAGAAAATACAGCCATTGGGAAGCATGGATCTGTAGGCTAAGCACCTTGTACTAGATTTCAAAGATGGCTGTCACGTTCTAATTCAAGTTTGTTCTCTTTTGGAATGTGATCCTCACTATGTAGTAGCAATCTTGGTTTGGGAAGAATACCCCAGAGACTCACCATTTTGGCTTCAATATTAGAAGTATAGAACATTGCTTAAATCTGCCTTCAATATTAAATATGAGAAATCAATTTTAAAGATAAACATTTCCAGAATGACTCACTATATGGAAGGATAAATGTACCTAATGCCTATGTCAATCTATCTAGATTGACACCCATGACAAATCCTGTACTTCTCTAACCTCAATTAGTGAAAACATGTTGATGTTCCAGATAAGCACACTGCATGGTGCAATAAATGAGTCGACTTCGGTCAGTGCCTCCCATCTGTGTGAGTGGCAACATTTTCTGTAAGGATGCTGTCATCCACACAGAAAATAGTTCCCATTTTGACTTGTGGGCCTAAGTGTACTTTTTCCTTTAAAGAAATCCTATTTTTTAAAACTTCTTTTTGTTCTGTAAAGGGCAGGCAGGTAACCAAACAGTACTAATAGGCCATTGCTGCCACTTCTACTGTATTACATCCTGTACAGGCACTGCAGGTGTCATTCATATTTAAATGGAGATTAATACAGGTCAAAGATGGACATCCATTGAATAAAACTATTTAAAGATACCTGCCCATAATTGTGTATGTGTGTGCAAGCATGGGGTCCATCTACACATTCACTGATGATGGTCATACCATGTTTTCTTTACAAAGTATTACAAAAACCATTACAAGATAGTAGTCTGAGCATACGCACACATGCATACAGGCAGGCAGCCATCTTTGAATGTTTTTGCTATACTATAACAAAAACATTTGAATTAAACAACCATTGAGAAAAGGCATTTTCTCAGTACCCAAATTCAGACCAATTGGCTACGTTAATGCTTGTTTTTTAGGAGATTATTGATATTGCTTTTCAGAGGGAAAGGAAACATTTTCAGTCCTTTTGTGGCTGGAGGTGATGTCTGACATGATGCTAACTTACAGGCAATGTGTAAAAAGTGTATGCGGTACCAAACTAGTAATAAAGTCAAAACACAACTGAAGAATAATCTCAGAAAAATAGAGCAACTTTTTATAAATAAAATGACACCAAAACAACAAAAATCAAATAGGGGTACCAGAGCTATGATTTTTTAAAACGTTTTAAAGACAATTTCCACCATAAAGCATTTACGACCAACTACGGTCAACAGATTGGCGTTTGGACACAATAGCAAAAAAATATTCTGATACAAAAATACTATTGCAGGTGATGTTTAAAATATTGTGAACATAAATATAGAAGGTAAGCATATTATTTTTAGTGTTGCTTTTAATATCTTTGTAAACTTACTGAATACTATATCAAACATTAAATTTGAAAAATAAAAATAATTTACACTTACATACTTTGAAAACCTCCCACCTTTTTCTCCTGTAAAGCCAACATTTGGCTACTTAACAAAATATTTAATATATATAATTTAATGCAAAATGTTAAAATTCAATACGTTTTTAAATTAAATACAATAAAAATAACAATGATGTCTAACATAAATATATACACATCAAGCTATTTTAAAATGTAATGCATGAAACAAATTAAACAACCACCTCAACCATTAAACAAATATATCGTAAAAAGAGAGGTTCTATACAACATTTTACTAAATTAATTGAGGATAAAGCAGTTATAGAGAACTTTTTTGAAAGAAAGAAAATCAGGGTTGCAAAGTGTTCCTTAATGATATTTGCTGAGCATTTGTTGACTAGAGCTGCAGAAGACTTTTTTTTTAACGTGTGTAATGAAATCCTTAAGTAAAGCACCTTTTCATTAAAAAAATATGGAATTGTAGGTTTGGGGATATCATGGCTAAGTTAGGAAAATACCAGGTGTAAAAAAAGCAGAGCTAACCGCTCTTTTTTTATCACTAACAGGGTTAGCGAAAGCCTTGATAATAGGAGAAATGTCACTTAACAACATTTCTCCTATTATTTTTCTCTGGAACGCCCTCTTTGCATCTCATTAGAGATGCAAGGGGAAGCATTTTGAAAAAGGGTGCTAACATGCAAATTTGCGTGTTAGCACCCTGTTGCTGATAGGGAGATAATTTTATCTCCGCTTTGTTGGCTTTTAAAGCCAAAAAAGCAGAGATAAATCCCTTGATAATATGCCTTCTAAATGCCATATGTACAGATGTGCCAAGCGGAGAATGCTATTTTGCAAATGTATAATTTTCACTCTCTTGTTATGGAGTTTGTGCAGTGATTTTTTTAGTCAACTAATTATTGAATTCAATCAATGTTTGGATTTGGGGGAGGTTTGTTACAAGTAAGACAGGCTTAACAGCATGCTTACATTTTAAATCCATGGTCCTTGATGGCAACGTTATTAATTTTAAGGGTCAACCAGAGCGATAATATTAGCGTCAGATGTCGTGCTGAAGATTAACAAGCGCAAACTGTTTCAGAACATGAGGTTCTACTTGCAGAATAAAAACTAGGAACATCTGTATTTATAAAAATGTTTAAACATGATGATATTGTTGGCAAAGTAGGTGGTTCGTAAATTAAACACATACTTTAGCAACTCAGCAGATGTCTACACGCAATCTGAGGGTGGCCTCAACTGTGCCTCAATAACTCTTCACACTTTCGATGAAACAAGACTCCTGACACAGATAAAATGCTGAGGATAATTAATGAGCAATCATTGAGTACTTCCCTGTGCATTCCTTAGGAACGCCCTGTACTCTGACCATATGATGGGACATAAAACCTAGAAACATAAAGTGCCTCTCTTAGATCAGATGTCGTGTGACTCGTGTTCTGCTGGCGAACAATTATAACGTGCACCATACAGCTTGCTATACACCACGTCAATCGTTTCTATGCGCTGTAGCCAAGGTCGGACGGAGATAGAAATAGGCACAGCCACCAAAACACAATCATCCCCAATTACTGAAAAAAGTGGCCAAGTTTGCAAACAGGGGCAGTTTGAACTCACAAAGACACTGGGGCATATTTATGAAGATTTTACATCGCTGTTGCACCATTCAAGGAGGCATAAGGACAACGCAATGCCTACGTCGGATTTATCAAGCCACACATGGCCAGCTCGTGTGGCCCTGCATAGGTGTGATAAATCCAGAGTAACACAACAGCCAAAATCTCTGCATTGCATTACTATGCCCTGGGAAGGAATTCATTGCACGAGAAGGGCTTTTTGTTTATGTTTCTTTGGTGGTATGAGAAGTAGTGTGTTGATGCTTCTCAGGTTTCTGACTGGCCTGCCTTGGTGAGTTTGGCTGGCAAGTATGCTGGTTTACCAGTGGGAAGGACTTCATGGGTGAGACAAGCAGCTTTGAAGTGACAGCAAGTTTCAATTCGGAGCCACTTTAGATCTCATTGGGAGGGGGAGATGTGATTGTGCCTTTTGGCTCCAGTGACCATCCTTGCCGCTGCATTTAGAGTGGTTCTCTGGGGGCTAAGCGGGATTTTGCTGTGTCTGTGAGGGTAGCGTTCCTGTAGTCTTGTCTGGACAGAACCGTGATTTGCGCTGCATTTGTTAGATTATTTGGAAGGAGGAAGGGCTTGATTTTATTAAAGAGTTTTAGGTTGTAGAAGGCATGCCTTGCTGTATTCTTTATGTGTGAGCTCATGTTCATGTCCAGTATGATTCCCATCGATTTGGTGGAACAAGCTAAGGATAGATTACAGTTTAGTGAGTTGATAAGCTTTAAACACTCTTGGACCAGGGGCGTCTGTTAGTTGTTTGAGAGGAGATGAATTTTTTTATTTTCTTGGTTGAGTTTCAAGTGGTTGTGTGATAGCCAGTTTTGGATTTTTGTTAGTGTATCATTCAGTCAGCGTATGTCATCTAGAGAGGGTATTTCCAGGTAGAGCTGGATGTCATCCACATAGAGGTGGAATGGGATGTGTGTTAGTTTGATTATGGTAGTGAGGGGTTCCATGTAGATATTGAAGAGTAGGTGAGAGAACTGAAACCTGAGGAATGCCTTTGGTTTTAGCAGAGGTATCTCAAGTTGCATTGTTTATTTTTATTTCTTGAGAGTGGTTGTGAAGAAATGATGGGAAGTATTTCAGAACCAAGCCGACTGCTCCAATCCATTGTCTGAGGGTGTTTAGAAAAAGCTTATGGTCAACTGTGTTGAAAGCCACTGATAGGTCTAGAAGGATGAGCATGCAGCATCAACCAGCATCCAACGATTTGTGGATGTCATCTGCTAGATTTAGTACAGATGTTTCTGTGTAACATCCCTTTCTAAAGCCTTATTGGTGTGAGTCCAGTAGACTGTTAGGGCCCAATTATGATGTTGGTCGTTCTGACACCGACGCAGCGTCTATGTTGGTGTCGGAACCACCAACATCTCAAACAGCAGTCCTCCCGCCGCATTATGATGCGGTGGGTGGAGGCATTGGGCAGAGGGACAATTCTTGCTGCTTCAGATGGGCTCAAGGAGTTCAGCGGCGCGTGAGAAGCCATCCATAATCCACAATAATGGCGGACCCAGGCTCGGCTCTGCCGTCGGGATTATGATGGAACTTTCCGACAGCATATCCATGTCGGCCTTTCTGACATGGAACTGCTGGTGTAAAGTGTCTTTGGGGACCCCTAGGAGGGCCCCCATCCTACTGTTGCCTCCACTCTGGGGCCTGGAGGGCAACTACATTGCCCCACTCAATATCCCTGCACCGTGTGGCAGGCACCACATGGTGCCTGCCACACGGTACGGGGATGTTTCAAAGATTCCATTTGTCAATGGAAGCTTGTGCAGGCATTTTACGCCCACCGCACAAGATTCCATTGACAAATGGAGGCTTGTAACCCCCATATGGGCGGTGGATCGTAATATTGTGGTCAGAACCACTAACCCAAGGTCGGGCAGTTCCTATTCTGCACCGCCCAACATCATAATAAGGCCCTTAGTGTTGATGTGCTGGTTGTGGTAGAGCCGGACACCTTTCACATTAGTTATTTGTTGAGCAGGTGTAATGCTGGTTGTTCTGGTTTTGCTGTACTTGAAAAAAAAACTTTGAAACTAGGCCTTAAGTCAGGCCCTTATTGTTTGCATGTTACAGAAAAAAGTCTGAAATCACAATGCAGTTCACATTTCTAGTGAGTTCAGAGGAAGTACCCAGTGATGATAAAAATTAAAGAAAACTAAAGCTCCTTGTGGGACTCTAGTTCTTTCTACGATTCATGCATGCTATAGGTTGCTACAGGATTCTTTCTTGTGGTTGGCTCGCTCTATTCAGTTTTCTGAAGTTACAGATAATCTTCAGGCCATTCCATGGTTAATTTCTTCTTTTGAAAGTGATATATAACTTGGTCCTCTTGGACCTTTGATGTTGTTCCACAAATGTTAATGTTTACGCTTGTGGTAAAACAGAACTTGGCAGTGCTTGGGCAGTAGTAGCAATGCTGTCATGATTGAGTTTTCGAAATCTTCAGGCCTGATCTAGAAATCTCAGCTTAATTGGCACACTTTCTGCACAACCTGTCCAATATGTAAATCACACACTGATCAGGGTTCTCCTGTCAGATTTGGTCTCATGTGTCACCGGAACACACAGACAAACATGCAGGCTACTTCTGCAGACCAAGAATTCCACTGACCTCTAAGTGAATTGAGAGCTCATGCATCAACAAAAAAGAGGCTAACATAAAAATGGAGACAATAATAAATTGAAGCAATAACAACCTGTTAGAAATGGGGGTCTCTAGGTGGCAGAGGTAGGTACCTTTGTCCAAATAGGGACCCTTACTTCTAGTCAGGGTAAGGGGGATACATTTCGAAAATAAACCCTGCCCACCCCCTTGGTAGCTTAGCATGAGCAGACAGGCTTATCTCAGAGGAAGTGTGTAAAGTGTTTGTGAACACATACAGTAATAAAAATATGACTTTCAAATGGCAGAAAAAGTTCAGTTCAAATCAATTTGCAGATGCAACACTTTTCACATAAAGTACCTTAGATGCGTCGCACACACAAGCAAAAAGGGCTGCAGGGAAGGTGATGCGTTGGTTCCTAACACTGAGGGAAGGTGATGCGGCAGTTCCTTGCTCCGGGGAGGTGATGCTTTGATTCCTTACTGATGCGCGTTGGAGGTGATGCATCGGTTCCTTACCGGAAAGGAGGGGAGGTGATGAATCGGTTTCTTACTGCGACCTCCAACAATGCGACGATCTGGGACGATGCATGGGTTCATGCAGCCGCACAGCAGGGCTTGCGTCAGAATCAGTGCAGTCTGTTAATGACAGCATGCTACCACAGCATGCTTTAGTTACATTAAAAAATCGCCTGACTCAGGTCCATCAAACCTAGGTAGTACAGAAAGCTTATTCAAAAAATTCGATCGTGGTTGTCAACAGTTTGGAAAGCACTGTTTAACACCCTTAAAGATGCCAAAATCCCTTCACAGGAATGCAAGCAGATATCTTTAAACCTTTCTGGGTGGAAGCTTGTGATCCTGGTAGGTAACAAACTAGCAGGAGGCAGCTAGCGAGCACCTGGTGAAGATTTACAATTATATTAAAAAGTACGCACAGTTGTGATTGCGTGGAGCAGTGAGTGGTGATGTTTTTCTACACAAGACAAGATACACACTCACTTGCAATTCTGATATGCATTTGCAAGAATATAGGGGCATATTATCAAGGGGGTTTATCTCCGCTTTTTGGCTTTAAAAGACAAGAAAGCGGAGATAAAATTATCTCCCTATTACCTAGCTGTCCCTAACACCAGTTAGCGACAGCGACCATCTTGAGCCCCACTTTGCATGTCAGTGATATTTATCACTAATGACATGCAAAGTGGGCGTGCCAAGATGTCCATGTTATCCAATGGGAGGTGGATAACATGGCAAATTATTATTATTATTATGTTTCTTATATAGCGCCTGAATCGACCCCCCGAAGGGGTATCTCCGCGCTTGCCTTGGGAACCCGTCCTGGCTTTTCCCTGTGAGATAGCCCCTACAGGGCATCCCCAAGGTGAAAGCCAGGCATCCCGCCGCGGGGGGCCTTTGTGGAGATTAAGCAAGCTTAATGCCCAGAGTTGCAGAGTGTGAACCCATGATTAGGTCAGGCACCGAAGCGAGAATTATCGAATCCATGGACATTTGAGCTCAAGACCCTGCCGCGTCGGGAATTGAACCCTGGTCCCGGATCTGACCTCTGCTTCAGGGTCTGCCTGCTCTAACCAGTGAGCCACACTTCTCCATGCAAAGAGCATTAGCTCGTTAATGCATGAATATCGCAGACTTTTCAGCGATATTCATGCATTGAGGCCGATTTTTATCGCATTTGCGATAAACCTTGGTAGTACCAAGGTTTATCTGCGATAAAAATCGCCGCAGGTCGGCGATACATTTTTATCTCTAACCAAGCAATAGCGATAATTATCGCTATTGCTTGGTAATATGCCCCTGAGTTTTTATAATCTCCTGACTTACTGCGCTCCAATTAGGTAGAGAAAGGATAAATACCTAAGAAAGGCAAACAATGCTATGCATTTTAATTACATTAATTTCGCAGAATCCAGTTCGCCTTTGCAAAACAATCTTAGCGTTTTTCTGTGAAACACTTTTTGTGCAATAATAACATCAACTAAGCCTTATTGCATTCTAAAAATAGTTTCAACTGATATCCATAAAAGTAAATGTTGTTTTGGGAGAACAGCTACAACCCAGAAGTACAAATTCACATTGAAATATAAAAAACAGACCAATTCTGTGCCTAGGTAACTTGCAGGACCACGTATTAAAGTTACATTCTAATATTTTCTTTTGACGGTACTGGCTCATTTTTAAAGACATAACCCGCAGCTGTAACAACTTTCTTTTTCTTAAGGGGCTTACATCATAGGCAGGCTCACTAAATGCACGAAATGGTACTTTTTATAATCAATTCTTAGAAAACTCGTTTAAGACGTGTCCAGACTTGTTCAAAGTACAACACGTTTTTCATATGCTTGCTTTTTTTCCACTGCCATGATTCTAAGAAAATATAAAATTTGCTAACAAAGGTGAAACCCAGTTTACATTGTTTTCTAGTTTGTTTAAATGGACGTGCTTTCGACCCATGCTTCACATTCATGCACCATCTGTGTACGTGAGCGCAATCAATAAGTAACTGCAAGTGATGCGTTACAATAAACGCTCCACAAATCTCACATTATGCAGATACCACTGCGAGGCCGTTGAGGAGATTCACAACTCTTGTTGCACACCTGTATACGGTGCAAAATAGGATTCTGATCGTGTCAGGTTGAGCAAGAAAGATGCACGAATGCGAGATGCTTCTCGCGCTCCAGCTTGCAGATGTACACAGTGGGAATTTCTTGACATGGGTTTTTAACATTTGCTTACGTAGAAAGCGTCGTTTCCTCACTGATAACATTTAAACAGTTGTCAGTCGTCCTATTACTTTTTGGGGGGTATCTAACACCGACATTTACAAAGTAGAGCACCTCAATTCTGAGTATCCTTTCATTTTTCTATTTGCGTAATAGCGTTTTAGCGCCACTCACAGAAACCTCTGTTGCTGGTGTGGAAAGTTACAGACATTATAATCGATGATTTAGGAGATATTAAAAATTATTATGCATGGCTTGGGGAGTTTTATGTGTAATGTGGTATGCTAGATGGATTAAGTAGAAGGAGAATTTAACAGCAACGTTTTCGGCAAGCCATACGTGTAATGTGCTTGCTGTGCAGAACCATGCGCTAAATGCACACAACGGGATCTCCATCGAATGTTTAGATGAATGCCTTAGAATTTTCTTCTCCAATCATATTCACGCACTGCACAGCAAGAGGGAATTTGAATGGGGTTGCAAGTGCACATGCACTCACCATTAATGCACTGCTCAATACTGTATCATCCCTGTATAGCACTATCTGCAGGCACACAAACACCAACTGCAGATAACACCACTCCGCCGCTGCACAGCACTTCACAGCAAACAGATGTAGGCCAAGGGTGGGCTAGACATAGCACTTCACCAACCATTGGCAAAGCCAACAGGTCTCAGCACTCCAAGAGCTATAGGTGCTGTCAATGTTAATATATATAGCATTGTCAATGCTTTGCCCATACTAATGGCTAAGCCTGGGCGTAGTTCGCGTAGCCGCACTCCGCGGAGCTATGCGAAGATGCACTTGCACTCCGCGAACTACGCATAGCTCCGCGAGCATGCGTAGTAGCTTGCTTGACCCGTTCGCAAGCCATTTTTCGTCTTCGGGAGCGCCGTGGAACTCTGGAACCTGCTCGACACCACATCTCCAGACATCGCCTTCCTCACGTAAACATGGATGAACGCCTCCTCAGCGCCCGACATCGCCGTCGCCATCCCGGACGGATACAAGATCACCCGGAGAGACCGCGTCAATGAGACAGGAGGAGGCATCGCCATCATCCACAAGAACACCATCCGCATCACGACCAACTCAGACGACACCCTCACAGCCGCTTAACATCTTCACTTCCAGATACACACCGACCCCAAGACCAGACTCAGAGGCACCCTCATCTACAGACCCCCAGGACCTCGCACACAATTCAGCGAAGACATCGCAGACTTCATCAGCCCGCACGCCCTCGCCTCCGCTGACTACATCCTCCTAGGGGACCTCAACTTCCACCTGGAGAACAACAACGACAGCACCACCACCACCCTGCTGCACAACCTCGCGAACCTCAGACTCATGCAACTGGTGAACATCCCCACCCACTTCGCCGGACACACGCTTGACCCAGTCTTCTCCTCCAGCAAGTACATCTCCTTCAGCCACTCCACCGGACTCCACTGGACAGACCACAGCTGCGTCCACTTCAGCTTCAGAAAGACCATGACTCACCACCACCCGCAACAGGTTCCCCACAGGAACTGGAACAAGATCACCACCGACCAGCTCACCACTTCACTGAGCCAGAACCCTCCCGCCAGATCAACGGACCCCAACCAAGCAGACAACAACCTCACACAGTGGATCACCAATTGCGCTCGCCCAACCAGCCTCGACCATTCGCAGTCCGGCTTCTGCGCCAACCACAGCACCGAGACCGCCCTCATCGCAGCCACTGACGACATCCGAGCCCTGCTCGACAACTGGGAAACAGCGGCCCTCATCCTCCTAGACCTCTCCGCAGCATTCGATACGGTCTGCCACCGCACCCTAGTGCAGCGCCTCAGCAACATCGGAATCCAAGAGAAGGCACTGGAGTGGATCATCTCGTTCCTCACCGGAAGAACCCAGAGAGTCCGCCTCCCCCCGTACAGATCCAAGGCCACCGAAGTCATATGCGGCGTACCACAAGGATCATCACTCAGCCCCACCCTCTTCAACGTCTACATGAGCCCCCTCGCAGCCATCGTACGCCAACACAACCTCAACATCATCTCCTACGCCGACGACACCCAGCTGATCCTCTCCCTCACCTACGACCCAGGAACCGCCAGAACCAACCTACATGAAGGGATGAAAGACGTAGTCGAGTGGATGAGGAACAGCAGCCTGAAACTGAACTCAGACAAGACGGAAGTCCTCATCCTTGGATCATCACCCTCTGCCTGGGACGACTCCTGGTGGCCCCCTGCCCTGGGCAGCGCACCCAAACCAACGGACCACGCACGCAACCTGGGCTTCATCCTGGACTCCTCCCTCTCGATGACCAGACAAGTCAACGCCGTCTCATCATCATGCTTCAACATCCTACACATGCTTCGAAAGATCTTCCGATGGCTCGCCACCGAAATCAGGAAGACGGTCACACAGGCACTCGTCACCAGCCGACTGGACTACGGAAATACCCTCTATACCGGAACCACAGCTAAACTCCAGAAAAGACTCTAGCACATCCAGAACGCCCCCGCACAACTCATCTTGGACATCCCCCGACACAGCCACATCTCCGGACACCTGAGAGACCTTCACTGGCTCCCCATCAGCAAGAGAATCACGTTTCAACTCCTCACCCACGCACACAAGGCCCTCCACGACCTGGGCCCCAGGTACCTCAACAACCGCCTGACCTTCTACACTCCCACCCGCCAGCTACGATCGACCAGCCACGCCCTCGCCACCGTGCCACGCATCCGAAGATCCACCATGGGAGGAAGATCCTTCTCCTACCTGGCAGCCAAGACTTGGAACTCCCTCCCCATCCACCTCCACCTGACCCAAGACCACCTCTGCTTCAGGAAGCAACTCAAAACATGGCTGTTCGAGCAGTAGCGGACCCCTCTCCCCCAAGCGCCTTGAGACCCTCTGGGTGAGTAGCTCGCTATACAAATATCCTGATTGATTGATTGATTGATTGCCTGCATGCTCGGGATGTGTAGCGCGCGAAGTTACCCATGAGGTTTGTCCTGCCCACTCGCGTCCCCTTATTTCCGGTCACTACTAACGTGTTCGCGAGTTATTCTGTGCCAGATTGCAGTTTCTGCGTGTTCGGCAACTCAATCTTACCGACAAGCATCCTCGCGCACGCGAAAATGCTATTGAGCGCGTGAGAACTACGCTACGCAGCAGTTTGCGGAGTATTCGACAACTTCACGTTCTCCGCGGAGCGCGGATTTGCCGAAACTCCGCAAACTCCGCGAACGGAGCGTAGTTCTTCGCCCAGGGTTACTAATGGCACATCAGCGCCGCTATGCGCTCTCAGTCCCTGGTGAGGCCTGCCGCCACCTCACAGCATCACCAGCAGATCGTGTAGTGTGTTCTTGCTTCTCTGGGGCAGGAGCTCTGAAAGCATTACAGCAGGCATGCCTAGACATAAAGCAGCATCATCTTCACCACAGTTCTCTGCTTACAAATGGCATCCTGTCATAACAATGTAAAAACAATGCTATATATTTTAGTTGGGATGCTGTAAGCAATTGGTTTTTGTTATTGTGGTCTTCCTGCATGCACAGAACAATGTGTATGTTCCTACTGAGTATGTTTGTTTCCAGTATATATTCCCCATTCCATTACAGGTAAGAGATTAATGTAAGGTATAGAAAGGAAATATATTGTGGTAAATATAATGTTATCAGTGTAGTTTCCATGGGATGGTCAGTCTTTAGTTTGATGGATGTGACAATTGAAAATTAAGCTAATGATAAAATAATACATCAAAGAGAGACATAAATGTAAACTTGCACTTCTCTGTATTTCAAAGGAGCTTTGTGTTAGTGCTTACCTAAAACTTGAAACCGATTTAAAGCCTTTTTTTAACCAAATATTTTGAAAGGTAATCAGAATTAAAAGTAATGTTGCACTGACAAATCATTGCATTTCTTTGAATAATGATTTGCTGGTGAAACATTTTCAATTGTGATTGTGCACAAAACACACACAAATTGCGCTTCTACCACTGCAATGGAAGGCGTTTATTTAGGTATGTAGTTACAAAGAAAAGCATGTGATTTATAGCCTTCTTTTAAGCATATTTTTTGCAATTAAATCAGATTCACAAAGTAATGTTGAACTGGCAAATCAAAATAAAAAATAAACACAGTATGTTCAAAGTATTTACCTTTCATTTGCGAGTGTAAAATTATATTTAATTTTGAATCCGTTGTGTGAATTACTTTTACAGCATGCACATAAAAAAAGTCTTGTATTACTTGATTTTGTTCGTAAACATGCACCCAAATAACATCTTTAAATTGAAGAGATAGAACTATGATTTACCCACATCTTTTGAAAGTCAATAACGGGTACACAGAATGACAACTATTATTTACCGATGCCAGGCCTGAGTTTTGATGTACACCAAATGTATGCAAAATAGCTAAACAGGTGTTCTCAGAAAACAGTATCTGGCATTTGAATGCACAAATGTGATGAGATGAGAACAAGATTTATAGGCCTATTTACAGAAGAGCTTGGAGCAGCGAGTGAAAATACAAGTGCTCCTGTTAAGTGTGCTTTAGCAAATGCAAATGTAGTTTCAGAAATAGATCCTAAAATGGAAGCAGTGGAGGGATAGTGTGATTGCTCCAGGCTCTGGTGGAGGGCTAAACACAAGAAGAGGTATGACAAATGCATTCCATGCACAAACGGGCAGAAGAAATATGAGAACTACAATAAAGACAGAAAATGAGAAGCCAATAGGTGGGCCGAAGCCCACAAAGTATTTACAACATGTCTCTTCGAGAGAGCACATGCTCTATCTAGCTAGCTTAGACCTAAAAATGAGAAGCTGGTAGGACTTACTCTAGTGCTACAGTTTAAAAAGGACATGTTCACTTCAGTATGAAGGTGATGGGCAAGAGCCCATTGTCACAATAAAAGTCAAAGAAATAGAAAGTGCAGTCTGTGAAGGAGCAAGCAATAGTTCAGTTTTCTAGGGGTTTAACTTCATAAAATATGTGAACACCTACCACTGAATAGTGAAAATCAATTTAGCTGGGCTGGCTATCCATAGTTTAGCGATAAGGCACTTATAGCCAGATTCATGAAGGTACCATTCTGCGATTAGCAAATTGCGAAAAATAGCGATTCGCATTTTGAAAATCGCAGAATGGCATTCATGTAGAAATGCGATGCAAAAAGCGAATCGCAATCGATCGCAATTGCCGATTGCGATCTTGCCACAATCACATATTAAACGCAGAATCGGCTATTTTCAATGTAGAAATTGCGACCTCGCAATTAGCGAAATCGCAATTTGCGATCTCGCTAACTGCGAGATTGCAAAAACGTGAAGTCGCATTTCGAGCCTACTGATGACATCACAACCAGGAAGTAGGCTTACCACACCCACAAACAGAACACAGAGCCAGGGAGTGGTAGCAGGATACTGAAGAGCAATAAACCTTACACTGTGCAGCACCCCAGCAGTAAAAAAGTTCATCAAGATGTCCCAGGATGCAGCAGGGAGCAGTGGGCAGGAGAGAAAGAGCAAAATCAAGTTTTCTGAACTTGAACTAGAGCATCTAATTGAGGGGGTCTCCAAGGATCATGCCCGGCTCTTCGGAAAAGACTCCCGGAGGGTGCCAGAGACAGATAAGCGCAGGATCTGGCAGCGCATCCGCGCTGTCATTTCGGTTGGGGTGACCCAGCGGTCAATTGATGACCTTAAAAAGCACTGGTACGACCTGAGAGGTCGTTCTAAGGAGCGTATCGCAGAGAGACTTGGGGAGCGACTGGCCACCGGTGGAGGGGAACCTGTAGCCACACCGAACACCCCATTGGAGGACCTGATAGAGGACACCATTGCACCAGAAGCCTGCGTGGGGGTCATGCAGCTGGACTCGTCTCGACCCAGCCAACAATCTGAAGGTAAGTGCCATGCGACTGCGACCCTGTTCCCCAACAATGCCCATGACTCCTGAGCTAGCAATATGACATCCCCAACAATGCAGCCCATGCACACCAGAAAAGCCCCATTGCATTGTGGTAGTTGTAGTGAAATCATGTACCCCCAGTTAGCTCAACACAGCCAGAGCAGTACATTCAAAGTTAGTCCAAAAACCAGTCAGGGAAAGCAAGCCTGCATGCATGTATCAACATTGCTTGTGCAAGATACATAACATTAATCATGCACCCTTTCACATTACAGGTGCAGTTGAGCAAGCCAGCACAGATAGCGAGGCCCTGTACATCGCCGAGACCCAGGAGGACAATGAGGGTGAGGGCCAGTCCTCCCAATGACCCGGCCCATCACAGCCACCAGCAGTTCTCCCACCACCACCACCCCGTGCGGACAGGGCCACCCCTGCAGCCACAGCCGTGCAGCCAACACCCCAGCAAACAGCCACGGCAGTGGTACAGGCCCCACCACCAGCGCCTAGGAGGCAGACGAGGCGCACAGCTGGAGCCAGATCACACACCAGCGCACTGAGGCACCAGCAGCGTCAGAGCCCAGCAGGCACCGGCAGGGCACTTCAAATACCTGATCCTGGCCTGGCCATCGAACGCCGCATGCTGGCGGTGCATCGTACACAGGCGCGTCACCTGGCAGCGATTCTCACCCAGATGCAGGCGACAAGCCAAAACATTGCTCAGACGACCACTGCTGTCCGAGAGAACAGCCAGCTGCTGGTAGCCCAGCAGGACATGACCCGCCGACGCCACCGCCAACTACTGGCCCGCCTATCGGCCTACACAAGATCTAACCATGTAGTTGGGAATGCAACATCACAGCTGGCACGCAGGTCACTCGCCGTGCAGGGCCAGATGGTGCAGTGTTGCCAGGATGTGGCCAGGTCTCTAGATCTGCTTACGGCAGCAGTGCTCGGCAGCCAGGCCACTCCCCATGGAGAAGCAGAGGGGCTTGACGATGTGAGTGAGGCAGCGTCAACCAACAGCAGTGCATCCTTGCCACCGATGCCTGCATGTCGCGCAGCAGCAGGCCAACAGCAGCAACTAGGGCCAACACCGTCCCTCAGGACACAGAGAGACGACTTGGGGCGTCTCGTCGTAATCGACAGTGAGGACTCAGACACTCTGAGGGAGGCCATGCAGTACACCCCTGCAAACCCACTACCCCAGCATGGGAAGGTATGGAGTAATACTCTCTTCATGAGACACCAGAATTACTAAAGGCCAATTTATTGTGCATGAACAATAAAGATTAATGGTCTAACTTGATTCACACTCATGTCATTATTACATTTGTCATGCATTAGTGCAGTGTTTTGTGAGGGGAATGGGTGCACTAGAAACAGTTAACAGTGATGTGGTTGTGGCGCCTGTGTCCTTCAGCAGGATTTTCTCTGCGTGCATGACGCACATGTGGAGGAGGCCGGTTGTCCCCTTCAGACTCACTGCCAGATATCTCCACTGGTATCCTGCGCTTGGTAGCAATGTTGTGGAGTATTGCACACACGGCCACGATGCGGCAGCAGACCTCAGGTGTGTATTTGCCCTGAAGGCGCTACATTGGCTGCCTATTAGTAAAAGGATCTTATTTAAGATACTTGTCATCACGTTCAGGGCGTTCCAACAGCAAGGACCTAAATACCTCTGCAACGGGTTTAAGAAATATCACCCCACCCGCTGTTTGAGATCTGCTAGCCAGAACTTGCTTACTATCCCTCGCTTTAAGCTGACTACAAGAGGTGGCAGATCCCTCTTCTTTCTGGGCGCTAAGGCCTGGAATCAGTTACCACCCTCCCTAAGAGCATTATCCCAGGAGACCCACTTCAGGAAAGCATTAAAAACTTGGGTCTTTTCTTTAACTGATGTCGCCTGCAGAGCCTTGATCTAGTAGTGTGATGTAATAGGTCACTCATCATCTTGCCCCCTACCCGTCCATCTAGGTTGGTTAAGCGCCAAGATACTCCCTGGAGTGATAGGAGCGCTATAGAAATGTGCTTTACATTACATTACATTACATACATTACATATTTGATGGCCCCACCAGTCTTGTGCAGTATGAGGAAACGGCTCTTCAATAGGCCAAATGTCCTCTCAATGCAATTTCTTGTTCGTATGTGTGCAGCATTGTAACACCGTAGCTGTGGTGTGGCAGGGTTGAGGTATGGGATGAGGAGGTACTCACGTAGACCGTAGGGGCTATCTCCTGAGGGTAATAGGCACAGGGTGAGTGCCTATTTGGCACAGATACATGCTCACAGTGTACTATTTGGGGGCATGTGTACTTACCTAGTAGGTGTCCTTCGCCAAAGTCTACCCTGGCCAGTCGTGTGTGAATGCCGCTGTGCCGGAAGATGAAGGAGTCATGCATGCTGCCCGGATATTGTGCCACTATGTCCGTGATGTAATTCTTTGCGTTGCACACCATCTGGATATTGAGGGAGTGGTAGGACTTGCGGTTGCGGTACATGTATTCCGTTTGTGCTGGTGGGCAGATGTGGATATGGGTACAGTCAATGCATCCAATTACATGTGGGAAATGTGCAATGTTGTAGAATTTCAGCTTGGTGTCATTTATGTCCTGTTGGGTGGTGGGAAATGATACGTAGTGGTGAAGCCGGGTCAGCATTTTATCCAGGAAAGTCCTTAGGCAGCGGGACATGGTGGGCTGGGATATCCCCCCTGCGACAGCAACTATCCCCTGGAAGCTTCCGGAGGCCAGTAGGTGCAGGCTGCACAATACCTGCACATGGGTGGGAAACGCTTGGTCCTCCTTGTTGGATGCTGCAGCAGGGGGTCTAGGTCCTGGATCAGCTTAATGATCATTGGCCCATTTAGGCGGTACTTAGCATAGATTTGCTCCCTGGTTTGGCCCAGAAGGGTGACCCGCTGACGGAATATCCACTCCTGGATCCTACGCCTGTTCCGTGCTGCTCGCTGTAGCCTACGCCGCCTAACAACCATGTAGAGTCCTGGCATTGTGAGAGTCCTAAGTCTCCAGCTGTTTGTAGTTAACTTTTTTTATTTTTTATTTTTATTTTTTTTCTTTGCTGGTTACCACCTGGTTTGGGTTCTCCTTAAATAGCAATTATCGTGTTTTTCGCAATCTACGATTTTTTCTTGAATGGCGATTGCGATTATTTAGCGAGTTCGCAATTGATTTCTCAGAATCCATGGTTTCTCGCTATTTCTAAATCGCAAATGGGCTGGTTCCAGGATTCTGCGATTTTCTTTGCGAAATCGCAATTTGTATTTAGCGATTTCGCTATTTTGCGATTTTCACTATCATGAATTGCTTTTACTCAATTTGCGATCGCAATTGCTAATTCGCAGCTATTGCGATCGCAATTTGGCTTCATGAATCTGGCTGTTAATGTGATCTTTTATTATTTATCAAAGGACAAATAGCCATCAAAATAATGGATGTTGCTGTAACAGACAATGGAAGAAGTACTTAACCCCCCTATCAGAATGGAGGAAGTTATCGAGAACACATCGCTACAGAGACATTTGTAAGAGTGGCCAGCATTAACATTTGCGCTCAGAGAACCACATTGAAGGTCCTCCCCATTGCATGTGGTAGTAGTTTAACAGAAATTTCCATACATACACCAAAATGTTGGCAGTGGAGTGCAAACCCTAATAGGCAAATACATTTCCAAACAATATAAGATGACATTTCTGTGTACTTCTGCTTTACAGAGATTACTTATGGTTCTGGAATTTCAGAAACATGGTTTTTGACAAGCATAAAGCTATACAAGTACACCCATTTTCTATAGCATACTGTATCAATTAAGTATTTACTGTGTGGCAAAAAAAAACCACTAGCTCCGGTAAATCCTGTCTATAAATGTTTAAAGTATATATGCAATGTAGCTGTCATTGCCATTTAATATGCATCTTTCAATTTTACTCCAGTAAAAGATCCAACAGCCCCAACAGCAATGATGAGGACTTCCAGACACCTGCCACCATGTCAATGCCCAGCCCAACAACCAGCTAATCCCTCTATTATTGCACCTATACTATTTGCTGTAAAAGTGCTTATTAATATTTCTGCTACCTTCATTGTTTAAATTATAGGCAGGGGTAGGGCTTTCACTATTGAGTGGGGGCAGGGAGGAAATCATGTGAGGTATGGAAACCTCTAGAACCAGGAACACATCTTGGGAATGGCTGTAGTATTTAGGATTACGAGTAGGCTCTCCTGGTAGCTTGAGGAATCCTCTTGAACATGCATATGGTTTCCAGAACGTATCTGTTGTTTCCTTCATGTGGGGATGCAGGTGTGTGAGGAGAGAAAAGGAGACCTGAGATCTGTAAGAAAAGAACAATTGACAGGTGGGATCCACTATTAGAGAAGATGAGCATCACCCAACTTAAATGCCCCCCAAGGCCCTAGAGATGATAAATAAAAGGGTAATTTACAGTATTACTTTTGCTCCGCCGGGCCTGAAAAGAGCATCAGGACAGGGTGGGCCTGCTTAGTGGCACCAGTTGCAGGGAGGAGGGTTGGCTGTCTATGCACTGTTTAAAGTGCGCACGTCCATTTCGGACATTCACACATGTGCACTTTAAACCCCTCAACAGCTGGGTGAACAGTAAGTGCAGGCCTCCAGTGTACTGTGAAGTGCCAAACCAGGCCATTCCCTTCAATCAGGGCAGGTTAACAGTATGTGAGCAGTGCTAGGATTGGTGAAGGGAGTTGCAGCATCCAATTGTAGTTTGTGAGGTGAAAGAAGAAGTTTGGAGGAGAGAACATTGCGTTGGTAAGTGTTTTAGTTTTTAATATTATAATATTATTTGCATGCACACCTCTCCCACCCCTGTAGATGCCAGCCACCACTGCAATTGCAAGTCATAAGATTAGGCCCTGAAGCCAGTCAGCCAGAACTTACCTGTTGAGGTGCAATATTCCTGGGTGATCCTTAGTCATAAAACCACCTGAAAAGAGAAGAAATAATAGTGAGATCTTGCAGAAATTGAATGTTAAAACAGCAGGAGTAACGACATTGCAAATATTGGATATGAGGAGTACATTTTACATTTTGAGTACATTTTATGTTTCAAGTGGCAGTGGATTCCAGAACTTTGTCTGATGTTTGTTAGATTGGGAATAACACTAAGAACTGCGGGGCATAATATCAAGGACCGGTGTTAAAATTATCGCTGTTTTATCTGCAGGAAACTGCCGATAAAACGGCAATAATGGGCTTTATAATACACCCTTGTTAATTCCCATAGAAGTCCATGTTCTGATGTTAACATGGGCTTCTATGGGAATTAACTAGGATGTATTATCAAGCCCATTATTGCCGTTTTATCGGCAGGAAACTGCCGATAAAACGTTAATAATTTTAACATCGGTCCTTGATAATATGCCCCTGAGTTCATTTTAGAAGAAACCCTGAATACTTGTTAAAGATTCAAGACAAAACCAAGAGTTGTCTTTAAGGACAATGTATATGAGAAACACTTAGAAGAGGAAGTTAACCTGGGGATTTGGAAAATACCTTAAAGAGTAACATCGTAGAAGTTGTGTGTCTTTATTTTATGAGTGAAATACAAAATAATAATAGTAATTAGGGGAATACATGTCTACTTAGTTTAGTTAGGGAGAAAAAATACAATTATTATTATGAGTGTTTTGTTTCTAGTATTAAATCTGCTAAGAAAATCTTCTACGTCAATGCCATCAAAGAAGCTAGTCAGAAACAAAAAACATTGTTCTCAATAGTTAAATCATTCACCCATCCCAAAGCACTCCAACCCGAAATCCCCCCATCTCAAGAGCTCTGCGACAAGATTTCAGACTATTTCGACGAAAAAAATCGCCTCCATTCAAATGAACTTCCCCCCTCCACAAACCCCCCAAGGGCCTTCTATCCCCGACAATTCAGAACCTCCAGTTGGGAGTCTCAAAAATGTCTCCCCTGTCACTCTGGCACAAACAAGAGAAGTCATTCTGTCTTGTAAATCCGGTTCCCCCTCGGACCCATGCCCCCCCAAGATTCTCCACCAACTCATTGACGTGGTGAACCCTGTCATTAATGACATAGTCAACTTGTCACTCAGCTCCGGATCTGTCCCTCACATATGGAAAAAGGGTATAGTCAAACCGCTTATGAAGAAAGCTAATAAATCCCCGGTTGACTTGACCAATCTCCGCCCGATCACCCTTCTCCCTGCTTTGGGAAAGATAACAGAACAGTTGGTCTACAATGAACTCAAAATCCACCTGGAAACCCACAACATTCTTCACCCCCAACAATAGGGTTTCCGTCCCAAACACTCAACCGAGACTGCTCTGATCGAACTGTCGGATACTATAAAAACGCTGCAAGACCAGAGGTAGAAGGCTATTCTCATTCTTCTTGACCTCACAGCAGCGTTCGACACCATATCCCACTCTATCCTGATCAATAGATTGATGGACATAGGGATTTCAGATACAGCCCTATTATGGATAAAATCATTCCTCAGCGACAGATTCCAAACCGTCGCTCTTGGCCCTTTTCAGTCCAAAGAAAAAAAGGTCTCCTCCGGAGTACCCCAAGGGTCCATCCTGAGTCCCCTTCTTTTTATTATTTACCTCATTCCACTCCTTTCCCTGATTGAATTATTCGGCATACCTGTAACCTCGTATGCCGATGATACGCAGCTGATTGTACCCCTAGAGGATAACTCAACTATAGCTGAGCTCAATCTCAAAAACTGTTTAACCGCGGTCTTCCACTGGATGGACGCCAACCATCTCAGATGTAACTCTAGCAAAACAGAGATCCTCCCCATCGGAAAGAACACCTCCTTCTGCCCAGCCCTCTGGTGGCCGGACAACTCTGTCGCCCCCCGCAGACCGTAAAAACAGCGAGAAACCTCGGTGTAACATTCGACTCGGACCTATCATTTGACCAGCACGCCAGGATTGTGGCCGGCAGATGCTTTGGTATAATAAGATCACTCAGAAAGTTCTTCGACTTTCTTCCACTTGAGGCCAGAAAAACAGTAACAGTAGCCCTCATTATTTCACGCCTAGACTACTGCAACGGCCTCTTGGCAGGGACAAAAAAGTCCACTCAGACCAAACTTCAAAGCGTCCTTCACATGGCTGCCCGATTACTCCTAAAATTACCCTGCAAATCATCAGTCTCTGCAGCCCTTAAATCCCTGCATTGGCTCCCCCTCCATAAAAGAATTCTTTTCAAAATTCTCACCATCGCCTTTCGAGCGTTCAACAATGCTGGTCCTAAATACCTGACCAGTCGCTTCCCCACTACAAACCGAGTCGTTCCCCCCGTTCTGCCCAAGACAATCTCATGTCTCCCACCAGGTACAACTTGAAGACTAAAGGTGGAAAAACTTTAAACTCCCTGGCCATCAAAGCCTGGAACATCATGCCCAAATACTTGAGACAACAGACCCTTGAGAAGCCTTTTAGAAAACTTCTTAAGACTTGGATCTTTAACCTCCCCGACGACTGGACTAAAGCTGCCATCTAGCCTTCCTTCTGCTACCAAGACTAGGCTTTCAGGATTTTTACAGCGCCATGATGCTCCCTCCGGAGCGACCGCTGCGCTTTAGAAATTCCCCCTCAAATATCAAATATCAAATATTTGAGCAAAAAACCCAGGATCATTTGAAGGCAATCCAGATTCACCCAGAGGAAACAGGGAATGTGTGAATGTCAAGTCCTTAGAGAATCATAAACACATCATTATTGAGACAGAGAATAGTCAAAGGTGGATTAAGAGAGCAATAAAAAGGTAATACTATTATTTCCTTACACAGTTTACCAACTATGTGAGTCTCACCTTGTGACAAAGCCACACATCATACGTTCTCTCTCGTCTACACCACTTTCCCATGTTTGGTCGACCTGTGCTACTGTGTAATACTCACTGGCCACAGAAAAGTTGAAGGGTGGGGCATGGGATGAATGAAGGAGTATATAATAATAAAGCACAATACATGAAACTGTTCTCAAATCTGTTGAAGACATTCACTGGAAAACATAATTCTGTGCCACCCAGGAGCTTGGGTACAACATGGACTACATGAATATTCAGGCTGCTCTTGGAAGGAAGACACTGGTGTTTCAGCACAGGATCCTAACTGAAAAGGTGGCACCTAACTCTGCAATTCTGTCAATGTCCCACACCCTGCCATCCTCAAGTGTCACCACATTAGCATTGACTTTAGTTACTCTAAGTGGCTAGTAAAATGTATGCGTACCACACTTTCTGGAGTCAGGAGATTTGACCACCACCCAATCTCTTACGTTAGATCTTCTACATTTCATCTCATATTTGCTGCCATATCTCCTTTTGTAGTCATCATCATGCAGAGATTCTCCATATATTATTAAATCATCCTAGATATAAAGTACATTGTTAGTGTATGTAATTTATGCAGCAGAAGCAAGGCCGAACGCACCAAATGGAGTTATGATTTAGAATCTGGGTGAAGTTCCCTTTGGTGGTAAGCTGAAGAGAGGTTGATCACACAGAAGACACACGCCTACCCAAACATACTGATCACATCATTTATCTTTGGTAATGGGAACCGTTCGACCGAGATGTTGTGGCTCAAGTCTCTCAAATCGACACATAGACGAACCCCCCTCCCCCACTCTTTTGAGCAACCACAATAGGAGCTAACCAGAGGGAACTCTTGATAGGCTCAATCACCTCTTGTTCAATCAATTTGTCTACTTTCAATTCTAAAGGTTCCTTCATCAATTTAGGAATTGGACAAACCTTGTGAACCACTGGTGTAGCATTATCCTTTAATATAATTCTATGCAAAAAATGCCTTAAGTGGCCCAACCTTTCACTAAACACCTCTGGAATTCCTCAATTATACTATCATTACAGTGCTCTAGTTCAATGGCCATAACAATTTAATGAGTAAATCATTTTGGTGTTTCCACTCAGTAAATCCCTTCTCTACAACATAAACTGGACCAGGAGTAGTACGGAAAGCAATATGCATATCCAGCATTTCCATCAGGGATATAGGATCTTAATTGTAGCCCCAGGTTTGATATCTGCACTATCGAGAGTGCAACCAATATGTCCCTATTTATCTACAAACGTTTTATGATTGATAATGTAATACGGTAAACATGAATCCCCAAACACTGTTACAGCAACCCCAGCCAACAAAAGTGTGATAACCATTACCAGCTTCTGTTCCTCCCTTTTTGACTTGCAGAACACATTTCTTAGCATCCATTGCAACTTCCTCAACTACATGAATTTGTCTATTATTTATCCTGCCATTCTTGCAGGTACGTGCACAATGACCTCTTTTTTGCACTTCATGGAAGCAATTGAACTAGCAGAACAAAAAGAAATGTTGGCTAAGTGCCACAGCAGTAACATGTTTTTCTTTCTCTCTCCTTGCCTCCATCTACCACACTCTTGGTCTGAGCCCCTAACATTTTATTTGATGTATCTGGTCCCTTAACCCCTTCCATGCTCATGACGAGCTTAGATCGTCATGAGGCACACTGGAGCTGTGCTCATGACAAGGTGAGCTCGTCATGAAATAATGCCTTTCAAGCTTTTCCAGCACAGGACGGGAAAAGCCATAGCAGCCAAGGTGTTAAACTTTTCTCCTTCACTAGTGTGATTCTTGACAACATGAATTGTTTCAGAGATACAACTCTGCTTGATTTCCTTTATACACTCCGCCATATTCTCTATACTCTTCGCTAAGTTGATAGCCTAGTTCAAATCAGGGTTGAGAGCAAGAAGTTTCTATTGTGTACGAGAATTGTTAGTGCATCTTAGCAACTGATCCCTATGAGGAAGTCACACAATATACCAAATTCGCAAAGACTAGCAAGTTCTCTCAAACAAGCTATTTAACTAGTGATCATCTCATCCTTGTCTTAAATACTATAGAAAATGTATGTCCCTCTAAAACAATGTGTACTTTTTTCCAAAGTGTTCTTCAAGCTTGTGAAATGTCAACAAATATGCATTCCCCTGATCATTATCATCCTCATCACTACATGAGGAGGAGGTGTCACCAAGTTCTCATATATCCTTCTGCCATGTACGCCTACATTATGGAGTAAAATGTGCTGTTTCCTCAAAACAGAAACATTTCCCCCACCAACAGCAATTATATATGATTGGAACAACTTTTCACACTCTTTCATGGTAGTAATTGCTCCCCCTCCTCGTCCAGAAAAGGACGAGGCTGGGACATATTTGGTGTAGCAATGGGAAAGTTAACAAAAGAAATAATAACACTGCAAATGCCCAGAACGAAACCACAGATATAATTAAGAATGCACACTCATTTTATAGGTAGAAAGGTAGAGAAAATAAAAAATGAAAGAAAAAGAATATAGAAAGAATAAAAGAAGGAAATACAAGTGGAACCATTTAAAATAGTGGGTTAACAGCTTTCCTGGAAACTTAAACCATCCTTAAAAGGCATTCCTAGAGAAGCACTGGAGCAAGAAATAGGACAATTCTGTTGCATTCAGCTGGAATGAGGAAGCAGGCAAAGTCCTGACGTCCTCTCCTACTGCTGGTGCACAGGTCTTAATCTCTTCCTTTCTTTCTGCTGATGCAGAGGGCAAAGTCCAGTCACCCCCTTCACCTGCCGGCAGTGCTTGAAATGGAAAAATAGAAGCGCAGGTACTCTGTGCCAGAGTACCTGTTTGTTTCTGAGAAGTGCTGGCACTCTCCTATTAAAAGTATTACGTCTCTCTTGAGAAGTGCCAGAGCCCCCCCTCTCAAAATAAAAAGATGCTGGTAGTCAGTATCGGGCAGTACCAGTCCATTTAAAGCACTGCCTGCCAGTGTGCAGGTCTTCACCTTCTCTTTCCTTGCCACTGAGGAATCCTCCGTACAAAGGCTAGGAGAAAAACACAGCAGGCAAAGCTTTGCTTCACCAGCAAACACTGAAATCAGGGCAGAGAGCGAAATGCATATAAAGCCTCACTTTACTCAGCAAATGCTGCAAACAGAGCGAAAAGCTTTTTGCGCATCATGCATTCGGCCGCCGCAAGGAAATGCACACAATGCCTCACAATGCAGCTCCGCACAGACAAATCTCCCCTGCAGAGTGTGCAGGTCAAAAAGTTTACCACCTGGAAAATTCATAGAGAGAAAGGTGTAATTGCACACACCGTCCATGGAATAAAGACACTTTGGGAGTGTGAGAAATGCAGTAGTAGCAGAGTCCAGTAAGGCAGCTCATAAATGCATAAGTCGCCTTAGGTTCGTACACCACAGACTGCAGACCACTCGGTGTGATGTATTAGACAGCGGTGAGTTTATGCAGCTGCCCCCTGCACAGTCCACTACACTTCCTCATTCCTTGCAAGTGTTAAAAAGTTCAAGGAGGCGAAATATGACAGAGAGAACCTCTATTCAGTTTATCAGGCGTAACCTCAACTCGCAGTGGCAGTTGAATTGTCAACCCAAAGGACCAGGAAAAAGGAAGGTTCCAAGGGCATAGGGAAAGGGGGAAAAGGAAACGACCAAGGGTAAACAGAAGTTAACACAGAATATAAAGAGGGCATTTCCATAAAGAAGAAAGTTACACTTGAGAGGATAGACATTCAATAGAGATTACAACAGTAAGCAATCCTTACATCACCTGCATGCAGATGTGCTCACCAATTGTATAGGGGTCCTATACTTTAATTTCAATGATGAATGCCCTAGACCTTTTATGGGATGTCAGTTAGAAACAAAAGATGTTGGCAATAAATTGAATGTATTGGCCATTGTGCCCATAAAGCATCCCTTTAAAAAAGGTTTATATGTATACCAAGGATCCCCACCAATTAAGGAAATCCCCACTAGTCTATCCTAATATATTTTTTTTATGTCTGGACCCTACTGTGTTCAGCTATCATACTCTATTTAACAACCAAAGTTGAGGTCAAATTTCCCTTGGTAGAATCATATTACCAGGGTTGGATAGGAAGCTGATGATGAAGCATTATGCCACATTATGGTGGTGAGGCTTCTTTATACAGAAATAAATACTTTTTCTCTACTGTCACTGTGCCTCGTCCATTGAGTTTGAAAATGTTATTGAATCCCTACTGATTCCTGAAGTCAGATGGTACTGTCATGTTCGCTCGCCAAATAACTGCCCGTCTCCTAGACCTCTTCTTTTAAAGTCACATAAGGCTGAAGGGTGAAAGAAGTAGAAGTCAGGTGTTCTTTCTACATGATGTGTTGCTACGTATTTGGTCAAGTACACTACATTACACATAACGTGACTGGTCAGGAAGAACTTACCCTTGCTGTTCCAGAAAATATATTCAGTTTCAGCGTGGAACTATTAGTGCATACATTACATCCAAAGAGATTATGGCATTTGGAAAAATTGCTATCCTTTAAAATGTGACTTTACAGACTGAAATTATTTTGGTTTGCTTGCATGTGAGTTGACTGTCTCAAAACAGGAGCTTATTGAATGATCTTGATAACATACCTGTGCCTGGATTATGCTTCAACCTTAACTATAATGGATGAAGAGTAAAGAGACTAGAAGGTGTACCACACAGAAGACCTGCAAATGTTTTGAAATTGTTTACTGCATTGTATTTGTGTGGTTAGAATTGGCTCCAACTCATCAAGGATTTCTAGTATTACTTGCTTGTTTGAGACCCAACCTTACACAAACTTCCTCCGCATATTGACCAACGAGAGTATCTCATAACCTGAATGTTTTGTCCCTTTAGCTACTTCTCTACTGCTGGGATCCAAGAAGCTGCATCTTTGCACTAGCAATGTCTTTAATGGCTGTATTATTTGTGAGTTGTTTAATAGTTCCCCTTCATGATGTATTGAGTCGGTTTTCTTCAGAATTTGTGACTATTCAATTTTTGAATAGCCTTGATTCTAGCGCATTGTTTATCAACATTATGTCCATTCGTTGTCTTGTTTCTTGTGTTTGTTCCTCAAGTAGCATTAACTTTAACTTTGAGCTTAATTCAAGGTTCTCATGCATGCACGTCTTAGTCACTTATCTGTTTGTCCTTTGATTCTTTTCTGTAATCTTAACTTGACTTTTTGCAAGTTGAGTTTCTATGGGGATGACTGTCAGCTGAAGAGTGCCAGAATTTATGGAAGGGTCACTTGTAAGTGCAGGTTTCCTCGTGTAGGTCCTTCGTCGACAGTTGTCTCGAGACAAACTATGGTTCATTGCTTGGGTGTGGGTTAAATAGGGGTCCACCCAAGAAGGCCACTAAAAGATTGCAGAGATCTTGGCAAAAGGAGGCAATTGAGCTGAAATTGAGACACACTGAAGATGCCATTTCCTTGCAGGGGGACAGAGAAGTACATGCCTTGGCCATCTCAAAACATGACAGCAAAACAAACACAACCGTAAACTAGGATTGCAAAAGTGAACAAAAAACAACAGTGCCGGTGCCGAAATTGAGCACTGAGATGAGGAGATGAGATGTCTAGCGGTGTTTGGGATGTGGAACATCTCCTGGGCCAATAGTGTAAGGAGGCTGAGATACCTTAGAAAATTCTCAGTCTGGAGTCCCATTACATATATAATGAGGTTTGAAGGGAATCATAGAAAGGGAAATGAGAAGGATCCTGTCACCTGGTTTCAGGTGTCATACAGTAACAACCACAAATAGAAAGTTAAAATTGATTTTAAAGCACCTTTCTTCACAAAAGTACAATCAGACGATGTACATAAAAAAAGTATGCTTTAAGTCACTCACATTTAGCCATTGCCTTTCATGTGTTTTTCAAGGCATGCCATTACTTTAATTGATATCTAGTCAGGTCAGGTCATTTTGTGGTTGGCTACATTGTCCCATTTGTGTTCCTATTACGTTTTAGTAATGGAACATCAAGTACTCTTTTTGTTACACTGCAGATGCACCATGATGCATATCTTATATTTGAAAGCCAATCAGTGCTGATTTATGTAACTGCTTTGCTGAGAAGCCCCTATTTCAAACTGCTGATTTGAGGTTTATTTTGGTAAGTGTGTGCGGTTTGGATACTTTAGCATGTCTAAAGTACACAGTTCTATTCAGTCATTTCCGTTATCTGTTCATATGCTTTATTCTGTTGTGATGATTTACATCTTTGTGTTCATATTGTAAAAACATTCATGCACATAGGCTATCTTAACCCCTTCGCTGCGGCGGGAATTACCCCGCAGCGCTAAGGGGGTGGGACTGCCGAGCGGCGCTCGCATGCTCGTGACGGAGCCGCTCCGTCACGAGCCGCGGTTGAGCTGTGCTCATGACGGAGCGGTTCCGTCACGAACGCGCCCGCTCAATGGAATGCTCAGCGCAGGCGCGAAATTCGCGCCGCGCAGGCGCGCCGAGCGGGCCATGACGGAACCGCTCCGTCATGAGCACAGCTCAACCGAGGCTCATGACGGAGCGGCTCCGTCATGAGCATAGAACGGGTTAAATAAGCAAAGTAAAAACATTTTAGTGTAAAACGTATCAACCATGGAACGTTTTGCTGTGCATGCCTTTTAAATTCAGCACTTACATTACATACCTCATCTTTTGTCTCATTTAGCTAAAACTCTTCTTTGAGGGCACACCTTAAATCTGTGTATGCAGTCTGTTCAAACAAAATTACCCTCCTCCCATCTTTCTTATTGACATAACCCAAAATGTTGCTTTATTGTTCTTTTTGTTCTAGAAGAGAAAAAAGCAGCACAGACAAAAGCACCCAACAATTAACAAACTCTTTCCCTAACAAAAATACATTAAAAAAGCAGACTTATTGACTTTGCCAATGCTTGTTACAGTATACACTCCTTTCCATTTCCCTAGCCACTGAGCAGCAAATAAGGGTCGCTTATGAATTAAGGTGAGCTAAGAGGTCACCCTATGATGTATTTTAGTGATTGAAGAATGTGTGATATCCCTTTTACCATTGTTAACATTTTGTAGAATTGATGTACATGTGCACAATTGTCCAATACAAAGAAAGTCCCATATCGCCTACTGTTGGAGATGGCCCTTTTTGCAGGGTTATCCCCAAACGTTTTGCTTCTTCCTCCTATTTCTTCCTGACCTGCTGTTGTTGGTTTTAGGAATCTGGGCACATTTACCACTGCTGATCAGTGCTAAAATGCATATGCTCTCCCTGTACATTTTGTTATGGATTAGTATTTCCATGATTGCCATATTTGATTTGCTAGTCAGTTCCTAGTAAAGTGCACTGAGTGTGTTTGGGCCTGTAAATTAAATGCTAGTAGTGGGCCTGCAGCATTGATTGTGCCACCCACATGAGTAGCCCTGAAAAGGTAACTCAGACCTGCCACTGCAGAGTCTGCATCCAGTTTGTAACTGCCATGTCGACTTGGCCAGTGCACTCACTTTCCAGGCTCTAACCTTCCCTTTTCTTACATGTGAGTCCCCCTAAGGTGGGCCCAAGGTACTCCTGTGGGCAGGGTGCAGTGTATGTGAAAGGTAGGACGTGCACTGAAGTGTGTGGCATGTCCTGATAGTGAATTACAGTGCATTTTAATTTTCACTATTGAAATGCTATCTGGCCCACAGGAAAGCATGGGAGGCAATTTATAACATCTTATGAATATAACGTCCCAGATAGGAAAATAAAGTGTAGTATGCCTTAACTCAGAATGTTAAAATGCATCTTTGAGTGAGGGTGATTTTTACATTCTGTGTTTGAGAATACCACTTTTAGAAAGTAGAGATTTTCTTGCTTAGCCATATTGTGTGCCTCTGCTAGGATGTGTATTGAGCGTCTGGCTTTGAAGTGATAGGGGTTGGGGAGGTGTATTCTCTCAGACGGCCACCAGGGTGTTAATGTGTGTCCTGCCTTTTCTGAATGAGTCAGGGCTGGGATGAATAGACCATTCAGAGTAGTGGGAGGACTAGCACCTGAATAGAGCCTGCCTGCATTTAGAGTGGTAGGAGGAGATCTACCTTGCACCTGAATGGGCCTGGTCTGCCTTGCACCATGCTGTCTCCACTCCCTGCCAGGAAGCTGCACCATGAGAAGAGAACTGGTTTGGGCTGGGTACAGACACTCTCTGCCTTCAGAGAACAAATTATTTGGTGGTATAAATATTGGGGCCCAGACCCCAGAACTTTAGAACTCTTTTGGACCAAGACAACTGCCAAGAAGAGCTGGAGCAGCCGTAAGGAGTAACTACCACTTTGCTGAGTGCTTTGCTTTGTTGGCCCTGCAGTGGCTGCTTCTGTCTTGGGCAGTGAAAGGACTGGACTGACTTTCTGCAATCTATTTTGGTGAGTTTCTCCAAGGGCTTGAGGTAGAGCTTACCCCCTGTTCAAGAAGTCTCAGGAACAGTAAATACTTCAAGTTCTTCTGCCCTCAGCACTGGGGACTGTGTGTTTTGTGATGCAACAGAAGAAAAAAGCAACCTGATGCCATCTACGATGCTGCTGCAGACTCCGTGTCCAGAAGGCACCGCAGAGGGCACAGCAGAGGGCACCGCCACAATGCGTCACCGACGACATCTGCTGACGCCACCACCGAGCCACTGCTTGCACCGCGACTTGTGGGTACCGCACTCCACATCACCGCCTTGGAATCCCGACGACACTACTCCTGGCTGAAATCGATACCGCTGCTTGCACCGTGATTCGAGGGCGCCACTTGTAAAGTTACATGACGCACCACCCTCAACCTGCAAAAGAGCCTTGACTTACCGAGGCCAGAACCATCGAATTCAGTTCATCAGCCCACGACAGCACTTCAGCAACGACAACGCTTCTGCTTTCGCTGTGACCTGCCAGCACTGCGATGAGCACTGCATCACTTGGCACCGTGACACTGGTCTCAACGACGACTCCATCTGACACCGCCACCGAGCCGCTGCTCGCACCGCAACCTGAGGGCATCGCACGCCGCACCGCTGCACTTCGTACCACAGCACCCGATGCCTGCCGACGCCATCGCTCCTGACTTCAACCGTGAGGAGTTCGATCTGCAACACGTGTGACTTCAAGGGCCCGACGACTCTTGCACCGACCTCCGGAAGCGACGCCTGCGGATGCCATGCTTTCGGAAGCTCAACAAGAGGCCACCAATACCCTCCATTTCTAAAGGTACTGTTTTGCAGGTCTTCCCGACACCGTAGCTGGCCCGTGACGCTGCGGTCAGCCAGAACTATATGGATTTTTTGTTCATGATGCTGTGATAGCCCCAGAGGGAGTTATAGACTTCAAGGAACTGTTTTCTAAGGTTATTGTGATAACTGAAGATTTCTAAGTACTCTATTGTGGGGTTTTATCATTTTTGGTCTTCTCTTAATATTAGATATTTTTCTAAACTGGTGTGGTGTCCTTTGTAGTGCCTACACTGTAGTACTGTTGGTTATGTGCAAATACTTTACACACTGCCTCTAAGATAAGCCTGACTGCTCGTGCCAAGCTACCAAGGGGTTGAGCAGGGTTTTTTTTAGTAGTGTAACTCCCTTATCCTGACTAGGAAGAAGGGTCCCTACTTGGACAAAGGTGCAAGCCTTTGCCAACTAGAGAACCCCATTTCTAACACCTACACCTTGCCTATCTCAATGTGCATAATAATATATATCAACTACTTCTATTAACTCAAAGGGAGCAGTTAGCACTGTTTATGAAATTATAAGAGAAAATCAAAAGCATACATTGTCCCCATGCATACTTGGAGCCGGTGATTGCTGGTGGGACTCACCAGCACTTTTTTGAGAATTTACATAATTAGACTTCAATCCAATACAAAAAAAGAGAATAGCAGAAAATGGAGAAAGAAGTAGAATAGACCGATGAGAGAAAAACAATAGCAAGGGAAGATAGCAGGGATTAAATAGAACCTGCAAGAGTGAGATAGAGGGGCAGAAAGTGTATGGTTTCAGATGAAGAAAGCTTGAGGAGTATTCAAGACTAGACAACGTTGCTTTTCAAAAAACCTGCCATTCAGCAGCCCAACTGCAGGCTTCCGAGAAAATGTTGAGCCCAAGCAAGTTCTCCTTTGCAAATTAAGCACTGAATTGTCCCATTTGAAATTTTCTTATGTATGAAAATGGCTTCAACATTTGTGCAGCCTTGCCTTGGAAAATTCTTTGCACGTATTAGACTTCTGTTATGGTTCTCACCTGCCAATTAGTATATGTCTCAAGTTTCAGTTCTTAATCAAAGGGTGGGGAGATTATCATAGGATTGGTTTGTCACATGGTGTTCGTGGGAGAGCACATGCATTCAAGTACATCACTTTTTTCCCCTTAGCCCGTCTAGTTATTTATTGTGTTCTATGGTATGAGTTGGCATGGTTCTACTGATGACAACAGGTCTATTCAGACAGGCATACACCATGCAAAATGTCAGTACCTCTTAGAATGCCCTGAATGTGTTTAGACTATTTTGTACAGGGAAGACTCCTTTCTGTTGTCCAGTTATGGGTACTCTTTTAGCCACCAAAGAGATAAACCCAACCTTTATTATATCAAAGGGTTATTTCCCTGTCACCTATAAAGCAATCAACACTGTAATAAAAAAAATTACATGTTAGAATATAAATACATCTTCAGAAATGCTTATTTGACTATTAGATTGGTGTACTAACTTTCCTATCACAGTAAAATCCCTTTAGCTCTGGGTTCATATTTTATTTGTAATATTGCAGATATACTGTAATGCATATATAATGTAAATGACCTTTAAGGAGTGCACTTTTACTATGCAATAGTTTGTAGATACTTAGCTGGAGAGAAGTACACTGCAAAGCAATAACTTGGTCAAAGGTTTTAGAATTTTCATTGCAAGGTTATGTGATTGTAAACAGTTTGCATTGACAGAAGAAGAGAATTGTTTTTGTTTTGGCCATGTTCCTCTGAAAATGCAGAAGATTAAATATTTTGGTTTGTTCTGAATATAGAACATTGTTGTCTTAAACCAGGATTTTAAAATGTGCATCAAAAATAGTCTTTGTTTATGAAATCCTAATGTACCAAACACAAGCTATTAAAGTAAGTCAAGTTGATCAAGCCAATCTGGTCCTGAACGAGCACTGGAGGTGAAATGTTCACTCTTTTCAGTACATGCTGGCGGAGAAGGTGATGCCTCTCAATTAGCAAGTCTCCATTAAGTTTAACAGGCATTTAATGTTTTCTGTATGTGTGTAAAATTTAGTGCACAATGGCCTACATCTGTAATTCCACTCTCTTAGGATCCTTCCATTCCATCGTTGTTTGCAGATATTTCATACTAATGATTTGTTTAATTTTATAATGTCTTCTATTAAATATTTCTGTTAAGATTCTCACCTCCTGGCACTATTCTGTTTTCTCTACCTCTCTTCTCCTTATCTCAAATGGTCACTGATCTTACTCTCTTAATGCACTGTCGAAAACATTGTGTTATACCCTCCCAGCACGACTTCCAAATCAAAACCACTTGGATCCATATTTGACACGGTACTCGTCTTTGAATAACTCGAAGCCATAAAAGCCAAGACAGCATGGGACTAATGCCCTCGCATGATTAAAATGAAACCCTTCCTGCCTGAAAGTGACTTCAGAACATCTGTCCAACCCTTAGTCCACTCAAACTTGTCCAGAGGCAATGCACTGCTGTGTGGTCTGCTTGACATGACATTGGGACCTACTCAAAGGCATCCATCACTGCGCGATGTCCCATCAAAGGCCTAAAGAAGTTCAACCATATTACTGTAACCTTGAAGAGACCACGTTGGCTCCACACCTGCGTTATCTTCAAGACACTTCATCACTTACAAAGTCACCAGCAATGGCACCCCTGGATATATGGCTGAGAAATTATTTATTTTGATGAATAGAGCTAAAAATAGAAAAACAGGATATATCTAAACAAGAAACTATAAAAAAAGAGAGGACTTTCTTTCATCTACGTCAGAACTGCTGCAACCCACCTACAATCCTTAAATGTGTTGACGCCTAATCTCTTCACAGGACATTACTATCCATTCTCAAGAAATCTCCTCTCATAATATTCTATCATTGTTAACATTCCTGAATCACACAGGGCTCCTACGGTTTTCAGAGCTCACTAGAGCTCTAGCTAGGTTCATGCTATAGAAATACAATTATTATTATTATTATTATTATTATTATTAAATGAAATTTGTAAAGCGCGCTGACACCATGGGTTTTCTGGCGCTATGGAACAGAGGTAAGAGGCAGGCTGAGAGTTTACAGGAGTTAGCAGGATGGAGGGAAGAGGAAGGTTTTGAGCTGCTTCCTAAAATGGAGGAGGGAGCTGCTGGATTTAATGGTCAGGGGAAGGGGATTCCAGAACTTCGGGGCCAGGAGACCAAACCTTCGCCCACCAAATTTATTGGTTCTGGTTTTGGGCACAACAAGCTTGTGGAGATGGCCCGAGCGTAAGTTGCGGTTTGGGCGGTAAGGATGGATGAGTGAGGTTAGGAAAGAGGGGCTGGTGCCATGAAGAGTTTTGAACGTGAGGCAGCCCAGCTTGAAGGCCACTCTCTGCTCTATAGGCAACCAGTGTAGTTGGTGCAGCAGGGGTTTGGCCGATTGCCATTTGGGGGATTTGTAAATGAGGCGGGCCGCTTGGTTCTGGACTATCTGTAGACGGTAGAGAAGTGATTTGGGGAGACCGTGATAGAGGGAGTTGGAAAAGTCCAAGCGGGAAAGTACTGGGGAGATGATTACTTGGATCAAAGCAGCTGGGGGGAGTAAGTGGCTGACTTTGCGAATCTTACGGAGTTGGAAGGAGCAGGATGAAATCACAGAACTGACTTGAGATCGGAGGGAGTGTTCAGCGTCGATGGTCGCGCCAAGGCTCTTAACAGAGTATGCGGGGGTCGGTGGGGTGCCCAGTTCAGAAGGCCAGAACTGGGTCCCCCAGAAAGTAGGACTGGAACCCGGGAGGAGGAGCTCGGTTTTCCCAGGGTTCAATTTCAATTGGTTAGAATTCATCCATTCCTGGATGTGGAGCATAACGGAGTGGAAATTGGCTACCGCGTTCTGGGAGTTGAGGGGGAGGATGATCTGCAGATCATCAGCATAATTACATACTGTGATGTCCCATTTTCGGAGTGAGTGAAGTAGGGGCCGGAGGTAAAGATTGAACAATAGAGGTGACAGGGAGGAGCCCTGGGGAACTCTGCGTGTCTTGAGAGTTTTGGACGCTGTATAGGGGCCTAGCCGGATGGCTTGTGTTCTACCAGTCAAGAAAGACTGTATCCAGCTTAGGGCAAGGCCCTGGATACCAGCCTGTTCGACACGGTGAAGCAGGATGTTGTGGTCAACCGTGTCGAACGCAGCCGATAAATCCAGGAGTATGAGGGCCTGGGGGGTCCCTGCGTCAGCGTGTCTCCTCAGCGTATCAAGGACAGCCAGGATGACAGCCTCAGTTGAGAAGGTAGGCCTGAAGCCCGCCTGGTTGGGTTCCAGGTAGCAAGAGGTCTCGATGAAGTGGGAGAGGCATTGAGTGACATGTGCCTCGATTATTTTGGAGAAGTAGGGCAAGAGCGAAATGGGGCGGAAGTTGGACAGTTCTACTGGGTCCGCGCCGGGTTTCTTCAGTAGCGGGACTAAGATGGCCTCTTTGAAGGTGCTAGGGACGGTGCCTGTGCTGAGCGAACGGTTCAACAGAGGTAAGATGCATTCGGGTAAGGAGTGACAGATGCTCCGTAGGATCAGGGGAGGGCAGCCATCGTTCGGGGAGCCCGATTTTATCCGGGACGCGAGCTGGGCCAAGGAAGCAGGGTTGAGGGCGGGGAAATCGGAAAACACAGATGAGTTGGTGAGGGGAGTATCGGGAGTGGGAATCCGGGAAGAGGTGGTGATCGAGGCCTTGATTTTATTAATTTTGTCAACAAAAAGAGATTGAGAGCGTCGCAAGTTCCTTGGGTTGGGGTTTGACCTGGGAAAGTTCTGTCATCGTAGGTAAGTTCGTTCATGATTCTGAACACTTCTTCAGATTTGTTGTCCGAAGATGAGATTCGGTTAGAGAAGTGTGCTGATTTAGCTGAGGAGATTGCAATTTTGTAGTCTGTCCGGGCTAAGGTGTATTGCAATCTATCTGCTTCGGAGTAGTTGCGCCTCCATGTCCTTTCCAGTTGGCGTACTTTCAGTTTGAGTTTTTTGAGGTCGGCCGAGAACCATCTGTGGGAGTTGTCGTGTCTGGTCGGGGGAAATTTAATTAAGGGGGCAAATTGATCACTGGCTGACTTCAGCCAGGTGCTGATGTCACTGTCCAGTTTGTCGATGTCGGTGTTGGTAGACGGATTCAGGGTAGGCCGGGTATTAGAGAGGGCCGCAAGAAAGCCTTGGGAGTCGAAGGAACTCCATTTGCGGGCAAGGCCGCCTGCCATCAGTGGGATGGAGATCCTGCCGCAGACATTGAGGATGGTGTTGATTAAATGATGGTCTGACCAGGTGCATGGGGAGATGGATGGAGGAGAGAGAAATAGATTTTGAGTCCATATCTGGTCCAAGATGTGGCCCTTAATGTGAGTAGGCGAGGTGATCTGTTGAGTCAGGTTGAGCCTGGTGAGTGCCTCAAAGACCAGATATTTTATGTCCGCATTGTTTCCTGCACTCTGTCTGTTGCTCCCTTCTCCTTTCATAGGCCACCGATAGACCACTCTCAAATTATTAGTACATGCCTATATTTTATAATTTCCATTTAATGTATCCTTTATATATTCTTTGTACAAGTAATATTATATTGATGCAGCATCACTTGTAGAAAGAGCTCTGATACATTGGTCTGTTCGCGTTTCATAAAATTACAAATATTACACCCGACCTGAATTCCGCAGATTATTTTGAGCGATTCTCACACTCAGTGCACGAATCATTCATTACTTATGTATCAGGGCCACAGCCCAGTGTGCATGCGTGCAGCTCAAATTGATTTCTCAGTTCTGTGTGAAGAAGAAATCCGGTGCACGGTTCTGCAAAAGTGCAAATGTTACCAGTTCTCCACATGCTGAGTTAAAATAGCGGTGCAGTTTGCTAAAAAAAAAAGTGTTGATAGGTTGCATTTATTTCTGGACTGAACCAAAAGATATACATATTAAAGATAAGCTGATCCTTCAGTAATAAATACATGAAAACGACACTAGCCAGTAAAAATAAAGCACACTATTTGTCCATGTATGCATGCTAAGTGTGTTATGGGAAGGCTAGCTATTAAAATAAACATATCTCTGGGCCATCAGTCAAAGTATCAACAAGGCACGAGATGCAATGGAAACAAGAATTTCAGCCAAAAGAGATATTTTTTCTACACAAACAAAAGGTGAACTTGGTGAACTTTGTGAAGGTGAGGCTCTAAGAGGGTCTTTTAGAGCCAACCAAAGCGATGGGAAATGAAGTGTCAGTTTCCTCACATACATGTGCCTGCAAGCTTTTTCTGTAGCCAGGGTTGTCATGATGCGTGTGGATCACTAGATGTGAACCCCTCATGAGTTCAGCATGGTGTGTTGAGATAACAGGTTTTGAAAGGTGCTGTCTAATTATGTAATGCAAACATGCACCTCTATTTGCAATGCATTTTGGCTACCTAAGTTAAACGTAAGTGTGCAAAAAGTGTGCTGTCCAGATGTATGGACATTTATGCTTTCATATGTGATTAAGACATGGGGAACTCTAGCATGGCAAGTCAGCTCTGGTTTAGTGGTGGCAAAATGGATGTGCCTAGAAGAGGGCAATTGAGTGCTCCTGAGGAAGATTGTGTCCTACCACATTGAAATAATTTTTTGGAAATTCATAAATATTTTCATCGGTTTACACTTCTAGGAAACATCTGCTAGTGTGTTTATAAGCATATTGTGTATATAAAACACACAGATAACTGATTAAAGAGAGGGAAAGTAGAGGCAAAAATAAATAAAATGTTAAGGTGCATTTGATCTTTAACAATAGGTGGGAAAGTGGCAGAATTTCCACCAGTGGAAAATCCGCCAGTATAGAAACATGCATGTGTACACAGATCTACAATTTTCAAAATTTAAGAGCACACTAGGTTTTTTAGTGGATCACTAAAAAAAAGTAACTTTATAAAATATCAGAATGTAAATTTACAACTGGTAAAGTAACAATGAGTTTTGAGGATTGGCCAAATGCCTTTGCAGATGCCTTTGAAAATCAGCGCCATAAATGATTATCTAGGTATATTTTGCATATGTATTTTGTATATGAATTAAGAAGGTATTTTTGCATCAACAGTTAAAAAAACATCTTATTAGATATGCAACCTGTAATAGAGTCAACACCATTACCTAAGATGTACATTTATGCAGGAAATGTCAGAAGCAGACTGGGATATAGAAAGAAATTAAAACAACAAAAAAATTAATCAAAAATACTCCAGATGGATCCCTAGCATGAGAATTTCTCATTTCATCGTGTTATTGACTCAAGTTGAAAACAAGCTTTAACATTAAAAGCAAAACAAATGATTTTGGTGCCTTGCTTTCATTAATCATTGAAACATATGTGACGATACAGAACAATGTAAAACATAGGGCCAGATGTAAAAACATCAGGAATATCGATTTTCTAATTGCCCTTATCTCCGACCTACCTCGTGACTATAAATGAATTAGGAATCAAAGCCATTACAGAGATGGTGGCCGTCTGAGGTCAGCAGACCCCTGTGGGTCCCATTTCAATGTCAGACGGACCTGAGACCGTCCAACATCGATTCGGTACTGGGACCAACCGACCTTCTGTCGGCGGTCCCAACCCAGCAATCAGGATGTGACCGAACACTGTTCGGTCACACTCCTATCCTTTACAATGGGAGCATGCATTCCAACCTGAATGCATGCTCTCATTGTAAAGAGAAGAGGTGCAGTTCATCCCTTCACCTTCTGCCTGCCACAGTGTGCAGGGATTAATATGGGGGGGCACTATAGGTGCTCCCTCTTACTCCAACCTGAGGCTGTGCACCCATGTGGGTCCTGCTGGGGGCCCACAAAGTCGACTTCTGACAGCCTTTCTTTATTTGAAAGGCAGGCACAGAAGGGATGTCAGAATCCAACATTGTAATCCTTCAGATATAAAGAGCCGCCCTTGGAATTACTGGATGCTTTCTGAATGCGAGCATGTCGGAAGCCATTCAGAAATCCAGTTCAGATTCCTTTTTAACTGACTCCATTCAAATGGGTCGGTCGGATATGAGTCGGAACATCTGATTATGATGCTGTATTAATGGCTCCCACCAAGGGTCGGAGACGTTTACTACAGCATCGTAAATGGCCCCTAAATCTGTGATTACTCTTTAATACAGAAATCTTTTTTTAAATGCTGCCCCATTTTCATACATGAAAAACATGATGTGTTTAACAAGAAAACATTAAACTTTGAAGTTTCATTTTTCAACATTCTCAAAGGTGAAGGGGTCCTCAGGAGACTCCTTCCCCTAGCAAATAGGTTACCCAGGAGACTTCTTCCCCTTAGCAAATAGGTTACCACAACTTTTAAACTGGCTGTAAAGTATTACTGCATTGCGTCCGGAATTCAGTTGCAAAACAGTAGTACATACCATACTAATTCGGTATTTGGAGGATACACCCAAATCACTCCCCTTCCAAATACAGAATCACAAATCCAAATTGCACTTCAGTAATAAGTTACCAGTTCGCATTTTGTACATTTGAAAGCATTTTTGTGGTCGCAGTAGACTCGATTCTGTCAACTGATGCCTTATTGGTCCTTGGGTGTACGATAGTGGGGGTTAGCTTACGGGTGGAGGAGAGCTTGGGCAACAGGGTCTGCATGTGCATTTTCAACTGACCTGCTGGATATCAGTTGCACCGAATTACGGTGCTGTGTGAGTGTGTGTGCGAGTATGCTTCATGCGGACCTGCCTGATATCCAAGGCACCTAGTATCAGTGCTGAGTTTGTGTATGGGAGTGACTGCTGTGTATAATTACACCCCATGGCAGTGTTGCTGTACATGTTGATTCCTTGCAAAAAGAATACTACTTTTGACATTGGTTTCTACTCGTTCAGCCTTGGCCCATGGTGCTGTTTAAAAGTGTTGTAATTATCTGTGTGTACACACTTCTAATATCGTTGTGATCTGGGGTGCACCCTCTAACTTTGTGATATTGAATCATAATAATTGCCAGCGAGGGCCTCATTCTGACAACGTTTCGCATCACAAAAGAATGCTGGGGGTAGAGTAGGATCTTTCTCAGGGTTGCATATTACTGATATCATTTTACCATGGCTGGGTAGCCGCGGCCCATGCAGGTAAGAGCAGAGGGGCTGGGTGGGAGGGATTTCGACAGACGATAAGGGAAAATTAAATAAATAATTAATGTTACCTCATCGGCTGTCGAAATCTCCGCCACGTGGCCCCACCCCCTACCGCTCTTACCTGCACCGGCCACTGCTGCGTTGGGCCTAGTACTGCTAGTGATATTTCCAAATGTGATTTATGTTCAGAAATACATGAATACAAACTTTATTTACATACACCACGTTTGAAGTCTCTTTTCAATAAATCAATAAATCAATAAATCAGTCAATCAGGGTTGGTAAAGCCCAGCCTACTCACCTGTAATGGTCTCAAGGCACTGGGGGAGGGGAGGGTCGGCGGCTCCATGGAGTGCTGGAGTTATCTGATGAGGCAGGTCTTGAGGTCCTTCTTGAACTGGAGTAGTGTAGGGATTTGCCAGAGGTGGAGGGGGAGGTCATTCCAGGCCTTGGCTGTGAGGTAGGAGAAGGACTTTCCTCCTGTTCTGGTCTTGTAGATGGGTGGGATGGTGGCCACAGAGAGTCCAGCTGACCAGAGGTGTCTCTTGGGTGAGGGGAAGGTAAGGCATTTGTTCAGGTCAGATGTTGTGGAGTGCCTTGTCAGCGTGAGTGAGGAGCTTGAAGGTTATTCTTCTTTCGATGCGGAGCCAGTGGGGATCTCAGTGCTGGTGGGTGATGTTGTTGCAACAGGGGATGCCTAGGGTCAGTCTGTGTTAGAAATGGGGGTCTCTATTTGGCGAGTTTAATGCATTTGCTTTCTGCTGCTTTGGGGTCCAATGGTTTAACAGGGGGGTCTGGGACGTGAAGGAGTTCTTTAAGAATGGCGAAGGTTTCATGGGCCGAACAGGAGGCGTTTTTCTTTGATGAGAAAATACAAAAAATTCTCTCGGCCCTTCCCCCTATCGTAACTAGCCACATGGACGGGGATCCTGCCAACTATCCCATCCACCTCTCCCATTCCCCTGATGGCCCCTCACCCTCCCTGGACACCTTTGGCCCAGTGTCTACGGAAGAGGTAGCCGCAACATTGGCCTCAATCAAAAGTGGGTCCCCCCGTGATCCCGCCCCTCTCCGTTTCCTGAAAAAAGTGTCCAGCACCATCATCCCCCCCCTTACGTCGCCTATCAACTCCTCCCTCTAGCTGGAAAGCAGCAGCGGTCAAAGGCCTACTAAAGAAACCTTCTTTAGACCCCCAGGACCTATCCAACTACAGACCTATCTCCCTTCTCCCAGGAAACAGTAAGATCACGGAGAAGCTAGTGAACAAACAACTTTCACTATTCCTGGAGAGCAACAACTTACTCGGGGTCTCCCAGACAGGGTTCCGTCCAGGCCAGGGCACCGACATCGCCCTCCTGGCAGCAGTGGAGAAGGCCAGAAGCATTCTGGACACAGGAGGATCAGTGGCAGTGATCCTCCTGGACCTCAGTGCGGCCTTCGACACTGTGAACCATCACACCCTAATCCAACGACTGGGAGAAATCAGAGTAAGGGGCACGGCCTTGAAGTGGCTAAAATCTTTCCTAGATGGCCGCTCCTTTCAAGTCTGGGAGAACAACAGCCACTCACCCGCTATCCCCCTCCGCTGTGGAGTACCGCAGGGCTCATCTCTTAGCCCGACGTTATTCAACGTGTATATGTCCCCGCTGGAGAAACTGGTCATTCCGTTCGGCGTATCGATCATCAACTACGCCGAAGATACCCAGCTGGTGGTAACCCTCTCACACCCGCACCAATCCCCCTCTGACCTTCACAGCTGTCTCACTGAAATCCACAGCTGGATGAACTCCTCAGCACTAAAATTGAACGGTTCCAAGACCGAGATCTTGCTGCTCGGACATAAAGGGCCCTCCCTGCCGCCTTACCTCTGGCCTGACTGCTTGGGTGACCCCCCTGCACCCAAGGAAGAGGTCAAGAGCCTGGGCGTATGGCTCGAAAACGACCTGAGCTTCAGAACACAGGCAAAAAAGACGGCAGGAATCTGCTTCGGACTTCTCAGGGCCTGTAGAAAGATCTTCCCCCTGCTCCCCGCGACCGCCAAGAAACTTTGGATTCAGGGTCTTATCCTGGCAAGGCTTGACTACTGCAACGCAATCTATCTGGGAGCTCCCGAAGCCACTCTCAACACCTTGCAGAAAATTCAAAACGCCGCGGCCCGCCTACTCACTGACACCCCCGCCAGATTATCGGCAAAGCCAGCTCTTAAGCTTCTCCATTGGCTCCCAGTCAGAGAAAGGGTTGCTTTCAAGGCCCTCTGTCTGGCCCACAAAACTCTTTATAACAACGGCCCTCCCCTCCTCAAGGAATTCATCATCCCCTACAAAGCGAAAAGGGCCCTCCGTTCCAGCGGAGAGAACCTCATCACAGTCCCCAGAGTTAAAAAAGCCAGGTCCAGAGGCCGCCGCTTCTCGGTCCACACGGCCAAACACTGGAACAACCTCCCCCGGAGACTGAGATCTGAACCCAATCTTCTTCAGTTCAGGAAGGCACTGAAGACCATTCTCTTCCCTGACCCTTAACCCCCTCCATTGCTGACCCCCCTTGAGTTCAGGTTCTGGCGCTGGGATGCTCTAGGGTTACTACGCGCTCTACAAAACCTTAAAATAAAAAAATAAAAAAAAATAATAATAAAATAAATAATAAAATAATAATATTTGGCAGTGATTTACACTTTTGTACACGTACGGACCCTACTTCCTAGTCAGGGTAAGGGAGTTACACTCCTAAAATAACTCCTGCTCACCCCTTGGTAGCTTGGCATGAGCAGTCAGGGTTATCTCAGAGGCAGTGTGTAAAGCATTTGCACATAACCAAGAGAAATACAGTGACAACACTACAAAGGACACCACACCAGTTAAAAAAAATAGCCAATATATTTATATATCCAAAACAAGACCAAAACGATAAGAATTCAACATACAGTACTTAAAAATATATATACTTTGCAAGATATCCTTAAAATTGCAGAAAGACCTCAAAAACACAGTTTGTACTAGTCGGTAGCTCTGTCCGGGGCTATCTTGATGCTGAAAATAACAGGGTATAACAGTTATAGCTGACTGCGTTGGTACGAGCCAGCGAAAGCGTGGACATACTCGGTCACAATACCTTTCTCGTGTGGCTGTCACGTTGGTGCGAGCCGGTCATGGCAACCATTGTAGTTGCGTTGCAAAATGGAAGCAGTGCAGGGTGCGGTGTCCTATCACCGCGGAGCAGGCAGCAGCTCGGTGACAATCGTCTAGACGGCAACAGTGAGACTGTCACGTGGTTGCTAGAGACATTATTGACATCTTTGTTAGCATGAGTCCAGTAGCCATAATGCTGTTTTTGGGCACAACACTGCATGTCTTTATTTTGCACAACTTTGTTTATGCCTTTCACATGAGAACTCTCGGCTGTGCTAATTCTTGGCCTGTTCCTGGAGTTTAGTCTAAACATGGTGAGCAAGGTCGATAAACACTGACTCTTGGTATTCTGATCTGGTCTGGCACTTGGACAAAACATACGAATGCAGCTGTTTCTGCTGGAGGATTGTACTTTGATAATATGAGGATGCATGTTTAGGTCACAAACACTTGGAGAGGGACCTTTCCAGGGAGAAGAGCAACCCGCTCCTGTGATGCAGAAATACGATCTATATCTAGAGGTATGGAGTCTGCTGACAAAGCCCAGAGATCTTCTTTTATATAAAAATCCTTCTGCTTCCCAAGGGGAGGGTGGTTAGGCCTTATAGTCCTTTACCCTCTGTCTTTATAAAATTATATCTCCCTTTATGATATATGGCCTTGCTGCAATGCTGACTGTACTGATATTATGCATTTTGCTACTGGTGGTGGCTCGTATACTGCATTTTAGAGCACGTTAGTTAAAATAAATATTTAAACTATTTTCGTGTTTCTGTCAGATCTTATTGGGGACAAGTACGAGGATGTGAGCGAAAAGGGGGGTCTTGTTACCACGATTCATGAGCAATACGGGAGTGGTGTGTTCTGAGGTGTCTAATCATTGGTTTCTCTATTTGTGAGTAGGAGAGCAAGTGAGACACTACAGCTAGTCGTTCCTGGGTTTGTGGGCACTAAGGTGGTGGGAAGGAATGGCCCCTATACACCAAGGTCCCGTTTTCCTGTGCATAGTTCTGTGTATGTGCAGAATCCCTGCAACAGGACTAAGGCTTACGGTGCAGGGTGAGGCCGTGCTCAATGCTGTGCTTGTAGGTGGCGGTGTAAGCGACAGAGCCAGTTAGCGGGAGCTGGCGTCGGTCAGCCCAGACGGCTGTGTGGGACATGGCAGCACGTTGTGAAACTAACAAGCGGGGCCACCAGACAGGGTTGGTGAAACCAGGATGGCGAAGTGAAGCGAGGAGGTGCTAAGTACAGTTTCCACAGGTCACAGTGCAAGCAGCAGCTCGGTGGCAACGGCGTCGGTCATGATGGTGAGGTGAAACCAGGGTTGCAGTGCGATATGCGGATGGTGCCTTCTGTGGTGCCGTCAGGACCTAGAGCCAGCGACGGAGTCAGTGATGGAGTCAGTGAAGTTTCCCTTCTCCGTGGTACCTAAAACAGCGGTTCTAGAAGCAGTACAGAGAGGCTGGTGAAGTCTTTGCAGTCCCTGAGGCTTCAGAACAGAAGGCAAGCTCTACTTTAGGCACTAGGAGATACTCAGCACAAGTAATGAAAGCTCAGTCCAGTCCTTTCACAGCCCAAGGCAGAAGCACCAACTGCATATTTATACTCAAAATGCCTTTGTTCTCTCAGGCAGAGAGCGTCTGTGTTTATTCCAAACCAGTTTGGTCCTCTCTGGCCCAGCTTCCCAGCAGGAGGTGGAGACAGCATTGTTTAAGGCAGACCAGGCCGATTCAGGTACAGGAAAATCTCCTCCCTCACCTCTAAATGCAGCCCATGTCTATTCAGCCCAGCCCTGACTCCTCCAGACACCCTGGAGCCACTGCACATCCCCAGCCCCTGTCCCTCCAAATCCAGAGAGTCAACCTACAAACCCAGCAGAGGCACATAAGATGGCTTAGCAAGAAAATACCTACTTTCTAAAAGTGGTATTTTCAAACCCAGAACATTAAAATCATCCGTAATAAAAGATGCATTTTTACATTTTGAGTCCAGGCCTATTAAACTCCATTTCTCTATCTTGTCCCAATGGGAAGTTATGCTTATAAGATGTTATAAGTAAAACTCCCATTCTTTCCTGTGGGTCAGATAGCCTTACAGTGGTGAAAAACGTAATACACTGTAATTGACCACCAGGAGATGTCACCGACACCAGTACATGTCCTACCTTTAACATACACAGCACCCTGCCCACAGGGGTGCCTTGGGCCTACCTTAGGGGTGATTTATATGTAAGAAAAGGGAAGGTCAGGGTCTGGAAAATGGGTGCACTTGCCAGGTCAACATGGAAGTTACAAACTGCGTGCAGACTCTGCAGTGACAGGTCTGAGTTACCTTTACAGGGCTACTCATGTGGGTGGCACAATCTGAGCTGTAGGCCCACTAGTAGCATTTGATTTACAGGCCCTGGCACACTCAGTGCACTTTACTTGGAGCTTACCAGTATATAAAATATATCAATCATGGAAACACCAATCCATAATAACAATTTACCACAGGAGCACTTGCACTGTAACACTGAACAGCAGTGAGAAAGTGCACAAAGACAATAAACAAGCAAAAACATAGTAAAAACCGGGAGGTCAGAAAGCAAAAAGACAGGAGAAACAGTCTGTCTGCGGCGTTCTTGACGGTCTGGAGTTTGTGAATTAGTATCTTGTTTATTCCAGCGAATAGGGCATTGCCGTAGTCCGGTCTACTACTGTTGATGGCATGCATGACCGTTTTTTTGGATTCAGAAGGGATCCATCTGAACGTTTTTCGGAGTACGTGTTGAAGCAGGTTGAGGATACAGCATTAATCTGATGGTTCATCATGAGCGATGAGTATTATGCTGAGGTTTTGTGCATGGTCAGTGAGAGCAAAAGGGTTTCTGAGGCTGAGTGGCCACCTGATGTCGTCCCAAGTGGAGGGGGTGGTGCCAAGGATAAGGACATCTGTTTTCTCTGAGATTATTTTCAGGCAGCTCTTCTTCATCCAGGTGGCTACGGCTTTCATCCCTATCTTGGAAACTGTGCCTGGTGATGTTGGGTTTTGTAGTGAGGGAGAGAATGAGCTGGGTGTCATCAGCATCGGACACGATGTTGAGCTCATGGTTTCTGATGATGGTTGCAAGGGGGGTTTGTGACAAACAGTGTATTTATTGTGTGACAGTGCTGTGCCAATGCTTTACACATTATCTCTGTGATAAGCCTGACTGCTCAGTGCTAAGCTGCCCACGGGTGAGTGCAAGTTACACAGTGAATGTAATCACCCTCCTCTGACGGGAGTAGTAGGTTCTGCCTGGCTGGGGCCTCGCCTCACCCAACGAGAACGTGCCAGTTCCAACACAGCCCTAATTATTTGAACTGCACTTTAAGTATAAACATAGCAAAAACCTAACTTGGGGATAAATTATTTTTCAACAAATGTAGGAAAAAGGAAATGCAATATAGTATAACTGGCCTAATTTATCTACTATCTTTAATGATTTTAACATTTTTGATTTCCAAATTATCTTCAGCATATGTTTTTATGACATCTATCAGCCAATTAACCTTTTTAGCTCTTTAGAAATATTATTCTTCTAGGGATTATAGGGACTTTAAACTCGTATGAGCTCCCAGATCATAATGATCTAGGCCTGGGCATGAATGCTGGGGCTTTCCTGCCAAGCTTGATACCTTCATCAGAGAAGAGCGTATCCCTGCCTACTGGACTTATGTTCACAAATGTCAATGTGAACATGTGAGACAACAAACTCGGGAGCCTATTATTGTATAATTTGTCTGGTTAAAATATGTAAACCAGAAAGCAGGGTAGTAGTAGTTCACAAAACCTTTATACAATGTGAGGTTCTAAGAAGAGGGTCAAATATTTGCCTTACCGTTTCTTTTGAAGAAAATTTAAAACATTAACATTTTATTAAGTTCCATGATTTCTATCACCCACCTAGTAGCGAAACTCTTTTACAGAACAGCAGATCAAACCTTTTGCAGAATCCATAACTCAAGTAACAATGGTCATTGGAAAGTAACTACCTCAAGTGAGATCCTTCATTGGAAAGATAGAAAATAACAGCTGCATTCTTACTTCACATCATCCTCATTGAATTATGTTTGACCCCTGGTAAGACCAACATCTGAAATCTGGACCTCTTCTCAACTAAACAAGAAAAAAGCAGTATCAATACTCCAGTTCTGGTAAAGAGGTCTGATCATTTCCATGCTCCTTCTCTTTTGCTTCCATGAAAACTGTAACCCTTGGGCTGAGCAAGAAACCAAAGCAATGGGTAAGAGATCTAAGGAGCATTGATATGTCTTTGAGGTGCTAGCATGCATATAGCAATCTTCTCAATCTAGAGCATCAGACCAGCAGACTCATATATCAGTAGAATATAATCATGAGAGAGAAAATGAATACTGTGGCCCCCAAATCACTAAAAAGATAAATATCGAAAAACTACTACAGTGGTGCTCCAAAGAACTGCACAATGGTCGGAAAATGATCAGAACAGAGGAACATTCTTAATGCCAATCCCTTCTTTATAACACATGGTGATGCTTCAGTTTGAAAAAAATATGTATAGAAAAAGTGGGATACACCAAGCAGAAAAAACTCTGCGTCATTGTTGAGGCAGTGGAAGAATTCACTTTTACTAAATCTAAAGTCTCCAAAGAAATATATGAGGAGACTTTCTCATTATTATATTATACGTTTCTTCCCTGTCTGTATGGGATCTGCCTAGAATAACCTAACCTTGGCCTTTTGTAAGAAACTACAACTTCTACAGTTTCATAATGTCTTAAACACCCAATTTTTCAAGCAATACCTTTCTGCTTTGCCCTGTCCTTTTCCCTGCCTCTCATGGTAGACCTTTGGGTAACAGCACACTCTATAAAATTAAAAACAAACACATTCTGTGAGGGAAAACATACTTGATAGGTTCCATTCAGGCATCAGGTCAGGATGAAGCACTGACAGTGCAACTTTAAAAATATCTTTCCACATCCTACAAAATATTACTTTTGCCAGCTAACCATCCTGGACCGATCACCTGCCTTCGACATGATGACCCACACTATTCACCCGAAAATCAAGGATAGAATTGAACTGTGCGGTGCAGTCCTCTGACGTGTCAATATAAAGAATGGTCAATGGCTTGCTTCCCCTCTGCGCATGAGATGATCAAACCACCCCTTTTCAGCTTTTCATGGAGTCTCTAGCTTCCACTCTCACTCCGGTAACTCATAAAGCTTTTAGCCATATGAGATCCAGCTCTACCTGAAAACATACTCTCTTAAAGATGCTAAATTCATAGCTAATGCATGTGGTAAGACACAACCACATACACCTTAACTCATTCAAATTAGACATCACCTTTTAAGCCCACCTAACTGCCCTACTGTGTTTCAAACATGCATTAGCTCACTCCAGGCCTAGTGTACCAAATCCCTTCTATTTATATTGGTTAAAAACCTTACCCATTAAACATGCATCAATGAAATGTCAAAGGACACACAGATTAATATCAGGCATCTACTTGGAATCAATTATTTTGTCCCAGAACAGCTTTACAAACTAGTACTTCAGTCTCTCTTGCTGGCATAAGAATTGCCAAATTTCATCTAGCTCTCATCACCAGATGAGGGGCTAACAGGGAGGAAATTGGGCAGTTACCTCCCCTGACTCACTTTATCGTTCATGTGGCACCCTGGGCTCCCGGTTATTTCAAGAGAGAATTCCCGCCATTTTACAGTGAAATTAAATTATTCAATTTGCAAAAGCTTTCACACAATTTCCTAAGCAGCACATCAACCAACTAATTTAGCAAATTAATTGTTACATTTTGAATGTAAAATGTATGTATGTAAACGAATTTCGTAGCGCACCCTGCATCGCATTTTGCGATGCAGGGCGTGCTACGAAATTCATTTTATTAATTACATTGTTTACTTACCTTCAATTATCCATACTCCAGTTTTTAGCACCCCCCACCCTGCCCCTCCACCGCCCCCGCCCCGCCTCTCCGCCCCACCGAAACTCCCTCCACGGGCCGTGGCTGACTGTGCGTTCCTGCCCTTTTCGTTTGCTGTTGGCAGCGTTGCAGCAAGGCCTTTTGCACTGCCCTATGGCAAAAAAAACATAAATGAGGCTCCAATTTCCTAATAAGACGAAAGAACCGTCGTGGCCAGTGACAGTTACTTTGGCCAAGAACACACATTTGATGAAGTGAGGAAATTGGTTGCAAAGCAGATTCTCCTGTGCTGAGTCTGTAACTTAGCTGCCTACTGACAACTATCTGAACTTGTCTTTACCACATCAAGTGAAGAGGATGAACAAATTGTCAAGTTTATTTATGGTAAAGTGATAGAAGTCAAATGTGTGAGCATTATATTTTTTTCTGGCCACATAATTCTAAGGTACATTGCCTCAGCCACAAAAATATTTATGTATGTGAATATTTTTATTTTAACACCAAAAATGCTTGTGCTGAATTTGTGAGCTTTAGTGTGGAGTGGCAGTCATTCAGAGTTTTTGTGAAAAATATTTGCAGCGAATGTTGATGTAAGCACAGTGCTAAATCTCTTTGCTCCACATAACTATTCTCTTGATCATTTAAGCAAAATGGGCATAATAGAGCATGTACTGAGCAAAAACCTTTACGATTCCACACAAAGGCAAAAACTTAAAGTCAAGCAACATAGTGTAACCTTGCATGAAGTCAAACCGTAGCAGTAAATAAAATAGGTTCACAAAGTGGGCAAAAGGAAAATCACATAGAATTCGTAACCATAATATCTGTAACCTCAAAACAAATACACACACTTGGGGGCATATTATCAAGAACAGCGGTAAAAATGATCGTCGGTTTAGCAGCAGAAAACTGCCGCTAAAACAGTGATAATGGGCTTGATAATATGCCCATGAGAATTCCAATAGAAGTCCATGTTCTGGTGTGAACATGGGCTTCTATTGGAATTCTCCAGGGCAAATAGTACATTGTGACCATGTAGCTGCGCATAACAGGCACTCACCCTATGCTCCTTTCATTCAGGTGACAGCGCCTACAGTCTCCGTGAGTACCTCCTCAACCCTGCAACACCACAGCAACTGCGTTACAATGCTGCACACATACGCACAAGAAATTACATTGAGAGGACATTTGGGCTTTTTAAGAGCCGATTCCGCATACTTAACAAGACTGGTGGGGCCCTCAAATACAAGCCTGAGGTCTACTGCTGCATCGTGGCCGTGTGTGCAATACTCCACAACTTTGCTACCAAGCGCAGGATACCTGTAGAGATCTCTGGCAGTGAGTCGGAAGGGGGCAACCGCCAACCTGCACATGTGCGTCATGCACGCGGGGAGAATCCTGCTGAAGGACACAGGCGCCGCAACCAAATCACTATTAACTGTTTCTAGTGCACCCACTCCCCTCACCCGACACTTCACTCATGCATGACAATTGAAATAATGACAAGAGTCAGATTAACTGGTACTGAATATATATTATTATGTTTTTCACAATAAAGTTATATTTTTTCAAACAGTTACATGAGAGCTGTATTGAGACATACGTCCCCATGTTTGTGAGGAGGGAATGCTTGTCTCAGCAGCATGACCCTTCATGGTTCAAAATAAATTCTCAATGGCGCCTCCGGGCGGACGCTCCCAGTCGCCTTTCAACCTCTTCCTCAGCATTTGCCCGTGAGGCAGCAGTGGGCCTGGTGCTGCGGCGGGGTACTGTCAGCAGTGGCAACGATTGGCTGCTGTGGCTTGAATTGCCCTCACTTGCGTCATCTCCCCCACCTGCCTGGCCATGGCCAGTCGCCTGCAGACCCTGCACTGCAGTGGTAACTTGCTCCAGTGCCCTAGCGACATCCTGGCAGCATTGGACCATTTGTATTTGCATGGCCAACGAGCGCCGTGAGAGTTGGGCGGTGGCATTCCCTACGATGTGGTTCGAGCGTGTGTACGTAGACAGGCGGGTCAGCAGCTGGCGGTGGCGGCGCCGGTTGACGTCCCGCTGGGTCAACATGGCCTGGGTGTTTTCCTCCACTGCAGCGGTCATCCTCTCCATTCTGTCTGAGAGCTGTCCCACATTTCTTGCAGTCTTGTGCAGCTGTAGGTGAATGGCTCAAGATGACGTGCCTGCTTCTGGTGTATGCGGAGCATACAGCGCTCAATTGACAGGCCAGGTACCCGCACATTCCCCCCCCTGCCGGCGCGTGGTGTTGTGTCACGCGGCTCCCTCACCAGTCCACTGGACTGTGTTCACACAGTGGCTGTGCGCCGGGTTTGTTTACGTGCTGCAGCTGTTGTTGCCAGTGCCACTGGCATGGGTGTCACACGCTGCGGTTCTGGCGCGCCTGTTGTTGCTCAGGTGGCCCTGTCCACAGGGGCAGGTGGTGGTACTACTGCTGGTGCTGCTGCTTGCCCTGATGGTCCTGGTTGAGGGGAAGTATGGACGTCTCCCTCGGTGTCCTCAGGATTGTCATCTATTTGCAGGGCCTCACTATCAGTGCTGGGTTCTTCAGCGCCACCTGTGATGTAAAGTAGACGTTGATTAATGACATGTATCTTGCACATGGAAGGTTGCTACATGCATGCAGGCAAGCATTCCCTGACTGGCTGTAGGATTGACTCTCACTGGACAGGTCTGGCTGTATGGGGCTAGATGGAAATTGCGGTCAGACTACATGTCCCACAATGCAATAGGGCTTTTCTGGTGTGCATGGGCTTCATGACTGGGGTTTCTAATGGGTTGCTCTGGGGTCATGGCCATTGTTTGGGGACAGGGTCGTACTCGCATGGCACTTACCTTGGGATTCTTGGGTGGGTCGAGAGAAGTCCAGCCGGGTTACCCCCACGCATGCCTGGGGATTCAGGGTGTCCTCCACGAGGTCCTCCAGTGGGGTGTTGGGTAGTACAGTGGGCTCTCCTCCTTCTGTTGCGACACGCTCCCCCAGCCTCTCTGCAATCCTCTCCTTGGCACGCCCTCTGAGGTCATACCACCTCTTCTTTAATTCATCTATGGAGCGCTGGGTCACTCCCACGGAATTTACTTTGGCGCAGATGCGCATCCAAATGCGTCTTTTGTCCGCCTCAGGCACCCTCCTTGAGTCCTTTCCAAAGAGCCGATCATGGTCTTTGCTCACTCCCTCAATTAGGTATTCCAATTCTTGCTCTGAGAATTAGATATTTCGTTTCCTTCCTCAGGAACTGCCCCCTGCTGCTTCCTGGGACATTTTCTGCAGTGGGGTGTCTCCTGATTTTGAGCTGGAGGTGGTCTGGAGTGGAGCTCCGGACAGTGCTGCTTCCACTTCAGGCTCAGTATGCAGAATAAGGGAGGGAGCTGTCTGCCTTCTGGTTGTGATGTCATCACTGTGCTCGAAATGCGACTTCCCGTTTTTGCGATCTCACAATTAGCGAGATCGCAATTGGCGATTTCGGTAATTGCGAGATTGCAATTTCAACATGGAAAACGGGTGATTTTGCGATTTTTCTGCGATTTTGGGAAAATCGCAATCGGCAATTGAGGCCGATTGCGATTCGCTTTTTTTAATCGCATTTGTTCATGAATCCCATTCTGCGATTTCTAAATTGCGATTCGGTATTTCGCGCAATTTAGAAATTGCAGAATTTGGGTTTGATGAATCTGGGGGTATAGTGCTTTAAAACTCTTCATTCATCTGTATTAATAAAAAAAATTCGAATGATTGGGTTTTCCTGTTGTATTGTATTGTAGTTACATTTACACAGCATTTCATAGAGGCTACAAACTGTTTTGCTTTTTGCCCAATTGACAGTGGCTGCTCTTTTCATGTTGCTGCAAACACATAGTTGTACTCTGTGTGTAGTATTGCAAGGGAGAGTGAGAGATGGTGCACATGTGGTCATGGTATCCATTGTTGTGGGAGATTTGATTCCAGTTTAAAGGTGGGTGTGATGCTTAGTTCTGTGTAGTGCATCCCTCTGCATAGGAGAGGATTTAGGACTTAGGATCTGTTTTGTGTGATCATTCATCATCTGTTGGGGAAGAGTCAGGACTTTACTGTTTTCCGGAATTCCAAGTGGCCTTGAATGTTTCTTATCAGAAAGAATCTCTTGAAGGAGGACCATCTGATTTTGAATACCATTCAAGTGCTTTGTGGGTTGCTCTGATGTGTTTGTTCGCGCACAGGTATAGAAGATGTCTTGCTGCATGATCTCTGGAATAGGAGAAGCTGTGCAATAAGGTAGAGTCTGATTGCATGAATATATAACGTTACATGATTTTATAACACATGCCATTACAACGCATTTTTCAAAAACTACCATCACAAAGCATTACATTACAACGCATACCATTACAACGCATAATACTTTTAGGGCAAAAGTAGGGTCAGTGTTAGATAGTGTAAGGGTAAAAATTACTATTGCCACTGCATGTAGTGCAACAGTAGGGTAAGTGTTGGATAGTGTAGTGTTCACAATTACTATTCCCACTCCAGTGAGTGCAACAGTAGGGAAAGTATTGGATAGTGTAGGGGTAAGAAATACTATTCCCATGTACCCCAAAACCCATACCCTCCCTAATACTAAAAAAATCTCCATTACTTACCTTATCTTGCGTTGTAATGGCATGCATTGTAGTGACATGCGTTTTAATGGCATGCATTGTAATGGCATGTGATGTAAGGGAAGCTGCATTGTAACAGTTGCATTGTAGAGGTAGGTCGTTGTAATGACTGCATTGTAATGGATGTTTTCCAGATTGCATAGTCTATATGAAGTATGGCAAGGGCAATGTTTACTTCAAGCTTTCGCTGGAAAGGCTGTGATTGGTGTACTATAGTCACTGTTACTAGTGGTGTGGCTGGTTCCTGGGGTAGGATGCCTTTAGGCGAGTAACTGTTAGAAATTGAGTCTCTATTTGGCAGAGGAATACACCCTGTCCAGGTAGGGACCACAATCCTAGTTAGGGTAACTCATAACTCAACCTAAATTATCCTGTGGTCCCCCTCTTGTAGTTTATCATAGAGCAGGTAGGTTTAATTTAGAAGGCAATGTGTGAAGTATTTGTGCAATAACTTATACAGTAACACAGTGAAAACACCACAAAAGACTCCACAACGGTTTAGAAAAATTAAGTATAACTTTATAAATATAACCAGACCAAAATGACAAAAATCCAATGTATAGAATTTTTAAATATTACATTTAGAAGAAATAAATGCAGAAACACCCTTAGAATCAAGTAGTGCTAAAAAGGAACTTTAAGGTCACACTGGACAGGGGCAAAGTCAAAGTTCGGGCCAACCGTGATAGGGCACTAGCCGGCTACAGGACTCACGCAGGCCCCGGTGAAGAAAGTACCTTTCCTGGTCACAAGCAGCAAGATGCGCCGATCTTCTCCATGCAGTGAAGGCGATGCGTCAGTTCCAAAGACAGGTGCCAGAGTCAAGATTCATCAATCACTTTGCTAGATTCTGCCACACGGTTGAGGGGAAGTGTAGATCTCACCAAGCTGCAGAAGTAATACGCTGTCCGATGTGCCGATGTCTGGAGGCAAAGCGCTGGTTTCAAGGCAATGCTCTGCTTTTACTCCCAAAACCTAGTCGATGCACCGGTTCTGCTACATGCAAACAGTAGATGCATCGAAATCTGTGTTGAAAGTGCCTGAGCCACTTCCAGTGAGATAGGAGAAGAGGTAGAGACTTTGATTTCCCTGTGTCTCAAGGAACAGTAGGTAAGCCAACAAGCCCTTGGAGATCACTTGGGAGAAGGCTTGCTCCCCGTCAGCAGAGTCAGAGAGTAGCAGGGCAACAAACAGAAAAGCAGGCCTTCCAGAACAGCAGACTAGTTGAGTCCTTTGGGCAGCACGGCAGTTTTTCTGACATAGGTTCAGGTGTAGGTCCAGCAGTGTCTGATTTGCTCGGTTCAGAAAACGTATACCCAAATGTGCCTTTAAAGTGGGGGGGGAGACTTTAAAGAGGGATAGGATAGATTTTAAAACCACTCTCCCAGTTTAGGGATCACCATCTAGAGCCATTATTACAATCTATGCCATCCTTTTTAAAGGATACCAAAGAACCCATAAAAATTATCGATCAAATGTAATTGAACCCAAAAGAAGATTTGCTAAATTTACTAGATATTGAGTCAGTGTACTCTAGCATTCCCTAGAAGAAATCATAATGATGACTGAGAGCATCTTATAAAATGAACATTAGTTATATTTAGCACCAAGGGAGTTTATCATGTCATTGATTTGAATAGCACTTACTCAAAACTAGTTTGAATTAATCAAGTCTTCAATGGGAAGAACATTTACCCCCAGTTTGGCATGCTTATATGTCCATGATTGTTGGACTTGGCCCTTTTTGTAGGGTCATCCCTGAACCTTTTGCATTCCTCCTATATTTTTTCTGACCTGTTGTTGGCTATTTTACGACTCTGGGCACTTTACCACTGCTGATCAGTGCTAAAGTGCATATGCTCTCCCTTTTGTAAATTAATGTATGGATTAGTGATTCTATGATTGGCTGGTTTGGTTTACCTGTCAGACCCTAGTACAGTGCACCTGGAGTGCCCAGAGCTGGTAATCCAAAGGCTGCTAGTGTGCTTTCAGCACTGGTTGTGCCACCCACAGAAGCAACCTGTAAAAGAGTGTCTCTGGTCTGCCATTGCAGAGCCTATGTGCAGTATGGTGCTGCCACACTGACTGGGCAAGTGCACCCACTTGCCAGTCCCTAAACCTTCCATTTTCTTCATGTCAGACACCCTTATGGTAGGCCCAAGGACAGTGTGCATTGTAAGTATAAGGTAGGACATGCCCTGGTGTGTGTGTGGCATGTCCTAATAGTGAATTACAGCCATTTTAGTTTTTCGCTATTGCAAGGCTACCTGTTCTCCATAGGCCAGAATGGACAGTTAGATTATTGCATTTTATAATCCTAAATGACTCAGGGAACATGGAAGAAATTCGAGTTTAGTATGCCTGGACTCAGAATGATAAAATAAATCTTTTAGTAAAGTTGTTTTTAAAATTCTGTGTTTGAAAGTACCACTTTTAGAAAGTAGGTATTTTCTTGTCTAACTATCCAGGCCTGCCTCTGCTAGGTTGTGTATTCCTTGTCTGGAGTTTGAGTGACAGGTGTGGGGGATTCCAGGAGACAGAATGAGTCAGTCCAGTGGTGAATAGCGAGATCTGCATCTAAATGGGAGGGAGGAGTTGCACCTGGGACCTGAATAGGACAGTGCCTGCCCCCCACAGTGCTAGCTCCACCCCCTGTGGTGCGTCTGATGTCTCTGCCCTGAAATGTGAAAGGAGAGAAGGAATCATGTCAACAAAGTGCTCCAGGGCTGTGATTTCCCTCCACAATGTTGGCTCCACCTCCTGTGGGGCGTCTGATGTTTCTGCCCTGCACTGGGAAAGGAAAGAAGGAGTCATGTAAACAGAGTGCTCCAGAACTGGTTTGGAGTGGGTAAAGGCCCCTCTGCCCTCAGAGGACAAATGATTTTGGGGTATAAATAATATAAATATTGTGACCCTGATCCCAAGAAACTGGATCACTTTTGGACTACAAGGAGAAACCTTTGCTGAGGAGAGGAACCTGAAGAAACTGAGGAGAGACTATCCCTAAGCTGAAGTGCTGCTTGGGGGATTGGAATGCAGTGGTTGCCTGACTGCCAAAGGAAGGAGAAAGGAACTTTGTGTGCTTTATTTCAACTTGTGAAGGATCTCCCAGGGATTGGAAAAGAGCGGGCCCCCTGACCGAAGTCTCAGGACCAGTAGACTTCACCAGTCTTTGTAGATTGCTGCTGGGAACGCCGTTTCAGTGGCTACAGAGGCAGGGAGCTGTGACCGATTCTCACGACTGGCCAGGTGTCCCGTAGGCACCCCATCGAACAATGTCCGCATCGAACAGCGCAAGCTCTGAGCTCAACGACTCTGTCCTGATGCCATCACCGAGCCGGTGCCTGCACCGTGACTTGTGGACACCGCTACACCAAATCTGACTGAAAAGATCACTGTTGCTGACTTTGAGTCCTGTGAACGCATCGGAGTTGGGCACCGCTCGCACCCTTCGGAATGCACCGCCCAACTCGTACCGCTGTACGGACTGATCAACGCCAGCTCCCGCAATCCGGCTCTGTTGCTGCACCGCAAGCTGCAAGCACCGCATTGAAGCAGCGTCTCGCCCTGCAACGTATGCCTCGGACCCACAGGGTCATTGCCAGCACCGCGACGAATGTCTCAAGTAAAGGTACTGTGACTGAGTCTGTCGACATTTGAGTGGGCCCGGACCGAAGTAGTCCGCTGGATTTGTTAGACTCTGTGTTATTTCAGCAACGCTGTAGCCGGACAAGGCTACTGACTCGTACAGAACTTTGATTTAAGCCTTTTCAACAAGAACTCTTGATTTCTAATAGTATTTTTTTTGTTGTTTATAGTCTTGTGGTAACTCTATATAAAAGATACTTATTTTTATGAATATACAACCTGTGTGGTGTCCATTTGTAGTGTTGTCACTTGATTACTGTATGTGTTCACAAAGGCTTTACACACTGCCTTTTGGAGAAACCTGTCTGCTCGTGCCAAGCTACCAAGGGGGTTGAGCAGGGGTTATTTTAGGAGTGTACCCCCTTACCCTGACTAGAGGAGAGGGCCCCTATTTGTCACAAGTACATACCTGTGCCAACTAGAGACCCCCAAATCTAACAATAATCTTGAAACATGATTTATCTACTCCAACACCAATCCATACACGGAAAAAAATATCTGCCTCTGGCATTACAAAAGGTGTGAGCACCAGAGATAGGCCTCTTGCTGCTAGATAGTAAAAAATGCCCACCAGATTTTGCACAGTAAAAGCCTCACAAGTATGCTTAACCAAATACCTTTCCTAGCTCCCCAAATAATTAGGATATTGTATTACATCTGAAAACCCCTTTTTCCACATTACATTGTGTTTTGCACCATATTTGACTCATTATTACCTGTCTACAAAGCTCATCTTACATCGTCATCTGCATGGGCTTAGTGAATTCTAGCTTGTTCCAATAGAGCAGTTTTTTTGATAGAGTAGCCCGTAGTTTAAATGGTCAGTTTTAAATGAAGGACCACTGGCAAAGTAGGGCAGACACTATTATATCACACATCAGCACCATTGAGAACTGCACTATGGATTTTTTGGGGACATATTTGCAAGGGAATTTAGCCACCGGAATGTCATTTTTACTGACGTTCCAGTAGTGCAATGCCCTGCACCATATTTACAAACGCTGCTTCGTAAATATGGTACCCTTTCACAATGGTATCTGCGTAAAAGGGGCGTGCAATGGACACAATGCTGTGGGCCTTATTTTGCGGCATAACTTTGCTTTGTAAATATGGTACCCTATTACACAGGTATCTGCGTGAAAGGGGTGTGCAATGGGTGTTGATGTGGGCTTTCCAACACCCAGATTTACTAGGATGCAGGCGTTAAAATGGTGCCATGAGAAGAACTAATTTTATTTCTCGTTTTTACATTTTCTATGTGTGATGCATTCTGCTGAAGGCTAAAGGATTTAGAAAAGGGGGTGGTGATGAACAGAGTGTCTGAGTTAAACAGACCACTCTTACCCAGTCCAAAGATCAGGGCTTGATCCATCACCGTTATTTATCTCACTGCCCCATCCCAGCTCAGAACCTGGCTATATGCAAATCAGTCTGTCCCTGGCCCAGTGCATCATGGGAACAGGAAAGGCTAAAGGAAGCGTCACATAACTGGCAATAAAAATACTCATCTTGGGGGCGGAGCTAGCCGGCGTCGATGGCGGACGCGTGAGCCTTCGGCTCCTCGCATAGCCCCAGAATAATCCTGCTAAACTATCCTTAACTGTGCCGAACAAGCCATAGCGGGCTCTTGAACATCTGCTGGCACCCCCAGCTGCCTTTGAGGAACTTTTGGGCCGACTACGGGCGAGCCTTCCCGACAATTTGGGGGTGTTGTTCCCAGCGGCACGGCAGTGAAGAACTAGGCCGACAGCAGCGCACTATTCTGGAGAGGAGGCCGGGCGACGTCATCGGACGTGCGGCCTCAGCACTGGCAGTGGTCGGGCTGAGCGCGGGCTGCCTCGCAGTTGGGTTTCGTCACTGATCGAGTCGTCCTCTGCTTACTAGTCGGCGATAACCCCATGATAGAACGGCCTGGAGGCTCGGCGGAGAGGAGAAGCAAACAACACCCGAGCCCTGCGTCACGAGGTGGGGTGGCCACCGGCTCGGTGCAATAACCTGTCCGATCCCCCGCAACGACGTACTGCTCTACCGACCTCTCCTATCCAAGTAGGGGCGAGGTTGACTGGGATTGGAATCGTGGAACTGGCTAACTCCTGGGCTGGGAGGTTTCGAGACTTGCAGAAGTGAACGGAAGGGTTCCGCTCGACACTGCAGACGCCATCTTGGGCGCATCGGACACTCGAAAACTGGCGGCAGTACTTCGACTGCCTGCGAAGATCCCGAAACTGCATGATCGGTCTGCTCCCCTGTTCTGCATTGTCACACGTTGGATGGAGACTGCGATGGGGAAGAACGACGCAACCCAGAGGAAGATCTCCTTTGAACGGCGTCGGCCGAAAGGGTCGGAGGTGGCGCCGCCGGACACATCGCCGAAGGGGGCTGCGGCGTCAGCCCCGGCAACCACGGAGCTCCGGGACATGTTGGCGGCAATGGAGAAGGGCATTCAGGATAGCATTGCCTCGGTGGGCACCAAGATAGACGCTCTGTCCTACCGCATGGATCGAATGGCGGAGCGCGTGGACAAGCATGCGGAGCGCCTAGACATGGCGGAGCGCCGACTCACTGAAGCTGAGGAGGCCCAAACGGAGTGGGACAAAGAAAGAAAGCAGTTTGATAGACTCCTGACGGTTATCAGGGACAAGACAGAGGACTTGGAGGCGCGATCACGCAGATCCAATCTCCGTATCACAGGAGTGGCGGAAACCACGCAAACGGGGAAAATGGAGTTGTACGTGGAGAAACTCCTGAAATTGCTACTGGGTGAAGAGGTCTTTTCCCCCATGTTCATTGTGGAACGCGCGCATCGCACGTTGGGCCCACAGCCTAAGCCTGGCGCACCTCCTCGCCCCATTATTGCGAAACTGCTTAACTATCGCGACAGAGACACTGCTTTGCGAGTGGCGAGGGAGAAAGGCAAACTACAACATGAGGGCATGGATATCTCCCTCTATCCGGACTTTACAGCCAGGGTGCAGGAAGAAAGGCGACAGTTTGCGCCATATAAGAAACAACTCTGAACGCTGGGCCTGGACTATGCGATGATGTATCCCGCCAAGCTTCGAATCAATACCGGTGGGAGGTCGTATTATTTCACGGACCCTAAGGAACTTCATAAGTCCCTGAAGACCTGGACGCGGGAGCGGAAGGAGGCCCAGCGTGGCCAAGATGACGAAACCGGCTCGACATCGAACCTGGAAGACCAGGACTAGGGGCAGCTGTAGTGTGGCTAGACACTCTTCACTGAAGGTAGTCCATGGACCCTGGCAACACGGGGACTACATGTTTGAAGTTTGAAGAGGCGCGGGGGGCCTACGCTCGCCTCGCTGGGGCTTATTGATCGGGGGTCCGGACATGGATTGAACACTGGCCTCGTGCACTGATGGTAAGGCGTTGGAAGTAACGGGGGAGAGTACCCTGGACAAACAAGGCAGGCTTGGGGGGGCCAGTCTGGGTGGGAGAGAGCTATAACTCTTGATATCCGAAGGGCACTGAAATACAAGTGGGGCTGGAAGGGAGCGCTGTTCAGACATTCCTTCGGAACAGTTCGTGGTGTACTATATTGGCGCGCTCTGCCCCGGTGCCTTTGGTTGTCTCACTTTTCGAGGGGTTAGTGTTGGACTATTAGACACTACACCTGTTGAGGGTACATGGGGGGGTCCTAGGGGCCTGTCTGACCAGGTTGGGGGAGGTCGGCTGTGGGTGGGTTGGTGCTCTAGGGGCGGGAACTGGGGTTTGGTCTGTTGGGGAGAGTTGTTGCTTGGGGTTGTTGGTGGGGTTTGACAATGCGGAGTGTGAACTGCAGTGTAGTGCTGTACTTGTACAGAAGCGCCGGCTGGCGGCTTTGAGATTAAGTAAACTGCTGTGTCCGGATTTGCTCATCCTCGATGATTATACACAAGTGAACCCTGGTAATGGCTAATGTTACGCCAAATTTGCATACAAGTGCCCCGAATAAGCTGAACCTGATGACATGGAATGTGCGGGGCCTGAACGATTTCCGTAAAGTAAGTAAGGTCCTTAGCTATCTCAGTAGACATCATGTAGACATTGCCTTGTTGCAGGAAACGCACTTGCCACTCTCCAGCAGAATGCTAAAATCCAGGGGGCTGGCTGGGAACATAGTTGCCGCGGGATTCACGACACATGCCCGTGGGGTGTTAATTTGGGCCAATCCCTCGTCACAGCTGCGGCTCATCCCTGTACACTCTGACCCGGAAGGCAGGTATGTCCTGGCGAGATGTGTGGGTAGGGGTCTGGACCTGTTGGTAGTGAATGTTTATGGCCCTAATTATGACCACCCTGAATTCTACACGACACTGTCCGCTCTTGCCAGAACACATGCACAGCCTTGGATGTTGTGGGGCGGAGACTTTAACTTTGTGTTCGACCCATCTATGGACCGTTCTGCGGGCACTATTCGGCGCCCTGTGGCCTCGGCCTCATATATGGCGGCTGAAATGATCAAATCTGACTTGGTAGATGTTTGGAGGGAGAGACATCCAACGAAGGGTGGTTTTACACATTAATCGGCATTCCACGATGTCCATACTAGGATAGACTACTGGTTGGCGCCCCCCCTGGTACTTGGTAACATTAGCGCATGCGAGTTCCTTCCACGCACACTCTCGGACCACTCCCCTATTCTTTTACACCTCGTAACAGCCAGAAAGGGGATCCTGGCCTTCACATGGAGGTTCCCGCCTTTTGCGTTGCTGGATGAGGCATTCAGGGGGGAGCTCGCTGAAGACATAGAACAATACTTTGCGACAAACATAGGCACAGTGGACGACTTCTTTACGGTCTGGGAGGCCTTTAAGGTCTACATCAGGGGGGTGGCAATGTCAAAGCATTCGAGTGTGTTACGCGCCATTAGACGGGATCTCACTACTCTGGAGAATAGGATAGCGGAGCTTGAGGCTAGGCGACTGCAGTCAGGCGGCGACGCGGAAGGGCCGGCGATCACCCAACTTTTGTCCGAGTTTCAGGCGCTGGCAGACAGGGAGGTCCTCTATATGGGCAAATATGCCACAGCTAGACAGTACGGGGAGGGGGAAAGGCCCGGCGCGCTGCTAGCACGCATGGTCCGCAGCACTAGACGCCCACTGGTCGTTGAGGAGCTGAGGACTCCGGAGGGAGACAGTGTAACGGATGAGGATCAGATACTAGAGACCTTCAGGAGATACTACGCAGATTTATACCAGTCCAAGACGCAGGGAGTGGAGAGCGAGATGGAAGACTACTTGGATCACATTGCCATGCCGTTCCTCGAGAACTCGGATAAAGAATTCTTGATGGCCCCCTTCCACCAGGACGAAATATTAGAGGCGCTAGCGAGTATGCGATCGGGAAGTGCGCCGGGCTCGGATGGCCTCACGGTTAGTTTTTACAAAGCCTTTAAGGACTTGCTGCTGCCACACTTGGTCGCTCTATTTGATGCCATCTGTGAGAATGGTGAAATGCCGACTACTATGCGCGAAGCGCTGCTCATTACCATACCTAAACCGGGAAAACCGCCTGATCTTTGCGGCTCGTACAGACCACTCAGCCTGCTCAATGTCGATGCCAAGATTTATGCTAAGGTCATTGCCACTCGACTGGCCTTATTGGTGCCTGGACTGGTCGCTCCGGAGCAATCCGGATTTGTCCCGTGCAGGAACCTGACTTACAACATACGCACCGTGCTAGGCGCAATGCAGCATGTCAGGCATGAGAATAGCGCGCTGGCAATCTTCCTCGACATGGAAAAGGCGTTCGACTCGGTTGAGTGGCCTTTCATGGTACGTGTGCTGTGGAAACTGGGTCTAGGTGAGCCGTTCCTGCAGCAGATTGGGGCGTTGTACCATCGACCCTCTGCCAGGCTGCGACTGGGAGATAGGGTGACGGAGACGATATACATTGGGAGGGGAACGCGACAGGGCTGCCCCATGTCGCCGTTGCTTTATGCACTGGTGGCGGAGCCTCTGGCGTGTGCCATACGAGAGTACCACAGCCTGGAGGGTATTAGCTTCCCCACCTATAAAATAGGGATATCGACGTATGCAGACGATACGTTACTGTACGTTAGAGACCCAGAGGTCAACCTGGCCGCGGTGCTACGCGAGGTGGTTCGTTTCGGCTCATTGTCGGGCCTGAAAGTGAACTGGGATAAGTCGATCGCATTCCCGCTCACCCCGGTGACACGACCGTTCGCTATGGAGTACCCATTGCAGTGGTCCTCCGACTCGGTTCCCTACCTGGGTATTCGGCTTCATACGGATCCTGAGATCCTCATCCGGGACAATTATGGGATGGCTTATAGCAAACTAGTTGATGACGTGGATAATTGGATCAGGCTCCCGCTCTCCCTTTCGGGCAGGATCGCATTAATGAAAATGGTGGTACTTCCCCGTTTCCTATTTCTATTCCTGAATTTGCCTGTGGTATTATCGAAGGTCTTCTTTCGGCAACTTGCCAAAGTAATGGTGCGGCTGGCTTGGGGTGGCAAGCAGCCTAGGGTCCGATGGACGACTCTGACTCTCCCCTGCGAGATGGGGGGACTGGGAGCGCCGGACCTAGAACGCTATTATAGGGTCTCACAGGCATCGCATCTACACTCGTGGGTACATGGTGATGCTCGGACCCCGCACCTCATATTGGAGCGGTTGTTTGCGGACCCGCTTCCACTGCCCGCCACTGTTTGCCTGCCCACGGACCGCGTGGTTGGTCAGATGGACTCGCTGAAAGCGACCAACCATGCCTGGAACTACTTAGTGAGTTCTCGTAGCTGTGCATTACTATACTCCCCACTGCTACCTGTGGAGTGGGCCCTCTGGCTTGATCCCCTGGGGGAAAAAGGAGTGATTAAAGCCTTGCGGTCTCTTGGCGTAGTAAGAATGGAAGACCTGTTCGCGGATGGCAAACTTAAAACCTGGGACCAGTTGACTGCCACTGAGGCAGGCCACACCCTGCTACAGAAATTCCAATATCACAGGCTCCGATCGGCGTTCCGTGAAATACTGGGCTCAGACCTGGAGGAACCGGAGGAGATCCCGGAACTGACCTATGTACTTAAATCCACCTCACCGGCGAAGCTCATTTCGCAGCTTAACAAGCTGGGTGTGACGCAGCAGCGCCAGCAGCCGTCTAAGGCCAGAGAAGCCTGACAGGCTGACTTTCAATCCCCCATAGACGACGGGATGTGGCGATACTGCTGCTCCAGCACGCGTAAGATCTCGTTGAACGGCAGGCACCGTCTGGTGCATTTCAAATATCTACAGCGGGTGTACTATACTCCTGAACGTCTTCACCACTATGGCCTCCAACCCACGGCTGAGTGCGAGCGCTGCCGGACAATGGTGGCTGACTTTTTCCACTTGGTATGGTTATGTCCGGGGGTGCATGCATTCTGGGGGGACGTATTTGCAGAACTTGATCAGACTCTGGGGGAACCCCTGCCCCGCACTCCTGCCCTCGCGCTTATCGGTTACTCTAAGCCTCTAGCCCCAGGTCTGCGTCACCTGGTGGACATGGCTCTGCTGTTGGCAAGAAGAGTGGTTGCGGCTTGCTGGATGCGAGGGCCCCTTCCCACAAAAACTAGATGGATGAGGGATCTACAGTATTGCTGCACTCAGACAGAACTGTATAGCGACTTGCTCCCGCCCAGAAGTACGCCCAAGAATTTCTGGGATCTTTACAAAGAGCACTTACAGAAAGGTGAGGAGGACAGATCTGACACCTCCGAGGCGGTGGAACTGCAAGATAGACTGGAGGAGTTAGGCCCTGACAATGTTCACTGTGATACGAGAGAGGGTAGGGGCGGGAATGCTCCGAGTTAAGTGGGGACGGCTGCGTAGAACCCAGGGTTGAGATGGTGGGAGGCTGCTGAGGGAGGACTGTCTACTACGGGGGGATGGGCACTGGACACAGAGTAGGCACACACGGGGACATGTTAGTTGGGACAGGGAAGGCAGACACACAGACACACTCTAGAGGGTGGGGTGGGAGTTTGGCGGGAACTGTTTCTCTTGATCCCGCCTCGATGTTAGATCAATTAATCTTGATTGCAGAAGTTGATTGCCAGTTGACACACCGCGCCTGCACGTAGTTTGCGATATAACCACCTAAAAGACACAGTTATACTATTAATGCATTACCTCGCCGCCGGGCCTCCGGGATGCCGGCTAAAAGGCTGTGTACGAACTAACAATTTGCTACCTACGTGATTTTGGTACTATATGCGGATGTACACCATGCTTGTATGATACGTGTGATGATGTCAATGGCTTTGCTAACAATAAAGATCTTTTGTTTAAAAAAAAAAAATACTCATCTTTTCCAACAGGCTACAGCCTTCACCCATATCATGTAACATCTTATTAGCTAAAGAAATCTCCCTTTTGAATTGATTGAGATATTTTCACATTATTTCGTTTTGTGTAAATCAATTTGTAAAGTAAATGTTCACATGGGTATACAAACTCTATGCTAATCTTCTCATCTTCACTCCAGCTGAACTTGGGGTACTGAGTATGGATGAAAGTCAACCATCCAAACTCTCTTGACAACGTCTTATTGGACAATACAGATATTCTGAACAACTAAACTATATTACATCAAGCACTCAAGTATCCACAGCTTAAAACTTAAATGACATCCCTATGAATAATAATTCTCCAATAGCTGATTATCCCTATCCGTCCTTCAGCACAAAGTCTAGCACCCTCAATTCTACCAATTCCATACCTGTGCTAAATTGGCAATTGCACATATTAGAGCTTCCAGTTGATCTCTTAAAATCTCTTGCAGCCTGCATTATGAATTTGGATAATAAACTAAGCATTCTGCAACACAAGATGGATTAAACATCAACTTTTTTCTCCATCAATCAAACCTCCTGTAGTTGAACTCCGATAATGGACAAATTATTGACAAATTGTCTAACTGTACACTTTGCCTGAGGTTTTTAAAAAGACATAAATATTCTTAAGGGAATCAATGCACCATCTCTACATTTAAGCTCACTGACAGGGCCAATTACTATTGCCTATCAATCTGTGCAAAAGTACAAAAATGGAGCAAGCACCCCTAAAGGAAAAGCGGACCACTGTAATCAGGGCATGAGTCAATCAACAGGATCGTGAAAACCCCACATATCAACTCGCTCCTGATGATGCAGCCTCTAAGCTGAAAAAAAAGAAACAATTAAAAAAAAACGACAGGAAAAAAACTATTACAAATAGGTCAAATCATAATGAGTCGGCTACAGCAGAAAAAAGGTGTACCAAATTTTTGCAACACAAATTACTAGTCTACCTAGTATCCCAATCCATTCCCCGTCTCCCAGTACCAATCTCTTCCCATGAACTGTCATTCGCATGCCACAATCTTCCAACCCAAATGATAATAAAACAGCATGATCAATGGCCCCAGCATTGCACACTAATATGAATGGGTTATAACAGCAATCAAGGGGCAAGACGAATACATTGATTGCTATTATAGTCAACATTATGGTTACAGAAACAGGTCCTCAGAGGCCTTCCTCTAGTTTCATATGACATCTAACCATGACTTCCTGTGACCAGCCCAGTAATCAATCATCAATTATCCCTGACATAATAAACAAGTTCCAATAGTCCGCTATCAGCCAGGCTTTGTCTACTGCTGTAAACAGGTGACACCAAAGGAACCACAAAAATGTTTCTCCATAACCAACTCAAAGCCAGGTTCCTGCAATACTGTTCAATAATGCGACAGTGGCTGAGACTATATAACTGCACCATCCTCTGTGTTTGACAATACGGCACACCTTAGGAAATCATTTGGAAAGAGAATACATTAATGGTATATTGATCTTCTCTTAAGAATACCTGTCCAGAGGATATGAGGCTATTCTTAATTGACATAACATATTTTGCCTTCTTCATCATAATCCACCTTTGTCATCCCTTACCTCCCAGGATATTCTAAGTATATGGTTCATTCAAAGTCCATTCAATTCTCAAAGAGAGGCCACACATGCAACCAGGAAAACCACAGACATATCAACCAGGATGTACAATCCAGAGGAGCAAGATGGCGGCCGATATCTCGGCCGAGTAGGCTGGCGCTGAGTTCCCCTGGTCCATGACCACCTCCCTGGCTGGCGTTCTCTCTCCTATCCCAGGCTACTTGCCCGACAAACTAGGGATTTAATAGCGTTAAATGTATATCGCATCTTTACCTGAATGGCGCTGGTTTCCCGACTAGATTCCGTGAGAGTGGGACTCACTGCCAAACTGCCTGGTTCTGGCGTGCTGCCCTCTATCCTTGTGCAGAATCAGCTGTGCCTGCATCTCAATCGACTCAGCGGATTCAGTGGAGTAGCTGCCTTGCGGTCCGTGACAGCTTTGCTTCAACGGACAACATGCCTCCAAAACTGACAGCAAAGGGAGCCACGGCTGCTTCAAAGACCCGTGGCTCCACAGGAACTGCCACAGAAACGGAGAGCAAAGATCCTGCGGGGGGCGAGTGAAAAGCAGCATGTATCAGGTACCGTGAAATCCACCCCTCCTTCTGCCTCGTCAGCTGCAACATCGAAGAAAGGGCAGACACTCCTGGAGTTATTCGGCCTGCGCGGCTCAAAGGAAAAGGCTCTGGTATCCTCAAGCGGCGTCTGATTCGTTGAGAAGCCGCAGGACTCTTCAAAAGGACTCAAAGGAGTAAAAGCTATGATTGGTAAGGAGGGGGAGGCTTCAATCGTTACAATGTTGCTGCAATTATTGCCACTATCTCAAGTTCTACAAGAAGCCCCAGATTTAATCTCTATCAACGAGGCTGACCATAACAGCACTGATACTCATAGAGTTGATGCTCTGATACCTCATACATCACCGCAATTCATGGCTGATACTTTATTACAAAACGTAGTGCTGTCTGATGCTGACAGACATGCGTGGGGGGGTCCATCTGTACAAACATCAAACAATGTTCCTGCCACTGTCTCGATCTGCCTCCCCAAATGCATTCCGGGAAATGCAGTCCATCCAAGCAACCAACTAATTTCTGTCCTGGAGCAGGGCCCTTATTTACTGATCCCTCACTCTAACGATTTTCCTGCTGAGCATCTCTTAGATACATGGGGGTCTGAGAGTACGGAGGCCACCGACGATAAATTCTATTCAGTTTCAGATCATTCATCGGCGGATGAGGATGCTGAGCTTCAATGGTCTGATTATGATAGCGAAGCTGGTGACTGGCGCCTTAGTGAGGCTTCTAAGGATGCGAATGTAGTCGATTCAACTAACACAGTTCGTAAAGTCCTCAGCTCTAAGGCAATGACAAGTGCTTCAGGCTTATATGCTATATTACCAGATCAACCTACAATAAATAATGAAGCTGCAGCTTGTAATCCCTCAGGCTGTTTAACGGAAACTCTAGAGGAGGTGACCCTCTCAACAATCTACCAAACCATTATCATGCATAGGGAGGCAACAAGACAGGAGAACATTCGCACGCAAGGAGCCTGCCGCAGAATGCAAAACTCCCTCCGCCGGGTGGTAAAAACATGCACTGATACAGCTTCTAGGGTTGGCGAAGCTGAGGAGTGGATTTCGGCCCTAGAGGACGCTGCAGTAGCTCAGAAGGAACTTGCAACGGAGATCAAAGAGCAACGTGAGGATATTTTGTGGAAACTCAAGGATTTAGAAAATCGAGCAAGAAGAAATAACTTAAGAATTTTAGGTATTGAGGAAAATAAAGAAGGCGAGAATGCTAGGCAGTTTATATACAGTGGGCACATAGGCTTCCATTCCTGAAGAGGCAGACTTCATCTAGCACTAACAACACCTTTCCACAAGCAATTCTGGTCTGCTTCAACAATTTTCTCGCCTGTGAGAAAATATTTGACTTGGCCAGACCAGACAAGAAGCGGATGGGAAAGGGCTGCCAATTCTTTGCTCGGCCTGACTTCTGCCCGGCAACAGTCGAGTAGCGATGGCACCTTCGCCAGCTGATATCTCTATTTCAGGCTAAGGGAGCCCAGGTCTTTCTGCTTTTTCCGTCAAAGCTAAAAGTTATTTTCAAAGGCCAAACAAAGTATTTTGCGTCAGAGACACTTGCAAAGGAGTTCCTGGGCTCTATCTAGAAACGGTCTCATCTAACTCATTAAATTGGGATAGGACTATCCTCGAAATTTGTAGAGACATAAGTTGACCTGATTGATGGATATTTTTTTTCTCTCTCTAGTACTTTTTATTTTCGGATGGTAGGGTCATCTGTAATTTTCTAACAGGGGGGACCCTGGATCTAGGGGAACGTGGGTGCTCACCAACCTAACCATCATAAGGACTACGGTCCTGCTGCTCTACATGGGGGGTGTGGGGTGGGTGTTGGCTTTGGGGTGGGTTGGGGGAGGGGGGTGTTCTGGTGGTGGGTAGGGGTCAGGAGGCTGTTTTTGTTCTCAGAATCATGTTTAAGTTTGGGAAGTATGTGCTGCATCTATTGAAATATTGTGCAAATTCAGGTTCAGAAAATTGAATATTTGTTGTACTAGTAAATTGGGTCTTGGAGGCTGTTGGTCTTTGTTATTTCTGAATGGGGGGATAGGTTCCGTTGTGCGACTTGGAATATTTGTGGGTTGAATGATGCTAAAAAACGTAGGATCTTCCACAAAATCCTCCAAATTATGCAGATAGACTTAATCTGTCTACAGGAGACTCATATCCCATGGAGTAGTCGAGGGTGTTTAAGATCCCCTGGGTACGAGCTAGTTGCCAGCTTCCGCCAAACATCTACTATCAGGGGTGTTGCTATTTTGCTAAAAACAGGGGTAGGGTGTGTCAAAAGAGTGAAAGAAGACAACTTTGGAAGGTGGGTCATCCTTGAATTATTGGTAAATAGGCATCCTCTTTCAATTTGTTCTATCTACGCTCCTAACCTGGATGACCCTCAAGTCCTTAGGAATTTAAATCTGGAATTAATGGGGTGGCCCCATCCAATGTTATTTTGCGGCAACTTCAATATTAATATATCCTGTCAAATTAATGTATTAACACATCGTGGGTATGTGGGACAGAAGCCTCAAGTATTTAAGGCTCTTCAGACTCTTCTTCTGGACCATGGTCTGACTGATATGTGGCATTATCATCATCAAAACAAGGATGGCTACACATTTCATTCCATTCCGCACAATACAATTGTTCGTCTTGATTATGTTTTTCTGTCCGATCAAACTGTTGGGTCTGCTAGAATTGAAGTTGCTCCTAGGACCATATCTGATCATAATTCTATAACTACTGATCTCTTATGGGATCGCCCTACTAAACAGGTTAGATCATGTACTTTCGAGAGGAAGTTACTTTTAGATCAGCAATACCAGGAACATATGGCTGCGTGGATTTCAGAATGCATGGACATCAATAGGGAGACCGCTTCTGACTGTTGTCTGGGACACATTCAAAGCTGCTCTGCATGGAGAAACCAAAAGCTTTGCTTCTCACCGGTGGAAACAAGCGCAGCAGCAGATCAAACACAGTCTAGACGCGCTACGACAAGCAGAACCCGAACTGAGAACTAATATCTGTTTGGGCCAAGAGGTGTCCAGCAGTCAGAAGTCGGTTGCTATAGCAAAGTCCAATTTACTCGAACCACTTTATAAAGATCTTGCAGCTAAATATATCCATTTTCGAACTCTAATGTACGAATTTGGGGAAAATTCAGGAAAGGTCCTTGCGAAGAGACTACAACAGAGGGCTATGGCTAATCGGATTGGCCGTGTTATGGATCAGCAGGGTAGTGTGCAGGAAACCCCCAGCGGCGTCATGGATGTCTTTGTGAAATTCTATTCTAGTTTATATAAAGAAGACCCCAGTATTGTTCAAAATCAAGTTAGCCTGGATGACTTTTTCACCCTTTAGACACTCTGAGGGTAACAACAGAACAAAATGAAGTTCTCTCGGCACCTATTAGTTTGGAGGAGGTTGAGAATGCTATTAAATCTCTTTCCAACGGCAAGGCCGCTGGCCCTGATCTTATCCATTTAGGGTTTTATTAGACCTTTTCGTCAATATTTAGGCAAGAAATGCTTGCTGTTTTCAGGGCTGCTCAAGCCAGGGTTATTCCTGACTCCTGGCGACGGGCTACAATCGTTTTGTGTAAGAAGAAAGGCAAGGATGAGTTGAATCCCTCTTTATACCGACCAATAGCACTCATTAACACTGATAGCAAAATTTATTCGAGAATTTTTGCTTTTAGATTAACTCAAACTATAGTTCCCTCGGTTTCAATCCGTCAACATGGGTCTATTCCCGGTAGGGACACAACCGATCATATCCGGCGTGTCATTGCCCTGCTTGATTGGGCTCAGGCCACGGGCTCTTCTCTCAGTGTGATCCTGTTGGACGACGAGAAGGCATTCAACAGGGTCTCCTGGGGATTCCTGTGGGCCGTAATGCGCTGGAAAGGATTTGCTGCTGAATTTATTCAGGCCCTACAAGCGTTTTACTTGGCTCCAACTGCTGCATTCCATATCTCAGGGAAAGAATCAGGGTACTTTTCCATCAGCAGGGGGACTAGACAGGGCTGTCCCTGTTCCCCCCTGCTATTTGCCCTGTTTATCGACCCCTTCCTAGTATGATTGAAATGTCTCAGGATATTTCTCCAGTCAGTGTCCAGGGGGTGGATTACAAGGCATTGGCATACGCCAATGATATTGTCGTACTAACGGACAATGTTGGTCCTTCTTTCACGGCCCTGGAGACCCTTGCGGGTCAATTCGGTGCCATATCCGGGTATAAGCTAAACATTGCAAAGACCCAAATTATCCAGTCAGCAGCCATGCCCTCCTCACAGGCTCCTGAAGTTAAAGAGCCTATGTATTTAGGGGTGCAAATCTCTCCTGAGGTGGATCAGATCCCAGACTTAAATTAATCTCCTATAATTGACTCACTTCATACTAAGTTAGAGAGACTGGACCACCTACATCTTTCTCTTTTTGGACGCTGTAACATCCTAAAACGTTTGTCCTTCCAAAATTGTTATATCTTTTAAGGTCCATCCATCTCCTAATTCCCAAGGTAATATTAATAAGAGCTGAAAGAATATGGCAACGGTTTCTATGCGGCTATCGCAGACCAAGAAGGGCCAAAGTGGACTTATCTTCCTCGAGAGCGTGGTGGCTGGACAGTTCTGAACCTGGTATATTACTATTGGGCAGCTTTGATACAACATTTTGGCATACCCCTGCTGGGTGACTCTGTGGATATTGCTTTGTACATGTCCCCATCCATCTACGAAATAGCGCTTGGCGATGCTGCCAAGGGACTACTAACGTGGTCCTAGAACCGAGCTACTTTAAAAAAACAAGGTTTAAGGTTTGTTGGGTTTTATTTTCGGTTTGGCAAAAATCCGCCTTCACCTTCTTATCTCAAAGCTTAATTATTATACCCCATTTAATGCTTCAGGCCTGCTGCCCCCAATATTTCAGGACGGTATGATTATAAAATGGAGTTCTATTGGCCTGAAGGGAATCGGGGATTTAGCTCAGTTTGGTCAGATGGCTTCTTTTTCTTACCTGAAGGATAAGTTTCATTTACAATCTAATCACTTTTTTAAATATTTACAGGTCAAAAGCTTTCTTGATAAAAATCTTTCTAGAAATCCTAATATGTATGATAAGATTAATCTTGTTGAATTAATAAGGAAAAAAATCCAGAATAAGTGCCCTTTATCAATGTCTTTTATCCGAACTTCCGGATGATCTAGATGTTCAGAATATTAAGTGGGCTGGCAAATTTGGTGTTCCAATTATAGATTTCAAATTTCCGCTTGAACTAGCTAGATTTGTTTTAGTTTCTGGCACGCTTCGTACTCAAAGTTATTTGTCAATGTTCAATTTGTACCATACTCCTGCCAAGATAGCTAGTTGGGGAGCTGCCAGAGGAACTAAAGGGGTTTCTTGTTCTAGATGTAAATTGTTTTCTGCTGATGTTATCCATATGTTTTATGCATGTCCCGATTTATGTTCTTTTCTAAATGAAATCGAAGCATTTATTAATCAGTTACTTCAAACTCCAGTCAAGATCTCAGCGGAGTTAATAATAACCGGGTATGAATACTCAATGGCTTCTAAAAGAACGAGACACACTCAAGCGTTCTTGTTCATTGCAATGGCTATGATCAGATTATGTATAACATCACAATGGTGAAATTTAGAGGCTCCTACTTTTTGCCATTGGAAAGCTAGGATGCTTGCATGGCATAAACTAGAGTCTTCGGTCCAGTTGCTGAGAGGGAGGAGAAGGCGTTTACTTGCCTCTAAGAACTGGGCCCCTTTTGAGAACTGGCTTTCTCACTAAAAGTTATTCTTTTGTATTTAAAAAAAAATTCTCTCCATGTTACGCATTGACTCGTTTATTTAACCTGATATATATCTTTCGTTTTCTTTTCTGACTCATGTTTTAAAAAAAAAATTGAATGTACTTTCCTAAACTCAATATTCTGCTCTATTGTCTGCTGATGCCCTGTTTTCTCTTTCTGAAAATGATAAATAAAGTTTTAAAAAAAGGATGTACAATCCAAAAGAATTGTTTTCTACTTGGGGAATCACTTCATATAAAAACGAGAGAGAAAAAATCCTGTCAATTTTACCTGTCCAACCTACAATAAGGCCAGAAAAAGTTACCATCTGGAAAAATGACCTTGTAGTGTGGCTCACTGGTCAGAGGCGGCAGACCCGAGAGCAGAGAACGGCCCGGGACCAGGGTTCGATTCCCGGCGCGGCACGTTTCTGGACCAGGGTCAGCGGACTCGATAATTCTCTCGCCTCGGTGCCCACTCTGATCAGCGATCACACTCGGCAACTCTGGGCATTAGCTTGCCTCATCTTCACTAACGGCCCCCCCAGACCGCCGGGGATGCCTGGTCTCACCCTGGAGATAACCATTAAGGGACCATCTCTCAGGGAAGCCAGGAAGGGTTTCGCAGCGGTCGAAGCGCCTTGGGACCCTACGGGTAAGTAATGCGCTATATAAATGCCTATACATTTACATTACATTTATTAAACACGTACTATCAAGAATTAGACTAGGACACTTGTATAGGACATGGAGTGGTATAGAAAACCCTCATAAACGCTATGATTTTTCGTGAGTGCGGTATGTTCTGGTTCTCCGCCCCTCATAGACGTTTGGCATTCGTCATTGGGTAATCTATTTGTGCAGCATGCCAGCCTCAAACCATGAGGACCACCCTGGAGCAGCGTAGCAGTGTCCAGAAATGAAATTGGCCGTTACCACTTTTGGTGAATGTAGAGGGTTGTGTTACATTAAAAAACAAACCTTCACCCAAGTGACCATTTTATTCAAAAAAGAGGGGTGTGATTTGTAATAAAAAGGTTAGATGTATACTTTCAGATTGAGTTACTGGATCTAGGTATATCTTTTAGAACATATAGTCGACATGTTTCAGCTCCGTGTTACCCAGCCGGGTCTGTGGAGCTTTCGTCAGGACAAAACAACAGTAAGAATACTTACACTAGTTGTGTAGTATATCGTTGTGGATTTTGTTATATCCACTGATTTAGTTGAGCAAGAAATAGTTTCCCTGCAATAGAAATTACGATGTATCATAATCTATGACATTCATGTTAGGCATGCTTAATTTACCACATTAGAGTAACATTTTTACTTCTGTTCAAGAAACATTGCTCTTGATATATCAAACACATTGAGGAGGACATTTTTGGCGAATTACACAAGGAGGGGGTTCGAACAATGAGAAGTGGCGTTGATTGAATCGTTATTAAACATATTTTATAGATGTTGTTCAGTTCTAAGGAGTTAAATTTATCTCTTGAACAATGGGCATATTTAAACACGAAATAACGGTGCTATCGCATTTAGGTGGATTACCTTGCTGTTCTCTAGGTCGAGTTTCCTCGGGGTTTAAAGCAGGCTAAAGTAAAAGAGAAGGCGAGTTCTATTTAGCTGGCAAGTATTAGATTTAGTTAGAAGGAAATCTCTCAAGAGCTCTGCCTGGGCGTTCTCTTACCTGCAGTTCGGAGATTCTCCGTCGTCTTGTGCTGGCGCTGCCCCCGAACAAGGAAGTGTGTCTGGTTTCCGGTATTTCTATGTTAAACGGGGGCATAAAAATAAACATAGGACTACAAATTTCTCATGGAGTGTTGCGGAACTTACAATACGTCCCTAGACACTAAAGAGGGACTGCTCTAACTTTTGTTCATTTTAGTCTAGGAAAAGAGGGTTTTATTTAGTAATTAACCAAAATATTTTCTCTTTTAGCGGACGTTTCGGGATTCCTGATGGATATTGCGCCCGTTTTCGTGATTCCCATTGTCTATTTTATTGGAAGCCTATTTTCGAAGGGCTTATCTGAATGTTGTAACAATTACTCTGTAGGAGCCTTATTCTTCGATATGGCTTCCTGGATGGTAGTGTTCAGTGCATCTGACCTGAACACTACCATCCAGGAAGCCATATCGAAGAATACTAACAATTTGCTAGCCAATGTGAATAGCTCACGTGATAGAGGACTATACCACACGGGGTACAGTTTTCACTGCCGTTTATACCCGAACTCATGACACCCCCGCAATAGCAGTCATACTAGAAGTATTGAAACCAATACAGAATGAGTACGTGGCAGAACCGGCCATGGACATAGGGTTGAAATTGATAGGTAATTTTGCACAGGTATAAACAATTATATTAGGTAAAATAAAAGGGGAGGCAGCAGCACTGGCTATATGCCACCGCCTGAGTGAAGTCACTCCTGCACAACAGGAGTGAGAATGACCAAAGATAACTTGAGAGCTAGACCTGGAAGACACAAATAACAAGCAATCCTGAAAAGGATAACTCAAAGTAAGCACCCGATTCTTCAAAGAAGAAATGGGATAACAAACAAGCAAAAATAATACAAAAAAAACAATTGATTCACAGAATGCAGAGCAATGTCATACATTCAGCCCAGTACAAAATATCTGGCCCTAAATCCATCGTTTTCTTGCTCACCCTGCCATTCCAGTTTGGACCCAGCCATATGCAAATCAGTATTGACCCTGCACCCAATAGGAACAGTCCAGCCCGAACTGCCAGGCCAGGTCCTCCCTGGACTGGAAACAAGCATCCTAGGACCGGTTTTGGGCTTTCAGCCCTGATAGCTTGACTCCAGTGGCATGGAGAGCATGGGACTCACATCTGAGCATACCCGTCCCAATCAGTGTGACAAATGCAAAAAGAACAATTGATGGATAGAATGTAGAACAATGTCATACATTCACCCCAGTGCAGAGATCTTGGCCTAAATCCATCGTTTTTTTGCACTCCACACCACCCCAGTGCAGACATGGCCATATGCAAATCAGCCAATGGGAACAGTCCAGCCCGAACTGCCAGGCGAGGTCCTCCCTGGACTGGAAACAAGCATCCTAGGACCGGATTTGGGCTTTCAGCCCTCATCAGTCAAGCTAGCTTGATTCCAGTGGCATGGAGAACACGGGACTTACGTCTGAGCATACCCGTCCCACTCGGAGTGTAAATGCAAAAAGAACAATTGATGGACAGAATGCAGAACAATGTCATACATTCACACCTGTACAGTGTTCTGGGCCTAAATCTATCGTTTTTTTGCTCACCATGCCATTCCAGTTTGGACCCAGTCATATGCAAATCAGTCTTGATCCTGCACCCAATGGGAACGATCCAGCCGGAACTGCAGGCCAGGTCCTCCCTGGACTGGAACAAGCATCCTAGGACCGGTTTTGTGCTTTAAGCCCTCATCAGCCAAGATAGCTTGCCTCCAGTGGCATGGAGAGCATGGGACTCATGTCTGAGCATACGTCTGATTCTCTCCTTTCCAACAATACCTATCCCAAGCGTTTCGGTGCTTGGGAGGCTGAGATAGCCCCAGGGGCACCCAAACATTGAAACTGAAACTAAGATTCAGTTTAGTTTTCAAAGTAAGGACGACAGCGCACTATGCGCGCAATCGTTATAAGATTGAAAATGAGCAAAGGGCCTCAGGAGGTTGGGGAAGCTATTCCCCGCCTCCCGAGGCCCCCCATAAAATGGAAATTTCCCTGCTGTTTGCAGCAGATGGATTCCGGGCCCCTGTCCTCATGATGAAATGGTTCCGTCATGGGCACAGGAGCACTGGTGCTCATGACGGAACCATTCACCCCGCCCTGGGCACCGCACCCAAACCGATGGACCACGCACGCAACCTGGGGTTCATCCTGGACTCCTCCCTCTCCATGACCAGGCAAGTCAACGCCGTCTCCTCGTCGTGCTTCAACATCCTGCGCATGCTGCGGAAGATCTTCTGATGGATCCCCACTGAGACCAGGAAGACCGTCACCCAGGCCCTCGTCACCAGCCGACTGGACTACGGCAACACACTCTACGCCGGAACCACCACCAAAATCCAGAAGAGACTCCAGCGCATCCAGAACGCCTCAGCCAGACTCATCCTCAACATCCCACGACACAGCCACATCTCCGGACACCTTAGAGACCTACACTGGCTCCCGGTCATCAAGAGAATCACCTTCCGCCTACTAACCCACGCACACAAAGCTCTCCACGATCAAGGCCCGAGCTACCTCAACAACCGCATCAACTTCTACGCTCCCAAACGCCACCTCCGATCTGCCAGCCACGCCCTCGCCGCCGTCCCACGCATCCGCAGAGCCACCACAGGCGGAAGGTCCTTCTCCTACCTGGCCGCCAAGACCTGGAACTCCCTCCCGGCCGACCTGCGCCTGACCCAAGACCACCTCTCCTTCAGGAAGAAGCTCAAGACCTGGCTGTTCGAGCAGTAGCGGCACCCCCCAAGCGCCTCGAGACCCTACGGGTAGGTAGCGCGCTCTATAAATGTCTTTGATTGATTGATTGATTCAGTCATGAGCACCGAAGGGGTTAAAAACAACTTCTATTCCACAGAGGAAGTACCCAATAAATTCTGACGCAAAAAAAACAGGTCAGGGAGATCTTTGATCAACTTGAATCCCAAGGTGTGATTGAAAACTGCCCCATTTCAATGAATAATCGTTTGTTTCTCGTAATGAAACCTGACAATTCCTACCGTCTAGTTTTAGACTACAGGCATTTGAACACATGCACATGAACATTTGCAGTACAAAATACACACAGCGCTGCATTAATTAATAAATTTGTGCAGAAGAAATACAAAACAACACTATTTATCTCAAATGGATTCTTCTGCCAAAATATAGCACCTAGAAGCATAATATTTGACAGCATTCTCAGCTTTTGGTTCACGCCAATTCTGTAGACTGCCCCAAGGATATAGGAATAGCCCGGGGTCATTCTGAGCTAGAGTTGCAGAGTTACTTCAAAATTGTGATGAGGAGGTATTGTTATACGTAGATGATATTTATCTGACGAACGATGAGTTATTGGATCACTTGCACTGGGTGAAAAACTTAATCTTGGAGTTCGCCACTGTGGGCTATAAATGTAACTTAAAAAAATCAAAAAATGCCCACTGCAATGTCCTAGTTTTGGGATATGAGCTATCAAGCGAAGAAAAAGCCTGGCAGCTAATTTTTTAGAAAAATGTGCGCTGTTCCAAACTACCAAAACTCTGAAAGGTTTACAATCCATTTTAGGATTCCAAACTTTTGGCAGAACATACATTTTGGATTACGCAGAAAGGGTTAGACCTTTCTACAACCTAATCAGACCTGATTTTTCAGTTCAACATTGGTCTACTGTTCTAATCCATTGGATTGGTTAGTGACTGTTTTCTTCTTGCTCCTGAATGGACATTATCTCCCAGAACTCTCTGCTGTACAACATGTGAACTTGGTACTGAAACCACATGCATCAATACACCTTCCTTACAAAACATTGCAGCAGTTCTTTAAAAAAATCAAAAAATGCCCACTGCAATGTCCTAGTTTTGGGATATGAGCTATCAAGCGAAGAAAAAGCCTGGCAGCTAATTTTTTAGAAAAATGTGCGCTGTTCCAAACTACCAAAACTCTGAAAGGTTTACAATCCATTTTAGGATTCCAAACTTTTGGCAGAACATACATTTTGGATTACGCAGAAAGGGTTAGACCTTTCTACAACCTAATCAGACCTGATTTTTCAGTTCAACATTGGTCTACTGTTCTAATCCATTGGATTGGTTAGTGACTGTTTTCTTCTTGCTCCTGAATGGACATTATCTCCCAGAACTCTCTGCTGTACAACATGTGAACTTGGTACTGAAACCACATGCATCAATACACCTTCCTTACAAAACATTGCAGCAGTTCTTGTTTCCGAAGGAATACTTTGAGACAGAGTCTCCTGTGATGCATATGGTCCTAGTGAATTATTAAGAAAACCACTTGTTTAAAATTTCTCTGAGTGATATCATCCACTCCAGTACGCTCTCAGATGATTGGGACATTGAAACTGTGCATACTATGTTATCTGATTTAGAACATTCTGCAGCATTTTCAAGTGATGAATTGTATGATGGTATTTAACTTTGACACCATGTTTTATTACCAACACTATGGTCACCATTTTTTGTACAAAGCAAGTATCCCACGTAATGTTTTCACTTACCATCAATGGGAACATTGCCCAACACCGCCAAAAGGTAGTTCAACTACAATTGCACAGATATTTGCTTATTTTTCTTGGTTTAACACAATAGACCGAACCTCTTAATATTATACGCTTGCATCTACATCTGCAAAGAAAAATATGCTCACTAACAGTAAGCAGATATACTCTGCCTCCTTTATTTCCCAGTTGTCTGTACATGGTTTCGACTTTTGGAAAGACACTACAGACACAAAATCTGTCTGGGGACTAAAGATTGGCAGGTTAAGGGAACTGAGGCCTTAATTAGAGCATGCCTCATACCACATCAAATGATTTTCCTAAACAACACAAAGCAACAGACTTCCTGTCTTGGGCTAGCCAAGATCAAGGATTTAAACTTACCTCAGATTCCCCCACTTATACACTTTGAGAGATGGCAAAATGACACATAACACAGTGGGGATTCATTAGCTGCCATTCTACACAATGGTTCGTACAATTCATCTGATCCCAATTGGTAGGGATGGTTTCTTTGGCCTATCAACATAAATTGGTATAAGTCACAATTCAGGACTTATACCACTGAACGTTTGGACTTCTGTCTGAACGTTTTTCAGAGTCTGGGTAGTCAATTTTATTTATCACTATCAATTGAGCACTGCACTTTATTAACATCACTCTAGGATGTACACCATGGCTAGATTATTGACATCCACTCCCGCACCGGCACTATATGGTCGAACGTGGTATGGTATGACCAGCAATTCCCACATGACGTAAACTCCACCATAAGGGTGGGCTGATGGGATTTGCTCTAGATGTTGTTTTCAATAGTGTTTGTTTTCAATAGCATTTGCTCACATATGCATCCAACTGTTTCACAGTCACTGGTATAGTTACACACCATTTCTAGACCTGGTCTGGTCTGTTGTGTGTTTTGTATCTTGACAGCAGGGGAATGAGCAGACAGGTCGTAAAATATTCCCCTTGACCCTCCACACATATGTTTGTTTTTTAGCAGGTTAATGAGCAGCCTCTTCTCTGTGGTCACTACAAACCAGCTCTTGGGGTAACTTCCCCCACTAGGTTCGGTGTCTGCCTGAATAAGAAGACAAAGGAAGGGTGGCGAGAAGGTGTCATTTGACATATTCTTGTAACAAGGGAGACTCCTTTGAAGTAAATTAAGTTCCCGGGTAAAGTCCAGCTGGTCCCCCTTGCAGGGGAACAAAAACACATCCCCACACCGAAGCCAATGTCTCTGCTGTTGGAGCAGTTTTCACTCCTCATCAGGGCTCTTCGCTATAAATGAGTCTACAAGATCTTCAGGCAGGAAAAAGGTTACTTTCAAAATTTTAATTTTCCTTAATATGTATCAACTATCCAACTTTGCCATTAAGGTGGGTTTTAAATAAATATAAAAAATAGCTATTTACTCATTTTTCTCGCTGGCCCCAATCCGGAGATAGCACATTTAATATTTAATATTGCAGCTCAATGTTTTCCTACGGGCCAGCCAGCTTTCCAACACTGAGACTCGCTTTTGGGTGTTAGTTACTTCAAGAGCATGTCCCACTTTGCTGCTAGGTCTGCATATTGGTGACCTACTAATATTTAAAGGGGAGGTTTTCTACTGTCAATTTGATTTATTTTGACAGGTTGGGCAGTAAGTTTAAACTGCACCTGCCAGGCTGCATGTCAGGCCTGGAGCCATGTTGGCTTTGTCACACTAGTGGATGGTACAGTATTGCTGTAGTCCTCAGGTGACATTTAACTTTGCATGCAATGGGTATATATTGGGCACCATGTAGTAATAGCCTCATAGTAAAAATAATATACGTATTAGGAGTTAGACAATCTCAACATATTTCAGGGGTCAGAGTACATCCACTGGGGCATGGTTAGCAGTGTCCCTGTGCACAAAGTAAAGAAAAAACAGAAGCATCAGTAGACAAAAAAATGTGGGCATCAACGCAAATAGAGGCACTTTCCCTCATAAGGTTGAAGTGTGTACCAATGGTACTATCTTAGAGAATCTTACAAAGAGGTACCAGGCAATGGTGCCTCTAATGTATTTTTCTCTTCAATGTAGCCATTAAACATCTGGATAGCTACATTCAACATGACAATTTGCTTCAAAGATCTCAAATTGGGACAATGCCATCATTATGAAATTCACATTATCTCTGGCTGGATTTAACAATAACAGTAACTATCTCCCAGAGAGATGATAGGGTTTACAAGTGTTCCCCCCAGAATGAGGATTAACATATACATGTGGTAATACTTTATCCAAGTCCTCATTCCTGAGGAAATTACAGGCCAAAATCTGCAAACATTCACCACATCCTACTTCCTGCTTGGAGCAGGTGGTGAATGTTGCTGGGGCATTTTTCTTCAGGTTTGGAGGGTGATCAGGAACGGGGATCAGTGGTAGGGCAGTTATACTTTCCTTTCAGATGGGGATACCTGTTTCTGATCCAACCAAGTGAGACATGATGGGCCGGCAGGTGAGGGCATGCACAGCAGCTGCCTGCAGCCCCCTTAGCTCCTCCAGAGTCTCCTTGCCCAGAATTATCGGGTCTGAAGTTTTGGCCCCTTAGACTTTGGAATACTTGCAATTGCCTGGATTTGACATCACTGATTCCTCCCCCGGAGGGATATTGTTCTGGGTAACAAGTAACAAGGGCCACAGAGCTTAAAATATTTTTACATCCCGACAAAATGTAGCTCATTTTCTACAATCCAAAAAAACGTTGGCAAATGTGTTTTAGAGCTGATGGTTAATCATGGAAAGCTATTGGGTCAAAAACATTGACTGAGATTCATCAGAAGTTTTCCCTATGACACATTGCTAAATATTTTTGCAAATGAGGAAGTGCTACCTGAGAATTCACTGATGTTACATGAGCACTGGCATGATCTGTATTTCAAAATTTGACACACAAGCCTCTACAGCCCTTTCAGTAATACTGTAGTGCCCCGGGATGTAGAGAGAAGGCACACATGCTCGCTGCACCCCTGGGGCACTTTGTGCAATATGCCCCTGAACAAGAATATAAAATTTGGTGTGGGTTAGTTCAGTGATGTGTTATTTCATGTTAGCAGTTTCGAGGAGGTCAGAAATGTCATCTTTAATTTGCAAAGGAAGCTGGACTTTTGAGAAAGGTATGTTAGAGTGATTGATGGCTGGGGTTGCTATAAAGTTGACTATTTCTTCAATGGATACTTGCTGTTTCTGAGTTATGTGAAACCTCCCATCAAACCTACAGTGGCCTCAGGGCAAACCTACAGTACTCTCACAAATAGGATTACCTTCATTGACTGTCAATGAGATCTCCCTACTGAACATCTGATTTCAACTTCCTTGGAGAGTCAACAAGTTGAGAGAAATCTTTAGTGGCTACTGCAAAAGCAAAGCATTCTGTTCAAATCGCTTTGTATCATGTTCAAAGCTCTTCAGGGACTTAGCCTGACTCCTTTGCGAAAGAGATTGAGAAGATAAACTTTTAGTAGATCTCTTCATCTACTCTTCGTCAGCCAACCTGGTGTGTGTGTGTAACTAAGTTTAGGAAATCCAGGCAGGGTGGCTGGATCTTTATCACTGGGGTCTTTAACTGATCTGCTGCAGTTTTTGGCTCTTTCCTAAGTAATCCGGGTCTGTGCTCAGTTATTCAATCATCGTACTCATTGATTTTGATAATTTTTAGGTCCAGCATCAGTGCGCAACGCTGTTTGCAAGACTTGGTGTGATCACCTAATACCACTCTATTCCCTCCTGCTAATCACCATTGGTCAGACTCTTACATCGCTCCTCTTTACTGCCTCATAATTGGTACATCCCGCAATACGTCACATCTCTTGTTCAGGAGAGGAGCACCAGCTATGTATGGTATTGTTACCATTGCAGTGCTTTTTTATTACTTAAAGAACACTACTTCTTTTTTCCGCCCGGAGCTGCTTTTTGCTGGGTTTATTTAGCTACACTTTTTAGACGCACTTGTTCATTTATATTTATTTTCATGCATGGGGTGATTAAGTAATTTGTCTGCGATCACAGGATGTTTGAGTCTCCCACCCGACTCGAACCTAGATCCCCAGCTTCAAAGTCATCTGCTTTGGCATTTAAGACACATCCTCGCTAACTCGCTAACAAGCATTTGCAATGCATTAGGTCTCACATTTATGAGAGTTTGAGCTATTAGCATGGTACATGACAATTCCTTTCATTTATGTTTTAAAAACCAAAAGGTAGATAAAAGGCATTGTCATTTACAATGACAATAGCTCAAACTTGCGTGAATACCAGATCTATTGCATTGCGGGGGGCGTGGCTTGAGTGCCGACGAGTGATGACGGTCCCTGCCTGAGCTCCGCAGTGCCGCAGACCTCTTCATTGCTTTAAACGCCTTTTCCGGCACCTGCGAAGCGGGAAACCCTTCTAACTAGCTGTCGGAAGATGTGCTGCAGCGACTGACGGGGCTTCGGCGGTGTTCAAGCCCTACTTCTAAGATTTTGGTCTACCGGTGTCATCGTCTGGTTTGAGGCGCCGGCGGCCGCCATTTTATGGCCACTGAGCTCGCGTCTCTTTTAATTGCTCCTCAGCTACTCCAGCAATGCCGGTATGCCTCCTTTGCTTTTATTTTGCTGACTTTCCGCTTCTCATTCCACACCAACCCTGATGGATATTAATTTTCTTCCAATATTCTGGATGCAGCATGAATAATATCTCCTTTTTGGGCAATGTGGCCACCATTTTGAGTTGTTTTGCACTATTTCTAACGTGAGGCAGCAGACTCTTTCAGGGTCTTTCCTTTCTAAACAAGCGCTTGCACAGTTATATGGTCATCGGGACTCATGTCACTTTTTGGATAATTTTTCCTATATTTCATATCTCCAATGTATTTCATCATTAATGGTGCTTGTTTAGTCCTTTTGACCATGTGGTATTAACAGTAACTTCACAGTTTACTCCTGACTGGAGCATGACTTTCTAACTTTGACCACATTTGAATGCCTCTTTATCAATTGATACGGCGCTACCTGATTAAAGAATTTTTTTACGCTCAAGCTCTTTCATGTTTCTGTTTTCCCTAACTCTATTTTGGGGTTACGCACCATTTTTATCGACGCCGCATTGCAGTTTGGAGCAAGCTTCACTTCCTCAATGCGCTCCATGCCCTTGCCTCCATTTTGACTATTTCTGCACTTTTATTCCTTATTTTTGAGTCATTGCAGTGCATTAATATCACGTTTGTGGCGCATGGTATAGCATTACTGTTTTGAGCCTCAGTCTCCATTAGTATTTTTGCTTCTTATGGGGAAGTTGCGTAATCTTAAGCTCTCTGCGGCTTGTAAACTACCTACTCATTCAGATTCTGATTCCACAATACAGGATATGGAGGAAAACATCACATCTAGATCAGTTTTGCATCCTGATACGTCTGCCAAAATGCAAACCACGGCTGTCTCTACTAAGCGCTTAAAAAAAGATCCCCCTTTTCCAAATTCTGCCTCAACCTCATCTTCTATAGATCTTATTCTCGAGGAAATGCGTGCACTTAAGCCTTTCATGGAGATGACCACCAAAACTCTGCAAACTCTCCATGACAAATGGTCTTCATTGGACTCTCATGTCTTGATTGTGGAGTAGTCGACGGAATCTCTTCAAACCTCTTGTTCATGTATTCCTTCATTGGAAGCTGATATACTCCAACTCAAACGTCAAGCAGAAGATTTGGAAAATCGTAATCGTAGGAACAATCTTCGCCTTTATGGTCTTCCGGAACTCTCAGAAGTGTCAAATCCTACTACTTTCTTTCAAACTTTTCTCCCAAATATCCTGGACTTACCTGCCTCAGCTACTATCAACATTCAAAGAGCTCACAGACTTGGTCCCAGAACGTCCGGCAAACCCCGAGATGTTATCATGCTGTTTCTACAGTACACTGATCTTCTACAAGTTCTATCAGCGGCTAAAGCTAAAAAGCAAATTGTGTGGGAAGGTCATAGGCTTTATCTTTCACAGGATGTAGCTAAAGTAACAGCTGACCGCCGGAAAAAGTTTTTGGACATGCGTCCTCAACTACGAGCTCTTAACGCCAGATATGGCCTGCTTCATCCTTGTCTTTTCAAGGTTAACTATAAAGACAAGACTACTACGTTTGAAGATCCTGCGGCCCTGCAAGAATTTCTTCGTCACCATGGATCTGTTGTTATGGACACCTCTGGAAATGTTTGATTGGTTCCTTTGATGGTTTCCTTGGTTCTTCACAGAGTTGATCCTATTGTTGTGTTTTTCTTCTCACATTGCTCTTCCATATGTTGCTTTATCTGTGCTTCATAATGTTCTTTTTCTTAAAGTTCCTTTTTTATGAGTCATTCTGTTGATATTTTTTATTTCTTTTAATATTGGTCCACATAACAGTTTGTTTCTGTTGCTGTTCTTGTTTTGGTTGTTGATATTTCCCTGTATCCTTTATATTTATTCCTTGTTCAGCAATGTCCTGATCCCATGTTTTTCTTCTGTATCACATGTGCTTTTTTTCTCCTCTTTTTTACAGGCATTCTTTCCCCTTTCCCTTTCCTGATGTGTTGCGTTGTTCTTGTGCCTTTTTTGGAATCATTATGGCGGAGGTCCAATGCCCACTCTCGCTGGTGTGGCCGTCGCCTCTAGGCGCCGTCACCCCCATTCTCATTTGTTCTTGTAAGTATGTTTTTCAGTCATCTGTTTTGTAATTGTACTGTCTTATTGTTCTTTATCTTTTTCTATTCTTTATTTATTACATCAACAATTTTTCCCTCTCTGCTCCTTTCTCTTTTTCCTGTTTTTCTATATTCTCTTTCACTTCTTTCCTTCTCCCTCTCTCTCTTTCCTTCTTCTTCTTCTTTATTCTTATATTGTCGTTTTCACTCTCTTTTTTGCAATGCCAAGTAAGCATACTATTGTTTTATATACTTTCTCTTTGATTAACCTTCCGTGTTACTACTTGGAATGTTAAAGGTTTAAATATTCCGATTAAAAGGCAACAGGTGTTATCCCATCTCGCTAGACTTAAAACTGATGTTGCCCTTCTTCAAGAATCCCATCTCTCAGAGTCAGAAGCTTTGAAACTTAAAGGCTGTTGGGTGTGACATGAATTTCTCTCTCTGGCCGCGGGTAAGAAGAACTGAGTTGTGATATTGTTTCATAAAAAGTTGAATGTTTTTATATTTTCTCATGATTGTGATGTTAATAGTCGTTGGGTCATTGTTAAATTACGTATAGATAAAATTCCTCTTGTTATATTCAATGTTTATGCCCCCACTGGTGTTGACGAGTCTTTCTGGCCTTCCATTTCTGATAAGTTAAATACAATTACTGATGATTATGTTATTTTTGGGGGTGACTGCAATCAAACCTATGATCCTATCCTTGATAGAAACTTCAAAGTTAAATTTTCACCTTCTAAAATGCATTCCGAATTTACTAATACTGTTCATCACCACGCTTTAGTAGATATCTGGAGATTGTGTAACCCCGATCTTCGGGAATACAGTTTTTATTCTCCGTCTCATCACTCACAATCCCGAATTGATTATCTTTTTCTTAGCAGGTCTTTAGCTCAACATTGCATACACATTGACATTGGCTCCATTTTAATTTCCGATCATGCCCCTGTTCTTGTTGATGTTGACCTCATCCCCGTTTCCCCTCACTCCGGCAGATGGAGATTCAATAATTCTTTACTCCTTGGCCCCGTTTTTGGTACACAATTTACTAATTTTTAACCCTGGGCGAAGCACTACGCTACGCTCGCGGAGTTTGCGAAGTGTCCGCAACTTCGCACTACGCGAGCTGCACGTAGCACAGTGCGAACATGCGTAGTGCAGCGTAGCGTAGTGCAGCGCTCATTTTTTGCTTGTTCGCGGTCCTGAACGTCATGTTCTCGACCGCGAGCAAGCAAAATGACATCCCGGCGAAATTCTCAACGCAGGGAGGTAAGCTTTCTCATTGTGAGTGGTTGCGCATGCTCGCGACCGCTTTCAATGAGAAACTAACAGTTCGCGTTGAGAAAGCTGCAGCTCGAGTAATAATCTCCTCGAGCAGAAGAAAACTACAGCTCGCACTGTGCAAGATGCCGTTTTCAATGATTGCACAGTGCCGGATGCTTGTCCGCACTGTGCAATCATTGAAAACGCATCTTGCACAGTACGAACATGCTACTACGCAGCTCGCGTAGTGCTACATGAAGTTCGTGTAGTGCGAAGTGCACTTCGCGTAGCTTCGCGTAGTGCTACTTCGCGAACTACGCCCACTCTTACTTATTGCCTCTAGTTTGAAACAAGCCACTAATGTTACCTTTTGCGCTTGGTGGAACGCGGTTTGTTTTCATCACCGACTTGATACTAACTATGTTTCCCCCATGTCACTGGCAATTAAACGGGATCTCCTTTGGCTTCCTTTAGTAAATTACTTATCCTCGCCTAACCCTTCAATCCCTTCCTCCAATGCTAGAGTTGTTGAAGTACAAAACCACCTTGATTCTCTCATTGCCTTTTCTCAATGTCACTTATTGGATGCTACTTATTTATTGTTCTAATCATATTATGTATTTTTTACAATTCCTTCAATATTGCTATGCTTACGTTGCTTTTTTTCTGTACATAACTTTGCTTGCGTTCTTATATTTTCTTAGATACTTTGTAATATTCTACTGCATTTTATTATTGTATAACCTGATGCCTTATTATTTTATCTGTTTTTTACTTTATGTTTTGTCTCTTTTATAAACTCAAACTTTAAAAAAAAGATCTATTGCATTGCAAATGCTTTTCTTTTAAAGACGTCCGTGATAAGGCGCGCAGTAGTCAACATCCAGTGGACGAAACTTTCCCACTGGTTTTCAGTGGTGGGACGGCTTTTGTTCCAGACCGAACTGTCATCGTCGGACACGTGCATTTAATCTGTTGACTGAATTATTAAATGCAGAACCAAACCAGCTGAATACAGGCTCCAAACCGTTGCCTTATTTTGTTACCCACTTGCTTTAATCGCAATTGAGGTCTAGATTCCTGGTCCTCTGTGATTCGCTCTTGCGACTATTCTTTTAAGTGAAGCTTTAAGAGGGCTGGGAACGCATTGAAAGACTATTTGAAACTCGTCCCCATTGTGCCGTGTATTTACTTCTTTAACATTACAGGCAGGGGTGGTTTAAGCATGGGCGGATTGGTAAAGCAAACACCCCGATTCTGACATTATCTGGTATCTGAGAAGCAGCTGTGGAATGCTTTTTTTTTGGACAGAGTAGTGGCCAATTTGGGATCTGTCTGTGCTGTTCTGGTCAGGTGCCGACGGGTCCTGCCGGGCCTTTTGACGAACCTCCTCTCCACCCTTCCTACAATAAGAGTCTAAGATCCATATTATCAAGCAAAGGCAATACATTATAGCCACTTTTATCGGCAGGAAACTGCAGCTAAATCAGCAATAATGTGCTTGATAATATGCCCTTGGGAGTTCCCATAAAAGCCCAGGTAACCACCAGAACCTGGGCTTCTATGGGAATTCACAAGGGCATATTATCAAGCCCATTATCACCGCTTTAGCAGCAGTTTCCTGCCGATAAAAGCAGCGATAATGTATCGCCCTTGCTTGATAATATGGCCCTAAGATCCTGGGTGGAGGTAAGAGTTATTAATGGTAAGCAATGAACCGTGCATTAAAAACAAATATTTTCAATGCGATAGGTCTTGCATTTGTCAACGTTTGAGATGTTGGCGTTGAAAATGAACCCCTCCTGTCTGACATTAAGTGCAATAAGGAAATAGCGGGTGTGCAATTTAGCAACACTCAGGTGAAACTAGCGGCATATGCAGATGACATTTTAATTGCAACTGAGGACCCTGAGAACTCCATTAAAGGCCTTATGTCGACAATTGATAGGTATTCAGCCCTTTCCGGATATAAATTGAACCGGGACAGGTCGGATGTCAAGCCCCTTAATGTACATACCACCAGGGACGTCCTAGGCGAGTCTAGCCTCACATGGCACAATAGCTTTAATAAATACTTAGGTATTGAATTTGCAGACTTTCTGATTGAGACGCTTCGCAAAACGAGACTACTACCCTAGACAAAATTAAACGGTTTCTTGATGGCTGGTCCCCTCGCTTTATCACCTGGTGGGGACGGGTTGAAACCATCAAAATTATGATTTCCCCCTTGTTCAACTACCTCATCACCATGCTACTCCTCACCCTCTCTAGGGACTTTCACCACAAATTGGACACACTGATATCCACCTTCTTATGGAAAGGGAAGAGAGCTAGAACCAGCCTAAAAAAATTGCGCCTTGACAAATCCTAAGGTGGAGTTAATCTAGCGAACTTCAAAACCTACCAGACGGCCTTTCTTGCAAAACAGGGCTCACATTGGCTTGCGCCGCAACCGGGATACACCCCAGTTTGGCTTACCGTAGAAAGGGCCCTCCTTCAATCCCTTGAACTCACATCCTTCCTTACCATTGCATTGTGCCCCTCCATCTGTTCCGGACCCATTTTCAAAAAAACAAAAGCGGCCCTCCTAAAAGTAAGCAAACATCTGCCGCACCAGTTCAAACGCTCAAAATGGGAATCTCTATGGCATAATCCCACATTGACATAAAAAGGGAACCCGTTATACAATGTTTCCTGGGTTGCAAAAGGGATATTCTTCCCACACCAACTTTTTAACGATTCCAGACCACTCTCCTTTGCTGAAGTGCGAGATAGATACGATCTTAAGGAGTTAGAGTTCTACAACTTCCTGAACGTCAAGGTGGCAATTTCCGAAGCGAAACTTAACAACACCACACCTTCCCTTTCTAGCTTCCAAGCTACCCTTAGTAAACTAGGTCATCAAGTCTCTAAACTATATAAGGTGATGAGCCCGCAACAGCCCAAACTTACTGAACCATTACGACAATTTTGGGAATCACACTCCTCTACACCAATCTAAGAGGTGGAGTGGGCCAGAATGTGGGAATCCACCACATGTCACAAAGTTAGCCCTAATCTCTCCCAGACTAAACTCTGGCTCCTCCACAAAGCCTTTTGGACCCCCCAACAGCTCTTCCTACACAACATTAGAGACGATGACACATGCTGGAACTGCACAGAGGGGGGAGGTGATCTTGAACACCTAATTTTTAAATGCGAGTGCGTCACAGGCTATTGGGATAGAATGTTCGAGTTCATTGCTAAGGTGTTCCCCATCTCCCTGCCACGTGAATTTTCCACATTAGTCTTAGGTTTTGCCAGAGCTGCAGAGATTAATGATGACCACAAGGCCTTGCTTGATCTCCTACTCACTGCTGCGGTTAAGATAATCCTGAACAACTGGAAGGACACCCGTAAGGCATCCTTCCCACATTGGCTTAATTGGGTCTCCAATTTAAGAGGCACGGACAACATTTCACTCTTGAACACCCCCTGGCGTCCCGCTCATAGGAAAATGTGGACCTCGCTTGACAACTACTTTAATCTAAATAAACCCCCCTGATCACTGATGCTTCACTCTAGTTGATGGGGCTGATCTCTTCCCCGGGAGCCCTTACCTGAGTTCAGAAATGCCCCACCTCACGGCCCTCACCTTGTGCGCACCTACATACCACTTGCGCACCATTGCACTCCTCCCAAATAATTCTGTGTGTTGTCTGCTACACCTGAAATGACGCCTACAAGAGTCGTTGACTATCTGCATCTATATGCCTGATTTTCCTTTTCTTATTTGCCTCTTTTGATTCTGTTATTGTGATATCAACACACCATGATCTCGTATTTTACTATGATTCACAGTATGCTTTTCGTCTTCCTTATTATCATTTTGTATGTAATGTTTGTCTTTGCTGAAACTTCCAATAAAAATGTTGTCAAATCAAAGAAAATGACAATGTTTTTTTTACTTTTGTTTGTTTATTAGCAGATTCTTAATTACATTTGCATAGTGCTATTGCCCTTGGTATAAAAAAACAAAAGCCAAATAAATTGTCATTTTTAACGCCAACAGCTCTAACTTTAACAAATGCGAGACCTATTGCATTGCAAATGCTTGTTCCTTTTCTCTCTCTCTGTCTGTTGTTCTCTACACTTCTGAGCTCCTTATGTTTTAACCGTTTTAGTGGCTAGTCCCAGGATAACAGTTGGTGACAGAGCGTTTTATAAATGTATAAATAAATGAAAATCAAACTTTTGTTTCTGATGGAATGCCTGATGTGTTGCTGAGTCAACTATTTTAATCAATATATCAACTTATAATTCAGGTTATCAACAAATCAGGGGCGGCGGTGCTGATTTCACATTTTTTGTGTCTAATAGCAGCAAATGGCTTGCTGAACCTCTTCTTTAATGTGTCTGTTTACCATTATGGTTCATCTAATGTTCTGGGTCTGAGTTACTTTTGGAAAATAGGCTTTTTTACTGACAACTGATGGAGGTCATCGTCATTCGGACATGCCATTACAAAAGGAAATAATACATTCTGAAATTCACTAGGAATTGGCAACATATAAGAGTTGTGTAATCGGTAGTGTTTTCATCATAGCCACGGCAAAGTATTGCTAAATAGTGACACAGAAATCTATAAGCACAGACAGCATACTGAAAATATCAAGGACACGCACAAAAGACAAACAAAGGCAAGCAAATAACACGCCTACTATAAGTAAACACAACAAATCATGGATGCAGTGTAATAGCCCGTGTCAAGAATGAATGATTTTTGCTTGCATAAAGTAGGCAGGATTAATTGCTTCGCTTGTTTGCCTAGCTCAACCATTTACGGACAACAGAAGCCTGAAGGAATGTGGGAAACAACATGTTGAAAGAGATTAGATGGAGGTGAACTAAGACTTCTGGTAGACGGTTAAAATCGCTCTGAATAATCTGTAGTGCTGGTATACATGTTGGGATTTATAGAGACTCGTGCCCTTACATTTCTGATGAATGTATCTAAGCCATGCATGAGAGTGCTAGAGAGAAAGCCAGATTTATAAGCATTTTACGATTATGCAAATGGATTTAAAAATAGGGGGCATATTACCAAGCAATAGCGATAATTATTGCTATTGCTTGGTTAGCGTGAAAAATTTACCGCTGAGCTGCGGCGATTGTTAATGCAAATAAACCTTGGTATTACCAAGGTTTATCGCAAATGCGATAAAAATCGCCGCAATGCATGAATATCGCTGAAAAGTCAGCGATATTCATGCATTACCGAGCTAATGCTCTTAGCCATGTTATCCACCTCCCATTGGATAACATGGCTAAGAACTGCTCAGGGCAGGTGTTAGCTTTTGGAGATATTCGCGCTTAGCGCAAATATCTCCAAAAGTTGGTAATAGGAGATAGCGATGTTAGCGACTGTTTTCAGTCACTAACATCTTGGCACGCCCACTTTGCATGTCATTAGTGATAAATATCACTGACATGCAAAGTGGGGCCCAAGAAGGTCGCTATCTCCTACTAGCTGTCGCTAACTGGTGTTAGCGACAGCTAGGTAATAGGGAGATAATTTTATCTCCGCTTTCTTGGCTTTTAAAGCCAAAAAAGCGGAGATAAACCCCCTTGATAATATGCCCCTAGATTTTTCCAATGGTCTGATATAAAGTGGTCACTTTTTGTTCTGATGACAGTGCATGTCCTTTTGTTGTGATAGTTGCAACTTGGAAAATAAGTAATTCAGTGTGCCAGCCATTTTAGTATGGGACTTAAAATACATAGGGCTACATATAGACCTAGGCAGAGCACTGTCTATGTTTAGGCATAATTGATGCTACCCTACTCATATTACTCCGCCGTAGCAACCAGCAGTAAACTAATTTTCATTCATTTCAGGGGTGGGTTGCCGTGCCAAGAGAAACACAGGGCTGTGGGTGAAATCAAAATAAATAAAATAAATAATAATAAACTTACCTGATCTCCGCCGCCTGCGCTGTCCGCTCCATTGCACTCTTCCTGCTTCTGGGACACGCTCCCTGACTGTACTGTGGCCAATCATAATGCTGCAGGAAAGCAGCGTCAAGATTGGCTTGAGTGCTATGACTTTGCGCTCCCAAGCAGACTAGGAGCCTGTGCCTGCTTTCTCAAGCCCCTGCAACGCAGCTGGAGACAGCTTCACTGCGCTTGAGATGTTTGCCCGGCCTGAAACGGCCGGCCTAACACCTAATGCACATTGAGGGAACAAGGGAGTGCACTAGCACTCCCCCACCACAGTGTCATCCCCCTGGACCCGCCCCCAAGACTCCTCAGAGTCCCAGGTGGCGGTTCCAATTGGATTAAAATAATACAATAATAAAACGGGTTAGAAACCCATTTAATATCATTTTATTTGCGGGTGGTGGCACTCCTCTGCCCTAATGGAGGGGCCGCTGCTGTTGGGCCTTCTACATCAATAAGGCTCTAATTAGACCTTTCAGTTGCCCATTTACTCTGTAACGAGGCAATTGATTTTCTGTTTCTTTAACAATATTTATCCTATACCTTCATCAGTCGATTCTTATTGTTGAGAGAACACCAGTTAAACATGTTGGGGTTACATCCACAAGCATTAGGTCTAATCTTCCCAAAGGCATCTCCAATCAGGACAGGTGCATGCCCTGACAAGTTCCTGCCAGCATTTCACTGCCATCAGTCCCATCTAACTGTTTGGAGGATGTTATAAAGCAGCCAGTTTTCAACATGCTTCAATTATGCAATAAATATAAAATGTGTCCTCGTTTTATTCTTTAGAGGATGCCACACACCCTAGACTTCATGTCACTATTAGCCTCTTCATTGACATGTTTTTGCTTTCAGTAAGTGCAGCCCTTAGTCTTTCACTATATTCTAGGCATGCCACATCACAGTCGGTTTTGCTATTACTCCACAATGTATCCTCTTCACAGATTAAAGGAACCCTGCTTGTCACATATATGGACCCAATATCCATAGCAACAGGTCTTTCCTATTAATCGTGTTATATTCATATTATTAACTAACCCTCACAATCACTCCATAACTTTGAGAATATTACCGATTATGTGGAAAATGTTTGTACCTGAAGAAATCAGAAAAGTGACAAGCATATAGTAGAATAGAAGAAACTATCTCCCATACAGAGTTTTCTTTTATTTAGAAAATATGGCCTAGATGTATCAAGCTATTTTTTTGTCGCAAATGGTGCGAATCGCTAAAATTCACCGTTTGCGACAAGAAAATAAAAAATCGCGATGTATGTAAGTTTTCGCATCGCAAAATAAGTAATCGCTATTTTTGCGATTTCTTATATGCGATTTCTACAATTTAGCGAATATTTTCTGTGATTTCTTAATTTGCACGGTTTCTTGTTTGCGAAAATCGCAGCTTAAGAAATCGCAGAACGATGTATGAAAAAATCGCTAATTGCGAAAACATGAAATTCACAAATTAAGAAATCGCAAATAACACTAACATCATTCAGGGGGTAACCAATTTGAAAGTATAAGAAGGACCTCACAATGCATTTTTTCAAAACACAATGGCTGCACTTTACCTGATAGCAAGGAGGCTGCGCATTCAAGCTCTTGCACAGAGGAGACAGAGGCAGGAGAGAATATTCAGACTGCGGATAATGCTTTTCCAGCAAACAGAAGAGGACATTTTTGAAAAATATAGACTGCATCCACACACCATTTTGGACTTAATTGATGAATTGAAGACATTTTTGGAATTTGAAACAAATAGAACTCATTCAATACCCACACATGTGCAGGTATTGTGCTCCCTGCACCTTCTGGCTTCTGGTTCTTTTCAAAGGGTCATTGCAGAGGTTGGAGGTGTGTCTCAGAGTGCTCTTTCACGTTTTTTAAGGTGTTCCTAGAAGCAATGATGAGTAGGCTTCAGCATCATATCTACCTGTCCAACAATCAGCAAGACATTCAAGATTCAAAATTGGAATTTTATCACATTACACGTTTTCCACATGTGATTGGATGCATTGATGGCACCCATATTGCCATCACTCCTCCTGCTGCCACAGAATTTGTTTATAGAAATAGGAAATGTTACCATTCCCTCAACATTCAAATGGTGTGTAATGCCAAGTACAAAATCACTGATATAGTGGCTCAATATCCAGGAAGCACTCATGACTCTTACATCTTTAGGCATAGTGGATTGCATAGATGTTTGAGTGCAGGCCATTTTGGAGAGAGATTTCTATTTGGTAATTATAATTACATAGTGCAATTTCTTTTTTTTAAAACTTTACTGTTTTAATTTTATGAATTTACGCTACATAATTGTATTATTGCAGGTGATAGTGCATATGCTATACGTGAATTCATCTTGACCCCTTACCTAAATCCTTCTAATGTGCATGAAAGGAGATATAATAAGGCACACCGTTCAACACGTGGAGTCATAGAAAGGACTTTTGGAATTTTAAAAAGACGGTTTCGTAGGATTCACAAACGTGGTGGATCCTTACAATATAACCCACCTATGTGCTGCAAAATAATAACTAGCTGTGCAATGTTACATAACATGGCCATGAGAAAAGGAACACATTTGGAATTGAGTGACTCGGATTCTTCTGACAATGATGATTTACCACCCCCAAGAAGAGTTGTAGCCAGAGTAGGAGCTGCAGCTGGATGACAAAGACGTGCAGAAATTACACTCAATTACTTTTAGGTAAGAATAAAAACCATGAAATGTTTTAGGTGTATCAAAGGTAGATTTAATGTAATCAAACACAGAAGACATAGTGTTTTTTTTAAAGTAAAACCTGTTACTGCACACAAAATAGTACTTATATAAGTGAAGTAATGCAAGTGCATATGTAATCAAAGGTACATTAATAACTGAAGGTAATATTATTTTCTGCATTGTCTATTACTAGAGCGCTGCACTGCTTCATTGCTCCTAGTAGCTGTTTCAGGAGTGGCATTTCTAACTGATGTCAGAGGTTGGTGTTGGGTTGCTACTGCTCCTACTAGTACTCTCCTCTGTATCTCTTTGTTCAAAGAAAGCACGTGCCCCAGAGTTAGCTGTGTGCATCAATTCAACAGCAGAAGTCACCTTATCTAGGCCTTTTGAAACACTCCGGGTGCATTCAGAAACCATGCGCTGCATGAAAACACTGCACCTAGTGAAGTTTGAGGTCACAGAGCATAGTCTATTAATAGCTTTTGAATACCCAAGCATTCTTGAATGTTGACGGCATGCTGCCCTATTTCTGCTTTTCTCAGACCTCTCAATTGCCATGCAAAGTCTGTCCATTGAAGCAGCTACTTGCCTCACCCATTCTCCCATGCCAGCGTTGCTCCTATTCAACTTAAGTAGTTGTCTGTTAATAGACCTTAGGGCTTTATACTGCTTCTGCTGCACATCCAGCATGGTCTGTTCCAACCCTGCAAACACAGTAGGATTGTCCTCTACAAATGCCCTGTTGGGCCTGGATCTTTCCAAAGTGTACGTTCTTCTACGGTTATGTTGGACCTGACCCTCTTGGCAGGGTCATCCCTAAACTTTTTGCCTTCCTCCAATACTCTCTCTGACCTGTTTTTGTTGGTTTTATGACTCTGGGCACTTTACCACTGCTGACCAGTGCTAAAGTACATATGCCCTCCCTACTGTAAATTGTACATGTGATTGATGTCCATGATTGGTTCATTGGATTTACTGTTAGTCCCTAGTAAAGTGCAATAGGAGTGCCAGGGCTTGTAGATGCCAATACTGCTAGTGGGCCTGCAGCGCTGGTTGTGCCACCCACCGAAGCAGCCGTAAGATGTGTCTGGGGTCCGCCATTGCAGACCCCGCGTGCAGTCGCGTACTGTCATGCTGGCTGGGCAAGTGCACCCACTTGCCAGCCGCCAAACCTTCCCTTAACTTCATGTTAGTCACCCCTATGGTAGGCCCGAGGGCAGGGTGCATTGTAAGTGTAAGGTAGGACAAGCCCTGATGTGCGTGGCATGTCCTAGTAGTGAATTACAACTAAATTCGTATTTCACTATTGTAAGGCTACCTGCTTCCTTTAGGCCAGAACGGGCGGCTGGAATTATTACACCCTATAATCCCAGCCGGCTCAGGGAGCACGGTAGAGAGTCGTGTTTAGTATGCCTGAACTCAGAATAATAAAATATTTCTTTTAGTAAAGTTTATTTTAATATCCTGTGTTTGCAAATGCTACTTTTAGAAAGTTAGCATTTGCTTGCTTAACCATTTCAGCCCGCCTCTGCTGGTATGTGTATCTGACTGTCTGGGATGTGTGAGTGACAGGGCTGGGGGATGACAGGTGGTGAATGCGCAGATTACACCTTAGTGGGAGGTAGGAGTGGCTCTTGACTCTGAATCTTGCTGTGCTCTGCCACCACAATGCTGGCTCCACCCTCCTGGGGAGCGACTGATGACTCAGCCGACACCTGGCCCAGGAAGGGCGAAGCCCCATCAACAAGGTACTTCTGGCTGCCCCTGTCCACACAATGGTGGCTCCACCTCCTGTGGGGCGTCTGATGCGCCTGCCCCTCACACTGAAAGCAGAAGCCGGAGTTCACCCACCAGAGTACTCAAGGACTGAAAGTGGCTATGCGAAGGCCCCCCTGGCTTGCGAGGACAAAATAAATGCAGTATAAAAGAAGGAGCCCTGCTCCTTGTAAATTAGATCCTGTTTGTGCTACAGAAGGAACTCTGCCCGACGAGAAGGACCGGGAAGGACAAGGAAGAGTGTTGACTCTTGCCTGTGTCTGGTGCCTTGCTGCCGAAGGAGAGGAAAAGGAAAGACTACAAGAGACTTTTGCTTTGTGAAACTTTGTGCCAAACTCTGCTGAAGAGATCTCCAAGGGCTTGCTGCTGAACTTGCCCCCTGACCAGCGCCCCAGGACCAGTGAGCGCTACATCCTGAAGAAAGCGACTGTGTGTGCTGCTTATCGCTGCAGTACTGACAGAAGGGTCTGGGAGCGCTGGGCAAGCCTGCCACACTCCCCGTATCCAAGGCATCGACATCCCCCCAAGCACCGTGACCGGGGCCCAAAGCAACAGCGAGAGCAACGTGAGGTCCAGCTGCCGCTGGCCCGAACACCGTGACTGCACCTGCACTGGGAACCCGAGAGCAAAGTAAAGGAGGACCCGTCCGGTCCAAGCTCCCGGATTGACTGCGTCAAGCCACCTGCGAAGACGGACAGCTGCCTATGATAAACCCCCCTCTGGTCGGTATCCTGCCCGACAGCTCAGCTGTGAGCACACAGCTGCAACCGGCACTTGGCTGGGTACGTCCTGCACTTGGGGACCGTACTGCCACTTGCCGCCGCCACACAGCCGCCGTCTCCAAGATCGGAGCGAACGTCGAAGGAAGGACCCTGCCGCCACAGAACACCGCCGCCCCGGATGACCCGTGACCTGCCCGGCTGAGAGCCGCAGCGAACAGCGACCCCGGAAAAGCAATGCGACGTGGGACAGCTCCCCTGGAAGCCGACCGCTCCAAAAGAATAGAAAGGTACTGTGTTGTATCCTCACGGTGCGAGCGTCCTGCAATCCGAGCTCGCACCGCGCCACCTACTCCCAACACGAGCCTACTCTGAAACCGAGGCTCGCACGGCGCCCGGCCCCCGGGGCCCACGTGGAGAGCGCATTGAGGCGCTACGAGACACTGAACCTTGTCGAACCTGGGCAGAAGGCCCAACAGACTGCGTATTGCTAAAAGAGAACTGTGGCAACCTGAACTCAAGTAACCTGGAACCGATACTGAAAGTTTGATAACTGTATTTACAAGCCTGCTTGAAATCTATATAAAGATATATATTTTTACAAATACAGTTTGGTGTCATTGTGTGGTGGGTTGGTTGTGATGGTGTGATATTGCAGATGTTTAACCCTATGTGCCCCAAAGATTAGCCTAAGACTGCTTAAGCCACACTACCTAGAGGGTAAGCAGAGGTTGTCTGGCTTCCGATCAAAACACAGCACTGAGACCGCCCTCATCGCAGCAACAGACGACATTCGAACTCTACTGGACAATGGAGACACAGTCGCCCTCATCCTCCTCGACCTCTCTGCAGCCTTCGACACAGTCTGCCACAGCACCCTTTTACACTCAGAAACATCGGAATACAAGGAAAAGCACTTGAATGGATCACCTCGTTCCTCACCGGAAGAACCCAGAGAGTCCGCCTTCCACCATTCAAGTCCGAGGCCACTGAAGTCATCTGTGGTGTACCACAAGGATCCTCACTCAGTCCCACCCTCTTCAACGTATACATGAGCCCCCTCGCGGCCATCGCCCGCCAACACAACCTCAACATCATCTCTTACGCGGATGACACTCAACTGATCCTTTCTCTCACCAATGACCCCAGCACCGCCAAAACTAACCTACACGAAGGAATGAAAGAAGTTGCCGAATGGATGAAACACAGCCGTCTGAAACTGAACTCAGATAAAACAGAAGTCCTCATCTTAGGTACATCCCCCTCTGCATGGGACGACTCTTGGTGGCCGGAAGCCCTTGGAAAAGCACCCATCCCGACAGACCACGCACGGAACCTAGGCGTCATCCTGGATTCTTCACTCTCAATGAACAGACAAGTCAGCGCCGTATCCTCATCCTGCTTCAACATTCTTCGCATGCTCAAAAAAACATTTCGCTGGATCCCCACCGAAACCAGGAAAACAGTCACCCATGCTCTGGTCACGAGCCGACTGGACTACGGAAACACCCTCTACGCAGGTACTACCGCTAAACTCCAGAAGAAACTCCAACGAATCCAAAACGCCTCAGCCAGGATCATATTAGACATCCCGCGCAACGAACACATCTCTGGTCACCTGAAAGACCTCCACTGGCTACCCGTCAATAAGAGGATCACTTTCCGACTGCTAACCCACGCACACAAATCACTCTACGACATCGGACCAGAATGCCTCAACTCACGACTGTCCTTCTACACCCCCTCCCGCCAACTACGTTCTTCCAGCCAAGCCCTCGCCACTGTACCTCGCATCCACAAGACCACCATGGGAGGCAGATCCTTCTCTTACCTGGCTGCTAAAACATGGAACTCACTCCCCACTTACCTTCGCCTTACCCAGAACCACCTAGCATTCAGAAAGCAACTTAAAACGTGGATATTTGATAAGTAATCCCCTCCCCTCCCTAAGCGCCTTGAGACCCTCTTGGTATGTAGTGCGCTATATAAATTCTTTGACTTGACTTGACTTGACTCTGGAAGGTAACCCTCAGCCCTGACGAGGAAGAGAGAGTCCCTGCTTGTCGCTAGTGCTACACTGCGCCAACTAGAGCCTCCCCCTTCCTACATTGGACGCAGCGGTGAGGATTTTTCGAATTTACATTTGCAGTGTTTATACCTTAGCTACTGACCATTGCATAGTGATTACAGTCCAGTAACTTAGCCACAGACTTTTTTTTGATTTATGTCTTGCTAGAAGAGATATCCATGTGTTTTGAAGTCATGCCTGTGTCAGTGAAAATGGAAAAGGCACCATCCATTTCTTCTATTGACTGTGATTGGGAGAAACTAGAAAACTATACCGGGAAACAGCTGAAGAGCTTCTGCAAAAATTTGAACATTTCCATGACCGGACTCTCCAGAAGGGAGCAGTTCCAAAAGGCGCTGAGGGCCTGGGTCAAGGCAAGGAATGCCCCTGGAAAGGATTTTGAATTTGAGGATGCAGAACAGCAGCTGGAGGGACCCCTGACTCCAGAGTGGAGGGGTGCAACCTCCCCATTGGGTAGCAGTGTTTCTGGCCGAGGTCTGTCACCAGAGGAGCTGGCGGACAGACAGGCCACCCGAGAACATGAAATGAAGTTGGCGGAGCTGAATTGCCAACTGGAGCTAGAATCTAGGAAGTTAGTCCTGGAAGAAATGAAAATGGAGCTGGCGCATGACTTAAGAATGAGGAAACTTGACTTGGAGCTCGAGGGGCTTGAGGCCAGGAGGGCTTCAGCCCAGCAACAAGAAATATGTGTAGCTCAGAGATTGAGCTTTGCTGAGTTGGAGGTGGAGTCCAGCTCAGATGGTGGCAGCAACATTAAGGTATCTAGTGCTGACAGCATCTTGCGCGCACCTAGAGATATGGCACCTGACTTGGAGGGGGTTAAGTTACATCAGGAGGTTCAAGGGCATGAGGTAGCTCCAGTAGTGCGCAGCGTCCCTGAAGGGAATAGGGTGGCTGGCGTAGGAGTTCATGGTCCTAGTGGTGGGAGGGATTCCCCCATGGTTGAGGTCCTGGTGGGTGAGTGTAAAGACCGCCCAGAAGAGTGTGGGTTGTGTGACAGAGACAGTCTGCTACTGTCTGGCCAGTCCCAGAAGGATGGTGTGGAGTATGTGTGTGAGGCGCTGGATGGTGAGGTGAAGGGTAGCTTGGTTAACCCTGCTAGGGGGCTGTGTAATCCAATTGTGGGAGAGCATACTTTAAGTCCCAGTTTTCCAGAGCTATGCCAACACCTGTTTGAGAGTGAGTTCTCTGACCCCAGGGAGCTCACATTGGGGTGGATTCCAGTGGGTCTGGAGAGGCATTGGGGTGTGATCCTGTGGGGAGTGGCTCAGGTATCTTCCAGCCCAGAGTGGTGGAAGTGGCGCAGAGTAGCCCAGCTAGGTCCTGTAGTAGTGAGAGGGGTGTAGGGCCTCACGTCCTGTCCTTGAGGGGAAGGAGTGAGAATGGGTTTTGTCCCGGTAGTGCCCAACCTCAGTCTCAGAGCCTGGATGGTTCTTTAAGGGAACACCAGGTGGGGAGCCTAGGCTGTCCGGATGAGTCACCCGCTGAGGGGGATCCCCCAGTGGCTAGAGAACGTGGAGGCTCTGTAAACAGAGCTCCAGTAGTTCTGGTGTCTGGCAGTACCACTCCAGTTGGGAGGGTGCAGAAGTCCAGAAGGAGGGGCGAGAGGGGGAAAGAGTCCCCAGTGGAAGAACCAGTGGGTCAGGGGTCAGCCAGCAGGGCTGCGTCCCCAGTGAATGACCATGGGGACACCACTTCTGTCCTGGGGGATCTTCCCGCACTGTCAGATGGACAGGGGTTGGGAGATCTGCGCCAGGCAGACTGTCGCACGGCACATGAGCTATGTGCCACCCTCAGGGGGGGCATGCGTGCTCCCCGGGAAGTCCTGGTGTGCCAGGCAAGAGTTCAACTGCAGGGTTGGGTCCCTGAGTTGGAGAGCCAGGTTCAGGTGTTGTCTGACCTGGAGGGCAGGACCACTGTAATCAGTGTCCTGGCCCATTTCACTTCTAGGGGTACCACTCCAGTTGGGAGTGGGCAGTACTCTGGAAGGGGGTGCAGAGGGAGGAAGTCCTCGCCTCTGACCCCGGTTCAACTAGAGGGTCTAGACCCTAGGTTTAAGGGCCAGGTGCAGGATGTCCCCCCTGACCTGGCGCCCCAGTTGCAGGATAGCACCCCTGAACTGGTGGGCGGATTGTGCAGGTCACCTGCCACAGGTGCCCTGACAATTCTGAAAGGGGGTACCACTCCAGGTGGGAGGGTACAGAGCCCCAAGGAGGAGGACCGGGTGGGGGAGAGCCCACCCCAGTTTTTGGTTCAGCTGCCAGGTACAGGCCTGGAGCTGGTGGGTCAGTGCCAGGATGACATACCTGACCTGACAGGAGGGAGAGTGGACAAAGGGTGCCAAGCATCTGGGGCCACTGCCCCCCACTCTCTGAGGCCACAGAGGTTTGGGAGCCCTGAGAGGCATGAGGCCTGGGTCTCAGCCCTGACTACTGTCAGTGGCCACTGTGATTTGATGACTGTCTGTTGGGACACACCTGTGAGCAAGTTAAGGTTAGAGGCTGCACAGGTGGTGTCCACAGAGGAAGAGAAGGGTGCCCCATGGAGTAGCTGGGTGGACCCTGAGAGTATGTACAGAGGATTTAAAATAGGTTCTGATTGGCGTAGAACTGGAATGTGCCCCTGCTGTTGCGGGCCAGGTCCATGTTCTATCGCCCCAAGCAGGGAAGCCCATCACAGTGGTGATTGGTCTACCCTGCGTTTTGGCTGGAAGGGGGTTGTGTTGGACCTGACCCTCTTGGCAGGGTCATCCCTAAACTTTTTGCCTTCCTCCAATACTCTCTCTGACCTGTTTTTGTTGGTTTAATGACTCTGGGCACTTTACCACTGCTGACCAGTGCTAAAGTACATATGCTCTCCCTACTGTAAATTGTACATGTGATTGATGTCCATGATTGGTTCATTGGATTTACTGTTAGTCCCTAGTAAAGTGCACTAGGAGTGCCAGGGCTTGTAGATGCCAATACTGCTAGTGGGCCTGCAGCGCTGGTTGCGCCACCCACCGAAGCAGCCGTAAGATGTGTCTGGGGTCCGCCATTGCAGACCCCGCGTGCAGTCGCGTACTGTCCCAGCCGGCTCAGGGAGCACGGTAGAGAGTCGTGTTTAGTATGCCTGAACTCAGAATAATAAAATATTTCTTTTAGTAAAGTTTATTTTAATATCCTGTGTTTGCAAATGCTACTTTTAGAAAGTTAGCATTTGCTTGCTTAACCATTTCAGCCCGCCTCTGCTGGTATGTGTATCTGACTGTCTGGGATGTGTGAGTGACAGGGCTGGGGGATGACAGATGGTGAATGCGCAGATTACACCTTAGTGGGAGGTAGGAGTTGCTCTTGACTCTGAATCTTGCTGTGCTCTGCCACCACAATGCTGGCTCCACCCTCCTGGGGAGCGACTGATGACTCAGCCGACACCTGGCCCAGGAAGGGCGAAGCCCCATCAACAAGGTACCTCTGGCTGCCCCTGTCCACACAATGGTGGCTCCACCTCCTGTGGGGCGTCTGATGCACCTGCCCCTCACACTGAAAGCAGAAGCCGGAGTACACCCACCAGAGTACTCAAGGACTGAAAGTGGCTATGCGAAGGCCCCCCTGGCCTGCGAGAACAAAAGAAATGCAGTATAAAAGAAGGAGCCCTGCTCCTTGTAAATTAGATCCTGTTTGTGCTACAGAAGGAAGTCTGCCCGACGAGAAGGACCGGGAAGGACAAGGAAGAGTGTTGACTCTTGCCTGTGTCTGGTGCCTTGCTGCCGAAGGAGAGGAAAGGAAAGACTACAAGAGACTTTTGCTTTGTGAAACTTTGTGCCAAACTCTGCTGAAGAGATCTCCAAGGGCTTGCTGCTGAACTTGCCCCCTGACCAGCGCCCCAGGACCAGTGGGCGCTACATCCTGAAGAAAGCGACTGTGTGTGCTGCTTATCGCTGCAGTACTGACAGAAGGGTCTGGGAGCGCTGGGCAAGCCTGCCACACTCCCCGTATCCAAGGCATCGACATCCCCCCAAGCACCGTGACCGGGGCCCAAAGCAACAGCGAGAGCAACGTGAGGTCCAGCCGCCGCTGGCCCGAACACCGTGACTGCACCTGCACTGGGAGCCCGAGAGCAAAGTAAAGGAGGACCCGTCCGGTCCAAGCTCCCGGATTGACTGCGTCAAGCCACCTGCGAAGACGGACAGCTGCCTATGATAAACCCCCCTCTGCTCGGTATCCTGCCCGACAGCTCAGCTGTGAGCGCACAGCTGCAACCGGCACTTGGCTGGGTACGTCCTGACCGTACTGCCACTTGCCGCCACCACACAGCCGCCGACTCCAAGATCGGAGCGAACGTCGAAGGAAGGACCCTGACGCCACAGAACACCGCCGCCCCGGATGACCCGTGACCTGCCCGGCTGAGAGCTGCAGCGAACAGCGACCCCGGAAAAGCAACGCGACGTGGGACAGCTCCCCTGGAAGCCGACCGCTCCAAAAGAATCGAAAGGTACTGTGTTGTATCCTCACGGTGCGAGCGTCCTGCAATCCGAGCTCGCACCGCGCCATCTACTCCCAACACGAGCCTACTCTGAAACCGAGGCTCGCACGGTGCCCGGCCCCCGGGGCCCACGTGGAGAGCGCATTGAGGCGCTACGAGACACTGAACCTTGTCGAACCTGGGCAGAAGGCCCAACAGACTGCGTATTGCTAAAAGAGAACTGTGGCAACCTGAACTCAAGTAACCTGAACCGATACTGAAAGTTTGATAACTGTATTTACAAGCCTGCTTGAAATCTATATAAAGATATATATTTTTACAAATACAGTTTGGTGTCATTGTGTGGTGGGTTGGTTGTGATGGTGTGATATTGCAGATGTTTAACCCTATGTGCCCCAAAGATTAGCCTAAGACTGCTTAAGCCACACTACCTAGAGGGTAAGCAGAGGTTGTCTGGAAGGTAACCCTCAGCCCTGACGAGGAAGAGAGAGTCCCTGCTTGTCGCTAGTGCTACACTGCGCCAACTAGAGCCTCCCCCTTCCTACAGGTTAGCATTACTTTGCTCTGCATTTTTAGATCTCAACATTGTCTCATGTGTACTGTCTCTTGTCCCTTCAGGTTCAATTTCCTCATCATCAAAAGGAGGCAGAGGGGCCACATGTCTTCTTCTGGCTCTTACAATGGGATTTGAGTCCACCTCCTCATTTGTAATTTCATTAGGTGTTGTTATGTCCTGAACATTTGAAGAAATGTCTTCTAAAGCCTCACTAGAATGTTCTGCATGTGCTGTGGATGGAGATGGAGAAATATGAGTATGTTGTGTGCCTCTCTATAAAATTCATATAAACTGTTTCCAATTTTCAAACTAAAAAAAAGTATTTATGTTTTTTTTTAAACATTATTTTAATTATTTATTAATTATCTAACTTCCAGAAAGTGTGGAAATGCACATGTAATAAAAAATAATTATTATAAATCTTTAAGACTCAGAATGCCCCACTGCAATGGGAAAGACCCGTGAGCATCCCCTAACATAGACTACATGCATGACTCACAAATGCACATACATACATGCACCCTTCTTACCTTCTGCTCCTTGTCCAAGCTCTGAACTATCAATATGTGCAACTCCACTAACACTCTCAGGCAAGAGTATTGCCTCTACAAGTTCCTCATGAGGAGTGGTCTGGTCTGCAGTGGAGGTTCCCCCGCCTGTCTTGTTTGCTTCTTTAATCCTTTCAGCCAGTTTCTCCTTAGACCTCAGGCGCATATCATACCACTGCTTTCTTAGCTCTTCGATGGTTCTTGTGGTCACTTCAACAGAATTAACTTTCTCCTGGATTTCAAGCCAAATTTTCATCTTCCTTGCTCCAGGAACTTTCAAAGCTTGCTTGCCAAACAGCAACTCATGGTTGCAAGCCATTTTTTCTATGAGAGTTTCCTGCTCCTTTTCTGAAAATTTTTGTTTCCTCTTCCTTTTCTCACCAGATGAACCTCCTTGGGAATTTTCAGCCTCCATGCTGCAAGGAAACAGGTCTGCACAGCTGCAAGAACTAACTTCCAACTACCACTGGGTGTGACTCAGGCAAACAGGTGCAGGTGCAGGTAATCAACTACACTTCCTGACTATGATGTCATCAGATTGTTCCAGCATTAGCAGATTCATGCTTTTTGCGATTCCTTATTTTGCGAAATTTGCAAAATAAGGAATCGCAAAAAAATTGCAGAATAATCTGCAATATTTAAGAAATCTTAAAATAATCGCAAAAAAGTACATACATCGCATAATGCGATTTCTTAGTAGCGACTCGCAAAAAATCGCTATTAAGAAATCTGAAAAAAACAATACATCTAGGCCTATACTATTTAATTACATATTGCTCAATGGTGGATATTTCCAATGTTGTTTTCGTACAGTAAGTGTGTCTGTTACACCTAGCTGGGAATGACTAGGAACTAGGTGTAAGCAGAGAAGTGAAGGAAAATCCACAACTTAGAAGCTTCCTCCATGGCCCATACAGTTGTTTTGTTCTGTTAATTGGATTTGTAAAGCAAGGTCTCACCTGTGAGGGTAACCTGGTGCTGCACAGGTACCTGCTCCTAGCCTTGCCTAGTGCAGAATTTGGTAAATACCTCCTGAGGCAGAAGCCGGGAGATCAGTTGCTGGCGAAAACTTTTAAAAAATTGTATATATCGTGTATTTGCTGCTGTGATTTTAAAACTGCTCAAATTGCACAAAACTTACTTCTTTTGCCACACACTTCCCCCTCAGCCGAATAGGCGCTGGGACCGGGAAAAACGCAGCCGCCATATTGGGTGTAGACCTGGGTTGACGCACAGCTGTTGGGACCTCCCGACCCAGACAGTACTATTTAAACTGCGCCTTCCTCACGTGCACCATCAGAATTGGGTAAATACCTCCTGAGGCGGAAGTCGGGAGATCAGTTGAAAACTTTTTTTAAATTGTATATATCGTGTATTTACTGCTGTGATTTTAAAACTGCTCAAATTACACACAAAATTAACTTCTTTTACAACACACTTCCCCCTGAGCACTGGGACCGGGAAAAACTCCCACTTCCTCCAGCATACGATGAGCATTCCACGCCGGCCGCGCAGCCGACGCGCGCAACGGGCTCTCTGCGGGCACGCCGAAGGCACTCCTAAGGCAAGCCCGTGTGCGCCCATCCGTGGCCGACCGGGGCTAGGGGCCCCAACCCCTGGTTCCCCCCTTTGTTTAAAGAAGCATTATAGCACAGGCTCTCTCCATAATTTAAGACCTCCCGTTGGAGAAAGCTGCTGCCAACCTTATTATCCCTCAGATCTACCCACCGTTTGCCCCCACTGCAATGTGAAGCTCATCACTACACGGCATAAAGATGACTTGCAGGATTTCAAAATGTTCCTTTTAAACTGCAGGTCTCTGCCTAAACATAGCACGGAAATATCACTACTGTTGGATGAATTTACGCCAGACGCAGTCTTTTTGACCGAAACCTGGTTAAGCTCTCCCCCATGGTTATCAGATGCTACGTAAGGATCGTGTTCATAGGAAAGGTGGTGGGCTTGCAATCATTTATAAAGATCAATATACGTGCCACTGCACCTCTGACGCTATACCTGATTGTGAAAGTTTGTCTTTTTCTATCGAATTCTCCCCTAACGACAGCTTCTCAGGCATCCTTATCTATCGCCCGCCTGGGCCAGTCAAACAGTTTCACACAGCTCTACCCTCCTTTGTTGCTGAATTGGTCACGTCCCCCTCTAATTTTACGCTATTGGGCGACCTCAATATTCATTTTGATGACAATTCCGATAACGTTGCCAGAGAGCTAACGGGAAGTCTGGCTGCAGTTCAGCTGGAGCAACTAGTTCTAACCCCCGCTCACATTAAAGGTCACCTTTTGGACCCTGTATTTAGTAATTGTGTACACCTTAAGGTAGGCTCTATTAGTCATTTCCCCTTGACCGACCACTTTCTGATCCCTCTCATCTGGTCTATATATAGACCCGTATCCTGCACCCCATTCTGCGAAAAATTAGAAACTGGTCCAGACTCCCCTTAGAACAGTGGACTAGCTCCCTTTGTAGTCTCTAGACCTTTATTTACTCGGAACCCTTCATCAGATAACAAGGAATACGACAAATGATTCTCGAAGTCTCTTGACTCCATACTCCCCATTTGCAAAAACCAGCCTAAAAAGGCTGCGGAAAACAGCTCCGTGGTATTCGGAGGAGCTTAGAGGGAAAATGCGACAATGCAAGAATCTAGAAAGGAAGTGGAGCCTGGGATACACTGCCGCAGATAAAGTCATTTACAGGGAGGCCATTAGAGCCTATAAACTCGAAATAAAAGCAACACAGTCTGCCTATTATAGTGGCAAAATCACGATGGCTAGATCAAAACCAAAAGAGATTTACCAAATAGTAAAAAGTCTTACCAAACTCCCCCCTCCCCTGGTCCCTAATTACAATCCTCTCCCCCGCTGCAACGATTTAGCGGAATTTTTCTATCAAAAAATAAACAAAATCTGTGTTTCATTTGCAGACACGGAGACCCTTCTATTAAAGGATCACATCTCTCCACAGAAGTTGATCACCCCTACTGAAACATCTAAGATCACTTTTCCCTGTTAGACCTTGAGACACTTGAACCCTTGATACATCAAGTAAAGTCAGGCTCCCCATGCGACCCTGCCCCTCGTGTACGCTGGTTGCAGTTAGCCAGGTTATTCTCCCCATGATTATGGAGCTACTCAATACCTCTCTAATGACAGGTATTGTCCCTCCGACCTCTAAACAAGCCATGGTGTGAGCACTCCTGAAAAAGCCTAATCTTGATTCCAGCAACCTTAACAACTACCGCCCGATTTCCCTGCTACCCTGGGTGAGCAAAATCCTCGAGAAACATATTAATACACATCTAACTACGTTTCTCGAGAGCAACCATCTGCTTGATGCCACCCAGACGGGTTTCTGCCCCAAACATGGGACGGAAACGGCCTTGTTGTCTTTAACAGAGGAAACTAGGTGGATCTTGGATCAGGGGGGATCAGTGGCAGTCATCCTCCTCGATCTGAGCGCCACGTTTGACCCGGTGAACCATAAAACTCTGCTGTGCCGACTCCTTAGCTTAGGAGTGTCAGGGGAAGCTCTAGCTTGGCTTGAGTCCTTTCTGAGCGACAGGACCTTCCAAGTTTTCGAAGGAGACTCCGTCTCTTCAAGTAAACCCCTGGGCTATGGAGTACCGCAGGGCTCATCGCTGAGCCCTACGCTATTCAACGTGTACATGAGACCGCTGGCTGAGATCGTTCGGCCATATGGCATTAAGATCATCACATATGAGGACGATACTCAGCTGGTGGTCTCTCTCGTGCAAAAGAATTGTCAGTAAGCACAGGTCAACCTGACGACTTGCATGGAAGAGGTCAAAAGCTGGAGACATGTCTCAAGCTTAATAGAGACAAAAACCGAGCTTATGCTCCTAAGCCCCCAGCTTCATCCACCATTGACCTCTTATGGCCCATTAGCCTGGGTGTGCCGCCTACTCCTAAACACAATATAAAAAGTCTTGGGGTCTGGATGGACAAATCCCTGACCCTTAATACCCGAGCAACCAAGCTATCAGCGACCTGCTTCGGACTCATCAGGCTGTTGAAGAAAATCCTTCAACTTTTACCTTTTGAAGCCAAGCAAATTGTTATACAAGGCCTAATTCAATCTCGCCTTGACTTCAGCAATGCCTTGTATTTAGGGGCGCCTGAATATGTTTTGCAAAAACTTCAGCGGATCCAGAACTGTGCTGCATGCACGTTGCTCCAGCTCCCGCGCAGAACCTCAGTGGAACCTGGGCTGAGGGCTCTGCACTGGCTCCCTGTGAGGGAGAGAATCAAATTCAAATCGATATGCATCTCCCACCAAGCTTTCTGGAAATCCGGCCCAAGATTAACTTGCCTTTGCTCTCACCCTAATGCCCCAACAAACAACTCCGTTCCACTCATGCCTTCCTTGCCACTGTCCCTCGAGTCAGGAGATCCAGAGCAGGAGGCAGGTCTTTTTCCTATAACGCAGCTAATCTGTGGAACTCTTTCCCTTTCCACCTAAGATCTAATCCTGATCGGTCCTACTTTCGCAAGCAGCTCAAAACTTTTCTTTTCACTAAACATGACTAACTCTTAAACTGACTGTATCATGAGGTACTATCCCTGTTCCTTGGCGCTTGGACGCCTCAGGGCAGCAGCCACGCTTAACAAAACTCCTTTTCATTTCATTTCATTATTTAAAAAAGCCAGGGTTTCAGCTTCTTGTGAAATTCAAGAAGAGAGGCGCAGGCACTGGACCTGTTTCTGTTATGCATGGGATATGTGAGAGTAGCAGTACAGTAGAGTGGAGATGTGTGGGTGATTGTGGAAGGAGGTGTGTCTGTTCAGGTTGATGGGACCTACATTCAGTAGAGCCTTGAAAGTGTGAGTGAGGAGCTTGTTTGTGTTTTTTTGGAGACTGTGAGGATCATTCATGTATCAGGAGTGCATCGAGCTCCTTGAGATGTGGTGTGATGTCTCTTCTGTGTGATAGTTGAGGATGAGTCTGGCTGCTGACTTCTGGTTGGTGTGCATTCTACTGGTTATATATTATTTTTTGTTATATAGATATGTATAGCACACTAATCTCCCGCAAGTGTATCAAGGCGCTTGGGCAGGTGTGTAAGTTTGTTGTCCCCAAAGTGCTTATACAAAGAGCCAGGTCTTCAGTTTCTTGTGGAACTCAAGAAAGGAGGAGGAGGCTACGATGTGGTGAGGGAGGTTGTTCCATGTCTTGGGTGCATTGTAGGAGAATGAGTGACCTCAAGTTTTGCTTTTGAGTATGCAGGTAATGTGTGAGTGAGGCAGAGTATAGGTGTCTGGTCGGTTGGTAAAAGTGTATGCAACTGTTCACGTATTCTGGCCCTGCGTTGTGTAGGGCTTTGTATGTATGTGTTTGAATTGGCTGTGCTTATGAATTGGGAGACAGTGAAGCTTCCTGAGGTGTGGTGTGATATGAGTGTTGCATGGGAGGTTGAGTATGCGTTTTGAAGCAGTGTTCTGGATGGTCTGAAGGTCTGTGTAGATGTTGCTTGGAGATTCTGGCATAGATAGCGTTGTTATACTTATCCTTATGGTGATGGTCTGTCTGGTTTTCTGAGGTAACTATTTGAAGATTTTCTGCAGCAAGCATTGGATCTGGAAGCAGGAGGAGCATACTGTGTTGACTTGAGTCGACATGATGAACTTGTCGTCTAGGATGATCCCTAGATTTCTTGTGTGATGTAGGTGTTGGTACTGGCTCCGATGGCCACCAGGTGGAGTCCCATGGGGAGGTGTTGTTGCCGAAAACCAGTACTTCTGTCTTGTTGGATTTGAACTGCAGGCAGTTGGTGGGTTCTTGGTGACTCCAGCATAGAGAGTGTTCCCTTAGGCCAGCTTTCTGGTGAGGATGGAATGAGTGACAGGTTTCTGATTTTGCTTGGGAGACATTTGAGATCTTTCTCAGCATGTTTGGGGTGTAGAAGTAGGAGGTTGCAATGAAATTGACTTGCATGTTTAGTTGCTGTCAATGATGATAATGAAGTTCCTGGCATGAGTGCCGGGGTGGGGGTAAATCCCAGATCAGCCGGCCACCTGGTGGAGTCCCATGCTGAGGAATTTTTGCCAAAGACCACTACTTTTGTCTTGTCTGTGTTGGGCTTGGGACAGTTGGATGTCATTCAGTTAGTGACTTTGGTCATGCAGGAGGTGATCTTGTTTTTTGTGTCGGGAGTCTAGCCTGAGAGGGAAGGCATGAGTTGCATGTCATTGGTATAGGAGACAATGTTGATGTCAAGTGCATAAATGACATCGACCAGAAGGATCATATGAGCATTGAAGAGGACAGGGTCAGTTCTCCATGGGAAATGGAAAGTCAAGTGCGAGTGAGACAGGATCCAGTGGAAGGTCAAAGTTTCAGTATATGGACATAATCTTGCTGCAGAAGAATTTTGAGAGATTGCTGCAGAGGTCTTGGGAGGAGGTTATGCTGCTGTAGGAGATTGTGGGGGTGTAGAAATCTTTGATGATGATGATTTCCTCGCTGCTGTTAGAGCTGTTGTCAATGCGGACTGCGAGTGCTACGCATTTAGTGTTCTGGATCTGTTTGTTGGTGGTAGCGTTTCAGGGCAGATTTGAAGGTGTCTTCATCCATGGTGTTTTAGCTCATTCTCCACTTAGGCACTAGTTGCTTGAAGTGTAATTTCATCAGCTTAGTTCCTCTTCTGAATGGAGCCAGTGCACTCCCATACGCAATGCTCCATCTGTTCATGTTCTTGATGACTTCCATAAAGCTGCTGTCACGATCAGACTGGTGCACAGAGAGAGTGAAAGTCTAATCCTCCTCTGTGATTTTTTTCCTGCTGCGGTGGGCAGGTCTAGTGATAGCAATTCTGTGTAAGCCTGGGCAAAATTCTATTTACGCCTGATAATTGGAGTAATTTTTACAATCTCAATCTCGCATTACACTTGTGATGCAAAATTAAGGAAATCACGCCGGCTTGAGTAATTAAAGGTAATTTGAGCAAAAATCCAACTGCAGGAGTGCAGGAACAATGAACAAAGAGAGTGCAAGCAGCTGCCAGCTTCTGCTGTTCATGTCCTGTAGCAATTAGTGCTGTTTCCTTAGCACAAAATGCATCCTCTGGCCTATTTTTTAATTTTTTTATTAAACCTTTATTTGCAATTAATACATCGTACATAGCTCAGCGCCTACAACCAAGAACATCCTTGGCCGGCAGCTCTTTCAAAGAAACTTTTCGTAAGCCTCAGCATTGGTTCATGTCCAACATATGTTATACACAGCAAGCCGCCTACAACCGCATCGGGCCGGCCGCGTTTCAAAAGTTTGTCGCTGTATCATGACTTTAGTTCGACCAAGAAAGACCGGCGCAGACGTATTTGTCCATGGTGGCAATTTTATATAACAATACATAACATTAACTGTGAACAACATTGGTCACAACAGTTTTATCCCTCCTGAATTGTTATAGCATGAAATAGTCTTCTTAACAACAATCAGTTAATGTGAGTACATGCTCTGGCCGAGCAATACGGGGCTGCAGCACAAAACAACCACCCACCATCTGCAAGGTGATAACCTGGTAGTAAAGGGGAGTCTCTCTAGCGAAACCGTGCAAGGCGTAGGCAGTGGTGTGTGAGTTCAGGGGTGGGGTGGGGGGGGGCGGGGGTTGGAGGGGGATATATCAAACGTGTTCCCTCCTCATCAGTGAGTCAGACCATACTTTAGGGCAGGTATTACGCACATACCTAATCATGGCGTCTCTATCTCCTGGGTGGGGGATGTCTCTCTATCTCTATTCCAGCTGAAGAAAGGTACCCAAATGTCCCGGGGTCTGGATGCAGCTGGAATCAGCTCCCAATAGGTGCCTAGTTGTGTGTGACCATATGTGACCGCGGTCAGCCAAGCATCAAATGCCGGCAGTTTCTTCCGCCCCCATCTTAGCGCAATCTGCCGCCTCGCAAAGAGCAGTAGCAGAGCATGTAGTTTCCTGCTGCTAGGCACAGTGTCCACTACCAATCCCAGTAGACCCAGATGTGGGGATGGGGGATCCTGTCTATCTTGGTTGATTGCATCGAATATTTCCCACCAGTAATCAGCTAGTTTGTGGCAATTCCAGGCCATATGCAGGAAGGTAGCATTATCATGCCCACATCTACAGCATCTAGTGTCATCTCTCAAGTTCATCCTGTGGAGACTCAGGGGAGTGCGATAGTAACGATGCAGAAATTTAAAATGCACTAGCCGTAACTTGTAGTTGGGGGACAGCTCCAAGAGCTGCTTGCAGCAGAATGACCACTGGACGTTGGTCAAGGGAGGTTGTATTTCCTCATTCCAGAGGAACAGGGATTTGGGTGTAACAATTGGGGCCTGCTCCTGAATCTCAGTGTATAATCTGGTCACCAGCTTCTTTGGGGAGATATTTTGTAGTGCATTTAGTGTAGGTGGGGCCTCAGGAAATCCGTCCCATAGAGATCTGCGTGCCATCCTGAGCCGGTGGTATGTGAACAGTTCACCAAACAAGGTTGTTGCTTCTCCTTCCACTGGTCGCTGATCTCTAAACGTCCCATCCGGGTATAAATCTGCGAAAGTGTGTATTTGGGTGCCTCCGAGGGTCATTTGTCCCCCACAGTGCTCCAGACAAGCCAACATGGGGTTGTTTCTAAGTGGTATTGCAGGCGCAAACAGCAGGGGCAGTCGTGCGCGTCTCTGCAGTTCTCGCCATGCCCAGCGCAGCGTATTTCCGTGTCCACATCTGACCTTGGGCGTGGGCTTTTCTGGTATAGGGTTACCTCCAGAGGCAATGGCGATATTGAGTCCGCCTCTACTGCCACATGCGGCTGGTACGGAGTGGGGTACGCCCAGAAATGCAAGAACTGAGCCTGAGCACAGATTGCATATAGGTGCATGTCTGGAGCCGCCAATCCCCCCTGTTTAAGCGGTAGGGTCAGTAAGGCCCAAGATACTCGGGCCTGACCGGCCGCCCACACCAGGTTCAGCAAGTGGGATCTGAGACATTTAAAGAAGTGGGCAGTGAGCGGTATGGGGATATTGGTGAACAGGTAAAGAAACTTTGGCAAGATCCCCATCTTGGTCAGAGCTATTCTGCCGGCTATAGACAGTGGCAGCTTAGACCACAATTTTACTTTAGTTTCGAGCCAGTCAATTGCTCGCCCAAAATTTAGCGCCCAAATGTCTTGGAGATTGCGGCTCACCCAGATTCCCAAATACTTGTACTCGTCCGCATTCCAGCGCAGCGGGAACTCTGACTTCACCTCCGGAGTGCCATCCGTTAATGGGAACACTACAGATTTGGACCAGTTTATCGATACGCCCGAAAGGTCTCCGAATTTGACAACTTCCATCAGCAGAGGGTCCAGATTAACTGAGGGGTTCCGAACATAGAGGGGGACATCATCTGTATAAATAGAGATTAGCAGGCTTCGGGAGCTAAACCCGATCCCCCTGGCGGTGTGATGCTGTCTGACTCTCGCCGCAAGAGGTTCCATTGCTATGGCGAACAGTAAGGGTGATAGAGGGCAGCCCTGTCTAGTGCCTCTAGACACATCAAATGGTTCCGAAATCATGTTATTTACGCATACTCTTGCCATCGGGCCAGTGTAGAGGAGCTTAATCTGGGCTATAAACAGTGGACTAAAACCCATCCTTACAAGTATTCTGAATAAATAAGGCCATTCAAGGGAGTCTAATGCCTTTGTAGCGTCCAGTAGGACCGCGGCTGCCTGCACTGACGGCGCCAAGTAGTGCAACACCGAGAACAGTGTGCGCAGGTTATGCGATGTCGAGTGCCCAGGTATAAAACCTGATTGGTCAGGGAGGGCCACTATTGGAAGTAAGGGTTGAAGTCGATCCACTGCAATTTTCGCATAGATTTTAGTGTCAACATTAATCAATGAAAGCGGCCTGTAGGAGTCAAGGGAGTGTTCGTCCTCATCCGGCTAAAGGAGCGTGATGATCATGGCCTCCAGCATAGATGCCGGCAGTTTCTCTGTCTCCAGGGCTTCCGCATAGACCTCGTGCAACTTCGGTGCTAGTTCTTCTGAGTAGGTCTTGTAAAAGGCCGTTGTCAGGCCGTCAGGACCAGGTGCTTTGTTCAATGGCATACCGTGGATCATTTTTTTAATATCTTCCACAGTCACCGGGAGTGCCATGTATTGGCGGTGAGCATCATTGAACCACACCAGTGCTATTGATTCAAGAAATGCCTCCAGATGTTCCGGGACATCTGGTTGCTTCGTGGAGTAGAGATCAGCATAGAAGTTTTTAAATTCTCGCAGCACCTGTTATGGCCCTGTCACAACTTCACCATCTGGAGTGTGGATCATGTGTACGAAATGTGAGGGTTTTTGTTTATTCAGGAGGCTCGCCAGTGTATGGCTCGTTCTGTCCCCCTCCCCGTACCGCCTTGCCTCTGGGTATTTACCTAAGAATTTGAGTTTGCGTTGCGCCTCTTCTTCAAATTCTAGCAATTTCCCTTTTACGTCTGCTGCGGTTGCCGGGTTAGGGGCATTGCAAAATCCTTTCTCAAGGTCCCTGATTTGCCCCACCAACCTGCACAATGAATCCCTTATTGACTTCAGCACACCAGCCTGTCTTGCAATGCATTGCCCCCGAATCACCACCTTGAATGCATCCCACAGGGTCGCCTCCGCGGACACCGAGCCCGAGTTAAACGCAAAGTAATCGACAATGTCACCCCGTATTTCTTCCCTAAAGGCAGCATCCATGAGTGCGTGTTGTGGGAGTCTCCAGCTGAACGCCCGCGCTGCAGCACCCGGGATTGATAGCTCCAGCAGGCACGGTGAATGGTCTGATAAGGATCTAGCCTAGTAGTCCAGGCAGCCACATCTGATGATACTAGCCAATAGTCTAATCGGGACCATGCAGCATGCTGTGTAGATATGCATGTGCCTTCACGTGCCATGGTATTACGCACCCTCCAGATATCTATCAGGTTTCCCTCAACCATGATGTCTCTAAGGGCAAGGCGAGCTTGGGGGTGCGGCTGTCTAGATGCACCCCTGCGGTCAAGCGCGTCATCCAACACCACATTAAAGTCTCCACCCCAAATGATCGTGGAGCATCCCGCCGCCACAACTCGAGCCCAGACCTCTCCGAAAAATCCAGGCGTGTCCGTGTTCGGGCCATATATGTTTACCAACACCACCTGCCTTCCACAGAGTTGTCCTCGAGCTACTATGTATCTCCCCTCTGGGTCTTTGAGTATGTGTGCCTCCCTCCAGTCCAACCCCCTCCTAATCAGGATGGGAACCCCTCTCCCATAGTTGGAAAATATAGCGGAGTAAACAGTGCCCCACCTGCTATGTTTCAGCCTGGCTGACGGTTGTGAGATTAGGTGAGTTTCCTGCAGGAAGCATATATCCACCTTGTGTCTTTACAGGTATGAGTGCATTAGCCTGGCCTTCCTTCCATCAATTGCCCCCCTGACATTCCATGTGATAATGTTAACTACAGTTCCAGGTGTACCCATCACTTATTCAGTAGCCTCATATGCACACAGTCCCCCGACCAGCCAGATACATGCATCTCCAATATGAGAAAGACTTGACGTAACAGCGACCTGTTTCTAACCAAAGGTAACAAACCCCCAACTGTCTCCCCCCACCCACTCCAACCCCCCAATCAGGTTGTGTCATATCCCCCCCATCATCACGCATAGCGTGCAAAGAACAAAACATTGGGATGCACCCCCAGAGGGCGAGTGTCCCCGGACATACTACCCTGTTTGCACATGGTGGCCATGCAGGTAATGTGAGCGTCCCTTCTGTCAGTCCCCGGCGCCCCTTTTAAATTTGGAGGCACTTTGTCTGCACCCCATCATAGCATTTGCAACCATTTAGGACATGTGAACGTATATTCCCAAACAGAGATTGGAATAGTTGGATGGTCATTCTGTGAAAACTAAGGTGCCCAACCCTCCCCATTCAGCCCCAGCCCCAACTTCTTTAAGGCCCAGCAACAGTATAATAAAGAAAGTCAATCATTATCACTTAGCTGGTTCTCCTCAGCGCTCCGCTGCGACCTTGGTGTTTTTTTCTTCGCGCCACATATGTGTTTGGCAAATTTCAGGGCGAATTTTGCATTGACAAAGAAATGGGCCGATCCATCGTGTGTGATCCTCAGCTTGGCAGGATATAGGAGCGCGTATGGCACCTGAGCCTGCAGCAGTAGACGTTTAGCAGGTGCGAACTCCTTCCTTGCCGCCTGCACTGTGGGTGTGAAGTCTGGGTAGAAGGAGATATTGTTCCCTTTGTGAGATATCTGACCTCTCTTGCGCGCCATTCTGAGAATTGAGTCTCTATCTTGGTAATTGAGGATCTTCGCGAGAATGGGTCTCGGTGTTGCACCCACTGCCGGTTTCGGGCCTAGTGTTCTATGTGCGCGCTCCACCACAAACACCGGGGATAGGTCAGATCCAAATAGTTCACGCAGCAGCTCAGTGACATACACCTCCATCTTCCCCGTGTTGGTCGTCTCCGGAATTCCCGTGATGCGGAGATTGCTTCTTCGAGAACGTGCCTCCAAATCGTCATCCTTAGCTTTGATCACCATTAACAGCTTGTCCATATGTAGGAGCTGTTTCTTCGTGGCGCGTTGAAATTCAACACATTCCGTGCGTCGGTTGTCCAGCCCATCAAGCCGCGTATCATGGGTGGCCACTTGTGTTTTAACCTGGTCCATCTGCGTGGTTAGCATATCCAGCTTTGCATCGATATTGCGTAGGCTGGAGCGTACATCTAGCATCAAAGTATGGAGATCCTCCTCGCGATCTGACCCAAGCTCAGCTCCTCCAGCCGCACCGGTCTCTTCTGATGGCGCGTTTTTTGACTTTGTGAGTTTGGCGGCTTTGAATGATATCTTCGCCTGCCTGCTGTTGTTTTTCCCCATGGTAGTTAGGTGTTGTTGTTGCCCTTGCACAGCGCTGGTAAAGTGGCCCACCCACTGATCGCCCCCGAGTTTACAGCACCATTCAGTGTCCAGCACTCTAATGTAATTACAGTAGTGACGATGCGTTTCGTGAAACCAGTTCACCATTCGCTAAACATGCTGTGTGTGGTTAGTATTCTCACGCTCTAATGGCATGCAGCGGCGAGGGGACGACCAGCACCAGCGCCTTAAAATTGTCAGCCAAAGTGTCAGCCTCCTCCTGCAGCAGGCGTCTCACCCCGGGGCTTTAGGCAGGGGCGCAACGCGATCCGAGCACCGGCGGCTCTGTATACAAGAGCCAAGGGGATGTGTGCCTTTGAGGGCACCTGCACCCGGTCCCGGGGCTCGCGACTTCAATGGCGGCAGGCCAAGCCACCCAAGCACAGCGAGCGCCACCACCCAGGGATGGGCGCCGCACCTCAGCCCCCAGCACACGGTCCACGCCTCCTCAACTCACCACGGCATGATCCGCTCTTTGCATTCGCCCAAAGGATGTGGGTCAGAGAACTCTGTCGCTGCGCCCGGGCCCTGAGCCGCGTCTCATAAGATGGCGCCCTGCAAGTCCGCCAGGAGCCATGGTCTTCACCGCCGCTCTTGTCTGCCCCGTCCCATCGCCGTGCACACCTCTGCCGAAGCTGCGGCTGGGGCTCACCTTTGCGCCGCCAGCTTCAAGGTCGCATCGGTAACGGCAGTTCTGCTCAGCTACCCGCTGTTCGCCGCGGGCCCCGATATCCACGAGCTGTAGTAGCGACGACGTGCGGAGGAGGAGTCTCCCGCCCCGGGCTCCAGCGCGAGCCCCGTCCCCGGAGCAGCCCTCGCCTCCACCAAATGTTTGCCAGTACGAGCTGTGGGGGGGTCAGAATTCACCCACCGTATTCCTCAGGGTGTAGGGTGGATGGGCGCCTGTTCCCAGCTCACAAGGGTCTCTGAAAGGATTTTCACAAAGGATTAGTTACATGGCCGGCAGGGCTCGCTCACTTGGCGGCCATGTCGCAGTCCAGCTAGCCACGCCCCTCTGGTCTATTTTTAATGTGAAAATAGCACTAAATGCTGGATTAGGCCTCTCAAATAATTATGCATAATCACAAGAATTTTTGGGGTAATTATCAATAATTAAACTTGAGAGAATTGCCCCAATTACACCCACCCCTAGTTCTGTGGTGGCTCAGGATGGGGGATAATTATACTGATGCAGGAGTGGACTGTCAAGGTGACTGGTGTTGCTACTCCTAAATGAGATGACTCTGAGTTGGAAAAGATGTTCTAGCTTTTACCTATGGGTGTGGCTTGTGCTCCTTGAAGCACTTTAAAGGACCCTGTTTGAATGTAGGAGTTTTACCAATACACAGAGAGTGCACTAATACTGGATTGAGAGCATTTATTTATTTTTTTATTTTATTTTTAAAGCTTTATATAGCGCTGACTAGGCCCGGAGGTATCAGAGCGCTTTACATGAGCATCAGATCATAGTTACAGGTTACATCGGTACAAAGGTTACACAGTTCTTAGAACATGGCAACATAGTTACTTGTAAGGTTGAAATAAACAATAAGCACAAATACGTAAGGGGAAAAGCAGGCAAGGTGAGAGATTCAGGGGAGGGGGGTTGGAGCAGGAGAAGTAGACAGATAATGAAGGCGGGAAAGAGGCGGGAAGGGTGAGAGACGGCATGGGGAGAGGAGGGGAAGGGTGGCGGGGACACAAACCGGTAGATGAGTCAAGGCAACGTCCAAGGTCCAGTAAGCTGTGATCCCAGGGGAAGTGGTATCCCTTCCCTAACTCTATTGCGAGAGGCTCCCTTTACGCAGTGGACTCTCTCAGAGGGGTCTCTGAGACTCCAAGGCCTACATACTGGATCCTTCCCCAAAAAGGGGAGAGGGAGTGCTTTGGCAAGGGGTGCCATACCATACCTCAAGTGTGAGTGGCTCCTATGGCGCAGTGGACTCACTAAACGGGTTCGCTGAGACTCCAGAGTATAAATATTGGATCTTTCCCCAACAAGGGGAGAAGCAGTGCTTAGTCAAAGAGCACAAAGGACAGGGGGGTAGGCAGAGTAGCAGGCAAGGGGAGAGATTTAGGGGAGAGAGGATAGGAGCTAGGGAAGAGACAATAAGGAGAGACGAAAAGAAGTCTGCCTAAAGATCGACTGGGTAGGTGACGACCAAGGTGGGAATCCACAGCCCATCTCCCCTATAGCTAAACCAAGTAGCTCCATCGGGCATCAGACAAAATAGTTCAGTCTCAAAACATTGAGAGAGGAGGGAGGGAGAGACATAAATAGAGGGAGGATGCGGTAGGAGACGACAGGAGAGACGAAAGGAAGTGGAAGAGAGGGCGCCAGAACGCCACATTTGACCTTAATCTTCTGCAGACCAAGACCTCTCAAATCTATTTGAAGGTCTTGGTCTAATGGACAGTGCTGAGACAGTTCAAATATCTCCTTAAATACACATACACACACACACATATAGTTTAACAATCATATGGTTTCCAGAGCAGATGCAGATTTGCATGCTGGGAAATTGGTGGTGCGCTAGGATGCCATATTAATGACTAGAAAGGGGCAATAGGGCACGGGTAAAGTCTGTTTAAAGGATCATTTGTCCTGAAAATGTCATGGATACCTAAATGAAATGTGTTGACTTCTCTGCTCCACAGATCACAGACTCCATCCTATCACTGAGTCTTCAAGTGAAGCAAGTTACTGCAAGCAGATTTTCACCAAGCAAAGTCTCTTATCTATTCCAATATTTCTGTTGTGCATAGAATGCTGCCATTGCCCCGTTTATGTCACTTGTGGAATATGTAAACAAATTCTACCTCTGATCAACACTCTACTTTGAAGATTACAAATACTGTAAAATGAAATTGGAACATTAGTACTACAGCTCAGTTTAATGACTAGCTCACTCCTGTCCAGCAAGCACTTCACTGGCTACTGATGGTCAAATGCTCCTACTTGAAGGTACTCTGCATTATCCAAAGGGACACCGGTGGCTCTAGGTACCTTTCTTCTAGGGGAAACTTTAGTGATACAAGTAAAGAACTCTCTGTTTGAAACTGACAACCACAGCGACTGTCCTGCCCTGCAAGAAAGCAACATTGATGGTTCTTCTTTATTTGATTATGCAGCCAAATTCTGGAACTTACTGAGCTCTCAGGAGCCACAAGCCACAGAGTGCTGCTGCTTCTGGAGGAGGCGGGGAGCATCCTAGCACCAGTCGGATGCCATGATACTCCTGCCACTGCCCCGCAGTGTGGGACGCTTGTTATTGTGCCTGGGACTCTCAGGAACCACAAGCCCCAGAATGATAATGTTTCTAGAGGAGGCAGAGGAGCTTCATAACTCATTATTGTCACTCTTTGGGATCCCAGCATTGCCGATGACCTTATTTGATCCTCTAGGCAAGGGTAGGCCAACCCCAGCAAAGTCAAGATACTCCACCTGGGCTACTTTTGCAGAGACCTGTCTATGAGCCCCAATGAGAGGGAGAGACCTCCTCTAGCCAAGTCTGTGCAGCTATCCATATTTAACATACCAATCCAAAATCAATTTTCTTTTTTAGCTGATCTGTCATGAAATGATTGACTGACTGACAAACCATAATGGGCCTAATTAGGAGTCTGGCATTTCGAGGCCCGCCAGACTCACGGGTGCGGAGGTCGAGCCACTGCGGCACCACCACCTTTTACAACTAGGGCGGTTGGAATGCCATGAGACCGCCTCAGCCGCCAGGGAACTGCTGTTCCCTTTTGGTGGCATGGTGTGGTAGAAGCAGCAATATTCTTGGCGGGACCGCAGTGGTTCCTAAAAGCATATTATGATTTTCCTCTCTGCCTTGGTTTTTCATGAAAACCATGGCAGAGAGTAAACAAAGGGGGACCTACAGGGCCCTGGGGTGAATGCAGATGGTCACATGTTGTTCCCCCTGTATGCAGGCACCCAGTTCCTGCACGGCATGTACTTTTGAGTCCATGCCGTGCAGGAACTGATTTTGAAGTTCCTATTGCGGTGCCCATTTTCAGAGACGCTGCCATAGGAATGTCAAAAAAGACCACCGGACACAAGAAACACATGTAATCTGGTGGGCGGCCGTGCCACGGGTTTGGTTGGTGTGGGAGCAGGCTGTCAGCATGGTGGTCCGCTCCGGCACTGCCAAACTCGTAATCAGACCCTAAGTGGCTAAGAAGTGGCCTGTTGAGGAATTTCATAGAAAAGAGACCCCACCATTACTCAGAATTAGCCCATTGCAAGAATCGATGAATAATGGAAGCCAGCTACTGAATATCTCTCAACAACTTCCTCTGACAAATAATAAAGGAAATCCTTTGATACCAGTTGCACCTTCCTACGCTCTCTTCTGGAACATTGCTGGGCTAGTCTTCAAAATGGACTCTGAGGGGTGGACCAATTTTATTCACAACGATGATATCATATTTCTCCAGGAGACTTGGACAAACCAAAATCTCTGCCTTAATGGATATAGCACTAACTCTCTCCCTGCAGTTCCATCGTCTACTGGGCACAACCAGGGCAAGGAATATTACATGAATTTATGCTACCCTGGATTGTAAAACCAGTTTTGGTCCCTTCTGCCTGTACTTTAGTCCAGCAAAACACACAAGATGATGGACGGAATGTTGCACAATGGCAAAAAATTCACCCCAGTCACAGATCTGGGTTTAATCCATTGTTATTTTGCTCACCAAGCCACCCCAGTTCAGACATGTCCATATGCAAATCAGTCTTGACCCTGTGCCTCATGGGAACAGTCCAGCCCGAACTGCCAAGCCATGTCTTTCCTGGACCGGAATCTTGTGTGTTTTGCTGTACTTTATTCCAAGCACTCCTTTTTATGTGGCCTACTGATATAAATATTGTTCTTATAAATTTATATAATGGGTTCCTTGAGTTGGGCAGTTATTATGGACTTGGCACTTAAACCTGCTTATTTGCCCAAAGGGCATGACTTTATTTTATTTTTCATGCTAAATTAGGTTTGACACAGTGGAAGATGGCTGCAATTTGGGTGTTAACACTGGACTGGGCAAAACTCCTTGCAAAGAGACCATCGAGGCCCAGCAATACTCCAATCGATTAAGATACTTGATCTGGTTAATGTGAATGAAGCCTGCGACCCTTATTACTTAGATAAATCCATGTTAAAAATGGGTTTTCTGGTTGGCTGGGGTATGCACCTAAGCCAGGCAGAATCCACCACACTTGTCAGAATGAGGGTATTACACGTCTAAAATAACCCCTGCTTACCCCCTTGGTAGCTTGGCACGAGCAGTAAGGCTTATCTCGGAGGCAATGTGTAAAGCATTTGCACATGTTAAACAGTAATATAGTGAAAACACAACAATAGGACTCCACTTCAGTTTTAGAAAAATATCCAATATTTATATGTGTAAAATAAGACCAATACAATAAAAATCCAACATACATTAATCCAAAATACCAAAAAAGCAAAAATTGATTTTAAAAACAGTTCCTTGAAGTCAATAGCTATGTCCGAGGCTATCACTGTCTTGTGAGCAAACAAATGCAAGAGTCCTGTCCGCCCATTGCGTCTTGGGCTAGGTATAGTATCGGGGAGACCCATAAAATGGTACCTTTGGATATGCAGGGTGTCGAACCTTGCGGTGAGCTCCGGAAGAGCGGTGTTGGCAGGCGTCAATTCCAGGACTCAGTGCAAGAGTCATCGGGCAATTGAAGTCAGGTGGGTTGCAGGTGGAACTCTGTGAGTTTCAAGTCAGGAGCACCAGCATCAGCAGGCATTGGGGCTGTGGTGTGATGCAATATGGGGTGCCCTTAGGTCATGGTGCAGGGAGCTACTTGGTGACGGTCATCCAGTGGCATTGGTGAGACCAGGGCTGCGATGTGAAGTGGTGTGGTGCTTGTTGTGGTGCTGACAGCTCACGGTGCAAGCAGCAGCCTTGTCATTGCTGAAGCGCTGTTGTTGATAGTTCCAAGGATTTGATGTGAGATGGGGAAATGCTGTGTGTGGGGCTCACAGGCCATGGTGCAGGCAGTGATGGCAGTTGACGATCTGGAGACGATGGCGCTGGCATTGGTGGGCCAAGGCTACAGTGTGGGAGGAGGCGGTGCATCTAGTAACCTACGAGCGGTGCCCCAAAACTGCGGTGCAGGCAGCAGCATTGATGTCAGCTTGGATCAGCATCATTAATGAGACCAGGGCTGCGGTGCGAAACGGGACAGTGCTCCGTGTTCTTCACAAACAGTGTCCACAGGTCACAGTGCAGGCAGCGGCGTTGGTGAGGGCGTTGTGTCATCATCAGGGATACCAGGGCAGCAGTGTGAAGTGAGGTGGTGCAGAGTACGGTGCCCACAGGTCACAGTGCAAGCAGCGGCTCAGTGGCAGTTTCTGACATTGTCATCGTGAGACCAGGGTTGCTGTGCAAAGTGTGGTGGTGCCCTCTCCGAGGCCTTCAGGTCACAGAGCCACCAGCAGCGTCATTGACAGTGTCAGGTTACCTTTCTCCTCTGCAGCAGCTGAAACATCCAGTTCCAGATGCCGGTACCCAGAGGATGTTGAAGTCTTTGATTTCCCTGAGACTTCCAACAGGAGGGAAACTCTACATCAAAGCCCTGAAGACACTTAGTATGCAGAAGGAACAGTACAGTCCATTCCCTGCCCAAGACAGAAACAGCAACTGCAGGCCAACCCAACAAAGCAACCACAGCAAAGGGACAGTACTTCTCCTGGAAGCTCTTCCAGCTATTCTTCCTGGCAGGTTCCTTCATCCAGCAGTAATCTAAAGTTCTGGGGTCAGGGCCCCAATATTTATGACATATGTTCCTTTGACGTTGGTACAAACAAAGTACCTCTGGCTCACATAAACTAGTAAAGCCTGGCGCTGGTTCACGGCAGGAGGTGGAGACAGCTTTGTGAGAGACAGCCACAGTCCATTCAGGTGCAAGCTACAACTCCTCCCACTACTCTAAATGCAACCAGGTCTATTCAGCCAGGCTAGGAGTCACCCAGGAAAGGCAGGACAGATCTCAACACCCCTTTGTGTCTGTCTAGTGTGAACGCCCATCCCATGCTCCTGTCTTTCTAAAAGTGGCATTTTCAAACACATAATATAAAAATTATCTTTACTAAAAGAGGTATCTTTAAATTCTGAGTTCAGGAAGCCTAAACTCTATTTCTCCATCTTGTCCTAAAGGAAAGTTACAATTGTAAAATGTTACAAAGCAACTCCCATGTTAGCCTATAGGACAGATAGCCTTGCAATAGTGAAAAACGAAATGTACAGTGTTTCACTACCAGGCATGTAATAAACACCAGTACATGTCCTGCCTTTCACATACACTGCACCCTGCCCTTGGGGGTACCTTGGTCCTAACTAAGAGGTGAATTACATATAAGAAAAGGGATGGGTTAGGGCTGGCAAGTGGGTGTGCTTGCCAGGTTGACATGGCAGTTAAAACTGAATGCAGATACTGCAGTGTCAGGTCTGAGACACCTTTGAAAGGCTACTTGCATGGGTGGCACAAGCAGTGCTACAAGCCTATAAGTAGCATTTGATTTACAGGCCCTGGGCACACACAGTGCACTGTACTAGGAACTTACTAGTAAATCTAATATCCCAATCATGGAAAACCAATCATACACAATTTACATGGAGAGCATACACACTTTAGCACTGAATACCAGTGGTAAAGTCCCAGAGTCCTATAAACTACAAAAACAAGATCAAAAACAAGAGGCAAAAAACAATAAATCTGGTGGTAAACCCAATGAAAACAACAAGTCTAACAATCCACCTTTCAGAAGGGTGAATATTCTTCTGTAATTGATTAAATTTTTTTTACTCAAGAATTGTTGAATAGGGTTGTAGGGTATCAATTGTTCCCAGTACTTATAGTGACCATAATCCCCTAAGATTAGATCTCTGTTTATCCAGGAGTGTGGGGGGGGAGTCAAAAGCGTGACATCAGAGTCATTAACAACAAAGTTCCACAGCCTGCACTCGGTGTGGAGAAATGCTGATATGAACATCCTTTAGGTTAATTTTTGTTCAAATAATTTTTCCCTGCTGACCAACTGCCTTATTCCCTCCACCGCCTACAGGGAAAGGTTCAGTTCCTTTGTCCCATTGAAGTTGGTGACTAATAGAATGCTATTGAAGCTCTATAAACCTGGGTTCCCAGAAACCAAGTGGTTTGATCAGACTTGTAGGAAGGCATCAACATCGCTCTATAAGGCCCTAAAGGAGCTAACCAGGGATCCTTGCAAAATGCAAAGATGTAGAGATGAGTGTAAGTCAGCACTAAGGAACAGGAACAAGGAACTGCAAATGAATTGTGAGGTAAACTTATAATGACATGTTGGCTAAAGAACACGAGGGACTTATGGATGGAGGCTAACAAGATTAGCTTTGTATGTGCTAAGCCCATTTCTGCTGTTACTACCATCAGCTTGGAAGCTTAAATAGACAACTTTAAGGAGGTTTATTGTTTGAGGGCCGCCCATCATTATGAAAGGGAGGAGGTGGTCTTCCCATTAGCCGTGGAATTTGCACACCACGAAGCTTTAGAGACAATTAATAAGATCCTACCCATTAAAACTTGGGGCTCAGATAGTACCCCTATGGACCTCTATAAATCGCCACTGGATCTCTGGGTCCCCCTCCTTTGTAACTCTTTTAATGCTGTTTGTAAAGTGGTTTTCCCACACACATGGCACACTGCTGTAATAGGGCCAATTTGTATGAAGGGTAGCCCTCAATCCACTGGGTGTTATCGGCCAAAATCACTGCTGGATTCAGCAGTGAAGCTGGCATGGAGAGCTGTTCTAAAGCACCTCATTACTTGGATTAAGGACACAGACACTGTCGGAGGTGAAATATGGGTTCCGTTAAGGGCTCGGCACGATGGAGCAATGCCTAAATTTACATTTGCTGATCAGTAAATATACTGTCATAAGGCAGGTCATTGTTTGCCTTGCCTTCAGGGAGTTTTCTTGTACATTTGACAGTGTAGTCAGGTCGAAATTATGAAGGATTTTATCTGACCTGGGGATGAAGGTTTATCCGGTGCAATTCTTGAGAGCCCTTTATTATGACTTGTCAGCATCAGTGAGGTTTGGCCAGTCAGTGAACAAACACATGGTTATAAGTCAGGGAGAGGGATTCGACAGGGCTGCGTCCTAGCTCCTATATTGTTTCTCCTGTAATATAATGGACTTGGTTCAGCCCTCTCAAAAACAGTATCGGACGCCCCCTCAAATGACAGGAAAAGGATCCAAGTTTTATTATACACAGATAATGCAGTTTTATTAACTAGAACCCCCAACGGTTTTAATGCTTTAATCCAAGAATTTGTATCTTTTATGGGGATACAGGGTTCGGTTACTAACCAAACACAGACTTTTATTATGGTATGCTAATCCAGAAACCACAAGATGCGGGACAAATGAATGAGCATAATGTTGCTCAGACTACAGGGCTTTTATACTTGGGAGTAGTTATGAATGCTAGGAGTAACCGAGGACAATGTATAGTCAAGGTGATTAAAACTTTTAAAGTTTGGTGAACCACATCAAAACCTGTAGCCCCTCTACTGGAAGTCTAGAAGAGGAAGTGCCGCCCAATCCTTACCTGTGGCACGGGAATTTGGGGATATTCAAACATAAGCCCCCTCCAAGTGTAGCTAAATAGGGAGCTTAGTCGACTCCTGTGTGTCCCTACTGCATGCTCTACCTATATTGTACATCAGGAGCTTGGGATGGCGTATGCCCATGATACCATTAAGTTGATTCCTTTGCTTTTGTGTTCTACTTGGGCTAATCCACATGTTTTGTTTAATAGAGAGATTATTAATGATTGCCTCGCAAGAAGTGAGATAGAGGCTTGCTCAAACACTCCGCACAAAGGGTGTGGAACATACCCACATTCTAACAGCTAAACACAACAATGAAGTATATAAGTGCATGCAATTCTATCTGTCAATCCTCTATTCTTCATTCCTTACTGAGATACAGCCACATGCATGAGGCGTCACAACAAAGTATACTTCCAGGGCCCGATTCACAGAACTAACTTAAGACAAAATCCTAAACTTACTACCAATTTGGTATTCACAGAAGGCACTTACCCATTTTGATATTCACAGAAGGCAATTACTCATTTTGGTAGTCACAGAATTTAGGAGTCCTAAATTTAGGACTCCTAAATGCCTTCTGTGAATACCGAAAGTCTTAAACTTAGGATTTTTCTCAATTTAGTAGTAGTAAAGTTGGGACTCCTAACTTGAGGACTCCTAAATGCCTTTTGTGAATACCGAAAGTCTTAAAATTAGGATTTTTCTCAATTCAGTAGTAGTAAAGTTAGGACTCCTAACTTTAGGACTCCTAAATGCCTTCTGTGAATACCAAAAGTCTTAAAATTAGGATTTTACTCAACTTTACTACTCCTAAACTGAGAAAAATCCTAATTTTAAGACTTTTGCTATTCACAGAAGGCATTTGGGAGTCCCAAAGATAGGAGTATTAACTTCACTACTATTAAATTGAGAAAAATCCTAATTTTATGACTTTTGGTATTCACAGAAGGCATTTAGGAGTCCTAAAGTTAGGAGTCCTAACTTTACTACTACTAAACTGAGAAAAATCCTAATTTTAAGACTTTCGGTATTCACAGAAGGCATTTACGAGTCCTAAAGTTAGGAGTCCTTACTTTACTACTCTGAAACTGAGAAAAATCCTAATTTCAAGACTTTCGGTATTCACAAAAGGCATTTAGGAGTCTTAAAGTTAGGAGTCCTAACTTTACTACTCCTAAACTGAGAAAAATCCTAACTTTAGGACTTTCGGTATTCACAGAAGGCAATTAGGAGTTCTAAAGTTAGGACTCCTAACTTCTGTGAATACCGAAATGAGTAAGTGTCTTCCGTGAATACCAAAATGAGTAAGTGCCTTCTGTGAATACCAAAATAGTAGTAAGTTTAGAATTTTGTCTTAAAATAGTTCTGTGAATCGGGCCCCCAGTGCTTAAATGCAACACTAACACTAATTACAGGTAGGCCAAACTAAAAACCCATAATCTTCTAACCAATCACGCCTAAAGGAGTCGTATGCTAATGCTGCCCATCCACAAACAAGCTCTTCTGGTATAGGAACTTCTTTACTAAAACAACTTCAATAAAATGCATGTCAGTAGTTTGGCATCGTTGCATATGACCTTGAATTCTGCTTTGTATCAATTTAGACAGAGCCTTTGGCAGGCAGTCATTTTGGATGCAGATTAGGGCGAAGTTCAGCCTGTTCATGTTTTAAGTCTTTTGATCTAGACAAACATTTACTTGGCATCCACAAAAGGAAAGACAGAGAGTCACCTGGGTCTGACTCCGAGAGACGAACATACGCTTTGACAAGACAGCGTGAGAGATTAGAACCTCTGCCAAACGTACTGCTGTTTGATGGGATGTTTAAAGCACAGTGGCTGAGTTTTGTGTGGCCTATTTTCACTGCATTGCTAATCTATAGCTTAATTGAAGTCTTATCAGAGGGAAGATGGGCAAACTATGGGGAATATTATAAAGGAACGACGTGAAAATGATTGCAGCTTTAGCGGCAGGAAACTGCAGCTAAAAAGGCAATAATGGGCTTGATAATATGCCATAGAGAATTCCAATAGAATCCCATGTTAACACCAGAACATGGGCTTCTATTGGAAATCTCAAGGGCATATTATCAAGCCCATTATCGCCGTTTTCGCGGCAGTTTCCTGCCATTAAAGCGGCGATAATTTTAACGCCGTTCCTTGATAATATGCCCCTATTACTGCAAATTTGTTGAACAAGTGCTGTCCCAGGCTTTTTGCTGTACCCCAAGCCTAATACACTATTTGATAATTAAACATGAATACAATTTCGTTATTAATTGTACGTTTTTTACACCAACGCAATCAATATTTGGTGTACTGTCCATGGTAAGCTGCAACACGTTCCTATATACTGTATTGCTGTTATAAAATAGAGACAGACCAAGGTAATGAATGTTCTATTGAATAATGCAGTCACAGTGTGTTCAAAACTCCTAAAATGGGTTTGCCTACTGCACAGGTAATTTTGGGCACAGTTTATATTCAGAAGAAATCCTATCCTCAAGAAATGTAGTTACCCTTTTTCAAGAAATAACATTTATTTGCTCCATTCATATAAACAATGAAACATGAAAAATGAAACAAAATATTTGGTTGATGATGTCAGGCATGCTGATATAAGGACAATGCCTTTAATTATGTTCACGTATAAGCAATAAAAGTGTATGAGTGCATTATGCTGAAATGTGCAACTCCAAACAAAGCCCAAAATGCCTCATTTGGGTTTATAAATGTTTTGTAATTGACTTTTCTTTTGACTACTCCTAATTGTTTGTACTGTAAACCTTCTACAAGACTAGTAGGCTGTTTGGTTTAAACTCGAATATTAGAAAGTGCTAGCTACTATATCTAAAAAATGTCAGACTTGCTAGAGACAGCCATAGCTGTTATTAGGGCATATTCCTTGATATATATGTAGAGAGGAGCAAGGGAAATAAATGAGGCAGACAACGAATGTGGATTTAAGTTATTTATTAACTCAACGGAGAGCGCCGGGAGCAGTACCAGCCCGTAACGCTGCTGGCTACTAAGAATCAACAATGGCCGCCTGCGCTCCTAATGTTTCCTGTCACGTGATGACAGGAACACTAGAGCGCAACCCCTTACCGAAGTCGAATACTACATTTAGTGGTTAACCTGTCTTTTTATAACATTCGAAGACTACTTTATGCCATTTTTAGTATTCAGTAGTATTCTTTTTGGGAAGGCTAGTGCATGAAGACTACTGATATGTTAGTGGTACTTCTTGAATACTAACAGAATACTAAGCACATACTTATTTGTAATCGCATAGTCTTCATTTACAATGCAGAACATTTAGTGAATACAAACAATTTGAATACTACTGGACTTTACCCAGACTACTATTAACATTCTATTCAAGCTGCATGCTGAATGGTAGATCTGTGCCTTATTTATTGTACAATTGTTATGCCTTATTTATTATACTATTGTGGTGTTTGTGTAGTGTAGGGTAGTATTTTAGGGTTTAGGGTAGTTTTGGTGGACCGTGCAGGGTAGTGATTGATTGTAGGGACCGGACTGGGGGTTGGAGGAGGGTTGTGCTGGGGATAGCGTTTTAGGCTTTAGTGTTGTGGTGTTCGTGTAGTGTAAAGTAGTGTTTTAGGTTTTAGGGTAGTGCTGGGGGGGTCGTGCAGGGTAGTGTTTAAGTGTACGAACGGGACTGGGGGTCGGAGGAGGGTCGTGCTGGGGGTAGTGCTTTAGGGTTCAGGGTAGTGTTGTGGTGTTTGTGTACTGTAGTGTATTGTAGTGTTTTAGGGTTTAGGGTAGTGCTGGGGGGTCATGCAGGGTAGTGTTTGAGTGTAGGGACCGGACTAGGGGTCGGGGAAGGGTCGTGCTGGTACTAGTACTACTCTCTACTTCTCACTCCACTACTCTCTAATAATCAATTTCTACTACCCTCTACTACTCACTCTCTACTACTCACTCTCTATCACTCTCTACTACACTCTAGTTATCACTCTAATACTCTCTACTACTCACTCAACTACTTTCTACTCACTCTCTATTACTCACTCTCTACTACTCACTCTACTACTCTCTATTACTCACTCTCTATTACTCACTCTCTATTACTCACTCTCTATTACTCACTCTCTTCTACTCTCTACTACTCACTCTCTACTACTCTACTACTCACTATTATTCACTCTCTACTACTCTCTACTCACCCTCTGCTACTCACTCTCTACTACTCACTCTCTACTACTCTACTACTCACTACTACTCACTCTCTACTACTCTCTACTTCTCACTCTACTACTCTCTACTACTCACTCTCTACTCACCCTCTACTACTCACTGTCTAATACTCACTCTCTACTACTCACTACTACTCACTCTCTACTACTCTCTCTACTACTCACTCTCTACTCTCCCCTACTCACTCTACTACTCTCTATTACTCACTCTCTGTAACTCACTCTCTACTACTCACTTACTACTACTCTACTCACTCTCTACCACTCACTCTCTACTACTCACTCTCTACAATTCTACTACTCACTCTCTACTACTCTCTACTTATCACTCTACTACTCTCTACTGCTCACTCTCTACTACTCTCTACTCACCCTCTACTACTCACTCTCTTCTACTCACTCTCTACTAATCACTCTCTACTCTCTCCTACTCACTCTACTACTCTCTATTACTCACTCTCTGTTACTCACTCTCTATTACTTACTCTCTACTACTCACTCTCTACTACTCTATTACTCACTACTACTCACTCTCTACTACTTTCTACTTCTCACTCTACTACTCTCTACTACTCAATCTCTACTACTCTACAAATTACTCTCTACTACTCACTCTCTACTACTCACTCTCTACTACTCTACTACTCACTCTCTACTCTCTACTCCTCTCTACTCTCTACCTCTGTACTCTCGTCCTCTCTACCTCTACCTCTCCACCCGCACACATATGCACACACACACATATATATATATATATATATATATATATATATATATATATATATATATATATATATATATATATATATATATATATATATATATATATATATATATATTCAAGCTCTCTCCTCCTGCTAGTAAACATGCTAGTAACATTGAGGAAGGCGGAGCGCCGAAACGCGTCCGTAGCGAACTGAATAAAATCTAATTAGGAGAATTATCCCCGGAGTGCGTGGTTTCTATCGGAGTGGAGATGGAAACCTTGAGCGAGATATATATATATATATATATATATATATATATATATATATATATATATATATATTTTTCAAAGCAAAGCCCTCGAGCTTTAAAGGTCACACGACGAACTGCCAGCCATCCGGTTTTCGTGCCTTGGGATGCATGTAGCTTTAACCGTCAAGTTCATTAACGATGTCCGACGCGTTTCAAGGCATCAGCGCCTTTTCATCAGGGACTTGTGCACAGAGGGAGAGAAAGACTTCACTGAAACTCCGTTTTCTGCCCTTTATTGCAGTAAGGACCGCCTCAGTGGGCGTGGCTTGTTCGAGGTAACCAGCATGGAGCTGGTATTTGTAGTCCTGTGTCATCAGTGAGGTAAGTTTGACGCCCTGAGTGGGCTCCCACCCTCTGTCAATTGTCGTAGTTTTAACCTTTGAGTAAGGTGAGAGTTTTGGCTGCACGCATTTGTTTTCATTAGCAGTTCGTGCTGGCAAGATGAACAGCAGTGTTTCTTCTGCGGCCCCTTCTCTCTCAATTGACATCAGATGCGAGAGGGAAGGTGGTGCTCCTCTTGTCACGGCCAAGGGCAACCGCGCTAACATTTTTCAAAGCAAAACCCTCGAGCTTTAAGAGGTCACACGACGAACTGCCAGCCATCCGGTTTTCGTGCCTTGGGATGCATGTAGCTTTAACCTTCAAGTTCATTAACGATGTCCGACGCGTTTCAAGGCATCAGCGCCTTTTCATCAGGGACTTGTGCACAGAGAGAGAGAAAGACTTCACTGAAACTCCGTTTACTGCCCTTTATTGCAGTAAGGACCGCCTCAGTGGGCGTGGCTTGTTTGAGGTAACCAGCATGGAGCTGGTATTTGTAGTCCTGTGTCATCAGTGAGGTAAGTTTGACGCCCTGAGTGGGCTCCCACCCTCTGTCAATTGTCGTAGTTTTAACCTTTGAGTAAGGTGAGAGTTTTGGCTGCACGCATTTGTTATATATATATATATATAAATATAAATGACCAGGTCTCTGCTTGAATCGGTTCTGACCACAGGAATCACGGACCACCACGCAGCATTACCTTTTATATATATATATATATATATATATATATATATATATATATATATATATATATATATATATATATATATATATATATAGCGGCTCCAATCGTCCCTCTTTATTCGGCTTTCAGACAAGTCTGGAAAGCCTAATAAAGAACTGTTGTAAAACATAACCCCCGCGAGTGCGTTATCGTTTCTGAAGAGAGGGACGATTGGAGCCGCAAAACTTAACGCGTTGGTACCGACGCGCAACGACACCCGCCCGCGAGTGCCTCAGGAGTCTTTGGTACACTCAGGAGCTGGATGATATATATATATATATATATATATATATATATATATATATATATATATATTGCCTCCTCTCCCATGCATCCAAGTACAACGAGTTGATGACACCATGTGTTGGCCAAAAATAATTTATTTCATAGTCAGCCCTTCGGACGCATTTCGCCTGACCAGCAGGCTTGTTCACCGACTTTTTGAAATATTAGCAGTTGCCATTTACCTACCGTGCACCACCCAAACAGTCATGTGACAGAACTACAGAAAGAGTGTATACGAAGACAGACTCGTAGTTGCACAATGTAGACCATAATAAATGAGTTCTTAAATGCAAGTTATTCTTAAAATGCGCGCAAACACAGCCATTTGTGAAATATTATTACATGCCATGGCGGAGGTTTTGTGCTTACTGGCAAACAGGGTTTTTTATGCTTCTGTGTGCCAAAAACGTTATCAATACCGCTTTGCATCATCAAATGGACAGGATAACTAGATGCTCGTCCGCATTGTTGCTGCCATTCCTGCTGTGAGAAGACACCGTTCTGCCTAGGTGCGTGCTCACTCTCCTCCACTCGTTGTCAGCATCATTTGACGCCGCCGCGGACCTCCCCTGGCTCTTCTGAATTTTGGGAACTGCATATTTTTGGATATGTTAACGTCCTGCCCAGGTCGTTGGAAAGAGCCGACTGCTGGGTGAGCGGGTCCGCGGCGGCGTCAGATGATGCTGCCAACGAGCAGAGGAGAGTGAGCACGCACCTAAGCAGTACGGTGTCTTCTCACAGCAGGAATGGCAGCAACAAAGCGGGGCTGAGATCTTATGATGGGGTACCTGTTATTTATGGATATTGTGACTGGGGGACAACGTACCCACTGTGGTGAAATGCCGTGAGGCCACGCCCCCTGGGTCGGGAAGATGTTAAAAATCAAGAGGTACTGCAAAACACGCTTTCCCCTCGCACTCCGAACTATCCACTGACGAAGAGACTTACTCGAAACGCAATTTGGCTATACCATGGTGTGATTTTACCTGTCTTAAGAGACTCGGCTGGCAGGCTGTGATTCAAGAATAAAAGTCTGTTGCAATTATCTTGGTCTCCCCTGGCTCTTCCAAATTTTGGGAACTGCATATTTTTGGATATAAATATATATATATATATTTATATATATGTATGGGTATATATACATACATACATATATGAACATATATATAATCTGCATATCAATATAAATACAAATGTAAATGCATGCAGACATATATATATTCATATACATATATGCTAACATATGCTTGATATGTACATGAAAGTTTGAAAGACACTAATAACAGCAAAGCTAAAAAGCCACCTAATTACAAACAGAATTGCCTTAACTTAAAGGAGGGCGAGACCTTATGCATTTTCAATGCTTGTTTACTTGGATTATTTCTTATTTTTTTCACATTCACCTTTTTTTTTAAATGTGATTTCTTTACTTTTCATATTTCATTCTTTCCCCAGTCATTGCCACTTTTTGCACGTTTGGATACTTTGCTGGATTGCTTGTGGCCTCCCGTTTTGTGGGTAGTATTTTTTCCCTGTCTACTTGCGGAGCGCTGACGCGATGACGTACACTGGTTGCGTACTGGCTCCAAATACGACCGCAGTTCAAAGTTTGAGACGTTGGCAGCCTGGGCTACGTGATAGCACCGTCCGGCCGTGGCGGTAAATTTAAATCAATTATCCCGCTCTGCCGTAGCGTGGGGAGTTTGTATCAAGAGCTAAAGGGTGGCTGGCTAGTTTGCGTGCCAGGGGCGCAACAAAGGCCTCCGCGGTGCGGGGGGCCACGAGGACCACGGGGCCACCTGAGCACATTTAAGACTGGCTCGAAATATGAGCTTCAACTACGGACCCATCCACGTCCCAGACGTGACAAAATATCTTACAATTCCGCGCCAATGTCTCTGGGTTTTTCACTCTTGGGGTCACGGTGGCGCGCAATTGAAAGTGCGCGTCTCGTGAGCGAGGCGAGGCCTCACTGTTGCCAGAGATGACCGTGTGGGCGCAGGCCATCATTTAATTTTTCATAGCCTCTGGCATTCTTTCCTGCCCTGTTCTGACGTCCGCAGGGATGCATCGTGGGGCGGGCGGCCGGCCAGGAATAAAAATCAAAGTTCAAATTGGCCCCGGTTCCGACCGTTCTGATGAGTGGAGATTGGGACCGTGATGATTGCTCCAGAGTCCAGTGCGAGGATGTGCCACCTATCCTGACTGCACCGGCGGTTTCTTTCAGCTGTCTGCCGGTAAAGCTTTGTTTTCAAATGCAAGCTTTTTCCTCGGGCACTGTTTCCCTTTTCGGTCTGTTAGCCTGAGGAAGATTCCCTATGGTCGTCTTCACAGCCATATCTAAATATTTATTCCCGAGACTCTTACTCTGATTGTTTACCCAGCTCGAGTCAAGCTCTAGAAGTTCACTGTGGATGGCAGCCCTTTGTCAATGTAAACTGATTACAATCAATTAGGAGCAAATACGTTATTAATCACTGCAAGTAGTGTTCACGTTGTGTGCAGGTATTTTAGTTTTAAAGCATCTGTTTCTGTCTTCCTTTCCTCCATAAATGTTCGTACAACAAAGAAAATGTCATGATATTGAATATTAAGTAGAGCAAAGAGTTAATATGCCAGCTGCAAAGATCAGGGAGATGCAGATCAGGAATGCAGATCAGGGAGAGCATATCATGTAAATAAGTTAGTGGTTTGTTCGAGACATCATTTTGTTTACTTTCAGTGAGTGTTTAAGTTAAAATCCCAGTGAGCTATTAACTGTCATAGAAGAGCTGCATACAAACTGCAAGATATAGAGTGCTATGACCCCCCCCCAATCTTTAATTATTAGAATGTTGCATAAGGGGTTCATTTTGGTAAAGAAAATAATCAGTTCTTATTATTAAAGAGAAACCCCTAAACACGATGTTACGTTTTAAATTCTGTGTTTGTGCCTCTCTAGACAAAGCACTCTTAAACTATAGTGTCTATCAGTATGGATGATGTGTGACTCTTACCCCTTGTAGTCCTCTAGCCTATGTGACATTCCTATACACTGATTTTCACATTTTGATTGATTGTCTCTGTGTAATGTGTGTGATGTAGAGTGCTCTGTCACCCTACACGTGTGTGAGTGACGCTATAAACCTAATTAAATGCATCTCAGCAAAAGAGTGGCTATAGAGACTTGAGGGGCACTGTTAAAGCGTGGTAGTCCGTAGCTGAGGTTGTCATTGGGGGCATCAACAAACAAACAAGTCAGCCCAGGATATAATTATATACGTACAGCTGACAGCAAGTGGAGTGCTCTTCTGCAATGGCCTAAGTCATACAACTAAATTGAATTATCTCCTCTCTTGGTAACTCCGCTGTTGATTAAGCATTCGTCCAATATTAGCAGGCTTGAGAGCAGTAATGAGCACCCTGGCTGGCTGCAACCTATGTGCTCCTCAGCCTCACTCTCCTGAGCCTTGCCCGATGCCTAGTGTCCTTGCCCACTGACCAATCCGATTACAAGGGCACAAGATTAGTTCCAATCCATTTTTGGTGATTTTTGTTGCAGGTATGTTTTAAGATCTTCTTAAGAGTTTCTCGTTGCTCTAATGGGTGTCATTTCTGATAATTGTATTTTATTTATTTATTTTTTATTTTTTACACTTATAGAGCGCACTGATACCAGTCGGCGTCCTGGCGCTGAAGTGATAGTTCCAGAGAAGCGAAAGTCTAGGTACTTATTGGGAGAAAAGCCATGTTTTTAGATCCTTCCTGAATGCCAGGAGATTTGTATTGAGTTTGAGGGAGAGAGGGAGGGAGTTCCACGCCATCGCAGCTCCCCTGACAAAGCTCCTTCCACCCCAGCGTGCCCTCTTGATTCGGGTGGTTTTAACCAGCCCCAGACTGGCCGACCTCAGTTGTCTACCTGGTCTATACCACTGAAAAAGATCTTGAAGGAACACTGGGCCAAGGCCATGCAGTGCCTTAAAGACAATACAAAGGGCCTTGAACCTGATTCGTTTCCGTACCGGAAGCCAGTGCAGTTTATCCAACTCCTTAGAGACTGAGGAAAACTTGGGCAAACCCCCAATCAAGCGGGCAGCCGCATTTTGTAAAACTTGAAGCTTGTTGAGCACTCCCTGTTGTGCCTCGAGAAAAAGACTATTACAATAGTCAATGCGTGATAGAACGAGGGCTGTTTCCCTCGTCTTCATTTCTTGATATTTCTCGAGAGGAAGTGTCACTCATAGTTGTTGAATGTCTCTCATAATTTCACTGAAATTATGAAAATGTCACACATAGCAATCTAAAACCTTGACAGCTATGGGTGGTTGCGTCTTGCGCACCGTCACATGGCTGCAATAAATCAAGATTAAAACATTGTGATTTATTGCAGTAACGTGACGGTGCGCAAGCCGCAACCATTATCAAAGTTGAGAGTATAATATAGGCCTCCAGTCTAGAAATAATGGGCGGCCGCCTAGTCACCATAGAAACATACCTTATAGCATACATAGATCAAGGCCTGTGCATTGTGAACATTTCTGATATTTTACCTGATTCACTGAAGTGATAGACTTACAAGAGGTAGCTCTACATCTTCCCTTACTTTTCTGAAAAATGCCTTGCTCAATGATTTTTGCTTTTTCGAGCTCTGAAAAAATAGAACGTGTAAGGCTGGGATATGTTTAAAGCCTCGTACAACCTTGAAAGTTGGGAATGTTATGTGCACTTTCTTACACTTCCGAGACCACTTGTGCCTAATACATGCCTTTGGGGCCTCGGCGTGCTCTACGATTGTAATCGCAATTGAAATGTCGCACATCAGTAATCTTAAAAACTTGACAGCAATACCGCAGGTACGTGCACACATTATTTCAAGCACTTGTTGGCAAATGCAACCGGCTTTATGGCGGCTGTGCTTATTTGTATCTTTGGGGTAATTTAAAACAGGTGGAGTCTCTTCTGACAGTCATACTAGCTGTTGGTTTTGCTGGTGCTCTCTTGATTGATTACTGGCCCAGTGTGGGCAAAGGCTGGCAATTTTAGGGGCGCCTCTAAAGCAGGCACCAATCTTGTATTACATAAAAGCACATGGGAATGTGCAGATTAAGTATCAGAAGGTGTTTAACCCCTTGCATGCTCATGACGAGCTGAGCTCGTCATGAGCTACAGTGCTCCGGTGCTCATGACTAGCTGAGCTCGTTATGGCCATTAGAACGCTCTCACGCTGGGATAATTCCCCTGCTGTGCTGAACGTTCTATGGGAAACCACCACTTTACTATGGGACACCACCACCTTACTATGGGACACCACCACCTTACTATGGGACACCACCACTTTACTATGGGACGCCACCACTTTACTCTGGGACGCCACCACTTTACTCTGGGACGCCACCACTTTACTCTGGGGCACCACCACATCACTCTGGGGCACCCCCACATCACTCTGGGGCACCCCCACATCACTCTGGGACACCCCCGCATCACTCTGGGGCACCACCGCATCACTCTGGGGCACCACCACATCACTCTGGGACACCACTGCTATTAATTTATATATTTTCAAAGCCAACACATATTAAAGAAAATTGTCATTTACAATACCAATAGCTCACACTTTCCTAATACGAGACCTATTGCATTGCAAATGCTTGTTTTCTGCCTGCCCATTGTACAGTGGCACAGAGTGGGTCACTGATAAAGTGTGCTTGGACGGCCACTGTTGTCCAACATTAAAAGCCCAAATTTAACACATTTCATGTGGAGCACTCATGCCAATATAAACCTATGAAGTAACTCCCGATCTTTGAAATCTTATGAACTTTTGTGAACTGCAAGAAATTTGGGAAATTTTGAAAAAAACTTCACAATATTTCAGAGGAAAACTCTGTAATGCTGAACACCTCTAAAAAGAATTGATTTGGTTATGACATGATGTTTGCTGGATTATATTTTCATTTGATGCAGAGCAAAACCTAACCCCCAGTTATAACCAATTTGTAAAACTAGCAGATTGAGAAAATCATGGGCTGCATTTTTTTTATTTAAATGATGAAAATGCTCTGTTGATCTAAATCCTATAAGTCTGCATTTTGCTTAAGTCTATACCGTTGGTTTTAGGAAAAGGGTAGCTCTAAACGGCACTACATGGCTTTAGAGGATAGTAGAAGGCTCCAAATATCGTAAAATAGCTCCTCACTGACAATAATTCTATTTGGAAGTCAGTGATACTTGCTAATTACAACAAATACTGTGGCTGCGCTACATAAAAGTATATATTCAGTGACAAGTTTGCTTGGTGAATGTAATCATTTTTTTATTTTTTAAACTTTCCATTTGCCTCTTTTGGCACACACCGTACTCGGAGGTGCAGCGCCGTCGTCCACATCCTGAGCTAGTGTCATCGAAGGCGGGGCTGACAGGGTCTAGGGCTGCAGCAGTCACCGTAACCCAACTGCTCTTGTGTCTGGACTGTCTGCAGCCCGGAGTACAGCGCGGGACAGGCAGGCCACACCCGGGAGAGACGCAGCCAGCACTGACGACACAGGTGAGGAGGAGTGCCGGCTGCCGCGTGAACCCCCCCCCCTCCTCCCCGAGCTTCCCTCACAATCATTGCCGTTAGTATTCAGATACTGCTCACAAAGAATACCACTAGTCTTCAAATAGCGGTCACAAAGAATACCACTAGTCTTCAAACAGTAGTCACAAAGAATACCACTAGTCTTCAAATAGTGGTCACAAAGAATACCACTAGTCTTCAAATAGTGGTCACAAAGAATACCACTAGTCTTCAAATAGTGGTCACAAAGAATACCACTAGTCTTCAAATAGTGGTCACAATCAATGAGACTACCCTTCATTTTGCTCTTGAAATAGCACAAGAGCTGCAAATAAACCCTAACAGAATACTACTAAGCTTCAAATACTATTCTTATAGAATACTACTAGTCTTCTTTTAGCAATCAATTGAAGTATTCGCTATGAATTTGAAGGGTAGTTGAGTAGAACTAGTATTCCCTCATTAGCATATTTCGGCTTGTGGGCATACTACTTAGCCTTCATGCTTACTAAATGAATACTACATTTTAACAGTAAATGAATAGTAAATGAATACTGCTGTAACCACTGGAATCACACCATTTGAAGATCTTCCATTTTGGTGAGGGACTCTACAATATACAATTTTAAATTCCCTTCTTTACAAGTGCTGACCATTTGATTGGCCAGTAATTGAATAAGGTCACATAGGGTGAGAGACATTTTTAGGGCTTGCTGGAGATAGTTTTGGAGGCAAACCGGAGCGAATGTAAAGCTCATAAAGACATTTACTGAGAAGTGCCTGGGGTCAGCCCTTTCTGCGCACAGCAGTAATAATATCAGCAATACTGCAGGCAGCAGCCACAGCAATATTAACAGCAGATATCCTAGCAGTATGCACCACTGCCAGCACAGTAGAGGCCAGAGCAATGTCCACAACAACAAATTAAGGTGTAACCACAGCCCAAACGGTTAAGCTAAGCACCCTATGCATAGGAAAACAAGTAACTCCAGACCACCTTTGACCTTTGTGGGTATCATGATTAAGTTACAGCTCAAGCTGTGTAAGATAGTGAGCGTGGGACCCAGATCAGGGCATTCCCTTTGCACTTAGGCCTTATCACTGGAAAAATAAATCAGTATCGCCAAAACCAATAGGTCTTACTTTAATTTGTTGAAACACTTCATAAAGACTATTTGTGCTTCACCTCTTCACAACCTTCCTCAATCTCTAAATCCTATGCCCATGTTCTGCTTTTTATTCCAGACGCATTTGGTGCCACGTAGTGAAAATGCTAAAATAGTCCTCATGCATTTGAACATTTATACCTTTCCATTAAAGACAGAGCTATTGACTTTATCTTTGCTTTTTTCTTAGAGATTGTGCTATATTTTGACTGACTGTTGCTGGGTAAAAAAATATAACCTATTTATGCTTATAACGGGAACCTCTAAAAGGTACGAATGGTTTGTCGGGACTGAATCATCAGGCCTCCAAAATCACTCGGCGCCATCATCCGCTATGACACATCTAAGGCTATCTTTATAATCAGACTGGGAAATGTGTGCATCTTTCATCCTGTCTGCTATAAAACTGCCATGGCATCTGTCCAAATGTACACGGCACTGATCGATACTAATGTGATATGGCAAAGTCACAAAACATTTACCTTGATAGGTCTGATGCACTCTATCCGAGGTTGGACTCTGCCCTTTACAGAAACACCGAGTTACCTGCATATTAGAAATGTATTTCCCAATTAATATGACAACAAAGGGTTAACTTTGATCTCAGGAAGGTGAGGTGGCGTAAGGTACGAGATTATAAGGTGCCAACAGAACAGATCTTATGCAATTGTTCTGTCCGAAAAATGACCTTTGTTTCCCAGTGAGTGATGAGATTGCAAGAGGGCTCTGTACACGTGCCTTGAGCAAGCAAGTGATTGCTGCAAAGAGTGGAGGTTCTGCCACCTCAAAGGGAAAGTAGTCAAGGCCTGAATCACCCCCACCAGAGGACAGCCCGAGGAAGCAAAGCTCAGAAAACAGAAACATATGGAACTAGGTAATTGAAATACCACACTTCAAAAGTGAATAAAACACCATGAAAAGTAGGACATAAATGTCCCTTTCTGCAAGAGGATCTGAAACTTCCTGCTTATCTTGTTTGAAAAAGCAAAGACATGCATGAACCTGAATGTGTCACTGTCAATCAGAGGTACTCATGATTCATGACTGGATACAATGTACCGCGCACCTGCTATTGGGAGATGAAGGATTCTCTCCATGATGCTAGCTCATTATTTTTCTAAATGTAGACAATGTGTTCTTTGTTGCACTCTTCACAGGCAAAGAAGTTAATGCATCAGTACTCTCCCGAGTACTAAACAATACACATTTACTTAACAGGTTCAGCGGCCATTCAAAATTAATATTATTTACGACATAGGGTTTGATTTAGATCTTGGTGGATGGGTTACTCTGTCACAACGATGATGGGTATCCTGTCCAATGAAAAATAATTCCCATAGGATGTAATGGGATTTATATTTCGTTGGACGGGATATCTGTCACCGTTGGGACGGAGTAACCCATCCTCCAAGATCTAACTCAGGGCCACAATAATTGGAAAATGCAAAAAAAAGCAAAACACAATTAAATAAATGAGGCATTATACCGTAGATTTACATAGCAGCAGCATTTCTTTCCTAAATACAGTAATCAGTCTAAAGCGCTGCGAGGCCTCCGGGTAGTTATGCGCTATAGAAATGTAATTTTTCATTTCATTTCATTTCAAAGCATCATTTTAAATCTTTTGAAAAGGGTAGAACTAGCCATTTACCTCCAAAATGTTCTCCACAGGGGACAGGACATAAGGAGAATGTGTTATGGCTGCTCTGAAGTTTTTATTAAAAGGTGTCCTCATTTTTCATCCAGCCCCAAAGGAAGCCCGGTGGAAACAAAAGAGAGTTGTGTTAGACTGGGTTAAATGTTTGATAATGTTCAGCATTCTGTCCAACATCATTTTGTGTTGCAATATTCGTCCTAAGTTGGATCGGTATGCCCAGACGTAGATCCATTTTCACCATGCCACCTGGATTTAAGCTAGCCTAGCTGATGAGGGGTGATACCCCGAAACCAGTCCGAGAATGCTTGTTTTGTAGTTCAGAGGACCGGGCTGGCAGTTTGGGCTGGACTGTTCCCTTGGAGAGCAGGATCAACACTGATATGCATATGGCTGGGTCCAAACTTGAATGGCAAGGTGAGCAAAATAATGATGAATTAAACTCAGCTCTGTGACTGGGGGTGAGTGTTTGGATCCATCATTATTCTTTACCTCATTTTGCCATCTCAGTTCAGACCCAGCTATATGCAAATCCGTCTTGATACTCTGCCTCATGGGAACAGTCCGGCCCAAACTGCCAAGCCAGGATTTCCCTCAACCAGAAACAAGCATCTTGGGACCGGTTTCGGCATAACACCTCTCATCAGCCAGGCTAGCTTGAATCCAGTGGCAAAGTGAGCAAGGTAACCATGTCTGGGCATACCCTGCCAACTTAGGGTGAACAAAGCAAACACAAGGAGATGATGGACGGAGCACTGAAACTTTTCAGACACTCACCCCCAGTCACAGGTCTGGGTTGACTCCATCAATGTTCTTTAGCTCACTTCGCCACCCCAGTTCAGACCCAGCTATATGCAAATCAGTCTTGACCCTGTGCCTCTTTAATGCAGTGACCCTGTCACTGCATTAAAGATAATAATAAAACAAAAACTGCCAATAGACAGGTATTCTTGTAATTACATTTAGGCCTTAATATTTATGTCAGATGATATATTATATTATAAATTATATTAACATTATCAAGATTCTGACATACGTACAACCTTATTTTCTTACGTCATTTTTAGCATGCTTCTTTCCTTGCAGTTTCGTTTGTTCTATTTTTTCTTGTTTTGTGTGTTTCTGCTTTAGCTTGAGCTATCTTTTCTCTACCTCTTATTTCCTGTTTTTGCTCTGACCTCTATAATCTTCTTCCCCTTTCATTATTCCTACCCAATTATCTAGATACATTCTTTAGTGCACTATGCATGCTGGTGACAGACATTGTCAGCAACCAGTCCTGTGGCGAGTGCCGCACATGTACTTGAGAAGTTTATGCTACTATAGATAAAGCTCTACCTAGAGGGTAGGCCACTCTGTGCCCCAGTGGCACTGACTAAAGGTGAGCCTAATCAGACCTCAACACAGCTGCTGAACTATGAAGTCATCACCTCGACCCTGGACATCTGTCCAGCTCAGCGACCGGACCGATCAAGTTCATGACGCAGTGTTGAGATCCAACGGACCCAGCCTTCAGCTGTGTGCCCGGAAGAGGGTAGCTGGCCTGAAGACAACCGCACCCCTGCCGCCACATTCAAACTTCTGCGTGACCCTGCTTGTGCTCAAAGGACAAGAGCAAGGAGCTTGCAGTGGTGTAACAATAGCCCCCGCAATCCTACAGTGCGAGGGGCCAAACTCCAGGATGCCCTTTCAAGCTCTGTGCATGGACGGCAGGCCCCTGGCCGGAGAGCTCCTGACTGGGTCCTTAGTTTGGGGGAGGATCATGTACGTTGCAGGGGGTCCCCTCAATTTTCGTTACGCCACTGGGGCTTGTGTACCTGCGGCTGATGTGGATTTCCTCTTAGAGAGGAACGTGCAAACTGTACAACATTTACAAAAATAACAGTTGATGGACAGAATGCAGAACAATCTCATACATTCACCCCAGTACAGAGATATGGGCCTAAATCCATAGTTTATTTGCTCACCATGCCATTCCTAGTTTGAATCCAGCCATATGCAAATCAGTCTTGACCCTGTGCCCCATGGAAGCAGTCCAGCCAAACTGCCAAGTCAGTTCCTCCCTGGACTGTAAACAAGCATCCTAGGACTGGTTTCGGGCTTTCAGTCCTCATCAGCCAGGATAGCTTAATTCCAGTGGCATGGAGAGCACAGGACTCACGTCTGAGCATACCCGTCCCACTCAGGGTGACAAATGCAAAAACAACAGTTGATGAACAGAATGTAGAACAATGTCATACATTCACCCCAGTACAGAGATATGGGCCTAAATCCATCGTTTTTTGCTCACCATGCCATTCCTAGTTTGAATTCAGCCATATGCAAATCAGTCTTGACCCTGTGCCCCATGGGTACAGTCCAGCCAAACTGCCAAGCCAGGTCCTCCCTGGACTGTAAACAAGCATCCTAGGACCAGTTTCAGGCTCTCAGCCCTCATCAGCCAGGACAGCTTGATTCCAGTGGCATGGAGAGCACGGGACTCACGTCTGAGCATACCCGTCCCACTCAGGATGACAAATGCAAAAACAACAGTTGATGGACAGAATGCAGAACAATGTCATACATTCACCCTAGTAACATTTAGGTCTAGCGGAGGCATACAGAAGAAATTCAGTTGGCAAAGTCTGAGAGGTTGAGGCAGAATATATTCTATTGTATGGATAGTAGTGTTAGGCAGTTCCTCCAGCAGCTGAATCTAAGAATAACTACACAGAATTATCATCTGGCTTAAATATTGAGGCCTAAACACTGCTTACATAAATATTGTCCTATTAGGTATAGATTCTATATTAATAACTCCATGGGGCATCATTTCTTTCAAATAACATCTTTCCTGGAACACAACCCTTTAAAAGAAAGCACCCTGAAGTTTTTTTAAGGGCATATTCACCTACTGTCCACTGATACTTCTTGGACCGCTTGAAACTTTGGCAGGAAGATGTGAGTATCCAAAATGGAGCATTTGTGCTCTATTTTACTTGGTATAGTAAACAAGAGTGTAGCTATCACTAGTGTGTCATTTGCATTTTTATGAGGACCCAAGTGTGATTAGTCCACGGACCCCCAATTATGAACACCAATTTATTGTTGTTATTTACTAGAAGGAAGGGGAGAATTGTCATCCCTTGCAATTGGAATCATGGCATCTTTGCTAAGCCACAAGTGGCCTATGCGTTTGTCCAAGTGGCATCATGATGCAGAAAATACTCTAGTTACTCCTCAAGTGACACCTTTTAGAAATTTCTCTACCAGTTCAATAACACCCAGACGCTTCCTCTGCTCTGACATTTTATAAAGAGCCCAAAGCATCACAAGGGTGGCAGAAAGAACTGGAATCTACTTGTAATTTCTTTTTTTTGTTTTTATTTTGCCAGACACCAAGACGAAAGGAAACCATGACAAAATCAGTTACAGTCATGCAGAGACATACACATACAGTCCATAGAGCCCATAATCCCATATCACACCCCCTTAGGGCGTTGTGAACCTTCAAATCCCTCCCACTCATATTTCTCCATTGTAGTGTCCCATGTTCCGTCCCCCTCTAGAATGCTTAAAAACTAACGAGCCGAGAATTGGTGTTAGAGTTAAAGGAGAAACCCCTCAGAGGCCCGCTAACCATCACCCAGTCCCCCTTCTAGGCCATAAAATGCCCTCCATTTGCCCCATACCCTGTGGAATTTCTTCAGGCACCCTCTTGACTTATAGGTGACCCTTTCCGCCACCATGTACACATCCATTCCTGCCCTCCACTCTCAGAGTTGTGGCGCAATTGCAGCCCCACAAGTTCACTCTCCATCCCGTTTTGCCACCACCAGGGCTACCTGAGCGAATATAAGCTGCCGTCGGCCCAAATCTACACCTCCGGGTATACCCAACAATATGAATTTAGGGTCCAGGGGTAGTGTTGTGTCTAGGACCTTGCTCAATTACCCCAACATCTTCTCCCAATAGGTCTGTATTATGGTGCAGTCCCAGATGATATGATAGAAATCTCCCTGTTCATAGCCACTTTTCTGGCAACTAGGGTCGCTAGTTGGCCCATTCTGTGAAGTCGGGCCCTATCATAGTAGACTCTGTGGAGTATTTTATATTGGATGAAGTGGAAAAGGATTTAATAGCCACCTCCTGATGGTGCATCAGGCCCGCTACTCAGTCTATGTTTTCAAGTGTGCCCAAGTTCAGCTCTCAGGTCTCCCCCTATCTGCCCAGCCTGTCTGGTGTATTATTATTCAAGGTCCGGTACGTGAGTGATACTGCCTTAGTAAGCACATTCTCCTGCACCAGGTGCCCCTTCAGTGGTGCATATTCTGGTAGCAATGAGGAGAGTGAGGTCTCAGCCTGCCAGGCATGCCAAAATTGGGCATGCTTAAAAAACTGAGAGGTATGCAGCGCAAAATCTACCTGAAGCGAGCGGAAGCTCTTGAGTTTACCCTTGGCTGTGATGTCTCCTATGGTCGAGATACCTATGGTGTCCCACCGCTCGAAGTCCCTCAGTTTTTGGATTTCTTTTAGTCAGGGACAATGCCATAGAGTCATCTGCTTAGTGGGCTTGCTATCCCACCCCATTGCCCTTGTTGCCCTCTCCCATGCTTCTTTGTGGCTTGGGTGGTGGGGAGAAGTCACCCTCTTCCCCGTCCCCCATAGAGATAGTGCAAGCAGGTACGACTCGCCATGGTTTCCCTTTCCAACCTGTGGATGGGATGGTCTGCAGTGAGATGTATCCAGTAATTCACAGGGGTTAGGTCTTCTGCCCAGTAGTAGGCCTCTATCTCTGGCAGCAAGATCCCCCATTATATTGATTACGGTGCAGCATAGTCAAAGCGATCCTCAGTTGTTTCCCAAGCCATAGGAGGGAACGTAGCATCGCATCAAAAGCTCGAAAAGACTGCCTGGTGAGGGGGAAGTACGCGTTCTGTAGTGCATATAGAAAGCGGGGCAAGGTGATCATTTTGAACATGACAGCCCAGCCTAGAATTGTGAGAAGAAGTGATTTCCATACCTGTGCATCTTCTGTAAAGTTGGTGATTACCCGGTGGATGTTTCTCTTGTAGGAGAGGCTCTTATCTGTGGTGAGGTAAAACCCCATGCAGGTGAACCCAGTATGAGCTATCTGGAGGGCCCCAGGGAGGGTAGGCCAAACAGACAGGACACATGGACTATAGATTACCGACTTATGCCAGTTAATGGTGTACCTCAAGTAAGACCCATAAACGTCCATGGTGGTGAACAAGGTGGGAATCATGGTGGTCGGATGAGTAATATATAGAAGTATGTCATCCGCATATAGCGAGATTTTCTTCCCATGTATCCATTGGTTTCATTCAGAACCCCTGGATCTCTGGACCCTGCCTAATCGCACAGGCCACTGTCTCAATCATGAGGGCAAATAGCAATGGGTAGACAGGACAGTCCTGGTGGGTGCCTCTTCTGATAGGGAAATCTCCGGAGATCTGACCATTGACCTCAACCCTTACCCGGGGAGCCCTATATAGGAGTCCTACCCATTGCCAAAACTTGGAACCTATGCCAAATTTGACCAGGGTGGCCTCCAGGAAGGGCCAGTGTACCGCATCAAATGCCTTTTCCGCGCCCAAGGACAGGAGCAGATGTGGGGTATCGCGGTCCTGAACCACCATTAGCCAATTGTGGGCCCTTCGCAAATTCAGTCAGGTTGCCCAGCAGGGCAAGAAACCCGTCTGATCCTGATGTACTAGAGTAGTGATTACTTGACAGGGCCTCATGGCGAGGATAGTGGCCAATATTTTCACCTCTATATTAAGAACGGATATGGGCCGATATGATGCACAGTCAGTGGGGGGCTTCCTTTGCTTGTGTATAAGGATGATCCTGGCCATGTGCAGATCCAGGGGCAGGATTCCCTCTGGGGACGTATCTTGGAAAAGATTTAACAGGTGGGGGCCGAAGAGATCTGCAATTTTTTTTATAAAGTTCTGCAGGGAGTCAGTTGGGGCCGGGGTCTTCCTGGGGCGTAGTCGGGTAATGGCCAGTTTAATTTCGACCACCGTTATATCCGCATCTAGACCCTCTCTATCACCTTCATCTAGTAGCGGGGTATGATTGATCGCAAGGTAGTCTGTTATGCCCGGGAGCGCCCTCAGATTCCGGACTTCATAGACGTTTTGATAATAGGACGCAAATGTATGTACTATGCTTATCATGCGTCTGCAAAATCCCCTGGGGGTTCACAGCACTGTTCCCCCACTGGGCCTCCATCTCCCTATGACTAAGTCATGCTAGGAGCTTGCCTGACTGTCTCCCACATCATACAGCCTATGTAGGGTCACCTAGGCTTGCGCCTTAGCCTCCTGCGAGGCCAGCGCCCTGTATTGATGCTATGCATCCGCTAGTTGTAGCTGAACTTGAGGGTCCCTCTGCATAAGGTTCTTTCTTTCCAGGGTAAGAATTTGGGCCTCCAATGTGGTGGGTTCCTCCTGGGCCTTTCTCTTATCCCAGGCTATCCGGTTCTGCGCCCTGTCCCTTAAAACTGTTTTATACGCTTCACAAAGCACCACTCCGGACTGCAAAGAGCCCAAATTTTCAGCAAAAAAGACTTTTGTGTCAGCTCGGATGCCCTGGAGCACCTCCTTAGTCTTTAGGTCCCATGCCGACCATCTCAAGCCCCCTGTCACGCCCGGGCCCTCTCACCCACCCTAACATACAGAGGCAAGTGGTCAGACAAACCCCTGGCCATGTATCAATGTTTCGTAGATGTCCTGTATTGCACCATGGGGGAGGAACACATAGTCTAGTCTCAAGTAGACCCTGTGAGCCCCAGGGCAGTATGAATATTGTCCCCGGGTGCAAGTGTCTCCACACATCCACCAAACCCAGAGTATCGACAAGACGGGCCAATTACGCAACCAGAGGCGGATGTACATGCTCTCCCGAACGATCTGCAAGAACATACATGACGTAGTTAAAGGCACCCCCAATTATGTGTGTCGAGCCTGGTGTCTCCAGCAATGTGTCCGTCACCTCATGTAGTGTCCTGGTCTGCAATTTCAGAGGGGCGTAAACTGATAGGCTGGTAACATTTCTTCCACCCCATGACCCTGTCACTCCCACATGGGTTCCTTTTGGATCTGTTCACGTGCGCTTCACAGTGAACGGAGGTGACTTTTTAATCAGGATTGTGACTCCTCTAAAGCCAGAGGTGTACCCTGCATGCGCTAGAACAGTATATGCCCCCATGCTAGGAACCCATATTTCATGCCTTTTAGATGTGTTTCCTGTAACAGCACCACATCTGGGTGGGTGTGTTTTATAAAAGACAACACCAGCCCTCATTTAATTTTGTCTGTAAGGCCGTTAACATTCCAAGTGAGCGCCATGAAGGGGCTATCTTCCAAACCCATCATAACAGGCTATAGTGTACTGGTGGGACATATATACATATACAATAAGTTAACTCCTGTATTTGAAATTTGGCTGAATGTGTACGCTTCGCGGACAGTGTGACTGTACCTCAACATAAAAACAATAAACCAGAACAACAATATGGATGAATGAAACCCCTGGCCACCCTCCCCCCAATCACCACATCCCCTGCCAGGTGCCCAAGGGTGTGCATAAGGGTGGTTGAGGTCTGTCGCCCACCCCAACAGAAAACTTATGCTACAAGTTCGAACTCCAGCAGCACCCCATAGAACCCCAGGAAAGAAACAAAAACGAAAAAGGAGAGAGAAAAGGGGCAGTCCAGTGCCCAAGTCTTTGGCCACTCTTGGCCTTTCGCCTGCGGTGGGAAAGAGCTCTTCAGTAGCTCTGCAGGGCTCTTGGATGATGTGTCGGGGGAGATGTCCATTCAACCAACTCCGCCATTGCATTCTAATCCCAAGGCAAGTCTCTGAGGCTCTTACTCAGGAGTGCGATGCCAGAGTTTCTGTTGCTGCATCCAGCTCCGTTGCCACTATTTCAGCGACCAAGGGACATTGAGAGGGCCCGTCTTCTCCCTCGTCTCCAGATGTGCTATCCCTAATGTCTGTCTCTTTGCCAGGTTCGGGGTGGCTAGGGAGGCGGATGGTGTGTGAACCTGCTGACAGGTGAGAGTCCAATGAACGTCCACTTTGCCTTCTGACCCGGCCACTACCTTTCGTAGTACACGGCGTTGCCTCCTGTAAGCGCCCTCTCCGGTTTCCCCTGGATCTCAGTGTTTTTTGAAAACCAGAAAGTTGCAGGTCTTTCCTCGCCGATGTCTGGCCGCGGTGCGACGGGGCTTCCATCTGCTTCAGGACAGGCCGCTCCTCAATCCAATGCCATGCTTTCTCTGATGTTTGGAAGAAATGAGTCTTTCCCATGAACAGTTCCTTCAGTTTCGCAGGAAATAGAAGCATATATTGAATCTTGTGATCCCTGAGTTTCACCTTCAAAGAATCAAAGGTGAGCCTTTGTTTTTGAACTTCCCTGCTGTAATCAGGGAAAATCATTATACGTGTGTTATCATGCCTTATATCGCCAAGTTTCCTTGTCTCTTGAAGGATCACGTCCCTGTCTAGAAAGATAAAAAAGCGGGCTATGATGGGGCGTGGTTGCACTCATGGGGGAGGCAGTGCCAACAGCACTCTATGCGCCCGTTCTATAACAAAACAATTAGAAAATGTATCTGTGGGGGAGGTGCGCTGGAGCCAAGAGTAGAGGAAGTCTGATGTGTTTGTCCCTTCAATGCCTTCTCTAAATCCCACAAAGCTGAGGTTGTAACGCCTCACCCTATTTTCTGCATCGTGGATGCGCCACTGGAGGTCTTTAATCGAGGCCTGAAGATCTGCCATTCCTTTGAAGAGCTCCTGAAGCAATCCTCTGCCTCTCCCAACCTGGTTTCTAATTCCGTGACTCTGGCTGCCAGGTTGCGTAGATCCTGTCTTAAGAGCGTCACCTCCGTGTCCACTAGTCCTATCTTCCCCTGCAGTACTGTCCTGGAGGACTGAATCGCCTGAAGTAGAGTGTCCATGTTGGTGCGGCTGGTCGGTCGCTCCTCCAGAGGAGGGGGGTGAAAACATTTGTGTATCGGTCCATCTTCCCCTGACGCGGCGGCTTTGGTTCCTTGTCCTTGCCCATATTTGGGGATACAGCGGTAGGCCACAGGAAGAACAGCGGTGTGGCCAAGTCCAGTTGTTCAAGCCGTGGGGGGGATCTCCTCACTTACCCTTGATGGTCAACCACCCAGCATGGCTCCTAACCGCAGGACGCTGCGTTGCCCCCACTGCGCCCAGCCCCGACCTCGTCAGAGCAACAAAGAAGGGTTGGCGTGGTTAGAGCTGTCCAGACCCAGCAGCGGCCCCAGCACTGATCACATACAGTTGCGGGGTGGCAGAATGGGGCCCGCTCCTTCAGGGCATTGCCTCCTCAGCCAGGTTGCTGTAGCCCACCCGCACTAAGGCAGGATGAAGGGGGATGGTCACTCTTCTGTGCACGCAGACCTCAGGGTCTCGCCAGGCCTCTCTGGTGCAATTTCCACGCCCCAATCTGCACCACCATTTCCTTCAGGCCACTGGGGCATGAGGCGCCCACTCAGCTAGGGCCTGGCCCAACCCAGATCCAGCACTGCATCAAAGGGGAGCAAGAGAGGTTCTACCAAGAGGAGGGAATCCCGCTGTGAGGGCCGCTGCCTCCAGCAATTTCATTCAACACAGTCTGTCTCACGGGGCTGATCCTCGGCTCGCTGCCCTCTTCAGCCACATTCCCCAGGCAATCCCACCAGGCGGCGGGGCACCCTGCGACCACCTGGCTCCGTCTGTTTGTCTCCGCTGGTAGCCCCAGGACCCCCGACCGCAGAGCGGGCCTTCTGCACCAGTCTGGGAACAGGGATCCCTACGCCCAGGCAACACCACAATCTGCCAGGGCCAAGCCGATGTCTGGCTGAGTGCTTCAGTGCAGCCACCCCCCGTCTCGCCGCAAGGGCTCGGAGGCCGATATTCCTCCTGTACTCCTCTCCGGGAATCTTCGCCCTGGGGGGGGTGTGCCTCAGACCAGCCGGATCTGCCAGACCGGCTCAGCAGCAAACAGGGGCCATTTTAGCGGCTGCGGAGACCTTCAGGGTTAGATATCAGCTGTGTGGAGGCCGATCTTCCTCCCGATTTTTTTCAGATGTGCGGCCGGGGTGCATTTGTCTCTTGGGAAACAGGTATATTTATCATCCGTGCCTACGGACTGCCAGATTCATAGTCGGATGGAGCTTTCAGCCGGATCTCAGCGAAAGCATATCCCAAGCGGCCATGTTGTTGTCCATGCCCCCCCTACTTGTAATTTCTTAAGGTGCAATTAGCAATCATCTGCTTAACTATAGTTTTATTCAATCAAACAAAACCACCTCTTGTATTATAAACCTTTCTGTTTCCTATCATGTAGTATTTCCCAATTCTCATGCTTTAAGAAGGGTAGCCATTCAAATGTAGATGTAACACGATCAGTCGTGCTCAATTGAATTCAATTGGTACATCTATATTCGAGTGTCAAAGACCTTCATAAAAGTACATAATAAAAATACATACACTGATAAAGACTCCATAAAAAGAAGAGTACAGTTTGAGACAAATAAAAGATTAAAACAACATAAAATGACATTGTACTGCAGATTTAAGAAAAAAACGCACCCTAAATCATGTCTCTTCATCATTCTCTCCAAGGTCTGAATAACGAGGACTCAGTTGGATGAGAGAGGACAGAATAATGTGATCACCCCTCAGCACGTCCCCTCTACCTGGAACCTGTGGTCCATTGCACTGACTGGAATATGTTGATCTAACATTTAGCAGGAGAGGCACTTACAGTAATATCATGTCATCATCAGAGAATGAATCCCTCCCTCCATCTAGCACCACTCTTATTTTCCTGGCAATTGTCATGACTACTGTTTCTTAATGAGCCGTGTGTCTTCGACCAGAACATTCCTTGCAAAACAGCCATGAATACCAAACAGTATTTTTGTCAATAAGTTACAGCAAAGCAAACACTGAAAGGCGCTACTGTTGAAATGGATCACTAGTTACAGATACTGGTTTAAAATTCAATAAAGAAGGAGAGGTGCGCCTCGTACGTCATACCGGTTCATAAGTGTGTACTTGCAGCGCTGTTATACAGCAGAGTTGGTGCCTGATTTACAATTGGATAGTAATGGCACAGCCTTCGTTTGGGAAATAAGTACTAAATCTGCAATAGATTGTTCCAGCAGGATAACCATTTTAGGGATTGGTTTGCCTGAAGCAACTCCTACAGTGTGTTCTGCCCCTGGTTTAGAACTAAGGGGCAGATTTACAATTACTGGCGCATCCCTGCAAATTAGCAGGGATGCGCCAGTAATTGTGCGCCGCAGCTTTGCCACCCATGATGCGTCGCATTTACAATGCGGCGCACCATGGGGCCAATTCGGCACAGATGCGTCATGCATCTGTGCCATAAAAGCGGCGCATTGCTGGAGTTGTGTCGCAAGCGCGACGCAGCTCCAGCAATGCTCTGGGGGGCCTATTCTTTCAATGCTGCCTCAAGCCTTACGCCTGCTTCAAGCAGGCGCAGGGTTTTGACGCAGCATTGGCCTAAAAGTGACTTAGTGAAATCTTGTAGATTTCACTCAGCCACTTTTAGGAGGCGTTCCTGCGCAGAAACACCCCCCCCTGCGCAGGAACGCCTCCTTATGGCGCAGGGCTTTACAACGTGACGCATCTCCCAGATGCGTCACGTTGTTAATACCCGCACCATGGCGCATCTTTTGCGCCGCCGCTGCGTCACAAAAGTGATGCAACGGCAGCGCAAAGGAGGCGCAAGGGGCTTGTAAATCTGCCCCAAAGTCCACAAACAGGAGTATTCTACCACCCAGTTCCAAATCATGCCCTAAGTTATTAAAAATGTACCTGGGGCTCCAAAACCCGGCACAGGAGGCACCCTGCAGTTAACCTGGAAGGTGGCTTCACCTTCGACCCACTGCCATTCTTGACCTGCTTGAGACCTTGGAGGCTGATCAAAAGTTAGTTGCTTATTTACAAGCCCCTTGCACCGCTGGCATGTCACGTTTTCCCATATTAAAAGTAGCACATTGGGGTCTCAATGGGCTTGTAAATAAGTCCCTTAATGTTTTGCAATGTTCATCTTGGTGATGCGGACTGAGTAAAAGATATTATTAGGGTAGTGGGTGCATTTTACTAGCACCCAAAGGTGCATTCACTGCACTCAACTTATTGAGGCCAATTACGGCCTAATTATAAGAAAGGGGAGTATTTTCCTTGCTTGCAGCAGGGAGAATGTCATCCATGTGAAGACATCGGTGGAATGCACGTTTTGACAAGTGGGATAATGATAGGAACGATAGTCTAGCAACCCCTTTACATGCGCCTACCCTGCAGAGCTTCTGTACTGGTTCCATTATACTGCAAAGCTCCCTCTCTTTGGCCACTAGATAAACAGTGCAGCACAGATTTTCTTAAACTTTTGACATTGTGGACCCCACTGAATCATTGGAAGCCAGCGAACCCAGCCTAAGCAATTTCTACAACTTGAACCAAAGAACAATACTCAAAAATACAGAAACAAGTATGCACCAAACAAATACACAAATGATAAAGTATTCGATTTAATCCACAAAGAAAAAAAGCCCCAGAAATGCAGAATTTGTATTTTAAGTGAAAGTTTGGATGTTTTCAAAATATTATTTTATTTCTAAAAGGTGAAACTATAGGCAATAAAATATCACGTAATCTTTTTTGCTGTTAATATATGCTTTCTGTGTCTTGGTGTACATTACTGCTTCTGTTGAGGTCACCAATTGTCCATACTTGATTTTGCTTACTGTACCTATGCTGCTCCTATAAAGCAAGCAAAGAGCACCAACTTATTTTTTAGCCATCAATTTTAAACTCATTCACCTTTAAAGAGTATTTTAAAACATTTTTATTTATTTTCTGTGTTTTATTTAATTTTTTTTCACAAGGGCAGAACCTCAAAAGAGGCATTTCAAACCTCCAGGAGTCCAGGAGTCTGTAGACTACTGGGTTAAGACCTAATGGCATAGCACATCACATGGAGTCCAGATTGAACACAAATACATTGAGAACTTGGTGAAGTGTGACTCAAAATTATCTGCTAAGAGTAGATTTGGTGTGTCCATATCAAACAAAGTAATCTCATGTAAGTAACACACCTATCAATTAACATTTCTCACACATCATATTTTGAGAGGGAATGTCGTTCTCTACAAGGTCATTCTTTAGTGCCAGAGAACTGAAGCGGGTGAGTGTGGGAGAAAGAATGTGACCAGGACCACTGCCCATCCCTTCTACGTAGAACGTGTTGCCTATTGCACTGACTGGAATGTTTTGATCTGACATTTAGCCAGAATGACACTTACAGTAAAAGCATTTGGTCATCAGAACATTAATCACTTCCCTCGACCGATAGTCATTCATACTTTACAGGCTCTTTTTTCGGGTTTGACAAGAATATGACGTAAGCACAGTTTCCATGAATACTAAATAGAAATTATGTCAATGGGTAAGCAAACAATCCGAGGTGCCCATTTTGATGCTGGCTCAAATTGAATTATGTAAGGGGAGGCAGACGTTTTCTAAAAACAAAGGGTCATATTATCAAGGGAGTTATCTCCCTATCAGAAACAGGGTGTTAACACACAAATTCGCATGTTAGCACCTTTTTTCTCTATGCTTCCCCTTGCATCTCTAATGAGATGCAAAGGGGAGTTCCAGAGAAAAATAATAGGAGAAATGTTGTTAAGCGACATTTCTCCTATTATCAAGGATATCGCTAACCCTGTTAGTGATAGAAAAAAGCAACGCTAACCGCGGTTAGCGCTGCTTTTTTAACACCTGGTATTTTCCTGACTTAGCCATGATATCCTATGGAAGGTGGATATCATGGCTAAGTTTGTGATCCCCTATCATCAAGCTAATGGCAAACTTCGAGAGATTATTGTTGGTTTTCCAGCGATAATCTCTCATTTGGCAGTTAGCGCGAGGATTTTTATCACTTCTGAGATAAGCGTTGCTAATAGCACGCTATCTCAGTGATGAAAATCCACGCTACCCGGCGATAATTATCCTAATCAATCAATCAATCAAAGCATTTATATAGCGCACTACTCACCCAGAGGTTCTCAAGGCGCTAGGGGAGGGGGGTCCGCTACTGCTCGAACAGCCAGGTCTTGAGCTACTTCCTGAAGGCGAGGTGGTCCTGGGTCAGGCCGAGGTGGGTCGGGAGGGAGTTCCATGTCTTGGCGGCGAGGTAGGAGAAGGACCGTCCCCCTGTGGTGGCTCTTCGGATTCGGGGGATGGCGGCGAGGGTGTGGGCGGTCGATCGAAGCTGGCGTTTGGGAGCGTAGAAGTCGAGGCGGCTGTTGAGGTATCCTGGTCCTTGGTTGTGTAGGGCTATGTGAGCGTGGGTGAGGAGACAGAAGGTGATTCTCTTGTTGACCGGGAGCCAGTGCAGGTCTCTCAGGTGTTCGGAGATGTGGCTGCGACGGGGGATGTCCAGGATGAGTCGTGCTGAGGCGTTCTGGATCCGCTGAAGTCTCTTCTGGAGTTTGGCGGTGGTTCCTGCGTAGAGGGAGTTGCCGTAGTCCAGACGGCTGGTGACGAGGGCCTGGGTGACCGTCTTCCTGGTCTCGGTGGGGATCCACCGGAAGATCTTGCGTAGCATGCGCAGGATGTTGAAGCATGACGAGGACACGGCTTTGACTTGTCTGGTCATGGAGAGGGAGGAGTCCAGGATGAAGCCTAGGTTGCGTGCGTGGTCAGTTGGTTTGGGTGCGCTGCCTAGGGCGGGGGGCCACCAGGAGTCGTCCCAGGCGGAGGGTGAAGATCCCAGGATGAGGACTTCCGTCTTGTCCGAGTTCAGTTTCAGGCAACTGTTCTTCATCCATTCGGCTACCTCTTTCATCCCTTCGTGGAGGTTGGCTCTGGCGGTGGCGGGGTCGTTTGTGAGGGAGAGGATCAGCTGGGTGTCGTTGGCGTAGGAGATGATGTTGAGGTTGTGCTGGCGTGCGATGTCTGCGAGGGGGCTCATGTAGACGTTGAAGAGGGTTGGACTCAGCGAGGAGCCTTGAGGAATGCCGCAGGTGACTTCGGTGGCTTCAGATCTGAACGGGGAGGCGAACTCTCTGTGTCCTTCGGCGAGGAAGGAGATGATCCACTCCAGTGCCTTCTCCTGGATTCCGACGTTGCGGAGTCACTGCACTAGTGTACGGTGGCAGACAGTGTCGAAAGCCGGGGAGAGGTCTAGGAGGATGAGCGCTGCTGTTTCTCCGTTGTCAAGCAGGGCTCGGATGTCGTCGGTGGCTGCGATCAGGGCGGTCTCGGTGCTGTGGTTGGCCCGGAAGCCAGACTGCGAGAGGTCGAGGGATCCGTTCGTCTCGAGGATGGCGGCCAGCTGCTTGTTGATGGTCTTCTCGATGACTTTTGCAGGGAACGGGAGCAGCGAGATGGGGCGGTAGTTCTTGAAGTCCTAGAGCTAAGTGCGCTTAGGGATAAATATCGCTGGGGCTTAGCGATAATTATCGCTGGGGCTTGATAATATGGCCCAAAGTTTTGTAATAGTAAAATGTCACCAAGAGAATTAGTGACTGATTTTAGGTTCACTGGTATACATTTAACTATTCATCATTTTTTACTCTCTTATTTATACTTGACCCCACACACGGTCATTTCTCACCAGTTGTCCGCTCATGCGAAGTTAATGATTCTGGGTGAGCGAAAAGCCCTTGCACCGTCGATGCGTCACTTTTAATATGGGAAATAGTGACATATCGGCGACACAAGGGGCTTGTTAATAAGCCCCATAGGCTTTATGTCAGATTTATAGAAAACCGCATCTGTAACAATAAAATGCGATTTTCTTCCGGGTTTATGTCCCGCATGTCAGAGCTAAGTTGGAGATATGGGGCCAGATTCACAGAACTAACTTAAGACAAAATCCTAAACTTACTACCATTTTGGTATGGTGTACAGACAAAATATCGACTCCAAAATATCGACTGGACATAATATCGAGTTTTAAATATAGACTGGACAAAATATCGACTGGACATAATATCGACTACAAAAATATTGTTTTTCAGGTAAGTGAAGTAATATCGACTGTATAAAATATAGATAGCAAAAATATCGAATTTTTAATAATACATAATATTTTATAGTGTATTTTTATGTAATAATATGTGTGAAAAGTGTGTCTTAATGTTATAAAATATTTTATTAAATGAATTTTGTTTTTATAATAATTGCGTAATGTAATTCTGTAGCGGGTTGTGGGTTTATAGGGGAATAGGGTGGGAAGTAATTTAATAATAATTAATTAATTAATATATGTTTGTTAATATGTTTAATTAATAATTAATTGATAATTAATTAATATTAATTAGTTAATTAATTAATATAATTTAGAACATATTTTGTATTAGTAATTAATTGGTAATTAATTAATTGTAATTAGTTAATTACATTAATTAGAGTAAATTTTTAATGTATATAATTTTGTGTTATTTTTAAGTAATTAATTGGGAAAAAATAATATTAATTATTAAAATAATTACAGCTAATGTGCTAATATATTTACTTTATTGTTATTGTTAATTAATAATTAATTGGTAATTAAATAATATTGATACATTTTGGGTAAAGGAGCATTTTTAGGGTTCAGGGTCAGTTTTCAGTTTTAGGGTAAAGGGGTATTTTTGGGGTTCAGGGTCAGTTTTCAGTTTTAGGGTAAAGGGGTATTTTTAGGGTTCAGGGTCAGTTTTCAGTTCATGGGTAAAGGGGTATTTTTAGGGTTCAGGGTCAGTTTTCAGTTCATGGGTAAAGGGCTATTTTTAGGGTTCAGGGTCAGTTTTCAGTTCTTGGGTAAAGGGGTATTTTTAGGGTTCAGGGTCAGTTTTCAGTTTTTGGGTAAAGGGGCATTTTTAGGGTTCAGGGTCAGTTTTCAGTTTTTGGGTAAAGGGGTATTTTTAGGGTTCAGGGTCAGTTTTGGGTTTTTGGGTAAAGGGGTATTTTTAGGGTTCAGGGTCAACAAATAAGAGTGTAAAAATTTTTTTTTATTATTTTCATTTATTATTTAATTATTATAATTTAATTTAAGTATTTTTAAGTATATTTTAGTAATTAAAATTTAATATTAATTTAATTTAACACTGTTTTTAATAAAGTCGATATTTTTTACATCTATATTATTGTTAACGATATTTTGTACTCGATATTTTTGTACTTACCTGTTTGTAGATACAAACTCGATATTTTGACTGTCGATATTTTGTCCACGATATTTTGGCAAGTCGATATTTTGTCCCTCGATATTATTTCAGTGATCCTTTGGTATTCACAGAAGGCACTTACTCATTTTGGTATTCACATAAAGCACCTACTCATTTCGGTATTCACAGAAGTTAGGACTCCTAAATGCCTTCTGTGAATACCGAAAGTCTTAAAGTTAGGATTTTTCTCAGTTTAGGAGTCCTAATGTTAGGAGTCCTAACTTTACTACTCCTAAACTGAGACAAATCCTAACTTTAAGACTTTCGGTATTCACAGAAGGCATTTAGGAGTCCTAAAGTTAGGACTCCTAACTCCTGTGAATACCGAAATGAGTAAGTGCCTTCTGTAAATACCAAAATGAGTAAGTGCCTTCTGTGAATACCAAAATGGTAGTAAGATTAGGATTTTGTCTAAAGTTAGTTATGTGAATCGGGCCCAGTGTTGGCAACCGAAGCTGCTTGAACTAAGTAAAGTGCGCATGCGTTAAATTTCTTTAGTTTTTATCATAGATATTTTGGTGCCCAAGTGCATTGCAAAGTGCTGGGGTGTAGTCGAAAAAAGTACGTTATTGTCACTAGGTTTATTTACATTTGTTTACTTTTAGAGATGCCAAAGAAAGCCTCTCGCTGCAGTGAGGGATACAATCTGCTCTTCTGAAAATAAATTAGCCAAAACGCAAAAAACTGAGGAGAACACAAAGGAAAACTTTGTTTTTCTAGTAGGGAAACCTGTTTATCTCGATTCATCACTGATGTCTTTTAAAAAGAAAGACTCACCATGAGTCACCCAATTCATTTTCTGTAATTTATTAGCTTTAGTTGATCTTTAAAAAGTCTTAAACAGTAGTATGTGTCACCTTTTGTTTCTTCACTTGACCAGGGTTTAATTTGAGCAAGTGGTTGCAGATGTGTCCCACCTGCACTATTTTTTTTTGGGGGGGGGGGAAGTGGAGCAGGACTTATTTTTGCTCAACAGACTTTGATGCAGGGCAAGAGAAAGAAAACAAACAAGCACCAACAAAGAGAATGGGTCTCACTTGTTCGAGAGCTATTGGCTTTGGCAATGTGTTTTAGCCATGTTGTACAACAGTGTGGCTGTTGTTCAGCATGGCTAAAAGTTAGTGGGGTGGATTGGAGTGGAGTGGAGTGCTGTGGGGTGGGGTGAGCTAGGGTCGGATAGAGTGCAGTGGAGTGCAGTTGAGTGGGGTGGGTTGGAGTGGGTGGAGTAGGTTGGGTTGGATTTACGGAGAGTGGGGTAGATGCGGGTAGATTAGAGTGGCTAGATTGGAGTGGAGTTGATTGGGGTAGAGTAGAGTGGAGAAGATTAGGATTTAATGATGTGGGGTAGATTGAGGTAGACTGGGGTGGATTGTAGTAGATTCTGTAGATTGGAGTGGTAGATTGGGTAGAGTAGGGTAGATTGGGTAGAGTGGAGTGGGGTGTAGTGAGGAAGGGTGGAGTAGATTGCAATAGATTGGTGTAGAGTGGAGTGCTGTAGATTGAGGTGGAGTGGACTGGGGTAGACTAAGGTAGAATGGAGTGTGGTAGAGTAGGGTAGATTGAAGTGGGTTAGATTGGGGTGGAGTGGTGTAGATTTGAGTGGGCAGATAGGAGTGGGATACATTGGTGTAGATTCTAGTGGAGAGAAGGATGTAGATTGGGGTAGAGTGGAGTGAGGTAGAGTGGGTTCAGGTGGGGTGGGGTAGATTGAGGTTGACTGGGATAGAGTGGAGCAGGGTAGAGTGCATAGAGTGTGGTGGATTGGAGTGGGACAGATTGAGGTAGAGCGGGGTTGACTGGAGTGGGGTAGATTGGGGTAGATTATAGTGGAGTGGAGTGACGTAGATTGGGTGGGGTAGATTGGAGTGGAGTAAATTGGGGTAGAGTGGAGTGGGGTAGTTTGGGGTAGAGTGGGGTAGATGGGGCAGGTATATTGGGTTATAGTGAGTACAGTAAAATGGGGTAGATTGGGATAGGTTGGAGCAGAGTTGGGTAGATTGGAAGATTGGAGTGGGGTAGACTAGGGTAGAGTGGAAGGGTAGATTGGGTTAGGGTGGTGGTGTGGGGTAGAATTTGTTAGGTTGGTGTGGGGTGCAGTAAGGTAGATTGTAGTGGAGTAGATTGGGGTAAAGTGGGATAGATTGTAGTGGAGTGGGGTAGATTGGAGTGGTATAGATTGGAATGGGGTGGAGTGGAGTGGGGTAGAGTGTAGTGGTGAGGTTAGGGTAGGTTAGATTGAGGTACATTGGGATAGAGTGGGTATATTAAAGTAGAGTGGAGTTGGGTAGATTGGGGTAGAGTAGAGTGGGGTGCAGTGGGGTAGATTAGGTTGGAGTGGGTAGAATGGAGTATGGTAAATCAGGGTATTATGGGACATATAGGAGTGGGATAGATTGGTGTAGATTGTAGTGGAGTGAAGTGGGGTACATTGGAGTACTATAGATTGGGGTATAGTTGAGTGGGGTATATTGGGATAAAGTGGAGTGCTGTACATTAGGGTAGAGTAGAGTGGGGAAGAGTGGGGTCAAGTATCATCAAGTGTGGTAGAGTGGGTTGGGGTAGATTATGTTAGATAGGGGTAGAGTGGAGTGGGGTAGAGGGGGTGCAGCATGTTAGATTGGGGTAGAGTGAAGTATACATGGAAGAGGGGTAGATTGGGGTAGATTATAGTGGAGTGGCATAGATTGGAGGGTTGATTGGGGTTGGGGAGGTTGAGGTAGATTACGGAGTAGTAAGTGGAGTAAAGTGGGGTAGATTGGAACAGGATGCATTGGAGTGGAGAGAGATAGATTGGATTGGGTAGACTGTGGCAGAGTGAAGTGGAGTACATTGGGGTCGAGTGGAGGTGTAGATTGGGGTAGAATGAGTGGGGTAGATTGAGGTGAGGTAGATTCGGGTAGAGTAGAATGTGGTAGTTTGGAGTGGGGTAGATTGGGCTAGTGTGTAGGAGAGCGGGGTAGATTGTAGTGGAGAGGGAAGACTGGAGTGGCAAAGACAGGGGTAAAAATGAATGGGGTAGATTAGGGTAGACTTGAGTGGGATATATGGTGTTGTCTGGGGTAGAGTGGAGTGGGTAGAATGGGGTACACTTGGGTAGAGTCGGTAGATTGGGGTAGAATGGAGTGGGTTGGAGGGAAGAGGATTGGGGTAGAGTCAGATAGATTGGGGTGGGATACATTGGGGTTGATTGAGGGAGAGCCGAGTGGGATATATTAGATTAGGGTAGATAGGGGATAATAGGGGTAGAGTGGGGTAGATTGGAGTGGGGTAGATTAGGATAAAGTAGGGTAGATTGGGATAGATTGTAGTGGTGTGGGGTTGATTCGAAAGGGGAAGTTTAAAGTGGGGTAGATTGGGGTAGAGTGGAGTGGGATGTATTGGAGTGTGGTGGAGTGAGATGAAGTGGGATAGATTGGGTGTGTAAATTGGATTTAGACTGGAGTGAGTGGGGTAGGTTGGAGTGGGGTACATTGGGGTCGATTGGAGTTAATTAGGGTGGGGTAGAGTCGAGTGGCGTTGAGTGGGTAGTTTTGAGCAAGATAGATTGGGATTGAGTGGGGTACAATGGAGTGATAGACTAGAGTGGAGTGGGGTAGATTGGAGTTAGGTAGATTGGGATAGGTTAGAGTAGGGTAGAATGTGGTGCAATGGGAGAGATTGGGGTATAGTGCAGTGGAGTAGGGTTTGGTATAGTGGGGATAGGGGATAGATTGGGGTGAGGTAGAGTGGGGTAGCTTTAGGTAGAGTGGTGTAGAATTGAGTAGGGTAGATTGGAAAGGGGTACATTGGGTAGATCTGAGTGGGGTAGATTCGGATAGGGTAGAGTGAGATGGAGTGGGGTATAATGGATTTATTGGGGTATATTGGGGTGTGGTAGATTAGAGTAGAGGGAAGAGGGGCAGATTGAGGTAGATTGGAGTGGGGTAGAGTTATCTAGATTGCAGTAGATTAGAGTGTGGTAGATTGGATTGGGGTAGAGATGGTAGATTGGGGTAGAGTGGATAGGGGTGGAGAGGCATAGGGAAGGGTACAGGGTGTAGATTGGGGTAGATTGGGATAGATTAAGGTGGGGTAGATTGGAGTAGGGTAGACTGGGGTGGACTGGAATGGGTTAGATTGCAGAACAGTGGAGTGGGAGAGATTGGGCAAGAGTAGAGTAGGGTAGATTGTGGTAGATTAGAGTGAAGTGGAGTGGGGAAGATGGTTTGAGGTTGATTGAGGTAGATTGGAGTGGGGTAGTTTTGGCCCGAGTGCGGTAGATTGGAACTAGGGTGATTGGGGTAGAGAAGAGTGCGGTGCATTGGAGTAGAGTGGAGTAGAGTTGGATACATTGGCGTGGATTGTGGTGGGGTAGACTTGAGATGGGTTGAGGGGGGCACATTGGGGTAGATTGTAGTGGTATTGAGTAGGATAGATTAGGATGGATTGGGGTGGGGCAGATTGGAGTAGGCTAGATTGCCGAAAAGTGGAGTGTAGTAGTTTTGGGTATAGTGGAGTGGGGTATAGATGGTTAAATTGGGGTGGATTTTGGTGGGGTTGATTGTGGTAGAGAGGACTGGGGTAGATTGGGGTAGAGTCAGGTGGAGTGGGTTGGAGTTGGGTAGAATTGGGTAGCCTGGTGTGAGGTTTACTGGGGTACAGTGGAGTGGAGTACACTGGGGTAGATTGGAGTAGTAGGCTAGATTGCCGAAAAGTGGAGTGTAGTAGTTTTGGGTATAGTGGAGTGGGGTATAGATGGTTAAATTGGGGTGGATTTTGGTGGGGTTGATTGTGGTAGAGTGGACTGGGGTAGATTGGGGTAGAGTCAGGTGGAGTGGGTTGGAGTTGGGTAGAATTGGGTAGCCTGGTGTGAGGTTTACTGGGGTACAGTGGAGTGTAGTACACTGGGGTAGATTGGAGTGGTTAAGAGTGTGGTAGACTGGAGTAGATTTGAGTGGGGAATTTGGGGGTAGATTGGAGTGGGGTAGCGTGAGGTAGATTGGAGTGGAGTTGATTGGGGCAGCTTAAGTAGATTGGAGTTGAGTTGAGTGGGCAGATTGTGCTGGGGTAGACTGGTATAGCCTACAGTGGGTAGATTGGGTTAGATTGGAGAGGTGAAGATTGGGGTAGAGTGGGGTGGAGTGGGGAAGAGTTGGGTAGCTTGGGGTGAGGTTTATTGGGGTACAGTGGAGTGGGGTAGATTGGAGACTGTAAGAGGGTGGTAGACTGGAGTAGATTGGAGTGGGGTACATTGGGGTAGATTGGAGTGAGATAGATTGAGGTAGAGTGGAGTGGAGTGGATTTGGGTAGATTAGGGAGAATGGAGTGGAGTTGAGTGGGTAGATTGAGGTGGGGTAGACTGGGGTAGAATGGTATAGCCTACAGTGGGTAGATTGGGTTAGAGTGGAGTGGGGTAGATTGGGGTAGGCTGGAGTGGAGTAGAGTGCAGAAAAGTAGGGTAGACTGGGGTAAAATGGAGAAGAGAGGGGTAGAGTAGAGAGGGGTTGATTGGGGTAGATTGAAGTTCACCGGAGTGAGGTGGATTTGAGTGGGGTAGATTTGGGTAGACTGTGGTGGGGTAGTTTGGGGTAGAGTGGAGTGGGATAAATTGGGGTACAGTAGAGTGGGTTAGACTGGGGTAGATTGGGTGGTGCAGATTGCAGTAGAGATGATTGGAATGAGTGGGTTAGATTAGGTTATATTGGGGTAGATTGTGGTGAAGTGGAGAAGGATACATTGCAGAGAGGTAGATTGGGGTGTAGTACATTGGGGTAGAGTGGAGTGGGGTAGAATGGGGTAGAGTGGGGTAGAGTGGGGTTGAGAGGGGTAGATTAGAGTGGGACAAATGGGGGTAGAATGGAGTAGATTGGAGTGGGAGGGCGTTCCATACTGTCACCACCTGGAAGACGAAAGCGCTGCCTCACTGGCAAGCCATCCTTATCTTCCATTCACTTCAAAGGAAGTCCATGGATGAGTGTGGAGTCGTTCAATGCGCGTACCAAGAGAAAAGGTAATAAATAAAGACCGGGCCTTAATTCTGATGAACTTTAAATAGAATGCAAAGGTTATTTCTTACATACCAGCCATTGGGCTGGTTTAAGCTTTCACTGCACCAAATCTGAAATCAGTGAATGTATTCACTTGTCACAAAAGAAACATAAAAAAAATAGTTATTTATTGGTTTCAAAATTAATAAAACTCATCATGATGCCATCTAGGCCCTACACCTAAATGAAAGCTGCTGATGTTTGTATTTTTTTTAATTTCCATTCAATAAAGAACTATATTGTTTTAATAAATATTTTCTGTGACAAGGGGATACATTCTGAAGTGTGAACTACCCGAATGCCGCGCCAGAAATAATTTTAATACAGTTTTTCCATTATCACATCTTTCACCCTGTACTGTAGTTTGAGAGCGCAAAACGATCAGTATCGGCCAGAGTATTTATACAGGGGTGAAGTAGGGGAGGGGGGAGGGGTAGCGCAGGCAGACAAGTAAAAAAAACACCTTCATTGTTGCCTCGCACCCCTCTCTTCTGCAGGCACAGGCTCCCAGAGTGCACTGCGGTCAATCCTGATGGTGCTTTCATGCTGCTGAAAGCAGTGCCGGGATTGGTCTGAGCACTGAGGATTTGCACTCCAGTTAGACTGAGAGCCTGTGCCTGCTCTCTCCACTCCAGCAAAGCAGCTCGAGTTGGAGAGAGCTTCAGTGTGCACAACGGTTTGGCTGGCCTCAGTAGGCTGGCAAAAGCCATCTTGCGTACTGATAACAGTGTCCGCCACTCCCCTCAGTGCCTGTCATCCCCTGGCCCAGCCCCCAAGACTCCACAGTAAGGAAAAAATAAAACGATAATAAAACATTACCATTTTATTTTCCTAGTTTTGCACCTACTGGCAAAACGGGAGGTGGGAGGGGGGTGACGCTCCACCGGCATAGCGGAGGAGCCACAGCTCAAAACGATGCATACAGGACTGCGATTTAGTTAACGCAGATCAAGTGGACTTATTGAAAACATTAAAATGCAAGGGTTTTCAAACAGAGCAGAATGCGCACACAGAGGCAGCTAGTAGAGAATGGGGGTGGTGGAGCAGGGATGACGGGGAGGTGGAAAATATTTTTTTTTTAAATGCACTTACCTTTTCCGCCATCTTCCTCCGCTTCTCTGCTCTTTCTGACTCCAGCCTGGAAGAAGCTGCAGTAAGCATCCGGACACACAGGCTCCCCATAGCCAATCATAATGCTGCAATGCAGCGTTGTGATTGGTCTGAGCGCTGTGGATCGGAGCTCAGATCGGGGCAGAGAGCCTCTGCTTATTCCCTACCAGGCTGTCCATTACAGCATGATGGGGAATATGCAAAGTACGCATGACTGCTTGGCTGGCCAGAATGGCGGGCCAAGCAGTCATGCGCACTTAGTGTGCATGGTCCACTCCTCCTCCCTGAGCCACCAGCCCTGTCCCACTCTAACTCAGCCCCGCAGCAACCAAAAGTAAAATGATGATAACCGTCATTTATTATGATTTTTTTTTACCTCTTCCATTGCTCTAAAAGCAGTGGGCGACGCTCCTCCACCTTAGCGGATGAGCCGCCACAGTGTGCACATGTAGCCAGTGTAGTAAGATATTTCTATTGGTACATTAATGTAATACTATTTTTATAGCAGAAACAGTGGTATATGTGGCCACTGTAATATTACAAGATATAATATGACATGAGTTTTACTTGATAAATTGAGTAGCCTGTAATCCGCTTTGCCTACGTTTTTATAATTTCTTTTATTATATTGATAAAATGGCTTCAAAATCAAACAAAAGTCGACGCTGCCACACAAGGAAAACAATTGATCTAAAACAGTATATATAAACATACAATACAAACTAATCAATTATACTTAAAAAAAATGCAATTGTTGAGTCAATTCCACCTTTTTCCAACAAGTTCCACATACTTAAAAGCTGGAGACATAATTTAACGGAACTAATTTAGTAGTTTTGATTACCGAGTGAGATTGACAATATTCAAATGGATATCAGGGCCCACATTTTGCTTTACCTGGTGCCATCACAAAGTGATGCAAAACTGCACAAACCAACGTAGTGTTTTTACAGCATAAAAATAGCTTTGTACTCGTTTGCGGGGCTGCTGGTCAGGGGGCGTTACTGGTGTGTTACAGTACAACGACTCATAGTTTTTGCTGCAAAGCCTGATCCATTTAAATAGCCAGGCTGAGCTTTGTATTAAAAAGTCATGACTCCTCGTCGCAGGCACTGAGGAAGTTAACGGCCAGATTCATCAACGGAAAATCTGCTCGCAAAGGGCCAGATTCTGAGAATCTGGCCCTTTGCGACCGCAATTTTTGCTTTTGGGATTCATCATCCCAAATGCAAAAATCGCTATTATAGAATTCGCAAATTTGCGAGGAATTGCATTTAATGAATCTCTATTTGAGATTCCATAAATGCAATTCATGAAACATTTAAAAATTGCGAATTCGCAATTTTGGGCCGCTATTTACCGCGAAGTCAAACCTCGTGGTAAATAGCGGAAACTGAGAAAAATGCACTTAAGTGCATTTTATTAAGTTGTCTTCCCATTCATTCCTATGGGCCTTTAGGCCCATAGGAATGAATGGGGAGTTATTCCTTATTTGCGATTAGCAATTAGCTAATCGCAAATAAGGAAACTGTAGGAATAGCATTAAATATTGCGATTCCTACATGAATCCAGTTTTGCGAGTCTATAATAGCGATTCTTTATTAATCGCTATTACAGACTTGCAAAACATGCCGATGACGAATCTAGGGGTAAATGTTTTCATTTCTAAAAAAAAACACTGATTTCATGTGTGCTAAATTCACAGAACAGAACACGTCAAACATGTGATGTTGTACTGCTGTACAGAAGAAGCACACAGGTGAGGTCTTCAAAACTTTTGTTTAGTAATGCCCTATCTTTTTTAGTAATGCCCTATCTCTCACACAATACTACGGAAGGGGGAGTTCGGCTCCCACAAGTCTGTCCGTTTTGCTGGACTGCTGACCCTTTCAGCTCTCAATTCTGATTTCTATTGTCACATGACGGTGACATGACAGGTGGGGTCCTTCTGTGTCCAGATAGAGAAATGTGAATTGCAATGGCATGCTACCAGTACTAATACTATGCTAAACAACACACACTGACCTCTATGAGGTTTGCTCTATGGAAATACATATACATGCATCCACATATATTAGCACAAAAAACTAGGCAACTACAGAATTTGGGTTATATGCGACTGACATTATACGCCTTCACTTTCATATTCCACGAGAAAGGAATTTTTTGTTTTCTAAATAACTTTTGCATCGACGGACCTGCATAAAACTTTCCCCCCCAAAAAGTGCCCATAAGTGACACTACCCATTATGAGCTCCAACATAGTTTGGTCTCCAATAATGAAAAACATTCTGAACAGATTTTCAACAAATTTGGAAGAAAGTTAGGATGGTACTCCGAAAGCATGATTTTTGTTTTCAATTCGGTGTAAATGTGTTCAGTAGTTTTTGAAAAGAATAGTAATTTAAAAAGTGCATGACTGGACATTAACGGGTTAAATCTTATAAAAAGTTAGAGATTTCTGGATTTTTGGGTACTCCTGCGAAACCAAAAATTACAAAAAGGCAATTCTGATTTGCTGTGAACACTTTAATTCCCATCTATCATTTCAGTCTAAGAAAGGTACACCTTTCATCAATGATATGATTGGCTGGTTGCAACATCAGAGTTGGAGGCAGTGTTACAAGACTCAGCCCCCAAGCCCTTACATTTTTTTTTAAAGGCCATATAAGAGGGCAGGGCGAGCACACCCTGACCTCCAGGGCTATCTATGCAAACATTTATGTTAAAACCTAATTGAAATGTTTATTTTTTTTGTCTCAAGAACTGCAGTGGCATTCTTGGATCCCTGGTACGTAGCAAGACTTTTCTTTTAAGCATAGTACAAACCTAGTACCATGGATACAAAAAACAATAGAGACAATCCAAGTGGCCTTTAAGACCCTTGCAAGACATCTGTCAGGCCCTACTCTATCCCCACTTATAACTGTAATGAAGGCAAAAATCATCAATTTCCTCACTTACAGCCAGGAGATCATGCAAGGGAAAGACAACAGTTGTGTGAACAAAATAATAACAAGAGTATTTAAACAGGTACTGGGCCTACCTAAGTCCTCCTCCCCAGCTCAAGTACGTCTTGAATTTGGCCTTCAAGACCACCAAGCAATAGGGCGTGGAGCGTACATCAGGCTGTGCAACAAGCTGCGCAACTCCAGAGAGGGAAGCATGGAGGCCCTTTTGTGGCTGGAGATCTCAGCCGGTCAAATCGGTAGCTCATATCGGCGTTACTTGCAGGACTCCCTGCATCTTCTCGATATAGAAGAAATCTGGACTTCTAACCCACTGCAGCAGGTGCTTAAAACCCATATCAAAAGAAACGTCCGTCTCTGGTCCTTCCATTCTGACAGAGCTCAACTGGTTCAACGTAAGCATGCCTCGACAGTTGCATCAGGATTCAAGCCAGGGACTATGGGACCACATCTGTCATGTACCTACTCATTGCAGTGGAAAAAAAGATTTTTAGCCCTTAGAATAGGTGAGTGGCCATTTCTGTATCACCTGCCGGGTTGGCGATGTGCAAACTCAAATGTAACGTGCAGAGGCTGCGGGAGCAGTACAGAAACAATTGAGCATGTGGTATGTCTTTGTGTTGCAGCTCAAGACGACCAAAGGAAATTGTTAAAGTGCGAATGGAACAAACTTGGCATTCGCACACGCCGTCAGGCTATTCTTGCATCAATGAACCCGGATAATCCACAGCTTAACATCAGGTTCACCAAGTTTGTTACAGCAACAGCAAGAAAATGTTTAAACAGCGAGATTCTGCAAGCCACTAACGGTTAACCATAAAAAAAACAGACGAAACCCTGCGCCCATGTTGAACTCTCACCCAATTTCTACAATCCTTCCTATTACGCAAGAACAGCTGATACTGGCTCCGGCTCCGGCATATGGATTGACCTGTTTTTTCTCGGAATCCTTTGAAACACTGTATGCAGGGGCTCATTACATAAATGGACTGTAACCCCAGGAACCCTACCACAAACCCCGAACTATATTACTAAAGTCATTAAATGTTGCGTCTGCATTTGATCCGATTAGATGGAAAAACTAGAACGGATAACTAAGGTTTACAACTATTTTTATTAGCAGGTTATTAAGATTTTAAATCGTTTTTTCAGATGAATTGTATCTCTTATTCCCATTGTGATGGTATAAATGTAAATATTTTAACTATTCATGACATACGTTTTATAGTGCTGGCATGTTCACTATTGTAATGATTTTTATTAATCAAACAATAAAGTTACTACCCCTCATCAAACAATAGAGAGACCCTGCAGCCATCCACCATTGTGCAGGCCACAAACCATGTGCAGTGGAGACTGGCTGCCTGCAAGGGGGGGGGGCGACACAAGGATAACCACCCACTGAACATGGCCAACGACTATGTGCAGTGGGAGATTTGTCTACCAGTGTTGGAGTAGGAAACATCACCCGTGGCCTCTAGACCACCCCCCATATGAATGTCCAAATTGAAGAGGTTTGCCACCTGAGGAGGTTAGGCAGAGCACCATACCAGAGTCCATGCCCACTGGACAACCCAAGCTGCATATGGCAAAAAGCTGTTTGCAGTGGGGTGATTGGCTTTCCGCAGAATTTTGAATCCTGTGGCCACTCCTGGTGCACATGGACAAAACTGTGTGCTGCAGGGCTGTTGATTGTGAGCGAATTGGGCATAAGGCTGGCCAGATGGCAGGCCCTGCAGCAAACCCGTGCTCTGGAGGGCTTTGGCCAGAGGCTGGTACTGCCACCAACTGTGTGTATTTTAAATACAGGGCCACCCACCAACTCTGCACAGACCATAGGGGATTGAGCACCTGGAGGGTTTGGATCTTCCAATGGCCAAATATATATATTACTAGCAGCCCGCCCCAGCGTTGCCTGGGGGAAATGAGGCTTCAGGGCCAACCGCCGCCCAGGCCCCCACCCGCCCCGACATTGTCCGTGAATTTCCATGCATGGACACGGACCAGGCCCCCTCCCGCCCGACTCCCTCCCGCGCCCCTCATGCCCCGACTCACTCCCGCTCCGACATTTCACCCCCCCGGGACACCTCCCCCTGCAGGAAAAGCTCAAAACTTTCCCTTTCCTTACTTGTGCCGCCGCTCCTCACTGCACAGCCGCGCTCGAAAACTTTCCCTTTCCTTACCTGTGCCGCCGCTCCTCACTGCACAGCCACTCCTCACTGCACCGCCGCTCCTCCTTCGTCGTCATCATGCACGTCGCGTCGCGGTCATCACGCACGCCGCGTCGCGGCCAGCGCTAGGTCCCGGCCGGTGCTACTTTCAGGGGACTACTTTGTTTTCAAACTTAATTTTTTTAATTTACTTTTTTTATTTTATTTGTATAGCCTATGTTCATCTACACACCCTGACATTTTCATAGATGTATCGGGTGTGTAGATTGGCGCTGTGGTTCCCAAGTTTACCTGGCCAAAAGGTGCAAGTTCTCTCTTTATAATAGTAGTATAGGTTATTTATATTTTATCTATTTTTTATGTGTAAAGTACTGTGCATTTAATGTCATTGGTATTCTTTGAATCTTCGGAGTCATCCCGGTCCCCAAGAAGACGCTTTCTTCATCCTCAAGGATGATTTAGAAAACAAAATCAACTAGCCTGACAAGGGAAGACAATGTGAAAGTGTCTCATAGACAACACCCAGCACCTTCTTCAAGACAAAATGTGGATTCACAGAACACAAGAGAGAATTGTCAACAAAATAAAGAAGGAGATGGAGACTCTCTTGCACACTTTTGAAGGAGTCTGCAGATGTCTCAGCACAAATAAAAACCTTGGATGACAATAAAAGATAACCGTATGTGGCTCTATTGAATGATTGAATTTCTTATAACAGTGTAGATAGTAACTATTCAATCAAACATTTTCAACCATGCTTGGAAAGAAAAACTGCGACGATCCTAAATCAAACTTTCTCTCCTTAATAATGTCTCAACAAACCCTTGCCAGAGGCACACCTATAGCCTTGAGTTGTCTCACTAATGTCGAGGAGGGCATGCAGCCTACACTATCAACCTCTGGTATCGCTGCAATAAATACAAATAGAACAATTGATGGACATAATGCTGAACAATGTCAAACACTCACCTCCAGTCAGAGATCTAGGCCTAAATCCATAATTTTTTTGTTCACCATGCCACCCCAGTTTGCACCCAGCCACATGCAAATCAGTCTTGACCTTGCTTCCCATGGGAACTGTCCAGCCTGAACTGCCAAGCCAGGTCCACCCTGGAACAGACAGAGGCATCCTAAGACTGGTTTCGGGGTATCACCCCTCATCAGCCAGGATATCCTGAAACCAGTGGCATGGCGAGCATGGGACCCACATCTGGGCATACCCATCTCACTCGGAGATACAAATATAAAACAAACAAATTGATGGACAGCATGCTGAACAATGTCAAACACTCACCCCCAGTCCGAGATCTTGGACTAAATCCCTTTATTGCGCACCACGGCAATCCAGTTTGGATCCAGCAATATGCAAATCAGTCCTGACCCTGCTCTGAATGTGTACAGTCCAACCTCAACTGCCAGGACATGTCCTCCCGGACCGTAAGCAACCCTCTTCAGACCGGTTTTGGGGTATCAGCCCTCATCAGCCAGGATCGCCTGAATCCAGTAGCATGGCAAGCATGAGACCCATATCTGGGCATATCCATTCCAAGCGGAGCGACTAATACAAAAAGAACAAATTGATGGACAGAATTCTGAACAATATCAAACACTCATCCCCAGTCAGAGATCTGGGGCTAAATCTATCATTTTTTGCTCACCACGCCATTCCAGTTTGAACCCAGCCATATGCAAAAAAGTCCTAAACCTCTTCCCCATGTGAACAGTCCAGCCCAAACTCCCAGGCCTGGTTCTCCACGGACCAGAAACAAGCATCCTCTTATCGGTTTTGGGGTATCACTCCTCCTTAGCCAGGATAGCCTGAATCCTGTGGCAAGGCAAGCACATAACCCACATCTGGGCATACCCTTCCCACTCAGGGTGACAAATGGAAAAAGAACAATAGATGAACACAATGATGAACAATGTAAAACACTCACCCACAGTCAGCAATGTGGGGCTAAATCCATCATTTTTTTGCTCACCATGCCACTCTAGTTTGGACCCAGCCATATGCAAATCAGTCTTGACCCTGTGCCCAATGGGAACAGTCCAGCCTGAACTGCCAGGCCAGGTCCTCCCTGGACTGGCAACAAGCATCCTAGGATCGGTTTCGGCTTTCAGCCCTCATCAGCCAGGAGAGCTTGACTCCAGTGGCATGGAGAGCATGGGACCCACGTCTGGGCATACCTGTCCCACTCGGGGTGACACATGCAAAAAGATTAATTGATTAACAGAATGCAGAATAATGTCATACATTCACCCCAGTAAAGAGATCTGGGCCTAAATCTATTGTTTTTGCCCACCATGCCATTCCAGTTTGGATCCAGCCATATGCAAATCAGTCTTGACCCTGCTCCCAATGGGAACAGTCCAGCCCGAACCACCAGGCCAGGTCCTCCCTGGACTGCAAACAAGCATCCGCATCCTAAGACCGGTTTCGGGCTTTCAGTGGGACAATTTCTCAGAGTTTAAAGAAACTGCTCTGAGTTAGAAACTTACCAAGCACAAGCGGAGCAACTCGAGGGCAAGCTGCTGGAGAGACCCTACCCCAGCCGTATGATCAAACGAGCAAAGTAAAGGGCGAAGAACAATAACCGGTAAGCCCTACCAGACACCATACCGAAGGAAGAATCTGATCGTCTGGTGTATGTAACTACGTACACTCCTGTCTCGAACAAAGTACAGAACATCATAAAGAAGAAGTGGACCATCTTGAACAGCGGACAACGAAAGTGGGAACCCCCACTTTCGCGTTCAAACAAAATAGTAATTGAGGGATGACCTGGTACACTCCAAGATCACACATGAAGAAAATGACAACCCAATGAGCCCATGGAGTCAACCAAAACCAACAGGCCACTACCCATGCGGCAACTGTGTGTGCTGCCGCCTATCCATCAGTACAAAGAAAGTAGACATCAGCACAGAAAAACCATGGAGGCTCAAAGACTTTAGCAATTGCAATACGGAAAACATAGTCTACCTACTGACCTGCCCATGCAACCTGAAGTACGTCGGGATGACGACAAGGAAGGAAAAAACACGCATCAGTGAACACCGGAGCACAATCCGATGTAGGAAAACAAACATAAAATTGACAAAACATTTCACTGAAAAAACCATGATGACTCGGATCTACGATGGGTCATCTTGGAAGTAATAAGAAACACAAAACTGACATCAGCAGACAACTGCACATCAGAGAACAACACTTGGTGTGCAGGCTACGTACATGGGAAACATGCCTGAACGACAAAATCCCATGGCTACAATTGGCAAAGTGACAAGGCATAGCCGAATACTACGGGCCAGCGTCTACTGCATGATTATGCATGCTTGGACCACTATAGTAAGGCAGTATTGTGCAGAACTCTATCAGTGAATATATGTTGCAGCCCACAACAATATAAATACCATCGCAGCCAGGGCAGTATTGAAGCATGGCACATAATATATACTTAAGATCCAGGATGGTTTAACTCCACCACCCAACACCACAGATGTAGTGTGGCATACCCCTCGAACCCACAAATGCACTGGGATTGCACCCCCGGGATCGGGAAAGTAATGGCTACAACCAGTCATACGTCTTTTAATGTAGACACCACTCCATCACTTGTGGCCCATAGTCTGAAATGTCTTTATACTACAGCAGAGCGAGCCGACTACAGACCGCTCTGCGCATGCGGCAATACGTGGTCTAACCACACTGATGTAGTGTGCACATAACCTCCAAACCTACAAATGTACTGGGATCGCACTGGGAATCAATTGGTAGAAGCAAACACAGTGTACGTCTTTAATGGAGACACCACTCTATCTCCTTTAGCCCGAATTCTTAACCATCATTATACTTCAGCAGAACGAGCCGACTGCAGCAAGTTCTGCGCATGCAGTAACACTTGGGCCAGCCGCATGGACGCACAAAGGGTTGGCGCATGCGCGCAGGCAGTACACTAACATCTGCGTACAGTCAGTACAGGCAATCGTCACCTAAACCAGTAGCGGCGCTAGCGGGACACAGGAAACACAGCATGCGCTCCCAATCAGTCGCTAATTAGCAATCAAGTATAGTATTTACACCGGCTCTTTGGTCACCCCCATTCAACGCCAGGGAGACCGAGAGGACGATTGTAGATACAACGGCGGAGAGCGCTGAATTCAGACAGTAAGGGTGTGACTTCCATGTATGTTTGTGAAGGTGTAACTTCATTTCACCTTCTGTTGAGTGTGTGTGTGTGTATACTGCCGACAGTGGGCGAAAATGTCGCTTTTTAAAGGATTTTAGTATGTGTTTTGAGTCTTAGACCTGCAACCACATCCACAGGCTTTGACCGTTGTGTACCTCTCCATTACAGAAAGTCACAGTAGGCCCTTCCACTCTCGACCTCCCATGGAGCAAGCAGGATAGGAATTTAGGGTAAGAAATGAACTTTTGTCATTTCATCGGTTGAGTGATGACACGTATGCAAGTCACTCGTCTCACACAGCAGACCACACTACGCGCACAGTAGGTGTGATGACGCATGAAAGTCCACTGGGCCACTTTTAAATATACTTAACATTGCGGTATGTATGTTCTTCTTGTCTCCTTCTTTTTCCTACAGATACGCTCGCCCCAGCACTATACTAAACAGGGATTTAGACACTGATAATTCCCGTCCCTTGAGTGGCAGTTCCTTTTAGCACTACGTGCAAAGAGGCTGAGCCCACTTTTTTTAAAAAAAAACCTTTGGTCCTGATGAATGCCACGTACCCTACGGGGAATCGAGGGCACAAGCATGTTGACCACACTTAACACAGTGGAGGGAGAGTAACGTCCCACGTCACTGTTCACTTTCTTTTAATACCATGTACTGGCTTCTTGAAGGAAAACAGTTTATCGCTAAGTGTAATGGATTATAGATCACCTCTCACTACCTCACGGGCCACCACTTAGCTTTAGAAGTGCATACCTGTCTCCAGGTGTATGCCCAACCTCTATCAAAAGAAGTTTTTAGAGGGCGAGGACAGCCTATGATGAAGCATGACACGATCGGTGTGTCAGGCCAGTCCGTCACTTTTTGCGAGATGCTCCCACTGGTGATGCACCTCAATAAAAATCCGTAGGATACTGTAGGAACCCAAACTAGGGGCAGCCCTTTTTGTGTATATAAACTAAGAAACCTGCCAGGAAGAAGAACCGGGAAAGCTGAAGGAGGAGTACTGCCCCTGTGCTGTGAACTGTTGGGGTTGGCCAGTAGCGGTTGCTTCTGTCTTGGGCAGATAAAGAACTGGACTGTGCTTCATCATCCTGCTGTTAGGGCTTTCTCCAAGGGCTTGAAGTAGAGCATTCCTCATGTTAGAAATCTCAGAGATAGAAAGGACTTCAGAGATCACTTCTGGGAATAAAGATGAACCTTTGCCAAGGAGAAGAGCCGGAGAAACTGAGGAGGAATACTGCCCCTGTTCTGTTTGCTATTTGGGGTTGGCCTGCAGTGGCTGCCAAGGAAAGGGAAAAGGACTTGGCTATGTGATGTGTCCACTGCTTGAGGAATATCTCCAAGAGCTTGAAGAAGAGCTTGCCTCCTGTTCTGATTTCTCATGGACACAAAGACTTCACCACCAGCTCCCCAGAGGTACCTTGCTGGGAGTTCTGACCTGCCAAGTGGTGCCTGTAGCTGTTTTGGGCCTCTGGAGGTAGTTCTGGCTGTTGGGAGCTGGAAAAGCAATGCAATGACGAGAATCACAATGCATTCATACCTGTTTCTGATGCATCGGCAAAGAAAGTGATGCAGCGGCAGCCCGCGGTTCGAAAAATCGCCGCACGCTGCATCAGATGCACTGATCTCCGAAGACCGATTCTGATGTAAGCCCTGCAGTGCGGCTGCAAAAACCCACACATCGTCCCGGATTGTAACACATTGCATCGAGGCACCAGGTCTATCGCAACTTTGGGGGCGCAGTAAGAAACCAACTCATCACCTCCTCACGCAGTATGAATCCGACGCATCACCTCCTCTCTGGTAAAGAAGTGACACATCACCTTCCCTGCATCTAAGGAACTGCTGCGTCTTTATGTATATCTGTTGGTAAACAAAATGAATATGTATTCAAATCTTTTAGGACCCCCCCTTTTGTCTCTAAGTACCTCTATTGGAATATCTTTTTGTTATACATATCCAATACTATGCTATGTTTAGAGAGAGAGATATTGCTTATAACGAAATAAATAAGAATCAGTATGTCAATAGCAATTTCTTCTCTCTAGGTGTTAAATAAACAAAATGTGATCATGCACTATAACACTTCTGCTCTATATAAAAATGAAAACTGAAAATGTCTTGTTCTTTTTAGAGTATTGGGCTGCAAAATTTTGTCCTGAGGAAGACACCACGTCGAGTCGAAACGCGTTGGCAGACTACAGCCGCAGTATCAATACATAAGACAACAATATTGTCTATTGAATGTTTTTTAATCAAATATGTTTTATGCTTAAGAAATATATGTTTTATACCAATTTAGTAATGTATATAAGATACAAATGTGAAATTACTTTCTCTTTTTAAATTAAAAATATCCTTTTTGATATCAACTTTTTATTGTTGTGTTATAGTTTATGCTTATCATTCGTGATTTTGAGTACATAGCTAGTATGGTTCTTTGTTTGAGATAGCCTGGGATGATATCTTCACACAGGAACTGCTGCGTCACCTTCCCTGCAACCCTTTATGTTTGTGTGCAAAACGCATCCAAGGTACTTTGTGTGAAAAGTTTTGCATCTGCAATTAGTTTTAAACTGAACTATTTCTACCACTTGAAAGTCATATTTTTATTACTGTATTGAGGATTGTTGTTGTTTGGGTTTAGATAAAGGGTACTTATTTTTCTAAACTGGCTTGGTGTCCATTTGTAGTGTTTTCACTGTATTACTGTATGTGTTCACAAAAGCTTTACACACTGCCTCTGAGATAAGCCTGTCTGCTCGTGCCAATCTACCAAAGGGGTGAGTAGGGGTTATTTTAGAAGGGTCCCTATTTGGACAAAGGTACCTACCTCTGCTGACTAGAGGCCCCCATTTCTAACATGCCGGAACCTATAATGAACTAAAATACAGCAAAATGTTTCTGTGGAAATCTGGGAGAACCCAAGAGGAGAACAAAGTATTTTTTATGAGGAATGAATCTCACAAAGTAGTAGAATGCATTCAGGTCAGGCTTCCTCAAGTGACTACCCAGATTCCTTTCTCTGCATGGGAGGCACCCCAGAACTGACTATGAACTGTTACATAGGAATGCCTTGGAAGTTGTCCAACAGGAATGGCCCTGCCATTTCCTCAGTAATTCCTGGAAGTTATCAGTAGCCCCTTGCTACCATTTGTGATATTAAGGAGTCTACCCGATTTGGGAAACGAATCCATACGACAAATCGTATTTGTAGTCGTTTCTGTACAAATCATCCAAAACTGTCCGAATCGCATAGTACGATCTGTAGGAATAGAATACGTACAAATGTCTTCGAACCGTACGGAAAACGAGGTTACATCCGTACAACATAGAGCCGCACAGTGAACCGTACGATTCATGAGCATGTCGTACGACCCGCCAAGTATGATCCGGACCGGGGACCGAGAACACGATTAGTAAGGACAGCGGCGATTGAGCAATTCGTACGGAGAAACACACATACACATATGCACCAGACCCCTGCGATCATGGGGGTACGCACCATACCCCTATGCTCTGCACCCCTACGCACCGTACACCTACACACCATACACCTACGCTACGCACACCCATGCACTGTACCCGGATGTACCGTAGCCCGATGTACCGTACCCCTATGCTTCGTACCCCGACGCACCGTACCAGTTCGCACCATACCCCTGCAAACATGGGGTGCACTTGCGTACCCAGGGAAGTCTGTTCCGCACGCGTTTAGAGTCGAAATGTGCTTTTACAGATGTTTCAAAGTCCCATAGTGAAAGAGTCGTACAGAGTGTTGTCCAGACGAATCGTACTTGCTGGTTCGTAAAAAGCTGCCTCGATCCGTACGAACATCGCATACTGCGTGTTTCGAGTGCGATCCGTACGGTTTCTTGAATCGTACGGTCTTTTATACGATTCGTACGGAGAACTGCATTGAGTACACATCGTACTACATCGTACGTACGGGTACGGTTCTGCGTACGAATCGTATGAGAAAAACGCTCCGTACGGCGATTCGGACTGGATATTATCGAATCGGAATCGGCCCCTAAGTGTTGTATTTTGTGTGCTGTGAGTAAGGAACTTCTTTTTCTAAGAATAAGCTTTGGCTGGAAATTAGGTGTTTGACTTGCTTTGGTCAAACACTAATCCCAAATCACCTTTCTGAGTGAGCATTGGACTGCTTGCCTTTGATACCCTGATGGTCAAATGCTTAAACACTGCACGTGGTACTAAATTCTGGGCTTAATAGTAAGGGTAAGCCCCAACATATCAGTAAAACTCTTAGTCTGTGCCAAGTTACCCCTGCCTGCCCTGGGACTCATGAAAATATTTCCAGAGAGATACACATCAGTGGATATCTGCAGGATCCTCCTGCGTCCAGCAGTGTTTGCAGGAGAGTAGGTGGGGACATTTGACATATTGATGTTTGGAATACTGCTTCAAGCAAAATCTAGGCTGTTGCCCCAACCACAATAGATAGGCATATTCGTTTGCATTAACCATTATGACAGAAAATACATACAAGTATATTTAGATATACACATTACTAACTGTTATGACCTCAATTTTGTTGTACGGTGGTTACATAAATGCTGCTTCTAAACAGCTTAGTATATAGCCTGCACATGATAGGTTAAAATTAACGGTGGGCGGCCAGCTACGCTCCGTCTGCGGAGTGTGCGTAGTGCCGCCTACTCCGCATTTTGCAGAGCTGGCGGAGCCAGGCGGCACTACGCACGCTCCGCAGACGGAGCGTAGCTGGCCGCCACCCGCCTCCCTCCCGCCCTCCCTAAATACTTTAAAATAAAGGAATGCAATAATTTTAAAAGCACTTACCTTGCCGCCGCTGGCCGCCGCGTTCCCCGGGGCTCGTTATCTTCCGTCTTCCGTCTTTTTCAGTAATGCGCATGCGCGGGCGGCCGCGCATGCGCATTTTCACAAGAAAATGCGCATGCGCGGCCGCCCGCGCATGCGCATTATTGAAGAAGATGGAAGATAGCGAGCCCCGGGGACGCGGCGGGCAGCGGCGGCAAGGTAAGTGCTTTTAAAATTATTGCATTCCTTTATTTTAAAGTATTTAGGGAGGGCGGGAGGGAGGCGGGTGGCGGGGCTGGCGGCCAGTGGTTTTGCGGAGTGGGGCTACGCGGAGTGCGGAGGTGGGCGTAGTTTCTCGCCCACTTCGCGTAGCTCCGCGAAGCCCCACTCCGCGAACTCCGCCCAGGGTTAGTTAAAATCCCAGTAAAGGAACTTGGCTCATGTGTGTGTTGCTGGAATCAAGGTATAAATAAAGGTCATCCTCCCTATTTAGGGTGAACATTCTAATGACCACAAGGGAAATCTGCTACTGTGTGGGGTCTTTATTTATTTGTATTGCAAAAACAAACTCCCGCTTTTGGAGCTTGTTTTTGTAAAACCATAAAATTTGTTGAGCCACTTCATGAAACGCAGCTGCAGCTCAGCAAATATTCAGTGGTGTCAGCTTGTCTGAAGGAGTAGAAATCTTAGTTAAACAGGCACAGTTATCTAAATTAGGTGTGCAGTATTCTGTAAGGGCAATTGACGTTATACCCATCACTTCCATGGCGGAGAGGGCCCACCTGACAAAGTCTAATATCCCTTCTAGAAATGTGGCTGACAAGATACTTTGTCACAGTGTGGTGAATATCCTTTCTGCCATATTATACGTGCATTATAGCCTATGACACTTGTAATACAGCAGACCAGATATCTGCCACATTTTGATGGAGTGTCTCATCAGCAAAACTCTAAATAAGGCCACAACTAAGGTCCAGTGTAAGTACACTTACTAAAGGATGCTCTTTTTAAATCTACAAAATCATTCCAAATGCAAACAGTTTGCGGACTCTCTGATTTCACCTTTGAGCATGACTTTAAAGTACGTGTATGTTATTATGTATTGCCAATTAAGGCTAATATCTAGATGCACTATAATTTGATTTACATTTTTTAGCCAGTGTGAAGAGTATCAGGTATTGGCAGCAAATGGATCACTGAAATAATATCTACTACCAAAATATCGAGTTCCCAAAATATCGATGACAAAATATCGAGGGACATAATATCGACTTTCTATCTTCACTAAGGTAAGTACAAAAATATCGACTTTAAAATATCGAGTGTTAAAAATATAGACTGTCAAAATATCGATTTTTTTATGTCTTTAAAATAAGTTAAAACTATTATAATATTACATATATTTAATATAAACATTATTAAAATTATTAAACAAATGTAACATTATTACATAATTAATGTAAATTTAAAAATTAATAATAATAATACATATATATATACATATCATGTTATTAATAAAACATATAGAATATATTTACCGTGGCATAGCAAAAGGTTTAAATTTAATGTAACCACTCCAGTGGGTGCTACATTACAGAGATCGTTGGATAGCGTAGGGGTAAAAATTACTATTCCCACTCCAGTGGGTGCTACAGTAGAGAAAGCGTACGCCTGTACCCCAAAAACCCAAAACTGACCCTGAACCCTAAAAATATCCCTGTACCCCAAAAACCCAAAACTGACCCTGAACCCTAAAAATACCCCTTTACCAAAAAACCCAAAACTGACCCTGAACCCTAAAAATACCCCTTTACCCAAAAACTGAAAACTGACCCTGAACCCTATAAACACACAACCCGCTACAGAATATAAATTAAAAAAAAATAATTATTTATCAATTATTTATTTTAAATTAATTACCAATTATATTTTAATTATTTACCAATTATTATTTAATTAACAATTAGATTAAATTTACATAATTAATTCATTAAAATTAAATTACTTCCCACCCTATTCCCCTATAAACACACAACCTGCTACAGAAAATAAATTACTAAAAATTAATTATTTATCAATGAATCATTTTTAATTAATTAACTATTATATTTTAATTAATTACCGAAAATTATTATTTAAGTAACAATTACATTAAATTTACATAATTAATTATTTATAATTAAATTACTTCCCACCCTATTCCCCTATAAACCCACAACCCGCTACAGATTTATATTACTCAAATATTATTAAATATTAATAACTTACCTTATTTTCGATATTTTTGTAGTCTATATTTTTTCTAGTCTATATTATGTCTAGTCTATATTTTTGATTCGATATTTTGGCTATTCTAGTCGATATTAGTCGATATTTTTGTTGTCTATATTTTGTCTAGTCTATATTTTGTCCAGTCTATATTTTTTACTCGATATTTTGTCCAATCAATATTTTGGACTCGATATTATGTCTGTTTACCGCAGAAAATATATCTAGCCATAAGTATTTTTGGAGTGTATCTAGTTAGCTTTACATATGCAGAAACATTATTATTAACACGTTGCAGCCTGTAAAATTGTTATTCTCATCAAGCCAAATACAAGTTTAAGTTGGCTGTTTGAGCACAATTTAGGAAATGTAATAATAAATCTAAAAATTACTGTTCCCACTCCAACGAGTGCAACAGTAGGGAAGTATTGGATAGCGGAGAGGTAAAAATTACTTAGGCCACTCCAGCGAGTACAACAGTAGGGAAAGTGTTGGATAGCAGAGTGGAATAATTTCCTATTCCCACTCCGTGAGTGCAACAGTAGGGATAGTGTTGAATAGCGAAGGGGAAAAAATTACTATTCCCACTCTAACAAGTGCAACAGTAGGGAAAGTATTGGATAGCGAAGAGAAATAATGTAATATCTCCACTCCAGCAAGTTCAACAGTAGGGAAAGTGTTGGATAGCGTAGGGGAACAACTTTTTATTCCCACTCCAGGGAGTGCAACAGTAGAAAAAATGTTGGATAGCGGAGGGGTAAAAATGACTATTCCCACTCCATTGACTGCAACAGTAGGGAAAGTGTTGGATAGTGTAGGGGTAAAAATTACAATTTCCCACTCCAGCGAGTGCAACAGCAGGGAAAGTGTTGGATAACAGAGGGGAATAATTTACTCTTCCCACACCAATAAGTGCAACAGTAGAGAAAGTGTTGGATAGCATAGGGGAATAAATTACTATTCCCACTCCAGGGAGTGCAACAGTAAGGAAAGTGTTGTATTGCAGAGGGGTAAAAATTACTATTCCCACTCCTGCAAGTGCAACAATAGGAAACGTGTTGGATAGTGCAGGGGAATAATTTACTATTTCCACTCCAATAAGTGTAACAGTAGAGAAAGTGTTGGATAGCAAAAGGGAATACATTACTATTCCCACTCCAGCAAATAACAGTAAGGAAAGTGTTGGATAGTGGAGGGGAATAATTTACTATTCCCACACAAGCAAGTGCAACAGTAAGAAAAGTGTTGGATAGCCGAGGGGAATAAATTACTATTCCCACTCCAATGAATGCAACAGTGGGGAAAGTGTTGGATAGCGGAGGAGATAAAACCGAAGATTACATTTATTCAACCTAAAACCACAAACAAAATAAAAGCATAACAATTACCCAAAATATGTATAAATTATTAATACAATATTAACAATCAACTATTGATTAATGTATTTAAACTAAATTACTTTCTACCCTCTACCCCAACAAACACCAAAACACACACCTAAAAATAGTTATACAAATTTCATAACTAATTTTACATTAATAAATTAATAACAATTAAGAATAAATCATTATTTAATTTAATATACAATTCTTCCTAACATTTACAACTATAAACCCCACAGCTCACACATCAAAATTATTCCACAGTTAGCATATTTAATATTTAATTAATGAATTAGTATCAATTAACATATAATTAATTCATTATAAGAAAATTACCTACCACCATATTCCTGTATAAATGACACCACCAATGTTGTAAAACATGACACAATTAACATAATTAATTAACAATTAAATAATTAATTAATACCAATTAACAAGAAAAATAAAAACAATTACTAATAAATACAATCACACAATAAACACTATATAATAACATTTAAAAAAATTATATTAAACATGTATTAACATTGAATTACTTCTAACCCTACTCCCTTATCAACCCACAACCCGCTCTAAAAAAACTTGCAGTATTAACACAATTACCAATTAGTTATTTATAACTACCAACCAATTAGTAAATCATTACAAATAAATTAATTAGAAAAATTACTAAACATAAATATTAAATGCCTAAATATTAATTAATTAATTAAAATTAAATAACTCCCTAGCATCCCACAACCAGCTCCTAAAGAAATGACACAATTACTAATTAATTAATAATAATTAACAACCAATGAATAAACAATACATAATATATTAATTACCACAATGAACAATACAAAATATTAAATACATGCATATTAATTAATAACAAATATTAAATATTTAATTAAAATTACATTTCTTCCCACCCTAATCTCCTATCAACCCACAACCCACACCTAAAAAAATGACACAATTAACATAATTACCAATTATTAATAATAATTAATACCCAACTTATCAATAATTAATAATGCATTTATTACCACAATTAACAATATAACATATTAAACACATATATATATATGGACAGAGGCAGCCTCTTCTCTGACCCTACTAGGATCGAGGTAAAGGACAAAATTGAGGTTAAACAAGCACTGTGCGCACTTTATAAATCCGAACGAATGGGAAGAGAATCATCAAAATCAACTGTTGTAAAATACATGGGGAACGAACTATGTAGGCAACCACTCCTGCACTATCTTACCCTACCTATGACCAACTGGGAGAGATCACTTCTGTTTCGCTTAAGAGCGGGTTCTGTGAAATATCTGTTGGCCTTCCCTCTGGGCTATCAACATAGCACAGAATATAACCCATGTCCGTGTGATGGTGTTAGCACACAAGATGATCTGCACTTCCTATTCTTCTGTAAATTTTATTTAAAATATATCAACTGGCTTTTAACCCCATATTTTAGGAAACTTTCAGGCACATGCGTCAAGCGATTTTGGAATCGCAAACGGTGCGAATCGCAAAATTCGGCCTTTTGCGATTCCAAAATCACTTTTTGGGATGCATCAATCATTTCCCATTTCTCGCAACTTAAGAAATCGCAATTTTTTGTGATTTCTCAAATTGCAATAGCATTTAAGAAATCGCAAATTTTGCGATTTCTTAAATGCTATGCATGATTATTTTTTTTTGCGAATTCGCAATTGTAAAGGGAAAAATTACAATGAAGTACACCTTCATGGTAATTTGCAAAAAGTTTCAAAAATGCAAATAAATGCATTTTTGAAACTTACATTTTACACACACACATGCCCTTGGGACATGTGTGTGAGTAAAATGTACTTACATGACATTCCAGGGGTGCAGGGGGGTCCTTTGGACCCCCCCTGCACCCTTGAAATTGCATTCTCATTTTGTGATTCCTTAATTGCGAATTCGCAAAATGAGAATGCCTTCCCATTGATTCCTATGGGGCCCATAGGAATCAATGTAAAGCATTTCCTTATTTGCGATTCGCAATTAAGGAATCGCAAATAAGGAAAATTAGCGAATAGCAAAAAAAAATCGATTTTTTGATGCATAGGAATTTGCGATTCCTAAATTGTGATTCCTTAATTTTCACAATTTAGGAATCGCAAATTCCTACAACGATGCATGTAGCTGATAGACTGGGGGAGTCTTATCTATTGTTGGTCTCCCTGGACTCAGACGACTAACCTTTCGCACTAGCACTTTCTTGAGACTGATAACACGAGTGCGCAAAACGATGGAAAACCCCTGAAATTAGTTTTATTAAAATTGCATTATATTTTTAATCATGTATTTTCTGATGTGTTATGTAATGAATTGTTTTTATGTGGTACTTTTATGAATTTTATGAAATACGAATAAAGGTCTTTTGAACTTGAACATATATATTAATTAATAAAACTCATTAATTACCTAATTATCATTAAATTACTTTCCACCCTATTCCCCTATAAACATACAACCCTCTAAGGAATTAAAACATAGAATTTACTTCAAATAAAATCAATTGCTTCTTAAAATGCAATACATATATTAAAAAACAAATGCAATACTTAGACAACAAAATAGAACACATACATTTAAAATGCATACTAAAATACATAACACTAACTAAAAAAATTATATTTTTAACAACTATATTCTGGCAAACAATATTAATGACTTTGATATTTTTTGAAAAAATATTAATGACTTTGATATTGTTAAAAACTATATTACTTACCTCAGATTCGATATTCTGTACCAAGATATTCTGACAATCGATACTTTTGTATCCCGATGTTGTGCACTCGATAGTAGTGCAAGTCGACAATAATAATAATAATAATAATAATAATACTGATGCTTATAAAGCGCGAACAGCTACCTCTGGAGAGGTGTCCCAGCGCTAGCGAAACCTACAGCAAGGAGCGAACCGTCGGGAGGAAGAGAGGATTATTGCATAAAAAGCCAGGTTTTTAGGAGCTTCCTAAAACTGGCTTCTGTCGTGGCGGATTGGATGGCAGGGGGCAGGGTATTCCACAGTTTCGCCGTGCCGGCCGAGAAGGACCTGCCTCGTTTTTGAAGGTAGCGGGGGAGTCGGAGTTTTAGATAGTTGGGACACTTGCCTTTTAGCGCTCTGAAGGCAAGGGTAAGCACCTTAAACTTAATTCTGCTAGCCACTGGCAGCCAATGCAGCTCGTGCAGATGCGGAGAGATGTGCTGCCTGAAAGGGGCACGTTTTATCAATCTCGCAGCCGCATTCTGCACGATCTGTAAGCGTTTTACCGCATATTTGGGCAAACCAAGATAGAGGCCGTTAGAATAGTCAAGTCGAGATGTGATTGTTGCGTGAACAACCGTTTTTCGACATTCGACAGGTAGCAGAGGCAGAAATTTCCGCAAATTTCTGAGTTTGTGCAAGCAGCCAGCGGTGAGCTGTTGAATATGCGGCAAAAAAGACAGGTTCTCATCCCATCTTACTCCTAGATTTTTAGCATGGGTTCCAGGAGAAGGGGCAGGGCCCATTTCCGTTGGCCACCACAGGTCCGGAGGGGGATGTTTGAGATTTCCGAAGAATAGCACCTCCGTTTTGGTCGCATTCATTTTGAGCTTATTAGTGTTCATCCATTTGGCCACGTCTCGAAGACAACCCCTGATTTTACTGAAGGCTGCCTCAGACGTGTCTGTATATGGGAAGACTAGTTGGGTGTCGTCCGCATAAGATATTGCCTTGACCCCCCAATTGGCAATCAAGGTAAAAAGCGGGGCCAAATAGACATTGAACAACAGAGGGCTAAGTGCCGACCCCTGAGGAACACCACACCAGAGGTTTTTAGGTCCAGAGGAGAAGGGACCCAGGGCCACTTTCTGGGAGCGATTAGTGAGGTAGGATAGTAGCCAATTAAGTGCTTTGTCTCCAAGCCCAATGTCCTTGAGCCGAGTCAGCAGTCTGCTATGATCTACAGTATCAAAAGCAGCGGAAAGATCCAGGAGCACCAGCATAGCTGATGCCCCTGAATCTAAGGACCACCTGATTGACTCGGCAACCTCAATAAGGGCCATCTCGGTGCTGAAGCCGGCCCTAAAGCCAGACTGAGTTTCGTGTAGGGCACCGCTTTCTTCAACAAAATTGTTTAACTGCCGTTGGATCATTTTTTCAAACATTTTGCCGGGGGCTGCAAGGAGCGAGATGGGTCGGAGATTGCTCAGATCATCCGGTGCTCCTTGGGTTTTTTTTTTCAGCGGTAGAAGAGTGGCCTGTTTCCAACAGTCTGGAAACGTGCCAGTTGCGATGGACGTGTTCCAAATGTGTAAGAGGGGAACTGCGATTGCCTCAGACATTAATTTCCACAGTTTAGGTGGACAAGGATCATCAGGAGCTCCGGATTTACATTTTTGTATTTCTTTCAAAGCCTCCGAGAAAGTAATAGGCTGAAATTGATTTAGGGGGGTGGTAGGAAGCTCCGAGACTCCCAGCTCATCCATTAATGTCGGCTCGGGGTCCGTAAAAGTATCATACACTTTTAATATTTTGGTGTCGAAAAAGTCTGATATGGATTCACATAGTTTTACGGATGGGATGATGTCCGTCTCAATAGCTCTGGGTTTAAAGAAAGATTGAACAATCTTAAAAACTTCCTTGCTTGATTGTTCCGCTTGCTGGATGGAGGTCTCAAAGAAATTTTTTTTGGCTTTTTTGATGGATAAATGTAGAGCATGAAGGGCTTTTTTATAGCTGGTTTTGGCTGAATCGCAGTAGTTTGTTCGCCAAAGGCGCTCCAGCTTTTTGCATTTACTTTTTTCGGCCATGAGTTCAGGGGAGAACCACGGAGCAGAGGGGGATTCTCTGCGAGACGTAGCGATGCTGGCCGGCGCTACAGAGTCCACTATACAACTCAATATTCTGTCTGTTTACCTTTTAATGTAGTGTCTAAAAGGACAATTGTGTTAATATTAGAGGGTATTAGGGTTGTCTTTCTTGAAAATTGGCTGTAAGATTGAATCACACCAAGTACGAGGGATTATTTATAATTCAAAATTGTGTGGGTTTTGTTTAAAAGTGTTTATTTGTATTTTGTTTGGATCTCAGTGACGTGGAGAATGTTAATTTCGAACATACCAGGTTTTAAAAAATATGAAAGTTGTAAGGTTCTGCTGTGACTGCCACCCATTCTACTTATTTAGAAGGTAATGATAAATCAAACCCAGTCTTCAGCTTGAATACAATTTAAAATATATTTAGCTCCCTTGTAATATAGCCATCAGATCCTCAAATGTGTGTGTACCCAACGCACTATTCTATGCCGACAATTTAGGCTTCTATATCTGGATATGATCAGGGTCTATCTAGTTTTAGTGGGGTTACGTTTATAGACCATTTACCTGAGATGAAAGTTATTATAGTCCCTGAGAAGTGATCCATATATAGTCTAGTAGGAGCTTTTTTCCACAGCATGAATTCTGGCAGGAGGAGGACGAATTTAAAGCTACTAAATATTCCTGAGGGGGCCGAAGGTGTACATTTAAAAAGCTTTGTTATCGATTTGCTTACAGAAAGTATCCAGCTACTCAAGCTATGTATGAGTCCCAGACTGCTAGGATTTGTATAATGGGCAAACAATCCAATCAAGTTCATATAGCCAGGTGGACAAGGCAGGGTTGGCCATGTTCGCCGCTGCTATTTGCCTTGCACATTAATCAATTCCTGACAATGTTAGAAGAAAGCAGCAAGGTCAGCACAACAGTTTTAGGAAGCATCAGGCTCGGGCATTAGCTTATGTGGACGACATTATACTGGTAACTTGAAATCCAGCAGCGGCAGCTATTCCGGAAATAAAGCGATTGGCCCATAATTTCAGGGTGGTATCAGGGTATAAGTTAAATCCAACGAAAACACAAACTATGTGCACAAAGGCTGCCTTTCGAGAAGATGCCCATGTAACTGAGAAAGCTACGTATTTGGGTATTAAAATCAGAATATGCCTTCAGGAACTAGTGGAGATCAATTGGGGAGGTATTATGGCTGGGATCAAACAGCAATTGGACCGCCTGGACTATTTGCATATCCCACTGGTGTGGAGGTGCAATGTCCTTAAAATGAACGTCTTACCTAAAGTTATGTATTATTTAAGAGCTGTACCACTAGAATTGACATGACCACAATTGCAAAAATTACAATCTTATGTGATAGGTTCCTATGGGGGCAAGGCAAACCCAGGAGAGCTTTTAAATACATGATGTTACCTCGCAAGCGCAGGGGCTGGGCAGTCCCTAACTTCACATTTTATTACTATGCCTGTCTCCTCCAAAATATGAGAATTTTATTTACAGGGGAGGAAGTGGGCACTGTGGTGGAAACACCATCAATATATCAGCTGCTGATGGGTTTAGCAGCTAAGAATTGTTTATTCATGTTTTTGGAGCCAAGTCATTTTAAAAACAACTCGTTTTAAAGGTGTGGTGGCAGCATATAAGGCGTGGAAGACAGTACGGAGTATGTTACAAATTAAGGGAATATATTTCTATACCTCTATGAATTCTACAACAATGTTTCCTTCTGTCTTGTGGGACGGGAAAATGGATAAATGGAGGGCCAAGGGCATAGCACAAATAGGAGATTTATTTGATAATGAAGGACTCTCATCTTTCTCATGCCTGTCAGATAGATTTACATTGCAAAAGGCTGATTTTTTAAATATCTGCAAGTCTGTGACTTTCTATATAAACATCAGAAGCAGAGCAGGATAAAAACTAGCCCCTGGCAGTAAAACGGGCAGTTAAAATAAGTGTATTATATAGAACTCTAAATCACCACAGTGAAACTTTGTCCCCATCCCCAACCAGCTCACTCTTGGAGTGAGCAAAATCTCTCCTACCATGAAGTAAGACAACTGTCTTTATTGTGCCAATCAATTTAAACATGTGATTTTCAGTTCGTCCTGGCCCTCCCTCTGATTTTCACGCATTTGTGGAACACCAACCAACACTAGTACATAAGGGAAAGTCTCTTGCGAAAGATCTATCTCAGGTTGCTTCTTTGTGGTAAAAGGGGGATTAGGCACAGCTGGATAACCCATTTCCACCCTAAAAGGAAGGGGGTTACTTCAGAGGATTTAGTAGCATACAGAGTCCCCGAAGAGTCGGACTCTTTGCCATTGCTTGGTAAAGCATGGGTGGGGGCAGTAGGTCTAGATAAGTTACCTCTTAAAACCTGTACAAAACTGCCCAGCATATTAGTCAAGTTGTTTTGACAATTAGATTGCAAAGCACAGGCACCAACTTCAGGCAGGTTGTTTTTGGTGACAAGGGATGTAATCCAGGACTTTTTCAATGGTTGGCAACCATTCTGCTAATGAGGATATCTCTTTATGTAGAAGATCTTTAATTTTCCCAAAGTATAATTCCAATAGGGTGACTGCCCAGGGGAATTTAGGCACTGCACCCTGGATTCTGGCGGTTAAAGGAGCCTCTGCTTGGTGATCAGAATGACTTTGATCTATTCGAAGGCTAGCAGTGTCCAAGCTGGACGGTGGTGCTGAACATTGTCTCAGATGTTTGGCGGCTTGAGGAGGCTGTGAAGCAGCCTTCTTTCTAGCCTCCAGACTTTTGTGGGCAGAGATTACGCTCTCCTTGCTGCCAGGTTCCGTATCTGCCCCTAGGTGTCACACATATAGGTAGTCCTCCATATTATCTGCACTAGAGTGTTCTAGCAAAAAAGGCTCACCGTTGCTTAGATAGGCAGGATTCCCAAGGACAGCCTCCTCTTCGTTAGTCAATCTCAGTTGAGATGATCCCCAATTTCCTCTGGAGCATTTCATCTACGCTGATAAGGAGGGGAGTGGGCCCTGGGTAAACCCCCTTTCCTTTTGTCCATGGTAATTACCTCAAAATAACGCAGAGACTATTTCCACGCATTATAACCACAGAGATATAAATATCACGGATGCAGAATACTGGCACTCACCTAAAGGTCACAATATCAGAGAGTGGCCCAGCCCTGTCTCTTCCAGTCTCTGACGAGCACAGAGCACTTGGCTCAGTCTTCACCCGGCCATATCCTGCACTGCAGGAGACAGGCGGCCGCAAAGTGGTGTCCAGAGGCCCCTCCCGATTGCAGAGCATGCTGGGGGTAAAGTCCCACATCTGTGCATGCAGAAAACAACTGATGGGGTCGCAGAACCGCTGACCAAGGCTCCCGCGCTGTGGGAGACCTTAAGGCCGAGAAGTAGCGTCCCTAGCGCATGCAGGAAACAACTGGCGCATGCTCAGAACCGGTGATGAAGGGTGAACATCAATTTAAGCTTAATTTACACACTTCTAAATAGAGTTGTCGCTGTCAGATAATGTACATTCATCACAAGGTGAATTTGTCTGATAGAAATATAGTCTTTGAAGAGTGCACATCCCCTCTATCTAAGCTCTTTACAGCGAGAGTATGTATACATACTAGAGCGTATGGACTCTTTTAAGAGCCGAAAGCGCAGTTAGAGTGCACCTTTCTAAAATAATGGTAAATTGTTTTCTGGACAACCAATCTTTCTTAACGAAGGCTGGAACTCTAAATAAACAGAGAGAAACCAATATATACTGCTTTTGCACAGTGCATGAACACAGAGACACACAATATCAATACATATATTGACGTATATCACATATACCGGTACACATCACCTGGTAGTAGTGAACCAGAAATATGAAATCATGCAATGCATTCGCTTGAACCCCAACTACCTCACAGTCTCTGACATTTAATTTTACATGTTTAGGGCTCTGGCATAGTAATGACCCTCTTAGATGCGCTGTATAATTTATACATATGTGCATACAGATCCATGAACAGACATCCATGCATACATACATGCACCTAACACTATCAGTGCACATACAGACCAACATTCAGGCCTTGACACACAGAACACCAGACATACACATAGTTACCCAGGCACAGAGACTTACAGGCAGGCAAGTGCCTTTGTACCAGAGGAAGACTTACATACATGTCCTACACTCACCAAAATACAGGGAATATACATTAAGTGAAGCTTACCGCCCCACACATGATCATACATGCAGTGAGACAGCATACACGCACGCTTGCTTCGAATTACGTGATGCCAACTTTACTGAGAAAGCAAAGGCGATCTTGAGATGCTATAGGATTCATAGGTCACGAGAAAACATGAAATGCGCAGAGTATATATGACTAGTGGTCCTTTAGAGGAATTATTTCATATCATGCCTAGACACTGACAAAATCAACACTAAAAGTGAAAAAAAGATTCTGGCGACCCTGTTGGCCCATAGGTAGGGAACATCCCAGAACCTTATTGTACACCTTTGTAAATACTACACAAAACGTTACAAATCTGTACAAATTTACATTTGGGAAAACAAAAACTAAGCCACCTAAAATGCCACACAAGAAGTGCAATAAACTAAATATTGCTCCCCATGTGTCTGATGGAGGTAATCTACAACAAAAGGCGTGTTTACTATAACAATCTGTGCGACACCATGAAATAAATAACCTTTTACAAACTTTAACATGTCGTTTTCATTACACAACCAATAAAGCCCCATTGCCTTTAACAAGTGTTTTTCACAATCAAACTTACAGGCTTTAACAGTAACTTTAGTTACCTCAGCCGCAATCAGAATCACTTTTTTGCAGACCCATATCATTAAAATATTGTGATTCCTACATTATTAACCAACAATCTGCCAAAAATAAGTTAAAGACAATAGGTCTCTGACTAGAGCACCCATTCATAACCTGCCCAGACTTAACATATTTCCAGGAAGTTTCTCCGTAAAAAGAATAAGAAAAGCTTTAGCCAGTTTCAATTTTCCTTGAAAGAGCCTTGTACCATGTGTGGCTCTCACTTTGTTTATGCAGAAGTCTACCACCTAGGTGAAATGCTTTGTGTGCCATGTTTCTTAGACAAAATTACAGCTCATAAGGCTTCAGTATGCATTTTGAAATAAAAATAATCCCGGTGTTATAGCCCACGGATGCCACTGCTCAGTGGTGCCATGTCAATTTTTTGGAACCACACACCCTTTCCCATAGGCATGTGGTTTGCTTTAACTTTGATGTAGCTGTATGGTATTGATGGGCTGGCAGTGCCATGTGTAAAGATGTTTCCTTGGCAGACTGGCTTTAGGTGCCAGTGGAGCACACAACAACCTCATAATGCATTTCTGCAGCTCCTGTCTGGTGCAGGAGCTATGCTATTTTGCACATGGTTCCCCCCACTAGAACATGCCAGGATCCCTCTTAGACCTAGAAGTTGTCATGCAGGGCTGAAGGGTGGCCAGAGGATGAACACACTTCATTCCCCAGGTAGTGGTGGTGAACAGTTAATGTTAATGTTATCAATATTTGTAAAGCGCACTGTGACACTATGGGTATCCTGCCAACGTAAGTGCCACAAAGAAAACTGTGCTACATTAGAAGTAATAAAAGACTACAATTATGCTCTGGGATAGAGCCAGGTCTTTATTTTCTTTCTAAACTGCAACAGATCTTCCATCTGTCTCAGATGGGAAACAACCTTTACAACGCAGTCATTACATTTCACTACCTTTACATAGCAGTCATTACATCGCAACATCCTTTATATCGCATGTCATTACAACGCAGCCATTACATTGCATGTCATTACAGTGCATGTCATTACAACGCATGTCACTACAACGCAGGCCTTACATCGCAAGTCATTACAACGCATAGCACCCTTACACTATCTGACACTTACCCTACTGTTGCACTCACTGGAATTAGAATAATATTTTTTACCGCTACACTATCCAACACTTACCCTACTGTTGCACTCACTGGAGTTAGAATAGTAATTATTACCCCTATACTACCCAACACTTACCTTAAATATAATATAATGGTATGCATTGTAATGGTATGCGTTGTAAAGGTATAATGCGATGATATGGAATGCGTTGTGAAGGTGGTTTCTGAAAATGCAATGTAATGGCATGCGATGTAAAAGAATGCTTTGTAAAGGATGTTGCGATGTAAAAACTGCGTTTTAACGTCATACATTCATCTGGATCTTGTAAAGTATGCGTTGTAACGTCATACATTCATCTGGATCAATGGGAAGACTATTCCAAAGCCGCGCTGCTACAATACTAAGCTCTTCCCCCTAATTTTGTTCTTCTAATCCTGGGCACTTTCATCAGATTGGCCGAGGAAGAGCGAAGACTGCAGATGGGGACATACCATCCAAATTTGCTCTGCAACGGTTTGGGTTCAAGACCATGCAGATCCTTAAAAACAATGCAGAGTGATTTAAATTGTATCCTCTGTAATACTCGTGGTCTTTATTAAAGCAAGCTTAGCCACCACAATCTGGATTCTCTGGAGTCTCCCAATCAAGTACCTCAGAGACTCCAGCAGCAAAGCATTGCAATAATCCAGCCGGGTCACTGCTTATTACCAGCACTCGGGCATGTGTTGGTAGCATTGGGAGAATCTTTTGAAGTACTCTTATAATGTAAAAACTGCTCCCAACAATCTTATTAACTTGAGTTTCAAGACTCAGCTTGTCACTGAAACAGATTCCCAGGTTGTGTACCGTCTCAAAGGGTACCAATGGTGTACCCGTGGGAATAGGCCAAAAACCAGTTGGTAGTAAAAATGGCCCTTTCCCAGCAGCACAGCATAGGATCTCCGTTTTGTCACCGGTAAATTGCAGGGAATTATTTTTCAGCCAGTGTACCGTATCCTTCATACAGGCATGGAATTTTCCAAATGAGATGGAGTGATCCTCCTCCAGCGACAAGATGCGCTGTGTATCATCAGCATAGTTAACAAGGCCGACATTATGCGACTTAATGACAGCAACCAGAGGTCTCATGTAAGCATTGAATATTATTGGGCTAATCGCAGACCCCTGAGGGACATTATGCTGAATATCGACGAAATCTGATTGATAATGGGAGGGCTACTGCCTGTCTGTTGGCCAGATAGGATTGAAACCATTTCAGCACCACGCCCACCACCCCAGCTCCCCCCAGCCTTGCCAGAAGGACTGCGTGGTTGACAGTGTCGACAGGTCCAGCAAGATCAATATAGCTGATTGTTTCCTGTTGCTTGCATTCGAAGATCATTCAAACCAGTCACCAAGGCAGTCTCCGTCCCGTGTCCTGGGCACATCCTCCAGCTTGTAATTGGCCTCCAGGAACTGGGAGAATTCTTTGCTTACAAAACGCTCTGTAATCTTCACTGGATAAGGTAGAAGAGAAATGGTCCTGTAGCTTTAAGGGCAAAATAGATCAAGCGTGGGATTGACTGCACATCTGCCGAAGTATCAGGAAGAGTTCAGAGCCCAGCTCTTTCCATATTTTATGGGGAAGAGGGTCCATAGGGGAACCCGAGGAGACATCTAGAGCTACTTGATTGAAGTCCTCCTCTGAAGGTATCTCGAAAGGATTTAAAAGAGCCATCTGATCCAATGGCTTGGTCACACCTACCCAACCCTCCTGCTAATTTGATAGTGGCCTGCTATTCACACAGTCAGAGATGACTGTATCGTCCATTTTCAGCCCTTCAATGATTTTGCTAATCTTGTACTCAAAAAAGATTGTTAGGCTATCACATAGATCTTGTGTGGGAAGAATCTTTTTTTTCGTGCAATCTGGGCAAGCAATATCATTCATATTTTGAAACTACTCTTAGTGCTGTTACGTGCCTTCAGAATTTAATCTGTGAAGTACTCTGCTTTTGCAATGGCGATTTCTTTTTCATAGCTTACTATTTTCTCCTTCTAGACGATTTTATCCTTATCTACATACGCTTTCCTCCACTTCTGTGCTGCCTGTTTACAGTCCTTTTCCAAATTCCTCAATATTTCGTTGTACCATGGGGCTGAAGGTCTATCTAGTTTTGCATTTATTTTTTAAGGGGCAATCTGATCAAGCCTTTCATTTATATGTCCACAGAAAGCCGCATAGTTCTCTCCCACCTGTTTTTCTGAATCAAAGGACCCATTAATATGGATTACAGGGGATGATGTTGCCTTCTTCAAAGGCCATTAAAATCCCTGCCTAGAAAACCTCTTTCCACCCTGGTGGTTAAAGCTCTCAGCCTGGGGTTGTACACCCAAAATTTAACCAGGTGGTGGTCGGACCAACCCACCAGCAGGATTTTTTCCACTCCAATGGAGTTTTAATCAGCAAAGATCAAATCCAAACATGCCCTCCCCTGTGTGTAGGTTCTGCAATCCATTGCAGTAAATTCAAGTTCTCACAAGATTGTAGGAGAATATTAGAAACTGAATCCAGGCTCCCGTTGGTCCACAGGTTGAAGTCCCCCAGGATGAGCAGTCTAGCGTGGGTTTGTGCCATATTACTGAAAACATCAGTTAGATCCTGCTGTTATTGAAGACTAGCTACCCCAGGAGGCCTATAACAAATATTACCGGTCAACACATTTCCTTTGTTATCTTTTAATGAGAAGCCCAGCAATACAACACCTTCCGCCTCATCAATATCCATTGGAGAGATATCCCATATCTCCTTAAAAATAATCCCAAACCCACACCTCTGCCAATGGATTGTGGCTGATGAAATGTGTATATATTCCGGTGGATAGGTCAGGCCCAGCTCCAGGTCTGACCCAGGGTGCATCCATGTCTCTGTCATGAACAAGGCATCCAGATTATGTGATTCCAGCAGTATTTGAATCTCCAAATAATGCTTTGGTAATGACCTAACATTAAGCAGGCCACACCTAAGGGTATGCCTTTTAACAAAATCTGACTCCAGTCCAGCAGTCTCTGATAATTTGAACTCCGTGGCACCATCCCCCACTCACCTATGGCCCGCAGTTGTTCACTCTTATAGCGGTAACCTAACTTCCCGGCAGAATTCCTCCCCAAACCGGCAGCATGGCTGGCGCTATGCGCGCCTGGTGTGCGGATGGGAGCAGACGGGCTAGCCTTAGGCTCGCGATCGTGCCAGCGTGACTATTTACTCGGGATCAGCAGTTGCACCACATATCACATGCTGCACAGTCGTGCCAGCATGACTATTTATGGCCAAACTGTAAAAAGAACTAGAAAGCTGACCCCAGAGCACAGCGGGCCCGCTCTAATAGGTGGACATCGCAAAGTCAGAGGCAGATAGAAGAGTGACTATTGTGGAGGATATAAAAACACAGTAAAATTATTTCATATTTAAAATTTGTTACAAATGCAAAATGCGGAGTGCAAATAAGCAAATAGAAGCACAAACCACATCTCACACTCGAGATCAGCAGTAGCACCACGTATCACCCCTGAGGCAATTAAAGTAAAAGGGAGCAACAGTGAGGGAACCACACCAAAAAAAAGTAGCAATCTCACAACCGGTTGAATATGATTGACATTTCCCACATGGCTATCGGTTTAACAAAATCTGCACATGAGCGATAACTTCCAAAGAGCTATGTGCCTACAGCCACACCCAGCCATGGCAGTCTCCTGACCTGAGGCAATTCACGCACCAGAGCAGCCTTATCAGCACCCCACCCATGTTTCCAGATCTTCCAAGACATTCAGGGTCACTGCCACTCCTTTGGTGCTAGATTGCAGTTGTAGGAGCCAATGATGCTCACCTATTTCGAGGTCTGTCAAGCAGACTTTCCTCAAAGGCATAAAAGGTCAATTTCCCACTTGCCCCAGAGCAAAATCAGGGAGATGGTACCACCAGACCTGAAGACAGTCCAACAGAGTCCAGAGATATGTCAGCAGTGGGTGCACCTATAGGGCTCCTTCAGTGGCCAAACAGCTGAGCTAGTCATGTATTCTTGTACGAGCCTCATTTAGACTCTAGAGGGAACTGAAAATCCTCCAATTTCTGGAGGAAACTTTAACTACTAAGTAGAATCCATGGGCTGAAGTTCCTCCTCAAAGATATCTTCATGGTGGTGAAAATTCAAACTGCAGATTGTACTCCATACTTAGAATTTACTCCAGGAGCTCGAGGATTTTCAATTCCCTGCCAATGCTAAATTGGGCCATAAAAGGCTAGTTCATCCTGCCTGTGCCTGAGGTTCTAAATAGATGCTGCAAATTTAGTCATTGGTAGGTCCTCCAGCCAGCTAAGGTTTCCAAAGTATGTTCCATCTCTAATTTACATAAACAGGGCTCAGACCTCAGGGCGTTCTGTGCTTGCGTAACGCGTGGATAAAGTTTCAATATAGTGAACCTTTTTGATATGGTTACATCAGCGTTGCTGTACTTTTCACTTACCTTCAGGACTTCAGGACAAAGATGGGCACTCGAGAAATATATGATTCTGCCATCTCTTCGTTGCTCAAGCAGGCAACATCATCTTCACTATGTAACATCGAGATGCTACATTTGCTGAAATTCACACTCCTGTCCCCTTCCTGCAGCAGCAGAGTTAATCCAAAGTGGAAGGGACTTATTATTCTATTAAACCTATGAACTGCGAGTTGGGGAGCACCGCAATAATCTGCTCTTAGCCAGGCATCCCAAGAGGGAATGTAATTATTGAGGGAATCAGAACCACATATTCATAAATGAGTATTTAAAGAATGCAGGAGATAAAACTAGCAATGCCTCTATATTGTAGACACTGAATAATGTATATAATGAACCGACTCTGCTACTTCTCTGAAGTTTACAATCAAGAGAGGAGGAGAGTGCCATATTTACTCAAATAAGGCAATATTCTACACTCTCACTAGTGCTGGCACTGAAATCAGCTGTTGTGCACCACGGAGACACCTTTGCGCTATGGAGCGAGGGTGTCTCTTTGAGTCTAGCATAGGTTTTGCACTGGAAGGAATCCTTCAAGTACAAAAAACTATGCACAAACTCACTTTAACCATTTTCCCACTTTGTATGTGTGCTGTAAAGTGCAGCACTCATGCAAAGTCAGACAAGGAAGGAGAAAGGAAAGCATTTTCCTTCCTTGCGCCTACTTGAAAAGGGTGCAGTTTGCTCATGCTAAACCCGATCTACTTTATTTAGTACATTGGGTTTAGCGTGAGAAACTTTGGGTGGTTGTATGGGAACGCCCATGCCCCACCCTTGGTACACTGCATGGTGAAAAGTAATGGGAAAAAAAGACTGCGTTACCGTTTATCGTCCCTTTGGCTCAAAATCTTAGTAAAGTGTACAATATGAACTGTTTTTCACATCATGAACTTTACTCAAAATGGCAGATATATTACCTTTTGGTAATTAAAATATAAGGTCTCAGTATCACTATCAGGTAGGCCACCAACAATTTGGACTAGCTCTTATTTGCCATCTGGACTAAATGTTTAATTGACAGGCTTCTTCACCCTACACTTGTACAAGTGGTTTTGTATGCACAGTGAGCAACCTAGAGAATCTAACCCTAGCTGTCTGCAGGCAGAAATTCTATTACTATAAGGTGGATGCTTGAGGTTGTAGATTATAACTCATTTTTGAGGATCCTCACAATGAGTAAAACTTCATTTGTAAGCCTCAGACCATTAGAGAGGTTACAATCCAGAGGTTGCAGATGTTACCAGCCACCTTTCATGTTCTGTCTATATATTCAATCACATCCAGGCATTTAATCAGTGACTGCAATCACTGTCAATGCTCCATGTGGCCATTGTTTTCCATGATTGCCCGGGGCCCTTGAGGTCCATTACTATTTGGGGGTCATTGTTGTTCACAACTGCCCAGGGCCATTAATGAACTTTACTGCTTAAGCTACTAATGGTTTTTACTGCTTATGGATATTCATTTTAATTACTGTGAGTGCCAATTGTTACGCATTCTTTTTTCTTGAAGCCACTGAAGTTCATTACTTTCAGAGCCATTAATACACAGCAATGTCTTGGAAATCGAGGGTAATTAAAGTATGTTGGATATTGAAGCATATTACTGCCTGGGCCATTTGTGCTCATTATTACATATGGCAAGTTTTGTTTCTTTTAAATGCCTGGTGTGAAGGAATTTAATTATTGCTTTTGGTGACTGGGGGTCATCGCTGCCCGTCCTTTAGGGTCAGTACTGCCTGTAGTCAGTGATGCGTATAACAAGAGGGAGAGAGAGGACTAGGTAGCTAGTCCGAGTCGACTAGGGTGTTTATGTGATTAAACAAAAAGGACTAGCTTAAGTTGACCAAAGTGTTACAGTACTCAAATTAGTTCTGTCACGGGCACCTTCTTGGTGTATTCATGAAGCCCTCACCCACCAACCTAGTTGGTGGCATGCTTCATCATCGGGACCACCCAGTGACACCTAGTATGTCCCGGGTGTACTACGACGCCTGATTACAGCGGAGCTGGTATATTGCTGAGAGTGCAGTGAGGTTGGGTGAGTTGTGATTTAAGACGGCTTGGTGGTGGTCTGTTGCATCCAAAGAAGACAGATCCAGTCCAATATGTTAAGAAGATTTATTCTTAAAGACAAGTACAGCTCTCAAACTGCCAGAGTGTCTCTCTGTCAAGCTCCAGTCTCAAGTGAGCAGCAAGAGCCTAAACATTCTAGTATTGCTAAGCAACAATGACATGTTATGAGAGGCTTAAAGGAGAAGCATAAGAATAACAAGAACTTAAAAGAAAACACAATATGTACAAGATGGGCATAAAGGTGAAGAAGACTAAAACAACGGATATAACACACCTCCTCACCTGTAAAACAAAAAGTTAAGTCACATAATCATCAAGATACTTTGGAGTGGCCCTCAGCCTGGAGCTGACTCTAATAGAAGGGTCAGAGACAAACTCAGGACCGTCCAAAACAACATCAGGAACAGTTAAATCATTATTTACAGAAAATCCATCAACAGAAGAAGAAAAAGGAACAGTCGAAACGGTATTGTAAGAATCTTCAACAGGGTGTAACAACAGACCAGAATCAGAAGAGGTTGGAGATTTATCACCAACAATTCTAGCAATACGTCTGTTGCTCCACCATTTGCCGCCTGAAACCATAACAGAATGTTTACCAACTTTGATAATGGTAGTTTCAGGATAAAATCTTGATCCTCTGACTTTACCTGGTCTCCTTATTCTGACTTTATCTCCAACAGAAAAACATTGATTCTTAACATGTTTACTGTCATCATATCTGATCTTTGACCGAATTTGAGAATTCTCAACCCTGTCTTTCACTACATTCAGATCAAGGGAAGTTCCACCAGATTTGGTTTTAGTAACCACCCATTGAGGGGACAATTCATTAAAGGATTCCCTACCACGTAGCATGGCAAATAGAGTGATGGCCATGGTAGAGTGAGGAGTGTTATTATATGACCACACTCTGTCACTGACAACGTCTTGTACAATTTGTCCAGAAGAGATAGCAAGCTGAACAGAATCTTTTAAAATGCGGTTCACCCTTTCCACTAAACCATTGCCCTGTGGACTGTACAAGGCAGTGGTAAGATGTTTAACTCCATAATTGTTCATAAAATCTCTCATGTTGTGTGAAACAAATTGCACACCATTGTCTGAGACAATAAAGCCAGGGATTCCTTCTGACCTAAATAATTTAGACAAAAATCGAATTACATTTTCTGTTTTGGGATCCTTCATAAATTTATAAGACACCCATTTAGAGTGATAATCCACAACAGTTGAAATAAACCTAAAACCTTGGTTCAAACCGCCAATTGGTCCCAAAAAGTCTATACCTAATTTCACCCAAGGATTTTCAGGAAACTTCACTGGAGACAAAGGTGAATTGACTGTGCGTAAGGATTTTTCAGCATGAGAACATTCAAGACAGTTGTTCAGTAATGTTTCAACAGAAACATCCATGCCCGGCCACCAGTAATGCAATCTTAGTCTTTTCTTTGTACTGGTAATTCCTCCATGTCCCTTATGAGCTAAAGCAATTACTTTGTTTCTGATAGATATAGGGGGAACAAGTAAAGATCCTCTCATAACCAGATCTTCTTCAAGGCTCAATTCGTCTTTAATTTTAGCAAAAGGAACCATGTTCTTATCAATCTGACTTTCTCTCGGCCAACCATCAGATATCCATTTTTTCAAGAGAATCTGGGAATTGTCACAATCTGAGGCTTGTAGCCAGTCCGATTTGGAAATGACCCCCTCAGTTAACTTTAAGCCATCAACCAAACTTATTACCACCTCCTTATCATCAAGGATGGAATCAACCTCGGAAGAATTCACAGGACATCTTGATAAAAAGTCTGCCTTAAAATTCTTTCCTCCGGGAATATGTCTCATTGAAAAATTAAAGTCATATAACTTAGAAAATAAGCGGACTAATCTAGGACTTGCATTTCTCAACCCTTTATCATTCCATATGAAAATAAGGGGTTTGTGATCAGAGACAAGTACAAACTCTTTGCCCCATACATAAGTGGAAAAATGTTTGACACCCCAGACACAAGCAAGAGCTTCCTTTTCTATAGTGCTGTAGTTTTTTTCTGAGGACGAAAGTTGTCTGGAAGCAAAGGCAATTATATTTTCATTCCCATTGTCTAACTGACTAAGTATAGCACCCAGACCTGTGTTACTGGCATCAACAGTAATGTAAGATGTGAAAGCCTCATTGAAAGGTTTCAGTGCAGGAGCAGAAATGATCAGATCCTTTAATTTCTCAAAAGCAGAACTTTGCTCATCACCCCAGACACATTTAACTTTGTTCTTGGTTAACAATCTTAGAGGTTCACTGATCAAAGCGAAGTTCTGTACAAACCTTGAATAAAACTCACTCAATCCTAAAAATGACCTCAATTGATCCTTATTGGATGGCTGAGCACATTCACGAATAACCTTAAGCAGGTCTTGTTTGGGACTAATGCCTTCATGAGAAATGACATGACCTAAATACTCCACCTTATCAAGTAAAAATTTACATTTCTGTTTTTTTACAGCCATACCATGTTTGTTCAATATGCCTAAAACTGGGTCTAACTTAGCTAGATGTTCTTGAACAGTATTCGTGGAAATAAGTATATCATCTTGATAAGCTAAAACATCCTTTACATTACCAAAAAGTTGTGACATTAATTTCTGAAAGACTGAGGCCGCTGAGGCTAGGCCAAAGGGTAGTCTTAGAAATCTAAAAGGACCAAATGGAGTGTTGAAAGCGGTGAGATCCTTAGACTCATCATTCAGCTGAATTTGGTGGTATGCTGCTCTTAAATCAATCGTAGAGAATACTTTTGTACCTTTAAGTTGAGCAAGCATGTCCTGAATGCGAGGCAAAGGAAAGCAATCAATCTGAATATTCTTATTTAAGGACCTAAGGTCAATGCAGAGCCTAATCTCATCACAATTCTTTTTAAGAGCAACGACAATTGGAGAAATCATCAATGAAGAATCAATTTGCTCAATCACACCTTCATTACATAATTGATCAAGATGGGTTTTGAGTCTATCCCTGATACTTAAAGGAACATGTCTGACCTTGTGAACTACAGGGATAGCATCTGGTTTTAGGATTATCTTGTGTTCATAGCCTATGACTGAACCCAACTTATCAGAAAAGACACCCTGATGTTTATTAATTATGGTGTCTATTGAAGAATGTTCAATATTAATAGAATTGATGCTTTCAGAACGATCCAAAGAAATAGGATTAAGAGTACCTGGTCTCAAAATCATTTTAAATTTTCCTTGGTCCTTCCAACCTAGAATTTTATAACCTTTTTTAGAAACATAAATTTTAGTATCAATAGTTCTATCTTCAAAAGTGATGTTATCTAAAAAATACCCCATCATTTCAATTTCAATATCATTGAACGCAACAGTGTGTATATCAGTTGGTAACAAATCAATTCGAGCCCATTCTTTGAAGAAAAATACATTGAATAATAGTAACTGGAGAGCCAGAATAAACTGTAACTTTGAGAGAAACTTTTCCTATAATAATATCACATGTAGGATCACCACTATCTGAATCCTCTTGTGAATTAATCATTTCTACAGATAGTAATATTTTGTTTACCGATTTGTCGTTAGTTATTAAATTTACTTCAGTAGTGGTATTGTCTGCCTTAACACACATAGTTTTAGCTTTAAACTTGCATACCGAATTAAAGTGACCAATTTTCTTGCAATTGGTGCATTGTTTTTTTAAAGCAGGACAAGTTGGAGAATTAGCAAGATGAGATTTTGAACCACACCTAAAACATTGAAGAGATTTATCAAATTTTTTCCAATCAGTCTTATTAGGAACCTTATCTTTATCTCGTTGTGAAGTAGGTTGTGATACTTGTTGAGAAATTTTATTAACTGTTTCAGAAATAGTGGGTTTGTTATTGCCAAGTTCCTTGGAAGCTGAAACCGATCTCTCAATACCTCTAGCAATTTCTAAGGTCTCAGTGAGAGAAGGATTTCTACAACACAGGATTCTTTTTTGAACTTCGTTAGAATGACAATTGACAACTAATTGATCTCTCAAATATTGGTCAATGGGACCTTCAAATTCACAAGAAGCTGCTAATATTCTCAATTCTGCTAAAAAGGTATCAATATTCTCATGTTCCCTTTGTTTCCGAGTGTAAAATTTGTGTCTTTCAACAATAATGCTTGGTTCATCAATAAAATGTTTCTCTAACCTGAGGACTGCTTCAGTGTATTCATTCCAATCATCAGAGGGTGGGCGAACAAATTTAGGCTGATGGTCAAAAATCCTCTGACCCTCTGAACCTAAAGCATTATACAACATAGCATTTTTACGTACAGGAGGAAACTTAATGCCATCAATGGCTATAATATAACTGTTGAAAGACTTATACCACTGGGTCTATTTAATTTTAGGACAACCTGGTTCTGGAAGGAAAGGGGAAGGAAGAATAGCAGTTTGCATGGTCATGACAAATAATAGGAAATAAATGAAAAGCAAAGAAAATGAGAAAATAAAAAATTAAAGAAGAAAATAATAATGTGAAGATCAAAAGACAATGTATAAAATGATAAAATGAAATATGACTTAGCTGTGCCTATCAGCGTGAAGGCAGTAAAAAGATATCCAATGACATATGTTTGGAGTTGCTGTGCCGATCAGCGTGAAGGCAACGAAGAAAAAGTCGATGAAAATGTAGCTGTGCACATCAGCGAGTGCACTGTGAAGCAAAGATGTCAGGGAAGGTAAAATTATGATAAACGTTGAAATGAATCAGCTGTGCACATCAGCGAGTGCACGGAGCGCATTAAAGGAAGCGCGGTGTTATGTTGATAGGGGTTGCTAGGTAACTATTAAAATGGCGGACACGTTGCGTAACGTATCAACGTTGCGCGATGACGTGTCCGTGAAGACGAAGATGAAGTAATGGTCGCGCTGTGAAGCTCCGAAGATGCCGGCAAGGACGTCAGAGTTCTGAAGCGGTAAGAAGAATGGTCGCGCTGTGAAGCTCCGAGGATGGCGGCAAGGACGTCAGAGTTCTGAAGCCGGTAAGCGTTGATCTTGTGATTTTTGAATGTCGCTGGTATGAAGGAAAGCGAGCGCGAGCAACAAGACAGCACATTAATTGGGAAAAAATAAAACAACACAACTTCGGAAATGCTGAGAGTAGTATGCTCAGAAACAGTCAATTTGTTAGTTGTTGTGAAGAAGTTCTCAAAGGAAGACACTCGTCTTGTAGTTTTGTCAAGCAATCATCATGAAAAATACTGAACCAGTAAAGTAGTAGAATGAGTGCCTCAGTAGTAGACAAGCAAAGCAGTGAAACGAGTGCTTGTATAGTAGTCAAGTAAGGCAGCAAGCGAGTGTTTCAGTAGTGCTTGAATTTTAATTAAGTCCCTTTTCAATGTCAAGCAAATTACTGATATAGTAAAAATGAGGCTTTTAAGTGAAGGTAGAATTGTAAAATCAAGTCAGAATTTGAACAAAGTTCAAAGATAAGTAAGTCTATGAGTTTGTAAATTTAAAGAATGGAGACATCAATGCAGAAATTGCAGAAAAAGTTCTCAAAAAGAAGGATAAATGGTAACTTATCTTGAGGAGTTATGTTGGCTGAGTCTTGAATTTGATTATGTTGATTGAAGTCTCATTTTGATTAAGTCAAATGAAGAAATTCAGAGAGGGCACTGTAGTCTGGCAGTTGAAGGTAAAGTTGAAGAAAATTGAGGCTTTTTAGTTGGATGTGGGTCCAAAGAGGGCTGACTTGACCACCTCGTCGCCAAATTTATGTTGCATCCAAAGAAGACAGATCCATTCCAATATGTTAAGAAGATTTATTCTTAAAGACAAGTACAGCTCTCAAACTGCCAGAGTGTCTCTCTGTCAAGCTCCAGTCTCAAGTGAGCAGCAAGAGTCTAAACATTCTAGTATTGCTAAGCAACAATGAGATGTTATGAGAGGCTTAAAGGAGAAGCATAAGAATAACAAGAACTTAAAAGAAAACACAATATGTACAAGATGGGCATAAAGGTGAAGAAGACTAAAACAAGGGATATAACATGGTCCCAGTACCCGAGGGTAAATTAAATTTTAATAACTGGGCCGTCACCAGCGGTTAAAAGTAAGGCTACAGGACGCGTAAGGGTGGCGAGTTACTGCCCCCTGCGTCCTTCAGATGGTTGACATGTTTCAGCCAGTGCCTTACAGTATTCTGGCTTTCCTCAGGACCGTTTTTTAAAAAGGTGTGGTGAAGTAAAACAGACTTAGTGTTGTGGTACAGACTATGTGATACACACACTAAGGCGTTTTTCTATATGTGAGAGGGGGATTCCCTTCTCATGCATACGCTTTGGGTTACTAGCCAAGGCTTCCTGGAGGGAAGCGGTAAGGGGATGACCAGTCTTTCTGGTCAGTGCCTGACTTGTACCTGTTGTCCCGCCGTCGTCCTCCGGTAGGGCGACGGTGGGACAACAGGTACAAGGCAGGAAGCCTTGGCTAATAACCCAAAGCGTATGCATGAGAAGGGAATCCCCCTCTCACATATAGAAAAACGCCTTAGTGTGTGTATCACATAGTCTATACCACAACACTAAGTCTGTTTTACTTCACCACACCTTTTTAAAAAACGGTCCTGAGGAAAGCCAGAATACTCTAAGGCACTGGCTGAAACATGTCGACCATCTGAAGGACGCAGGGGGCAGTAACTCGCCACCCTTACGCGTCCTGTAGCCTTACTTTTAACCGCTGGTGACGGCCCAGTTATTAAAATTTAATTTACCCTCGGGTACTGGGACCACCACCAAGCTGTCTTAAATCACAACTCACCCAACCTCACTGCACTCTCAGCAATATACCAACTCAGCTGTAATCAGGCGTCGTAGCACACCCGGGACATACTAGGTGTCACTGGGTGGGCCCGATGATGAAGCATGCCACCAACTAGGTTGGTGGGTGAGGGCTTCATGAATACACCAACAAGGTGCCCGTGACAGGACTAATTTGAGTACTGTAGTCAGTGATGCTCATTACAGCCCTGGCTTTGAGGCTCATGTTTTGCCTGGGGCTATTGATCCAATGATCCGGGGTAATGCCTGAAGTTACTGGTTCTGCCTAATGCCCACCGTATCCATTTGTGTGTAGGTGCTTGTTTTTTGCTGCTCTGTATGTGCAGATGTGTGTAGGTGTGAACGGCTTCCCACCGTGTATTGTTCGCCCTACATATCTCCCTTAATGTCTGATCTATGCCAATGTTTGGGTGGATATTGTGTTCCTGTTTGTAGCATGCATGAACTATAACAGAAAATCAAAGGTATTAACTTTGTTAATACTTGTTCAATCAATCAGATATCTTTTTTTCAACCCCATCCATAAAAGTCAGATATAAATCATACAGTTTAAGTGCTTGTCATACGAGTAAAAACACAGTTGCTAAAATCAGCATTGTACATAAAGCAAACTATAAATACTACATAGAAAGGTGCATTTCCACACAATCTCAAAAAAAGCCTTAAAGCAAGGGTCATGATTCAAACTCAATGACACTTTGTAGATTTTAAAAGGCTAAAAAGGAGTTAAGATAATATAGGAACAGCAGGGGCAAAGTGGAGTTCAATTTCTTTATCATAAAGGAACATCTAGTATTTCTTTCTGATCACTAATGCTCTTCTTTTGAAATGTGGTACAGCAATGCAAGTATCTAAAGATTTAGTAAAAAGCATTTGCAATGTAATTGGTCTCGCCTTTGGGACCTTATATGTATTTAGCTATGCAGCACATTAGCCTGGGTGCTGAAACATCTAGTGTTCTTTAACATGGAGGGAAAATAAGCACCAAACTGCGTGACATGCCAGGTATGGAAACACATGGAGAGAAATATTGCCTTTCAGCCGGGAAATGGTATAGTCCACAGCACTGTGTTAATATAAAATCAGGGCCTTCTGTGGTCATTTCACTGAAAATATAAGAATTTAAAAAAATATTATTGTCTACGGGTGCTCGTGGAAGGCAATTTCTTTGACTGGAATCTAGCAAATGCTAAAGTGATTCTGGTAGTTTACTGACCTCTGCTGATCGTTTTTTATCAAGAAAATTAAATAGAGCCAGTTGCCAGGAAAAAAGAAAGAAAGCCTCTCAGCCGAAAGCAATTCTGGTATTTTACTGGCCTCTACTGGTCGTTTTCCATCAAGACAGTTAAGTAAAGGCATGTGAACAAGCAGAAAGCAATTCTGGTATTTTACTGACCTCTACTGGTCGTTTTCTGTCAAGACAGTTAAATAGAGGCAGTTGAACAGAAAAAAGTCTCTTAGCAGAAGCAGATAAGTCCTAAGGCTGATCTCCAGAGCCCACAAAGTACATACACATATAAGTACATACTAAAGTATATAAAAGAGGTCTTGAATGCTTGACTTAAAAAGGTCAAATCTTCCCTGTGAGTTCTCAGATTGGTTTTCAGTGATACAAGTCTTAAGAATACTTATTAATTAGTCGTTGCTAAAGTCGTTGTCCGTTTCTGTGATCCTATGTCTCCCTTATCTGTATTTCATTGAAATTACATTTTGTATCTCTCCCATCTTGTTATTTTGCAAACACCTCCTTCTTCCTTACACTCATGTCTTATCATCTATCTCCATTTTTCATATGCTTATTCATAAGTCATTTGTGTGCAGTAAATACCCCAGACCTCTGGATCATTCTCCACAGCACATTCAATATTCTCCTACCACATTTTCAGTGCATCCCGCTTGTATTCTGATTGCTTTTTTCAGTGGTATAGTGGCTGAGGCAACTGCAGTGTAACAGACAAAAATAGATGCTGCAATTAAATGTAATTTGCAAATGACACTGGTCGGCTGCAACATTACCTTTATGTCTTTATTGTCCACTTGTTTAGGGCAGTTTCTATGCCTGTGACCATGGACCTCCTCATTAGCATTTCTAAAGACAGATATATTGCTAAAGTGCTTAGCTCTTTTCCCAGCTTCCCAGATATATAAATAGAAGGTGGTTTGTGTTAGGATGCTTAAGGAATCTTAGTCTTTTTATTTCACTCTCTCACATGTCTCTGCTTCCAGCAGAAGAGGGAATCATTTAACCACCACCATGACCCTGCCTAATCCAAGCACTCGGTCTACTGGGTCAGAAACCCCAAACCTACCTTTTAAAGGTAATCACCTTTTGGAGGTTAACTGGCCACAGTTTTGTTTTGTTTACATTAAAACCATTTCTCATTTGCAGGTGGAGCAAACAATCCATAGTTATGACAGTTTTTATAGAGAGCTTGGCAATAATCTGTCTTTAGTGATCAGGCAAAGTTAAATTCTATTTGTATTGATCTGTCTTTGAGGCACCCAAGCACCAGATAGCAGGCTTTATTCGCTAACCTTTCTTAGTTCTAGGTAGCACGCCACCAGCTTTGGGTAATTCCCTCTGTTACAATTTTTTGTTGGCCTGCTGCTGAAATCCACCCTTCATCAGGCCATTTTTCTGCCCGGTCGCGAAACCCTTATCATGGGCCTCATCACTAGACCACCACTCATTCCACTACAATGTCTTAGGATGGCTTTTTTTCTCATGTGGGGTGGGCGAATGGATAAATGTCCCCTACCCTTACTTTGACTGCAGTCTCAAGCGGTCTACTTAATTGCCCCCATATGAAGGCCGTAATTGGTTTATTCAAAAGGAACTGCCCCTCTTTACCCCCTGGCTTTGCTTCTATCCATTTGAATTTCATACCCAATGCTTTGGCAGGCTTCAAGGTGCTTACTGTCTCCACTTCCGTCATGATGTGGCAGTCCATTCCACCGTGTTTACTTTGCTGCACACTCCTGTGTGCATCACTTGGGCACCCAGGCTCTCAGCAGGTTAACACTCTGGCCTCCAGTACCTCCTATGTTGGCAGGCGTTTGTCATTTTCTTTTACAGGGAAAGTACCTTTTATGACCTGTCCAATAATGAAAGAAACTTAGCAGAGGGCACAGGCATATTTGCACAACTTAGTCATGCGCAAATTGATTCTGAGGCATGACTGTATGAGTGTTTACTTGTAAAAACACAAAAAGTGTAAAGGGCTTCCAGATACACATGCCCCTAAAGGTGTTGCTGATTTTTTTCTGTCTTTGTAGGTTTTATCACTCTATTAATGTATGCCTCCTACAGCTGTTGTTAAATTGTTATGTTCAAAGCTGACATTAAAATCACACGAAAAACACTCTTCAAACATGAGCTGCTTGTGTCTAGAGTAAATTGCACTCTCTGTTTTACTGGGTTTTACTGAAATCCTCTCTCTATGCTTAAAATGTGTTATTAAAGAAAATACTGGGAGAATTATATCGGCTTGACAGATGTCTATTATCACTTTACAGGACACTTGCAACCAGACCCACAGAAGGCATCTATTTTAGGGTTAGGTGTCTATTAATCAAAGGGCAAAGGACTGCAGACACCACAATCCTGCTTGGGAGAGAAGGCGGGCTGCACTGGGAGAGCACAGAGCCGGAGCTTTTAAGCAGATGTTATAGCCCATTATGCCGAACACCCCATCACTGATTCCTAAGAGCCAGGACTACAGATGCCACAATCTCGCTGCTGGGGAGAGAATGTGGGCAACTCTGTGAGAGTGCTGAGGGTGCACATTTAAGCAGATGTTATATTCCACAGCATGGGATGCCCCATCACTGATTCTTAGGGGCCAGGACTACAGACACCAAAATCCCACTGGGGAGTAAAGGTGGGCCACACTGAGATAGTGCCGAGTGGACTCATTTAAGCAGGTGGGACAGCCCACGTCACAGGATGCGCCCAGGCACATCCCCAGGCTATGAGTGGGCCAATTTGCACCCATCAGAATCAGAAAGCCGGCCAGGCTTGTTGCCCTCTCCACCCTAATTCCCCCCCTTCCCCAAATGTAACTTAAGTATGTAAGGTAAATTCATAGTTAGAACTTTTTTCTCCATCGTTGGGAAAAGAAGAACATGGCTGCACAACCATTACTTTTAAGGGCACTACAAAAGATAAAATGCTAGAAAAAGCTGTGGGTGTAATCTCAAATTAAATTGCTTTATCTCTGAATGCCGATAGGTAACGGCTGCACAAGTTACTAAACTTTAGAGCACTGTCTCGTAAAAAAAATCAGCCAAAACAGATAAATGTATTACAACATTTATAACAACACTGGAGGATAATCAGTTTATCTTATTCAGATCGAATCGAGTCCTTCAATTTGAGCCAAATCTTAATGAGCTCACAATGTGTTCAGACTTTAAGGGTCTCCTGTCTAAATGTATATTTTTGGTCCTGAAGATGGTCTTCCTGATATTTTACAAGATAAGACCGAAACGTCGACAACTATAACCCACTTTCAGTATCATTGTTATAAAACAGTTAATCATCATTTGGTTAATGACAATTTTTTCAAATATATGAAATTTTGTTACAAAAATGATTGTGATGATTTTAATTAATCAAGCAATAAACATTAAACTTGAAACTTGATTATGAGATAAAATCATTGTAAAGACTAATTTTCTCAGACATTTTTGTTTATGTGAACTGTCTTTTATACCCTCATCTTATGCTATTTATTTATATGAATATGTATAGAAAAAGATACACCCACTTGTCCAATTTTGTTTGGCTTTGTTCTGTTGTGCTTGTTTGTTATGTTTTATTTTGATTTAGTTTTTTGTCATTTCTTTTAAAATTGAGTTAAAAAATGTATTTGACTGAGGCCACTGTTTCAGGTCCTCAAAATAAGTTGTTAGAAATTAAAGAGAACTGTGTATAAAATAAATCCCTTGTAGGAACCTTTACCTGACAATACGTTCTACCCAAGCCTTCAATGGTATACTGGGTTACCTATTTTTTGAGTAGTATTAACTGAGTCAAGGCTCTCATTTGATGTATTACGTGGTGATTCATCCAGAGGTGTGGAAAAAGACAGCCAATCTCTAACGAATAACAAGGCTACCCGGCGCAAGACACCTCTAATTCCCTTCAATAATAGTTACCAAAATAAAGTGGAAGGGGCTGGCAAACTGGAAGACAAGAACAGGTTAATTACTCCAGAGGAGAACACATCAACTCGGACACGCACAATGGAGGTGTTCTAACACCTACTCCGCTGCTCATTCTTTTATACACATTTCAGTCAGTTTATTGGTGGTCAAACATACTTGGAATTCCTGCCTCCAGTAGGTTCCCACACAGACCCAGCAGCTGTCATCTCCCCCTCCCAAGTCTAACAGATGATCGATATCTTGCAGCTGGACATTCCGACAGGATCTAAAAGTGTGTGGGATCGGACAGATCTGAGGGTTCGTGCTATTGATTAAATCAGACTTCTTTGTTAGTAATACAAGTCCTGCCGTGTGGAGGCAATAAACTATGTCTGCAGGGGTCGGTTAGTGCCTGAGACCGTATTGAGCAGCCAGGTGCGGTCAGGGAGGTTATCAGGAGGCCTTGCTTATGTGCAGAGGATGAAAGGACAAATAGGTTTAGGGTGGGAAGTGGCTCCGGGGCTTTGTCACAAGGACAAGGTTTTATAACCCCAGTATGTTTGGTCATGCTTAGTCAGGTGCTGGGGATGATTGCAAGGTCAGGGTGAATCATAGGTGACTAGCAGTGAATGAAATGGCTGCAAAATCTAAAATGGTTGCTGCTTACGCGCACTCAGAGGCCCTTGCTATGCAAGATGGCGCCTGCAATGTTTCACGATCTTCACTTTGCTCTCAACAGTGGCTGTGGCGAACATAAATGAACGCCGCTTATGTATACCTAAGGTTTATCGATTTACACAGAGGGAAGTGCTTGGGACTGGAGAAACAGATGGATTAGGTCCTTGATTTACTTTTTACAGTATCCCGGTTTAAAATCCTAGGAGTGGGACTAAATATGTTCAGCTTACCTCCATAGACAAGCTATCTCCAGGTGTTTCCTGCTCCAAGAAAACAAAAAAGAAAGGGCTGCAGGTGAGGTCTATAGCCACAGTTGCGAGTGAGTCAATTGCTGATAGATCCGTAAACCTGGGGATGGTGGACAGAGTGTAGCTGTTGGATGATTGCCGTATCATGTTTCCAGATATTCTTAGATTGAAATGGCAACTGGTAGAACTGATAGTGGACCGTGTTATAATGTGACTCCACACCTTTGCACCAGTGTAGTAATGCAAGCACATTCTAATGTTAAGTATTCTGGTTAGAATGTGACTGTGTGTGGTTCGATTCTCTGGCAGTTGCCTGCTGCCTGGGGAAGAGGGCACCACGTATTGAGAGTACCTGAGTCTTTTAAAACATCCAAGTTAACTTAACTTGAGCGCTATGTGATTACTACATATTTGGTCAGATTGTATAGTACGGTAGGGAAGAAGAGAACTCTCTCGCCAAGTGAATGCAGAGAACTCACATTGAAGTACCAAGTAAGGTTTGTGCACACTCTACTTAAGATGTGTCAGCGCAGACACCGCTTGTGCCTCCTTGAATTTCTCTATGGTGACTGGGAAGGCTTCTTGTTGACTGAGCTCCTGCAGTGCCTGTGCACCACCTAGTGGATGTTTGTATGTGATTACAGCATTCCGGCTGATTTTGCGGTATTGTGAGGGCCATTACAAGGAATTTATTAGCATATCAGAGTTAAAGAGCATTACTTGAGGTGTTGTAACTGTCTCAATGAGGAATTTGTCAGCGTGCCAGATCATGGTCGAAGAAAAGTTGAGAGAAGCCAAAGTTGATCCACATTAGTGCTAATATATGTTTTTATACAGGAAAACAGTTCCAATCTCATTTCTATTTATACATATTTTTCTTTTACAGAAAAGTAAGACATTGAGGGAAGTTTGTGGTAGCTTTTCTTATCTTTAGGTGTTCCTTGCTTTGGATAATATAGTTTGGTATAGCCTGTCATTGATATATAATTGATAAGCCCACCCCCCATTTTCTGGCACAACCAGGAGCACTATCAATAAAGTGGGAAGAGTGAGTGGACCTTTTTGACAGCTATTTGGAGGCACTTGATGGTTTAGCTCTGATAGGAAAATACCTATATTGTTAACCTCTTTGGGTAATAAAGTATAACTTGTCCAAAGTAGTCAGTCAAGCGGAAGGGCTATTGAAGATGTGTATGCAGAACCTAGGAAGAGGTTGGAGTGTAGGTTTGCTAGAGCACCAATGTAGTTATGCAAAGATATACATTTTATACTCATCCACAATCCTCTGGAGAAACAGTGGATGAGTTCATAATACGGTTATGGGAAATTTCAGTTAAGTGTAAGTTTGGGGCCATGACTGATGAGATGATTAGGGATCAATTAATCATCTAGTGCAGGAGTCGTAAAAAGGAAGAGAGCTTATCGACTGTGAAGGACCCTTCTTTAACATATGCAGTAGAAATAGCTAAGGTAGTGGAAGAGCATGAAGAAGATGACAAGGAAATACAGAAAGGTTCTGGAGAGGTATCGTTGTTGGATAGTAAGGTTGCCATTGCGTCCAAGTGGTTATCCAAGAATACATCTAAACCAAGAAGTGGTAATACAACCTTTAGCAAAATTTGCAACAGGCATGGCAGTAACTCTCACTCAGCTGATTTTAGGAATTGTTACGCTTTGGGGAAGGAGTGTAGAAAGTGGGGGCACAATGGTCACTCTACCAGGATTTGCAGGGATAAAGATTTTGGCAAAGGAAATGTAGCAGTGGTGATGGAGGAAAGACCAAGGATGTTAATTGAGGCTTCCACAGGCAGAGTTGTGTGTGTCAATAAGGTTTGTGAGACACCTGGAGCTACAGGCAGACCATAAAGACCAAAGGCTGAATTAACCATAGGGTACAAAGTTGTGGAACTGATGGTGGATTCCAGTTCATTATATACCATCATTCCTAATAAAATTGTGTTACAAGAATAGCCATCAGTGCGTTTTTTACCAAAAGATTTCAACCGAGGTGGGTACCAAGACAATTTGATATAATTGGGTACATCCACATGGACAAGGTGTTCACAGACAGATGCACGAGGGCCAAAGTGTATGTGGCTGAATCTGGACCACCAAATTTGGGGTGGTATCATCAGTATGATTTGAACATAATTTTTAATCCTCAAGCTCGAAAGCAGGTTATGATTGTGGAGGATACAACATTGAAAGAGATTTTATAGGTGGCAAAGACTATAGTTGGGAAAAAATGGGTGAGTTAAGAGGCTATGTTCACAAGATAAAATTGAAGCATGGGGATATACCAGTCCAACAAAAAGTCAGGAGAGTACCCATTCTGCTTAGAGAGGTAGTGAAGAAACAAATGAGTGAAATGCTTGAGAGTGGGGCGATAGAACTGGTTGAGGCATCAGATTGGATTTTGTGTTGATTTAAGAGGATTAAATCAAAAAATTATAACTGATAGTTTCCCGTTCCCGGACATCAATGAACTTCTTTTGTTACTAAAGGGGCAAAGTTTTTCTCAAAACGTGAGCTTAAACATGCATATCACCAGGTACATCTGTACAGTAAGTCCAAGACCTTGATGGCATTCATCACCATAAAAGACACTTGTCAATTTACAAGGATGTCCCTTGGTTTATCCTCAGTGGCTAGTATCTTCCACAGGATGATGAGTGAGGTTTAAAAGCATCTGGTCAATGGCATCTACCTCCAAGGCGACATTTTGGTGTTTGGTGATACTGTTGATAATTTTTTTAATTTTTTTTTACTGTTTGAAATCTTTATTTCGACCAATAAGATCATAAAAGATATACACACATCACAATCACATAAAATGTATACAATGCATCAAAAACAAAGATTATAAAAATTGGTCTCACCGATATAAGTCAAATTGTCCACGATAGGAGCTAAAACCAATAACCAAATGCAATTTAATTAAAACGGAATTAAGAATCTGCGTCCAGCTTAAGAAAGTGTGAATGTGTGTGCCACATTGCCGTTAAATACTTCGCCATCGCGAACACTATCTGTGGGGTAGGATCAGTCTTCCGAATTCTGTACGCAGGTAAAAAGTTTCTAAAACCCATGTTTAAAAGGAGGGGAATAAGCCAGTATTTTCTGATTTTTTGGTAGGGTTCGCAAAAAAATACCACGTGTGAGTCATTTTCTTGGGGATGCACGCATGCTGGGCAGCGCTCAGTAGTCGGGGGTGTAGACCATGAGCTTGTAAATGACCTGAGAGGTAAAGTACCATACCGCCACTGCAGAAAGAGCTTCCTGGTTAGCGCAGGAGTCATACCATCCAAAACACATTCGAAAGAATAGTAGTCTTTGTTTTGGATGAATAGGTTTGTCAGAGAGCCCACCCGCGTCTCATTCATGGCAACAGTAAGCTTTAGATCGTAATAAGCTTTTGATAGTTCTTTCCGTGAGATCCTGGTGCTTGCATTTTCCGGATCAGTCCAGAGTTCTGATAAGCCAAGGGTCTCAAATGACCTTTTTATATAAGTTAGCCATGGGATAGCACTTGCATTTGGTACATTTAGGAACTCCTGGAGCTCAGTCCTGTATTTGGTGAGATTGTTACTGCTCCAGAGTCATCGCCAAAAGGTTAGTGGCTTGAGTCCCAATTCGTCTGTGATTGGCCTGATGTCCAGGTTGAGTCTCAAAGGAAGCAGCGGCGTACTTGTGGGGAGAGCTACCATCTGCCTGATAAATTTGTTTTCTGTATACATCAATTTTTGAGCAGTGGTGTGACCCCACAATTCGCCCCCGTAAGCGACTGCCCCCCTGGCCTGTGATTTATAAATTTGAATGACTGGACCCAGTGGACGGTATGTAGAGTTCTTCACCATCCTTGATATACCACCCACTAGCTGCACAAGTTTCATGTTGGTTTTAATCTTGTGTGTTTCCCAGGTCATTTTCTCGTTTAGAGTTACCCCCAGGTACTCAAACGTGGAGACCCTCTCTAAGCGGACTGTACCAAGCGCAGGGGTAGGGCGTGTTGAGGGGGTGGGGTTTAAGATCATGTATTTTGTTTTTAAGGCGTTGATCTCGAGTCCCCTTTCCGTGCAGAATTCCAGAAAACCATCCAGTACCTTTTGGATTCCCATGGGGGATTTGGACAGCAGCAGGGTTTCGCCCGCAAACATTATGGCTGGCACCCTGCTGCCATCCAATTTAGGGGCGTCAATGTCACCAATCCTGGACAGGTGGGCGATTACCCCGTTCACAAAGAGGCAGAACAGGGTCGGTGCAAGCACACAGCCCTACCTCACCCCTCTGTCAACGGGGAATTTGTCTGTAAGGTCCCCATTCCTGCCACACCTGACACGTGCAAAGTTATTCTGATGTAATTTGACTAGGATGGAAAGGATATCTGCTGGGACACCCATATCTGCCAATACGGTCCACAATTTTGATCTTGGCACCAAATCGAAGGCGGCTTGCAAGTCCACAAACACTGTGTACAAGCTGCCACCCTCGATTAGTGCAATATATAGGTTCAGACGGAATATCTGGTCGGTTGTAGATATCCCCCTTCTAAAACCTGCCTGGTATAGGCTCAGAATATCACATTCCTACATCCAGCTCTGGAGCCGATCTAGTATAAGACTCCCAAAGACCTTCTGGGACACGTCTATGAGGCTGATGGGCCTGTAGTTGGCCGGGAGCAGAGGCGAACCCTTCTTAAATATAGGAACAACCTCTGCTCCCAGCCAAGTACAAGGCACATCCATGCCCCTCAGAACTGCATTGAATAGTACCTATAGGTATGGGGCCCATACATCAGGCTCCTGTTTAAACAGGTCTCCTGGGAGACCATCCAACCCCGGCGCTTTGCCCAGTGGTAGGCCCGCAATCGCAGATCTCACCTCCTTTTCTGTGAAGTGGTCCCCCCTAAATGATTTGTGACAGATGGGGATGAATAACATTTGGCCCCATTTTCCTCTGTATAGAGGGACTGGAAGTGTTCCTGCCATACGCTTGGTGCAATGTTGGGTTCTATTGCAGGTGCTAGGTCTTCAGACCCCGTGTTAACGATACGCCAGAACTTTCGGGAATCCCTAGCGGCTAAGGAACTGGAAAGTTCCTCCCATTTATTCTGATCCCACTCCATCTTCTCACTATTGACCATTTTCTTGTATACCTGTCTTCTAGTCTGTATCTCTAGTCTACTTTTGCCTTCTTTAATAGAAGAGAGAAGGTCCCCCTTTGCCTTGCGACATGTGGCATTATACCATGTCGACCGGTGGTAGGCAGCACCTCTACTATGAACCTTGGAAAAAAGATCTATCGCCACGGTCCTAACAAGTTCTTCATGTACCAGCCCCAGTAGTTTGTGGGTTTCCCTTTAACTTGGTTCCACACTAAGGAGACTGACTTTTTCTAGTTGGATTATTCTCGTGTAAAGGCTGATAGTTTTTCCCTGCTAGTAGCCAATTTTTCCCACCTTACTCTCTTTCTATTGTTCTCAAGAAGGAGGCCTGGATTTGGATTTGCCACCACCATGGCATGGTCCCTACCCTCCTTGCCAGGGACGGTGTAGTCCAATTCTAGGGCGTTATGGTCACTGTCTGTTCTGGCTAGTACCCTAAAATCAATGATGTGTTGCCAAGAGAACAATTGGACTAAAACGTAATCTATTCTTGACTCCCTGCCCACTCTATTAAAAGTATATTTGCTGGGGTTGTCAGATTTAGTGCAGCCATTGCACGCCCTGAGACCATGTTTGAGAGTTAGGGCGGTGATCTGTAGGGCAAGTGGGGTCCATGCTCTAGGGGGAGGGGCTACCATTGGAGGAACTAACCATCTAGCATCCTCTTCTAGTGAGGACCCATCCAGGAGGCAAGCAAGAGGCTCAAAGTGTGAGTTGAAATCCCCTCCCACCACGATTGGGATCCCCATGGGTAGTTTGTTAAGGAAAGCTGAGAGTTCCTATATGGTGGTCGATTCTCGTGCTATATTTACTGATCTAGAGTAAACATTTGTCAAGACGAGTCTACAGGAATTTGTCCAATCGAGCTGCACAGCTAATATATCTTGACTGATCAGCGGGAGGCGTGTGGCCCTGCATCCCAAGTGAGTTGCCACCCATACTGCAAGGCCACCAGAGGGGCGTCCCCTACGCCCCCATATCGCAGGGATATAAAATGTTGCAAAGCCAGGGGGGGGGAGTACTCTTCCCTCGCCCAGGTTTCTTGAAAAAGACATATGTCTTTCGAGTCAATGAAGGATATCCAATCCAGTTGGTCCCATTTATTTCCCAGGCCTGCCACATTCCATGAAATAATTTTCAGGGAGGGAGGCCTGGGGTTTGTGGGTGATGTTGGAGAGGGGGCATGGTCATTTATGTTACTCATGAGCATTGTTGCTGAGCTCAAAAGTCCTTGTGCTTCTCCTGATTCCCTGTTACTATTGGGGAGCTTAATTATATTTTTATATGCATCCCTACTATGATTCATTTCTTCAATCTGCCTGGTCTCTATCATTGCTTCATTTGTAGAACTACAGGGTGCGGTGGTTCCCTCGAGACCCTCTCTATGGCAATGGTGATACTCCTTGCCATGGGGCCTTACCTGTCAATCCACCATTTCTAGTTCGCTGTATCTATTAAATGTGGGGAAGTATGTCGGGTGATGGACTCTGGGACGGTATTGTCCTCTATTTCTTCCACCCCAGCCGCCTCCCCTACCGTGATAGGTTTCCCAGCCCTCCTCCTCCAAGGTTGGAGTGTAGATCGCATGTTGTTGGATTCTGGGGCAGTTGAAATTCGCTCTCTCTCTATGATCCCACCCGCCCCCCCTCTCTGGGAAACTACCCCATCTCTCCACATCCCTTTCATAGTTCAATGGGGGATAGAAGAAGGAAAGGGGTAATGACTTGATGTTACTCCCTTGGTCGTCCGGGTGCCATCCACAAATATAGGAGGCGGTCCTGGGATCTCTGAAGTTAATCAGGACACAATCTCCATGGATGGTTTTCTTTGAATTGCCTACCCATGGATCCCTTCTGACCATAAGGACCTCACTAGTTATACCTTGTGTTAAAGGTCTGTACATGGATAGCCAACTAACCACCTTATTCTTCAAGGAAGCTATTGATTCTTCGGAGGTGGTTTTCAGCTCAGGAACCCCTGCTAAAATCACTGTATAGGGGCTCGCCTCCGGAGGTAAATACACTGCTCTAAACGTCTTGATATTCCCAGGTGCCTCAACTATTGGTGATATTGATTTGTGTGATTTATGTGACTCATTTGAAGCTTGGGTATTATCCTTAGTATGGTTGGGGTTAGTCTGGGGGTGGGGATTCGGTAGTTGTTGGTTAGTGGGTGGATTGGGATTGTCTACCTTGGCCTTGGGTTGGATAGTCGTGCTTGGGGGGGGATTGATTTGGCCTTTTGCACCGGAGGGATTGCCCTTTTGTTCTTTATTGAGATTGTATGGGGATCCCTTTTATTCTTTGGCTCTATGCCCCCTCTGCCGCCCCCACTATTTGTTTTTAGACTGTCAGCTACCTGGACAGTCGATTTTTCTATAGATGCTAGCCTAGTTTCCATCTTTATTAACCGTGCTTCTAGAGTTCTTAGTAGGGATCTCATGAGAGCACCTATGTCTGCTAGCGTGATGTCCTCACTAGAGACATCGAGAAGGTGCGTGTTGTTGTGTTCTGTTGCCTCTACAAGCAATACCTCAGAAGATATTATCTCGGTTGTTTCAATGGGTCTATTTTTTTGTGTTGATTGAGCCAGGTCTATTGGCCTCGGGGATAGGGTTAAGCTTGGTGGTTTTTGTCTTCTTTTTCCCTTTGTTTTGGACATCTGTTTTCCTTTTAGGAATAGCTCCTTCCCTTGCCCCCTGCAAAGGATTATTGGGTATGCCTTTGTCAATGATTACATCTGGAATGAGGGCTACAGTGGTAGATGGGTAGAGTGGATGGGTAGAGTAGTAAAGTTAGGAGTCCTAACTTTACTATTACTAAATTGAGAAAAATTGTAATTTTAGGACTTTCAGTATTCACAGAAGGCATTTAGGAGTCCTAAAGTTAGGAGTCCTAACTTTACTACTACGAAATTTAGAAAAATCATAATTTTAAGACTTTCGGTATTCACAGAAGGCATTTAGGAGTCCTAAAGTTAGTAGTCCTAACTTTACTACTACTAAATTGAGAAAAATCATAATTTTAGGACTTTCGGTATTCACAGAAGGTATTTAGGAGTCATAAAGTTAGGAGTCCTAACTTTACTACTACTAAATTGAGAAAAATCCTAATTTTAAGACTTTCGGTATTCACAGAAGGCATTTAGGAGTCCTAAAGTTAGTAGTCCTAACTTTACTACTACTTAATTGAGAAAAATCGTCATTTTAGGACTTTCGGTATTCACAGAAGGTATTTAGGAGTCCTAAAGTTAGGAGTCCTAACTTTACTACTATTAAATTGAGAAACATCCTAATTTTAAGACTTTCGGTATTCACAGAAGGCATTTAGGAGTCCTATAGTTAGGAGTCCTAACTTCTGTGAATACCGAAATGAGTAAGTTCATTCTGTGAATACCAAAAGTAGTAAGTGCATTCTGTGAATACCAAAAGTAGTAAGTGCAATCTGTGAATACCAAAACAGTAGTAAGTTTAGGATTGAGTCTTAAATTCATTCTGTGAATCGGGCCCGTAGAGTTTAATGTATCTGTATTCATAGGAGAATTGACAGCGCCCGATGTCTCATTATTAGGGTCAGTGTTTTCAATGTTTGGTGTAAGATCGGCTCTGTTGGCAGGGGACTTAGCATGTGCCAGAGGGCCCATGAAAGATCTCCTTGCCCTGTCCAGTTCTTGTGAAATGCGCCTCTCTAGGACCGTGATTTCATCAATCAATTGTGTGCCAGCTTTAGCAAAATAGTTTTCCAGCGTACCTTTAGCAGCACCCGCTGCAGCCAAAGTGCTTTTACTCCGTGTTTCTCTGGTGGTCATCTTGATACGGAGTTTGGTCCAATCTTTGTATGAAGATGTGCCGGATACACGGTAGAGCCAAAGCAAGGGGGGTGGCCCAGTCCCGGTCTCTCCCATCCTCTAACAGCCTCAAACGGCCCGCCCTTTGCCCGGGCTTTGCCCCGTGCTCCGTCCCGCGTGCGTCCCGCATCGCGGAATGAGCTGGGTAGTTTTATACCTCCAAGGCAGTTGGGCTCAACCGCTGCGGGAAGAGGCTGCAGGTGTGTCCTGTCCCTGCCTCGCAGTCCCGCAGCGGTGCAAACAGGAAGAGCGGCACGCCGGTGGAGCGGGAGCCGCGCCTGCCGAAATCCGATGGTAAGCCTTCAGCAGCAATCAGGAATCCGCCCGGTGAAACAGCAGTGAGTTGATAATTATATTGTAACCCTGATGTTGACTTTAGACCATATCTCTGATTCAGGTTTGGCATTGAGACAAGAAAAATGTACATTTCTGGTGGAAGAGATTACGCATCTTGGTCATACCTTGACTGCAGAAGGAGCCAGATCTAAAAGAGATTTGCTGTTGGCAATTAAATCAGCACCACTCCCTGGAGACAAAGAGCAGTTAGGTTTTTTCCTTGTTTTCATAGAGTACTACTCAAATTTGCAAAAACATTAGGTGGTTAGTGCAATTTAGGTCAGTTATGGTTCACCAAAAGTTCCAGTCGCCCATAGGCTATTCTAATGTCAGTTCTTTGTGTACCTAGACTTCTCCCTGTAACGGTGCCTCAGAGCAAACCTTGCTTCATTTTGTCATCCTTTATAAATTATATCGGTTATATTCTAAACATATTTAATTATAATTTTTTAGGAACTTCTGTTCTGGTCTATGCAAAGTGGCCCTGAGATACTTGCAATTATTATGCAATGAGAAGGTTTGCTTCAAATTGGATCATTTTTTAGGTTAGCAGTTTACTCAAGGAAATATATGATATAATATTGCTATCAAAGTGTTTGCCAATCAGTAATTAATTTTAATAAATTATTTTATATATTTATTTAAATCTGTTTTTATCCCTGCTTTCATGCGTACCCATGGTATTGAATTGAATTGAATTGAATTGAGCTTTTATATAGCGCAACTGCCACCCTACGGGTATCCTGGCGCTCAGACATAAAAAAGGTCGACCTAAACACAAACCAGGTCACCAGTAAGGGCAAGCTTAGGGAGCAGCCCTGGGGAAGAGCCAAGTTTTCAAGCTCTTTCTAAACTCGATCAAGGAGTTAGCTTGTCTAATGTTCTGAGGCAGCCCATTCCATAGATGGGTGGCTGCCACACTAAAGGCCCTCCCCCCATCCTTGAGTGCCTAAATCTTGTGGCCACCAGCCGGCCTGTGCTAGAGGATCGAAGCTGCCTTTTGGGATTATACCAAGTAAACTTCTCTTGTAGTGGGACGGGACCTAGATTGTGCACAGCTCTGTAAACAATGCAGAGTGATTTAAAATGTACCCTTTCCTTGATAGGCAACCAATGGAGGTCTCTCAAAGCTAACATTGTAGAGGATCTGCGTTGCCTATTTAACACCATCTTCGCCGCCATAGACTGGACTCTCTGCAGCCCCTGAAAGATGTATTGCGGTGCTCCCAGGTACAGGGAATTGCAGTAGTCCAGCCTACTCAGCACTATATTCCTCACTACAAGGGAGCGCGTGTCTTTAGGGAGTAATGGGAGAATCTGACGTAGCATGCGCAGTAAGGAAGGAAAGGCATATAGCCACAGTTTTGTTTGCCTGTGATTCCATTTGAAGACTACTGTCCACCAAGACTCCCAACTTACGCATCGTTTTAGCTAGAGCCAAAGGCTCCTCCTCCGGTGTAAGCCTAAACTCCAGAGGTAAATGAGGGGACAATCTAGCTGTGGGGCAGTAAACCACCTCTGTCTTCCCTCCATTATATTGTAAGGAGTTGCTCTTGAGCCAGCCAGCCGTCTGCCGCATACACTCCTGGAACATGTCCATCGAAACTGCTTGTTTCCCCTCAAGGGAAAACACAAGTTTAGTGTCGTCGGCATAATTAACCAGGTCAATACCAAAGGATTTAATAATGGGGAACAAGGGCTTTAGATAGATGTTAAAAAGGACGGGGCTGATCGCAGAGCCCTGCGGTACCCCATATTGAACTGGAGACTTACTGGAGGTAAAAGTTGTCAGAGTCACCATCTGTTGTCTACCTGATAGGCAGGACCGTAGCCATTGTAAGGCCTGCCCTGACACCCCTATACTCTCTAGCCTTTCCACCAGTATTTCATGGCTCACCGTATCAAATGCGGCTGACATATCGAGTAACACCAAAATGGTGTCACTCCCGTTGTCAGCCCGCATTCACACATTGTTTAATACAGTCGCCAGAGCTGTCTCTGTTCCATGGTCTGGGCGAAACCGAATTGGTCTCTGTCCAGCAAATGGTTGTCCTCTATATAGCCAGAGAGACTTTTGCTGACTACTTTTTCCAAGATTTTAATTGGATAAGGCAGGAGGGAGATGGGTCTAAAGTTTACTAGTATCTAAGGATCTAGCAAGGGTTTTTTCAACAGCGGTGTTACTACTGCTAACTTCCATGTTTCTGGAACAGTTCAGACTCACAAAGATTGGCTGCAGAACTGTTTCAACCAGGGAAAAGTTTCTTGGCCAATGGTTTTCTAGATTTTGTGTGGAAGGGGGTCAAGTGGGGAGCCAGAGGACATACTGTTAGCCAAGTTGTAGAAGGAGTCGACCGTAAAGATGGGGAATTTGTCCAAGGAGGCGTTCGCCCGGGCCACTTCATCCGGCCCCTGGGCAAAATTGTCCAGATCACTGATATTATTGGGATGAAGATCTCCAACAATTTTAGCAATTTTAACTTTAAAATGGGCAGCAATCTCCTCGCACAGTTCTTGTGAGGCAGCTACCTTCTTGCTCGTGCCAGTTGGGCAGGAGAGTTCTTTGACAATTTGGAACAGAGCTTTGGTACTGTTTGAAGCTTGTAGGATAGAATTAGCGTAGAAGTTTGATTTGGACTGAAAAATGGCCTTTTTATACGCAGCCGACACATATTTCAGGGCTTTCTTATCTAGTGCAGAATAGGACTTCCTCCATTTTCTCTTGGCTTTCTTAAATGTCAAGCGTAGTGATTTCAATTCCTCACTATACCATGGAGCTGAGGCTTTCTTCCTATTTTTTAGGCTTTTTACAGGGATTATTGGGTCCAGGGTACTGGCTATGTGATTGCAAAAAGTTTTATAGTTCTCCTCTACAGAGACGGAAGGGGAAAAGAGATTTACATTCGTAAAAAGCTGTGGAATATTACATCCCAATTTGGCCCATTCTCTTCCCCTTCTATATGCCACCGGGCAGTCCTCGTTATTCCTAGAAATGGGGACCTCAATCCTAAAGTGGACCAGATAGTGATCAGTCCAGATTTGTGGCAATATTTCTATCACCTCTGTCTCGGTCTCTAAGGCGAACAGGAGATCCAGCACATGCCCCCCTTGATGAGTGGGTTGCTGAACCAGTTGATGTAGGTTAAGGTTCAGGCAAGAATCCCTCAAATCTCTCAGATGGTTACCCAGACTGCAGTTATCCCATAGATTGAAATCGCCCATTACAACCATTCTAGAGTGGGTTAAACTCAGGTTTGTGATGGTATCCGAGAGTGCTAGGAAATGTGTGTCTTTCCCAGGGGGTCTATAACAAATCATTCCAGTTAACAGCCTACCTTTGGCCTCTTGCACTGAGAAGCCCAGGATTTCAATTCCTTTTACTTTGTCTATCTCTAGCGGCGCGAAGTTCCAATCCTCCTTAAAGATGACCCCGACCACTCCTCCCCTCCCTGCGGGCCTAGGTTTATGAAAAACTTTATATCCCCCGGGTCAGGCGAGTCCCATTTCTACAGAGGAATCAGGGCTGGTCCACGTCTCTTTTAGGAAGAGAGTATCCAGGTCCATATCTTCTATCATACAGCAAATTTCCAAATGGTGCTTTACTAGGGATCTGCAATTATTCATCCCACAGTTCAGGTGCTTTTTAGCCTGGCCTACTTTAGGAGGACACTGGTTGTGCCTCCTACTTTCCCTATTACCTATTTCCAGTAACTGTTCCCTTGAGTATGTTTTCCAGCCTTGTTCTCTATAGTGTCGCGCAGCGTGGCTGGCGCAGAGCGCGTCCGGAGCGTGGACTGGTGCAGGCGGGATTGCCTCTGGCGTGCCTCTGGCGCGCCATCGGCGCACCCACTGCACGCGTGCGCTGCGCACTTGCATAGTCTTGTCCTAATTAATCGGGCAGAAGCAGCCAGCCAGCCACTAGAGCGCGAAAGCAAATGGCGTTCACTAGTGGACAGCTCAACCCCACACCCAAGATGGCGCTGGTTATCACTCGGGAGCCTCAAGGGGGTTAGAATCCCGCTAAACAGCAGGTGAGATGCAATTTTTTTAATGTGCAAGTGAGAGGGTCTAAAAAAAGTCACACATCCACATTGACTTTAACCGCATCGCTGCTGCGGTGATTTTTGCGCTGTGCGGCATTTTTCTAATTACCGCCATACATGACGAGCTCAGCTCGTCATCCGCACACGTCACCCGTGGCTGATGTTGAGCTGAGCTCGTCATCAGCATCGAAGGGGTTAATAAAATATATTTAAAGAGCAATTCACCTGTTTTCGCGAATATCAGGATCCTACCGCAGCGCTGGTCAGCGTGAAGTCAAAAAATTCAGGTCTGGTATGTGAATAAAGATTGGTTTTGACTTGGCTACTGACTTTATTATTGCTGCCAAATATTTTATTAATCATCTTGGTTGATATCTCAGCCTATGTTACTAATCCACCTCCATGAGGGGGAGACGTATGGCATACAGATTTGGTAAGTATCCCCGGGTATAACCCCGGCTGGGATAGGGAACGGTGTGTGCAGTGATGGAGTCTGCTTTGCGAGAAGACAAGTGAGTACCCCTCCATCCTTTTTCTGCCTACATTGTTGATGGGGCATGAGATATGCGCTATGCTCGTTGTTGTGCTTGACGCTTGTGGGGTGGTGCCCTGGTTTCCTATCTCTTCTTTGTTTGCATATAGAGTATCCTATGCATTACTGCCGGGCTTGTTAGAGACTCTGTGGGGATTTTCTGATGTTTTTCTTGGCCTTCCCTAGGTCCCTAATCTTACTGTAAATCTCTGTTGATGTATGTGGAATCCTTCATGCAGGAAAGTGGGGGCATGTTATGGGCCTTTTTATATCTTTTGTGCTTTGATATAGTATTTTGTTGTTTTGGAGATTTACCACTGCATTAATTGAAATTGAATTATTTGTCAATTGATTTAACATATCTTTGCTGCCCATCAGCAGCATTTATTTTTGTTTTGCTCTGTATCCAGGGCCTTCGGTTTCCGGTTACCCCATTATTAAGCAAAAGACTCGCTGGAGGCCTGCGGCCAACCACCTGCTGTGCATGGCCAAAGGCAGTTGGCTGCTCAAGAGATGATGGGAAACAGGCTTGTCTGGAGGCCAAATCCTGTGCCTAATCACCACTGTGCACAGCACGATTAATAAAGGGCCTATAACCAAATACAGCAATTAAAGTGCACAGAATCATAGCTAGAATAAGCCTTGGAGGTAAGTGTGCATGGTGAAAGTTATAAAGTACATAGTTTACTAACCAGTAAAGTTTTAGTTGTAAGCAGTCTGAGCACACCTAATGTGGATTGCAAAGGTATAATTCAAAGTAGGTTGTGGGCTTAAATCAAAGTCTTTTGCCAAACATGTGAGAAAAGCTTATGCTTCTGTTCACAATGGATTATCCACTGATTGATATCTGTGCATTAGCTCATGTTACATAGTTTTGATACACTGTTATACACAAATACTTTGAAAAGAAGATATTTATAAGGTGTGGATATTAATTTCAAATACTTTACCGACGATTTGGAGGCATTGCAGTGTGTTGAGGAATGTAGTATGGGGTGGTGAGACACCTAGAAATAGTTTAATAGCAGCGTAATTGTGGGCATGGCTCTGTGTTCATTCCTTTGTGTTCATCTCAGGAATGAGTGCAGTGTACTTCAGCAAACTATTGAGGGTTATCCATAGGGTGTGGCAGAAGGTTCTTTTATCAGTGTTAAATGTCAAATACACACCAGTTAACTATTATACTTAAAATTGTGAGTCATGTGACGTCTTTAAAAAGATTAACCTATTAAGGTGAATAAAGTAGGAACTATTTTTTGGATAGTGTTCAAGGTTTAAAAATGAAGTGCACCCATTAAAATGTATTTTACAAAGACAGGGGAACCCAAATGGTGGTTGGGGACCTTGGGTACAAATTGTTTTAAGGAACAATGGTCCCTAACGGAAAGGTATTTAAGACAAAACATAGGAAAAATAAATGCAATGATATCTACTTCTGGTTGTCCTAATGGACACAGTCATTTAATGTAAAAAGTGAGAGAAGACATGCAAGTGGGAACATAAATGTGGAAAAAAAATGATAAAGAAACTCAGGAAAGCATAAAAATGTTGCCGAACAAATTGCAACAATTAGGGCAACAAAGAAAACATTGTCCCATGGCTCTACCTGAAGGTTGATTTAAATATGAGTTATATTTTCCTTACATTGTTGACAGCATTGTATAATTTAAAAAAGTATTATCACCAGCAACGTGTTGAATTTCAGTTGTGTAAATATATTGGGGCAATATAAGTAACTTAACTATCTTCTAATATAGCCACCAAATTGAATACTAGAATATCAGTGCCCTGTGAAGTCCTATTTTCATGGTGATGGTTTGATCATATGTATTTGTGTATCATGATCGTGAACGTAAACTTACCCGTGACCAAGAAGAAGCGTTGGGACGTTTTTCTTTTGTTGCTCTAGAAAATAAACATGCTTTATGTAATTGTACCCGACAATCTTTTATGATTACAATTATCGTGACAAAGAAGAGGCATGTGTCGAGTATATATATACATATATATATATATATCTATATATATATATATATATATAGATATATATATATATATATTCACTGAAAAAACCATAGGTTTCACACCAGTTATAGTTAGCTGGAAATTTTACTGACAAAAAAACATTGAAATTCCCACGTTATAGTTAGTTGGACTCACTATAACTTGCGCGTGCAATGCACTGCTGATGACGTCACATATTACATCACTCATGACATGGTCAGTGACATCACTCATGACATCACTGATGACACCATCCAGTGAATGTGTGTCTTTCTGAAAAATAAATATTAGTGAGTAATGTTTAAATTTTTAAATATATGTATTAGTGTTTCAATTTGTGTATAAGTAGCTGCATGGGTTGGTGAATAGCTACATCTGTATGTACATGGGTTATTAGATGTTTTTTTAGTATCAGTATGAGTGTCTATATGGTTTGGTGGGGGTATTACTTAGCACATAGATGCATGATTGACTGACTCTCTGTTTGTATAAGTTTTGAAGACAGCATATGTGCAGGACTGTATGGGTAAATGAGTGTGTATATGTGTATGTTAGTGAGTGAATGACTGTCTCACTATTGTTTTTATCAGTAACTACATATGTTTTAATCTAGTATATTTGAATATTGATGTATATAAGTGAGTATATGTGAGAGTAAGATGTTGTAAGAGTTCCTGTTTAAATAAGTATGTGTTTCTATAAGGGATTGTTTAAGAGAATAAATATGTTTTAATTTCAATAGAAGTAAGGTGGTAGTGTGTGTATAGCTCTATATGCAAATACATGGATGTTCAATTGTTTATTTGCATGTGTGAGTATGTGTGTGAGTAACTTTTGGATGACTGTCAGTGTGTAACAGGATGTATAGGTGTATCACTACATATGATGAGTGAGTATATGTATGAGTGAGTATATTGAACTGTTTGTGAATGAGTAGATGTGTATATAGATGGTGTAATTACTGAATTGGTTGCTGTAACTGATATGGTTATCTCCATTAAAAAAAAAAATTTGTTTCTATTTTTGAATATGTGTTTCAGGGGTTACATTACTGTGAAAGGAGGTCTGTCACTCTGTCACAAGGATGGTGTCATCAGTGATGTCACTGACCATGTCATCAGTGATGTAATATGTGACGTCAGAAGCAGTGCATTGCACGCGCAAGTTATAGTGAGTCCAACTAACTATAACGTGGGAATTTCAATGTTTTTTTTGTCAGTAAAATTTCCAGCAAACTATAACTGGTTTGAAACCTATGGTTTTTTCAGTGAATTTAATAGGTTTTTTAAATACTAATTCCTAACTATAACTGGTGTGAAACCTATGTTTTTTTAGTGAATTTCAAAGGTTTTTTAAATGCTAATTCCTAACTATAAGTCTCAGTTTATATGTAAGACTGTGAGCGCTCTAGTTGTTCTTTAGAACACTCTGGGACATTATGTCATTGGGCTATATTTGAGCTACATCTGGCTGATATTTGGGCTACATTTGTTTTTTTTGTCTCTGGTGGCCATCTTTGGGCTACATTGGGCTACATTGGGCTACATTGGGCTACATTTGGGCTCTAACATATATAAAGCCCAATGTAGGCCAATATATATTTTTTTCAAAGTTAATTTTCGTAAAAACCACTTGAGCATATATCTTGAGACATAGCAAAGGCACATCAAGCTACCAGTCCCTACAATTTTGCCAAATTTTTTTTGTTAAATATTTTTTTTTTGCCTTGGAGCGCTCCCGGTGCGCGCCCTGGTAAGCGGCCCGGTGCGCGTAGTTTTATGAAGCGCCCCGGGGCGCGCACCGGGGAGCGTCCCGTAAGCGCCAATATCGCGAACGAAAACATAATCGTGACGTATCGCGTAGCCACGTCTGCGTGATACGCACGGCGTAAGCGCACCCGGAAGCACTCGAGCGAATACGATCGCGCAACGTAGGCGTCCGACGCGCTTACGCGACGAACCCCAGGGCGCGTAGCGTAAACGCGTCGGGTCATGTGACCTGAAAATAACACTTTTCATTGGTTAATATCAATTTTTTTCACAAGTAGGGAAACACCCCACCCATTTCCTCACAACCTGTTTGCTTTTGCTGAGACAACACCTATTGTCTGTTCCTGCAAACAAATCTTATTCAACCATGTCTGGTTCCCAGAACCCTTCCCAGGACCAGTCCTCTGACTCTTCGGATGGATTCCTGCCTGAGGCCCCCCCACAGAGAAAAGTGAAGGACCACTTCATATGGAAGTTTTTCTCTTTTCCAGAGGGGGAGAAAAAATGCAATGCAGTCAAAGTCACCTGTAAAATTTGTGACACTTTCCTATCACGTGGGGATCCCACCCAGAAGTATAGTTTCGGGAATGCTACTTTAATCAGGCATGTTGAGAAGAGGCACCCGATTAATTATGCACAGGAGAGCACCAGGGCCCTGGCTCGCAATCCACCACCCAATGGCCCTTCCACTTCCACCGGAGCTTCAACATCATCGGTGAGAGGAAGACCAGCAGTGATGATCCCAAATATTCAGCCTGTTTTTGCAGATATTACAATTCGTTGTAAGCAGTGTGACCAACTGCTCTGTTATTGGGAGCAGAGCATTGAGCTGATTGTTAGAAAGAGGGAGGAACACCGCTGCGCCCCTCAGCCCTAATTTTTTCCCCTTTTTTTTGCTCCCGTTGAGCAGTTTTGCATTCCCTAGTTTTGTTTTTGTTCTGAAAAAAATACCAAAAAAATTTTAAAACGATCGGAAAAAGTAAAACTACCTCCAATTCTCCAAAAAGAGCTATATTCCTTACATATAGTGTTGTTCTTTTTTTCAATGAATGTGTACTGCATAGCTGTTTGGATGAAATGACTGAATGAAAGGGAGAAAGAGACTAATGGAACAAATGAAAGAAGGAGAATGATTAAAGGTGAGTTGATTACAGTGAGGAATGCAAGGTGAGTGAGGGTGAGTGAAGGGGGAGTGACAGAGTGAGAGGATAGAGGGAGTGAGGGTGAGACAGAAGGAATGAGGGAAGAGGAGTGAGAAAGTGACAGGACAGAGGGAATGAGAGAAGGAGTGAGAGAAGTGGATAAGGTGAGTGAGAGAAGAGGAATTACTGAGGGAGCGAATGAAGGGAAGAGAGGGGAAGGGAAGTAAAGCAGGGGGACTGAAAGAAGGTGAGTGTGGGAGTGGAGTGAGAGGAAAACAACAATTTAAGGGGCAGATTTACAAGCCCCTTGTGCCAACTTTGCGTCACGTTTAACATGAGTAAAGTGACGCAAAAGTGGCGCAAGTGTCTTGTAAATCTGCCCCTAAGTCTCTACATGTAGGTACTTAATCAAAAATAAAACAACAAAAAGATTATTTTTTAAAAGCAGCTAAATTTTTTTTAAACTGTCATTCTTTTTTCCCCATGATATGCTCCCCGGTACACTCCCCATGTGCTCCCTGGTGCGTGTACCGGGCGCTCCCCCCGCGAAAATCAAAAAAAAAAAATTTTTTTTGGCCCACACATCAAACCTAGGGGGTCAGGGGGGGTCTACTCTGCCCCCTTTTGGTCATTTCCCCCTTTGTTTTTGCCACCTCTTGTGTCTCGATTTTACAGAGACAGAAGATGGCGGCCACTCCGGACTGTTTCGAATGTTTACAGACACCCGAGAGCAAATCAGCTTTCTGTGCGTATGTCGCGTGGCGCGCCCGGAGCGCTCCCCGGTGCGCGTACCGGGGCGCTGCCATAGATATATATAATTGTTTTGAACCTAAATTACTCAAAAACCACTGGAGCACATATCTTGAGACATAGCAAAGGCACATCGGGCTACCAGTCCCTACAATTTTGCCAAGTTTGGTGGAAATCCATTCAGCCGTTCGGGCTAAAAGTGAGTTTGACCACCCTATGGAAATTAACATGGGGAAAACATGTTTGGGACCCCCCTTTTATCTCAACCCCCGCTTCATGAATCCCCCCCAAACTTTCAGGGAAGGTCCGGAGCTCAACGAGGCAAATTTGAGGAAATTTTCAGGCAGATTCGTCAACCGACGCCAAAGTTATTCACAATAGAATTTTGAGATTTTGCATTGAAAAAAATCCTAACTATAACTACCTACTGGCAACCGCCAGTAGGTAATATATATATATATATATATATATATATATATATATATATATATGCCCTTTCGTGAGGCCGCCCTGAAGTGCCATGAGCTCTGTTTACAGGGAAACGCCTGGATGCGGTTTGTGAAAAAAAAAAAAAATATATATATATATATATATATATATATATATATATAGAGAGAGAGAGAGAGAGAGAGAGAAAGGTAGAGGCCACACAGGGAATATCGTCGGAAGCCTTTTTATTTCACAGCATAGGGCATGATGCATTTCGGCTCAAACTGCCTTCTTTGGATGCAGCTGTTCAACAGGATGCTGCTCCACCCACGTTTTAAGTAGTCCTGTACCATCCCATTGGTGGAAGCACTTGTAGTCCCCAGTCACATGACCGCACATCAGAGGCAGCATTGTAGGTACTGCAACTCCCAGAGTTCACCTTACTGGGACAGACGCTGCATGGGGATGGACTCAACGATGACAGTCCGAATGGATTGGTGCTTGACAGGACAGAACACGGTGTGTGCGATAGTGATAGTCCTGATGGATAAAAAAACAAAAAATGCTTCCTTGAGTCCCCTTAACATCCCAGCCTCTGGAACTGAGTGTCCGCCAAGCCTTGAACCGGAAAATCAATGTATCCAGCTCCTCGTGAAGTCACGAGCTGCATTTCACAGCAGCCCTTGCATTGCTCACTCGTCGAGGCGGGCTGAAGCAATTCCAATACCTTGGAGAACACAAAACTGCCACAGCAGAAACCAGCAGTGCTTCAGCCAGCTTTCGGAACGGGGCCTCTAAAACACGCCTTTGGCTGATGTGGAAACATGAACAAAACCTCTCCAGTCGAGAAAGGTAGAGGTCACACGGGAATATCGTTGGAATCCTTTTTATTTCACAGCACAGGGCATGATGCATTTTGGCTCAAACAGCCTTCTTCGGATGCAGCTGTTCAACAGGATACTGCCCCACCCACGTTTTAAGTAGTCCTGTACAATCCCATTGGTGGAAGCACTTGTAGTCCCCAGTCACATGACCACACATCAGAGGCAGTGTTGTAGGTACTGCAACTCCCAGAGTTCACCTTACTGGGACAGATGCTGCATGGGGATGGACTCAACGATAACAGTCCAAATGGATTGGTGCTTGACAGGACAGAACGCGGTGTGCCGATAGTGATAGTCCTGATGGATAAAAAAACAAAAAATGTATATATATATGCCAAGATGTATTGAAGAATGAGTTGGTGTATGAGTGTCTGAATGGATGATTTAGTATGTGCCTGACTGACAGTATGAGTGAGTGATTAAATGTGTCTTGCTGAATGCATGGATTAGTGAGTAAACTGTGTCAATGTCTGTATCAGTCTGTTAGTTGGTGTGTAAGTGGCTGCATGGGTGGGTGAGTAGCTACATGAGTGTCTGAATGGGTTATTGATTGGTTGTCTGAGTATCTGTATGGGTGTCTGAGTGTCTGGGTGGCTGGGTGAGAGGTGTGTGATTCCATGCATATATGTGTGAGTGGGTGATTCACTGGGTGTATGGGTTCAAGAGTGCATCTGTGAAGGACTGTATGGGTGGGTGAGTGTGTGTATTGGTGTGTTAGTGAGAGAATAGATGTCTCAGTGGTACATGTGTGAGTAACTACATATGTGAAAGGCAGTATATGTGTGTGTTGGAGTATATAAATGACTATGTGAGAGGAAGTGATATTGAGAGTGGCTGTCTGGATGAGTGTGTGCTTGTATCAGTGACTGTATAAGAAAGAAATGATGTGTTAGCATCTGTACGAATAAGTGAGGTGGTGTGTGTATAACTGTATAGGTGAGTAAAAGGGAGTGTGATTGATTCTTTGCATGACTGACTAGGTGGCTGAGTAACTCTATGGATGAGTGGTGGTGTGAGTGTCTGTATAGGTGTATGAGTGCATATGATAGTGCTGTATTGATGAGTGACTGCATGTATGAGTGACTGTATGGGTGAATGACTGATGGTGTATGTGTAGACCTAGGAATTAGTGAGTGGGTATGTAGTAAGTGGTATTGGTGTGTCAATAGTTTCGAAAACAGTAGTCTGTGTTTTAGAGTGGGTGTACCAAAGGTTATATTAGGGTGTGATAAGGTACATCAGATTATAAGGTGGATGATGTCATCAGTGATGTCTTTTGGCATGTCATCAGTGATGTCATTAGTGATGTCACCGACCATGTCATGAATGATGTAATATGTGACGTCATCAGCTGTGCATTGCGGGGCATGAGTTATAGTTAGCTCAGTTAACTATAACGGCTAAATTTCTCTGGTTTTGTATGAGTGAAATGTCCAACTAACTGTAACGTCCCTGAAACCTGTGTTTTTTTCAGTGAATTTCTAATGTTTTTTAAATGCTAATTTCTAACTATAACGTCCCTGAAACCTATGTTTTTTTCAGTGAATTTCTAATGTTTTTTAAATGATCATTTCTAACTATTACGTCCCTGAAACCAATGTTTTTTTCAGTACATTTCTAAGGTTTTTTTAAATGCTAATTTCCAACTATTCCTACAGAAGTAGTACATGTGCAGAAAGAGGAAGAACGCACAGAAAGAAGAAAGAGAAATGCAGAAAGAGGCAATAGAAGTCCAGCAAGATGAAGAAAGACGCAGAAAGAAGCAAGAGATATGCATAAAGAACTAACAGAGGTGCAGAAAGAGGCCTTGTTGCAAAGCCATCCTGTGCCCCAACATTTTGCTGACTGGTACTGGTAGTAACTGACTCTGACTAAACAGGCCTGGAGCCAGTGCTATCCTGAAAGACAATTAAAATACAGTGAAAATACCTACATACACAAGGGTACACTATGGGTTGGGGTACCCCTGTGATTAACCTCCCTTCTAAGGCCATAGTACATAATAGGGAAGGGGATTAAAACTGCCTCTAAGTCAGAGGTGCATAATGATGCAAGAGAAGTGTAGAAACGGGCAAGAAAGGTGCAGAAAGAGGGGACAGGGGTGCAGAAAAAGGCAAGAGGGATACAGAAACTTGCAACAGAGGTAAAGAAAAAGCAAGCCAGTACAGAACGAAGCAAGAGAAGTGCAGAAAGAAGTTAAAGAGGTGGGGAAATAGGGAAGAGGGTGCAGAAATAGGCAAGAGGGATACATAAATTAGCAAAAGAGGTGCAGAAAGAAGCAAGAGAAGTGCATAAAGAGGCAAGTGAGGTGCGGAAAGAAGCAAGAACCGTGCAGAGTGAACCAACAGAGGTGCAAAAAGAGGCAAGAGGGGTACAAAAAGAAGGAAGCAAAGTACAGAAAGAAGCAAGAGAATTGCTGAAAGAAGCCACAGAGGTGTAGAAAGAAGCAAGAGAAGTGCAGAAAGAGACAAGTGAGGTGCAGAAAGAAGCCATTGCAGTGCAGAAAGAACCAACAGAGGTGCAAAAAGAGGGGCAAAGGGGGTGCAGAAAAAGGTAGGGGGTGCATAAAGAGCCTAGAGAGGTACAGAAAGAGGCTAGAGGGGTGCAGAAAGAAGAAAGAGATGTGCAGAAAGAGGAAAGAGAATTACTGAATGAAGCAACAGAGGTATAGAAAGAAGCAAGAGAAGTACAAAAAGAGGCAAGAGAATTGCTGAAAGAAGCAACAGAGGTGAAGAAAGAAGCTAAAGAAGTGCAGAAGGAGACAAGTGAGGTGCAGAATGAACCAACACAGGTGCAAAAAGAGGCAAGAGGGGTGCAAAAAGAAGGAAGAGAAATGCAGGACGAGGCAAGAGAATTGCTGAAAGAAGAAACAGGGGTGTAGAAATAAGCAAGAGAAGTGCAGAAAGGGGCAAGTAAGGTGCAGAAAGAAGCAGGAGAAGGAGCAGTGCAGAAAGAACCAACAGAAGTGCAAAAGAGGCAAGAGGGATGTAGAAAAAGGTAGAAGATGTGAACAAAGAGGCAAGAGAGGTAAAGAAAGAGGCCTGAGGGGTGCAGAAAGAAGAAAGAGAAGTTCAGAAAGAGGCAGGAGAATAGCTGAAAGAAGCAACAGAGTTGTAGAAAGAGGCAAGAGAAGTGCAGAAAGAGGCAAGTGATGTGCAGGAAAAAGCAAGTGCAGAAAGTACCAACAGAAATGCAAAAAGATGTAAGAAAGGTGCAAAAAGAAGAAAGATAAGTGCTGAAAGAGGCAAGAGAATTGCCGAAACAAGCAACAGAGGTGTAGAATTAAGCAAGAGAAGTGCAAAAAGAGACAGGTGAGGTGCAGAAAGAAGCAAAAGCAGTGCAGAAAAAACCAACAGAGGTGCAAAAATAGACAAGAGAGGTGCAGAAAAAGGTAGGAGGGGTGCACAAAGAGGCAAGAAAGGTAAAGAAAGAGGCCAGAGCAGTGCAGAAAGAAGGAAGAGAAGTTCAGAAAGAGGCAAGAGAATTATTGAAAGAAGCAACAGAGGTGTAGAAGAAGCAAGAAAAGTGCAGAAAGAGACAAGTGAGGTGCAGAAGGAAGCACATGCAGTGCAGAGAGAACCAACAGAGGTGCAAAAAGAGGCAAAAGGGGTGCAGAAAAAGGTAGGGAGTGTACGAAGAGGCAAGAGAGGTACAGAAAGAGGCCGGAGCAGTGCAGAAAAAAGGAAGAGAAGTGCAGAAAGAGGCAAAAGAGTTACTGAAAGAAGCAACAGAAGTATAGAAAGAAGCAAGAAAAGTGCAAAAAGAGGCAAGAGAGTAGCAGAAAGAAGCAAGAGCAATGCAGAAAGAATCAACAAAGGTGCTGAAAGAGACAACAGAGGTGCAGAAGGAGGCACAAGGGGTGCAAAAAGAAGGAAGAGGAGTGCAGAAAGAAGCAACAGAGGTGCTGTAAGAGGCCCGAGGGGTACAGAAAAAAGGAAGAGAAGTGCAGATAGAAGCAAGAGAGGTGCTGAAAGAGGCATGAACAGTGCAGAAAGCGGCAATAGAAGTGCAGAAAAAAGCATCAGAGGTACAGAAAGAGGCAAGAGTGGTGCAGAAAGATGGAAGAGAGGTATACAAAGAGGTAAATGGGTTGCACAAAGAGGGAAGAGGGGTGCAGAAAGAGGCAGGAGGGGTGCAGAAAGAAGCAACAGGGGTGTTGAAAGGGGCAAGAGAGGTACAGAAAGCCACAATTGAAGTACAGAAAGAGACAACAGAGGTGCATAAAGAAACAAGGGAGGTGCAGAAACAAGCAAGAGAATTACAGAAAGAGTCAAGAGAATTGCTGAAAGAAGCAACAGAGGTTTAGAAAGAAGCAAGCGAAGTGCAGGAAGAGACAGGTGTGATGCAGAAAGAAGCAAGAGCAGTGCAGAAATAACCAACAGAGGTGCAAAATAGATGCAAGAGGGGTACAGCAAGAGGTAGGAGAGGTGCACAAAGAGGCAAGAGAGGTACAGAAAGAGGCAGGAAGGGTGCAGAAAGAAGGAAGAAAATTGGTGAAAGAAGTAACAGGGGTGTTGAAAGAAGAAAAAGAAGTGCAGAAAGAGGCAAGTAAGGTGCAGAAACAGGCAAGAAAGGTACAAAAAGAGTGAAGACGAATGCAGAAAGAGGCAACAGGGGTGCAGAAAAAAGAAAGACAGGTGTAGACTGAAGCAAGGGAAGTGCAGAATGAAGCAACAGGGGTACAGAAAGATGTAAGAGAAGTGCAAAAAGAAGCAACAGAGGTGCAGAAGGAGGCAAGAGAACTGCAGAAAGAGGCAAGAGATTTGTGGAAACAGGCAACAGAGGTACAGAAAGAGGGAACAGAGGTACAGAAAGAGGGAACAGAGGTACAGACAGAGGCAAGAGATGTTCAAACGATGTAAAAGGGGTACAGAAAGAGGCACGAGGGGTGCATACATTTGCAAGAGAGGTACAGAAAGAAGAAATAGCAGTGCAAAAGAACAAACAGATGTGCAAAAAGAGGCAAGAGGTATTCAGAAAAAGGTAGGAGGGGTGCATATAGAAGGGAGAGAAGTGCAGAAAGAAATAACAGAAGTGCCTACAAGAGGCATGAAAGGTGCGGAAAGAGCAAGTGAAGTGAAGAAAGAGGCAAGAGAGGTACGGAAAGAGGCAAGAGAGTTGCACAAAGAGGGAAGAGAAGTACAGAAAGAGGCAGGAGGGGTGCATAAAGAAGGGAGAGAAGTGCAGAAAGAAATAACAGAAGTGCCTACAAGAGGCATGAAAGGTGCGGAAAGAGCAAGTGAAGTGCAGAAAGAGGCAAGAGAAATGCAGAAAGAGTCAAGAGAATTGCTGAAAGAAGCAACAGAGGTGTAGAAAGAAGCAGGAAAAGTGCAGAAAGATGCAAGTGAGAGGCAGAAACAGGCAAGAAAGGTACAAAAAGAGTGAAGACGAATGCAGAAAGAGACAACAGGGGTGCAGAAAAAAGAAAGACAGGTGTAGACTGAAGCATGGGAAGTGCAGAATGAAGCAACAGGGGTGCAGAAAGATGCAAGAGAAGTGCAAAAAGAAGCAACAGAGGTGCAGAAGGAGGCAAGAGAACTGCAGAAAGAGGCAAGAGATTTGTGGAAACAGGCAAAAGAGGTACAGAAAGAGGGAACAGAGGTACAGACAGAGGGAAGAGATTTACAAACGAGGTAAAAGGGGTACAGAAAGAGGCAATAGGGGTGCATACATTTGCAAGAGAGGTACAGAAAGAAGAAGTAGCACTGCAAAAGAACAAACAGATGTGCAAAAAGAGGCAAGTGAGGTGCAGAAAGAGGCAAGAGAACTGCAGAAAGATGCAATAGAATTGCAGAAACAGGCAAAAGGGATGCAGAAAGAGGGAACAGGTGGGCAGAATGAGGCAAGAAAGGTGTAGAAAGAGGGAAGACGGGTGCAGGAAAAGGCAAAAGGGATGCAGAAATTTGGAACAGAGGTGCAGGAAGAAGCCAGAGCAGTGCAGAAAGCACCAACAGAGGTGCAGAAAGTGGCATGACGGGTACAGAAAGAGGCAAGTGAAGTGGTGAACGAAGAAAAAGAGGTGCAGAAAGAACCAACAAAGCTGGAAAAAGAGGGTACTGAAAGTGGTAGGAGAGGGGCACTAAGAGAAAAGAGGGGTACAGTGAGAGGCAGAAGGGGAGCAGAGAGGGAGAGAACTGCAGAAAGAAGCAACAAAGGTGGTGAAAGAGGCACAAAGGGTGCAGAAAGAGACAAGGCAGGTGAAGAAAGAAGGAATAGAGGTACAGAAATATGTAATAGTGGTGCAGAAAGAGGGATGGGAGGTGTAGAAAGAGGCAAGAGAGTTGCACAAAGAGGGAAGAGGGGTCCAAAAAAAGGCAAAAGGGGTGCAGAAAGAAGCAAGTGACGTGCAGAAAGAGGCAAGCAAGGTGCACAAAGAGGTAACAGAGTTACTGAAAGAGGCAAGTGGAGTGCAGAAGGAGGCAAGAGAACTGCAGAAAGAGGTACTGAAAGAGGCAAGTGAGGTGCAGAAAGAAGCAGAACAAGTGCAGAAAGAAGCAACAGAAGTGCAGCAATAGGGAAGAGGGTTGGAGAGAGGGGCAAGAGGGCACAGAAAGAAGCAAGACAGATGCAGAAAGAAACAAAATTATTGCAGAAAGAAGGAACAGAGGTGCAGAGGCAAAAAAGGTGCAGAAAGACATAAGGGGGTACAGAAAAAGGCAAGAGAGGTGCAGAAAGAGGGAAGAAGTGTACAGAAAAAGGCAAGAGAGTATAAAAAGAAGCAAATAAGGTACAGAAAGAGGCATCAGACATGCATGAAGAGGCAAGAGAGATGCAGAAAGTAGAAGATATTTGCAGAAAGAGGCAAGAGAAGTGTAGCAAAAAAAGAAATGTGCAGTAAGAAGCAACAAAAAATCCAGAAAGAGGCCAGAGAAGTGCAGAGAGAGGCGCAGAAGGCAGCAACAGTGGCTTGCACATCATTAGTACATATTTAACACCCACATTTAGCAATAAGTAACAGTTAACCATTCTACGTTTGCATAGGGCCTTCCACCACGCTGTAACACTTATCGCTGCATTTTCGTTAACATTTGAGACGTTTGAACAAGAAACAAAGCTTTTTTTGTTAAAATCTGTAGATTAGGGAGCAAATGATAAATTATGTGGCTAATGCGGAAAATATATATTTGTGCGAAAGTCTGTGCAGCCAAATAAAACAGTTGCATAATTCCAGAGGCCCCCCTCATACCTCTAACTAGGTCCAGAAGTGCTCCTCAGTGATTGCTTCCATTTTTTTGTCTCATTGAGTTCATAGTTGAGCTCCTATGGAAACGAGGAAGACTAAACCTGACATTATCACTCCACAACACTAACTACCATACCGCATAATTACTCTCCATAACACATAATCCCACTCAACATAATTTCTATAAAATAAATACCTCATACTTTCTATTCACATAATTTTACTGCACAATTTACCACATAATTCCACTACACACAACGTACATCCACTTCACTCCAAAAAGCATTAAAAAACTTTGACATTTACATTCCCAATAGCTCTAACTCTTGCAAATGCAAAACCTATAACATTGCAAAGACTTCTTTAATGAGTAGTCGCATTTGCAGAGTGGTGGAGAAAGGGTGCTGGGCCTCCGACTAGCACTCAGGAATTCCGCTATGTAGGACTTACAGTAGGTACCAGGAGGGCTTCTTGGTCCCCAAAGTCCCTCAGCAGTAAATTGGACTTCTTCCTCCATCCCGTACTCTGCCAGGAGGTACGTTTGCAGAGTTGTGGAGAAAGGGGGGCATGGCCTCTGAAGACATTTTAACAATTCCAATGTGTGGGACTTACTGGAGGTAACTAGAGGGGTAGTTGGCCAACTACTCCTCCAATTACCTCCAGTAAGTCCCACACAGCAGAATTGCTAAGTTGTCATAGCAGGCCATGCCCCTTTCCCCACCACTCTCCAAACGCACTTCATGCCGCACTCTTGGATGGGGATTGAAGTCCCCTTCACTTCTGGGGTTTTCTTAGGGGCCAACCCTACCTGATACCTCCAGTATGTCCCAGATAGTGGGATTGCTGAAAGCTGGACACAGGCCACACCCCCTTTAACCAACACTCTGCAAACACTCTCCTGGCGCATTCTAAGTTTGGTGATTAAGGAGCATATTACCAACAACTAGCGATAATTATCGCTATGTTGGTTTAGCGGCGATATTTTTATCGCCGAGCTGCGGCGATTTTTATCGCCTAGGAATCTTGATATTATTAAGGTTTATCTCCTAAGCGATAAAAATTGGCCGAAATGCATGAATATCGCTGACAAGTCAGCAATATTCATGCATTACTGAGCTAATGCTCTTAGCCATGTTATCCACCTACCATTGAATAACATGGCTAAGAACTGCTCAGGGGCAGGTGTTAGCTTTTGGAGATATTCACGCTTAGCGCGAATATCTCCAAAAGTTGGTAATAGGAGATAGCGATGTTAGCGACTGTTTCCAGTCGCTAACATCTTGGCACGCCCACTTTGCATGTCATTAGTGATAAATATCACTGACATGCAAAGCGGGGCCCAAGATGGTCGCTATCTCCTACTAGCTGTCGCTAACTGGTGTTAGCGACAGCTAGGAAATAGGGAGATAATTTTATCTCCGCTTTCTTGGCTTTTAAAGCCAAAAAAGCGGAGATAAACCCCCTTGATAATATGCCCCTAAGTCCCCTTGAATATCGAGGTTCCTTGGGGGCCCACTAGCCCACCTGTTTCCACCAGTAAGGCCCACACAGCTAGATTGCTGAGTGTGCTCAAAGGCAACACCCCTTTTTAATATGACTCTGCCAACATGACTCTGCCAACATGACTCATTGCTGGGGGGATGAAGTCCACTTGTGGTCTGAGGTCCTGAGGACAAAAGAGGACCTCATCCCCCCTTCAGCAGTGCGCCAAGAGACGCGTTTGCAGACTGGTGTACAAAGGGCCATGGCCTCGGGCCACTTCTCAGCAATCCAGCTGTGTGGCGCTTACTGAAGGTACCTGGTGGGCTAATTGACCTCCGGGGACCCTCAGTATTCAAAGGGAATTAATTCCCCAACTACAACGTGCTAGGGGGCGCGTTTGCACAGTGGTGCAGGGACGGGGCGGGGCCTCCTGCGAGATGCCAGCTTTTTTTGGTATTTTTTTTTTTTCAGAAGGGAGGCTGTGTGGCCCCAATCTTTTAGCATTTTTGTGCCCCCTAGGAACTCCATCCCCCAGAGCCAAATTTTTTTTATTTAAAAAATAAATAAATGCCAATTCCAGCCCCGGTGACCCCATCACCCAGGGAATGGCCTCCTTTCTAAAAAATGTATTTATAGGGAAGGAGGACCTTGCAGCCCCCCTTCCCTGGGCCACATTTGGCCCTGGGGACCCCATTCCCTGGGGCCAGCCTTCTGTATTTTTTTATTTTTTATTTTAAAATTTAAGTGAAGGGGGGCTGAGTGGCCCCTCTTCTGGGCCACTTCTGGCCCCGGGGACACCATCCTCCGGGGTTGGCCCTTTGCATTGGGGACCGTGGGGGGATCCCCAATGCCCCACGGTCATACTGACTCCCTGCCTCCTGCTGGAGCCGGCATTCATTTTGAGCAAGCGGAGCTGCTAACATGCAGCTCCCCTTGCTTACCCTATACCCCTACAAACCGAGAAACTCGCACCTAATATATAACTTAAAAAATATAATGATTACACAATTTACATGTTTGATATTTAATTTAATAAGCAATAATAAATTGATAATTAATTGTAAATGTATTATTACTTTATTCACTTCCAACCCTATAACCTTCCCACAACAGCAGCTCGCACATATTATATAATTAAAAATATATAATTGTTGCACAATTAACATAATTAATATTAATTAATTATACTAAATTAACTTCCCACCCTACGCCTCTAGAAATCTAGAAACCCACTAAGACAATATAAATTACTATTAGAAATTAAAAAATTTATGATAAATAACTTAAAATTACAAGCTATATTTAAAAATATTAATAACAATATTTAACATATAAAATTAATATATGAACTCAATCACATAAAGATGATTAAAACAATAATGTTGACAACTATATGATTGAAAACGATATTGACATGAACTACATTCTTGAAAACAATATTACTTACCTGGAAAATCAATATTCTTGACGATATTTCTGCATCACAATTTTTTTGTATCACAATATATTTTGCTGATATTTCTGCAACTCGATGTTTGAAACTTGGGGGCCCATTAGGATGTCGGGCTGATTGCCACCGCCATGCGGGCAGTGGCAATCCCCCCAACATCCTTGTCCGCCCACCACCTGCCTGCCACCCATTTCCCCCTGCGGAAAGACCGTCCGCCGCTTATCCGCCCCCTTCGCCTTGCGACCGGGGCGGAAAATGTTTAATATGGTGGCGGTGTCTATCAGACACCACCAGCCATATTAGTATGGGCTTTGGGGAATGCCTTTCTGAGGCGGGTGGTCTTCACTTTGGGGGCCCCCTGCGGGACCCCATGGTGAAGGCGAGGTGGGGGTGCATATGGGGGTTACCTGTGGTACCCCGCTGCATTTGCATACACAATGCGACAGGCACCGCGCAGTGACTGCCACTTTGTGTATGCAAATGCATCACATGCATTTTTAGCATGGTGGCGGGCGGTGCTGAGAGCACCGCCAGCCACAGTGTTAAATATGCAGTATGCGCCCGCCACTGTGGCGGGCGCATCCTAATACCCCACGGGACCCCTGCCCTTATGGCGGGCAGTCTCATATCCGAAAGGATGGTGGGCGGACTAAGTCCACCCGTCATCCTAATGACCCCCTTGATATTTTGCCCACATACCAATTTTCAACTAACTATGTGTTTTTAACTTTTGTTTTTCTAGTCAATTTTTGAGTTTTTTAATGTAAAGTAGGATATGATTTCCAAACCTAACTATGACATTGTTTATTTTGTTCCAGTGAATATCTAGTGGGTTTTTTTCATCATAAAGTGAGATATTATTTTCATTCCTGACTTTTCCAACCCCGCAGCCACAGGCCGGGCCCTTAGCCAAACCTCCACGGGCACAAGCCCACCCAAATCCATCGGCCACCAACTTACCACTTCTTTAATACTGTTTTCCCAATCCTGCAGGACTCTTGAGGGAACCAGGAAGCCACACTGATTCCTGTGGGAATCCCTTGGGAACTTTTTTTTATCCCATGGGAGATCCTTTTGAGGTCCCTTTCAAGGGCTATGGGGTTAGGGGTAACCTTTACACTGCCTCAAGGCATGGAGACCAAGTGCCCGACTCCTTTAACGGTGGCCACAACATTTTTGTGTAGTTTGCCTGCAGCCTATCAAAGCACAAGTCCCAAGGGAATTGAACATAGCCTCTTGCCCCCACAGTAGTGATTCGGCGCCAAGCAGGGCCCCTGTAAGCCTCTGCTAAGTGGCCTGGGGGGCACATGTAGTGCCTCCCCACACATCCATGCACCCTGTTCCAAGCACCATATGGTTCATGACACACAGTGCATGGATGTGCAGAAAGTGCCTTTATCTACTGTGGCTTGTGCTTTGGCCCTTTTCCTGGGCCGCAGCACAAGCTGCAGTGGAAAGTAGCATTTTATGACCACTTGCACAGCTGTTGTATCATAATAGAGTGGTTGTAACTGCGAACTCATTGACAGACATCCGCCATCGCAATGAGGCCCATAATTATTTTTTTTTAATTGCTTATATTAATTTATAGTGTTGTAGCAGGTTCTGAGGTCTGTAGTGGTGCAGGGTGGGAAGTTTATTAGGCATGATTAATTAACAATTAATTGTTAATTTATTATTAATTAATTAACTGAATATTTATTATGTCTAATGTGTAGTCATTATATTTTTTGTTATATATTCAGTGTGGGTTGCTGGGTTTATAGCGGTACAGGTGGGAAGTTAATCAAGTAATAGTTAATTAATAATTTATTATTCAATATTTGATTGATTGATTATTAATTATGTAATTTGTATAGTTCTATTTTTTGCTATAAATTAGGTGTGGGTTGTGGGGTTTGTAGGTTATAATGTTGGTAAGTTAATTAAGTAATAATTAAGTAATAAAATAATTAATCTAATTCATTATTAATGTATTATGGGTTTGTTAATTGATTTCTAATTATGTGAATTGTGCAATTATTATATGTTTTAAGTTATGTATTAGGTGTGCTTCATTGGGTTTATGGGGTACAGGGTGGGAAGTTACTAAGTAATAATTGATTTATAATTCATTATTAATTTAATACTAATTGTTTAATTAGTTGTTAATTATGTAAATTGTGTTATTTAAGTAATAAATAAACAATGAATCATTAATTTATTAAGGAATATTTAATTCATTATAAAAAATGCTGGTAAATTTGTATGATTTTTAATTATATTTATTCTGAAGTGCTAGGTTTGTGGGAGTATAGCATGGGAATTTAATTAAATAATAAATGAATACCATGCCTTCATTCAAAATTAATTATTAGATTTTTTTAAATCATGTAAATTGTTTAATTGTTCTTTATTTTTATATATATAATTTTCCTAGTAAGAGTTTTATATTTCTGGTGAACTAATAGGATGATTAAATGATGTTATGCGTTTGAAGTGAAGTACTTTCCTCACTACTGCACAGACTGGAGTGCAAATATGTTAATGTATAAGATTTATAAAGTGCATCTGATACTCCGAAGAGTGTCCTGGCACTACAGCAGAAGGAACATCAGCGGGATGAAGAAGAGCAGGTCTAGGCCAGGAGAAAATCCAGGTTTAAGTTTTTTTCGAAACGCAGGTGTCACCTTAATGCACCTGCGAGTCAATGGGAGTTTGTTCCAGAGAGAGGGACCAAGAAAGGAGTGAGATCGGCCCCCTGACCTTGACTTTCTAATTCGTTGAACGATTGCAAGACAGTGATTTTCAGAACTAAGATTTCTCTGGGGAGTATATCACTTAATTCTATCTTGTAGGTAGCCCTGTGCGGTTCCATGAAGAGCTTTCTGGGTAACGAGCAGTGTCTTAAAAATTATACTGTTCCTAACCGGGAGCCAATGTAGGCTCTGAAGAAGGCAAGTGGAATGGGAATTGTGAGGAAGCCCAAAGATTATGAGTGCCACTGCAATCTGAACCAACTGCAGCCTATCGATCAGGTATTTGGACAGTCCTATGGACAGGCAGTTCCCACAGTCAAGTTGTGAGGTTATCTAGGATTGCATCACTTGTTGTCTAGCCTTGAAGGATAAGAGATGAAACAATTTACTGAACGCACAAAGGAGGGCTAAGCAAGTGCCCACCACCGAGTTAACTTGGGAACGAAATAAGAGTTGTCCATCAAATTTGAAGCCCAGGTTTTTTACTACCTGATTTTTAGATCATTGAGGGGAGGCTCCTCAGGCCAAAAAGACTGCCACGGTGTCTCGGCCTCTGAACCGAAAAAGGGGAGCTCGGTTTTCCAGCATTTCAAGTTGGTTACTGGCTAACCAACTGAATGTTGCTGTAAGACAGTTATGAATTTCCTCACCTGGGAAAGCCTTATTCTTCCCCCAGAAGAAAACAGCTGGGTGGCATCTGCATACGATGCAATGTTTTCTCCAAAGGATAATACCAAAGAGGCCAAGGGAGTGAGATAAACATTAAATAAAGTCGGACTCAGGATCTCTCCAACCCTTAGCTCACGAAAAGTGGCAGAAAAAGGGTTGCACCATACCTCTAGTCCTGGATCATCCAAAAACGATGCAAGCCACTGCCAAGTCAGCCCTCTAATTCCCATCGAATGCAGACGAGCTAAGAGGATGTGGGGAGAGATGGTGTCGAACCCTGCAGATAGTAAATATTAACCCTCTGGATTCCAACACTTTCCCTAATGTTGCATAGACTGGGGTGTTAAGAGTATATTTTACTCCTCTTATGTCCAACACATTCCTTCCCTACTGTTGCATAGACTGGAGAGGGAATAGTAAATGTAGCCCCTCTAAAAGTCCAGCGCTGTTCCAACTGTAGCATGGACTGGAATGGGAACAGTGTATCTTATATTTGTTACATCATTACTTATTTTTAATACTGCTTAAATATGTATATTTTTTAATTCATCATTTTTCATATTTAATTATTTATGCAGTTTATTTGAATGATTTGTACTTGAGTTTTAATATTTTGTATGTTTCAGTGAAATATACATAAATATATATTTATATGTTTATGCTTTTTATACTTGTGAATTAAACAAACTAAAAATGTAATATAAATTAATATACATATTTTTATTGATAGTGTTATATTATACATATGTATATATTAACACACATATATATATATATATATATATATATATATATATATATATATATATATATATATATATATATGTGTGTGTGTGTTTTTCTATGAGTTTATGTTTATATATAGATTTGTAAATATAGTGAAAATCAATATTTTTGTATTATTTTAATGATATTAGTGTGAAACATTATTTTGTTTTCGATATTTTTGTCCTCACCATTACAAGTATGGGGAAACAATATTTTTGTAAACTATATTTTTGACAAAATATTTCTGTATCACGATATTGTTGTGATCAATATTCTGTCAGTGATTCCTTTTGCTTTCACTTCAGAGGTAAAATATTTGTTAGGGAGTCTTTTCTGATATTGCCACACCAAGGAGAAATGCCTGTGTCTTTAAATCTTGAAATTGCTGAATTAGATGTTGTAAATGCCATCTCCTCTCTAATTGTAAAATGGCAAGAATCTAGCTCACAAGAAAAAGATGGCCTCCCAACTTGACTTTGCTTCCGGCCTGGCCTTTTCAAATATCATCTACCTTAACAAAAAGTTATCAAATAAAGGAATATCACTTTAGGGGTTTGTTGTGTTTGAAATGTTGGCCCAGATTTGCAAAAAAGTAACTGAACGCAGCACAGCAGCAAAATATTCTGTGCTGTGTTGCGCAACAGGGAGGGAGAAGGAGAGTTCCATATCAACTGAGATATGACTCTCTCCTCTCCCTAGCGCTGATTTCAGCTCCTGTGCATCAAGCACACACCTTAGTGCCATAGTGCTAGGGTACGTGCCTGAGTCTACCATAGGTTTTGTACTGGAATGGTACCCTTACTGTACAAAATGCTATACGTAGATACACTTCAAACCTTTTCTTACTTTGCATGTGTGCTGCACAGTGCAGCACGCATGCAACGTCGGAGATGAAAGGAGAAATAGAACATATCTCCTCCTAACGCTTCCTTTGGAATTACCTTTTGGCACTAAACCCTATCTACTTTTCTTTGTAGATAGGGTTTTGCATCAAAAGGCAGTGGTGGAAGCATGGGAATGCCCATGTACCACCCATGTCACGTCCCCTTGTAGCTAGGTAATGCACAACAGTACTTCGCACAGCTTTGTGCTACTTTCAGTGTACTTTCCTGTGCAAAAATAGGAAAACAAACATTTTATGCTGGTTAGCATCACTTTTGTGATGCTAACTCATCCCAAAATGTTTGCAAATCTACCATGTAGTCTGTTTCAGAAAATGGTGCACCTGCTAAATTTGTTTGTCCTAGTCCGATTCCTTTAAATCAGGTAAATCATGTTCTAACAGATTAACTACATAGAGCATTGTGTTAGATCCCAATAACATTCAGCAGTTCCCTGCACTCTAAAGCTGTTTCTGTGTGGCCAATTTTCAAAAGCCTCATGTTTGCATTTCTTTTAGCAGTTAATGCGATTTCATGACAGTCAATCAGCTTTGATCCTTTGGCAATGGTGGATGCTATTCCAAGAGCATATTCTTCAGCCTCCTTAATTCTGTTTGCTATATCTGCACAATATTGTGACACCTTCAGAACGTCCTTGGATTTTCCTTGTAGCTGCATAGTCCCAATTACTGTCTCTATGTCTCACATTGTTACTGCAAGATGTCAGATCTGTAGCTCAAATGGTCCATTTCAGTAAGGTTGAGGTTGCTAAGAAGAACTGTTTGGCCAATTCCTTGCAAGATTTTAGCTGTCCATTTATGCGTCTCATCTTTCTCTAGAATGAAAGATGCAGAATTTGGATCTGAATCATCTGATTCTGATGTATCTTCTTGCCGCAGCATCAGCTTCCGTACTCCTGGTTATTGCAGTATTTTTGTTCAGCTTTGTCCAGCGCTCAACTTTGTTAGGAAAATTCCCCTGGTGATTTTCTAAAGCCTTTGTGGGGCCTTTCATTACGAAAGACTGGTTGTAAGTTACATTAATTTGTAAATTCAATAATTCAGTTGTTCTTCCCCCATCCCGTTCATCCCCCATCCTGTTCACATTTAAAATCTTAGAAGTACACAGATCTGCTTCCTTTTCAAAGTTCTTACTCTTTCCTTCATCAAGTTGTATTGCTTTTCGTGCTCTCTCAAGTGCTGTCCACAGAGTTAAGCAGGATGCACTTGGGGAGGAGCTACGCGAGCATCCGTGATGGCCGCATGAGCACAGAGCTACCCGGACCCTCGCCACTCTTCGCAACTTATCCTGACAACATCTTGAATTCTTGGACGGATTATTGAAGAGGAACCTTGGCTGAGTTCATAACTCTTTTCAGATTTTAATTCGGACTCGGGGAACCGAAATTACATCGATTTGAACTATTGAGGCCCACCTGGCGGCAAGCCGGGGACTTGGCGACTTGTGCAGCTGGGACGAAGTTGAATAACAACGGCAGTGGGGTCTCCCCAGTAGCCCTACTCCAACTTTCACTTTCGGTTTCATTTCTGGGTCCTGGCATTGTCTGAAGAAGGTTCCGCTTGGTCGGGGATCTGTCCAGTCTATATTCAGTGTGAGTGAGACTTTACCATCTACGCTGATTGGGTCAAGTCGTGTCTTTGTCTTGGCCACACGAGCCAGTTTTGTGGACTGTTGGTGCCGTGCCCGCAGGCAGCCATTTTCACTAAGTCTCATGGGCCCCTCCGGGGCGCATCTTCTGGCATGGCAGCCAGGGGTGAAGCCGAGAAACTGACGACTAAGACGCCCCTCCATGGGGGACCGGTCCAATCCAACGTTATGGACCGGTACACTCAATCCAAAGGATCCCCTGGAGTCCCTAGCCGTACCCCGGAGGACGCCAAGGAGGACCCAACCGCCCCTACTGATCAGTCCCTGCAGGACATCATGGGCGCCATTACCAACATGAAGGAGACCATCGGTCAGCAGTATGAGGCTCTCGCTCATAAAATTGACACGGTGGCCATTGATGTCACTCTGATCAGAGCCGACCTGTCCAAGACCAACGAGAAGGTGAAGTCGTTGGATCTGATGACTTCTAGCCTCACGGCCGATGTGTCGGAACTTCAGACCGAACTTGGAAATTTAAAATCAGCCAATTACCTGATGTCCCATCGGCTGGAGGATTTTGAGAATAGGGCAAGACGCAATAACATATGCGTCATAGGTGTTCTGGAGAATCCCGAGACTCACTCGATTGACCTCCTGGTTGAAGATCTTGTCCTGAACCACCTTGCCCCTTCTGGACTGAGTAAGTTCTTCGCAGTGGAGCGTGCCCATCGCGTTCCGGGTGGAAAGCCTAAGCCGGGCGCTCCTCCGAGGTCTATCATCGCCAAACTTTTTCATTTCAGGGATCGTGATGCTATTCTGCAGGCGTCGAGAGTGAGTGGCCCGGTGAAATTTGAGAATTCCACAGTCAACTTTTACCCGGACTTTACCCAGCTCGTCCAGAGACAAAGGATGGGCTTTCAGGGAGCTAAGCGACGTCTACGGGACTTAGGATTGAAGTACGCGATGCTTTTCCCTACCAGGCTTCGTGTGGAGTATGAAGAACGGACATTCTTTTTTGACCAGCCGGAAAATGTAAGTGACTGGCTGGATTTCCTGCCTGGTCGGAACGACCGGACTGAGCCCCCTGGTGGTGCCGAGGGTGGTGAGCCTGTACAGAAGTGATATTTCGACCCCTGATCTCCGAATACTAGACTTTGCTCGTCTGGGTTCTATTTATTTTGTATACTATGTTTCACTTATGTTCCCTTCTGGGTGGTGGGAGGGACGGGCCTCTTTCCTCCTCCAGGGTCTTTTTGTAGAGTGGGAAATGTTAGGGCGACAGGCACACTGCATGTTGGGGTGGCTTTTTAGTCTACTGCAGGGGTGCAGGGAGGGGGGAGTTGTAACGGGTGTTAGTTGGGGGGTGGGATGGGGTGTTTGTGAATGTGTTTTTCTTTCTCAAGGCGACGTATTGGTTTCTTCTATACTTCAAGTGTCCTGCTCTTTGTGGGGTGACTCATGCATCACTTGTGGGGATGGGGGTAGTGGTTGAGGTTAATATTTTGGAATGTCAATGGATTGGGTGATCGGATAAAACGGGGTGTGGTACTGCAATATCTGCGTTGCTTGTCTCCTGATGTGGTACTTTTGCAGGATACGCATTTGGTAGGAAATATGTGGGGTTATCGCCTAGTCGCACACTCCGGGTTCACCACTAGTTCTAGAGGGGTGGGTATTCTGGTTCGGTCCTCTCTCCCTCTTGAGATTGATAACGTAATCCTCGACGACAGAGGGCGATATGCCGCCCTCACTGGTAGGTGGGAGGGTAAGACTCTTTCATTGCTCACTGTCTACGTTCCTCGGGTCTCCAGACCTCTACCTTTTCAGATGTTGGCCGTGTGATGCTGGAGCTCCCTGATTGCATTCTCCGTATGGGTGGGGATTTCAATTCTGTGCTTTCTGGCAGTATGGATCGTCACCCCCCCAGGGATCTTCCTAATTCCCAGTTAAGGCTCAGTGGGTTCTTGGACACCTTTGGTCTGGTGGACTGCTGGAGGTTACTGCATCCGACACAAAGTCAGTACACCTTTCACTCTGGGGCTCACAGGAGTCTCTCCAGACTTGACTATATCCTTAGGCCCGCTGCCCAGTCTTCCTCTGTTAGGGAGATTAGACATCTGGCCCGGGGCATTTCGGATCATTCTCCATTTTGGCTCTGCATGGACACTGGGGTGAACGCTGCGGGGCGGATCGCCCCTCTCAGCCTCTGGTACCTGCGTAATCCTAAGACCCGTAATAGTCTGATAAGCCCCTTGACCACTATTTCCTGGAGAACAAGGGGTCTGTTTCGTCCTCTGTGTCCCTGTGGGAGGCTTTTAAGACTGTTATTCGTGGACAGGCCCTATCTTTAATAGCTGAAACTAAGAAAGCTAGGAATCAGGAGGTGGTGAGTCTTGAGGCGGAAATATTGGAATTGGAGGCTGGCCTGGAATCAGGTGTTACCCATGACAGACTACACGCCCTTGGTCTGAAGCAGCTAGACTACAAATCCCTTGTCATGGATGCTGCCAAGACGATGTACAGGGAGCAGCAAGTTAGACTGTATGATGTTGGGGATAAGGCAGGTACATTGATTGCATGGCTTGACAAGAAGGAGAGAGCGAATCGTGTGGTCCCTGTGATTCAGACTTTAGATGGTGAGAGTGTGACTGACCCGAGTGAGATTGTGGAATGTTTTGCGGATTATTTTTGTGCTGTTTACTCCCCGGTGTCCGATAGAGATGAGGACGACTCCCATTCATTGCTGCGGGACATTGCGCTGCCCTGCCTTTCTGAGGAGGATCGAGAGTGCATGGAGGCTCCGTTGTCCGTAGACGAGATTGCAACTGCAATTCGTTCTCTTCGTTCGGGCAAGGCTATGGGCCCGAACGGCTTGCCTATTGAGCTGTACAAACTGCGCCCGGATAAAGTCGCACCATATCTTTGCTATATGTTTATTGAGTCACCCGACCTTGGCACCCTCCCTTGTGACCAGCGTTTGGCAACGATCGTGGTTATTCCCAAGGAGGGTAAGCCTCGGGATCGCTGCGCATCGTATAGGCCCATCTCCCTGCTAAATGCTGAGCCTAAGGTTCTTGCCAAGGTCCTCACCAATCGTCTGCTTACAGTGATTTGCGACCTGATCCATCCGGATCAATCTGGTTTTATTCCACATCGGAACACTGCTCTCAACTTGCGGCGCCTACATGGTGTTCTCGCGAGGGCGGGGACTCTTCCGGAGCCTGCCATCTTGGCTTCCTTGGACGCCACGATGGCCTTTGATACGATAGAATGGCCTTATCTCTGGGCCGCCCTCGTGAAATTTGGTTTTGCTTCGGAATTTGTCGGGTGGGTTAAACTTTTATACAGGGAACCGCTGGCTCAGGTGGTGGTCAACGGTCGAGTGTCCAAGTCATTTTTTTCTTGGGAGTGGTACTAGACAGGGGTGCCCGCTGTCCCCCCCTGCTCTTTGCTCTTGCTTTAGAGCCTCTTGCAGCCTGGCTCCCTTGGGAGGCGTCGATAAAGGGCATTCAGTGGGCCCCCGATTTTGAGGACCGAGTTTCGTTGTATGCTGACGATATTCTTTTGTACCTTCCCTCCCCTCGTAAATCCCTTAGCGTCTTGTTTGCCGTTCTCACCTCGTTCGGCAAGAATTCCGGCTTGATCATAAATTGGTCTAAATCTTGTATATACGTTATCTCGGGCGGCCTTCCTCCATTACCTAGTAGATTTCCCATTCAGATCTCTCAATCCGGTTACAAATATTTGGGGATTTTTATATTGTTAGATCCAGCTGCCCGCTATGAACACAACCTCCTTCCTCCTCTCCGGAGGTTGAAACTAGACGTGGTTCAGTGGCGTAGACTGCCGTTGTCGCCCCTCGGCCGTGCCGCACTCTTTAAAATGATGTCTCTGCCCCGTTTTTTATACGCACTCCAGAATTCGTTCGATGTCATTCCTGCAGGCTACTTTCGGGAGGTGGAAAGTTTACAGAGGCGGCTCGTTTGGGACGGCCGCCCACGTATTGCCCTTGCAAAACTAACTCTCCCCTGGTATGACGTGGGCATGGCACTCCCGGATATCAGGAGGTACTATTGGGCCACCCAGTTGTCTGCAATCAACCACGCAATGTATGCACCCAGCCCAAATCCGGCCTTCGAGATGGACAGGCATCAATTGCCTGGTGGTAACTACAACAGGGCGCTCTATTCTCGGACAGTGGGGAGGAATCTAACGGGACCCACCAAGATAGCTGTGAGTGTGTGGAAGGATGCAAATGCGGCCATGGGATGGAACGATCGATTGACACGAGCGACCCCTCTGTATGCGTCCGAAAGACTGGGATGCCTCTGGACAACGAAAGGTTTTGAGAAATGGGACATGATCGGTATAAGCAGAGTGGGTGACCTCTGGGAGAAAGGCGCAGTTAAGACCTTCGATGTACTTCAGAATGAGTATGAGTTGAGTGATAGAGAGTTTTTCAGGAATGCCCAGGTCCGTCATGCCTTGACGTCGGTCTTCGCTGCCGACACTAATGTTCCCGAGTCCTCCCCACTCGAGGACCCTATACTCGATGGCCATCTGCCCGATAGTACGATTTCATTGATTTATAAGAAGTTAATCAACAATCGGGCAGATCTCCTTGTGCGTCTTGGGGAGGCCTGGACTGGAGACGGGTTGGAGTTGGATGACGAAGACTGGCAGTCAGCACTGCCTTCCCCGAAGGAGGTCGCCATTCCCGCCCGTCTCCATCTCGTCTAACTCAAAATTCTTCATCGGGTATATGTTACCACTCCTCGTTTGGTTGCCATGGGCTTCTCCTCGGACGGGTTGGGCAAGCGCGGGTGTGGTATGAGTGCTACTTTTCTTCATATCATTTGGGAATGCCGGGAGGTGGCTGCGTATTGGAGTTGTGTGCATGCGGTAATGGAGTGTGTCACCGGGGTCGCTCTGCTGCCTGAGGCTCGGAGATGCTTGTTGAATGTGTGGGAGCCGAATGATTACAACGTCGCTCAGGCCCGGTGGGCAGCCCTTGGGAACATGATAGCAAAGAGGGATATCGCGCAGCTGTGGGGTTCCCAACGGCCCCCGCCGTGTCAGTATGGAAGGAGAATATGGACTGGTGTATGTTTAGAGAGAAGACTGTGTATTTGGCTAGGGGCAAGCCTAGGGCGTGGAATAAAATCTGGGGTCAATGGAACGCTTACCGAGGGAACATCTGTATACCCCCGTTTGAGGACAATCCAGACATTCCTCTATCCCCCTGATCCTGACATTCCTGGAAGAATCTACTCTTTTTCCTGATTTTCTGACCTCCCCACTGACTCCCCCCCTGGCCATCTCCATTCCTTACCTGTTTATCTATCCTGTATTGAGGGTCCCCCCTGTCGGAGCACGACTTGATCCATAATGCTCTCCGCCTTGAGTTTTGTTTGTCTGTTTTTCTTTCTGTTCTTTTTTAAAAAACAAAAACAACTATATCCTGATTCCATCCTGTGTTGCTGAGAATTGTATCCTGTATTTTGCCGGACCTCTAGGGGATCGGTCACTGCTTTGTGATGTTCAACGACTGTTTCTTATGCGTTAGCGGCTGGCCCCTGTGGTTGTAGGCCCATATTTGTAATTATATTGCATTGCACAATAAAGTTTTTCAAAAAAAAAAAGCAGGATGCACTTCCCAGAATTGACCTGCACTGTTGTGGAACATGAGCCCGCATTACTATCGATGCCCAGGCTGCTGGCGCAAGACGCCTCTTAGTTCCCATTCTGAATAGTTACCAAATAAAGAGACGGGCGCTGGAGGCCGGAATCAAAGAACAGAGTTTATTTCTCATGAGGAGAGCCTGTCATTTCAGACACGAAACAAGGTGCCATCGGGAGGTGCTCTAACAAGTGAGCTGAGACTCCGTCTTTTATACCTTACAAAACACTTGGCATTACAATCAGGACATTGTGACACAAAGAAAAGACATCCCTATAATCCTCGTGTCAATCCTACCCCACATATGTTATCAATAGAGACCCTTGAGCTGTAGATAAGGGAGGGGGCAATGACGCAGCTGAACGTTCCGCTGATTATTAGGATGTGTGCGCCTGATCGCAGCCCAGGGGGTGGGGAAGCCAGGATCAATAGTGGATCCTTTGAAGAGGAATGACTTCATACAATAAAGGGCAGTAAACAGTATCTCCCGGCTTAGGCGATGGCCTCGGACATGTGCGGACAGTCCATCGCGGAGGGAGGGTTTACTAACAGAGGGGTTACTCATGAGAGGAAAGGAGATGTTGGTCAGGCGCGGCCGTGACTCCCAAGGACAGGGTCTTGCAGAGGAGGAAGGTTTATGACTTGTCCATGTGAGGGAGAAGGAGGGGGTCAGGGTGCGCGCAGGGACAGAGTCGCACAGAGAGAGAGAGAGGTCTTATGACCCGTACATGAGAGAACGGGGCAGTCAGATACAGCTGGGGGGTTATGTCAGCTGAGGCGAAGGATGCTTCTTCAAGAGGAAAATGGGGGGGGGGGGCATGGGTCAAGCAGGAGGGTTGCCTTTCATAGCAGGGTCGCGCAGAGTGCTGGGTTTCATGGTCTATGCATGTGAGAGAGGGTTTAAGATACGCGCAGGAGGGAAGCCGGGGATTCCAATGGGCAAAAGGCCATGGTGCCTAGAAAGGCTGTCATGTACATATGGGCACGGGCTTTCATTGGCAGAATGATGCGGTCAACATTTCAGGGTATACGTGGTGCCTACAGGGAGAGGAGTGGAAAAGGGAAATGAACGTCGCTTATGTACACCAATTTTTCTATTTTCCACAGTCGCCCCTTTTTACATAACATAGTTCATTTTTGTAGTCGATTGTGGTACATATAAACATGTTGTTGATGAAATAGCATTTGTCAATACTAACATAGGGCATGTAATCATGAACAGTTAATGTGTTTGGCAGAATGCAGCACATAGGAGATTACATTTGTCGAGTTCCTGTTGTTTCAAAGCACTACATAGCATAAATTTTTCTGACTTAAAAATGTGACCAATGAGCATTTTGATCAAGTAGTCGAGGGCGGAATTCAGTTCAATACACAAGATCTCTTCGTCACAGTGTCTTTTAGTAATGAGCCATCACTGGTAGGCTCTAGTCCGTGTCCTTTCGTTGGCGCTGTTGAGCACCGGCGGTGGAGCTATAGGTCCAGCTCGGGTTTATCCTTACGCGTTGCAGGGTGCGGTCAGTCCTCTGCTGTTAGACCACAGTCCTGTTCCCTAAACAATCCGTTTGGCGGTGCCTTATGCTCGGCACCTATATTTCTGTGGCAACACCCTATTCCCAGTTGAATGCAGTTCTTCCCTTTGGCAATAAGTCACGTGGAAAAGAGGGTGTGTGTAGTTCAAATAGTCGATAGGAGAGAGAGTGGAGTTGGGTCAGAGTTCCTGGGACACACAAAAGGGACCAAGGGAGCAAAGGATAACAAGCAGGCAGGCCCATCAATCGGGCCCAAAGAAGGGGGACGGAGACTCCAGGCACACGTGGGTTAGCAGGCGGAGGGCTTCAGGGTAGCCCGTCGTTTCCACGTTTGGGATTGCTGTCTCGTCCCGTATCTAGTTGCTCTGCGGCTCCACCTTTGGTCGAGGTCGCACTTGTCTCAAGATCTGCAGCCAGGCTGTGTGTCACGTCCGACCCTTCTCCTTCAGCGATCGTGAATCTTTGAATAGGTACAAAACAAGCTTTTAGAGAACGGCAGACGAAGACATTTATGCATGTGAATTCCTCCCTTAATTCTACGCGTTTGGGAGATACGCTCATCGGTCACAGTCAGAGGTCTATTACCAAGCAGTGCATATGTCGGCATTCCTACTGAGTTCATGCCAAATTTATTCATCGTCCCATTTATAATTCAAGTGAGGACAAAATAATATTCCCATCAACTGTGTATTTCATCATGTTCAACATTTCGGAACATTTCCCCTCAAGGCTGGCTAACCTTTTCAAACAGGGCGGGGGCGCTATCATCGAGAGTCAGGTAAAACAAATTTTTCTCGAGGGACGACAATTACTCATGGTCATCATGTTTATACCTGGGACAGCAGCTGGGGTCTATCAAATGGGGCGGGGATGCTTCGAGCGTTCGCGCTTGGGTGCAAAGGGGGTGGGGCAATCTGGGCATTGGGGGCCAATCTAGACGTTGGCGTTCGTCTCTGATGAACAAAGAAATAAGGTGCCATTGACATACAGTTCCCCTATAAATGGCCAGATTGGGGGACCTTAGTCGTCTTACCTGTCCTTTCCTTCTCAGCCAATTCGAGTTCATTCATTTTGCAGAAAGGAGAGGTAGTAATATGGCGAGATACAATCATTTTAGTTTTCGGTCAATTTCGCTGAACGCCTTTGCGTTCAATAATTATCCAATCAGACTGGTGCCTGCGAGGCACGATTTTACCATAAAAAAGGAAGATGAAACAGGGAGACTCTCATAGAGAGTGAGAGTCGTCCGCAACCTAAACGAGCCATTCGGTACACGTATGACATGTAGAGAGAGAGAGAGAGAGAGAGAGAGAGAGAGAGAGAGAGAGAGAGAGAGAGAGAGAGAGAGTGAGGGAGAGAGATAGAGAAAGGGAGAGACGTGTACAAAAATAGGTCATTTAGTGCGTTCATAACACAGAACAGCAGGGGGTCAGGTAACAGAGGGACACAAACAAAGGGAGAACATAAACCCCTACAGTACACACACACGAACTCAGACAGGGGAAGACAGTACATGTATTACATATATATAAGACATTCACAACAAAACAGAAAACAATAGTTGGCCAACAAGATCTCTATTTTTTTTTTTTTTTTTTTTTTTATATCCTTCGTATCTTTACTATCCTATTTACCTACGTGCTTAGCTCTTGTTACCTTTCCCTCCCTTTCCCTCTCGCTTGTTATCTCTTCGAGCGTTCTCAATTGCCAATACTTACACCTCGGTTAGTCGATCAGGAATTAACCTGGTCGCGCTATTTACCCATGGTTGGATCTTAAACCATTTTTCAGTTCCTTCCTTTGGTGGTAAGTTCTCCAGGCTGAGGCAACGGCAAGTATTGATCGGGAGAACAGTCGGACAGCTTTGCTAGATCTATAAGAGTGTGAGAAGGGGGGCAGTACATTTTGAACATCAGCAACATTTCTAACTTCCCAGATGGGTGCAGTCTTGGTAACCCTCACCCGTGCACTTTTCTTTTGTCCTTTTCCTACCTAGTCAAACGTCTAATTACATTCTCTAACGTGTTATTTCGAGTCAATTTTTCGTCATACAGTACCCGTCAAGTCTCTATGTCAGTCCATCCTCCCAGTCGCTATGTTCTAAGGAGGTACAGTCATGTCAAGTCTACGTCTTCTAAAAACTTATTGTCATAAGGACCATGCTCATATTCCCTTCTTCCCTTTCTCGTCGGTGGTTTCGGTCATCGTCCTCCCATACTTCAGCCGATGTTCCAACGCGACCTGCAGAAGGGAGGAGAAAGAAGGGGTGGGGGGCAGCATTCAAACCTCATCAGCATGCAGTAATCCGGAAATGTTTTTACCTACCACATACTCGACCTATCTCCACGTAGTGCATTTCTTTGCCATCTCAGCGTTTAAGCCCAGAGGGACCAGTAGTGTCAGATAGATAATCATTGGCGATCTGCGTATCTACATGAGTTACTTGGTCGCGACCCCTTTAGGTTGCGTGCAAGGGTGGCGGTCAGGTGGCATTTCTGTGGTGACGTTTAAAAGCGTCTAAAACACTTTTCCGGCTGCCTGTCACACATAATGTAGCTGCTAAATATCGGGTCCTTTTTAACCTTCAGCCTTCATCATACTTTCTCGTTGCTCACAATAGTAATACATTCAAAACTCATTAATGCAACCGCTACAACTATGCTTTCTTCTTCGAAAATGCTTTTAATAAAAAAAAAAGTGCTGGTGTATAAAATACAGGCCTACAACCTAGTGGACCAGCCACGGAGCAGATTGGAACTGTACATAGGAAGAAAGAAGTTGGTGGCAGTTCATTGCATAAAGTGCGGCAGTGCAATAAAGTCGCATCGAACTTTACTATAGAGCAGGCATGATGCATATCAAGAATTCAGTTTTTCAATTAATTCATTAATTCATTATCCAGATGCTCGTTCACTGTCTAAATTACACCAATTCATTGTTCCCATTCATAATTAGTACCCACCCTAAATCAGTTCATTGTCCAAACACATGATCAATATCGGTATTGCTTTTCTTCTATAAGCACATAATCACTATCCATCCTATCGACTTTCATTGTCCAAAAATGCATACATATCTCAGAGCATCAATATTCGAGCAATCCGGGTGAACAGGGAGTTCGAAAGTTTCGTTTCGTGTATCGGCGTCATTTTGGGCGAGGTCAGGCAGGTTCCGGTATAGTCAGAATGTCTCCAATGACTCATGGTTGGACCAGAACCTTCCGTTGGCAGTTCAAAAAGTTTTTCGCAATGTGGTAACAGTCTAACAATATGGACCATCAGTCAATAGAGTGGGGAGGGTAACAACAATTTTCCTACCGGGTCATTCTGGTGTTCCACCGGAACTGAACAAGTCTGTACTTTGGCTGTGTTTTAGCCATTTCCAAACTGAGGCTGGCGTCGGCAGGAGTGTGTCGATGTCGCGGGTCCCAGTGAGGGGGACGGAGGCACCCATGCAGAGGGGTCGGGGGCCCCCCCGGCTCTCATAGAATCTTCAAGGTTGAGGAGAGACGGTATGGGGCATGTGCCCGCCCCGGGCAAAAGACCGCTTTTCGATGTGGACCCTCTTTAAGTAAGAGCGTTGGGGTGTCGCTGGAAGCCTCCACCTGGAGGGAGGTGGGGGAGGTTCGTTCGCGCCACCTCCCCCTTCCAGCGACCCCTCGCCGATCCTCGGCTCCGCCGTTTCGATATTGGCCGTGTCGGCTATTGAAGATGGGGGGGGGGTCGGTGGCTGAGGCAAGACAGCCCCCCCCCTTTTTGACATGTGGCGGGACTACCTCCAACTCTCCAGGAATTTGACATGTGGCGGGACTACCTGTAACTATCCCGGCGTCGGCATGTGGCGGGACTACTTGCACTTGTCCAGGCGTTGACATGTGGCGGGACTACATGTAAGCGCCGCCGTTCTCGCTTTGGCTTCGGCCTTCTTCGCGGGCCGGTCCAGGCGAGAGACAGAGGGGGGGGTGGTCGGGGGCTGAGGCAAGACAGCCCCCCCCCACCGTGGCCAGCAGGGGCAGCAGAAGAGGAGAGAAGGAGAGGCCATCACGGTTTTCTGGGCCGTCCGCCCCACAGCCTCTCCTTCCGACTGCGTCCAGGCGAGCCCCGCATGCCTCGAGGCCTCGCCTACCGGATGGGCGTATCCGCGGACCTGTGGCACTTCGGGAGTTTCCGGAATGGGGGTAGGTACCTATTGATTTGTATCTATTTCATGTGACCGTTATTTGGGCGTGGTGGGCAATGAGGCAGACATGTTTAGGGCAGGAATAGGCAACGGAACCTAGTTACCTCGTGGCTTGCCTTGGTGTCAAGCTTGTCTTCCCTCGCCATTTTTATGTTTCTTATTACGGGTTGTTTCTAACATTTCTTATTTTATTTTTAGCGAAGTTGATAACTCCTCAGTGGCCTACTGATTTCGCTCAACTCCTTTTCTTGTATTTTTATGCCATAACCTATTATAAGCTATAGCGACTAGTCCACACTTAATGAACAGGTCCTTATTAGGTGTGCCCTCCAGTGGAGCTGGATGGTTCGACTCTAATAAGCGGTCCGGGCTAAACAGGCTACCAACCAATGGGGAGAAGATAGGCATGACGGATTACAATGGGGACAAAGGTCTGCACTACCTATCTTATCACGGCGGGCAAAGACTAGACAGAATATTTCTATTCTCCGTTGTTTGCAGGCGGTGAATACCTCAAAAGAACCAATACCGAACAATCAGTGTTCGGCCAACCAAACAATCAATGGGGAGAATAAGTGGGTACGGAAAGTTTGCGTTACCCACTCTTTCTCTACCTGCAAAGAGAGACCTTGTTCCTCCCTGTTTGCAGATAAAGAATCTCCAGACAATAATCCACGAACGGCAGTTCGGGAAACACTGGGGGAGGAAGATAGGCACGACGGATTACAACGGGGACAAAAGTCTGCGTTACCTATCCTTCACTGCTTGCAAAGGGAGAGCCTGTTGTTTCTCCGTTTGCAGACGGTGAATCTCCAGAGGTACCAACAAAGCGTAATACTAGTATTATCCAACAGACAATCATTTCACAATTTGTCGCATTTACGCGACCTTACCCGGACCGGACCGTGTGGGCAGTTCTTCGCCTTCCTCCTTCCAGCGCCCGATCGTTCTCTTACTCCATGATTTTACCGCAGCAGTCCTGTGGGATTCCAGTCAGGACAGTAGGTCACTCAAGAGAGGTCCGTTCAGAATAGGTGAAGTTCATTCAATCGGCAGCCGGACAAGGGCCCTCTCAAGGCAGGTATACTCCGATCATTTAGATGTTCACCTCATCGTCTGGATCTCTCTTACTGGACCTTATGTCACTGATGGACCCCGCGTTGGGACGCCAATTGTGGAACATGAGCCCGCATTACTATCGATGCCCAGGCTGCTGGCGCAAGACGCCTCTTAGTTCCCATTCTGAATAGTTACCAAATAAAGAGACGGGCGCTGGAGGCCGGAATCAAAGAACAGAGTTTATTTCTCATGAGGAGAGCCTGTCATTTCAGACACGAAACAAGGTGCCATCGGGAGGTGCTCTAACAAGTGAGCTGAGACTCCGTCTTTTATACCTTACAAAACACTTGGCATTACAATCAGGACATTGTGACACAAAGAAAAGACATCCCTATAATCCTCGTGTCAATCCTACCCCACATATGTTATCAATAGAGACCCTTGAGCTGTAGATAAGGGAGGGGGCAATGACGCAGCTGAACGTTCCGCTGATTATTAGGATGTGTGCGCCTGATCGCAGCCCAGGGGGTGGGGAAGCCAGGATCAATAGTGGATCCTTTGAAGAGGAATGACTTCATACAATAAAGGGCAGTAAACAGTATCTCCCGGCTTAGGCGATGGCCTCGGACATGTGCGGACAGTCCATCGCGGAGGGAGGGTTTACTAACAGAGGGGTTACTCATGAGAGGAAAGGAGATGTTGGTCAGGCGCGGCCGTGACTCCCAAGGACAGGGTCTTGCAGAGGAGGAAGGTTTATGACTTGTCCATGTGAGGGAGAAGGAGGGGGTCAGGGTGCGCGCAGGGACAGAGTCGCACAGAGCGAGAGAGAGGTCTTATGACCCGTACATGAGAGAACGGGGCAGTCAGATACAGCTGGGGGGTTATGTCAGCTGAGGCGAAGGATGCTTCTTCAAGAGGAAAATGGGGGGGGGCATGGGTCAAGCAGGATGGTTGCCTTTCATAGCAGGGTCGCGCAGAGTGCTGGGTTTCATGGTCTATGCATGTGAGAGAGGGTTTAAGATACGCGCAGGAGGGAAGCCGGGGATTCCAATGGGCAAAAGGCCATGGTGCCTAGAAAGGCTGTCATGTACATATGGGCACGGGCTTTCATTGGCAGAATGATGCGGTCAACATTTCAGGGTATACGTGGTGCCTACAGGGAGAGGAGTGGAAAAGGGAAATGAACGTCGCTTATGTACACCAATTTTTCTATTTTCCACACTGTGATATTTTTTTCTCTGCATTGTGCTTTGTGGATTCTGGTCGACTCATTAGTCCCCTTTTCGTGCATTGCAGCTTCAGTCCCAGACCAGCCTATTCCTAGTGAGAGGAGGAGGGCATTGAAAGGATTGAAACAGAAGTTGTAACAGCCTCAGAGAGACTAGAGTCCACAAATAAACTATTGTCAACTGCTAAGGTATGAGAGCTGCCCAAGTCTAAAGGATCCTCCTTCCACAACACTGTTACATCAGACTCCAGCTCTAGCTCATTAGAAATCCTTTGTTGCAAATCTGTGCCATCCTACTTTGTGTGAATCCCACCAGGGCCGGACTGGCTACTGGGCGGTCGTGTGTGCTGCAGAGCTGGGGACTGATTTCTCTGCAGTGGGGGCTGATTTCGTTGATGGGGACCTGCGTGCATTTTGAAATAAAAAAGCAAAATGAATTTTGTTCAGCACACGCAGGTCCCCTTCAACGAAATCAGCCCCCAGCTCGGCAGCACACACAACCACCCAGTAGCCAGTCCAGCCCTGAATCCCACTGTCTGTGCCCAACTTTGAGCTGGCCTCCAATCACTCCCTTGGGGATGAGACACATCTCCAGTTGCCACGTTATGATGGAGAACAGTAGTCTGTTTTTGCAGGTGGATGAAACCCCCCGTGGTGTTATCAATTTGTTTCAGAGTTTCTGGAGTCATTGCTATCCAGTACAAAAACACCTCCGCAACACACACAATGAGGGGCCTTGAAGATTTAAATATTACAGACATTGCCACGCAGACGTAGCTGTGAAACACAACACAACACAACACAACAGAGAAAGTAAGTTTTCTCAAAGATCCCCTATCTGAATCGTCTAGGGTTAAAGGAGCTTCTCCGTGCTTTGTCATCTCATTCATTATATTCCTTTTTCATTGGCAACATGGAATAGAGGAGAGAGTTCACATAGCCTATCTACTCATGGGCCATCCTTTTGATCATTTTTTAATGCAAATGGTCAGCAGGGGTGTGTGTGTGTGTGTTTGGGTGTGTGTGTGTGGGTGTGTATATATATATATATACATATATATATAAGAAACCAAGGTTCCGGTACTTTACCAGTCACGCTCGCGAGTGGGTCGGAGTAGGGCTCCCGGTCACCCACTATCTTCACCAAAGTAATCCATTCAATCGAACAGACGTCTCCGACACTCGAAAGTTGCTGTGCACGTAATATTTAATCAGCAGGAAGTTTTCCTGCTGATTAAATATTACGTGCACAGCAACTTTCGAGTGTCGGAGACGTCTGTTCGATTGAATGGATTACTTTGGTGAATATATATATATATATATATATATATACACGCGGATGTGGTATTATCATAGGACATTTTATTTTTCTATTCAAAATATGATCCTGTTTATGTGGAATTATCAGTGTAATAAAGATACAGTAACTTAACTGCTAATAATGTCTAACAAAATTCAACAGAGAATCGGATATATATTCAGGAGTTTTAAACACTGCAACCTCTTACCAAGGTCAGGCAGTACGTGTTAGAACAGGTCACCATGCTTATTTAATACTTCCGCAATAAAAGAGTGGAATGGCAGGCAGGAATATTAAGGTCCGATTCTCCTGGCAGAGTTGCGTTTCTGTGTGGATCAAAGGTCTGGGTTTTGATAAGGCTCCATCTCCACAGGAAGAATGCCCAGTGAAGGTTCATTCCCCGGTGTGATAAGAAACAGGAGATAAAGCTGTGAACTGACACCACTTTCAATTTGTCCTTGGATGTCATGCTCAATATGCAAGGAAACCGGAAAGGAATAGGTGAACCATGCCTTTGAACTCCTTATCAGTCCTGACACAATATGAGCGACACATAAAACTTGAAAGAGCCTTCTTTGTGGCTGGAAAATATACTGATGAGTTTTCAGAAAAGAGTCAGAGATGCTGAGCTTTCTCCTTTCTTTTTGGAAAGAAAAAATGGATACAGTATTTCAACATAAGATGCCAGCTCTAGTGGAACCGTATTCTATGAGATGTTCATGATCACAGAACTGTCTGTGCCTGCATAAATATTTTCTTATAAATGAATGTCTAATGCATTCATAGTGTATTTAACCAGCTAAATACAACTTGTAGGTGAAGCCCAGGGGAGTTTATTGTATTGTAATTGCATTTATGTATCACTTACTGCCCATGACGAGACGTTGAAACAATTTACACCAGGCAGCTCGCTGCTACAGAACCCAAGGTTACTATTGCATGGTGTATAAACAAAGCGCTTTGGTCAGTCGCGGCTCCTCGAGTGAGTGCTGCGGGACAGTGGGTGGGGCGGGGGAGGGGCAGAGTGGGCGGTATTAAACTCCGGCATACAGCTGAACGAAGTTAAGTACATAAATAAATAAATAAAACAATTTACAATGCGTGCGCTGCAATGCCAAATGGTGATGCAGCACACTTCATTTTATTTATTTATTTATGTACTTACTTCCGGTCGGCTGTATGCCGGAGTTTACAAACCCCCACTGCCCCGCAACACTCCCTCTACAAGCCGCTACTGGCTTTGGTGGGTGTGAGCTAGTTTTATGCAATGCAACTGGTACAGACAACACCAAGCAAAAAGTTATGTGAGTAACATAGTACAAATGAATGGAATATATCTCATGGCGATTCAGATTTTAAAAAAACGAGGAATTTAAGTGAGCATCCGTCTAATAATTCATGCAATGTATAAAGTACAAAGACATGACTGACATCTCATCTTGATTCAGATTTAAAAATAGAGATGACAAGCATCTAAAACACAGTGCATCTATACTTTTATATCCCCTTTCTAGTAACAATCCCAAACTGAATTTGCACTCTTATTATTAGGATATCAAAATTAGGTATTGAGCTCAAACTGCACTTCTTTTGTATTCGATAGATTTTTGTCATTACACTGTACCAGATGGTAATTGACCATGCAAACGTGCGCATAGGGTATTATGTGGGCAAAACGCGCACATGTTACTCCCCACGATTAGCGCACAGCCGTAAACCAGGTACCAAAACACACGCAGTCCTGGCACAATAGATTTTTGCTGCCTGTAATACCCCATGGCCTAAACGCCCCTGCAAAAGCCTTTTTAAGGAAGAAAAGGCAGCCGCGGCCGGTAGTGGGAGTACCTGCCAGGCGGTCATGTGGGCAGGGGGAGGGGCAAGATGAGGGGTAGTAATGTATGGATTATGGAGTGTAACAGGAAAGTAAACATATAAATAAATAAAATAATTTTGTTGCGCGCACTGCATCGCATTTTGTGATATCATGTTCAAACTGCTAATCTTGCATAAAACCATTGCATGGCCAACAGAGACAGAAGTCTGAAAAACCATGAACAAAAAGTCTCACACAAAAAAAAATAATCTTAGCTCATACCTCAGCACAGCAGTAGCTTTTAAGCATGGATTCCAATTGTGACAAACCTATTAATCATACTAGCACCTCATAACGGATGGATCTAAAAAGCTGGAAGTCAACAAAGGCAGATCCACCAGTCTTATCAATTAGTTAGGTTCCACATGAAGATACAAAATCAAAGATGGTTGTTGTGAAAATGTAGGTCTGGAATTGCTCTCAAAATTGGATTGTACAACATTAAAAAAGTACATACGTTATTTTTGTCCCCTTCATTCCCATTATTAATGAATACATACATGAATGTTGAATTCTAGAAAACATTAATTTGTGTTTCCACCACCACTCATGGAATAACAACAGTATTTAGATACATTTGACAAAACTCAGAAGGCCACTCCCACATATGTACACCCAGATAAGGAGATGATATTTTCAAGTTTTAGAGAATAGCTGCATTTCATGAGTCAGTTAAACAGCACCATGAATTCAAGGCGAATTCTTAAGGAGGAATAGTTTGAAGCCTTGTGGTCTTTCATAGCACATTGTGAAATCAATTTTCCTTGTGGACAAAGAGGAACCCAAGCATCCTCATCATAAACGTTTCATATTTGGATCACTCTTCAACTACCAAGTTAGTCCATTACACTATCAAGACACTAACAACAATCTTGTAGTGGCATGTTGACTTTGGAGTCTAACAGAACATTTGCCAGTATATCCACAGAATGTCCCCAAGTGCTAATACAGTATTGACATGTTTGTGCCTTTAAAACTGGAAGTGCAGATTAGATCACTGTAACTCTGCTCATAGGCGTCTTCGCTATCTAATAAAAAAGGCTTCAGTTAGGCCAAAAGGTTTCAGCACATTTCTTTGGGCCTAATAAGTAGTTCTCCATTTCATCCCATTTAACTCAGCTTCACTGGCTAACAATTGTGAAAGGTGGCATATTTAAGGCACTGTGCCTTTGTCACTAAGCTACCTTTACACCACCAGACTGGCATAGATCTTTAAGTATGGCTGACAGTAGTCTGTCAGGGCGGGTGGCAGTTATTTCCTCTGCTTGCATGGCAGACACGGCCTCTTGCCCAAGTGCCATAACAGATTGTTGTGTGGGTGTAGACATACATCCTTGTCGAGATCATTGCTCACATTTTGTGCCATTCATCTTTTGTCTGTAGCAACATTTAAACAAGTCACTGTTAATTCTGCAATACAGGACCATGTAAATATGAGCAAACATGAGAACAAAAGGGGGTGGTGATGGACGGAGCATCTGAATCAATCAAACACTCACACCCAGTCAAAAGATCTGGGTTTAATCCATCACCGTTCTGTAGGTGGCAGAGTGGGCTAAAGAACGGTGATGGATTAAACCCAGAACTTTTGACTGGGTGTGAGTGTTTGATTGATTCAGATGCTCCGTCCATCACCACCCCCTTTTGTACCGCTTTTGGCCGCCATAAGTGTGGCAGGGTATGCTCAGACGTGAGTCCCTTGCTCACTTTGCCACTGGATTCAAGCAAGCCGGGCTGAAGATGGCTGGAATGCCAGAAACCGGTCCTCGGAAGCTTGTTTCCGGACCAGGGAAGACATGGCTTGGCAGTTCGGGGTGGACTGTTCCCATGAGGCACAGGGTGAGACTGATTTGCATATAGCCATGTCTGAACTGGGGTGGCAGAGTGGGCTAAAGAACGGTGATGGATTAAACCCAGATCTTTTGACTGGGTGTGAGTGTTTGATTGATTAAGATGCCCTGTCCATCACCACCCCCTTTTGTACCGCAAACATGAGAACAAACATCAGTGCACAGTGGCATATGTTTTGCAAGTTAGGTTTTTGCTGTGTTCTTGAATTCATATGTATTCTTGTTAATCTCCTCACACGTCACTGGAGTGACCTGACATTATGAGTTACTTGCAAATCATCAGTAGAACTGACAGAAGAGTCAAAGTGACCATATATTTTTGTGTCAGACTATTTATAAGAGATGCATTTCATTGTTCCTTCTTGACAGAGAATGTTCTTCATTGACTGTAGACTCATGCTCAACTGCTCTACAAACACCAGGCATCAGTAACATTCAGCTTCTCAGATTCGTCAGCATGTGGACACCGACACTAAGAATAAGAAAACAAATGCTATACCATTACCAAAGCTCTGTGACAATACATTTTTTACTATTACAAACTGTTATTTAAGTGAACATGATCTGATATCTATCAACATTGTTGAGAATCAAGAGACTGCTATTCCTTTGGGCATATATAGGGACAACTTTAACACACAGCTATAGATAATTGAACATTATCCTCATACAACAGGATCTAAGAAAACCTTCAAAGTAAAATGCGAAAAACATGAGAGTTTGTGTTTGTTTGAAGTAGAAAAACAACATTTTCCTGATTATCAAACAAAATGAGCACACGAATTCCTGAAAAAAGCCTGTTGCTGCTCTCAGTTTGCTACATTTCTGGTATTGTTGTTTTCTTACTTTATCAGCTGTCATCACTTGCCATATTGTCACTTGACAGAATATCAAATATGCTTATGAAGCAGATTTGGTTTGAAGAATGTTTTACTATAGCTAAATCCACACATTACCCAACCACAAAACACACAACACATAATTCAAAAGAATGCATTCAAGATGGTCATCTCCATCCACAAACACAACGCACATCCAACAGCACACCCCTTGGGTATTCAACAGTGTTGGCAGTTTGTATTGATAAATGATCTAAGGTCCAATTGGATGGACCAGGGCCATACAAGTCCCTGAGGATGATGGCCCAAGGCAAATAAAATGAAGGTATACAAGGCTAGATATAAAGTCCAAACTATGAAGGTATATTTAAAATTAGGACTCATTACAGAAACAAAAAGGCAATTGTTTAGTAAATTCAAATCAGCATCACTATTTTTCATACTTCAAGAGAAAACATTTAGGTATAAAGTCATTAAGAGGAGTGATGTGAAGTCTGCCTCCAGAAAAAAACAAGGAAATACTTGAAAATATCCAAGTATAGATTCAACAAGAGGTTTGACATGGAATCTGCCTCAAAGGAAAGGAGCAAACATGTTTGGCAATCAAACATATTCTAATAACATAATTAAATAGTAAACTGGGATAGGGGCTGCTTAGTTGAAAATGCAAGAAAGGCCTCAGAAAAGACTGGCACACATTCCCAAAAAAGCACATTTTATAGTTTCAGAGGTGTGAAAAAATACACTCTTTGCATGGTGTGAAGTGGTACCATGCACTGTACTAATAAAGTTACATGACAGAAACAAATCAACATTTCAGAAATTGTGTTATGCAAATTAGGCTTACACTAGGAACCTGCCTAAAATGAATAGCCCAGCATCACCTTTAACCTACATGCAAGGAATAATTGACAAACCACAACAGTCTTTATTATTTGCTACATTACGATAACACCATTGGCATGGCTTCCTTCTAAGCAAAAGATAGTTAATGAAGCTGCACCACAAAACAAATCCCACTTCATAATATTCCATGAACAACAAAGCACTGGGTAGGAAACCTCACATTGCACATTTTAAAAGCCATGTTTTCTTCAGGTGTCAATGGAAATGAGAAAAGCCTAGTAGATGTATTTTTGTGGTTGGGATTTGTTAACCTAACCTCACACAAATGAACATTAAACTTTAATTAATAAATCTGTTCTGACAAGAGCACACTTCGACCAACAAAGGCACTCGTTGCTTTCATTTCTGTGACACTTATAATTTTCTTTTCTCATCAACATATGCTTCTTATGATCCTTGAAGTCTTAGGGGCACAACACATTTGAAAAATAATGTAGTTGGCATATTGCTGAAAACTCAACAGCCATGCACCACATCACACCAATATATTAGGAAACACTCAGATAACAGCATAAACATAACACAGTTGCAGGTGTAGCACAAAGTACCATAGCAACCTATTGAAACTGTGATTGATCTCTATAAAGCAATCTTCATTGGTTGAGTAGTAGGCAACTGACTACCCAATCCAAAAGAAACAAACAGAAAAGGCTTAAGGCAAACCAATTTACACAGAGAGGACACTACAAATGTCTATAAGTAGATCAACCTTTTTTTAATTCACATTGCTGACTGTACACAACCAAACGCTACTAAACGTACGGCCAGTAAACTATGGACTGCCACGAATCTATTTAGAAATGTGTTCTTTTATGAAAAAAAGGGCTACAGTACCAATCGTGTGGTAAAAAGTCAAACAAATGATGATGAAATCCTTAATGCTGCCTGTGCTGAAATGTTTCATTGTGTCTAAGCAAAATCTGTTTTGCTACATCCTGTAACTGTTCTCTGGCAGTGAGGGAAGCTTTCATGGTTGCTGCTGTCTATGATATACCAGCTGTTCGTTATGTTAAGCAAGCGTGCATTGGTACTGCCTGTACTGTCCCTGTGCTTTGTGTGGTGGTGAAGCTATGCAAGCCCTAAATAATTGGTCTTCCCAAAACTAATTTTCAACAACAAATTCAATATCTATATTTTGACTGCCTAGAAGTGTGAAATAAGGGCACTGTGAAAACAACCTAACCGTCAGACTGCTCCAGTACCCCCAAAGTGACAATATCTTTATCTCTAAAAACATCAGTGACATTGTTTTAGTATATCTTTCAGGGTTTTAGGTTGTATGCAGGATTGGGTGGTTGATGCTTTACAAATTGATACATTTCAAATTTTGCAATTTAAATGTATTTTTTTGTTCAAAATGCTATCAAATTAGCTTTATTGACTTAATTTAGGAAAATGTTTTGTTCATGAAATTTGTTTTAATATATATTTCTTTACAATTTAAGGATTTTCTTTAATTAATTGTTTCAGATTAAACATTACATTTTGTGAATTAAGTTATTTTGCTAGATAAAATGTGAGTCAGTTATTATTGCATTTTTTATATTTGTATTACTTTTCTACGTTTTATTTTGAAATAATGTTATTTTTACATTTTTTTAACTCTGATGTTTTTGTTTAATGTTGATTACTTTAGAATGGGATTAGGAAATGTGACCTACACTACAACAGAGGCCAACAATTTCCCAAATGTTGCTTAGTCTGGAATGGAAATAGTACATCTTCCCACCTCTAGCATCTAACGTTTTCACCAATGTTGCATAGCTTAGAGTGGGAATAGTATATTTAACCACCATGTCCAATGCTTTCCACATTGAAGTTTAATTTAGAGTGGGAATAGTAAACTTGACCCCTCAAGATTCCAACATTTTCTCCAATACTGCTAAATTTGGAGTGGAAATATAAAATCTTACGCTCCCACCCTTACCCTCAGAGTCACACATTTGACCTGATGTTGCTTAGTTTGGAGTGGAAATAGTACATCTGCCCCACCCCCTATTACAACGCTATACCCAATGTTGTTTAGTTTGGATTGGGAATAGTATATGTAAACTTCCCACCCTCAGAGACCAATGTGTTCCCTTTGTTGCTTAGTTTGAAGAGACAATAGTAAAAGCTGACTCACCCCTCTGTCAAACACTTTCCTTAATGTCACAGTTTGCAGTGGGAGTAGTAAATCTAGCCTAGTCAGAGACCAATGCTTTCCCGAGTGTTGCTTAGTTTGGAGTCCGTAAATCTGACCCTCCAGAGTTCAACTTTTTATCGAGTGTTGCTTACATTGGACGATTTACCCAATGTTGCTTAGTTTTGAGTCAGAATAATACATCTTACCCCGCCACCCTTGGCCGGACCCCAAGGAGTCCAAAGATTTTCCCAGTGTTGCTTAATGTTGAATGGGAGAAGTAAATATGTGCCCCACATGCATATATAAATACATTTTTCAAAAATGTTATATATTGAATAATGGTTTTAAATGTTTGTAGATTTATATTAATTAATTTATGTATTAAAAATGTATTTGTCAGACTGGCGGTCCACCCAGCGTATTATGACTTGGGCTGCTGGACTACTGCAGGACCACTGCGACCGCAGGGGATCCGTGATCCTGCAGCAGTTGCGCAGCATTCAGAGGCAGCAATAGGCTGGTGGTGAGACTGCTATGGAAAGGATGGTGGTGAGGTAACTTAGAGGGCACTTTCAGGGCCCCATGTTGCCTCTGGGACTTTAAATGCATGTAGGGGGGCACATGTTGTGCCCCCAGTATTTTTTCATGCCTTGTTCCTGCACAGAACGAAATGCACAACTTTGTGCATTTCTTTTTGTGCAGGTAACGGGCTGCAGTGGTCTCCCAGTGGTGCATGCTTAGATACTCACTGCAGTGTGACCACCACACCAGGACTGCCTGCACCGGATTAATTTGTAACCTGGGGGATGGTCTGACTACTGGTTTGGCAGTCTTGCAATAGGGCATGGCGGCACGCTGCAAGATCGCCAAACTCATAATCAGGCCCTTAGTATCTCCCAGGTTTATTAATCCTATCTGGTGACAAAAAGAATTCAAGATATTAAGCATCTCTTCAATTGGAAACTGCTCTTTTCAGCGAACATTCCCTTAGCTTGGTCTCTCATTCTTATGCTGTACACCTAACATCTGAAACTGCATACCCACTGAAATTAGGCTGATCAAATCCTTGACAATCATTGAATACAAGCAAAAAAACGTCTTGCAATCAAGCACATTGACAAATTAAATAATCTATGTCCTTGTTAACTCCCCTTTACTGTTAGTGAATACCAGATGCCTGAAGGACACAGGTTCCTATATTTAGGACTTGCCTAGAGATATCTTTAGCTATCTCGCAAGCCTCTTGTTTACCAAAATAATAATTAAAAAACAGATATATATACACATCAGTTTCTTTCTGGCAGTCCTGTTCAGTCATTGTCTAGTCAAACTTATTTACATTTTGATTCTGCCCACCATTGCTCACAGCATTAGCCACCTTCATCATTGGCTCTATTCACTGTGAGTGACCACATTTTGCTCATGAGCATCTGCACCTATGCCTAGAAAGTAGTTCACTTCAATGTCAGGTCTGTTAGGCCTTCTCTGCTTTCATTGATACTATTGTTTTCTTAATTTAATTTTAAGACATAATGTTTTGCTTTTTTTACAAGCATATGCGTATCTGAAGCAATATTATTTTTTATTACGTTTATACTTTTAATGTTTATTGTGTATGTTTGTAAAAGAATGAAGTGAAAACAAGTGTATACTTGCTACGGCCAGACTTATTGGCTTTGCCATAGCTTATTTTTTAAAGTAATATATTCTCTTTTTCTCTCAAAACATAACATCTTGTGATCCCATGCCTGTTCTTCTCTAAATTCTTAATAACTCTGTTTTTTCACCATATGCAGACTCATTGTGCTGTAATTTTAATTAGAAATTTGGTACACTACCTCCAAATGATACAATGCTCTATTCTCTGCATGTGTTATACTCCTACGTGCATAATTTATGGTTATGGATATCCCCTTGATCCAGTAGTGGCTGGCAGGAAACCGGGGTGGCGGGAGGACAAAATACAAAAAAAAACTCACTTAACTCCTAACGGCCGACGTCTCTCCACCGTCGTCTCTATGCTTCTCTTCTTGGCGAATCCCAGAGGCAGGAAGCACACAGGATCCCCTAAGCCAATCACAAAGCTGCAATGCAGTGTTGTGATTGGTCTGGGCACCTTGGTTCGGCCCTCAGACAGGGACTGACAGCCTGTGCAAGTTATCCACCCAGGCTGTGTATTACAGTCCAGTGGAGAACATGCTAAGTGCTCATAACTGTTTTGCCAACCCAAGGCGCTGGCTAAACAGTCGTACGCACTTAAGTGAATGAACCACTCCTATCCTGTGTCACCAGCCCCGCCCTAACCCAGCCCCGTAGCTATGAAAAATAAAATTATATTAACAATGTTATTATCATTTTACTTTTCCTGCTCTGAGAGCAGTGGGGCAACTCTCTTCCACCTCAGCGGAGGAGCCGCCCCAGCCTTGCTCTATCAAGCACTCATTTGTACCCCGGGGAGGATTCTGCGCTATGCAAACCACCTAAAATAAAAATAAATACAATTACATTTTTCTGCAGTAACGAGAAATAGGAAGATATTCAGCACGTTTAAACAAATATTTTCTGGTCACATGGAGTGCGTATAGTGGAAAAATGTGGTGGCTGTAAGTGATTTTAGTTGTCATCTCACGACCCACTGCTTGCAATCATGCTAGTTTTTTAGGTCGAGGTAATATCCGGTCTGCCGATGGCAGAACCGGAAGTACCGAGATTTAATGTTTCTTAGTGTGGACTATTTGTCCCGCCTCTGTTTTTGCCTCCCCCCCGTTGGCTGGCTTCCTAAACGGAGGCCAGCCATTGGAGGAGAGAGCTGTCCCTCCGAATAGGCTCCGTCCTTTTCGGATTTGGAGGTGTGTTCGCTGTTCTTCTTTCCACTTTTAGGCCACGCCCATTCTGAGAACACCGAACACGCCCCAATCCGAAAAATCTGGAACGTTGTGTCCGCCATTATTTGTTTTGTCTTCCCATGAGGATCGTCTCGCTTTCTACGTGATGCAAGGACCGGCAGGTAAGCCATATTGTTTTTTTTGCTTACATTCTCTCTTTTTTGTGTTTGCTTTCGGTGTTTCCCTGTGTCCGGTGAGCTGTTTGTCCCGTTCGATGTGTCCTGTTTGTCCAGTCCGATGATTTTTTTATGTTTGCTTTCTGTGTTTCCCTGTGTCCTGTGAGCTGTTTGTCCCGTCCGATGTGTCCTGTTTGTCCCGTCCGATTTGTCAGCGTCACCATCCCGTTGTGTACGGCCCCCTTTTCCCGGTGTGCCCGTGAGCTCCTTTTGCACTAGTGGCCATCCCGCTTTCTCCGTGATGCAAGGACCGGCAGGTAAGCCATTTTGTATTTTTTGCTTACATTTTCTCTTTTTGTGTTTGCTTTTTATGTTTCCCTGTGTCCTGTGAGCTGTTTGTCCCATCCGATGTGTCCTGTTTGTCCCGTCCGATTTGTTTGTGTTTGCTTTCTGTGTTTCCCTGTGTCCTGTGAGCTGTTTGTCCCGTCCAATGTGTCCTGTTTGTCCCGTCCGATTTGTCAGCGTCACCATCCCGTCGTGTATGGCCCCCTTTTCCCGGTGTGACCGTGAGCTCCGTTTTCAGTAGTGGCCGTCCGGCTTTATCCGTGATGCAAGGACCGGCAGGTAAGCCATTTTGTATTTTTGGCTTACATTTTCTCTTTTTGTGTTTGCTTTCTATGTTTCCCTGTGTTCTGTGAGCTGTTTGTCCCGTCCGATGTGTCCTGTGTGCTGTTTGTCCCGTCCGATTTGTCAGCATCACCATCCCGTTGTGTATGGACCCCTTTTCCCAGTGTGTCCATGTCCTGTGAGCTCCGTTTGCAGTAGTGGCCGTCCCGCTTTCTCCGTGATGCAAGGACCGGCAGGTAAGCCATTTTGTATTTTTTGCTTACATTTTCTCTTTTTGTGTTTGCTTTCTATGTTTCCCTGTGTCCTGTGAGCTGTTTGTCCCGTCCGATGTGTCCTGTGTGCTGTTTGTAACGTACGATTTGTCAGCATCACCATCCCGTTGTGTATGGACCCTTTTCCCGGTGTGTCCTTGTCCTGTGAGCTCCGTTTGCAGTAGTGGCCATCCCGCTTTCTCCGTGATGCAAGGACCGGCAGGTAAGCCATTTTGACATTTTTGCTTATATTCTATCTTTCTGTGTTTGCTTTCTATGTTTCCCTGTGTCCTGTGAGCTGTTTGTCCCGTCCGATTTGTTAACATCACCATCCAGTCGTGTATGGATCCCTTTTCCCGGTGTGCCCGTGTCCTGTGAGCTCTGTTTGCAGTTGTGGCTGTCTGGCTTTCTCCGTGGTGCAAGGACCAGCAGGTAAGCCATTTTGTATTTTTTTGCTTAGATTCTCTCGTTTTGTGTTTGCTGTCTGTGTTTCCCTGTGTCCTGTGTGCTGTTTGTCCTGTCCTATTTGTCAGCGTCACATCCCGTAGTGTATGGACCCCTTTTCCCGGTGTGTCCGTGTCCTGTGCGACCCGTTTGCAGTAGTGCCTTTCCCGCTTTCTCCGTGATGCAAGGACCTGCAGGTAAGCCATTTGTAATTTTTGCTTATATTCTCTCTTTTTGTGTTTGCTTTCTATGTTTCCCTGTGAGCTGTTTATCCCGTCGTGTATGGACCCCTTTTCCCAGTGTGCCCGTGTCCTGTGAGCTCTGTTTGCAGTTGTGGCTGTCCGGCTTTCTTCGTAATGCAAGGACCAGCAGGTAAGCCATTGTGTATTTTTTTGCTTAGATTCTCTCTTTTTGTGTTTGCTTTCTGTGTTGCTTTCTCTCTTCCCCACACCACTCTCTTCCACACACCACTCTCTTCCCCACACCACTCTCTTCCCCCACACCACTCTCTTCCCCCACACCTCTCACTACGTCACTCTCTCTCTCCCTTACTCTCTCACTACAACTCTATCTCTCACTACCTCACTATCTCTCACTACCTCACTATCACTCACTATACTACACTCTCTCACTAACTCTCTAACTCACTACTCAACTCTCTCACAGCAACACAATATCACTACAACAGTAACTATCTCTCACTCTAACACACTACTCAAAATTCACTCTCTCTCTATCTCACTACCTCTCTATCACTACATCACTCTATCTATTTCTATCTCACTCTCACTACCTCACTATATCACCACACACTCTCAAAAAATAACTACATCACTCTCTCACTACCTCACAACTTCACTCTCTCTTTCTAAATTACTAATTCACTCTATCTCACTACCTCACTCTCAAATACACTAAGTCACTTACACTCTCTCTTTCACTACCTCACTTTCTCACTACATAACTCTGTTTCTATCTTCATACCTCACAACATCACTAACACTCACTACTTCACTCTCTCTTTCAATACATCAATCTTTCTCTATCTCACTACCTCACAACATCACTCTCCATCACTACCTCACTCTCTATCTACCTCACTCTCTCACTACATCACTCACTCTCTATTTCAATACCTCTCTATCTCGCTACCTCACTCTCTCTCTGCTAATGCAATATGTCTAATGCAATATGTAACACATATGCAAACACTTAAGCTATTGACAATAGAAATGACAATAACATTTACTTAGGGATAAAAATAATAATAAAAAAAATAATAAGTAATGCCAATAGCTCTACCTATATTATTGCCGAGACCATTGCATTGTAAATGCTTGTCTAGCTTCTGTGGCATTGCACTTACTCGTTGTGCTCCTTTTCACAAACAAATGTTGGGTGGGATATGCCCATCTTTCCATTACCTGTTTTTACACGTGTGAACTATCACACCTTTGTTATTTAAGGAGAGTTGGCCTGAGTGGATATACAGTTCTAAGGCGGAGCAAATTAACCTGGTTACATACTTTGTTCCTGCATTTAGTAGTTCCGTTTCGCGCTCTTCTAGCTGTTTGGAAAATGTGACATTATTCATCATTGTTTTCTTCTAAATCCGTGTAAAACCAGTGGCCAGGTTAAAGTGAGAAGCTGATCTCCGTGGAAAGTACACAGATCTACAAGCAAAATAAACAGTTTGGGTTTTCTAATTACAAGACGTGTGAAGCTTGACCCAAGTGCCCTTTGCACATGGGGGGGTGGGGGCAAAAGAAAAGCACCACCGCTCGAGTGCTCAGATTTCAGGTCAACACCTCGCCCCAGCAGTCCATCCAGCCGATGATTGATGCTGCGGAAACAAAGGCGTCGCAATCGGATGCTACAGGTCTTAAAGCGCGACCTTTAACCTCCTGTCTTTCAACCCTTGGACAAACTTCCTGTGCCGTGGCATTCTGTTTAGACATTTCTATTCGGTGCTCTTTAGAGAGGCAGATGTTTTGATAGACGTGTTTGTCGCCCTTGAAAGAGTGGAGAAGTCATGTAGTGGCATGTGTTACTTCCTTAACTAACTCACACGTTCACAACTGCTGCCACACACGTGTTAGTAGTAGGCACGTGCAAGTCACCGATTTGGGAGTTTCTCCTGGATACAAATGGAAAACCCTCTGTAGGAGAAATTGCCATTAATTTCAATTGTAATTTTAATTGCATTTATATTGCCCCTCGTGCACTTGACGAGCCACCTAAGCACTTTATCGGAGGGGTGGCATAATACACCATTCGGGATTGTTTGTAAGAGTTGTTGGTGTTGTTTGTGAGCGACCAGAGTGCTACTCTTGTCTACGATCTCAACGCTAAAATAGTGTCCTGGTTCAAAGAAGTGTGAAAATAGAGCACATGCAGTAAACATCAGTGGGTTGCTGTGAGTTACACTGCAAGTCCCTTGTGGAATTTTCAGAGTGACTGTCGAACCATCAACATGCATTCTGTGTCAAATACAGGAGCCAAGATTGAGGCTCTGTGTGATCTTGGACAGACAGTTGATGTGGAGAAGGAGTATGTAATGGGGACAGGAAAGGGGCAGCTCAGAGGGTCCACCAAGTTTGGTCTGCTGAACAGCTTAGATGACACCAGGAATGGGAGCAGAGAGTGCTCTAGGGAGAGGTGGGTGAAAGAAGTGGGATGCGGGAAAGAGTTATTGAGATATGAGCAAAAAGTAAAGAAGCTGTGGGAATGCTTCTAGTGCCCAACTGCAAGATGAATGAAGAAGCTGCAAACACCTATGAGTGTCAAGGGCCTTTAGCAGGAAGTTGTGATGAGAAACAACAAAAGGGAAGAGAGATCAGGAGAGATGATGGGTACTAAACCATCCCTGGTGTAAACTGTTGTTGTTACAAGACGGTGTGAAGCTCTAAAGTGTCCAAACAGGAGAGGCTGGTCGGGACTAGAAAAAGAGCTGTAGGAATGGAGAGCATATAAAAGACATCGAAGGTGCCAACTTTATTGTATAACAAGATACGATATTCTAATGCTTTATGATAGCATCAATTCGTACTGAGGAGAAGCAGATGCCTTTATGCATTGGTTACACGACCTCTTACTATTGAGTGGGCTGGTTTAGGCTGGTTGTGGCTGATTTATTGTATAGACATGTCCTATGGTTAATTTTCTGATAGAGATTTGCCAAGCTGCAAGTGTTCCATAGATACAATCTGGGTGGAATAAAAGAATTGTTGATCAGCTGTGGCAGTGCCTGCCAGTATTTCTAGAACTTTTCTTGTAACTAACCTGTTCATGTGTCTTTTTCGGAGCACTCCTTGGAAAAGGTTCTGTTCTTGCATCATGTGTTTTGGAGAAGTGAAGTCTTTGCAACGTCTTATAGTCGTGCAATGAAGTTCAGGGTCCATGCAGCAGAACATTTGAACAGCTGCCAAGAACATAGCCAATCCATTTTCAACATTTTTGTCTGGGCAATATTAAATGAGCTAACAATATTTTCCACAGAGCAAACAGACAGCACAAATCAGTTCTTTTGCGGTACGGATAGAATACATCCTGGACTTCTGAAACGTGGGTATGTGTTTTAGTAGACATGTCTTTGCTCCATGTTTGCTGTGTAATTAGTGCAAAGCTAGTTTGCGGTTCCTTTTCTTTCTTTCTTTTTTTAATTACAAATTGTAATTTACAGATTATAATTTTTCGCTGCAAGTTCTATGTGGACAAATATAAACATGTGTTCTGTGGTGTGGAATATTTTCTTTAATATTAAAAGAAGCAAAGCCTGGTGTTATTCTGCATTATACAAACAGTTAAAATGCTGCAACTGAATGTACGTTTGTGTTGTACCCGTGCACAGTTTCTATGATATTATTCTTGTTGGACAGTTTCTTTTCAGCTCAGCCTAAAAAAGTCTTTCTTTTGATCTGTGTCAGATGAAGGTACTTTATATTGCACCTCTGGTCTGTAAGCTTTCTCCTTCAAATCATTCAATTGACTTATTTCACCTTCAAGAAACACTCTTGAGAGGTCTGCCCAGATTTCTGTATTCATTTGTTTTATACTGATTATACCTACTATAGCCAATGGACTATTTAGAAAGTTAAAGGACTAGCTTTTATTCCTCTGCAATATTGATGCATACTGTTAGATTTGGGGGTCTCTAGTTGGCAAAGGTAGGTACCAATGTCCAAATAGGAATTCTTGCTTCTAGTCAGGGTAAGGGGGATACACTCTTGGGATAACCCCTGCTCACCCTTTTGGTAGCTTGGCACGAACAGACAGGCTTATCAAAGGCAATGTGTAAAGTATTTGTACCAACACTCACAGTAACACAGTGAAAACACCACAAATGGACTCCACACCAGTTTAGAAAAATAAAGAATCTTTCTCTAAACTCCACAAGACTAAAAGGACATAAATCCAACATGCACTGTTTTAAAATAAGTCTTTAAAAAGAGTTCAAAGGTTTGCACCAAAATAATCTACAGTCGCGTCACTTTTAGCCCAAAGTACCTGTAGATGCGACAAAAGTTCCAAGCGTCAGCTGCAACATCCGAAAACAAGCGATGCGTCACCCCTGAGACTCTGGGGAGGCGATGCGACAACTCCGCTGCACGCAGCGGGCGGGTTGCGTCGAATCCGGTCTGTATGGGGGGCGATGCGATACCTTGTATGGATTCCGGTATGCAGGTTCTCCGGTGCAAGCGTCTCACACAGGTCCGATGCGACGATCTCCGGGTGGCGATGATTTTCAGTGCAGCGGCGATGCGCGGCGCAGCGTTGATCCTTTTCTGTCACAGTCCCTCGGTGCGTTGGTGTTAGACTCTGCGACGATGTTCACAGCGACGGGATGCGTTCCGCAGGCAAGCGGTGCATCAGGTGTCACAGCGACAACAGGTTCTGCAACGATATTCGCAGCAACAGGAATCTTCCTGCACCGGGGCGATGCGCTCCGCAAGCGGGCGACGCGTCGAGTCTTGCAGCTGCAACAGGCACTGTGACGATCTTCATGGCCACGGGAATTTTCTTGCACTGTTGACAATGCGCTCTGCAAGCGAGCGTTGCGTGCAAAATTGCAGATCTTCTTGTCTTCTTCTATTCCAGCTCCCCAAAAAGCAGGAAACAACCTCCAGAGGCCCCACAACTTGCTCAAGCACTCTAGGCAGGTCAGAGCTCACACAGCATAGTTCAGGGGGGAAGCTGGGGCTGAAGTCCTTTTGTTCCTGGGACTTCTTAACAGGAGGCCAGCTCTCCTCAGGCCCTTGGCGATCTCTTCAAGCAGGGGACACAGCAACAGCAAAGTCCTTCCCCTCTCCTTGGCAGAATAGTTACTGCAGGTCAGCCTTACAGCAGGTCAGTCCTTCCTCTTCAGTCTTCCAGATTTTCTCCTTGGCAGGGGTTCCTTCTTGATTCCAGAATGATCTAAAGTTCTGGGTATCCCTTTTTATACCTACATTTTCTTGTTCTCTGAAGGCAGAGAGGCCTCTGCCTAGTCCAAACCAGTTCTGGTCAGTCCTGGAGCACTCTGTTCACATGACTCTTTCTTTTCTTTGAGAGAGAGGGGCAGGGCCGTTAGCCGCCCAGCAGGAGGTGGAGCCAGCATTTTGGAAGGCATGCACAGCCCTATTCATGCCCAAGTGCTATCCCCCTCCCACCACTCAAGATGCAGATGGAGCTATTCAGCCCAGTGCTGACTCATCCAGCCTCCTGGAGCCACCCCAGCCCATGTCACTCACAAATCAGATAGTCAATTCACAAACAGGCAGGGGCACACTGAAAGGTTAGACAAGAAATCAGCCACTTTCTAAAAGTGCTGTTTTCAAACACAGGATTTAAAAAAACATCCTTCCTAAAAGATGGGTTATTACATTCTGAGTTCAGGGATACCAGACTTCAATTTTCTATCTTGCTCCTATGGGACGATAGGCAGGTAAACACTATACACAGCATTCCCCATTCTAGCCTATGGGCAAGATGGCCTTTCAATAGTGAAAAACTAAATTGGCAGTATTTCACTAGTGGAGCATGTCACTCACACTAGTACATGCTCTACCTTTCACATACACTGCACCCTGCTCAGGGGGTACCTGGGACCTTCCATAGGGGTGTCCAATGTGTACAAAAAGGGAAAGGTTAGGCCTGACTAGTGGGGACACTGGTCAGGTCAGCATGGCAGTTAGCAACTGCACACAGGCACTGCGGTGGCAGGCCTGAGACACCATTTTAGGGCTACTCATGTGGGTGGCACAATCAGTGCTGCTGGCCCACTAGTAGCATTTGAATCACCAGCCCTGGCACAGTGAGTGCACTTTACTGGGGACTTACTGATGAAACAAATCTGTCAGTCATGGATAACCAATCATAATAGCAATTTACTCAGGGAGCACTTGCGCTTTGACACTGATCAGCAGTGGCAAAGTGCCCAAAGCATCTAAACCAGAAAAAACGAAATCCAGCACAGCGTCAAAAATACAGGAGGCAAAGGCAAAACGTCTGCGGAAACCACGCCAAAGATGCCAGGTCTAACACATACTGTGTAGGATTTCTCTGTGACACAGAGAATATTTGGTGTTTATTTATTTTATTTAACTATTTGGGATTTTTATATAGCATGTAGGTTCAGATTTGTGGTACACATCCAGTTTTTGCATTTTTAAGACCGTTGTTTTCAGTAACAAGGGCTGGGTTTCAGGCCTGAGGAATGCTTATGGGCCTATAGTTGGCAGGGCTGTCCCGACATCCCTTTTTGAATATCGGGACAACCTCTGCCCCTTTCCAAGAGTCGGTACAGGACCTCCCCCAAAATTGCATTCAATAAGGAAGCAACCAGATGGCCCCATTCTTTGGGATAGGCTTGTAGCAGGTCACCGGGAATCCCATCTGGTCCTGCAGCTTTTAGTGGGACCAGGGTCTTTATTACGGCTTCAACCTCCTAGGTGGTGAAGACATCGGGGCGACCAACCATTGCCTCGACCACCGGGGATAAAGAATCGCTGATGACCCCATCAGGCAGGGAATAAAGGGCCTCAAAGTGGTTATACCAACTCTGAGCAGGAATATTACAAGTGACCAGCGTGGCAACCGGCCTATCCCTGTTCCTGACCAGGCTCCAAAAACCCCTGGCGTCCCTTCCTATGCTAGCTGCCAAGAGGTCCACCCAGAACTTCTCCTCTCACTCCTTTTTCACTGCCCTCAAGGTCCGGTAATAATCCTTCCTTGCAAGCCTGGTAGCTACTTGAGATTTAGATTTGACTGCTCCCACCAAGGCTTTTTTCATGGCCCTGCATTTTTTTGTGTACCATTCCTGTTTGATAGGCGGTTTCTCCCTGATGTTAGCTCCCGAACACCTGCCAGGGAGGATAAATAGATTACTTAATTCCCTGGTTAGGTTGCAGAAGGTCAACGAGACCTCCTCAAACACTTGGGAAGACAAATCTAGTTTATTCGAAGCTGCAAGCAGGAGGGACCCTACGGTTGCCATTTTCTCTGGGGATAAAGTAAATTTAGCCCACTTCAACCGTCGGCCACAATTAGAAATAGTACCTGCCTGGGGGTTGGGGGCCATATGGGGGAGGGGTTTCTCCCTACCCTTAAGCCACTGGGGGGAGAGGACAAGAGAGAGGAGATTTTGATCACTCTCAATTGTCGACTTGATCTCCATATCCCTTAGGGCACCCCATAGACATACATCGAGAAGAATGTAATCTATTCTAGATGTATGATTTGGCCTATTGTAGGTGTGTGCCCCTTTCAGATCTGATTTGGATCTCCCATTGACTGCCCTTAAATCAAATTCCATATTGAGGGAGTTAATCTGTAGAGCCACTTGGGTCCACCTCTTAATGGGGGCAAGGCCAGAGCGGGGATCCCCCTCCATGAGTCCTCCTCATCTGTTCCTAGTACATCATCCGTATCAAGGGGCTCGAACGTGCAATTAAGATCACCCGCCACCAAGATGTGGGATTTTTGGGGGCGCTGCCTAAGCAGTCCTTCCAAGAGAGCAATGGTGGCCGATTGTGTGCCACCTTCGTTCCTCTAGCATAGATGTTAAAGATGTCCAAAAGCAGGACACCCCGGGAATCCTTTAAGGTGATGTTAAGGAGGTCGGGAGAGTTGGTGGGGTGCTCCTCCACCTTACACTCTAGGGAGATCGCGACCCAGATAAGGAGGCCACCCGAAGGGCGTCCCTTCCCTGCCACCGGGGGAACAGCTGGAACAAAGTGGGTTGAGTATCCCACCTGGTGACAGGGCTCCCTGCACCAAGTTTCCTGGAAGATACAGATGGAATAACCCTCCACAAGGGTATTCCAATCTGGCAGGCCCAACTTCCTATCAATACCTGCGACGTTCCAGCTGCAAATCCTAAGAACTGGATCCGCCACAGCTAACTCGCCGCGGAGTACAGGACCATCTCCACCCTCCAACTGATCCAGGGTTCCCATTCCACTGCTCCTGCTTAATCTCCCATGTGACTCGTTATCTCTCAATACAATAATAGGGGCCACCGGGCCGGCGAACGGGACTACTGGTGGCTTAAGGGCTGCGCTAACTACATCCGTACTCTGGGCCCGGGAAGCCTCCCCATGGAGGACATCGGTTCAATATCCTGGGATTTGGGCTCCAGTCAAATCCAGGCCAGGGAGCACATGGGTGAAACTGGGGACCAACAGAACTATCGGGATAAGATGGACTATTACTCCAACCCCTTCCAGTGTATGGGCAAATAGAGATTGCAACAGGCCTTGGGTAGAAGTAGGTCAAATCTACTACACCAATACTGGGACCCCAAATTATATCCCTGTGGTTGCAAATAGCTTGTGCTACTCTACTGTCTTTGAAATTAACTATCACACAGTCCCCTTCAAATTGCTTGTTGCCGCCCTACTCTTCTTACTCCCAAGATCAGCCCGTCAACACCCCTAGGAAGTGGTCTGTTGGTCTTTAACCAGTGTAAGGTTTTATTTTTGAGTGCTTGGTGGGATTCGTGTTGTTCATCCTTCAAGATTGGTACATTTGTAAGGATGGTGACATACGGATGGCAATCAGGGGGAGATTTACCGGGGGGCACTTTGGGACAGTTTTTGGCACAGAAACTTCAGAATGGGTGGCTCTGGATATACTAGTGGAGGTTGAGACTGGGCATGCCCGATCAGGACCCTTGCCAATACCCTTCCCCTTCGATGTGCTCATGATATTGCCAGCGCCCTTCCCTCCTGGCGGCTTGGCCTTACTAGATTTCGTCGCCGGGGCTTCAGGGGGTTTGGGGATACTCATAGGTGCATGGGCAATCAGGGTAGTGCTCACTGGGGTATGCACAGCGCATACTGCAGGAGCATTATCAGTCGCCTGCGGAATTACTGTATTTGCTGTGGATGTTGTTGTGGTATTTGTCTGCGGGGAATCCGAGATCGCCCCGTTGCCAACTACCCCTTCCTGTCCATCCTCCCTCATCCTAGAATGCAATTGATGAGGGTTTTCAATGAAAAAAAGTTGTCCAGGGTTGCCTGTTCAAACCTGTCCAACCTTTCCCCTAACCCCTTTATTCTATCAGCTATCGGGGACAGTAGTGTTTTCATCAAGTTTTCAATTTGTGCTAGTGTTACCGGATCGTGACTTGCAGCCAGATGGCAATTAGAAGGGGGGACTACACATGCTTCCTTAACTTTAGTGCCTGAATGGTGGCCCCTTTTTTGGTGGTGTTGTTATCTGTAACTAAACCCTCCTCCCCTGTGTTTCCTGCACCCCTACTTCCAAGCTTCTTCAATCTCTTGTGTGGTTTGAAGAAGCTACCTTTACGCGGGCTAGCAATACTTTTCCTTTTTGCAAGAGACCGGTTCTTGGTTGCCAACGTCGGTAAGACCAATGGGTGTGGAGAACCAGAACCACTTCGAGAGGATACCGGGCATGGTGAAGAGGCTGGGACTTCCTGAGAACACAAGTCCTGTCCACTATCAACTACTGGAGTGGGAATGGATGGTGCTACCAGGTTCTCTAGCCTGTCGATACTATCCCACAGCGAAGCAATTCGTAGCTGATCAGGTGTAGAGGGGTGGGGTAGAGGGGAACCGAGCTGCATACTGGAGACTTAACCTGGGCTAGTGAGCCCAGAGAAGAGCGCTTAGGCGGGAACTGTTCATGTGAAAGGCGGCGCTCTGTCATTACTATCTCTTTCTCAATAACTGCAGCTACTCGTGTAATAAACTGGTCAATAGTTCCTATAATAGTACTGGGCCCCACCTCTCCCCCTCCCCTTAAGATTTTCCCCGAGCGTGTGGACATTGGTAGTAACTGTGGGGGTATAGCGACACCCTATACCTGAAATAGCCAGGAGTAGCAGATGACAGGGGGGTGTCCCAGCCCAGCCTTGGCCAGCCCCGGACTGCCACAGACTGCCCGCCCTTTGCCCGGGCTTCGCCCGGCGTCCCGCTCGCGTCCCGCATTGAAGTAGGGGGTGTTGCAGGCAGGGGTTGTGGCTCCAGGGGGCGTGGCCGCGATGTTCCTGGCTGTGCAGGGACTCCTGGGCAACAGAGTCCCTGCCGCACACCACCCCTAAGGCTACCGCTGGCTCCCCGGCTCCACAAAGTCCGCAGTCACAGTTTCCAGGTTCTGCCCTCTGACCTCAAGCACAAAGCGGCGCCGACTCCAGAGACCCACACAGGAAGGCAAACAGAAGGGTCCAAGGTCAGTATCCTTGTTCCGATATATGGCAGTAAAGTGAGCGTATTAGGTTAGACCAATGAGAGACTGGATCCATTGGCTAATTTATATTGCAGAAGGTCAAAAAAGTGATTTGAAAGGATTACGTATGGAGATTAAGTTGATGAGCTCCATATGGGATATTGCTCTAAAGTAGCATCTTTTTATGCAACATTAGGTCAATGGACAATTATTTTAAGCATGAGAAACACTTCAGCCTTTTAACCATGACATCAAAGAAGCAAGTGATTTCATTTAATTATCTTGTAAAGGTCACATACATTGGGCAGTGATAAAGGGATTGTGGCATCTTTGAAGATCTTAAAGTCTGTTTTTTGTCATCTCATAATTTGAAATGTAATTGACTTCATTATTGCTTTAAAGATAGGTCTTCTGTATACTTGTGTGGCAGAGTGATGGTCTGCCAGGCTAGAACTGGGTGGAGGTTGCTGCCAAGCACAATCTGCCAAGTGAGGACTTGTTTTTCCCGGTGAAGTTTATTGGTCACATCTTTTGCTTTCGAGTCTGATCTCCTTGGGCGGCGCAAAGTTGCACAGAATGCTGGTTATGGTGTTATTGAAAGATTTGATGGCAGTTATGATATCTTCATCTTTTTTTATGGATTGAGGCAGAAAGAGGTGGAAACAGATGACTAAGTAATATTAATTGATGTTATATAACTCCCTAATCAGGGATTTAAGTGTTTTGGGTTGGCCAATGTTCATAGTATTAACCCCCTGGCTGCGGCCGGAATTCTGCTCCTGTGCAGCACATTCCGATCGCAGGCGTGGTCATGACGGCTCCCGGCCCTCATCAGCACATGTCCACCGTAACTGATGACGACATGGAGCCATCATCAGCACCGAAGGGGTTAATGAAGGACAGGTGGAATGGAATTTGGTAATGATCTAACTAGTTCATTGAAAAATTATCATGACTTTGTATAGAGTCCTTTTTGATGATAGCCAGTGATAGCAGAAGTGTTATGTATAGGTTTAATTGAGAATTGAATCAAGCCATTCTCAAATAGAAAACATGATATCAGCTGGTGTTTGGTGTCTTTGTGGTTTCACTAATCTAGGCTGAAATCAACAGAAAACATGTGATTTTTGTTGGACAAAATTAGCAGAGAGGTGATATAGTCCATGCATTGGTCGACAAAGGTATGGTTCTCTCCTGGTGGATGGTATATGGCATGAAGTCAATCATAGTGTCCTTGATTTCAATGGTGTGGCATTGAAATGTACAATAATTGCTCAGATTCCATTTGTTGGCAAATAATTGAGTTCCAGTGTATACCGATTACTCGATTTTCTATTATACCTTTTTTATAAAGGCGAATTATGGCATAGTCCGAAGGTAAGAGTAAACGTTATTGCCTTCATATAATGGACATGGGAAAGAAATTAAACAAAGGAAAAGCAGAACAATATTAAACATATATTTAGAAGGAAGCCGTACACTAATTGCTCACATTCGAATTGCAGAAATAGGCAAAGACAACTCCAATATGTTTGCTTGTATGAGCTAATGAGGTTGTTTGTGTTGCACTATGCAAACTTAAAGGGGGGAGAATTGAGTGACCTTCTAAGAGGAGCAGTGGGAAGGGCATTGTGCCACGGTGGAATCAGAAACTGTCGTCCAATTATCCTAATTAATATATGTAACAAATTGGATTAATATTGGGGGTTGGCGACTACCCACTTCAAGGAATAATCTCAAACCTTGTCAGTGTGAATCCTCCAAGTCGCTAAATTAACCTGAGCTCAACCCTCTGGTAGTTATGGCAAGACCAGGCAGGCGTAACTTAGGGCAATGTGTAATGCATGTATGCAGTACCAAAAAATGTATTAAATAAAAATTAAAAGCCATAAAAATCCCAAACTAATTTAGAACAATAAAATGCAATAGCACAAATAACACTTAAATAAAAGAATTCAGAGATGAGGAACCATAGATATGATTTTTTAAAATGTAAAGACCAGGGACCACCAAAAAGTACAAAGCACTAATGATAGTCAATAGCCGTGGTAAACAGGGACCAAGGCGCAATTTGAGGCTGATCACGGTGGAGCACAGGTCACATACATCAACAGGTCTGTCCTGGTGAAAGATTTGACCTTCTGACTTAGGGCCTAATTTATATTTTGGCTGTATGTACACTTTGTTGCAATGGCAAAAGAGTATACATCCCACCAAAATAATGGTCCACCTGCCCGATTTAGATGTGGGTGGACCATATGTTTATCAACAGCAGAAACCACTCTGCCACTGCGAAAGCCAAACCTCTATGACAGCCCGTCAGAGAAGTGGCTGTTTGTGTACCCTTCCAATAGGTAGGGGCGGACTTATAGCCATTTTTTTTTACTGTCTGTCACCGCCATGCAAACCCTGGCAGTGAGGGACAGTAAAATGATAATAACCCTCCACCTGCCATGGGAGATGACTTTAATGGTGAGAGGAACATTACAATTTTTAGTTTCAAAAATAAAATCTAATTTCTGGCTTTTAAATAAAAAAAAAGTGTTTGATGAAGGTTTATCATGTTTTTGGGGGACTTTCTTATAGCCTGAACTAGACCGAAATGTATGTTGTGTGCTTTACATGAGCACTAGTTACATTATACAAGAGGACATTCATTTTTTAGTCACTCGAAGAATAAAGCCGTCGCCAAGACTCAAAACAGGTTCCCCAGTTCCAAAGTCATAAGCTCTGACTATAATGCCACATCCTCTCCATTGTGCTTGCTTTTTATGGGTAAGGGAAGGAGTCAGGATAAACTTCAAAAGGGAGACGCACAAGCCTCACCCACTCAACTATTGCTTGGTGGATTGATAAAATTTATTAAGGCCAGGGAACATGGCCCACACACGGTTTGTCAGTCACTTAAAGAAATGATGTGGCGATACAGTGTAGAGGCACGGAATCCTCCTATGCCTCCTAGGTGAGGCAATGCAGTATTCAGGCATGGTGCTGGTGAAGATGTGATGATACAGATTGACAGCAAGTATGCCTCTCATGATCGTAGGGTGCTCATAAAGATGCTGGTTAAAAACACACAGGCTACTTATGATAATACTGCTCAGGTAAAGATATAGTGACACAACATTCCAACACAATGGCCTCAGTTCCCAGGTGCTGGTGAAGATAAAGCATGTTCTTTTTAGGCTGCACGCATCACAGCATACAGGTTGGACTGAGCAACTGTTTTTAGCTCCAGGTCTCGGCAGGGCCAGTGTCTTTGACCTCCTCAAGGGACTTGGACAGAACATGAGCTCCAGCTAAACAGACAGATTCTCTCCCTGCCTGACAGGCTACCTTCTGGGTCCTCGAGCAGAAGTAGGGCTATTTCTTCTCAGCAGCAGTGGCATAGTCCTTACTCAGGAAAGGGAGGCAAACAGGATTCTGAAGATGGTCCTCGCCATCCTCTACACTGCAGAGCTCCTAGAGCGAAAAGGGAAACAACAGAGATGCTGGAGCAGTTTGCTTACATTCAGTTCTTAGGGACTGTTGGCTCTGTTTAAATGTCCAATCAAGTTCAAAGTTTGCCCAGACTATTTGGAGGAAAACATCACAGTTAAGTTCAATTTCCTGTTAGTCTGCTTCTAATCCATGCACACATCAGGAGGTGAAAACGGCCCCTTCATTTTTGTAAATTCTTGCTCTGAGCACAATAACAATAATTTGGAGCATAAATAACACCGATATCCTCAGTTTGCTAAATATAATTATGCTTATCCTTTATAGAACTCCATTTGTTCTGCAGAGTTTGTGTTTGTAAGACATGTCTTCAGGATGTACCTCCTCTATACAGTTACCCCTGCTACTTAGGTCAGTTTTTGACAAACCTACCTGGGTTCTAAGCATGGGCGTAAAATCCGTTCCGCTCGCGGAATTTGTGGATTTTCGGCAAATCCGCAATCCGCGAATTCTCGCGAATTTCCCGAAAATTCGCAAATTAGCACGCAGCAGATTTTTTTGCTTGGTGATACAATATTGCAGCGCGCGGCGTTCACTTACCGTCATTCAGCGTTTGCAAAGTTGTTTTTCTCCATGTTTTGCGTCTGCTGCGCCATTTTGAATCTTGCTGCAGGATCCTGCGGGAGTTTGTCGACCGCGATTACGTCATCGCGGCTTGCCACCTTGCAGAGCGAGAGTTTGTCAACGCGAGTACGTCATAAAGGCCCGTGATCACGTCTCGCGGGAGTAAACAATTGCGAACACGTAGATGCGGCAGGCAGCAACAATATCGCACTCGCGAAATTGCAAAATTTGCAATTCTGCACATGAAATCCACCAGCAAGCAGCATAAACCTTCTGAAAATGATGATTTTTATCAGAATAACTCCTCAGGTTGACATTTGCCTGCACTTTTTTTTGCAAGGAGTCCATTTTGGGGGGGGGGGTGGGAGGAAGGAAGTGCCCACAGTCTCCAATTTCCTCTTTGTGTCCAGCAGGCTCCTCCCAGTGCTTTGTTCATGTCCTGGTCACTTTGATTTGGATCTTGACCTGGAAGGATTACTTTTTGTGGATGCTGCTGGATATTTGGATTTGAGGCCTTTTTTACTTTCTTTGGATCACTTTTGGATTAGAAATTTCACAAGTAAGTTTGTTTGGGGCATTTCAGTTGCTGCAACTACAATTTTGGAATTTTCGAGTGTTGGGCTGTTGTTGGGGCCATTTGCCCTGGGGTACTCAGTGGTGCATGGACTGAGTCTTTCGGTGGGGTCTCTTTAATGTAAACATCATGGAGGGCATGGATGGCATTGGATTGTGGTGATTTTTGTGTGTTTTTCGATTTTTGGGCTGTTGTTGGGGCCTTTTGCCCAGGGGTACTCTGTGGTGCATGGGCCTAGTCTTTCTGTGGGGTGTCTTGAATTTGAACATGATTGAGGGCATGGATGGCATTGGATTGTGGTGATTTTTGTGTGTTTTTCGATTTTTGGGGGTGGTGTTGGGGCCTTTTGCCCAGGGGTGCTCAGTGGTGCATGGACTGAGTCTTTCTGTGGGGTCTCTTTAATGTAAACATCATGGAGGGCATGGATGGCATTGGATTGTGGTGATTTTTGTCTGTTTTTCGATTTTTGGGGGTGGTGATGGGGCCTGTCCATGTGGGTGGGGGCCATTTTGAGGACTGGTACAAGCAGGGCCTGGCCATGTGGTGGTGGTCTAGGGGCCATTTTGAAGCCAGGCAGTGTGCTTTGTTGTGCCATAGGCCTGCACCCATTCTGCCATGCTTTCATCCATTATGCCCAGGGGTACTCAGTGGTGCATGGGCCTAGTCTTTCTGTGGGGTGTCTTGAATTTGAACATGATTGAGGGCATATATGGCATTGGATTGTGGTGATTTTTGTGTGTTTATCGATTTTTGTGGGTGGTGTAGGGGCCTTTTGCCCAGGGGTACTCAGTGGTGCATGGACTGAGTCTTTCTGTGGGGTCTCTTTAATGTAAAAATCATGGAGGGCATGGATGGCATTGGATTGTGGTGATTTTTGTGTGTTTTTTCGATTTTTTGGGGTGTTGATGAGGCCTGTCCATGTGGGTGGGGGCCATTTTGAGGACTGGTAAAGGCAGGGCCTGGCCATGTGGTGGGGGTCTAGGGGCCATTTTGAAGCCAGGCAGTGTGCTTTGTTGTGCCATAGGCCTGCACCCAGTATGTCATGCTTTCATCCATTATGCCCAGGGGTACTCAGTGGTGCATTGGCCTAGTCTTTCTGTGGGGTGTTTTGAATTTGAACATGATTGAGGGCATGGATGGCATTGGATTGTGGTGATTTTTGTGTGTTTTTCGATTTTTGGGGGTGGTGTTGGGGCTTTTTGCCCAGGGGTACTCAGTGGTGCATGGACTGAGTTTTTCTGTGGGGTCTCTTTAATGTAAACATCATGGAGGGCATGGATGGCATTGGATTGTGGTGATTTTTGTGTGTTTTTCGGTTTTTTGGGGTGTTGATGGGGCCTGTCCATGTGGTTGGGGGCCATTTTGAGGACTGGTACAGGCAGGGCCTGGCCATGTGGTCGGGGTCTAGGGGACATTTTGAAGCCAGGCAGTGTGCTTTGTTGTGCCATAGGCCTGCACCCAGTCTGCCATGATTTCATCCATTATGCCCAGGGGTACTCTGTCAGTGGTGCATTTTATTGGTCTTTCCATTTTGGGGGGTGGGTATAATAAAAATGCTTACTTGCAAACTATTAATTGAAGCGCTACATATGCAACATTTATTTAACTGATGTTCCTCTGGCTTCGTTTGCTTTTAGGTTCAGAAAGACGAATCATCAGTCTCATCGTTCCTCATCAGTGCCAGGAACAAGTCCTGCTGCGGTGTGAGCAGCACAACATCACATGTGGCCACAGACAACTCTGCAACTTGTGCAACTGTGGCCTGCTGTTCTGACATCTGAAGAAGATCGCCCCAACAAAAAGTTGCCCGTAGCCCCTCTAGCAAGAAAGTTGCCAGTAAGGAGCAGAAGAAGCAAGTGGCGCCACTTACCAAGGAGACTGGTGTGCCGACCGCCGCATTTTTCGGGGGAAAAAAAGTACGCTGCAGCAGCAGCGGGGTGTGCTGGGGACCAAGCTGGGAGCAGCACCTCCGCTCCATTTGGCTGAGTGCCACCACCACCACGCCAACTTAAGTCCAAGCCCTTGAGTGCTGCAGAGGCAGCCAGTATAGTTGTTCAATCACCATCGACCAGTGATGTTGGCTCATCGCAAGAAAGTAGCAGCATCCCTCAATCAACACAGGTTGTTGTAACTCATCTGACAAGTGTTCAACAACCACAGCCGCAACAACAACCACATGTGCAAGTACAAGCCCAAGTACATGTGGAAGGAGAGGCGGCGCAAGGAGATGCGCAAGCAGAGGTGCCTGGAGCGGCACAAGTGCCCACAATAGTTGTTCCTCCCGAAGTAGGGGCACATCAGGAAATCGACATTCAAGCCGAGGTATCATTTGAGGAAGCCACTCCTCCTGTTCATTCATTGTCTTCCAGATTCCTAGCAAGGAAAAGATCAAGGATGGTGTCTAACATCTTCTTCAAGCCCCCTTCCTTCTGATGATATGGATGAAAATGGGAACCACCAAAGCCGTCTGAGAGTGAGGCACACCATGATCTGACAAAGGTAGCTAAGCGTAAAAGGAAGGTCCCCGAAAGTCTCATAGTTATGGAGTGTGATGATGACGCTGAACAAGAAGTGGCGTATACTCCTGCTGATGAAGACACTCACGACGACGACTTACTCATCATACACGTCACTCCAGGCTCAGCGGGCATGCAGCAAACAGACATTTTTACCCTAGCCCGAAATGCTGCTGAGCGTGATGTTGGCGACGTGGCAATGGGACCACCACCAATGCAGTTAACTAGTACACCACCACCTACCGCTTCCATATTTTCTCGTCAGAAGGGACCTCCATCCACCTCGACCTCCATTTCCTCAATTAGTGGTGCTGCAAGTGCACAACGTAGTAAAGTTCGGCAACACACATCCTCCACTTCATCTGGCATTAGCATTCCCAGTATCGCCTCCTCCGCCCCCCACAGACATTTGAAGTCCGCAGTTTGGGATTTCATTAGTGTTAGCCCAATAAGGGAAAACATAGCCATTTGTACCATTTGTAAGCTTCGAGTTAGTCGTGGTAAGCTTGGTACCAACTATGGTACCGGAGGCCAGAGAGGTCATCTTGAGAGACAGCACACTGTCAAATGGCATGCGCACCTAAAGGATATCAAGGAAGCCCGAATTGCAAGTCAACAAACTGCATCTGTTGATGTTTCATCTGATGATGACGAGGAGGAAGAAGCGTCAAACATTTCTTCACTTACACCCAGTGCCCCTGTCAGCAGCACACCCCCTGCAAGATATATGAGCCACACTAACAGTGTGGGAGAGAGTGAGACACCAATGCGAAAAAAGTTCATCATCACCGAGCGTAACTGGGTCGAAGAAGTCATCATCGTCCCGTAAAATGGTCCAACCCACCATTAGAAGCATTTTGTTTTCAGATGCGCCATTTGAACGCAACCACCCAATGACGCGTCTGTATAACACTAAGCTGGCTAAAATGCTAGCACTGGACCTTCTCCCTTTTTCTTTTGTGGAAGGGGTTGGTTTTCTTGAATTAGTGGCAACGCTCTTCCCTAAATGGAAGGTTCCTAGCCGGTTATATTTTGCCAGAGTTGCGGTTCCAGCACTACATGAAGATGTGCTGGAGGTGATTGGGCAGCTTTGCAGAAGAGTGCTGTTCACACTATACATCTGACAACAGACATGTGGACCAGTTGCCAAGCCGTTGATTACATGTGCATCACTGCACACTGGGTCTCTTTTTCAGGGGTGAAAGCAAAGCTAATCGCAGGTGTTGACCAGGACAATGTTTTTAAAGCTACTCGGAAACATGCAACACTAGGCATGTTTGCCATGGAGAAAAGGCATACAGGAGAAAACATTTTGCATGAGTTTAACACAAAGGTCTTTCAATGGCTGTCCCCAAGAAAATGCATGATTGGTTGTTTCCACGGATAATGGCGCCAATGTAGTTAAGGCCATGGATAAGGGTAACTATTTCAGAGTGCCGTGTTGGCGCACTGTATAAACTTGGTTGTTAAAAAATTCTTGAGTCAAGAAAGTCCAGTGTGCGAGTTACTGACCACCTGCCGAAGAATGTGCACACATTTCAACCATTCTTTTAAGGCCCGGAAGCAGCTGAGGTACCTGCAACATGAACGTAACCTGCCAGTGAAAGCACTCATCCAGGAGGGGGTAACACGTTGGAACTCAACCTTGAGCGTCTGTTTGAGCAGTATGCAGTAGTCGATCAGTATTTCTTTACACAGGGTACAGCTACGAAGGACCTGAGGATACAGGTGGAGCAATGGAAGCTAGTTAAAAACCTGACAGACATGCTTCGTCCTTTTGAGGTCTTCATGCGTGCAGTCAGCAGGGAGGACTGTAATTTGGGAAAAGCTATCCCATTGTTGCGCATGCTAGAGCACCAACTGAAGGCGGTGTCTTCTACGTTTCAAAAAGAGGAAAAAAAGGAACAAGCATTTGAGTTGGCGGAGAAGTTTTTACAGCGCCTACTTTGCGATGAACGTCTTCAAAAGATCCACATAGAAAAGCATTACATTTGTGCTACTATTCTGGATCCACAGTACAAAAAGGCATTGGCAGGCAGAGTATTCTTTCCTTTTGATGACGCAGATGTTACAAAGTACAAACATTGGCTAGCTGTGTCAGCAAGTCGCTTTGAAAGAGAACGGCAGAAAATTGAAGGAAAAGGCAGTACATCAGCATCAGCAGGCCATCCGGAGTAAAAAAAATCCACTTCTGCATCTGTGGCTGTGGCAGAAGTGAGTGATTTTCCCTCTCAGCCGTTAAAGACACCAGCAACCGTATCATCTGCACCAGACACAACAGTACCATTGTGTGAAGAAGAGGATTGGCTAACTCAGCTTGGGTTTGCTTCTCAAAAGGTCCCAGCAAAAAGTAAGCAAAGTGGAGGAACCCTGGAGAACTTTGAGTCGATGGTGCAGGACTATCTGAATGACTCAACAGAGGTCTATGTTCATGATGACCCTTGGCGTATTGGCATGGGAAAAGAGAATTGTGGCCAGAGATCACCAACCTGGTTATAAATTACTTGTCTTGCCCACTCGCAAGCGTGTCTTCTGAACGTGTTTTCAGTGCTACTGGTGGCATTGTAACTTGCAAAAGGACCTGCCTCTCGCCCAAAAATGTGGAGAGGTTAACAATGATCAAGATGAATCAGCACCTCATACCACCAGATTACAAAATACGAGAATGCACGCAGGAAGAAGACGAGGAGGACACCAACTTAGATGAGGGAAGTTCTTCTCTGTTAGGTGACCTACTCCCGCCTGAATTCGCAGAGTTTGAGGACGAGCTCTTCTTTCCTGACACCGAGCCCTGAAAATGAGTCAATGAATCACTAACTTTCTTTTTCGTCCTTATTCACTTTTATTCCTGTGTGTCTGTCTTTCTTTGTTTTGCAAAATCTATATAAAAAAACTTTAATCACCTAATCACAAAAACAAGCCCATCAGCAGAACTGTCTTCACTTATTTGCTTATTGATTTGAAGGTGCTGCAGTCTGCATTCCTCAAGTTCACAAGTTCACAAGAACATGCTCCTCTATCCTCCTCCTCCTCCAGACTCCTATTTCCCTCAAAGCAGATGGCTGGATTACGCCCAATGAAGAAAGACTCTGCACTTGTGGGGGTGTTCTACTTCTTTGCGGGTGAGTTGACGGGTCTGGGGCCATTGCTGGGAATGTCTAATACCGGATAAAAGTGGTTTGGACAAAATCGGAGGTGAAATTTTTTTTGCGTTTTTGCTGACTTGCTTGTGTTTGAGGTGCTGTTTGGGGGGGTTCCAGGTGTTTGTGAGTGGGTTTTGGGGTCTGGGAGCACTGCTGGCACAGTCTAATGTTGATTGCTTTTTGCGGGTGGCTGCAGGGGTCTGGGGCCATTGCTGAGAATGTCTAATACCGGATAAAAGTTGTTTGGACAAAATCGGAGGTGAAATTTTTTTTGCGTTTTTGCTGACTTGCTTGTGTTTGAGGTGCTGTTTGGGGGGGTTCCAGGTGTTTGTGAGTGGGTTTTGGGGTCTGGGAGCACTGCTGGCACAGTCTAATGTTGATTGCTTTTTTGCGGGTGGCTGCGGGGGTCTGGGGCCATTGCTGAGAATGTCTAATACCGGATAAAAGTTGTTTGGACAAAATCGGAGGCGAAATTCTTTTTACGTTTTTGCTGACTTACTTGTCTTTGAGGTGCTGTTTGGGGGTGTTCCGGGTGTTTGTGGGTGGGTTTTGGGGTCTGGGAGCACAGCTGGATATGGATACTTTTGATTGCAAGCGGATTGAAGCTAATCCATCTTGGCAAAGAGGAGTTAGGGCCTAGCTGCCGAGCGCGCGTGGAGTGATTTTGGAAATTTACCGAAAAATTCCCCATGTTGTAGGTCTAGTTGTTGAATAAGGCATTCTACGCCTATTGGTTGCCAGGTGCGCGGACAGCTGTTACTGTCGAGTGCATATATAACTGACGTCATAGGGTGAGTTCGGACAGACACCGTGACTCTGCGCAGTCACCGCTCATCGCACAAGCTCTTTCACTTCAAGAATAAAGTTCGTTAAAATTCATTTCTTTCTTCTGGAATTTCTTCACATTCCATTTCACTACATATGGCGACGAGGACGGGATGCGATTGAATTAATGAGCTTGTGGATGAGTCATTTTCCAGCTGTTGATTTCTTCAAGGCAAGTGACGAGATTTATTCTGTTCATGAATAAAGATTTCGTTTTGCTAAATTCATTCTTCGTTACTTTTGGGTGTTCGTGAAGCGGAATAAAGTATTCCTGCAGGTGGCAGTGTTGGATAAAAGGACATCGTGTGGAAACGATCGCACTTGCCGAGCTGTTACAAGATACATTTCAGGCCGAGCTGTTACAAGAAAAATTTCAGGCAAGTTCAGAGCGCTCTTCATTTCAACAGAGCATTCATCTATTTGATTGTACGTTTCTTTTCAACTTCTGTATTCGCAGAGTAAGAGGTAGATGAGGTGAAGTGAAGTGTATGAAACGTCAGTTACAATTAACAGTTTCGTCAGCTCAACTGTCATCTGTCAACCACCTCAGCTGAGTGGCAATCAGTTACTCCTCACACGTCATCGCGTCTTTTACGTAGTAACGCAACGCCATTTTGGGTGCCGGATTCACTTTGTTACACACAGCCTCACCGTTACGATCTTGAGATTATCAAGGTACTGTCAGAAAACCATATTTCGTTAAGTTAAGCATAAAAATAGTGAATTCTACTTTCAGTTTCACATGGAAACAAAGAAATTAGGAGTTCATCAGTGAAAGTTAAATGATTAAGTGGTGTTGCAAGTAAGATAAAACGCCTGTGTCAAATTGTTACTTCCCAGGAAAAATTGAAGGTCTTTTCATTCGTTTGTATAACGAAAATTTGGGGATGAAATGGTTGTTTATTGTGGTTTTGAAAACTCAAAGTTTATTGTGAACTGAACCATCTAACAGAATAAACAAGAGAATTGTTCACAGTTAGAGTTTCCCACTTATAGATCTACCTAGACAAGTAGTAACCTGACAATTCTATTTAATGTGTTTCACTTTACTATCAAGTGTTACTGCAGATTCAGTCAATCAACTTACCACCTAACATTCATGTTGTTCTCTATATTTGTAAGTAAAAGCCATGTCGATTTAGAATCTAAGTCTTTCAGCAGCAAGTAAGTGAATGGGTCTCAGTTTCAGCGCTTAGCTAACAGAAGGTTATTATTATTATTATTGTTATTATTCCCTAATAGAATACTGTCTAATCTATAGCATATTTCTTCCAGACTATTCTAAGTGTGCAATATTCAACTTTAATATCTGTTCAAGTACAGTGATACTGCTTTTATAGAGTGTTGCAATTTTGTGTAAATCCATTTAATATTCAGAACCCTGTTTCACAATTGATATCATAATTAAAAGAGAGTCAGGGGAAGGAGGTCAAGACATGTCCAGCGAGAGTATTTTCAATGCTCCAGCACATTTTCTCGAAAGTCCGGGTAGACCGGTCACGAAATGGAAGATATGGTACAAGGCTTTCGAAAATTATTTGGTGGCGATTAATGGCAAGAAGTTTGACGCTGAGTGTAAAAAAGCTATTCTTTATGGACTATTAGGAGTTGCGGGCCAGGAAATTTTTGAAAGCCTACCAGTATATGAACCTGTTCCGGGACAGTTCATTCCCCTTGATGAGTTTCAGGAGGCAGTGAAGAGATTAGAAAAACAATTCAATGAAGAAGAGAACATTATGGTGGGCAGACATCGATTTGCACTAAGGAAACAATTAGAATCAGAAAATGTTGAGGAATATATTGGGAGTTTAAGGGTGTTAGCCACCAAGTGCGATTTTGGTGACATGGCAGATATGTACATTCGCGACCAATTTGTGTTTCATTGCTTTGAGCGTAAAATTCAGGAACGATTACTGGCCTGTAAAAAACCTACTTTGTTAGAAGTGGCAGATATTGCCAAGGGCATTGAAAGGTCACTAGAAGGCAGAAAGGAATTAGCAAAGGCAAATGAAGAATCTTGTTCTAGTGTCTCTTACCTAAACGACAGAAGGCGAAGAGAATATAGTAACAAAAAATCCTACAGTTCTAACAATAATTCTAATTCTTCCCCTATCGTATGTTTCAGATGTGGTTCCCTTAACCATAAAGCAGATTCCATAACTTGTCCAGCAAGTAAGAAAAGATGTACTAGCTGCCTAAAGGTAGGGCATTTCACAAGCGTTTGTGGTAAATTTGACCAAAGAGGCAACGGAAGAACAAATGTTAATATAGTGGATGATTTTGATGAGAATATGTGTTCAAACATTGTTATATAACCATTACACGGTGTTAGATTAGGGTCACTTCCTCTCTATTCCCCTCCATCAAATACCAGTTATGAATTGTCTACCGTATAAGTGCTCTAGTAAAATTCCAATCTGACATATTGTAGGATAAGTTTCATGCAGAATAGTGAAGTCATACCAACATATCGGGCTTATAGTAAGTACAGCACTTCTGAAGAACTTATAAGAAGTTGATCTTATGAAAGGTTTTAAATGATAAATTTGTCCATTAGACTAATGTATTCATTTCAAACATAGCTGTCCTACACTGGGCTAAGAAAGTATGTGGTGAAAATGGAAACAGACTACCGTTCAAGGGAGGCTTCCTGCTTATTTCATCTTGCAAACAGCCCAAGAAGTTAACGTCTAAAGAATGACTACGGTGTAGACCAAATCTTCCTACACTCAGCTGCAGCACCTAAGATAGAGACCTCTTCACAAATCCTTAAAAAAAAAACAAAAAAAAACTAAGAACTCATTGGATGAATGCACAGCTCTTCTTGGACAATATTTCACAAGTTTTGGTGCTTATACCACTTTGCAAAAGACAGCATACTTGAAACAAGTTTCACGTTTATTATGTAAGGGAAGGAGATGCTGTCATGTTTCCACTTATAGATTGAACCAGATCTTCTCAAATAGGTTGGGGAACACATTCCAAACCAGACAATGTTAGTATAACAGTTTTAGGGTCATACCTCGGTGAACCCTCCTCTAACCCTAGCTTAACCCCTTCCATGCTGGTGACGAACCCCAGCCGTCATGCACTACGGTGCTCGTGTGCTGATGACGGCTGGGGTTCGTCATGGCCCGCCCGTGTTCTGCCGGCGGCCGCACACGGGGAAAATCGCGGCCGCACGGAAGGGTTTAATATACCTAAGTAGTTTATATTAACGCTTACTTCGTTCTTGTAATGTTATTTGTTTTAAGTGCTTGGAGGGGCGTAAGGAGTTTACTAATTGCATTATAAGTCCTATGCAACTGCTACAATTAAAGTGTATGACTTTATTTAATTATTTCCCCATAAAAAGGGAGATGTTGTAGGTCTAGTTGTTGAATAGGGCATTCTACGCCTATTGGTTGCCAGGCGCGCGGACAGCTGTTACTGTCGAGTGCATATATAACTGTCATCATAGGGTGAGTTCGGACAGACACCGTGACTCTGCGCAGTCACCGCTCATCGCACAAGCTCTTCACTTCAAGAATAAAGTTTGTTAAAATTCATTTCTTTCTTCTGGAATTTCTTCACATTCCATTTCACTACACCCCATTTTTGTAGTTTTGCTTTGTGGCTGTTTGGGGGTCTTCTACTTCTTTCCGCCTGGGTTGACGGGTCTGGGGCCATTGCTGGGAATGTCTAATACCGGATAAAAGTGGTTTGGACAAAATCGATGGTGACATTTTGTTTGCGTTTTTGCTGACTTGCTTGTCTTTGAGGTGCTGTTTGGGGGGTTACAGGTGTTTGTGGGTGGGTTTTTGGGGTCTGGGAGCACTGCTGGCACAGTCTAATGTTGATTGCATTTGTTTTTCAGGAAATCCATGGTGGAAAAGGGGAGTTAGGGCCTAGCTGCACAGCGTATTTGGACTGAATTCCAGGTAGTAGGCCCATTTTTCTTTTTTTGCCAGCTTGGGGGTGTTCTGCTTATTTGCAGGTGGCTGCAGGGGTCTGGGGCCATTGCTGGGAATGTCTAATACCGAATAAAAGAGGTTTGGACAAAATCGGAGGCAAAATTTTTTTGCGTTTGTTGCTGACTTGCTTGTCTTTGCGGTGCTGTTTTGGGGGGTTACGGGTGTTTGTGGGTGGGTTTTGGGGTCTGGGAGCACTGCTGGGTATGGATACTTTTGATTGCAAGAGGTGTGAAGCAAATCCATGGTGGCAAAGGGGAGTTAGGGCCTAGCTGCAGAGCGCGCGTGGAGTGATTTTGGAAATTTGCCTGAAGATTTCTAAGTCCCCATTTTATTAGTTTTGCTTTTTGGCTGTTTGGGGGTCTTCTACTTCTTTCCCCCTGGGTTGACGGGTCTGGGGCCATTGCTGGGAATGTCGAATATCGGATAAAAGTGGTTTGGACAAAATCGGAGGTGAACATTTTTTTGCGTTTTTGCTGACTTGCTTGTCTTTGAGGTGCTGTTTGGGGGGGTTCCAGGTGTTTGTGGGTGGGTTTTGGGGTCTGGGAGCACTGCTGGGACAGTCTAATGTTGATTGCATTTGTTTTTCAGGAAATCCATGGTGGAAAAGGGGAGTTAGGGCCTAGTTGCACAGCGTATTTGGACTGAATTCCGGGTAGTAGGCCCATTTTTGCTTTTTGCCAGTTTGGGGGTGTTCTGCTTTTTTGCGGGTGGTTGCAGGGGTCTGGGGCCATTGCTGGGAATGTCTAATACCGGATAAAAGTGGTTTGGACAAAATCGGAGGCAACATTTTTTTGCGTTTTTGTTGACTTGCTTGTCTTTGAGGTGATGTTTGGGGGGGTTCTGGGTGTTTGTGGGTGAGTTTTGGGGTCTGGGAGCACTGTTGGGTATGGATACTTTTGATTGCAAAAGGTTTGAAGCAAATCCATGGTGGCAAAGGGGAGTTTGGGCCTAGCTGCAGAGCGCGCGTGGAGTGATTTTGGAAATTTGAGGTGCTGTTTGGGGGGGTTCCAGGTGTTTGTGGGTGGGTTTTGGGGTCTGGGAGCACTGCTGGCACAGTCTAATGTTGATTGCATTTGTTTTTCAGGAAATCCATGGTGGAAAAGGGGAGTTGGGGCCTAGCTGCACAGCGCATTTGGACAGAATTCCAGGTAGTCCCAAAGTTTTCGAAGTGTGGCTTTTCCTGGGTTTTGCCTTTTGGCTTGTTGGGGAAGTTAAACTTGTTTTCTCCCGGGTTGACCGTTCTGGGGCCATTGCTGGGAAGGTCAAATACCCGAAAGAAAGTGTTTTGGAGACAATCCCCGGGGAAAAGTTTTTTGCATTTTCTGAGATTTTGCTCACTCTACCGTTTTCGGGGGGCTGTTTGTGGGGGTTCCTGGTGTTTGTGGGGGGGTTTGCGAATCTTGGAGCAATGCTGGGTATGAATACTTTTGCTTGCTTGCAAGTGGTTTGAATACAATCCATGGTGGGTAAAGGGGGATTGGGCCTACTTTACTTTCAAAGTACGTTTGGTCACCATTTTCTACTAGGCCTCGTTTTTGGAGACCTGATTGGGGGTCTTCTTCATTTTTGCGCATGGGTTTAGTAAGGGTCTGGGAGCCCTGCTGGGAAGGTCTAATTTTGTTCTAAAACACAGTTTACAGTACACCTAGCTTGAGGGGAAAGATCCGCTAAATTAGTTCGCCCATACTTATTTATCCTTCAAAAGGAGATTCAGACAGAGTATGCACTTTCAAAAATATTGTACTGTCTATTAGGAAACTCAAAGTGTGACTTTTTGCACTACACAGCGTACATACCTTATTTTTATTTGTCAGTGGTGTTCTAATATCACTTCCTGTTCTTCCATCAATAATTACAGGCCGGTTTCAGCCTGTGCAATGGGAAAAAAAGGATGAAGTCAGGCTTCACATTAGCGAGCCGCAATTCAGCATCCGCCAGGCAGGCAGTGGACAGGGTGTCTTCTGGTCACCAACATTGATGGACGGAGCGTCAGATGGAATGGAGGAGTCCCGCTAATAAGAGGAATGGTTGGATGCATGCAACTTACCAAATTCAACAGGACAACTACAACAACATACAGATACAGCATCCTTTCTTTTCTAAATATCTTTTAAGTAATGTTATTGCTGTGAACTTCTATGAGTGTGTCTGCATTTCTTTGATCTCTGCTTCTAAATTCATCCCTACAGCCATTGTATAGGTTTTACTTCTGCTATTTTACAAACGTAATTTAATGTACGAAGTGTTTCTCTGAGTGCAGAGATAGGCAAGTGAAAATGCATAATCATTACTGCAGCCATGTACTGTCGCATTCTTTCATTAACAGTTGTCGAAAGTACTACTTACTTTTCAGTAACCATGCATGCAGTAGTGCATGCACTTCCTTTATGTCACTTAAAAGATTTATGGATAGCTTTGTACCCAAAGATTTGTTTATCTTCAATTATTGTTTGTCCATGCTGTGCTTTTTTTTCCTTCTCTCAACAAAACTTTCCCAAAAAACCCCATTACCATCCATTTTCCAAACCTTAACCCTCTTCCCCCGGGCTGTGTGGTTTTGATTGATGTGTGACTAAATGACGGCAATAATTCACACACTTGCTGGGGAGGATAAGGTCATAGCAACAGGCTGGTGAAGGAATCCGAGGATATATTCTTACTCAGCTTGACACAGACCCATGACTATTGGCAAATGAAAGCCGATTTTCATGTGCGCCATCAACCTGATTGATCATCAAGAACATCCTCCTCTTAGACGTGGCAAATGATTACGCTGCTGTGTCCTTCACCTTCAGTACTATTTCTTGTAGTAGTAGCCAATGTCAAAGAAATTCAACGCAAGTAGTAGTTATACTTTCAATACTTTACCATTTGTTAGGCTACAATGTGGCACTGTTCTAGTGTACTGTCACCTGCTATATTCTCTATCATACCGTTCTAACGCTACGGTAAGGACAAACAAGGTTTCATTTTCTTTTTTTTCCAGATGCTGCAACAACCACTGTGTAACACCACTAGTACCACCGCAATGATGACATTTCATCCGCCCAGGATTGCCAACCTTAATCGCCATTTGCAGTGCAGCCAGCCCTGTGCCTAGCCCTATTTCCAAACACAAATTACAGGTAAGATAAGCGTTTGGGGGAGGTAGTATAATGGAGTATTAGGAGAGACGAGAGACTGACGCTAGTACTAGTAAAGTCCTAGGACTATTGAATTTACTTACTCTGTGAGAGGCACTTAGTTTTGAAAACATTTGGGCAATTAATTACACAACTTGAATCACAATGCCACTTAAGTTTCAGGAAAACAAACTTACTGTTAAACCCCCACTCACCAGCCTCAAAAGCAGTAAAAAAACATGTATGCTAAGATAAAGTTTTAAGTATATTTATATCCCTAACAAAAATAATCTACCGCAAGACCCAACCCACCCCCACTCCCTAACCCAACGAATGTCTGTGAAAAGTCCAAAAAACCCAACTCCCAATTTCCACCCCCAGAAGTCTTTAAGAAAGGGGCAAGGGACAGTCTCCTCCTACTGCTGGCTGCTGTTGACTTTTCGGGCCAGGTCGGCATGCTCCTTGCGGAGGATCTCGAGCAGGGTTTTGGTGTTGAGCAGCTCCTGCTCGAGGTAGGACACCCTGAGCGAAAGGCGGTGCAACCTTTTTTTTGTACTGCTGTTGGGGGCAGCAGATTTTTTTGCTGATCGGCGGTGGCGGGTGGCTGCGGTACCCCGGCTCCGTACCGCTGGAGACCTGCTGCGCTGACTGGCTGACGCAGGGAGCGCGGAGGAGGATGCACGTGTCGCCGTGGATGTTGTCAACCTACTCTGCGTGTCCTCCTCCTCTTGGGCCACCAGCCGCTGATATTCAGCAACAGTCGCCTCCAGCCTCCGTTGCCGGGCCCTTTTAGCCAGCTCCTTCCGTGTTGGTTTGGAAGGAGCATCTATATGAAGAAAGAAAAACATAGTCTGTAACCAATGCTCTTTAAGATTAACACAAAATGATTCTGGAGAAAGTTGTGTCACAGTTGAACTAGCAACTTGCAAGCGCAGTACATAACTATTGTGGCCAGTATCTATCTAACCTCCCACTTCTTCATCCTTGCTCTAACATTAGTGGGAGTTTAAGGAATCAATTCTACGAGCACTATGGACTCACTCCATTAAAGTCGACAATGACAGTACACCAGTCTTATTCTTCTTCTTCTCTCTTGTTTAGCAAAATTGGTACGTTAACTTCTGCAAGCCGGCATAATGCCAGCGCAGTCAACTTGCACCCGAGAAAAACAGACGCCCGCCATGATGAGTGAGACAGACTTGCGTTACTGTACCAGTCCAGTACATGCAGGTAGTGATGCTCTTACTTTTCTATTACGGGTGGCACTGAGAATACTCTGTTACAAGGGCTACTGCTTAATTAATTTAACTTTCACCCGACAATGCCAATGAATACTAGAAAAGGAAAATTAAGAAGATAAATAATCTGATTATCTATCACTGCACATGGTATGTATTTGCTTACTTATGGGATGACTTTAGGTGCTTTGCTTTTTGTTGAGTGAACAGTGATACATCCACACATGAATGACCGAGTTCTACTAAACTTATTAACAGAGGTAGTGAGTGGCTATCGTAATAGCCTGACATATGCTGTGCTTGCAATACAAACTACTGCTACTATTCATGGTAGTATTCGGACAAAATACATTTAAAACTTCTTTTCCTTGCCTTTCCTACACTGGGACGGACGTGCGGGTGCGATGTTACATGCTCTGCAAAGTAACACTTAGTTCATCCAGTGACCGTCTACTCTCTCTAGATACACATATGCTATCTAAGAGTCAGATAGTACCATGATCCAGGCATCCATCCATTCAAACTATATGTCAATCATTCTTCTTCATGTCTCTCATCTGGACAAACCTTATGTTTTTTCACGGGAAAACAACCTTTTCATTTTAATTGGGACACCGCAAGCCATACATCTGTGCCTGACTTGCATTTGAATTTCAAACAAAGGATATATTGCGCACACATACAGTTTCTGGGTCACCCACCCAGGCTGTTCTCCTTCCACCCATCCTTGCTTCATCCTACACCCAGCCATGCATCATATTCCTTCCCAGCCACCTCGGGCACCAATCAAACACATATCATTCTTCTTTGTCAGACATCATTACTTTTAACTTGGTCGTCCTTCAACACTTACAACCCTTCTTTCGCTTTTCATTCATCCCATCCATCAAGTTCATCTCAGATCTGATTTGGATTCTCGAAAAAAAAGGACACCGCTGAGTTGAAGTAAATTTAGAGGAGGCTACTACCTGGTTGATAAAAACTTTGTTCTAAATTTGAAAGTCAGCTTAACAGTATAGTAACTTAACTGTTGAACATATATACTACACCCGTGCAGAGAGCACACTCTGCAGTCTGCAATCTCAATAAGTAAGGAATATAAGAGCTTACCACTGCCCGCCACTACCGTGGCAACCCGCACAACAGTTTCCTCCGACACTTGCACCGCCTCCTCCCCAGAACTGTCCTCCTCCACCTCCGTGCTAGGCCCGGGACCAGATGTTCCACCTACAAAGTACATTTAAGAATGTTAGATGTCATTGACATACACCACTCACTAGTATTTTGTCTAGCAATGAAGAAACGTGAATACAGAAACCAATCTAATAATTTGTGACTGTCTACTCTAAAGTAAAAATGTCCCTTTTTCCAGGGAAGGGTGTTGTGTTGCTGCACTTTTTGGCACAACTGATGAATGCTTGCTTTTTAACACACACCATTTTTCTCATAACAGACAGAAGCTTCACTTCTAAGAACAAGAGCAAGATCAGATCATCATCACTAGGACGGAGTGACCAACGATTCAGCACCAAAAAGAAAAATTAAACTTCAAACCAGGTGAGGGCTCGGCTCGCCCACAATAAATGTGTGAAATAAATCACTAGGCACTTTTCCATTTCTAATCAACCGTTTATGTTTTATGACAAGCTTGATTTTAATAAATGTTTTTACTTTTAATAAAGCTTTAAAACTTAAATAAACTCTGTGATTTTTGGTCAAGAGTGACTAAGCAAAATGTTTTGCAATTTGCAAGCATGAGTCCGTGCCTGTGACACTTCTGGACTCTGACTCCGTACTCTTGTCCTGCGTTGGATAATCATCATTGGGGGATCAATCATCGATGAATTCGGGAGCTGAATGACTCTGCCACACTATCTAGTCAGTAAGGAGATTGGGGGTTCTTCAAAGTATGATATCACTGAGGTATGTGGAAAGTCTACCTGCGCCTATTATAATTGATAAACAATGCACTATTTAGTGTCCATAGTTCTGTTTGTGCAGATTTGTCCCTGCAGCAGTAGTAGTATGGATTGTCCTCCTATCCAAACCAAAAGTAAAGTAGTATCTTATTTTTTCTTGGTGGTCATTCACATTTTATTGTTGGGAATTGTCAAAGCATAAACATTTAGAAGACTTGAAAAGACATTATGGACAATCCCAGAGGACTGCACTCAGTGCATAGAGCTATTGCTGACTAGAATGGGAGTTTCGTTTAACACCTTTTGCCAAATGTGCAATCTTAGTTAGCTACACAGACAAACTAATAAGAATAATCTAGTAATACCACATGGAGTCATAGTAGAGGCAGGATAAGAATTTAGAGACAGTCTACAAGAAGATCAAAGACGATTTAGAAAAAATTGAATGAGGAACGCTAGGAAAAAATAGGTACTCTATATTAAAATTAAAACTTACCGGGGCCGTTAAAGGAGCCCTCGCCTGACCGATCCCGGCCTTGTAGAGCAGCAGCAGCCGATACCCCCTCCTCCTCTGTCCTCTTGCCCCTGGGGGGAGCTGATGTACAACAAGAAAGAAAGAAAGAAAGAAAGAAAGAAAGAAAGAAAGAAAGAAAGAAAGAAAGAAAGAAAGAAAGAAAGACCCGAAAACATGGATGATTGTTGTCAACCAAATGAAATATTTCAAAAGAACAATAACAAAATATTTTGGCGAAATAGCAAATAGACAACTATTCCACGGGATATATTGACCCATCTCATGTGGTCTACTACGATATTAGTATTGCTTGATTTGCGGACCGTCGACTTGGAAAGTTATGTAACGCACTAAACAAACTACTAAAAATGTTCGCCTAGGACTGGCAGGCAGCAGTCCGCAGCTCGCGAAGTGACAGACAATCTCCATTGTGATTGCAGATCAGTGACAACACTAAAAAGTTTCCTACTACATTAACCAGTCATTAAAATACTCACACTATCAATCCACCACCACTATTTCTTCTTATTGCCAGGTGTACAAAGGAAGGACTGGACTTGAGTCTGTATGGGCAGATTTACAAGCCCCTTGCGGCTCTTTTGCTCCTTTGTTGCGTGACTTTTGTGATGCAGCGGCAGAACAAAAGAGGCGCAATTGTGCGGCGTATATTAACAACGTGACGCATATGGGAGATGCATCACGTTGTAAAGCCCTGCGCCATCAGGGGGCGTTCGGGCGCAAGGGAGGGCGTTCCTGCGCAGGAACGCATCCTAAAAGTGGCTGAGGGAAATCTACAAGATTTCAATCACTCACTTTAACGACAATGATGCGTGACTCAAACCCTGCGCCTGCTTGAAGCAGACGTACGGCTTGACGCAGCATTGGGGAGATAGGGCACCCCAGAGCATTGATGGAGCTGCACCATCGTTGCGACGCAACTCCAGCAATGCGCCACCTTTACGACACAGATGCGTAACACTTTGGTGACGTTTTGGGCCCATGGTGCGCCGCATTGTAAATACGGCGCACCATGGGTGGTGGTGGCGTGGCGCACAATTACTGGCACATCCCTGCTACTTTGCAGGGATGCGCCGGTAATTAAAAATCTGAACTTTAGGGGCAGATTTATGTTAACTGGCGCATCCCCAGTTAACGTGCGCCACAGTGCGCTACAGCCGGTAATTGCAAATCTGCCCCTTAGTGTCTAGCATTACGCAGTTCTGTAAACTACACTCATACATAATTTCTCAGGCCAATGAAATGAACACAAAATCGAAAACAAATAAGCATAGTAGCAACGCTACTGAGAAGGAGAGCAGTGCACCTGAAATGCACAGAAGATTTTGAAATATAATTTACCTACAATGTAATCGGCAGCATTATTGCTCTTGGTAAAAAACAAAAATTTGCAATATAATAACACACAGAGCAGGAGAAAACAGAGCAGTGATGAAATAACTACTACTACTCACCAAGCCCGGAGATCTCGATGCCGAGCAGGTCGAGCAAGTCGCGTTCCTGGTCCAGGAGATCCGTCCAACGGTGAGTGGCCTGTGTACTCCTTGTCATATCTGTGACAAAGTGCTTAAAACAAGAAGCCCACCCATGGTTTGTAGAAAATTGCCTAGATCTCCCTGGGATGAGTTGGCAATAGATATTGTGGGTCCTTTACATGGTGAAAGACAGACTCCTTACATGTTGGTGTTGTTAGATCTATATTATCGTTGGGTGGAGGTAAGTTTGGTAAGGGAGGTCACAAGTCAGTCCGTGATTTCTTTTCTGGATTCTGTGTTCAAAAGGGAGAGTTTTCCTAACTCTATTCTGTCAGACAACGGTCCTCAGTTTTGTTCAGGTGTCATGGAGGACTATCTTGTCAAGTGTGGTGTTGTTCATAAGAAAATTTCTTTATATCATCCTGGGGCAAATGGTGCTTTGGAGAGGTTTAACAGGACACTTAAGGAGTGTATTCAGTTGGCAAAGGTTAATTGTTTGGATTGGAGGAGGGAGTTACAGAACCGGATAACCGCTTACAGATTCACCCCGCATTCATCTACGGGTAAAACTCGGTTTGAACTTTTCAAGGGTAGAGCTCCCAACATTTGTTTGTGCCCTGCATGGATGATGTCTGGCACAGGTGTAAAAAACAATGAAATTGCAGCTTGGAGAGATAAAGAATTATCTTTGCAAATGAAAAGGAAAGTGTATGTTGAGAAGAAAAAGTCTGCCAAAGTTATGAATTCTAAAGTTGGGGAGAAAATTAAGATAAAAGCACCTGTTGGATGTCAAAATTGGTCGAAGTTTTCAGCTCCTAGAACCATTGTGAAACTTTTCAAAAATGCTGTTAAGACAGAGGATGGTCGTATATGGAACCACAGTTGTCTCTCTCACTTTGCTGGATGTGATTCTTCTATTCATGACAGGTCTTATTCTGGAGGTCTCTCTTCTGTTCCTGTTTTGGAGTCTGCTGTTCCTCGTAGGAGTGTGAGAGTTCGCAGGTTGCCTTTGCACTTGCGTGATTATGTTTAGTTGTTCTCTCCTATGTTATTACTTATTTAAATGTCAAGAGGAAGAAGTGTAATGATGTCACTTGTTCCCTTGCTGGAATGCCCAGCGTGGAACCATGTCCACTCTATGTTCTACTCCACTGGTTCTGTACTTGACAGATGAGATGTTCTGGCTGTTGGGTGAGGTTGTATTAAATACCTCTTACACTAACTACATCCTGTGTCCTCCTACTTTGTTATAGCCAGGTTGTAGGTGCGCCGGACCCGAGAGTGAGAATACATGGCCCGGCACACCTTCTCCCACTGCTTCCGGCGCTCCCGGAGCCCGTAGCCGCTTGCGATCTTGCCGCCTGCCGCAATGGTCCTGGGGAGGCGGCGCTGTACATAATACACTAGTGCAGCCACCTCCTCCGCGCTAAAGATCTCCCAGGGCATCACTAGCTCCCCCCTCAAACGCCCGCACGGGAGCCGGGCACGGGGTGCGGGACCCTTCCCCTTCTCAGGCTTCTTCCCGGCTCCCTTTACCATGGTCTGGGCAGAAAGGAAGGTAAATAATAAATAAGAAATAGAATAGGGAAGAAGAAAAGAAAAGAGTTTAAAAAAGTAGTTTAAAATTAACCAAAAGTAGCAGAAAACACAAAAATATAGAGCTAGAAAAATAGAGGGATAGATAATAAGTAAAATAGATAAAAAAAACTTCAAACAAGCAAAGGATGGCAGAGATTCAGAGAGGATACAGAAAGCATGCCCAGAACCATAGCAATGAATAAAAAACAAGATGGCCGCGCCCGTTCACAACCGCATGGGTAAGTTTGTGCGAGATTTCCCCCGCCATCACACGCGAACTTGTACTAGCGAGGCGCACACTTTGCGAGATTACACATAGTGCCCGGAAACGGAAATACGTCACGCAAACAAGATGGCTGCCCCCATGTACGACCGCTAGGGTAACTTTGCCTCGTTGCGCTACCAGCGGCTTGCGAAAACGCAAAAAAACACGCGAACTAACACGCCACAAAAAACAAATCGCATATTCGCACGAATTTGCGGCTTCCGAATTCGATTTCGTGCAAATTCGCGCCCCGCGAATCCCACGAAATTGCAGAAAAACGATTTTTGCAAAACTGAAAGCACTCAGCAGATGCAAAAGTTCAAGCTCATCATTAGTAACCATTCCCTGTAGTACTTCCTGAGGGGCCCCTCCAGAGTTCAGTTGCCTACTTGCAACTATTCTATGACCCTGCTCTGACCCTCACAGCAGGCTCAGAGAATAGCTACAAGTATGCCACAAAGGTCCTGTTAGAAAAAATTACACTGCAACAGAAAGCAATTACAGATAAGGAAGCAGGTGCCAGACTGGAAGTTCAAATTCAGGGACACATTAATCAACCCCTAATTCATTCATGTCAGTTGAGGCAGGGCAGGTGTGCTTTTCCCCCCATAATCTACAGTGATTGAACCAGAGGGTGGCAGTGTTGTACCAGAGGGTGGCATGGGTGAGACAAAGGGTGGCAGTGGTGAAACAGAGGGTGCTGTGATGAACCAGACGTAGAAACAACTTGGTCGCGACCGTTGCGACCCGATAAGTAAGTTCGCGTTTGCGAACTGGTAAAAAACCCTCGCGAACTGGCAGAAACCCTTGCGGACACAAAAAAAGAAAAAATCTGCAAATTCACAAAAGTTCACTGATTTTGCAGATTGCGAATTCGTGAATATGCAAATTTGCGAAGCGAGAATTCGCAAAATTCGGCCATACTTACTGGATTCATCAATCTAGTAGTGCTCCCCCCAGTATATCATATCTGACTCTACAGTGTTCTTTGTTATTGTTGGCCCGCTGACCACATTGTGTAGGCTGCTTAATAGGAGGTCAGTATTAAAGGTCAAACTGAAGATTAGGGTATCAAAATATCCAGTTATTAACATCCTCTTTTCTGGCTTATTGTCTTTCAGGACCAAACACTGGTTGTAGACAAAGAAAGCCCAAAGCCTACTGTGAAGAGTTATCCATGTCAAGCTACAAATTCTATCTGCTCACCTACCACCTACAACAGAAAAACATCCACGGCTTTTCCAAAACAAACTTTTTGGGGAAAGTTAGCAGTCGAGGCACTCTGCCCTTGCTTAGAGCTGCCTATTTAAGGACCATGTCAGCACGAATTAGCTGCTGAACACAGACTAGTGACTAACTTACCCTACTCATTGCTTAGAACTCAGGGGTATGTTTTAAAATTCTATTTAACTTTGTTCAAATTATTCATTGTGTTTAACATTGTTGAGAATACTTTTGCAGGCGTGCACTTTATTCTATTCTTTGATCTGCTGTAGAATTGGCAATTTGAGTGGAGAGATTCCCCTGCTCTGCCCCACTTCCTAGTTGACACTTAAGTCACCATTTTGTGGAAAGTTAGCCATTCGGGCACTCTGCTCCTGCTTAGAGCTGACTATTTAAGGGCCATGTTGGCGCAGATGCACAGTCGAGCACAGGCTAGTGACTAACTTACCTTACTGATTACTTAGAACTCAGGGGTGTTTTTTAAAATTATTTTTCACTTTGTTCAAATTATTCATTGTGTTTAACAGTGTCAAGTCAAGTAAAACATTACTTTATTTGATTTAAGCACAGTAAATCATAGAAGTACATAAAACATAAAATTCACCATAAAAATCGTACCAAAATATCACCAAACTTGTAACCTCTCAGAATGAAAAACCCCAGCTAAAAACCTTGCTACTTAAAAGCAATCCTTGACATTAGATAACAATTTCAAATATAACAAAGCTGGCTGAACTTCTTTGAAATATTTACTTATAAAAAGAGGGTGGATATGCGTGTGGCATAGAGATACATATGGCATATAAAAACTATATGAAGTTGAAGTTAAGGTACTTATTAAGCGCACGGCTACCAGGCGGTTTCTTGGCACTAGGGATGCAGACCCAGAGGGAAACAGAACGCGGGCGCTAAGGCAAGAAGGCTTGTGAAAAAAGGAAGGTCTTCAACGCTTTATGGAACTCAAAGTAAGAGGCGGAAGACCTGATGGTAAATGGAAGGGTATTCCAAAAGGTGGTGGCAAGAACAGAGAACTTCATGCCACCAACTTTTTTTTCCTAAAACAAGGCACAGAGAGACGGGACTGGGAGGAGGAACGCAGCTCTCTACTAGGAGTATAAGCTTTAATTTCAGAGTTAAAGAAAGCTGGGGCGGTTCCGGCGCTGGCCTGGAAGGTCGTGCAGCCCATCTTAAAAAGAGCACGTTCTCTAATAGGGAGCCAGTGTAGGGCTTTGAGTAAGGGAGTGACGTGATGTGATTTAGGAAGGCCATGAATAAGGCGGGCAGCTTGGTTTTGGACCAGTTGGAGGCGCCGGAGATCATAGGCAGGTACACCATTGTACAGGATGTTGCCATAGTCCAGGTGTGACAAAACCATAGCCATAAAAATAAGTTTCAGGGCAGAAAAGGAAAAAAAACAGGAAATCTTACGGATTGTACGAAGTGTCAGAAAGGAAGATGAAACCACTGTGCTAATCTGGGAGTGTAAAGTGAGATGATTGTTGAGTTTTATCCATAGTGTTTTGGCCCCCTGCCCTGGGGGGGTACCCAGGGCAGGGGGCCAAAACAAAGCGTTCCAGGGACTGGAGCTACCACCTGTAAGTACCAGTTCGGTTTTATCAGGGTTTAACTTAAGGTGGTTGCAGTTCATCCAGTCCCTGATAAAAATCATAACTGATTGAAACTTATGGATGGAGCCAGGGGAAGGAGAAAGGTTGAAAATAAGCTGGAGGTCACCGGCATAGTTGAAGACCGTGACCTCCATCTGCTGTAAAGCAAAAATAAGGGGGAAGATGTATAAGTTAAACAAAAGGGGGGAAAGGGAAGAGCCCTGAGGAACACCGCATTGAATCTTGCGTGAGGGTGCAGAAAAGTCGGCCAGGTGGACGGCCTGTGTGCGGTCACTCAGAAAGGAGGTGAGCCAAGCCAGTGCAGGTCCCCTGATGCCAGCCGCCTCGACACGGGTGAGAAGGATGGAGTGATCAACTGTGTCGAAGGCGGCGGACAAATCAAGGAGGACCAGTGCCTGGGGCAAGTTGACATCCATTCCCTCTCTGAGCTTGTCCATGACAGAAATAACTACTTTTTCGGTGGAGTGTGACGGACGAAAGCCCGCCTGGCACGGGGCTAAGCTGCCGCTATCCTCCACAAATGCACTAAAGACTTTAGTGACGTGGCGCTCCAGGACTTTTCGCAAGAACGGGAGAAGGGAGATGGCAGTAGTTGGGGAGGGAGGAAGGGTCAGCGCCAGGCTTCTTTAGAATAGGAACTATTATCGCTGATTTGTGAAAGTCTGGGACAATGCCCCACTTGAGAGTCATTAAGAAAAGTAAGAGGGGGCAAAGGACAGGCTGAGAAAATCTCTCTCAAAACATATGCAGGGCAGATGTCCGAGGGAGATCCTGACTTGACTCTGACAAGCAAGGGTAAAAGAGTTTCCTTAGTCAGAGGAGGTATTTGATCCAGATATAATACATTAGGCAGAGGTTGGGGGTCAGAAAAGGAAGGGGAGGGCAATGATATATTAGCCTTGATGACAGCGATTTTCTCAATAAAATAGTCGTTGAGAGAATCACAGAGGGATTGGGAAGGGGAAGGTTTGAGGGTGACCCTGTCTGAGGAGGCCAGCTCATGGACAGTGGCAAAGATTTCCCTAGGTCGGTTTTCAGCCGAGAGAATTTTGGAGGCGAAATAGTCGGTCTTGGCAAGGAGGATGGCTTTTTTATATTCATTCAAGGTGGAAGTGTACTGTGATTTTAGCATGGGACAGTAGGGGCGTCTCCAGGCGCGCTCTGTTTGCCGCACTGTGAGTTTTTTCTCCTTGAGCTCGGCATTAAACCATCTATTGGCATCATGGGCGTGTCTAATTCTGACGCGCCTAAGCGGGGCCACTTGATCACCCGCTCTGGAAAGCCAATTATTGATGGTGTCTGCTTGAGATGACAGGGATAATTCTGCAAGGTTAGGACAGGAAGCAGAAAGAGAAGAACAGAGAGAAGACACGTCTACATAATTCCAGTTGCGAGCCCAGGTGTTCCTGGGTAAAGGGTCTTTTAGCAAGGCTTAAATCAAGAAAGAACGAGATCAAAAAATGATCAGACCAGGAGCAGGGCGTGACAACAGGGGGAGAAACAGGGATATTGAGTGACCAGATTTGATCCAAGATGTGACCTCAGACATGAGTAGGGGTGTGAACGTGTGACAGAAAGTTTAAACTGCGAAGAGGTTCAGTGAATTCTTTTGACATAGCGTCCTCAGCAGGGTCAGAGGGCCAAAGCTTAAAGTCCCCAAGAACCATGACAGATGAATTATTCACCGCTAGAGTTGCCAACAGTTCCTGAAAGGCAGAAATAAAGTGCGATGTTTGCTGTGGAGGGTGGTAGATGAGTACACAGGTAATAGGAACCTGGAAGGAGGCAGATCGAACAACTAAACAGTCGACCGCCTGAATGGAAGGAAAGGATAGCAGTGGAAAATGGAGTCTGGACGGGATGATCAGGGCGACCCGCCTCCAACCTTCCCACCTGGCTGATCGGCGCGTAAGGCGTAGTAGGAGGAAGGGAGAGCCGCTAGCATGTTTTGTAGAGAGTCTTGGCAAAACCAGGTTTCAGTAAGAAACAGAAATATGTGAAGTGTCAATTGCACTGCCCTATCACAAGTACAGATTGGTAGTTCTGAGGGTCTATATCGTTCTACTAACAATTGGGGAAACAAGTTCCAGCAAAATTAAGATAGCAGACATCTGTGCAAAATTGCCATATCTCAAGTCAGATACATTTCTAAATTACTCATAGATTTGACCTTAACATAGTGTACCCCATATTTTTTAGCCATTACATTTATTTATTTATGCGTTTTTATACAGCACAGACTTTACCCGAAGGCGTCAGAGCGCTTCAGAATAGGAACAGAAAATTACAGGTGAACAACTAACAAAAGCAGACGTTAAGTTACATGAGGTAAAAGGGACAATTGTGAGCAAACAAAATACATGAGGTAGCAAACAGTGCATTACAGGAGGAAAAAGTGACAAGTGTGCAGGTTACAAGAGACAACAAAGTACAATTAGAGGTAAAATACTGCAATATATGCTAGTCACTCAGGCACAAGAACAAACGTTACGTCGGCAATGGTGGCACTTGTGCAAGTATCAAAGGCAAACAACATGTGAAAGGTAGCAAACAGTGTGTTACAAGAGAAAAGTGGTGTGTGTATGTTACAAAAGAGTACTAAACACAGGTACAAGGATAATACTGCAATAAATGGCAAACACTCCAACCACAAGAACACACTAGGAAGGCACTTCCATAGTCATGGAGAATAGAGTTTTCAGTAATGGGAGGTCTTCCTTCAGATAATAGAGAGGGCTTGAATTACTTTTGGAGGTGTCTTTGGAGGAGGAGAACTTTGAGGTCCGTTTTGAAGGCCTGGGAGGAGGTGGTGGTCCGGAGCTGAGGCGGAAGTGAGTTCCAGATTCTCACCGCGTTGCCTGAAAAGGATTGGGCCATCGATCTTTCCTTCTTGAAAGTGGGAGGTTCAAGCAGTAGATTTTCCACATTACGAGAGAGTTTCAGTTTATTCGTCAGGTGGTGAGAAGAGGAGGAGTAGCAGCATGTAAGATGGGACCCCCTCAGAGAAACAAGTTGTGGCCAAGGAACCGAGGGGAACGAAAACACATCACTGTAAACAGGTTGTTCCTTCAATGGCCCTGCATTACACAGTCGGTATACATCCAATTATTAAAGTTAGGTGACAAAGAGATTCTAAACACTGATTATTCAAAATATATATACTTTATTTTTCTTTTTTCTTTTCGTATACTTTTTTTACTTGAAAAATTATTTCATAAAAAGTTCATTTTTTCAGAAGAAAAGAATATTTTTTCTAAATACATATAAACATTTATAACAAAAATATCTATAAATATATACAAAATTAGTAAACACACAATATATATAAGAAAAACATCACCTGATATCTAACATACACTGCAAAATGCATACATACTCGCACCCACACCACAGTCAAACCACATCCACAAAAGAACAGGGAGGAACTAGGTTATAGTTGGCAAGAACTGAAATGCCAATTCTGGGGCCTCAAGATGTAATTGTAGGCCGTTGTAACAGGTCGACGGACGTTTCCGTGGGTCTAAGCCACCTTCCTCAGGACCTTATTCATCACACTTAAGATATCAGATATCAGGGAATAGAAGACAGATATGTCCTATCACTTTGGGATCATATAAGTTGTTTCATCTATAAGGATACGCGGTGCGCTCTGCATCAGTAAACAAAGTATAATGCAAGATCCGATTTAAATAATTCAGGACTCCAATGTTAGTGTGTAAAGATTCCTTCTACATCCAAGTAGCTCTTATGTAGTTTTTAGAAATTTATCAAATCTCTTAGAATGATCCAGCGTGCATGAGTTGGAGAGATGCTGCATACGTGGATTGGGAGGGGGCTATATATAATTCTCAGTAATTTTTATCAGTGCTGTAAGTAATTTCAATTTCGGGTCGGGCGCTGAAGTCTCAGTGTACTAAGTTCTTTGTCGACACCAGTTCTCGCACTGCCGCGTCGATTCCCCTCACCACTCCAAGTAAACGCGATAAACCAGGAAGAGGAGGACTGCAAGACTTTGTGGGTGATACAGGCAGTCTTGTAGATAGCTCTAGCCTCGATGGGAAGACAGTGGAGGGTGGATAACATCGGTGTGATGTGGTTGCTCTTTTGGCCCCATAAATGAAATGAGCTGCTGAATGGAGAACAGATCTAAGGGGGGACAAGTGGGATTTGGGGAGGCCAGTAAGAAGAGAATTGCAGTAGTCCAGTCTGGAGAGGGCCAGTGATTGAACCAGGGTTTTAAGGTCCTGCTCCGGGAAAAAGCAACGAATTCCCCAAAGAAGGCGCAGACTTTGCAATGGAATTGATGTGAGATATTTTTTTAGGGAAGATGGCGGCCGCAGGGAAGGCTATGTGAGCAGCTCGGTCCCTGCTCCGGGTACGGAAGGAGAAAGAAATGTAAGCAGCTTACCCAGCTGTTGAGTCACGCACCTTTGGGATTGTATCTGGCTTTCCGACACATGGACATATCACCAATTTGAGGAATCGCTGCGGTGTGACACGGGTCTGCTGCTCTTTCACGCTGCGTGTTGCGGGTCAATCCTTTTGATGGTATCCCGGCTGGTGCTTTTCCGACTGCTGGAAGCCCTAGTGTGGCGGCTCCCGATTCTTTCGGTGCGAGCCTATTGGCAAGTGGTTCGGGGTGCGGAGGTGCTGGAGGAGCTGTTCGGAGCAATATGCCCCCGAAACTGAAATTGAATACGCGAAGCGGGAGAACGAAGGCGAACAGTGCTCAGAGTGAAGGAAGGAAAAATGGCGAAAACAGCGAAGATGGCGAACTGGGAGAACCTGGGAAAGGAGTGCAAGCAAGGGATCACTCTCCCGCAGGAATGAGCAGGATGAAGGGGCTTGAGCGTTTAGCAAAGGCGAGTGCAGCTGTAAGAGTCTCCAAACAGGGAAATCAAACTCTCCCGGAACTCTATGAAAAGCAAATTTCGAAGAATATGCAATTACAGCCACAGCCACAGCCATTAAGTAGCGAAATTGTAGCGCAGGCTGGCTACAAAGAAATTGGTTCTTTCTCCCCTTCTAGTGCCTCTGTATTAACGGTTTCTGAGGTGATAAAGGTACCCCCAAATAGCTTGCAGAAAGAGAAAGGAATTTCTGGAGAGGTATTAACAGAGGGCATTGTGGGAGATGGAGTCTCTGACCACATCCAGAATGTCTCTATGGACGGCATTACTGGTAGCCTGGATAATCTTGTTTCAGTAATAGATTCTTTGGCTTTAACTGAGGCTGCTCCTATACAGGATTTGACCGGATCGCAAGATATACTGATAACTTTTACTCACTGTCTGACCATTCTTCCGATGAAAGTGAGAATTTAAGCAAAGATTGGGCTGATTACCCAGAAGATGGCAGCAGCAGTCTGGAGGATGAGGACGGATTAAATATTGTCTCACCAAGATCAGTAGCAACTACAGTTAAGAGGCTAAAAACTAGGAAAGTGCTGCATGGTAATTCTAAGAACAACACTCTTGACACTCGCCGGGACACTTCCTACGGAGGTAGCTGTTGCGCTCTATAAAACTCAGTATTATTATTATTATTATTATTGATGTGGGTGGGGCATCTCCTGAGACTACTATGCCGGGACCCTCTACCAATGAAAATCTTGAGCTTGTTGGGGGTCAAATACAGGGGGACAGAGTCCTGATCAAGAAATTACGCTGTAAATGATTTACCACACTATGATGGAGCACAGATCCGAGATTAAGGCGGAGAATACTCGTACTCAGGCAACGTGTCGGAAAGTACAGAATGCCGTACGGCGGGTATTCAAGATATGTTCTGGAACAGCGCTTAGAGTGACTGAAGCGGAGTCAAGAATCTCAACGCTAGAGGATGAGGTGGCAGCCCAGAAAGTAGAGATTAAAACTATGAGACACCAACGTGATGATATCAGCTTTACGCTTTCCGAGTTGGAAAATCAGGCTCGAAGAAATAATTTACGGATTTTAGGAGTCCCTGAATCAATAGAAGTAACAGACGTTCGAAAATTTGTTTGCGAACTCTTTGCAAAAGCATTTCCTGAAATGACTTTGTGGGATTGGACAACTGAGATACAAAGGGCACACAGGTTTCCATTTACTATTAAAAAAGGAAGACAAGGGGAGGAAGAACGACCCAGAGCTATTTTAGTGCGATTTGGTAATTTTCTGGCGCGAGAAGCTGTTTTTGGGTTAGCTAGACCAGATAGAAAAAGGCAGGCAAAAGGGTGTAATTTTTTTGTTCGCCCTGATTTTTGCCAGGCTACAGTTTCGAAACGCTGGCATTTGCTTCAGCTCATCCCAGGGTTTCAAGAAAAGGGGGCTACGGTCTATCTCCAAAATCCGGCCAAGTTAAAAATCATTGTAAATGGTCAAACGAAGTTCTTTTTTTCCGAAATAGAAGCAAAAGAGTATTTGTTGTCCTTATAATGTTGGAAGATTGGTCGGTCTGCAGCCGGTAATGGCCATAAAGATCCCCTCTTCTTTTTTTCCCTTTTTTTTGGGGGGGGGGGGTAAGCGATATGCTTTAAATTTGGTTAATAGAATAATATTGTTCTCCTTCCTGACCTAGGAAAAGGGGTGGCACTCCATATTTTCAGGGACTGTCAGTCCTTGTGCCTCAGATGGTGGGTTGGGAGGATTGGTTGGGGAGTGGGGGGTTCGGGGAAGGGGTGAGCTGGGAGGGAATGGTGAAGGTGGCGGGGGGGTGTTGGTGGGGGGGGTGAAAAGTCAGGGGGGTGAAAAGTCAGCAGCAGTCAAGCTCTTTGTTAAAATTGTTTTGGTCATTCATGGATTATATGGTGGGAAGGAAAATTACATAAACAAAGTTGTGAGGTATGCTCAGACCCTGTATGCAAAATACATTTGCTTTTGTTTTTTTTTAAATAAAAATGGATAGGAAATTAAGGATATGTACACTCAATATTTCTGGGCTCAATGATAGAAAGAAGAGAGATGTATTGGCTAAGTTTGTTCAGTTATCCCGAATTGACATATTATGTTTGCAAGAAACACACATTGCATGGGCAAAACGAGGATTGTTGCACAATTTAGGATTAGATCTAGTGATATGTTCAAAACAAACAGGGATTAAGAGAGGGGTGGCTATATTGATTAGACGAGGGTTAGTGACATGTATAAAGAGTTCGGCCGATAAATGAGGGCGGTGGGAAGTAGCAGAATGTGAGTTTAATCAGAAAAGATTTACGCTCTTTACACTTTATGGGCCGAATTTGGATGATGCTGTGCTCTTGAATTTTTTAGATTCGGAATTGGCTCAATGGCCCCAACCAGCGATTATGTGCGGGTATTTGAATATTCATTTGGAGGCGAGTTTTGATATTAGGGTGAATAAGGGGTATTCTGGAAGGCTTTTAGGGCATTGCGGGATCTAATACCAGAACATGGGCTTTAGGATGTGTGGAATTTACTCTACGCAGGCGACTCCGGGTATACTTTTTTTTGGCCCCTCATAGAAAATTTGTCCGCTTAGATTATTTTTTTGTGTCACAACAATTGGTAGATAAACTTAATTTACAAATTCTCGCTAAGATTTTATCCAATCATAACCCTTTAGTATTGGAAGTAACTCTTGGTTTAAACTCAACTGTGAAGACACAATCATGGTCTTTTGAAAGGAATCTTCTATTGGACGATGACTATTGTAAACACATGGTTAAAATAATACAGGAATTTTTCAAATTTAACAAAGAATTACACCGAACGAGATAGTTTGGGATGCTTTTAAGGCGATAGTTAGAGGAGAAACCATTAGTTCTTTTAAGATGTGATGTAAGAGAAGGCTGGACAAACATAAAAGCGATTTGGATTTAGTTATGGCAGCAGAACACAACATTGCCAATACAATTAGACTAGGACAGGATATTGATACAGCACAGAGAGATTTAACTATTCAAAGAGCAATAGTATATTCTAATATTGCATATCAAATTGTGCTCAAATATAATCAACATAAGGAACTAGCCTACAAATTTAGTGAAAGTACGGGGAGAATTCCAGCAAAAAGACTTAGGCAGAAAACCGTCTTCAACAATATTGAGAAGATCGTTGATGTAAACGGGGCCTTACAGGAAACCAAAGACGGTGTTTTGGGTGCCCTCCACAATTTTTACCAAGATCTATATACAGCTCCAACAGGAGGAATGACTGGGGGGAGGGCTGCTGCTGAATATTTGAGCAATATAGAAACTGTTAGACTTACTGAAACGGAAAGAGAAATGTTATCTGCACCTATAACTTGGGATGAAATTGAGAAAGCCCTATTAGGTTTATCGCCGGGTAAAGCTATGGTCCCGGATAACATTCCACTCGAATTTTACCGTACTTTCAGGAACATGTTGAAAAAAGAATTATTAGAAGTGTGTCAGCAAGCTTTTTTGGGCAGTCCACCATCCTCATGGTTTGAAGCCACTACTGTCATCTTTAAAAAAAAGGGAAGAAGGAAACAGAGATGGGGTCTTACAGACCAATCCGTCTTTTGAATGCGGACAATAAGGTATTCTCTAAAGTACTGGCCAATAGACTGAATAATATTATGTGTAACTTAGTCTCAAAAAGACAACATGGTTTTATTTCCAAACATGATACTACAAACCATGTCAAAAGAACTATCTCTCTTCTTGATTGGACACAAGCTGCTAATTCTCCTGTTACAATTGCCCTATTAGACGCAGAAAAAGCGTTTGACAGGGTTTCCTTGAACTTTTTATGGGCAACTTTAGTTTGGAAGGGCTTTTCAGGGGAATTTAATAAAGCGATTCAAGCACTATACATTAATCCGAAGGCGGCAATTCATATTGCTGAGAACCTATCGAAAAACGTAATGATAACACGGGAGACGCGGCAAGGATGTCCTTGTTCCCCCCTGTTATTTGCGCTTGAAAGGCTGAATAATTCACACTTATGGTTTTCTGGGCAGAGTAATGTTTTAAAAATGTTAAATTTTCTGAAATTTTTATATTTATTTCGCACAATCCCTCTCCTCTTCCCTACATCTTTTTGCACTAGGGTAGATAGGATGTGCTCCAGATTTCTCTGGAGCTATCGTAGATCTGAGAGAGCGATAAAATGGTGCATATTACCCTAGGGAGAGGGGGGTTTGGGGGATTCCTAGTTTTCGCTTATATTATTGGGCGGCACTAATAAAACATATGGGTGTTTTGATTTTTCATGACGCTGTAATAGACGAAGCGGTTAGCCCGTCAATTTATGAGATGTATTGGGTAAAGAGGCTAAGCAATGCCTTGTGCGGGAAATTGAGCTCAGTTACTATAAAAAGACAAAATAGAGAATTTTGTGGGCTGCTTTTGAAATATGGAGAAAAGCAAAAGCGAGAATTGGTCTGAGCATAAATCTGAATTATTATACGCCTCTTAACAGTTGTTCGTTATTACCGGAGATTTTTAGGGATCAGGTGATGACCAGGTGGTATCTAGCTGGGATACATATATTAGGCGATTTATTTCAGGGTGACCAGATAGCTTCCTTTCTTTTTCTTCAGCAGAAATATAATTTACCCAGGACAGAATTTTTCAAATATCTCCAACTACGAAGTTTTCTGGATTCTAGAAGAGTACAAAATCAAATACTGACTGATAAAGTTGGTATTATTGAAGCAATTAGAACAAGAGTTAAAATTGGTCCGATCTATCAATTTTTGGTTACTAAGCTAGAGGATGATTTTGGACGTTTCGGAAGAGAAGTGGCAGAGAAAACTCGTAATTGAGAGAATAGATAGAATCATTGATTTATCATGGAAGGTATTATTTAATGGTTCCTTAAAAAGCCAGCATTTTATGTCTGTATGTGATCTATATTACACACCGGCGAAATTGGCCAAATGGAAATCTGTAAAAGGGGATAAATGTAATCGATGCAGTCGCTTCGCCACAGTTGCTGCTCATATGTTTTTCCTGTGTCATAAACTGAGCCAACTTATCACTGATGTGGAATATTTCCTGAATGTCAGTTTGGGGATTCAGGTTCAGCTATCAGCGGAACTGATCATTATGGGCTCCAGTCAAATCCAGTTAGAAATAGGACCACAGCAGAGGAGGGATTTCTATTTATTTGTATGTCGATTTTTCGTTTGTGTGTAACAACCCAATGGCTAGATGTTGAACCACCAGTTTTTAATATTTGGCAATCTAGATAACTGTCTAGTTTTTACTTAGAGACTGCTGTTTATTAATCAAAAGGAATTAGGAAAAAGTTATTTGGGCAAAAGGTTTGGTCCCCTTTGGCATATTGGTTATGAAAGAAATGTATTTTGAATTTCTGCTCTATTTGAAATTATGAAATTATGTTTGGAATGTTTTATGTAAATGAAGAGACATGGCTGTTTTGCTGACGAAAATCAATTAAAAACATTTTTTTGAAAGGAATTGATGTGGGAGATTAGATTGAATTTTTTGTCAAGTATGACACCAAGGGATTTTGCGCTGTCGACAATGATGGGTTTATTGTTAAGTAGATTCACCTGATCCATCCATGATTGAACCGGGGGAGGAGTGAAGTGAGGAGGAGAGGAGGAGGAATTCTGTTTTGGAGGGATTCAGAATCAGTTGATGAGTTGACATCCAGTTTTGAATGGAGTCGAGAGTAGAGCTTAGGATGTAGAGATCATGAGTGGAGGCAAACTTGAGGTAGATTTGAGTGTCGTCTGCATAGAGATGATAGTGGATCCCGGATTTACTTAGGAGATTTCCCAGTGGTTCTAAACAGAAATTGAACAATGTGGGTGCAAGTATAGTGCCTTGAGAAACACCTTGACCTACCGCCACAGGAGAGGAAAGACTGTTCGCTATTTTGATCATTTGGGATCTATCTGAGAGGAAGAAAGCAAACCATTTAAGCATGGTGCCCTCCATGCCCATTCTCTTTTGAAGAGTGTTGAGGAGGGTGTTGTGATTGACAGTGTCAAAGGCTGCAGATAGGTCAAGGAGAATTAGAAGACAGGACCCCCCGAATCGAGTATCCTCAGCGCGTCATCAACCACTTGCAGTAGGGCAGTTTCAGTGCTGCAGTTTTGGATGAAGCCGGAATGACAATTGTCAAGAAGATCATTGTCCTTGATATGACGAGAGAGTTGTTTCGCTACACATCTTTCTGTGATATTCGCAAGAAAGGGTAGGTTAGTGATGGGGCGGAAGTTGTTGAGGTCATTCGCATCAGCAGTGGGTTTTTTGAGCAGAGGGTTGACCTGCCCACTTTTGAAGGAGACAGGAAGGGAGCCTTGACAGAGGGAGAGGTTGACCAGAGTGGTCCAATAGGAAAGGGAATGGGTATAGAAGACAATGGCAATGGCACTGGGGATGGGGTCCAGAGAATGGTTGGAGGGCTTTGTTTCGAGGATGCACTTGAGAAGGGCATCTTCAGATATGGGGTCAAAGTTCTGCCAAATGCCTGAGGATTCGCGCTCCTCTGGAGGGGTAGGATGAGAGACCTGATCCACAAGTGATTTCACTTTTTCATCAAAGAATATAGCGAAATCCGCTGCTTTCTTTGTAGAATCCTCCAAAATGGAGGTTGGGGGAGAGCAGTTAGGAATCTTGATGAGATCAAATATTTTTTTGGGTCTATTTTTGGCTGAGTTAAGGAGGGTTTTGAAGTGCGACGCTTTCCCAAGGAAGATGTGCTTGTGGTACTTGGATCTTGCTAAACGAAGTGTGGCCAAATTATCGGTGGAGGGCACTTCCCTCCATTGTTTCTCCAGGAATCTTAGCTTCTTCCTTTCTTCATAGAGGGATTTGTTGAACCAAGGTGCTGAGGGAGTGGGCCTTATCTTTTTGCTTTTGAGTGGAGCAACGTTATTGATTTCGGCTGCAAGGACTGTGAGGCATTGGGAGGTGAGTTCGTCAACATCTAGGTTCGTGTCTAGCCTTGGAAGTGATAACAGAGATGATTCACAGAGGGGACCGACATCAATATTTTTAGCATCATGGAACCAGGAGGTAGCCCTCTTAGGTTGGCCAAGAGTTATAGAGTGTGAGAGGTGAAGAGAGAAAGGGATGAGGAGGTGGTCAGACCAGTGTACATGAATAGGGGTATTGATAGAAAGCATGCCTGCTTTAGAAATAACAAGGTCCAGGATTGAGCCCTTACAGTGTGTTGATTCTGTGCAGTGTTGGATAAGATCGTTTGCAGAGAGGAAGGTGGCCAGCGAGTTCGCAGAAGAGTCATGCGGTACACCCCAGTGGAGATTGAAGTCACCCACAAAGGTCTGATTGTCAGTTCGCGAGTATTGGTCGCTGATGAAGTCAGTGAGTTCCTCCATAAACGAAGGGCCACTACAAGGCGGGCGGTTATTGACATGAAAACTGAGGGGTGTATAATGTGACACAGGGCTTTACAGCGTGACGCATCTCCCTAGATGCGTCACGTTGTAAATGGGCAGCATTTTTATGCTGCTGCTGCGTCACAAAAAGTGACGCAACAGCGGCGCAAAAATGACGCAAGGGGCTTGTGAATCTGCCCCCAGGTTCTTTGTGCAGAAAACACGCTCTAATTCCGAAGAGTGTGATCTGGTTTCAGTTAGGGCTTTTTTTTTTAGCCCCAATGGCATGAGCTGAAATCATTAGCATATTGTAGCATAGAGCTCCAGACCGGGCCAAGGCAATTCTTTTAGCAGGAAGCGTTCGGTCTTGAAGGTGTTGAAAAGTGCTCCGGGCTCTGCAGAGAGCCCGAATCCAAACTGCTCATACAACATTAACAAGCATTTGCCCCTCTAAAGGGAGGGCTTATATACAGGAGCTTCCATATATAGGACTCAATGAAGCGGGCAGCCCCAATGTAGGGTGACCAGATCTTGATAACCAAAAACCGGGACATTTGAGAAAAATAGAAGAAGGGCTACATTTTTCATCCACGGAATGAGGCAGAATGACAGCTCTCATCAACATAGTATCACAGAACATGCATTAAGAAAATAAATAAAATGTAATTTCTACAACCGACATCATAACGATTAATTCATTAGCCTCCTGAATTTCCCTCTCCTTACTCAGGAACGGATTAATCAGCTTCTCGATGACACTAAATCCGGTTCCCGTTTAGATCCCTGTCCGCTTAGGGTTCTGAAGGCTTGTAGGGAAGTGGTTATTCCTCCCCTTATGGAAGTGATGAATTCTGCAATCACGGAGGGAATCTTCCCTCTCTCATGGAAAATGGCAGTCGTCAAACCCCTTCTGAAGAAGGCCACTTTGGATCCTGGGGTTTTGACACATTTTCGGCCAATTTCTCTTCTACCTGCCCCTGCAAAAATACTTGAATCACATCTTATCCGCCACCTCGGCTCTTTTTTGGATGATTCCACCCTCCTAGATGCATCACAACATGGCTTTATAAGATCACACAGCACTGAATCTGCCCTCACCATGGTCATCAACAACATCCGCTCGAAGGTCGACAAGGGCTATACTACCCTCTTGGTCCTGCTTGACCTCACGGCGGCCTTCGATACCCTGTCTCCCTCTATCCTGGTCACTCCTCTTAGGGAGATAGGAGTCGAAGGTCCAGCCTTGAGTCTTTTGGCCTCCTTTCTCAATCAAAGAGAACAAAGGGTGAAGTTGGGCAAGTTTCTTTCTCCACCAAAACCTGTGCAGTGTGGGGTCCCCAAGGCTCTTCATTAAGTCCCACTCTTTAACATCTATGTGGCCCCACTTGCCAGGGTAGTGAGATCTTTTGGGCTTGAGGTGTTGTTGTATGCCGAAGACACCCAAATTATGGTCTCTCTCACCCAGCCTGTGAGAGACTCTGCCCTGAACTTCAGGAACTGTAGTATGGAGGCAGTATCACAATGGATGATCCAGAACTTCCTGAAGTTAAATGGGGAGAAGACAGAGGTCTTGATCTTCGGGGGTAATCAGGACATCTGGTCAAATGACTGGTGGCCAGTTTCCCTTGGGGACTGTCCCCTTCCCTGTCAATTTGCCAGGAATCTAGGGGTTCAGATAGATACCTCGCTTTCATTCGACCGTCAGGTCAGCAGGACTGTTTCCACCTGCTGCTGTATCATCAGGATCCTCAGAAAGATCGCTCACTATCTCTCCCCCAATTCTCGGAAGCAAGCCACCGTGGCACTTGTCTCCTCAAGACTGGACTACTGCAATGCACTTTATGTGGGAATTAATAAGAGCCTTATCCATCGCTTGCAGATAGTTCAGAATGCGGCGGCTATGATGGTCCTCAATCTCCCCAGGTTTTCTTCAGCATCCTTGGCTAGAAGAAACCTGCATTGGCTGCCTATCCAGTCTAGGATCTCTTTTAAGACCCTATGTCTCGCGCATGGGGCTCTGTACGGTACTGGCCCAGAGGGTATCAGGTCCCTCCTCCACTCTTACTCCCCCACTAGAGTTCTCCGCTCATCTAATAAAAATCTCCTCCTGATTCCTAGATTTACAAAAGCAACATGGGGAGGTAGAGCCTTCTCTACCTTAGATCCTAGGCTATGGAACTTGCTTCCCCCTGAACTTCCAGGGCAACCCACCATTGTGCTTTTCCGTAAAGCTTTAAAGACTTGGTTTTTTACTGAGGCATACCCGTGATGGTGCACTAGGGGAATTATAGACTGGATGACCTGCTTGGCGCCTTGATGCCCTTCGGCTAAGTTGCGCAGTATAAGTTTTCTTTCATTCATTCATTCAATTGCTTAATTATAACAACTGCTAACTAGCATAGCATTAGAACACCCCAAAAAATGCCTCTCACTGTTTTCAGTCAACATCCTCTAAAATCTGGGACATGACCCAAAATTGTGGAAATCTGTCAGGACAGCTGGAGAAAAAACTGGACTGTCCGGGCAAATCTGTGACGTCTGGTCACCCTACCTCATTGTTTTCTGGGACTCATGGGTCCTTCATGTATGACACATGCAAGTCAATCACACGATAGCTAGTAATTCCTACAGGTCTAGGGATCTTATGTGTTGTTGTTCCCCATCACAGGCTCAGTTTACTATGGACGATCATGACAGAAAGTTAGTGGTCCAGGCACTCTGCCCTTGCTTAGATCTGCGTAGTAAAGGACCGTTTTGGTGCGGACATACTGCTGGCGCACCAAAGGTACAGCAAAGACTAGCCTGTTTGCTTCTGTCCTCGCCTGGATGGCACCAGGGAGACTGCGAGTGTTAACCTAGAGCACCCCACTTCCACTTTAGTAACTTACTTCGGACACATCTTTTGGATCTTCATCAGCGAGGGAAGGATGTAGGTTACTCAAGGTCTGATTTAATTAACGAAATGCACTTTAGCAGCCCCTGCTGCAACTTCAACTTTTGTCAGCAGGTAAACACCTCTACTCTGTCTTGCACTATGGGGAATTCTAAAAGAATGGACGTTGACTTCACTTTCTGTCACCAGTCACTTGTGCATTACTCAATGTGTGTTCCCGTAGTAAACATAACACTGAAATTCATGAGCTCATTATTTCTTCCCATCTTGACTGCCTTTTTGTTACTGAAACTTGGGCATTGGAAGATAAGGGCCCTGGTCTAGTTTCTGACATTGCCTCAGGCTATGCCATTTCATGGCAACATTGTCTAGGCCAGAGTGGAGGTAGCCTGGTGATTATTTTTAGGGACTCATTGAACTGAACATTAGAATTACTCATGCAGCATGCTTCAGACGCCACTGAGGTGACCTCTTTTAGGTTGAAGCTTGCGGCTAACCCCATATTTATTAGACTCCTAGTTTATCAATCTCCGGACCATCGGACTGATTTTCTTGAAACTTTGTTCCATGTGTTTGAACCCTTTTTGCTCCATCCAAATGTTGGCGTTCTTGACAATTGTAATTTTCATTTAGGAAACCTTTCTAATAGAGATTCCTAATCCTTGATAGAATCTATGTTTACCTTTGGCTTTACTCAAATGGTTAAAGACTCCACTCACATAGCAGGGCACACTTTGGAGGGAATCTTTTCGAATTCTCTTGCCCTGATGATTAATGAAGTCTCCCCATTTGGTTGGATGGACCGCTAAGTTGTCCCTTTTAAATTTAGCTGCCCAACACTGATGACTAAAGTGGGGGGCTTGGTACCTCTTAAACCTAATGTAGGAGCAAAATCACTACTCGAAGCCTTGACCATGCAGACAATATGGTTCATATTCCTGTGGGTATACTTTGCCTGATCTCATGGCTGAAGGATTTCAGAATTCGATTGGAGCCACCCTTGACATTGTCACTCCACTGACAATTAAGCACTACACCAGATCCAAACCTTCTGCACCCTGGTTTACAGATGATCTTAAAAAGCTATGGATGACCTGTCATAGACAAAAGCAGAAATGGCAATTGCACTATGATCCCATTGATAAAGCAAGTCACAAGGGTCTTATACACCAATACAAACTTGCTATCGGCCTTGCTAAACCCACCTCCTATACAGAAAAAAATAAGATTGGCAGGTAATTACTCCAAGGAGCTTTTTAATGTAGCAGAAAGACTCTTAGGGCCTGATTAAGACTTTGATCGCCTGGCAGCGGGCCTTCAAGCCAGCGCCCCACTCCCAGACCGCCAAAGTTGACTGCAGGCCGCCTACCTGATAACGAGTTGTTTTGAAGTCTGGCGGGCGCGGCTCCTACTGAGGTGCCTTCCAAAATGTATCGCAATGCGAGTGCCACAGCCCGTACCTGCATTGCATGGACTATGCTGTCCATGCCGTGCAGGCACTGGGGAATGCATGCATAAAGGGGGGCCACCTTGTGCCCCCCTGCATGCACTCCATGCACAGAGGAAACAGGAGGGCCTGTAGGGCCACCTTTCTTTCCCTGCCACCACACTTTTCATGGTAGGCTCACCGCCATGAAAAGGTTGTCAGTGGGGAAAGTCGTAATAAGCTGCGGCGCCACCAACCATATTGCTTCCCCTGAAAACCTCACAACCACCAGGACTCGCAAAACCCTGGCAGTTGAAGCGGTCCCAGTGCGGTCTGACAGCTAAATTTGTAATTCGGTATTCGTACAGCAGGTGCGGTTGTCCCCCACCATGAGTACGGTGATCGTATGGACCGCAGTACTCGTAATCAGGCCCTATATCTCTGCCATTCTCTCATTACCAACAGGGTGTGAGTGTTTAGTTGTGGCGCCTTTAAAGCTAAGGTTTTTTGTTTTCCGTGCTGAATCCCTCAGGGCTCTTCACTGAGCCCCACACCTTTTAATTTGTATGTTGACCCATTTCGCCGAATTGATACATTCATTTTGCTTTCAAGCCTCCTCATATGCTGATTACACTCAGATAATAGTATCCATCTCTGTAGGTAATACATTCAATCTCTGCATGACTAGGATAAATGTTTGGATGAAAGAATTTTAAAAAAAACTTAATACGAAGAAAACGGAGGTGCTGATAATTGGGGCACAAGAATCGCTCTGGACCAACAACTGGTGGCCAAAGGAATGCAGCCCTTTACCCACCCCTGTGAAAGTGGCTAAAAATCTTGGGATTATCTTTGAAACCTCTCTGTATTTTGAGTCACAGGTCAATCGTACCATGAGTACATGCTTCCACATTATCAGGACTCTTAGGAAAATGTTCCATTCAGAACTGAGTCACTCAGTGGTCATCTGCTTTAATCTCCTCCAGCCTTGAGTACTGTAATGCCCTTTACCTGAACTTTAATACCTACTTTCTGAATAAACTGTGAGTGGTGAGCAGAATGTGGCAGCTCACCTAATTCTCAACATCTCCAAATGACTGTCTTTTAAAGAGGACATTCGCTCACTGCACTGGCTTCCTGTTACGAAGCGCATCGCCTTTTCAGCTATTGGTCTTTCTAGCCCTTTATCACAAAGTAACAAAACATCTTTCTGCACTCATCAACTGGTACATTACAGGTAGGTCGCTTAGATCCTCCTCAGGTAGGAAAGTCACCATAACCAGGTTTCGTACAGTCATATGGGGCAGCCTCTCTATTTCTGGGGCTGCTGCCAGATTATACAACACTCTGCCTGCCCACATTACTAAGCTTGACTCCTTTGTCTTGTTTAAAAAATCATTGACACCCTGGTTATTTTCACCCTAATTTTGTGGGCATTGTAGATGTTAGATAGCGCTGATGCTCGGCTTCTCGCTCAGATACCTTTGAATTTAATGTGCTCTATAAATTCACTTTTTATTTAATTTCATTTCATTTTATTCAAATTTAGCACAAGTGGCAGTGGCCCATTTCTTTTCATATTTCCATAAGTCACATTCAACTTTTCTCTAGTTTGAACTATGCTTTCTGATCACATTTTACCTGCCCACAATTACACTTTCCATGCCCCTCTTCCATACCAGCTGCGTTCATGTACATACGACAAACTTTGACAGCACTTTCTGTCTGCAATTTGCCAGTAAACACAAATTTTTCATGAATTCAACATTCATTGCTTCTCTTTTTTCACCCAACACATCCAATCCCTGACATCATGTATATGATGGCTGTTCTCTTCCTTTCAATTATATTCTGGGAACGTTTGTTTTTGTGTCCTTAATTCCTGACATTTTGACTATTGCTTGAAAAAGAAAAAATCCTCTATTTGAATATGCAGTACCTATCTGTTAGCTAGAACTACAAAACCCTTTAATTTTTCAATTGTCCAAGGTAGAATATTTTTATTTTGGTCCACTCAGAACTCATCATCCCCATATGACTCCTCTGCTGCCATTTCCCTGGGCTCCTGGATGGCACCAATCCAGTAGAATATGGTAACATTCTAAACTGATTCTGTTCCTAGTTCCTGTGACTCTGGTGAGCCATTTTCCTCTTTATTTATTATGCACTCTCCCTGCTTTGACCTTGATACATTCTTCCTTTTCTAATGTATCTACTAATATTCCATCCCCCCCCTTTCATAATCGTCTTCCTCCTTAGGCTCCTTATCTTCTTCACAATGTCAGTTGACCATTAGAACCATTTTATTTCTCTTTAGGTCCATTCCTCATTCCCCTCAGTTCCCCTTTCTTAGGCATCCCCCTTGCCCATTCCAACCTCACCATGCTCTAGGGCTTCTTACTCACTTCCTGAATTGCCTCTTGTCATCTTTTCATCAACCCAATGATGTCCCCTTTGCTTACAATGTTTCCACTTCTTCCACTACAATGTGGTACTTGTGCCGGGACGAAGTATTTGTACTGTCCCCAAGCTTCTGATGTTCAAATTGACCTCCACCCCGTGCCACAATTGCCAACAATTGACACAGTTGAGCATGCACTATTGCCAGGCTATCCCTTATGCAAGCATTCCTGATTTTCCCTCTGCTCCTAGGTTACTGCTTGACTGCTCAATACTACTAAGCAAAGGAGGATCCTTAAGGTTGTATGTCAGAATATTAAGGTAACAAATATCAAGCTAGAACAAGCTTGACTGCAGAATATCAACTGCCCCTAAAAGCAGAGCTATGAATAGAAAAGCTATACTTCCCTAGAGATGCTTACCTTGATTGTACAGTAGTATTGATATTCAGCAGTCAATGATAGTACAGCTCTATATCAAAACCAGAATATGGTTGTATACCATTCCTGCTACTATTAAATAGCCCTCATCCTCAAATATTAATTTCTTTTATCAACTCCTGCTCCTGTTTCCTACCTACAGAACATTTATTTGTGTACATCCATTCCTTCATTTGTTCACACATTAATATTAAAAACATCTTCTCACTCCTGACTGTTTTTGGATAGTTTTTTTGCATTTCTGTGAGACTCTCATTTGTGATAGCCTTCAAATTAGCTGCTCTGGCCAGCCGAGCCTCACCAATAGCTGGAAAATTAGTCTAAAAGTCTCCATCCTCACTAATAGATACCTATAAGAAGAAGCATTGCCAAAAATGTGCTGTCTCTTCTACCAGCTTGATGCTACTGCTTTAAATAAGGTAGCTACATGAACTATTCCCTCATAATAATCTTACACTCCAGGGCTGAAGAGTCCACTACATTACAGCAAGGAGAAATATTATTGTTATGGTGCTTTTATTGGCTGAGCTTCTTCTGGAACAGAACACATCTTCATTCATGTTCTGCTTAATAATAGCAGGCCCTGTCAGTTTAATCCCACCTTGTACCCATGCTCAATGGTTACAATTCTCCCATGAGAAATTGCAGTGGAAAATCATCCCTCATATGGATGTATATCCCACTATTCAGAAGTCCATAGACCAGAGGGTCCAGAAAGTAAAGCATCCAGGGGATTAAATGGGTTGGGACTTATTTCTTACAGGGATGTATATCCCACTCCTATTCCCCTATCTAGCTTTTCAAATATCACCACAAGAACACCCCCCCTGCTGAACAAGATAAAACAAAAACGTTTTCCTACACCAATCTTGCCCCTCAATGTTGTCCTGTCTTTTTGCTTATGGAAAAACATTCTAGGGCCTCTGCTACAAAAGTAACTCTGAAACAGCAAATCTGTAGTCCCTGTGAGACCCCTTTGGAGTTCTCTGAAAGAGAAGAACATTCATTTTGCTTCCTCATATAGTCTCAAAAGGGTAACACCAACTTATTATTATTATTATTATTGTGAAATTTATAACGCGCTCAGTTACCCAGGGGCATCCCGGGGCTGGACACAGCGAAGGAAAAAGACTCAAACTCAGCCACTACACCGGAAACAGATGGGTCTTGAGGAGTTTCCTAAAGTGCAGGATGTTAGGCTCTGAGCGTATCTTAAGGGGCAGGGAGTTCCACAGTGCCGCTACTTGCACCGAGAAACTTGACCTTCTCAGCACAATCCCTACCCGGTGGCAGCACCCTCGGGCCTACCTGTGTAAATTAAGGTAGGTAGATATGGGGCTCATTTGTGTATGTTTTTATGTGTTAGCAATGTTTGAAAGGATTATAAGCATAACTTTTGAAATATCAATCATGGTCATCGTAAAGTGTCCAAACAATTGATAGTTTAACACTAACTGTGCACATATTGCAAAGGTTTCCCATACGCTTCACATTTTTGGACATTTAATTATCATTAAGAATGGGATATGCAAGATAGAGGATGCATGCTAATCTTGAGAAAAAAGGACAACATCCATCTCAAACTTCGTCTGACTTCATGAGCTGGGATATAAAAGCTTCTGCTTTCCTTCAGTTTGTATAATAACTCTTGTATACAGGCATGCTAGACTCTTTCTACTGTTAATGCTTCCAGAATATGGATCAGAGAGCTACCCTTTTCCTCCTGACTATTAACATGCATGAAATCCCCTGAAGAGGATCTTCCAGCCTGCCCTACCGCTGACAGAAACCCTCCTGCTGAGACCTCAAGCCAACCCACAGAGTTCAAAGAGAGCCACAGCACCCTGTAACCTTTTCTACCCCTCACTAGAAACCCAGAAGAGGGTTGCCTCAAGCACCATTGCTACAAGTACAAATAAGCTGCATGTTGTCTGCCTGTGGAGTATCCTCTCTGTTTAGAAATATTTATTCATTTCTTCGGTGGTACAGGAGCCACTTTGCTTGCTAGGTAGACATAACGCGAGAATCGGTGAATACAGAATGAATAAATGGGTTAATGTATGAGTGTGTGTATGGATGAATAACTGCATAAATGTATGCATGCCTGTACAAATCAATGTGAGTGCTTGTTGGATGCATGTATGACTAGATAAATGGCTAAGAAAATACATGGATGAATAAGTAAGGGAGCTGAAGGATGAGGGGATAGTCCGTGAGAAGTATAGAATACAATATATATTTTTTAAACACGTATACGGTTCTGGTGCTATCACCAAGTCATGAATCCTGAAATCAGAGATACCAAATGACCCAATTTCATTGGGACACTTATCCAACTCATTGTTTCTTAACATATTCTTAGACATGTTTCAGTTGGATTAGCTCAAAACCTCCAAGTGAATGGTTGACAGATTTGTGCTCTGGTATTGCAGATTTGGTTCTGGTTTAGAGAGTTTTGCTGCAGAAGGCAGACAGATATGTTGCCCAGCTAAGTGCCATTCTGCTGTGCTAAAGTGCTCTCATTTAAAGGTGGGTCGGCTGATGTCAGAGCCTGCAAGCTTAAGGCATGACAAGCTGAAACTAAAATGCTCACTAGGAGCGCAGAGTGGCAGGTGGAGGGAGCTGGAGATGACCCACCCACTCTTGCACCATTGCGTGCATGCTCCATACTCTTTTTGTAGACCTCAAAGCCTGTTTGACTCTGCTTTGTGCCTCCTAACCTCTCCAACCTCTGAAGACCGTAGATCTCTTTATTATTGATTCCACGTCATGACAACAGACAGCTATTACCTCAAGCTGTGCATTCTAGGGAATTTTCTTATGCAGGTGTATGGGATAAAGACTACAAAAAAGGGGGTAGTTTTCTTAACCAGTGCTCACACTCGAGTACTATAAACTGCTAACAAGGCCTGACAGAAAAAACATTTCAGGAGACCTGGTTTGATGACAATGGTTCTTTTTGAACAATTGTTATTCCACAAGAAAATACCTGTTTCTGCAGTTCTTTTCCTTTTTAGGTCCCGCCTAGCCTTGCAGGGCATGCACTGCACGCTCGGCGAGATCTATTGTCATCAACTTGATTTTGGAAGTGGGGTTTAAGCCCTGCCCCTCTTTTCTATTGGCTGGCATCATAGTTTAGGCTAAACATTAGCTCGTGATTGGAAATCGGGCTTTTTGTTACCACCCTGTTGCCTTTTCGGACGGCCCATCTGGACTGGCTGACTCCATCTTTGTTTGTCGTGATGTAGGAGGGTCTGCTGCTGGCTTTTTTTTCCCCACTTAAAGCCCAGCTTCAGGGAATGTTTGTGAATTGAAAAATAAAGTCCTTTTGTTCGCCCAGGACGGCAGGTACATCTCCACCAGTGCGTCTTTATTTTTCATGGATGGATCAAGGGGTCAGTGTCTACAATGCTGCAGGTCTCAGCAGAGACTGTTCTCGATAAATGACAGCACAATACAATGCCTAGAAGTGGCCAGCTCACATGCAGAGGTGCCAGGGCCAGACGGGGAACAGCAACCAGCCCTAAGGGTGGTGGAGGGAGGGGGGCAGCAGCCCCAACACTCTATTAACATGGGCCCAGCCCTGGGCTCTGCCTTTGGACATACCTCAGGTCACACCCACTTGAGACATCTCAGAGACCTCATCCATCACCAAACTCCGGGCCCGGGGCCTTGTGCTTCAGAAACGAGGCTGAAATGGATCACTTGCCCCCAGGGGCTCTGAGAAAGCATCGCAATTGAAGAAGGACTCACCCTCCGCAGCAGAGGGGGGCTGTCTGGTGACAGGGGTGGAAGTAGTGGGCACCGATGGAACCCCTGTTCAGAGCATGCCCAACCACCGCCCAACTCTTCACCTGTGACTTGTCCTCCTGTAGCTTCACGAAGCACATTGCACTGCAGGGCACCAGAGTAGGAGATTTGATGCACTGATCCCCTCTTGTGGATCTTGACCGCTGACCCATCGACCTCAGGAATAACTTGATTCCTGAGATATTTAAGGTTTTTACAGTTTCTCCACTTGCCCTCATCTGCCTCCATACAATGATGCCCGGAGTCGGCCCTGCACTGCAGTGATCTGCAGACAGCTCCTGTATGGTTCCTGCTATGGAAAGCATTTTGACTTCGACGGGGACCTGTTGCACGCTTCATAAAATAGGTAAATACATGTTTTTACAGCAGGCACGTTAACTCACTGTGCTATCTCACCCAAGGCCTCCTTAGACTACCCAGAAGGAGCCGAGGCCTCCTCGGCCCTGTCGTGATCTGATGGTTTCACAAGGGCAGACCGGTCACTGATCTCTGCCGCAGGCACATTTACCCACTGAACTACCCTAGCACAAGCCCCAGAGCAGTGTATTAGAGGAGAGTGATGTGAAGGCACACGTGGAGGCCCCTGGCAGCACTTACCATGCTTCACTTGGCTCCCCTCACTCGGGCATAGAGGGCAGGAAGGTGGGGGCACTCAGAGTAGCTCCACAGACCTGAGAGGGGCCAATCACTCATGGCATGCCCTCTGACCCACTCAACGCAACTCACTTAAGACAGAGAGACCCCTTCCCCGCACAGGAGGGGTGGGGGTACCTGGAGGAATCATCTAAAGCCCCCCTCCCGCACCGGAGGGAGGGCACTGAGCCCCTGGAGGCACTTAAGTGTGCCCTCTGACCCCACTCGGCACAGATCAGTTGGGGTTGGGCTTGGGAAGTGGTGGCCATTGATGTGTTGGGGGCAGTAGAGGGGGTAATACCCCTCCCCCTCACACCCAGTGCACTTATTCGAGGTACACACATCCTTGCTCGTAGAACAGTCTTTAGGCATTAGAGGGATGTCATTTACCATACTGATGTATTCTGGGAATTGTAGTCTTCTCCGGTCAGACAAAAGCTTTTATTTGCCTAGACTAGAGCCCTAAAAAGATTAGAAAACACAACATCGAAACAACAAAAAATACAAATTCAAACACGCAACAATCCTAAAGAAAAGGCAAGAAACATACATCTATCAGAAGTACAAATATATATCATACATAGCCTTATCGCATTTCGTCATGACAACCCAAAAAATCGGTAAAAACACATATGAAAAAATAGAAACAGTAAAAAGAATAAGACCAAGAACAAGAACTGCTAAGTAATACGAAACTAAAGGATCATAAGCTCTACAAAGTCTTAACATGTTTGACACTTCTCTTCCTAACAGCTGTTGGACATAACTAACAACAGATAAACTGCGCATCACAGGACTATAGGTATTGGTGAGTTGACACATCAGATCTGTGGCCGGATGAACCCAAACAGGATGTTAAACCCGGGTACACTGCTGGGAAAGGCTGCCAGAAAGTGCCAAACGTGAAACGGTTTCGATAAAATCTATGTTCATGGTTTGGGTGTGGCTTAGTGGACTAATGCGCCCACTGTGTGGGCCTGTTTTTGACCTCATGGTCACAGGTTCAAATCCCAGCAGCTTGACTCAGCCTTTCATCCTTCTAATGTCGATAAAATGAGTACCTTGGGTAACAATAAGCATCTTATTTGGCGCCAAGATACCATTTTGGGTGAACATGCGCTTTAAAAATACACGTTATGTTATGTATAATAGATATGGTTCCATCCCCTCTTCATTTTTTATCTTGAGGTATAGGCAGACCGAAATCATAGATTGACTATTAGTAAACCAAACATCCTTCCTACATTTGGAATCGAGGCCTTCACTAACCTCTTTGAACTGTTATTGATCTTATTTGGAAATGAAACAAATTTGAGGTGTCAAGATGGGTGAAAAGTCTCTGAACCTCCCAGGGGTGGAGTCCATTCCATTTAGCCCCATACTGTCTTCGAGAACTAATCTGGAGAATTTAGTATTGGGAGACAGCCACATCTTAAGCCATAAAAGAAGGGGGGCAACCCTCACTGTATCCTCCAAACAAGCATTTGCAATGCAATAGGTCTCGCATTTGCAAAAGTTTGCGCTATTGGCATTGTAAATGACAGACCTTTTATCTATGTGTTTGTTGAGAAAATGTGAGCTATTGGCATTGAAAATGACAAACCTTTTCATATATGTGTTGGTTTTGAAAACAGATATATAAAATACATTGTCATTTACAATGGCAATAGCTTAAACTCTTGCAAATGCGAGACCTACTGCATTGCAAAGCCGAGACCTATTGCATTGCAAATGATTGTTTAAAAACTGCATCAGATTTTGAGAGTCTTAGTTCCAGCTTGTCTGCCAGGGAGTTGCATGCCTTAGGACATGATGTTAGCATCTCTCACAGAATCATGCTAACAAGTTAAAAGAGTGGGGAGAGGGCCAGTGGGGAAGGGGCCGGGTCAGAGAAATATGGTAAACAGTCAATAAAACATGGAGAGGGAACAGAGCAGCGACAAGCTTCAGCCATATCCACGCTGTTATCTATTTGACTCCTGCTCTATTGGCAGCATCAATTTTGACATGAGCAACTCAGCTTTTCATTCATTTTCTAATGTCCTGGCTATTACTGGAAGAGTGATAGAGCGCGCAGGTCACCTGACTAGTCTTTTACCAATACTCACCTGGGCCCATAATCAATAAACTCACAAATTATGCAGGTCACCTTCGCTCTACTATCAGTGTATTTTATTCATTTAGGACTTTTGACCTTTTTATACCTTGACTTACCAATCCATGTCACCGGTACCTAAAGTCCTAAGGGATCAAGGGTGTTAGAATAATAGGAAAAATAACATTTGCACTCATATAATATAATAACCACAAACTAGGGAAAGGTTTAAACTCTTTATCTAAAATCTTTTAAATGTCATGATCCAAAGATTAAACACCAACAGACATTCAATTCTGAATATTAGAATCAACATGTAACTATGCAAAAGATGTATTAAACTGTTTACGAGCATTTAACAATAGGGAAAGGGAAAGAGAAGGGACATGATATGAACACACTATTTTCAAACATATAGCAATAGGGAGGGTAAAAAGAAGGAAACAAATCAATGACGAAACCTAATGGATTTTATAATTACCTAGAATGGTGTGAAAAACTAACCCTGCCACGGGTCAGTTTAACCCCTTCGATGCTCATGACGAGCTCAGCTCATCATGAGGCACGGTTGAGCTGTGCTGATGACGAGCTGAGCTCGTCATTAACAATAGTAATCAAAGGCTCTCAGCACAGGAGGGGAAAACCATCAGCAGCGATGGTGTTAAAGGACAGAACTCCGAAAGTTGCAGTCGCCAGAAGGCTAGCAGGTGCAGATCAGAATCAGGACAGGTAAAGCCAAATTGGATCAGGACAGGACCGCCAAAGGTTAAGACTGGCACCTGCAGATAAAGTTGCAACGCCTGCGGTACTCCCTCTCTGCAGCAAACAGCCAGAACCCCGATTGGGTTATCGATTTCCCCGACAAAGTGCTTCGCCAGCACTTTAGCTCCCAGAACCCCGATTGGGTTCGAATCTTCTGACGGAGTGCTCCGCAGCCCTCTGCTCTTGGTCACCTATTGAGTGCGTTGGTTCAGTGAGAGGTCAGCTATTCGGAAAAGTCAGACAAATTAACTAGCTAAGCCTACCCTAGTTATACTATTATCCAGGTCAGCTTACCACCCCACAATGTTGCAAGTGTAAGGATCCCCAATTTTGATTGGACAAGGAATGAGGAGAGGTCTACACACCATACTAAAATTAAACTTTCTTTTGAATATTCTATTAACGTTCCCGCCCATCAAATTTTATTTTCCCATGTATATTTTATTCCACCTGGCAGTGAATGTAACAATAATGATTACAATGTAGTCCATATTTTAGTTTAGCTTCCTTCGCAGGGGTCAGAAGTTGACTTTCCCAGGAACATCTTCTAGCAAGTCAAGACTTGGCCGGGTTTCAATGCCAGTGCTTCAGGGTTTGTGTTTCTTCTGCGCAGACGCAGTTTCTTTCAATATGGAGTTCAGCGACAGGCGTCAGGCCCAAATTGATTTACATGTAAGAATAGAAAAAAATCAGTTGAGGACACAGAATAAATGAATGCACTGTATACCACTTATCTCTACTCTATTCCCATTATTTTATATATAACTATTGCGTTAAGGTTAAGCAGAACGAACAGCTTAGCAAAAGCAGAAGTGCAAGCTTCCTGCATGCTGTAACACGGAGCAGCCATTTTAGTTTTAATGCGCAGAAGCGAAAGATTGCCTCCAAAGCTGATAGTACGTCATGTCACGTGAGTGTGACTGACACATGCGCAGTAAGAAACCCCGCGAAGCAGCAGCCATTTTAATGCAAGTGGATTATAGTTAGTAAAAGCACATAAGCAAGCTTCTCTTAGATGTGTAAAAGTTGTGTTGTGCGATATTAATAAGACAATACATGTTGGTTAGTACATTAACGTTACGTTGACAGGACTGAATTCAAGCAAGTCGCGTTACATGTGAATCCTTGCTCCATCAAGAGTGTGATAGTCATTTGCATACAATGAATGAATATGCAGCAAGGGAAATGAATGGATGATTCACCGTTCATGTACTACAGTCAAAGATAAAGTGTAAAATGATACTCCCTAATTTCACATCACATCAAAGTGGGGTATAGTTATAAACTATGATTACCAGAAAGACTTTATGCTGGTCGTAGTTCTTAAAACAGTGCAAATGGTACAGTGTCATGAAACAAGTACACCATCCTTGATTGCAGCAAAGAAAACATTCAGCTGTTGCTAAGGCTATATGTTTCCCCTTTGGGACCTATTAGCTTTGCCAATGCCTTTTGACAATGCTGTACAAGAATAAAAAAAGGGAAAAAATGCAATGGTGAGGCTGCAGCAACATTTTGCAGGCCTGCACATTGCTGATAACGTGCAGCCACCTACAAAATGAAATCATGGATCAGTAAAAAAAAAAATGGTAATACATTTTTTTAAGGTTGGGAGGCCTGCAGCAATATGGAGTGCAGGGGCAGATATTCGGGGGGGAGAAGTACATGAACGAGATAACTGGAAAAGATACAGTCAGCCAAGTCAACGTAAAGTAAAGAGTCTATGTTCCAGGGAAGGGACAAACAGAAGATTGAGCAAAATGGACAAGGAAAGCCAATGAATAAGAAGCAAGCAAACAAGAGTGACAATAAAGCTAACCAATAGTAAGCATTCTACAATACGTTTTTGGTAAGCCCATAATAAGGTCTTGATTATGAGTTCGACGGCCCCACCTAACCGCCGGCCGCCTGCCAGATTGCAAGCAATCTCGTGGTCTTGCAGGCAGTCCTTTGGTGCCTATTAAAAAGTCACTGCTATGTTATTGTCTAAGCTTGTTCCCCCTTTCAGGAAAGGGGGTGCATGCAGACAGGGATGCACACCAGGTGCCCCCCTGCAAGCATTCCATTTTCATGAGGGGAAAGTGGGCCCTGGAGGGCTCCCTAAGTTTCCTCACTGCCACCCTTTTCATGGCGGGCTCACCGCCATTAAAATGGTGGATTTGAGGAAACTCGTAATATGTGTTGCGGTGCCGCAGCAGCACCGCTGCAACCCCACTAGGGACCGCAGAATCCTGGCGATTGCGGCACTCCAATTGCGGTCTGACTGCTGTACTCGTAATACAGTTGGTCAGACCACTGGTGCAGCAGTCTATGACTGCCACTGCAAATCCACCATGAGTTTGGCAGTTCTATGGAGCACCAAATTCATAATCGGGCCCTAAGACTTTTGCAACCAGACAGATTGCACTGTCTGGTACGCTCTATCTAAAACCAGCTATCTGCAGATCAAATTTGTAGATGATGATCCAGCATTAAGTACGGGATACAGATTACAGTGATAAGAGTTATTCACTTCACTGCCTCTTTTTCATACTTATTGATTGGTAATATTGATCTTATACTTCTTTAAAGCATGTCACTATTGTTTCCTTCCCACTGCTAATGATCGCTGAGCCGCATTTCTTTACTGGAGTGGTTGACTGGTTTTTCACCGTCACCACCTCCTTCTTTTAGGGCTCCCACCTAATAGTTCTAATGGGGATTTCTCATTCCTTTTTATGTGTATACAAATTTATTTTAGTGGGGCACTCTGGTAGCACCTGTGGCAATGATAGTGCTTGCTTGGCACACCATGAAGGTATTGTAATATTTCATGCATAGCCTTTCAAAGGCTACAGCCCTTCTATAAATGTATATGAAACATGTACTACAAAGCTCCGTATCACCCTTTTTAGGGCTCGCCTTTCCTATTCCGCAGGAATAGCAAAAGAGCCCTAATGCAGCCAAACCATACTTCAGGCCAAGCAAGGACTCTCCAGCGGATTTTCGGTAGTGCACGCCTCATGGACGAGCATGCCCGAGCCTTCCCACTGCCAGCAGCATTTCTCCACGGCCACCAGGCCACATCAAAGGTTTCCCCAGCACTGCCCCGCCCATCAATCACCCTCCCACGCCAGCAGCTCTTCCCGCTCCGTCCCCTGCTCTCCGCCCCCTGCTGCATCAAAGGCTTTTTTAGGTGCACAACTGTGCGCTAGAGACTCGTGAATGGCAGCTTGCCATCTGTGGGGAAATTAACCCTATCCCTCCTCTCCTGGTCTTTCCTGGCAGCCCTCGCCCCTCCTCTCCCCTCCCCCAGCACCAACCGGCCCAGGCGCCTTATTTCTCAGAGCCCCGATCAGCATGCTGCCGTCCGCTCATACACTTCCAGCAGCTCCGGGCTCTCATCCTCTCCTTCCCAATATCCTCCTTCCCAATCTCTCCCGGCCACCTCAGTCTCTCCTCTCTTCCTCACCTCCTCCCCTTTATCTGACTAGCTTCCCCGTACTGACGTTTTTTCCTCAGTCACCTCTCACCCTAGTTCCCTCCCTCCGTCTCCTCTTCAGGCTTCCTCACACATACAGAGACCCCTTTCCCAGACCCATGATAAACCTCATGCAGCAGCGCCTCCTCCTTGGGATGCAGCTGAAGAAATAAAACCCATTTGACTATTGTTTTTGTGTGCACAACTGTGCGCTAGAAAATCGTGAATGGCAGCTTGACCTCTGTGTGGGAATTAATTTGCGCAGAGGTTGGTTTGTTGAAATTTTGAAGCTGTCATTTCTGGCATTGTAGTTCGTCAACGTTATGAATGTATTTTTGTTTTCAGCATGACCCACATTAATGTGTCATTTTTTTTCTCCAATTGTCTTTTGTCCCTCTCTCACTTTTGTTCCTTGGCAAACAAAGCGTCTTGTTAGTTATTTATTTAGGAGGGCCCAGGAGCTGCAAAATGTTACTGGTCGACGTTTTTTTTTCCATTGTGCATTGTGTGCACTTTTCCCCTTTTTCCACAATTTAATTTACTGTCCACCATGTTTGAATGGTAAATATCCACTAATGCTCCATGACACATGCACAAGCACACATCAAAAAATAAACATGAGCAAGCATCACAAAGCCTTCGTGCACAAAATGGAGTTATCTTACGATAGGCTTTCTTCAAAAGAAAACCCATATCAAGACTGATGACCATGTGTACGAGCGCCTCCTCCTTGGGATGCAGCTTAAGAAATAAAACACATTTGACTATTTTTTTTTAGGTGCACAACTGTGCGCTAGAGACTCGTGAATGGCAGCTTGACCTCTGTGCGAGAATTAATCCTATCCCTCCTCTCCTAGTTTTCCCTGGCAGCCCCCGCCCCTCCTCTCCCCTCCCCCAGGACCCACCCACCCGGGCGCCTTATTTCTCAGAGCCCCGATCAGCTTGCTGCCGTCCGCTCATACACTTCCAGCAGCTCCAGGCTCTCACCCTCTCCTTCCCAATCTCCTCCTTCCCACTCTCTCCCGGCCACCTCCCTCTCTCCTCTCTTCCTCACCTCCTCCCCCATATCTGACTAGCTTCCCCGTACTAACGTTTTCTCCTCAGTCACCTCTCACCCTAGTTCCCTCCCTTCGTCTCCTCTTCAGGCTTCCTCACACATACAGAGACCCCTTTCCCAGACCCATGATAAACCTCAGGCAGCAGCGCCTCCTCCTTGTTATTTTTAATTTACATCTTAAATAATTAAATAATGGCGGTCAAGCATCTAGTCCTGTGCGGCTTGTTATAAATTTCTCACACTCTGTTTGTGATCTCCCTCCTCCCTCTCTCCCCCCCTGCACTTCCCTCCTACTATTTAACCCCCAGGACGAATGTTATCTCCATCTCTGACGGTGCCAGAGACTCTCGAGCAGACTGTAAAATCCGGGCCAAGCAGGCAGTATTCCTCCCTCGGGAAACTGAGCCCCTTCTCCGAGCCGCATGCCCGACCCTTCACAACCCCCCCACACACATACACAACCCCCCACACACATACAGACAACCCCCCCCACACACAACCCCCCACACACACAGACAACCCCCCACACACAAACACAAACCCCCCCACACACACAACCCCTCACACACACAACCCCACACACACAACCCCACAACCGCACACACACAACCACACACACAGCCACAAACACACACAACCACACACACACACAACCCCACACACACACAACCACACACACACACAACCACACACACACACAACCACACACACGCACAACCACACACACAATAACACACACACACATACCCACACACACCCACACAACCACACCCACACAAACACACACAGCCACACACACACAACCCCACATACACAACCCCCCACCCACAAACCCACACACACACACAACCCGACACACACACAACCCCACACACACACATTACCCCACACACACAGCCGCACACACAGACAACCACACACCAGAATAGCAAAACATAGCAGAGCAAAACAAAACATAGCATAGCATACCAAAACATAGTATAGCATAACAAAACACAATAAAACATAGCATAACAAAACACAACGAAACATAGCATAACAAAACACAACAAAACATAGCATAGCATAACAAAACATAGCATAGCATCAAGTTCAAGTTCAAGTTCAGGGATTTGCAGGCAGTATTCCTCCCTCGGGAAACTGAGCCCCTTCTCCGAGCCGCATGCCCGACCCTTCACAACCCCCCCACACACATACACAACCCCCCACACACACACAACCCCACACACATACAGACAACCCCCCCCACACACAACCCCCCACACACACAGACAACCCCCACACACAAACACAAAACCCCCCACACACACAACCCCACACACACACAACCCCACACACACAACCCCACAACCACACACACACAACCACACACACACAGCCACAAACACACACAACCACACACACACAACCCCACACACACACAACCACACACACACACAACCACACACACGCACAACCACACACACAATAACACACACACACATACCCACACACACACACCCACACCCACACAAACACACACAGCCACACACACACAACCCCACATACACAACCCCCCACCCACAAACCCACACACACACACAACCCCACACACACACAACCCCACACACACACACAACCCCACACACACAGCCGCACACACAGACAACCACACACCAGAATAGCAAAACATAGCATAGCAAAACAAAACATAGCATAGCATACCAAAACATAGTATAGCATAACAAAACACAATAAAACATAGCATAACAAAACACAACGAAACATAGCATAACAAAACACAACAAAACATAGCATAGCATAACAAAACATAGCATAGCATCAAGTTCAAGTTCAAGTTCAGGGATTTGTATAGCGCACTACTCACCCAGAGGGACTCAAGGCGCTTGGGGGAGGGGGTGCATTATTTATCGAATAGCCAGGTTTTAAGTTCTTTCCTGAAGGAGATGTGGTTCTGGGTTAGGCGGAGGTGAGTGGGGAGAGAGTTCCAGGTTTTGGCCGCCAAGTAGGAGAAGGATCTGCCTCCCATGGTGGATCTATGGATGCGCGTAACTGCGGCGAGGGCTTGATTGGAGGATCTTAGTTGGCGGGTGGGTGTGTAGAAGGACAGTCATGTGTTGAGGCATTCGGGTCCTAGTTTGTAGAGGGCCTTGTGTGCGTGGGTGAGGAGACGAAACGTTATTCTCTTGTTGACGGGAAGCCAGTGGAGGTCTTTCAGGTGGCCGGTAATGTGAGCTTGGCGCGGGATGTCCAAGATGAGTCTGGCTGATGAGTTTTGGATGCGTTGGAGTTTTTTCTGTAATTTGGCTGTGGTTCCGGCGTAGAGGGTGTTTCCATAGTCCAGTCCGCTTGTGACCAGTGCGTGGGTGACAGTCTTTCTTGATCCGGTGGGGATCCAGCGAAAGATTTTTTTGAGCATACGAAGTACGTTGAAGCAAGAGGATGAGACGGCGTTTACTTGCCTGGTCATCGAGAGGGAGGAGTCTAGGATGAACCCTAGGTTACGTGCGTGGTCTGTGGGTATGGGTGCCGTGCCCAGGGCCGATGACCACCATGAGTCGTCCCAGGCAGAGGGGGATGATCCTAGGATGAGGACTTCCGTTTTGTCTGATTAAGGTTTAGGTGGCTGTTTTTCATCCATTCGGCTACTTCTTTCATGCCTTCATGAAGATTGGTTTTGGCGGTGTTAGGGTCTTTGGTAAGGGAAAGGATCAGCTGGGTGTCGTCAGCGTAATAGATGATGTTAAGGTTGTGTTGTCGCGCGATGGATGCGAGGGGGCTCATGTAAACGTTGAAGAGGGTGGGACTGAGTGATGATCCTTGTGGTACTCCGCAGATGACTTCAGTGGCCTCTGATTTGAAAGGGGGGAGTCGGACTCTCTCTGTTCTCCCGGCGAGGAATGAGATGATCCAGTTCAGGGCCTTTCCTTGTATGCCGATGTTGTTGAGGCGTTGTATGAGGGTGTTATGACAGACTGTGTCGAAGGCGGCGGAGAGGTCGAGTAGGATGAGGGCAACTGTTTCTCCGTTGTCCAGTAGTGTTCAGATGTCGTCTGTCGCTGCAATAAGGGCGGTTTCGGTGCTGTGTTTGGCTCGAAAGTCGGAGTGTGAGGAGTCGAGGGAGTTGTTGGATTCAAGGAAGGCGGCGAGCTGTCTGTTGATGGCTTTCTCAATGACTTTGGCAGGGAATGGGAGGAGGGAGATGGAGCGGTAGTTCTTAAGTTCAGAGGGGTCTGCTGTGGATTTCTTCAGGAGGGCGCTGAGTTCGGCGTGTTTCCAGCTTTCCGGGAAGGTAGCTGAGTTGAAGGAGCAGTTGATGACGTCACGGAGATGGGGTGCGATGATGGAGTCTGCTTTGTTGAAGATATAGTGGGGACAGGGGTCGTTTGGCGAACCTGAATGGATGGAGTTCATTAGGCGGATGGTGACTTCAGTGGTGATTGTGTTCCAGGCGTTAAGGATGTTAGAATGCGGTTTAGGTTCGGAGGTGGGTGGAGTGGATTGTTCATTGGAAATGTTCTCAAAGCTGTTATGTATGTCGGCGATTTTGTTGTACAAGAAAGAGGATAACGAGTCGCAGAGGTCTTGGGAGGGAGTAATGTCGTTTGAGGCTGCAGTGGGGTTGGTAAATTCTTTAACGATGTTGAATAGTTCATTGCTGTTTTGGGCATTGTTGTCGAGTCGATCCTTGAATGCTGATTTCTTGGTGGATCTGATCAGTTGGTGGTGTTTGCGGGTGGCTGTCTTGAAGGTGGTCAGGTTGTCAGTGGTTGGGTTTTTTCTCCATGTTTTCTCGAGAGTACGGCATAGTTTCTTGGATTTCTTAAGGTCCTTGTTGAACCAGGGGGCCTTTTTGCTACCTTGTTTGATCTGGTGGTTTTTCAGGGGCGCTAATTCGCCAGCGCTGTGGGTGATCCATTGTGTGAGTTTGGTGGCGGCTTGGTTAGGGTCCGATGATATGGCAGGAGGGTTTTGGTTAAGCGATGTGAAGAGTTGGTTGGAGGTGATTTTGTTCCAGTTTCTTCGTGGGATGGGTTGTGGTGGGACGTGGGTCGTGGTCTTTTTGTAGCTGAAGTGAACGCAGCTGTGGTCCGTCCAATGGAGAGCTGTGGTGTGATCGAAGGAGATGTGTTTGCTGGAGGTGAAGATAGGGTCGAGAGTGTGTCCGGCTAAGTGGGTGGGGGTGTCAACAAGTTGTTTAAGTCCGAGATTGGCCAGGTTGTCCAGGAGGGCGGTGGTGTTGCTGTCGTTATTCTTTTCCAGGTGGAAGTTGAGGTCTCCCAGTAGAATGTAGTTCTCGGAGGCGAGGGCATGTGGGCTGATGAATTCAGTGATGTCTTCGCTGAATTGTTTACGGGTTCCTGGTGGTCTGTAGATGAGGGTGCCTCTAAGTGTGGACCTGGGGTCGGTGTGGATCTGAAAGTGGAGGTGTTCGGCGGTTACAAGGTTATTGTCGAGGCTGGTCGTGATTCTGATGGTGTTCTTATGGACGATGGCGATGCCTCCTCCTGTTTGGTTGGTGCGGTCTTTTCGGATGATCTTGTAGTTGTCCGGGATGGCTATTGCGATGTCGAGTGCAGAAGAGGCGTTCATCCAGGTTTCTGTAAGGAAGGCGATGTCCGGTGAAGCAGTGTCGAGTAGGTCCCAGAGTTCAGTGGCGTGTCTGTGGACCGAGCAGGTGTTCAGCAGGATGCACTTCAGGTGGTTAGGGTCAGAGTAGTGTTTGGAGTTAGTGGATTTGGTGTGGGTCTTGATGCAGGCGAACTTGCATGAGTGGCAGGCAAAGGAGCCGTGGGTACGTCCTGGGGCAGCCTTGTAGCATTGTGGTGTGCGTCTGGGGTTAAGGGCTAGGAGAGTGGCGGCGGCATACGTTAAGCGGGAGGAGTGTGGTTTGCGGGGGCCAGGGGGTCTGGCGCTGGGCGCGGTCCAGGCGCGGACGGGCGTAGACGGGCTTACCTTTGGCGCACCTTCGGCGCGCATGGGCGCGACCGCTGCGCGCGAATGCTGCGCGCAAATGCATCTGTCATTAATAGATGGTGGAGGGGGGACGGGCGAGGGAGGGTCAGCTGGGAGGCGGAGGGCGGGGTGGAGGTCCGGGCAGGGAGGCACAACAACAAACTACAAGATGGCAGCAGGCCAGAAACAAAACTGGATTGGGGCAATACCTCGAAAACAACGCTATGCAATAATAATACAGTGAAATGGTTTAAATTAAAGGCACAATGCGATTCCACTGACTGCGCGTTTGATAATACAGTGAACTGATTTTAATTAAAGGCACAATGCGATTCCACTGACTGCGCGCTGCGAGGCTAAATTATTTAAATATTAATTGGCAGCAATGAGAAATAAAAATAGCAATGCGTGGAAAGGCAGGTTCAATTGTGAGGCGCTACGATACCACTGCAGTCGGGGCTGGGAGCTGCGTGGAGAGCGACCGCTTCTGGAGGAATTCAGGACGGTCACAGAGAAGATGCCAGAGGGTAGGGCCAGTTGTATCAGTGGGAGGGAGGGTCAGCTAGGAGGCGGAGGACGGGGTGGAGGTCCGGGCAGGGAGGCACAACAACAAACTACAAGATGGCAGCAGGCCAGAAACGAAACTGGATTGGGGCAATACCTCGAAAACAACGCTATGCAATAATAATACAGTGAAATGGTTTAAATTAAAGGCACAATGCGATTCCACTGACTGCGCGCTTGATAATACAGTGAACTGATTTAAATTAAAGGCGCAATGCGATTCCACTGACTGTGTGCTGCGAGGCTAAATTATTTAAATATTAATTGGCAGCAATGAGAAATAAAAATAGCAATGCAAGGAAAGGCAGGTTCAATTGTGAGGCGCTACGATACCACTGCAGTCGGGGCTGGGAGCTGCGTGGGGAGCGACCGCTTCTGGAGGAATTCAGGACGGTCACAGAGAAGATGCCGGAGGGTAGGGCCAGTTGTATCAGTGGGAGGGAGGGTCAGCTGGGAGGCGGAGGGCGGGGTGGAGGTCCGGGCAGGGCGGCACAACAACAAACTACAAGATGGCAGCAGGCCAGAAACAAAACTGGATTGGGGCAATACCTCGAAAACAACGCTATGCAATAATAATACAGTGAAATGGTTTAAATTAAAGGCACAATGCGATTCCACTGACTGCGCGCTGCGAGGCTAAATTATTTAAATATTAATTGGCAGCAATGAGAAATAAAAATAGCAATGCGAGGAAAGGCAGGTTCAATTGTGAGGCGCTACGATACCACTGCAGTCGGGGCTGGGAGCTGCGTGGGGAGCGATCGCTTCTGGAGGAATTCAGGACGGTAATCAGAAAGCATAGCATAGCATCACAAACCATAGCATAGCATAACATAGCAAAGCATAACAAAACATAGCATAGCATAACAAAACATAGCATAGCATAACAAAACATAGCATAGCCTAACAATACATAGCATAACATAACATAGCATAGCATAACAAACAAAACATAGCATAACAAAACAAAATCTAGCACAACAAAGCATAGCTTAACAAAACACAACAAAACATAGCATAACAAAGCATAGCTTAACAAAACACAACAAAACATAGCATAACAAAACATAGCATAGATTAACAAAGCATAGCAAAACACAACAAAACAGCATAGCTTAAAAAAACACAACCACACATAGTACAACAAAACATAGCACCACAAAACAAAGCATAGCATAACAAAACACAACAAAACATCGCAAAACAAAACCTAGCATAACAAAACAAAGCATAGCATGGCAAATCATAACTAAACACAACAAAACATAGCACAGGATAGCATAACAAAACATAGCATAGCATAACAAAACATAGCTTTACAAAACACAACGAAACATAGCATAACAAAACATAGCATAACATAACATAGCATAGCATAACAAACAAAACATAGCATAACAAAACAAAATCTAGCATAACAAAGCATAGCTTAACAAAACACAGCAAAACATAGCATAACAAAACATAGCATAGATTAACAAAGCATAGCATAGCAAAACACAACAAAATAGCATAGCTTAACCCCTTCGCCGCGGGGCTAATTCCCCCGCGGTGCGCAGGGGAAGGGGGACGCGCACGGCGCCGCGGTGCTGATGACGAGCCCAGACTCGTCATGCAGCACGGTGCTCGTGTGCTCATGACGAGCCTGGGCTCGTCATGAACCGGCCCGCGCAATTGAACGCTCAGCACAGCGGGGGAATTAGCCCCGCGTGTGAGTGTTCCACGGCTAATGACGAGCCCAGGCTCGTCATGAGCACACGAGCACCATGCTGCATGATGAGCCTGGGCTCGTCATCAGCACTGAAGGGGTTAAAAAACACAACAAAACATAGCACAACAAAACATAGCACAACAAAACATAGCACAACAAAACAAAACCTAGCATAACAAAACAAAGCATAGCATGGCATATCATAACAAAACATAGCACAGGAGAGCATAACAAAACATAGCATAACAAAACATAGCATAACAAAACACATCGAAACATAGCATAACAAAACATAGAATAGCAAAACAAAACATAGCATAGCATAACAAAGCACAGCATAACAAAACAAAGACAAAACCTAGCATAGCATAACAAAGCACAGCATAACAAAACAAAGACAAAACCTAGCATAGTACAACAAAACATAGCATAACACAACATAGCATGGCATAACAAAACAAAGCATGGCATATCATAACAAAACACAACAAAATATAGCATAACAACTAGTGCACTCTCTATCACTATCACTTATATCTATCTATCTATCTATCTATCTATCTATCTATCTATCTATCTATCTATCTATCTATCTATCTATCTATCTATCTATCTATCTATCTATCTATGTGTCTGTCTGTCTGTCTGTCTGTCTGTCTGTCTGTCTATCACCCTCGCTCTATCTATCTGTCTATCTATCTATCGCCCTCACTCTATCTATTTGGCTATGTATCTATCACCATCACTCTATCTATTTGTCTATCTATCTATCGCCATCATTCTATCTATCTGGCTATCTATCGCCATCACTCTATCTATCTGTTTATCTATCTATCGCCATCACTCTATCTATCCCCATCACTCTATCTATCTATCGCCCTCCCTCACTCTATCAATCGCCTTCCCTCTATCTATCTATCGCCATCCCTCTATCTATCTTTCGCCCTCCCTCTATCTATCTATCGCCCTCCCTCTATCTATCGCTCACCCTCCCTCTATCTATCGCCCTCCCTCTGTCTATCTATCGCATCACCACAGCATCACTCAACGCCACCAAAGTATCAATCTGTGCAACCATTCAACAACAACTGGTTCAAATATGTTCTCTCAATGTTTCAAGCTTTATTACAAATAACACAATTTTTTTCTGTTCCTGGATTTTCGTCACAATAAAATACACTGAACATAATCTTCGCAAAAGTTATTTACAAAAAAGTAAGCTATAGCCACTATAAATGACAATAACTTTTATTTAAGTATTCATTCTTAAAAAAAAATTAAAACCCATTGTTATTTGTAATACCAAAACATCTAAGTCACGTAAATACAACATATATTGCATTACAAATGCTATCGTTGTCACATTTGCGAAAGTTATAACTATTGGCATTGTAAATGACAAAGCTATTAATTTCGCTGTTTTCAAAACCAACACATAAATAAAAAATTTACAATACCAATAGCTCAAACTTTCCTAAAGCGAGACCTATTGCATTGCAAATGCTTGTTTTAACATTTTCTCAAGTCAGAGCCATCGTAAACTTCCAACAAAAAAAGCTATGCTTGTTCACTTCCCTCATCCTCTCACTTCAGTTGGGGGGTCTTAATACAGCATACCACTTCCTAAGATCACCAGCTGCAACTGCTTGCAGACAATTCTTTTTTGCACACGTTAATAGGGTATTTTATTCCCTATAGTTCTTTCCAGCTTCACCGAGTCAAACTCTTCAACACTTTTTACAGTTATCGAAAAGATGTAGAGAAGTAAAACAAAGACTGACCCACCCTAGGGCGGTATTGGCAAACAACCCCAAACGTAGAATGTCATTTGCGGCACACAAGTATGTTTAGCATTTTAATTCAGGAAGACGCCAATGCGCGTTAAACAATGTGTAGGGGCCTGCAGCTTCCCGCTCGTCTGCCCTGACCTCTGGTAGAGCACTTGGTAAACAAAAGAGCTTAAGTGTTTCCTTATCGGCGAGTGATTGAGAATGACGTCGAAAGAATGCAGCTGCGTTGGTTTTAACAGGTGTGCCGAGTCACACTGCAGGCCCCATCACGTCAGAGCGCAATTCAAATGTGTTACCACTGTAAAAGACAGCTGTCATTTTTTTTATTTGCTAGCGAGAAGATATGTCCCAACTAGATTGCAATAAATACATTAACTGAAGGCAAATATTTGTTTACTTGGGTTTATTCAAAGCGATCAGTCTGAAAAGAATTTGCAAATGAGGTTTCTGAAAAAAAATAACAAGTAGACATAAGGCAACACTAGCAAGATGTAAAGCAAACTGCACAACGCAAAAAAGCAAGCAAGCAGCCTGGTAGTACTTTGCAGTAGTCGAGAATTTGTAAAAAAAGAAGAAAAGAAAAAATTAGCGAGCGGGAAGGATAAATGTAGGTGGCAGTGACCATACATTTGTAGCTGTTAAAGAAGTGGAGTCAAGATAATCCTCCCATTAAATTGCTGCACACAACAATCAACAGATTACTCTGGGTCATATATAAACCTTCCAGCTTGCCAGAAGGTTTGAATCTGGGCATAGTGGAAGATAATATTTTTTTAACTTAAAACAGACTTATTATTTTCTATCCAACTCCCACTGAATGACAAAACATTACTGTTTGCATAAATGTAATTAACACCACCCCCAGTAAAAGGCTATAATAAAGCCTGTGCATAGGTATGTGTGGGAAAATGACTCATTTTTGCTGTTTTAATATCGCCACTCCCACTTTTAGCTAGATATAATTGCTAGTTTTTAGACACTGCACACTGAGACACTGCTGCCCAGTTCCTAGTGTATGTGCTCTGACCCCTAAAACTATGTGAATTGATATACACCAGGGATATTCGAAGTACGGCCCAGGGGCCACTGGCAGACCTCTTGACCTTTACATGTGCGTCACTCCCACCCTCCCCCAACAGCAGAACTGGGCTGCTGTTTACTTGACTCAGCACTAACATTAAAACATTTTTAAATATACAGCAAGCACTTATTTAAAGGTTAATTTCAGTTAGACAAAAGAAAGCAACTAGGCCCTTAACTTTGGAAACACCATCATTTTTAAAGACAGCAAACATGTGTACAATACATAGTCTTTTCAACATTAAAAATGTGTATTTCATTGACCTGCAGAGCCATTTCATCTTAGTAAATCAAATTATAACCGTGCATTTAGAAGTATTTTTTTAAACATGAATTTAGAAGCAATCATGCTTCCCATCCCTGACAACAGTGCCATTAGTGAAAACATCCAAGCACAGGAGATGCTTTTGTACAACACGCATCCTGATGTCTTGCATTTTGAGGTCCTCTTATATATGATAATGAAGAAAAAGGAGGGAAATTGAAATAAAACAATCGCCCAGAGGCACCCAATTTGGTCAAGTGGAGAAGCCAGGATTCATCCCAGGTTTTCTGGTTTAACATTGTACAATTGACTTCAGCCAGTAGATACACATGCTTTGCTTCCCCTACACCCACATTAAATCCCCTCCTCCCCCGCTGGCATCAGTTTGGCCCTCGGTCACACCAAAGACCAAATGTTGCAGCCCTTGGGAAAATCTTTGTGAGTACACATGGTATACACCTAAATAGCATAGTTAACCTACCTATAAATCCTTAGTATGTAGTACAAAGTGTAACCAGGGCCTGTAATTTAAATATCACCTGTGGGCTGTAGCACATATTGTGCCACCACTAAACTTATTAAGGCCAAAGTCTATAAAAACACCATTAATACTTCCTATGATAATACATACAATAAAAAGGGGTAAAAATAGATCCCATAAGTAATACACACAATAAGGTAAATAAAATAAAGCGGAATTGGGTGATCTAAACTGGCAATGCAAAACATGGTCGCAAGTCTGCCACCAGTAACTTGGCTGTGCAGGTTTCAACTCTAAATTCGACCTGTTAAAATAACCCTTTTTTACAGACCTAAACCATGCTTTTAAATATTGATAAGGCTCCCTGTTTACTGTTTTTACCGATTTTTACAAATAATTACACACGGATAACCATTTATTTTTCTGTCTGTATTTATTTTTAAAATGTGCATGAATACAGAAATTTTTGTCTGCGTGATTCTAAATGCTGTCAATCATGACTGCCAGGCCAAAAGCTGTGTGGATTAACAGATGAGCGTTTAAAAAAGAAAGGTATTTAGACTTAAACAGAAGTAGATATGCACAAGGTTAATACTAAAGTGTCCTTTTTTTCACATAAGTTCACATCATTGAAACCTGTCAGGGATTGTAGCATGGATGCACATTTATCAGTTAAATAAATGTGGACATATGCTAGTTTCAGCTTCATTTTTTCACAAAATGCAAAATAAATATGGATAAATACAGATAAAATCAGCAAAAATCAAATTTATTTTATTTATTTAAGAAGTTTTCTATAGCGCTGGCCAGACCCAGGGGTATCGGAGGGCTTTACAGTAGGTACAAAACCAATAAACATAGGATACAGGATATAGTGGACACATATTAGCAGAGGCGGGCAAGTAAAAGAGCGGCACATTGTTTTTTTCGGACATTTTTCCAGGCTCTTCGGAGAATTAGAGCTCGAGCAGAGGTCGTTGTTTAGTATAAGGCCCACTTTATCCAATACCTACGGCGCAGTTGAGGAACAAGGTTTTAAGTTGTCTTTTGAATTCTACAAAGGAGGTAATGGTTCTGATGTGAGGGGGGATGGAGTTCTAGATTTTGGGAGCGCTTCCGGTGAAAGATCGATCTGCAGTTTTTTCTGTTGAGAAATGCAGATGGAAACATTAAACAAATAAAAAACCATAAAACCAGGAGCCCTAAATATGAATATTTCACTCCTAGGTAAGACTTAATGCCCAATAAGTCAGGGCGCATGACAGTATTTTCATTGTGGTTCAAAAGAGGGTGGTCACCGCCCCCTTTTGTACCGCAGTATTTTTCATTGTAGCAGGATTAACTGTTCCACTGGCAAGCATTAGGGTTAATACTAAAATTTAATGATGTTATCTCCATCTAGGAACCGTGTAAAAAGTTAGTTCTTAGACTTTTTTAAATAATAATTAAAAGTCCAATTTATTGGTAAAGTTGGATTTTTTCCAAATATTTTACAAAATGTTCTTTTAAAAAGTCACTTTTAGCCTTCCAACTGTCCTCGGTGTGGTGTGAACTTTCTCCCAGAGCTAAGACAAAGGGCTTGGGTGTTGGGAGAGGCTGACATTTCCCTAACAAGATGGCCTAGGGGCTGTCGCCCAGCATCTTGCATATCTTCAAAAGATGTATACCCAATCACTGGAAGATGTGGCTCACACCTGAGCCTGCCTCCATTTTGTCTTCCTAGTCAAACTGGCTCCAAACTGAGTGGCTGGCGGAGCTGACCCAGAACTGGTTTAAAGTGACATGAGGGAGGTATGCCAATGTCCATAGTCAGATCTTTGGTTGAACACAGTGAGCTGCCATGTTGGTTTTGGTTAGAGAAGTGCCGTGTGGAACTGTTTGTTGCAAAACAAATAGGAACTGCTGCAAAGGTAGGCAGGGTTGCCCCTTGGTACTTGTTCCCTAATGATTAGGGAGTAGAATGGAGGCACTGCCAACCACAAGCTAGTATAAGGCAATACAGCAGCACCCCTGGTTGCCTTCTTCAGATCAGCGGAAGAACTGCTCAAGCTGCTGAGGCCTGTGAGGAGAACCCTAAGTGTTGGGTCTGTCACACTTATATTCCAGGACAAAGAAATTGACTCCAACCGTCAGTTGGATGGCCTCCTGCTGAGCAACAGTAACACATAAGATGCAAAAACCGTCTTTCAGGAAAGAGGCCAGCTGACCAGTTTCAACTGAACCTGTCCCGAACTCTGCTGGTGGCTTCTGTTGGAGTGAGATTAGTGTAAATAGCAAGGACCCCCTGAGTGACTGATATTAACAATTCCTAGGTCAGGGACATAACAACATGTGAAAAACAACAACCTAGGCAATCTACTGTTTGCTTGTCATGTCTAGTAACAGAGAGGAAAAAGAAACTATTAACAATTAAAATTCTGCTTTTAATTAATTCAATCCAAAAAATATAATAATATATAATAACACGTTGCTTAAAAAGATTTATAACTCAGATTCAATGAGCCAATAACATCAATAATTAACAAAAGACATCATAAATGTATACAGAAAATATATTGTTTAAAAAAGAATTTTTATAAAAAAACACAGTGGCACAATAATACTATCGACGTGCGTTTCGGCGACCAGCGCCTTCTTCAGGAGTAACCACGTACTATCTATAAAATATAAAAAAGAAAAAATATACAATAGATGCTATTTAATCAATCACAAAAAACAACTTCTGTTGGAGTGAGTCCTGACTCACAGTGGCAAAGTGAGCAAGGGACCGATTTACAGATGGCTGGGTACAGATGGCTAGGTCTGAACTGGGTTGGCGAAGTGAGCTAAAGAACAATGTCGGATTCAACCCAGATCTAACAGTGACTGGGGTTGAGTGTCTGAAAAGTTTCAGTACTCTGTCCATTATCGCCATGTGTTTGCTTTGTTCTCCCTAATTTGAAGAGCATTCCCAGACGTGGGTCCCTTGTTCACTTTTCCCCTGCATTCAAGCTTGCCTGGCCGATGAGGGGTGTTTCCCCAAAACGGGTCCCAGGATGCTTGTTTCCAGTCCATGGAAGACCTGGACTGCTGCCATGAGGAACAGGGTCAAGACTCATTTGCATATGGCTGGGTCTGAACTGGTTTGGCGAAGTGAGCTGAAGAACTATGTTGAATTCAACCCAGATCAAATAATGACTGGGGGTGGGTGTCTGAAACCTTTCAGCACTCCGTCCATCATCTCCTTGTGTTGGCTAATGATTAAAGCCTGGGTGAGTGTCTTCTGGGAGCTCAAAAGAAGCCACTGAAAGATTTTGTGGAGGAGGCGCATTGTACCAAAACAGGTACCACAGATTTAGGTAATATGTTCTGTAGAAGATAGTTGGTCACCTAGAAGTATGCATAGGCTCCAGCCAGTTGTACTGGGCAATGGGGCAGGACCAAGTTCTACCGGCCACCAATCCTCTATCCAATAGAGCTGAGCTTTGCCAAACAGAAGGATCTCTGTGTTGCCCCATTTAGATGAAGACATTTGAGGGACATCCAGATGGAAATCTCTCACATGCAGATGACAAATTGCTGTTTGACATTCTCAGGGTCTTGCCCAAATGAAGATGACTAACTGAGTGTTGCCTGCTGAAGAAAATGCCTCAAACCCAAAGGACTCAACTAATTTGGCTAAGGGGCCTACGTAGATGTTGAAAAGTGTAGGGTTCAAGGAGGAGCGCTGAGTAACCCCTTTGTCCAAATAAGTAGTGTTGGAATGGAACTCACCCATAGAAACTGTTTGAACCATGTCCTTTAGGGAATCCATCACCAGTTGAGGGAAGATCCCTGGATACCTATCTGATAGAGACGCTGCACCAGGATGGAATCTGAGATGGTATTGAATGCTGCAGATAGATCAAGTAGGACCAGCATGGCAGGGTATCTGGCACCAGGGATAGTCTAATCGTTTTCACCACTGCATGAAGAGCAGTCTTGGTGCTGTGTGAGGGTTGGAAGCCCAATTGAGAGATGTCCAATAAACTATTGCTCTCTAGATAGTTGGAGACCTGTTTGTTGGCATGGGCCCCCAACACCTTGACCAACAGAGGAAGGAGAGATATGGGATGGTAATTAATTGTGTCCTTGGGGGTCTGTGTTTTAGTGAGTTGGAGACTCTTGGTTCTGAGGAAGAAGAGAAGAGGACTGAACCTACTGCCTGTGACCTAAGTGGAGCACTGGAGGATGTGTCTGCTCCTTCTTGTATTCAGGTTGACTTCAGGGATCATAAGGCTGACCTACTGTTCAAGCCACATGTATACAACTTAAAATAGGCCTTTCCCGGAACTGCCCAGCTGATCTGGGACAACTTTATCTTGCTGTTGGCATCTGCCTGACACCCTTTGAATCTCTAAGTGCTTCACCTGAGGTCCTGGGGGACCACAGTTTTACACTTCTGTGGTGAAATGGGACATAAAGTACTAAGTCGGAAGGAAAAATCTTTGACCTGGATGAACTTGGTTGGTGTATCTGACGGTATTCACCTGTTACAACGCATTTTTTACAACGCACTACCACTACAATGCAGGCATTACAACGCATACCATTACAACGCATAGCGCTGGGGGGCGCTCTAGGAAAAGAGGTAAGTTTAATTTACTATCCAACACCTTCCCTAGGGTCCACGGGGACTGGAGTTAGAATAGTAAATTATACTTACCACTATCCAGCACCCCAAAGCGCTATGCGTTGTAGTGGTATGCGTTGTGAATACCGCGTTGTAATGGTATGCGGAGTAAAAGTATGCGTTGTAACGTCATACATCCGTATCTGACCCATGCTTTGTTGCGGTAAGGATCAAATTGCGCATAGGCACCGGTCTACTGAGATCATTGACTATCATTGACACTATATGCTTCTTGGCACTATTCCTAATTAAAACTTTAAAAAAAATATTTCTGGCTCTCATTTACTTTTTGTCATTTTGGTGTCAATTTGTTTATTAAGTGTTTACAGTATTATTCTTAAAAATCCAATTTCTTACTATTGTCATAGTATTCAACAAATGTTTTTGGGGTAATGCTTTCAATATACATTGTGAAACTTTCAAAGGCTAAGTAGAAGATTTTGGGCATCCCAGGGAATTTTTAATTTTGTATTGTTGTGAATAGATGGAATGAAGCATCACTTCTACCTCAAGTGTGATCTATCTACATAGGTACTAGATCAAGAACTGTGCTGCAGTAAAATGTTACCACTTTTCACTCCTAAAATATTTTCTAAACATTATGAGTTCAATATCTGAGGATCATAGCTCATAAATCCAGGATGTTCCATGGGAATGCGATTGCATATGAAGAATTAAAAGCAAATAATCAAGACTCAGTTTGAAATATAGGAACTACCATGACATCCTGCATAACTAGATCCATCTGGCTGTGTATCTGTATCAAATCACCACTTTGATTCACTCCCCTTTTGCAACTGAATCACTTACCTTCATTTCTTTCCCATGTAGTAGTTTGGAGAGCAGCTAAGGACCATAGTTTAAAGTATCTAATCAACTACTTTCTCGCTAGTCTTTTTGCCAATTTTTTTAAATGTTTTTTTTTTTGTATTCTGTTGGTCTAACTCTCCAATATTGTTGTGTTGGAAAACCTTTGCTGTTTGTTGTCCCACTCCTTGGTGCCTTTCCTCCTTCAGCCATATTTCATTGGTTTCATTGAATAAATAGTTGCATTTTTCCTCTTTGTTTTAGGTGCCTTTATGGTGATACTGGGGTCAAGGTGAGGGTTCTGTATTAACAATATCAGAGTACATTGTACTCATTAAATATAAGAGATTTCAAGATATCAAATTTTGTAGCCCCTCCACACAACCTGAGCACCTTCATCTGAGTAGGACCAGAATGCATTTCACCAGTAATCTCAGAGACCAAACTAATAGCTCAGAAGCTGTTTTGACTTCCCTGGGTTTCATACATTCTGAAAAGTAAAGTCAAGCTTATTTTCATTGCCTCAATGGAGGTTGATGGAAATGTGTTATTAGAAGGTATTTGAGAGTAATCATGAACAAAGCTTTAGGATACAGGATTTCAGGATCATTTAGTAAATTTCATAGATTGGAGGCACTAAATATGGTGTCACGGTCCTCCTGTGTCAGTAAAATTATCATATTATTTAATCAAGTATGAGAAAATGCATGATTGCCTTGTTTTATTTGCATTCATATGGTGATAATTATTTGCTTGGACACCACAGCAAAGAGAGGCTCTATCTTTTACTTTCTGAGTTGCTTAAAAATGTTGGTGATTGTTTGGGGATTAGATGTTTATTCTGCATGAAATTGAAGAGTATAAAAAGTCAGAATGATGGAGGCATTAGCATTCCCACTGAAGCTGTGTTGTGGAAGATTATTTGAAGCATTCATTTCTCAATTTTTTGGGTGCTCCTTCCCTAGTCGAATTACATGTAGTGGTATCTTAGCAAAGTAGGTGAAATAAGAGTTTGAATTTTTTTAATTTACACTTAATCAGAACAACCGTACCAGTTAAACAATCAAAGATGATGATGAGAGTATTTCTGTCAGAGCTACTCACTTTGTTTTGAAATTATGTTGTATATTTTTTATTTTAGTGTTGTATTTATGGAGCGGATCCTGCTGTCATAAAAGGCAGGTCTAGAAAGCAGGATCACATCACTTCAATTATGACAATGCTAAAGAGGCCACCAACCGATCTTGTGCAAGTCATCACAGACATACCAGGAACTTTTGTAGCAGTGACACCCTTTACTTGGTAGTCTCTCCTTTAAAAAAAAAAACATTAAGGCAATCATTTGGGACCACACCCAACTCTGGGGCGATAGGCAATTATCGCCGGCTTAGAGGCCGTTTTCGGCCGCTAAGCGGCGATAATTCTATCACTCTATCAGCAAGCTGTCGCTAACTGATGTTAGCGACGGCTTTTAGGTGATAGCGAATGGTTTGGGGCCCGCTTTGCATGTCAGCGATATTTATCACTAATGACATGCAAAGTGGGTGTACCCAACCTGTTAGCGACTGAAAGCAGTCGCTAACGTTGCTATCGCCTACTAGCAAGGCAGGCGTATCGCCAAAAACCAACGCCTGCTCAGACCAGTTCTTAGCCATGTTATCCAATAGGAGGTGGATAACATGGCTAAGAGCATTTTGCTGTTAATGCGTGAATATTGCTGTATTCTCAGTGATATTCACGCATTTCGCCTGATTTTTATCCCTTTTGGGATAAACCTTGCTAATAGCAAATTATCTCAGCGATAAAAACCGGTGATGCGCGGCGATAAAAATATTGCCGCTAACCCTACTTAGCGATGAATATCGCTATTTGTTGGTAATATGCCCCTCTTTTTCATAGCTATCACAACAGAATCTCCTCCTTCAAAATCTTTTTTTTTTAAATGACATTCCTGTTTTTCCAGTGCTTCAATATCCTTTAAAAGAATAACATCGCTACCTCCAATAATTTTGCTCCTCTGATCTCACTGGAAGTGAATGAGTGCAGGATCCATGAAAATTTTCACCCTCCGCTAGAGTCCAAGATCATAAGCCAAATGTTTTTGTCTATCCAGTTGTTAGACTGTCACTGAATTTGGCTTCTGATTCTGACGATGTTATTTGAACATCACAGGAAGGGAAGTATCCAGCACTTTTGATTTCATTCTATTTTTCCGAAGATTTGTCTCCTATTATGTCTACTTTTTGGTCACAGTAAATTGTGCATAACCTTTTATCAGTATGGATTTTTGAGGACCATAGTCCTATAGTAAATACGAGGAGGACATAAGAGTCTGAAATGTCGAAAAACAAAGGAGTGGTGTTAAAATGGTCAATGGTGATTCACCTGCTCTTATTATCTTATTTATTGGCCTTGACCAAAGCTGAGTGCATTATTTGTGCAGATGAGGGTACCAATTCTATTTTCTTCAATGATTAATTTCCATTTCCTTTGTAGATCGACCAAGTCTTTCGTGACAACCTCTATGTGTTATTCTCTGGGCAAGCACACATGATGGTTTAAATCTGCTTGTTCTCAATAACACAGTAGCCTTCGGTCTGCTTTAAAAAAGGACACCAAGAGTCCAAGCTAATGCACAAGCATTCAGACAGGGCTTTAAGATATCAAAGGTTGTTTTAGCTATCAACAAGAGTCCAAAAGGTAAGCCAAGTGGTCCAGGTGGGGTTCCCATGGACATTTATAAAAATAAGATTGATCATTGGGTCCCAAGTCTGGAGGAAGCGTGCCCCCAATTAGGATGCACCCGCCACAGTGGCGGGTGCATCCCGCATTTTTAACATTGCGGCGGATGGTGCTTAAAGCACCGGCCGCCACAAAGTGAAAAATGCGTGTTGTGCGTTTCACAGCACAACATGACAGGCACCGCGCGGTGCATGCCATGTTGTGCTGTGAAACGCAGGGGGGTACCATAGGTACCCCCCATGTGCACCGCCCCCTTCACCATGGGGGCCCGCAACGGGCCCCCAAAGCAGGAACCGTATGGATATCCATCATGTTTGTGATGGAGGATCCCATCCACCAAACTTGTAATCAGGACCTTTGCTATAAAAAGATATACATTAAGATTATGCTTCACCATGCCCAGACCAAGTCTAAGCCTGTACTGGAGGTCAGACAAAATGTTATGCTCATCAGCCCCATAGGTCAATCTCTCCAAAATGACCTGACCAATTTTAACCTCAACATCAACCAGCGAAATTGGTCTGTTATATTGAGGGTCATTTATACCCCGCTTTTTGAACAATGGCAATATCACTGAGTGTCGCCAGGCCTCTGCTAGGAACTAGTAATGGCCATGTTCATAGAGAGAGTTATAACGAGTCCCCATTGGACCAGTAGAGACTTGAACAAATCCCGAGGCACCCCATTGGTACCAGGAGCCTTGCCTGATTGAAGGGATAAGATTTCATTTCTTACTTTGTCCCAGTGTATCCTCAGTCTGTCACCCTCTTGTTCGGTTGGAGTAAGGGGCTCAATATGCTCACAGTCAGAAAAGGCGAAACAATGAGTCACCCAGACCTGGGCCAGCACTGTAACAACCTGGTCTGCTACCTGCTCCCCATTAAAAATTGGATGATTTACTACCCTCAAAAACATGGTGCTATTCCTCGCAGCACTAACTATCAACAGGTTCTCACACAGTTCATTCTGTAGCTCACTTTTCATGTCCTTTAGTGCTACTTTATATTAGGCTCCCTGTTTTTTTTTTTACCTTAATGCTTTCTGTGGGTATTTTTTAAAAACAACTAGGAGCTCCCTTCATGCCCTCGTGCAGTAATGGACTGTTTCACCAATTTTTATTCATGTTATGTATTTGTTTGTTTTGTAATTGTTGCATTTATATGTTTTATGTACCTTTTATGGTTTTATTAAGCAGAGCTAAAGATATATCAATTGATGGATTGAAAAAATGAAATGGTATCTAATCAATTCGAAATGTACTGTCAACACTATTATTTAATTTCATCTGTTTATATTTGTTTATAATGATTGTTTTTCCTTCTTAGTGTTGCTTAAATATGTTTGCCATGTGATATTGCGCTACAATGCTCTATAATGTGCATCTTCTGTATTTCTATTATATGTGCTAATATTCTTGTTACTTTACCTTAAGTAATGTACATTGTCACTGATAGGGCCTGTTACGTATTATGTAGAACTCTAGGCAAATAAGTAAATAAATAAATAAATAAAATGTGTTTCTTACAATAATATGCAGTGCTCTTCGCCATTATGTTTTCAAAGTGTGAGCAATTCGAATAATTTAGATTAAACAAAAGACACAACATCATTTTAGAAATTCTTTTTCCCCTCAGTGTTAATGGAATGCACAACACACTACTTAGGATTTTAAGAATACTTTTATCCCCGGGAGTAAGTCACACTTTTCCTTGAAACCAAACCTTATCAGCTGCATATTATTCTTTTCATCCTTATTTGGTTTACAAAGTTCTTGGCAAACGAGTTTAAAAATTTGACTAACTCATTACAACAGAACTGCACTGTTCTCAACTTTGTAAACTGAAAGGGTGGCCTGACCTTGCTCAGATCGTGCTGTGAATAGCCTTGTCAGCTGAGCTAAATCCTTTATTCGTGATATTCATAACTTGCAACAATTTCAAGCATTAATGGAGAGAAGTAAAAACACGACTTAGAGAGCCTTAAAGCTACCTGGAGACCTGATTACTGCTGGCCCTGTTGCTTTGTTTTGGGATTTTATGGCCTCTTCCCGAGGCGATGTAATTAACAGCTGCCCGTGCGGTACCTCATTAATGTCAGCAAAGGCAAAAGGTGAACTACATTTCCCAAATGCAGATGCCGCAGGTATCACAGGCAGAGAAATAAACGTCAAACAATAAATCAAGCTGCAAACCAACTCTACATGCTGTTTTGGAATGCACATGGAATTCTAGATAGTTCAATTAGAAAGTCAGTGTGTGGCACCACTGTGAGGTAAGATACGTCAAACGTTTAAAATAAAATGTTACACTGTCTACTAAATTTATGGGAATTGAGAATTTAGAGGTAAACGGAAAAAGTGGCTGCTGTAACGATATTATATTTTCCTTCATCAGTTCTGTTATTAAAGGTGTCATGTTTATGTTTTACAGCTTTGTATCATAGGTTATCACAGGGTGCTTCTCTTGCTTGCACACGTTTGGAATTTGGCTCACTCACTCTTTTTCTCCCAGGGTAAAAGGGAACGGAGTTGTTGAAGGCCTGAACGTTAGGTAGGACAATCTGTGATACAGTAGAAAGGGTGACGAGGAGCAACTGGATTCAGGGTATTAGGAGCTCGTTGCCTTTAATTTTGACTGTGCATAACATATTTGAAAGCTAGTGACCATATTCCAGTGAATTTTTTTTTCTGGGAATCTCACCCTGTAACTGGTGTTTAGGTATTTAGGGGCAGATTTATGAGGCCCTTGTGCCACGTTTACGCCGCTGTTGCGTCACGCAAGGCGGTGTAAACATGGCGCATCCCTACGAACGATTTACAACGTGACGCATCTAGGCAGATGCGTCACGTTGTAAAGCCCTGCGACGCTTGTGGGCGTTCCGGCACAGGGTGGGCGTTCCGGGGCAGGTGCGCCTCGCAAAAATGGCTGAGTGAAATCTATGAGATTTCACTCAGTCACTTTTAAGGCAATGCTGCGTCAAAAGCCTGCACCTGCTTGAAGCAGGCGTAGGTCTTGACGCAGCATTGTTAAAATGGGGCACCCCCGAGCCTTGCTAGAGCTGCGTCGCGCTTGCGACGCAACTCCAGCAATGCGCCACATTTCCGGCACAGATGCGTCACACATCTGTGCCGTTTTTGCACCATGGTGCGCCGCATTATAAATGCGGCGCACCATGGCTGGCGGAGCTGTGGCGCACTGTGGCGCATGTCAACTGGCGCATCCCTGGGGATGCACCAGTTAACATAAATCTGCCCCTTAATATTTGTTGCCAGCGAAGCTTGTGAACTGTACACCTTTAAGTGATTGGTGATCCTTTTAGCCACCAAATTATCCCTTATTGTAAAGTTGGTGCCTATTACAACAAGTGGACAATAGCCTCTGGGAACAAAAGTACGCCTTTGTACAATGTGAACTGTAGCCCAATAATGAAAGTATTTGAACTGTTTTCATGAAACCAGTGCTTCTACACAAGGTGAGCTGTTCTACTCCTGGTGCTCCATGCCACCTTGCAGCCAATGAATTACAATCCCTTTGAATGACAAGTGCACCATGTGCACTGTGATCTTTCTCCATATGAGGAGCACGTTACCCTATACATTAACCTCTCTATGACTGATAGATGCCAAGGGTGCACGATGAAATGTACCCATTGATTCATTGTTCCACCCATAACCTTTTGGATAGTACAACTTAAGTCATCAGAGCTCCTTGTACTAAGGGAACTGTCCCTGTTAAGTGATTGCATCTCCTACACTCCTTGAATGGTGATCAATTAGGTAATCAATCAGTTTCCCTACACTCTGGACCGTCTTTAGAATGGTGGTCTCCATCGTGATCTTCGTGATAGACATCCATTCGATCATGCCTGAACCCCCAATTAGTGTCAGGGTCCCCTGCCGAAGCAAACGTGTTTCTCCAGCCAGCATTCTTAACCTCCTCAACTGCCTTTCCAATTTCATCAGCCTCCTAGAAAAGTACCAATTCCCTACAACTGCCACCTTTCAACTAAACCTGCCCGCATTTCTCAATCATTCCTTTAGTTCATTTGGAATAATCTAAACTATGGGACAAATGTGCCTTGTCAGCCTCAGATGGGTGAATTATGTGCAGAATTAGTAGCACAATAATTGTGCAATGCAAAAGGACACACAATAATAAACAAAGGATGAAGTGATGTTATGACGCTATCATTAGGTAAGGTAATAAGATTTTAGCTTACTTTAAAAAAAAATAGAAATTAATCGAAGAAATAAAATAAAACATTGAAACTCATCAGTTATAGTTTTTTTTAAACTAACTACAACTTGTGGTGCCCTCAACATGCTCTCCTTTAGGCCTCACATATTATAATGCTCAAGACATGTTTAGTGACATCATTGATTACGTCAATGATGACTTCTCAAATTACATCATTAATGGTGTCACTGATGACATCATTAGTAACATCATACCTGTAAGAAATGTCGGTATTAGTTCAGGGTGATGAATACCGACCCCAGATTATTACCACAGTCCCTGTCAGGGTGAACCCTTAAAGTTACTAAATAAACCTGAGCTCAACCGCCGGTGGCTATGGCACAGGACAGACAAGCTTAACTTAGAGGCAATGTTTAAAAGAATTAAGCAAATTCAAAATAGTAATAAAGTCAAAATATAACACAAAATAAATCACTCAAGTTAATAAGAATAGAGTCAATTTAAATGAATCAAATGAAACCATAACCACCAAATCCAAGAAGGGAAACTGGAGTTATAAGGTTCAAAATAGTGCTGAATAACATTAAGCAGCAACCACAGTTATGTGGCTGCGCTTAACTGGTACCTAGGCACAAGTTAAGGCCAGTGGTGATGGAACACAGGTTGGATATGGAGATGAGGTTTGACATCATCTGAAGTTTTACCTTTGGACTTAATCTCTGAGAATGCTCTAACGAACGGGGCGAAGGTTTCTGCGACTAACTCTACCCACTTAGGGTGGAACTGGGCCAAACTGGATAGGGACACAGAAGAATAGTACAGGTCTGGGGATTAACTACATCTGCTTGTGACAGGGTAGGCCTCTTTGAAGGTAATCAATTTCCTGTCCCCAGCCTACAGGCCATCGTGTCAAGGGCACAACTCCTCTCCACACTCAAGGCTTTTTTCCCTGACTTTAGTGAAAGTTCACACCTCATTCACACCTATTCACATGCTACTGGCAGACTTGGAGAGCGAAATACAGATTAGTTTCCAGGGATCTCAGGTAGGGCAGAGGTAAATTCTAAATGGTACCTTTTCCTTAATAGATATACAAAAATCGATTTTACCGTAAAATTGGATTTTGAATAACTATTAAAAAGAGTCCTTGAATCTAGCTGCTTCCAAACTGAAGTTTGCATTAGTAGATGCAACAAGGTAACCAACTGTTTTCTTATGGAGCAGACAGCTTTGCTGGATGACAATAGTTTTTGGGTTTTTTTCACTGCAAGGACATGTAAAACAATGAACTTTTACATGTCCTACATTTACATTCCATGCACCCTGCCTTATGCCCAACGAGGACTACTTAGGGGTGATGTTAATATTTAAAGGAAGGGCTTGACCTTTCAAAAACGGTTTATTTTGATGAGTCAAATTGGCAAACCAAAACTGCAAAGCCAGGCTACAATTGCAGGCCTGGCGACATGTTTACTTGGTCACTGCAGTGGGGGGCACAATAGGTGCTGTGGCCAACTAGTGCTATTTAACTTACAGGTCCTGTTACACACTGTACCATATACTAGGGACTTATAGGTAAGTTAAATGTACTAGTCTCTTGTAAACTAATTTCAACTTGCTGAAAGGGATGAGCATTATCACTTTACTGCTGGTTACCAGGAGTAATGTGCACAGAGTCCTATGGACAACAAAAATAGGGTTTAGCAAAAAGGCAAAACATTCTGAGTGGCCCTGCTGAAAGGAACCATTTCCAGCACAGATGTTTCTATGTTTTTAGAAATATCTATTGAGGATGTTCACATAACAGAAGAGTGAATGAAGACATTTAAAATGTTTCTAAACTCCCAGCGATTAGGGGCAGAGAAATTATCAAATGCCATTTTATGTTTCCAAACAGACTGTAAAATACATTGTTGCACAAATGTAGCTAGTAACTACCAATGAAATGAACTAATTTGTTAACCCACCATACTGTCTAAACTGATATAAGGCTATTGAATCCTTTTTAGAAATAACAATAAGGTTAATTTGTGAAATGAATACTGCGAAACATGTTCGTGGATGGGAACAGGCCTGAAGAAAATTAAAGCTATACCTCCATCTAATAATGAGATAGAAACCCTCACACAAAGAAACTGTTTGCTGGGGGAGGCAGAGGAAGGAAGCAGGGATGCACAACCAAACTAAAGAGACTGCATCTGACAAGGACCTACGTCACAAAAAAAGGTGAAGCAGATATGTGGTGTACGATTACCTCCCAGCTGAAGTGTAACATAATGGTAGCAACTGATGATGAACCACACTGCAAATTAATGCACGTGTGTTGCAAGGTGAAAATAAGTAGCAGCATGTGACTGCAGATCAAATTGAAAAAAACAGAGGCTTACTTGTTCAGGCATAAAACAAAACTTGGAACTGACCGCAATGAAACATATACCTTAGGACAATAAATCCGCAAGCAAATACATAGATTGACTGTGAGCAGAAAGAACATAGGGATTGTTGCTTGCAGTCAGTAAAATGATAGTGAAAGTGTCTGCTACTGGCCTACTGTAAGTTGTTTCCCACTTGCTTGGTTTTTTATGTCTCATGGGAACTGTGTTTCTGGTAAAGCTGCTGTTAAGAATAAAACAAGAAAAGTGAGCATAATATGATCCTCTGGTCTTGACAGAACATTTCTAAATATTGTGAGGTAAAATATGCCAGGAGTACATTGAACGCTAAAATTTGTATGAGGTCCAATAAATTCATGCAAAAACACAACCTATATGTAACTAGTTACTCATGTGCTCTCCCAGAGATTCAGAATTGCACTTTTTCCTCACACATTCCTAAAACACTGTAGTCAGAATAATAATTTAAAAACAAACTTGAACTTAATGTCCTTCTAGCTGATGTAGAAAATCTGCATTTTTAAGATAATATATCACAAGTGTAAAAGATACAATGGATCTAATTGATAACTACAACTTCGTATTATTGTACTGAATTGTAGCATTTCATTAGCATCTTCTAACCTCTTGCCGAGGCCCCAAAACGGTATCTAGTTGGTCGAGCAATTTGATACTGGGTATGCTGTTCACGGTCTTGAAAAGTCTATGAGAATACCAAATGTTCATGTACCATTACCTTTGAGTACTCGCTATCTCACACTACAAATATGATGCAGGGCACAAATTAACAGTGTAAAGATGAAGATTTAGGGTAAATCTCCAACTTGAAACATATAAATGTCAGCTTTTTGTGTCATTTGTTTTGCTGTTTAACCTAAAGAGATGATTTATTTTGAAATACTGCGCTTTAAAAACTTCTGCATTCAATTGTGCACCCAACTCTATGTTCTTACAGCCAGTCAGCCAACATCTAGTTCATCGTGACATTACTTCTCTTTGGGCTTGTGGCCGATTTCGAGTCAGAGAGTTGTGGAAAGTCTTCTTATATCTGGAAGAAGTTCTGACACTCAAGGAGAATTCACCAGTGGAGTTTTCTCCACTCTAATTTCATAAAATGTGGAGGAAATTCGATTTATAGATTTTCCAACTTATTTAGCACAGAAATGATGGGTATTTTGATTTACCACCGAGAGCCCGACTGGGACCAGATAGCGTCCTTGATAAAATGTATCACACTAGCATCAACATGTATACAGAAAATAAAAAACTTAGTGGCCTCAGTGACCAGCACCATGGAGATAAGGTGTAATATGTCTACAAAGGATCAACCTGGCCCTGTCTCACACTCCCTGAGCAAGCACATTTAGATTTTGAAGTCAGGGAATGGCCTTCCTAGTCCTGCTGCCATGCTTTCTTGAGTTGTTGTCGTTTCCTTCTTCGAATTGGCCCTGCGGACCTAAGGCCATCTGCAACAACGTAGCTTGTTTATGCATATGCAGTTGAAAAGAGATACAGCAAAGAGAAAGAGAACACAATGAGGCAGGCACAGAAATCTTTTCAAGATAAGCCAGCACTGCTCTATTGTAGGTATTGCATTTTTATTCTATAATACCACCTGCTGCCACCGGCCTTTTGGGACTCCATCCGGCCTCCAGGGACCCAAACCGACCTGTAACTGTGATCCTATTGTAAATCACAGTTCCAGGACAGAGGAGTTTTTGTTTACAGTGATATTCAGATTACATTATATCCAAATCTGTATTTGACTTGCTTATTAACAGTATCATATGTCTCAAGCCATGCGCATCCACCATCTATTATCAAATCCCACATGACAGAATCCACTCTAAAGCCAATAAATCCATGCTGTTTAAATATAAAAATATCCTTGAGATGTGGCAGACCAGTTTTTCTCAACAAAAGACATCAGATTTTCATATTTATTTAAGATAAAATAGCAAGCTTTGCAAAATCGCTGGAACCTGCTCAATCTCTGTGCGCAGTCTGAAAGGAAAAAGACAAGAATGCTAAAGCGGCATGGATTTTTTGTATTTTATTTTCATGGGCACGGTTACTAGGGAAATTAATAACGTCTGTGTATATTTTAGCAGTTCAAAGTTTAACAAGATTTGTTAGTATAAAATACATGTATTCAAGGTACCATTTGTCAAAGGAGCAGCAGGTTGTAGGATTTAAGGGGTCTTGCTTTCTTGCTTCAGGAAGACATATCCTATCCTCTGCTAGGCTGCTTTTATCATGTTGGTAAATTCATATTCTCCTGTTACTTGGACCAAGATCCATAGCCGACTCTTTAGATTACTACTATGGACATAATTTTGAGTGCTTCAGTATCAGGCTTGGTATTTCACCGAACTAAGTTACAACTGACACTTTCTGGACTTGGCCCTTTCTGCAGGGTCACATTCATTCTTTTCGCATTCACAATCCTGTTTTCTAAACCCGTGTTTGTTAGCTTTTAGGACTCTGCACACTATACCACTGGCACCAGTGCTAAATGCTTGTGCACTCTTCATACAACATGATGAAATTGGCTTACACCTAATTGCCGCATTTAATTTACTTGTAAGTCCCTGGTATAGTGGTACTACATGTACCCAGGGCCTGTAAATTAAATGCTACTAGTGGAAAATGCAGCACTTATTTTGCTATGCAATTAAGTAGGATTTTAAAACATATCCCAGGCCTGCCATTGCAGCCTCTGTGTGCAGTTTTGAATTGCCATTTGGGCCTGCCTCTTTATATGGCACTCCTAGAGGAGGCCCTAAATAACCCACAGGGCGGAGTACAGTGCATTTAAAAGTTGGATATATGCCCTGGTTCTTTCTCATTTCTTTCTAAGTCTTCGCTCCAACTTTTTTCCTATGTGCAGCAAATGACCCACACACTTACTGCGGATCACGTCAATCCGATTAGGCCAGTGACTCCTTTCATCGGCCCCAACGCTATTACAGGAGCACTGAGAATGAGGGTATGAAAGGGCTACATGGTTCTCCAAAAGATGTAACCCAAATCATCAAGTTGTTGAATTTGCAGCGAAACATGCTTTCTACTCATTTCATGTTTGTTTCTGACTCCTGACAGTACAATGGATAATGTTTTCCTATACCGGAAAAAACAAGCAAATTGCTAGTGGGATAATATATCTCCAAGTGCAAACCTGTAGGCTATCTCTATTAAAAGATGAACAAAAAAAGTTGGTATACAGATCACATTTCCATACTCAAATGGAACCAATCCACCCAAATTTTAAACAATTGAAAGTCAAGTCACGTTTTCTTTCCAGTTCATGGTATGAGATTTCAAAAATATATTGGGTTTCCTTTATGTAAAACTAATCTCTGGAGAAAAAGGTGTGAAATAGAGAATCGATATGACTGAGATTCGACCAAAAAATGAATATATTCCCATATGGTTAGAATCAGAGTTCAATAAAACTACGTCTAAACGGCTTTTTAAAACAAGTATTTTTTTATTTTTTTTAAAATACATATGAAAATCCCATTTATACAATATATCCTAGAACATTACATTATTGTAGTATCATAAATGTTGCTGTTCCTAGATGCGCGTAATCACTGACTATCTTGTATAGGATGTGAAGATGCGGACTCCATTAGGTTGTACTATTCTAGATTATGTAAGGTGAGAAACGTGAAATAGATATCCCTGTCTGTATGCAATGTCCATATATGGCAATAAAAATATGTTACAGATTTTTTTTAATCACATTTATGTTGCTTGCATGGTTCTTGCCTGTGTGCATAGTAATCAGTGTAAAATATAAACTTCAGATTATGGCTAGATTTGTTTTTAGTTATGGTGAGGTGTTTGAAGAGTATTGTGATAGTGGCAGCGATATTGTCAATGAACGTATACAATGGAAAATAGTCAATGAAAGTAAATAAACGAAAACATAGCACTGCAAAAAAAGAAATAGCAATCAGGAAAAAGCACATTGCATTCACAAAAGATGTAAAAAGGGAGGAACACAATTGTTGTGTCAAAGGAACTGCTCACAAATTTGACAAAACTCTATGGTTCTGATTACTGAAAATATGCATAAATGTACACAACATTGATTTATGCATACGTCTTTCAAAGATTTTGAGCACACAAAACATAATACCACGAAAGTTGCAGGTTTCCAGGCATACTTGGCAAAAATTGGCATAAGTACAATAAGCAATTTGGATTTTCGTTCTCCACAAGCAAAATACGTTTTCTCTCATGAGGAACCCATCCACTCCCCTACACATCTTCCTTGCCAACCATGGGACAGTATGTACTTGTGTCTGTGTGTGTTATTGCAGAAAATCCACCACTCTGTTGCATCTTCTGCATTTATAAATACAGGCTTTAGACACAAAGGTAGACTAATCCTGAGTTTTTGACTCACGATAAGGGAATATCGGTTTACTGCTCATTTTTGAGCGTGTATACTTCCACTTACATATGCAAACCGACAGTGCACCAACTCACAGGTTTATTTAGAGGATGCTTGTGAATTTGCATGGATCGGTGGTACAGTTTCTATGCTCTGTAGTTGCACTCACAGCCAGCACCTAGGTATTACCTCAGACCCATCACTGACCACTTGAATGTCCTCATCAGTAGCAGCAACATTACACGTGCATCGTTACAGGATTTATGTGGCTATGAACAATTCCATCAGAAATACCATGAAAAAGAGAAGAAACAACAGAGCCACGCCCTACAAAACCCAAAGCTTTCCTCATCATGTCTGAAAGAACTGTATCTCTAAGAAGAAATGTCAAGGCAAAACAAGGTATGCCTGGCCACAGGAGTGAAATGTGCTACTATTCTGTGTTGGTGACCTTGGAGTAGTAGGCTGCGATGAGAGTGGATCTACATCATTTGTTCAATTATGCTGGTGCGGGTACGTCTCCTCATATTAAAAAGTACTTGCAATTTAGAATTTTATAGCACTATTATGCACTCTACTCATTCACTTCGCTCCAAATAAGACATAGATGAAGGGTCATAGACTCCACTCCTCTTTACAAACCTAGGAGAAAAAACACTTCAACTTCTAGAAGCTTCAACAGCTCCTCTTGTTGGTGTAACAAACGATACACAGAGCCTGTTCCTCACACCTTTAAGTTGTTAGCCTACTCAAGACACATACAGGCATATGCATCAACATTCGGTAATACGCGTCGGTAATAGCGAAAAATAACGAATCGCTATTAAGGACATGCAAACCGCGATGCTTTAAACAAATCTGTAAAATTTACCGAATCTGTAAAAATCGCTATTAAATTGCGAAAGTTCACCCGCATGAGTAGCAAATACCGAGTTAGCTAATACCGAATCAATATTAGTGAATCCGGTATTAGCTATTTCGGTAATAGCGAAAACTGGCAATTTACGCGACGCATCGGATGCGGCCCGATGACATCACAACCAGGAAGTAGGGCAGCCACGCTGCATTCTGTGTTTGGAGTTGCACTGAGGAGGAGGCAGAGCACAGGAGCTGAGGACCAAGAGTGAACCTGTAGCAAGCAGGACAAGGCAAGCAGGAGAAGATGGAGAAGGAGGCCCCCCAGCAGGGAAAGGACACACACTGAAAGCGCAAAAGGAAGTTCTCTGATAAGGAGCTGGAAATCCTCATCGAGTGTGTCACCAGCAACAATGACAGACTGTTTGGCAAATTGTCCCTGAAAGTGCCAGAGGCTGAAAAGCGCAAGATGTGGCTGCGCATCAAGGACAAGGTAAATGCCTGCGGAGTCACCCACCGCAGCATCGACGACCTAAAAAAACGGTGGTATGACCTAAGGAAGAGGGCCAAGGAGAAGATTGCGCAGAGGGTCAAGGATGCTGATGGCACAGGAGGGGGCACATCCAACGTGACGCCAAACACTGTCCTGGAGGATCTAGTGGAGTCCACCATAGAACGGGAAGCTGTTGTGGGGGTCACACGTCTGGACACCTCTGGTGCTGCGGAAGGAGGACAAGGTAAGAAGCATGGCAGCGTAACAATGCAGCGTGTAGTAAGTCCCTGCCCAATCCCCCATACCAGACCCAGTGCCCATGTAGTGTTGCCCTAAACAGATACCCTCACCAAAGTGTTGCACCATGGGAGTTGTAGTACATACATGAATGGGTGCATGCCAGAGCACGGAGATTAATACAGCAGCTAAGGGCCAATTGTCAGACTGAAAATGTAATTTATTGTGAGATGCCACTGCTATTTCCACATAATAGACCATGATTATAACTATGCACTGTTTCACACACAGATGCATCCCCCTACGATTCAGACGACAGTGCCCGCCTCGTCATCTCAGAGACGCCAGTGTTGTCAGAAGCCGAGTGCTCACATAGAGCTGAAGACATGTCCTCCCCTTCACCACCATGGCGGTCGACACCTCCACCATCCCTGCACTCCAAGGCACCACCACCACCAGCACCAACCTTGCAGTCCAAGACACCACCACCACCAACCTCGCAGTCCAAGACACCACCACCACCACCAACCTCGCAGTCCAAGACACCACCACCACCAACACAACCACCACCAGTGCGGGCCACTCCGCAGAGCCGCAGAGCTGTAGTTCCCTCCCTGCCCCTGATGGAATCTGATCACAGTTCAGCACCCCCAAATGTTCCACGCCAGGTTGTCGTCACTCCAACCAGCCAAACATCATCACAACAGCGCATCAGGCAGAGGGCTGTGACCCTGGCTCGTGGTGCTGCAAGACCAGTCGATCTGTCCGGAGGGTACGGAGTTGTGGAGGCCCGGATGCTGCGTGTCCAGCGCCTGCAGGGGAGACACATGGGTGCCATGAAACTCTCCATGACCAAGCTATGCAACAAACTTAGCAAGATGACAGACGCTATGCGTGAGCACACCACTGCCGTAGCTGCCGGCAACAATGACATAAAGCTGTGCCTGCAAGAACTCACACGTGCCGTAGTGGCAGGCCAACAGAGTGAGCGGCGTTGCCACAGGCAGATCATGCTGGCAGTGACTTCAACCAACAAGGCCATCGAAAAGCTCTGCAACACCGCGGCTGTGCTGTCCCGCAGGTCCGTGTCCCTGCAAGTGGACCTAGGTCATTACTGTGGGGATGTGGCAAAGGCCCTTGAGAGGGTGACCACCGCAGTGGAGCAAATGCAGCCTGGGTCAGCCAGTGTCAGCATGCTGGGGGCGGAAGAGGGGAGTGAGGCAGCCTCCAGTGTCAGCAGCGTCTCCCTATCAGACACCAGCGGGAGGAGGCGCAGTGGCCGCAATGCAACTGCCACAGACTCCCATCGAGTAGAAGTAGAGGAGTCACAGGACAAGAGACTGGGGGTACGCGGCAAACGCAAGTGAACATGTGACTGAGTTACACTGTCCTTGGTGACGTAACCATGGCCAGACCTAAGTGCCGCATGCATCACCCATACTGAGGACGTGCTATTTGAGTTTGACTTTTACTGCAGCAGCAGCATGTTTTAGTTTTGTTTCTCTGCACCACTCAGGTGTCCATGCCCATTAAACCCTTGCAAATCGAGCCCTGTTGTCAAGTCTCTCTCTTACCTGTCTCAGAAATGATTCCGTGTGATGTATGTCCGCCTCCGTTGCCCTTTTAGCTGTGTTGGGCACATGCGCCTGTCGGTGTTGGGGGGGTGGTTGCTGTGCACGCAGTTCATCCTCTCCGACCACCTCTATGGGTATACCCCTGCGTGTGGCGATGTTGTGCAGGATGGCACACACAGCAATGATCTGGCAGCAGGTCACTGGGTCGTACTGCATCGCACCTCCAGTCTTGTGCAGTATACGGAAGCGGCTCTTGAGGATGCCGAATGTACGCTCAACCACATTCCTTGTGCTGATGTGTGCTCTGTTGTAGCGCTGCTCTTGTGGTGTCGCTGGGTTCAGGTAGGGAGAGAGTAGATATTCACGCAATGCGTATGCGCTGTCACCTGCAGGATGGGGAGAGAATGGACATCAGCATGATTGAACATATACATGTGGGGATGGAGTGGGTGGAGAGTACGATGATGCATCAATATGTACCTAGTAGGTGCCCCTCTCCAAATTCACAGTTGATCAGGCGCCTGTGGAGGCCACAGTGACGGAATATATAAGCATCGTGTGTGCTCCCGGGGAATTGGGCAACAAGGTCCGTAATTATGTACTTGGCATTGCACACCACCTGCACATTTAGAGAGTGATATGACTTCCGGTTGCGGAAAATGTATTCGGTGGCTGATGGAGGACAGATGGGGACATGAGTGCAGTCAACACACCCAATGACATGGGGGAATTGTGCCACCTGGTAGAATTCCCGTTTGGTGTGGGTCAGCTGCTGGGGGGTTGTGGGGAAGGTGATGTGGCGATTAATTAATGTCAGCATGGCCTCTAGGAACCGGTGGAAGAAGCGTGATAAAGCGCTTTGCGACACGCCTCCAGTCTCAGCTATTACCCCCTGGAAGCTTCCAGACGCAAGCAGGTGCAGGCAGCATAGGACCTGCACATGGGCTGGTATGGCGTGGGTCCTACGGGTCTCGTGCTGCAGTAATGGTACCAGGTCTGCTATTAGGCGCATTATCATGGCACGGTTCAGTCTATACTTGTCGTAGACCTGTTCCTCGGTCTGCCCCAGCAAAGAGATGCGCACCCTGAAGATCCTGTCCTGGATCATCCTCCTGCGCTGGCCCTGGGCGTTGATCCTCCTCCTCCTAGCAAGCACGTACAGGGCAGCCATTTTGGAAGACATGTGGGGTTTCCCAGGGCTTTTTTGAAGGGTTACTGATTATGTGCACCTGCAGTAGGGGTTTGTAATTTTTTTTTCTGTCCTTCCGTTTACTTTACCTCCTGATTGTGATTCCCCTTAATTTGCTCAGGCTAAATAGCGATTTTTGGGTTTTTCGGTATTAGCGATTTTTTTATGCATACCACTGCGATTCGTTATTACTGATTCAGTATTTCCGATGGCCGCTTTGGGGGTCGGTAATTCCGATTGTCTGTTTTGCGATTCAGTATTTTACCGCGGGGGGTTATTAGTGATTCTTTATTTTTTAGCGATTAATTGTTTGATGCATAGCATTTTCTGGTTTTGCGTTCGGTATCGGCCTGTTTTACCGATTCGCAGTTTTACCCGGAGGTATTTTCGTTGATGCATCTGCCAGATAGTCATTTCATGCTGGAGCAAAAGTAGAAAAAGCTTCATCCACCTCAAAGTCCCATACAGTCCATAGATACATGTAGACTTGTAGAAAGGCCCTCAAGCAAACATGCTAATAACTTTCAAGGTTGTGCAGTACAATCTAAACATGTTTCACCCTGGTGACATTCTCCATATGGTGAAAGTGAGATCACAAACATGTCCCCGTTTACCATGCCACTACCTCCTCCCGTTTCTTCTGCTCAAGCTGGTGTCCTTTTTATGGTCTGGCTTGCCAGCATGGCTGTTGCCGGACAATTATGTGAGTATGTAGTGGGCTGGCCCCACGTGTTCAGGTGACATAGTAGATGTAGCCGAGTTGAGTTTGATGTAGTTTGTTAAGTCCATAAGTAGAAGTTACAGCAAGCCCCACCAGAAGCAGCCTCCTAGCTGCTCAGCCCATCATCCACCTGACAACACTCCCACCAGGCGCAAAAGCATTCCACTCATGTCACTCACACCAACATTCTACATAGAACACTCACACTGGCTGAGCAGCTAGTTACAAAGAGAAAGGGAATATGTATACATAACTTGAGGATACTACAGAGTATCACAAGAGTGCAGCTTTGGCTCTGCCCACATGTTGTTAGTAAGTAAAATACGTTATTTAAACAATCAAGTACACAAAAGTTCCAAATACTGGAAACAAAGAATTGTACAAGGATAAAAGTTAAAATGACTTGTGCAAATAAGAAGCATGTTGTTCATCAGGAGTACATGTTTTGATGACGCCCTGTCCATGCAGAATCAAGTCTTTTTCCCTGGATCCCTCTAAACTGTAGGAAAACTGTGACACAGGCACTTCTTGTGAGTAGGCTGGACTATGGAAATGCACTGTAAGTTGGCATGGCAGACTATCTTTTCACCAGACTCCAAGTGGTCCAAAATGCCGCTGTTAAACTGATATGCAATAAGAGCTAATACAGTTCAGCCTCCTTCTGTATGAAGGAGTTCATTGGTTACCAGTACATCAAAGAGCCAACTTTAAGCTCTTGTGCTATGCACATAGAACACTGTATAAATCTGGCCTTCAAATCCTACATGGAAAATTAGATTTTTATGTACCCTCGTGCAACATGAGATCCCACCATCGGGCATTGGTGTCAGTCAAGCGTACGACTAAAGTCAGGATGGGTGACCGATCATTCTGAAAATTAGCAGCGGTTCTCTGGAACAAACTCCCATTGGAAATTCGTATGACGGAAGATTACCTAATGTTTAGGAAAAAGCTAAAAACTCACCTATTCCCCACATATTAACCTGTCAAGTAGAATATCACACTCCTACAATAACCTGCACTTTGCTTTGTCTTAGCACCGTAATGTCCCTTGGGATGAATGTTCCGCTCTACAAATACAAATACAAATACAAATACAAATACAAATACAAATAGGCAGAATTTGTGTGCTTCCACAAAAAAGTGTTTGTCATCCACACACCTGTGACCAGCTTGTTAATTTTTATAACTTCCTCAGCTTGAATTTTCAGGGCCACCCACATGCCTCTTCGAATGCTGCTAAAGTGTTTTAGATAACTAGATCATTTATCTTGTTTTTCTCTGGCAGCATCATCATGGGAGTAGGGCAGTCATTAACCTACATGGATTTTTAGGTCTGACTGAACAGTGCAACTTTCACTTGACCTTTTATCCTACACCAATATTATTCTACATTTCTTTGCTCCAACACAAATACAAATCTATTCCCATGCTAGTTACATGTTATTCTTCACATTACCATACAACATTCCTTTAAAGCCAGACCTATTGGCATTGCCAACCCTGTTCAAATGTATCTGCAGGCTCTGACCAGCCATATGCTCTACCTTTGGAGTTCATCAAAGCTAGTCAGTTCAAACAACAAGCCCTTCTCCAAGCAACCATGTAAAACTATACCAACACTTGTGCACTCAATGAAAACCTGGAGGCCGTGGCCAGAGAATTGTGAGAAGCCTGGCAAAAGCAAAATTAAGCTTTGCAAAGAATCAGGAAATTAATGCATATCACCCATTCTGACTTCATAATATCCCAGCCCATTGCCAACTGAAGGCATCGCATCACCCAATAGGCCATGTAATAACTTTGTTAAAAGTATTAAAAACAAGTTTCAGTTTGTGACTTTAGGCCTTTATTCTTGAAAGCAATCAAAGGTAATTATCGAAGTGGAAAAAGGGCATAGACTTAAATTCTAGTGTAAGTCTTGGGAAAACATTACTTCACAATGGACTGAGACCCTCTTGGGTTCTCTCTACTGTTATAGGAACCGGGTTTGAGTCTGGGCAACGACGCTCAGCATCTTTTGACTCTGGGCAAATCGATTTATCTCCCTGTGCCTAACAAAACAAAACTGGTGCTCATGTAAAGCGCTCGGATACCCGATCTCCCGGGTCTAGTTTGCGCTATATAAAAGTCAAAACAATATTTTTTTTTAAAAACAGTAAAGTGGCAAAGGAAGGATAATTAAAAAAAACTTTCCAGTCTGCATCATTAGGGATCAAAAAGTTAAATGACAATTGGAGATAGGACAACCACACCCTCCACCATTCTGCCTACATGACCAACCTTCGATTGTCTACTCTCATGTCCCAGGCCTTTTTGTAATTTGAAATCTTACAATCTGTACACATGATACCCCTTTAAATAAATCTTAACCCTTAACATGCCCTTAAATAGAAAAAGTGAGCCATAAATTGCAAGTATTGAAGTGTAACTGTTTTAGGCACAAGTGGAAAGTAGGACAACGATGTTTGTGATTCATGGAATGTAGTAGGCTTACTGATGGGGATAGAACATTGGGCACTAGATTTTGTTTTAGTGGGGGAAGTGTAGGAGCAAAAGGTTGATTCTGGGATAGAGACGGGTTAGGAGAATGGTGATTGTGAATGATGAGGCTGGTGTTGGTTTTAGGGAGTTGCTGAATATCCATATCCTTATGTCCTCAGGTAAAAACATTTGTTATGTCATGTTTTCTTGGGAGTACTCCATCAAAGTATTGACGTCACCTTGTGTGGAGCAATTAAGCATCAGTCTGTCATCATTGTAGTTATTATTATTGGCAGTACTTTTCCTTCAAACTTCCAAAGATATCTTTCAACAAATGGAAATATCTTTGAAGCATAAAGAACTTCCGAATTATCGTGCATGCTTTTTTCGATGGATCCTGTTGTCTTATATATAGGACGTCAGGAACCACCTGCAAGTAAGAGGAGAACTTATTATTTTAATTTTTTGCGTTTCGATTTTTTAAATCAATCCCTACATTTGTGTGTTTTATTTTGAATATGGTGTTTGATCATTTTGTTTGAATACATATTACTTAATAGGATATGTGCTGTTGTGAATGTATCTAGGACCCTAATTAATTATCCCTGATTCATGTCCTTATGCGGTTATGATAAATCATGTCCTAATGAAGACATACGAATCTTACCCATATTCAGCAATAGCCCACGCAGCCCAAATATGGCAAGGCTACTTCCTTAGATTCCTAGAGAGCACAAAAAGTTCTTTCGACACACCAAACCTTCAGTAACCTGGGGATTCCACATGACTTTGTTTTGATTTGTCATTGAACTCCTGCGAGCACTAAAGGAACAGTCAGTTCTTAGTGACATCTTTATTGACGTCTTATGTCCAATCTTACGTCAAACACGGCACCTTCCAGGTATAAATATACCACACTTGCCTTAAGCAGACACACGATGATGTGTTTGAGCAGAGCGGCTATCTACTTATCTGAAGCCCAGCTGATGCGAGAGCCGAAGGAAGCCGCTCCTCCCCTTTGACACGCTGGAGAAGCTGCCTTTTCTCACGCCGAGAAATCCAGCTCCAGTGTTTCTAGTCACCCATGCTGGGTGCTGGAAGATCGAGTCCTGAGAAACGAGATACAAGACCTCCTTCATTCTATAACCAAGGTACGGAGCTGACTCAAACCTTAGAGAGAATTCTTGATTCAGATTCTTGGCAAAAAAAACAACTTAACCTAAAACTGCAACTTACTTACTCCTTCCCACGTATTAGGCTTAGGTCAGGTACACCGGGGTAGGCGTATCTTAGAAGCACCATTTGAGTTCGTTTAGTCAATGTTTTTATGTATGTAAATATGTTATACATTTTAAAGTGACATATGGCTAAGAAACCATATCAATGCTTTTACAGTATTATTTTATAATACTCCTTTTACTGTACGCACTTTACTTCAATTGCAATTAAAGCAATTCACTTCTCTTGCACAAGAAAGAAGACTGCTCAATAAAATAACACCTTTTTATTGAAAACGCCCGTCACTCTATTTCTCTGCACTCTGGTGGAACTAAGCATACACGATTGACTGAGTGAAATAGCTGTCTATTGTTTTCGCACGACTCTGGAGATACACTCATTATTCTGGGGGAGCAAGATGTCATGTTATATGGTTGTCAGAAGCTAATCCCTTCTTGTCTAAATCAGGGAAGCTAACCCCTCCCTGTTCATTCGAGAAAGTTTCTAGTGACCTCTGAGCTAGCTGGCATAACTAATTAAGTCTAACATAGTCAGTAGAGACCTAGAGACCTCAGTCCTACGTCTACACTGCTCTTTATGTTATTCCAATGCGCAGAGCATATTGGGAATATAGGAACTACACTACAGTGCAGTGCTTAATTTGAGCATGGTGGCTGTCGGTGGGGGCCACCAGCACACATTTGTTGGGACTGACACTTATGTTTCCTGATCAGACATTTCTCAAGATCAAGAAAGGGAAAAACACACCAAGGGGAAGACAGACAAAGAGACAAACAGAAAATCTGGCACAAAGGGAGAAAGTGGCAATTTACAAGAGTGAAATAAAAGAGAAGGGGGTGTTTTGCAGTGGTTTAAATAGAAGGTGAGGTGGTTTCAAATCTATGCAGCCTTGGTATTCAGTGCGCTAACATTCACTAGCACTGGCCGCGTGCTTCTGAACACAGCTTAGGTACCAACACTCATTATTTTCCAAATCTGGCACCATAAAAGTGTAATGTTGTGCAATGTTGGTATCCTGGGGACATCTGTTGGCCCCATCACTCAGCTGGGGAATTTTCCACTTACCACTGAGGAAGTTGTGAGTTCCAAGGCCACACCTTAGGAAAGAGGGGAACTTGGAAGTCCCCTGGGACTGCTCTGTTGAGACATATGACTAAACGCAGACATAAAGGCTCGGGTGAGGCTTCTAAATAAAGGCTTTCACATGATCTTTGATAAGGTTCCTGGTTGCTTCTTAAAAGCTGCTTTAGGAGTTCAGCTAAAATTCTGACCAATGACATTCACAAGTGTAGGGTGACTGTCCTCGAAGGCGCATGACCTCGAATGAGTACCCCAGGCCTTTCTTTTTCAGGCCCTCCACAATATGCTTCAACTAGAACTAGCGAGCACACACAAAATAGAGCACAAAGAACACTTTAGTCAGTGCATAGTCTAAATGCTCAAAGGCTAGTATTGTATTCAGTGAATGCCTCCTTTTCCATCACCTAGCTATCTCATTTAACTTTCTTGCTGGCAAGTGCGTTGCCACTGGTTCACAGAAGATGCATTCCATTGACTTCCAGCTATCTTTAAAACAATTATCATCTTCATTTGCTGAATTACAGCCTATTATCCACCCTGGCAGGGACAACAAATTACACTTTCCATCTTCAGACCCAACTGTACAGACATTGGTACACAGACGCAATGCGGCAGCCCGACTTCTGACGGGGGTGCCCAAATTTACATCGGTTATAAATGGTTTAAGGAAATTACACTGGCTCCCTGTAAAGAAGCGAGTACTGTTCAAAACCTTATGTATAGTGCATAAGGCACTGCAATTCAAAAGACCTGAATTCTTTCAAAAACACTTTTCGTGGTACTCACCTAGTAGAAACCTAGGCTCATCAGGTGCCAAACTGGTTGTTGTTCCATCTACAAAAAAAGTCTCTTGGGGTGGACGGAGATTCATCTATGGAGCAGCCAAGGCTTAGAATAATCTCCCTCTATATCTTAGAGGGACCACTGATCTGTTGGCTTTTAGAAAGGCCTTAAAAATGTGGTTGTTTTCAAATTAGACAGCATTTTAGCAGACTCAGGCTGTGGCTGTAAGGAGAAATAACGAGTGCCAGGACACCTCAGGGTAACCGTTTGCGCTTTATAAATGATTTAACATTAACATTAACATTAATGCCTTGTTTTATTCCTATTTATTTTATTTGACTAGCAGTTCATAAGGGTATAGAGTGCATACAGTCACCGTAGCTAGGAGAGACTCAGGGTTCTCCATAGCAGGGGCAGAGCGGAGATTATACTCCAGACTACACTGTCTTCAGGCACTGCATGCATTCTGCAATGCCCATTTATTTTTTAGGCAAGCCTGCCCTTTTAGTGACTAATGAGACATATAACTTGGCTAGAACCACTAAATAGCCCACTGGTTCTCGCATAGTGTTTTTTTAGAAAATCTGTTGATTCTTTGATCTGTATTTTTTTATGGCAGGGAAAAAAGAAAATTGCTATGTCATAGCTTAAACTCCCAAAATCTGATAGAGGCATAACATTTCAAGACTACTATAAATGCCAAACTGCCTTTTTATGCTGCCAAGGTGCATGGCGGTTCCACCATTCATCTTCAAACACATCCAGCTGCCTCCAAATTGAATACAACTTCTAATTACCAATCTCACCATTGGTCACTTCAACCATTCAGAATCCTTAACTCTTGAACCTGTCCCACTTCCAATCAATTAGCTTACACATTATGGAAACCTTGAAAATACTAAACCATCAATCACATAGTTTGCATAAATTACAAAAATCCCATTCCGCCTCTCTCTGGTCGAATAAATACATTAAAATAGGCTCAGGATCCATTTTCTGGGACCTGTGGGTGAAATCAGGGCTCAAACTCCTCAAAGACTTTGTCTCCCTTTCAGATTCCAAACCCTTCTCAGTAATCCAGTCTACTTTCAATACTAAAAGTGGCATTAGGGAAAACATCCCTGGTAGAAATTGGGTTTCTGGTAGGCAGAGGCATGCACCCTGTTCAAGCAGGAACCACAATCCTAGTTAGGGTAAGTCAGATACACGCCATAAATGAATCTGTGCTCATTCTCGTAACTTGCCACAAATTAGTCAGGATCCACTTAGTAGGCAATGTGTAAAGTATTTGTGCAACACTTCATACAGTAAAACTGTGAAAACACCATACAAAATTAGTGCTTAATTTACTGAACAAAACAAGACCCAAATGATAAACATCTGATAAGCATACCCGGAGTTATGGATTTTTAAAGATTAAACTGAAATGCAGTGCTTAGAAGCATGAAGTGCCAACCAGGGTTATCTGGTCGCACTAGACCGGGTCAAGTTCAAATGTTCAATCAAATCAATCAAAGCATTTGTATAGCGCACTACTCACCCGGAGGGTCTTAAGGCGCTAGGGGGGGTCCGCTACTGCTCGAACAGCCAGGTCTTGAGCTGCTTCCTGAAGGCGAGGTGGTCCTGGGTCAGGCGGAGGTGGGTCGGGAGGGAGTTCCAAGTCTTGGCGGCGAGGTAGGAGAAGGATCTTCCCCCTGTGGTGGCTCTTCGGATGCGGGGGACGGCGGCGAGGGCGAGGCCGGTCGATCGAAGCTGGCGTTTGGGAGCGTAGAAGTTGAGGCGGCTGTTGAGGTATCCTGGGCCTTGGTTGTGTAGGGCTTTGTGTGCGTGGGTAAGGAGACGGAAGGTGATTCTCTTGTTGACCGGGAGCCAGTGCAGGTCTCTCAAGTGTCCGGAGATGTGGTTGCGGCGGGGGATGTCCAGGGTGAGTCGTGCTGAGGCGTTCTGGATTCGCTGGAGTCTCTTCTGGATTTTGGCGGTGGTTCCGGCGTAGAGGGAGTTGCCGTAGTCCAGACCGTCTTCCTGGTCTCGGTGGGGATCCACGGAAGATCTTACGTAGCATGCGCAGGATGTTGAAGCACAACGAGGAGACGGCGTTGACTTGTCTGGTCATGGAGAGGGAGGAGTCCAGGATGAAGCCCAGGTTGCGTGCATGATCTGTCGGTTTGGGTGCGGTGCCCAGGGCGGGGGGCCACCAGGAGTCGTCCCAGGTGAAGGGCGAGGAGCCCAGGATGAGGACTTCCGTCTTGTCTGAGTTCAGTTTCAGGCGGCTGTTCTTCATCCATTCGGCTACCTCTTTCATCCCATCGTGTAGGTTGGCTCTGGCGGTGGCGGGGTCGTTGGTGAGGGAGAGGATCAGCTGGGTGTCGTCGGCGTAGGAGATGATGTTGAAATGTTCAGGCCGAGCTCAATGAAGCAGGGGTCAGATACAGGAGCCAACTTTCTCCTGCTGAGAGCACATGCACTTTAGCCCTGGTTAGCAGTGGTAAAGTGCCCAGAGTCGTAAAGCCAGAAGAAATAGGAGGTCCAAAGGAAAACATTCAGGGGAAAGCATGCCAAGGATGCTAGGTCTAGCAATCCCTAAATCATTTACCTGACCTCCACCCCTTCCTTTTAAAACTTAACTCTTCAGACCAAATTGCCTCAAAAATATACAATTTCTTGTAAACGCCTAAAAATACATTACATAGCATATATGTGAATCCTGGTTTAGGCCCCCCCCCCCCATTAACAATCCATCATCTACTTCATTCGATGTTAATAAAATGTGTTCTTCAGCCTTAAGGTAAAATCTCGCCTGCTCTTTCCTAATCAAAGTTTTGGCCCATTCACAATGCCTACTGGATTCCAATGTGGATCTTTAAACTGGGTGTATACACATTTGATGCTTGTTGGGATAGTAAAGAGACTGTTGACTCTCCCACTCATGTGTTTTTCAAATGTAAATTTGTCTCTCCGTTGTCTGAAGTTCAAAAAACTTATCAGGGAGATCTTTAATATATCAGTCACCTTGTCCGCATCCATGATTATTCTCAATGTATGCACCTTCTCCCTCCTCTCCCTTTACCCGATCTGGTATAACTTGATCTGATGCTTGACTTGAGTGTTAAATTGATCGATTCGGAATGGAAAAGTTCTCAACAAATCTCTCATTTAAATTGGTGGAATTGACGCTCTTTCTCCAGAGGTGCAGACAACATTGTCTAGGTGCATCTTGTGATATTTACTAGCCCAGGAAACACAATAACATGTTTATTCAAAAGAAAGATCCACCGTGAGCTGTCTCTCATTTCCTCTACTCTCTTACTCAATTCTACCATACGGTGTACTCCATCTCTTCATTCTCTACAGCTATTTCTCTACTTGTAATTCTTTTTACTGCTTTTACTGTTGCTTAATTTTTTTCCCTTTTATACACACCTCCTTAGCTAATAGTCATTTTTTTCTCCCTCTATTTTCTTATTCTCATCAGTTTATTCAGATTTCTCTTGTGCTTCTGTCCTCTGTATCTTTCCCAGTTTACTTCTTCTATTTCTATCGTCTCCACCCCTTATTCCCTACTACCCACTTGTTTTAAAATTATTTCACGTATGATTTCATCTTGCTGAACATTTTGACATCAATCTTGCTTTTATGTTGTTTTACAAGTTATTATCCACCACCTTCAGCATTATGTTACCTAACTTTGTGTTCTAATGCATTTTTGCGCTATTGTTTTTTTTAATTTGAATTGAAAAAACACTAAATGGCACGAGATGCTGGAGCGGTCATTTTTTCTATCTCTCTGGCCTTTTTTTAAAACTAAGAAACAACAGCTTATGACATGTGGAACTTGACATCAGGTCATGCAAAAACATGACATACCTGAACATACTGGTAGAAACGTGCGATAACCTTCGGCAGAGCAGTCTCAGGGTGAACCTGAGATAACTTTCCTCATGTCTGATGGTGCGCTTTTCAAGGTAATCGCGCTACAATCATGCTGCAGGCAGACCTTGCTACATGGATCATGCATTTTCCTGACACATTCTAGGGATCCTAAGGATTGTTTGATGAACACTGGGAAGACAGAGAAGTATTCTGACAGTCATGTTGTTGATGAAATCAAATGGAGAACTGTTTTCTTGAACATTTATCTAAATTCTTTAAGACTGGAATTGTTACATTATTCTAATGATTACTTTGTAATAAAAAAGGAAAAATCCTTCAGTTGTACTATACTGCCTATGTACATATCAAAATCATCACAAGGGTTTAAAGTTGTAGTATGAACACATACATTCCTAAAAGTAGGGAATAAGAGGATGTTAACAGTGTTGGTTATTTTGTGGTTCTACAGACGTCACTTAAAAAATAAAACTTACCTCTTACAAGAGATCGCATAGTGACAGAACTTGAGCTAGTTATTCAAAACACTGGCAAAAGTGCCATAGTGCACATATATATTTGAGATACTCATTTGTTGTATGTTTACTTTTGAGGAATTACAGGTTTCACTCAAAGTACAAATACTTAGTTGCACAGAAATACTGCTACAGTTTGGGTTCAGAATTAGAGGTAAGCTTACACCTCTAATGGCAAGTTACCCTGTCCCTTTGCCTAGCAAAGGTCCCCTATGTCCTGCAAACGTCCTTGACCAACAGATTTGAGAAGGCAGAGTTGTAGAGTCCTTTTTCTCTGTTTTCTCTCTTATGCTATTCCTTTGTGTCCGCCTCTACAACAGGCCCTCATATTCCTGTGTATATTTTTACTAGTTGGACAGAAAAGAGCTTTGCCCCCAGTGGTTCCTGCACAACTTTAGTGTATCCTCACACGTGAAATTCAGACTTCATAAAAGTGATAGGGTGAACTGCATAGATGTTTGTGGCAAAAAGCTCAGTGCGTGTCAGAAACCCTTTCAGAGGGCCACGGGGCACGAAGGGGCTACTGGGCCCAACTGTTCTGGTTGATGAGGCCTTTGACTTCTGATGTCATGCGCGACCTACTATGGATTCTGAGCAACTGGTGTTAAAGATATTGAGAGGGACCCCTTATGAACCAGGGGATTGGAGTACTTTAAACAGTATAGTAGAAATTATCCCTTGGCTAGTGTACTGATTTTTACATACTCATGCACACACGTTCTTATATAAACACTGAACCATATGGGTTCCAAGACTATCCACACTTCTATTGAAGGATTATAAAAATAGTTTTTTTATTTTGTTTTTTTGATAAGAAAGAGTGAGCAAATATTTGTACACAAATACACATTAAGTTAAAACATGTGCAACTTATAAATCATGGTCCTAAAACACATTCACATAACTAACATGATTGCAGTACCATTTTAAAAACAATTAATTGACTCAATTTTATACAATAAAAAAAGTATTAAAAACAATTGTAACTTTTTGCACAAAATACATTCAATTGTAAACAGAGTGAGGAAAAGAAAACATATTAAGGGAGAGACAAACAAAATACATCAATTTTTAGTCATCAGAGTGACACATCTGAGAACCTGCTTATTTGAAATCTAAGCCTAGGCCCAATATCTTATAGACTTCCAGGTCAGATAGGTTCTCTCGATTATGTGTTTATCTGCGTCGACGCGTTTCGATGGCTAATTAATGATATGCTGCCATCTTTTTCAAGACTTCGTGATTAGTCTCTCCTATAATCTGGGCACTGGGTGGTTGCCACTGTCAATTAGATACCTTTTCACATGTCAATTAACATTCTAGAAAGATGTTTCCTCGATGCTCCATACATTCGGTTCCTCAAAAGAAGCGGCAATCTTATTATGATGATCGGGGTACTTAAAGTCCGCCTTTCCTTACACTTCATTAATCTGTACTTGCAGCTTTTGATACGCGCTGGTTCTCCACTCGTGTCAATGTGGTGCTCCTAGAAATATCTTCTTTGACGGACTCTAGTTTTGTGATCTGGGAAACTCCAGCTGGTGAGATGCCTCCCTGTTCCTCTCTATAAATAGTGAGTAGATCTCCTGGTGGGTAGTGGTATCAGATTCCCATGTCCGGAGGTGGGATCGGCTGGCTGTATTGGCCTTAGTCCAGCTGTCTTGGCTGCATAGGCGTTCCACTCCCTTTTCTTGCTCACGGCTCAGCTCTGGCGTCTCCGCTTCGGTTAAAAAATGTAGAAACTGGGCCAAGTACCAATTTTGCACTTGACTCTCAGTGATACCTGTGGATGAGCAGTCTCAGGCTCCCTCGGTGGGGTGGTGGAGTATAGATACAGGTTAGTGAGCACTATTCATAAAAAAAAGTTTACTCAGCAATGTGAATAAATCAATGTCCAGTCAAATACTTATCTTTACATTAAAAAGAAGTATCTCTACACCTCCAAAGATGTAATATGCGTTCATTAGCAATAACACAATCCCCTTGATTTCAGGGCACTAGTGTTTTACTGGCAAGCCCCTGTTCCACCCTCTTCCTCGTAATGTGGTTGATGTTACTCCCTAGTCACTTGTGGTCACATCCAAGGAATGCTCATCAATAGGCCTTACAAAAGAGTCCCCTCAAAGTTTCAGAAAACAGTCAAATGTGCCTGTGGTGCTGTAACACTTTTAGCAGCAAGTCCTCTGCGGTCCAGCAGGCCCATATGAAGTAATAACCACTCCAACAGTGAGGAAGAAATTGTTGTCACACCCGGAGCCCTGAGTGCGGGCACTCATAATGGCCCAGTCCTGTACAGTGGAGTCAGTCTGCACGTGGGATGCACAATGCTACCCAGCAAGCAAGGGCTCTCTCTGAGCTGTGTGTCTGGTTCCAACATCGATCAAAGGTACTCTTCGCTTATGTCAGTGCTGTAAGTTCAGCATTCCCCAAACAGGGACAGGGGGTGGTAATGGTGATCCTTGCTCCAGTTTGGGCCCAGCAATGGAGAAATATCCGCTTGATGTCCTCCGGAGTCTATGGGACAGGTCAGGGGTAGGTCTCAGTGCTTGTTTTCTAACTGCAGGTCGCAGCTTTAGTTTTTGGGGTGATGGGCAGAGCATCACAGTACATGGTACCAGAAGCCCCTTTCTACATAACGGTCACCAAGGTACCCGCTGGCAAGGCGTAGTTCTTCACTGCACAGCCACCTATACCACAGAGGGTCTTCCTGTCCTGGCATACAGGGTCACTGCAACAAGGCAGTATGTGTTGCATAGTATGTCCGCATAGCTGTCTTGCGGAGTTGCCTCGGACAAGCATTGACTGCAGTGGCATCATCGAGGGCCTGTAAGTACCATGCGCCTCCCCTATAACGAGCGACTTATTATCAGTCACACCATGACATGAGTATTCCCAATTTTGACATCCAATGGTTTTTCTACTTCGTAGGATCCTTTCTCGGCGGAAATCGACAACCACGGTTCCCGCCTAAACTCCGCGAAGCAATTATGCGGATTTGGCGCTGATGCTCAACTGATGGTAGCAGCCCTCATAAATATTGTGTAAGTCTGCTGTACCCTCTAACTTCCTCTTTCCAAAAACTCTGAGAAAGATACTAATTTAGTATCTGAGGTGTAAGCCCCTTTTTTAATCTCCCCGTTAAGGTTTCTACTCCACTGAGATTGACAGAACGGTTGAGCTATTCTGGCCCTTGATGTAATCTGATGTGACTCGTAGATAGACCGACACCAAGTTAAGGAGGATCGGCTCTCAGACTAATTTTCACACTGGAGGTACGTACGTGGTTAAGAATGTCCCAAAGTATACACTTAGGTTAATCGAGTGATTTGAGGGAGCCGTTTGCAACTTGTACCTATTTCTCATTTCCAGCGACTACTCTCTCTAAAAGTTTGAAGCAGAGAAAAGTTCCGAGTGAAAAGACCGACAGTGGCCTTTAAGGTTGCTCGTTTTAATTTTAATGTAAGTAACTGCATGGCACGACCAGTAACCACTTAGGTCTGATACAAGCAGCACCCGACTTAATAATTTTTTAACATTCTATTCACAGCTGGTGCATACTCCCTTGCACCTTCCTCCCCCGTGTTAATTACCTACTGGGAAAGTGTATCAAGACACCTCCACCAATCGGCTGATTGGTTGACAACTCATGTGAGTGGAGTTCTTCCTTTTAGCAATTTCAGTCTCCTGAAATTCCACTCATTCCAAAAGCTATGTTATTCCTCTGTGTTTTATGCGAATCCAAATCGCCGAGTTTGACCAAGACTAATGGTTGGTCCTACTCTAATGTCCCACGCTTGGAGGCCCATCAGGCCCTGAGCCCATGGTAAATCCCTGTTAGTGTAATTGAATTCTGTCTAATAGGATGACGATCTTAAAATAGCGACCTGATCTATTGTTTTAATTTCACAGATATTGTCGCCCCTTCTACCTTGCCCCTTCCTTCTCCTGCACTTGTCCTGATGAAGACCCCGTTAAAGGACCAAACGTAGCCTACGGCCAGGGGTCGAAACGTCGACGGCTCTTGTTCTTTGATGCGGACCTCCGGCACATGCCCTCTAATCATCTCTAATGTTTCATATGTGACCGTTGAAGGCCTTTAGTGTAATACTCCTGAAATGGATGCCTTAATTATTTAGGCTTTTGTGTTAGATTTGTTCTGATTCATATGTTCATATCGTTTATGATAGTTTTCATTGTGATTTTGTTTATTCTTCTTTGACTTTACACTGCCCTGAGCACACCCCCTTCCTTCACCCTCTTCTCCCTCCCCCCTTTGGGGCCTTTCAAAAAGCATTGAGAATGTACTGTTAAATGATTGATACTGGGTATTGTAAAATAAATGACAATACTGCTCTCAATTGCTCTGATTGTGGTTTATATAGTTGTTTAAGTGTAAATAAGTGTTGCTGTTCGTGTGTGTTGCTCACAACACAGTTCCTTGCGGGGATCCCCCTCTTACATATACCATATAGCGCCCAGGACCCCGCGACTGCATGGGTAAAACCCCCCCTAGTGTAATGACTACAATCCTAGGTCATACAACACGCACATGCTCCCTGTTTGCCTATGACAATAAAAATCATCATTAGGGATCCAGACAATAGTAAAGTTGGGCACTGAGGGCAGGGGTGTATAGCCATTACAATGCAGAGAACTTTTCCGTCCGAACGCTGAGCATGCAGAAGAACCTTATGGGCACCGTCCATAAGTGTTTGGGCTGTTCTTACAGGACACCGTCCTTCTGGCAGGGTAGCTCAGGAGCTGATGGTAGCATGTGGACACAGGGCAGAAGCTGATACAGGGCAAGCATCAAGTGTTGTCCACCAACAAAAGATACCTCGGTAGTTGGCTGTGACCCACAGAGAATTGCTTTGTTACATTTGCCAGGAATGATTCGGAAGTGGCACTATGATTAGGCAAATTTGAGGCTTGGCCTTTTGATGACTGTATCACTATAAGGAACGCTAGTTTTCTAGTCGTCCAGGTGGCTCTTAACATCCCCAATCAGGGAACCATAACATGAGGATAAACCACTAAGAATTGTGAGTATTATGTGCATTCGACACTACCCGTATTTAACAGTGCGCTTTTGTATGAGAGTTGAGTGCACAAAAAGGGGTTTCTGAAGAAATCCTCGGGCCTCTATATGGTTCCTGGTCGTCTGAAACATGTTAATCTTATGGACAGAGGCGACGTTTTTATCCCAATGATCCCAAGTGTCCTCCAATCTCTGTTTTCTATTATAACCGGTAGGGACCTAAAATAAATCAAGTATACTTGTATTCTCTAAAAGTGAATATTAATCTGTTTGATCCCATCTTTCATCTCATCATTTGCTGTGGACCATTTACTACCACCAAGTGGCTACTGTCACGTAGGGCAGCCCATCTGCCCCCCTAAAAAATTGTTTGGCGAATATGACAACCCATTGATGAAGCATGCCGCCGAGATTGGTGTGTAAAGATTTTTCAAAATGTTTTATAAGACTCAAGCCAAACTTACAGGATTTTATTTCTGGCTATTGACACCAGGAAATTCTCGAGTCACATCCAACCACCCAGGAAGGTTTTTGTGTTGAAATATTATGTACAGGGAGGACGCTATCCCAAGAAGGCTTTTCTTCTCTTTGCCTCTGAAAAACTTTGAACATAATATGCCACGTGTCAAATTTTGATCAATTTTTCACGATAAATCAAGCCATTTCATAGTTCTCCACCTTTCTGTAGAGAATGACTGTGACAGTTGCAGAAGACACACTGTAATGATTTCCAGTCTTAGAACTTTCAATCACTATATACTCCTTTTCTTTGCTTGTTTTACCTTCTCACTTTGAGAACACTGAGTCTGGGTCTTCCATTCTTTGACTCTTTTGCTCTTTAGTATGTCTCCCACAGGGTACTTTCAAAACAATGACATTTTCTAGCCTCTGGTCTTTCACTCGGTTGCACAATCTTGCTCAAATGTTGGGTTTTGCTTCTTCCCACCAAGAATGATGATTGGGAGGAAAGCAAGCAGATATTAGTGAGTGCTTGTGGATCTTTGTATGCTTTGGCTCCTATCCTATTATTTGAGGGTGAATAGCCCATTATGCAAATGTTACTGTATATTTGGGAGTGGCTCTTAGTGTCGCCTCAAGGGATTGGGTCATTCCTACTGCTTATGCAAGGGCGACTTTCTCAGTGCAAGTCTTTGCCCTTTACAAGCTCAAGCATTTAGGGAAAGATAGATGTTATAATCGTTTAGAAATCATCAAATTCACTCTTGGATGTTTCTTATTCAAATATTAACATCACTTTCAGGCTTCATTATGAAGCTGACAAAGAAACAACCTCCTTCCACTACATCTTCAGTTCATCCTTTTGTTTGATTCGTATTTTTCTTCTTACACTACAGCGAACTATAAATCTTGCTGGGTTTATTAAATCTGGTTCCCATTGGCACACTGCCCAGCCTACATAATGCCCTGCAACATTTCACTGCCTGCAAAACTGATCTTTGCAATGTCTCCATTGATTCTGCTTTAGTTCCTGTGGCCTGGAAAAATCGCTGGTCATTCCTATGATCAAAAATCCTTAGCTGACCCTAAGATTCTTAGAAACTATTGCTTGATCTCCCTCCTACCTTTTGTCTTAAAGATCCTTGAAAAACTCCTTATCTTGCTGACTTTCTTGAATCAAACAGTTATTTTAATACCGTTCAATCTGATTTTGTCCCTTATACACTGCTGAATCATTACCTTTGGGAGTTCCTAACAAGCTCAGGCTGCTGGTGGATTGAGCAACATGGCCTCCCTGGCCCTTCTCGACCTTTTAACAGCTACTGTATCCTAGCCTCTTTCTGACCCGCTTAGTCATGTTTGGTGGCCAAGATCTGAGCACTCCGAAGCAGTCTGGATCCCACCTTACAGATGGTCCTAGAATCCTCTCAGCAGAGGCATTCTGCCTGGTTTTTCATTCAGGTCCTTCCCCTAGCATCTCTACCAAACACCTCTGGTGGCCCTAGTCTATCATTTGGCCACTGGTGAAATATACAAAAGCCCATTGTGTGTATGAATGGCAACCAAGGGCTTGAGTTCTCAATGCCGAGGATCATCAGCACCATGTTAAATTTATCTGTCACTGCTTGACACGTCCCCAAATTATCAAATGTTCGCCTCTTATTAGGATAACATTATTAAATCACATACATTTATGCACAATACTCAACTGATCCAAGTAAAGCCCAATGCCCCATGCAATGCTGCACACAAGAGCAATTGTTAGCTAACTTCACGTGCAGTGACGCAAAAAGCACACATTTCTGACCTCTCACTGCCAGCACAGGTGCGCCCATTCAGTATCAGTATATATTCTTGTATACTAGTGAAAATGAAGGAGATGGTCATATTAAGTCAGTAAGAGGGACAGCTTCAGACGCTTTTTTAATCTAGGTATACCACAGACAGGAAAGCCATCTCTCTTTTCCCGCCTCCCTCATTGTAGAATAATATCACATTGACTGCAAGGCAGTCAAAAAGTAGTAGATTTCTCCTAGCTGTTATGGCTGTGTGCTATAGCATCCAGTGGGGACTGACTCGAAGATCGCATGATAAATAGTTCATTAATGTTCTGTGAATATTTCAAGAATCTGGTGTGGAAGGATGACGAACAAGCATTGACACCTCCAATAATCAGCTTTAATACACTAATGAAAGCAAACAGCATGTATGCCTGCTTGCGTTTCACATGTCACAGATACAAACATAGGGACGCACAAACGCAGTGTGGGTGATTTAGCACAAAAGCCAAAACAATGGTTTTTCGAAGGCTTCTTTATATAGTGTCTAAATAAATAATCTTTCCATCATTTAATGTACTCAACTTAGAAAGATGGAAGACTAAGTCAGTTTTTCCAGATTCAAGCCTGTGTCGTGCAGACCTCAACAGTGTTGCCCTCACTGAGCCATCTGATAGGCCATCTGAGCATATATCCCTTATAGGTCTCACCTAGCATTGCTGCGCACACGCGCAGTGTGCTCAGCAAGATTTTTGTTAATGAGGAGTTTGAGAAAAGGGCTTTAAGACCCGCCCCTTATTTCCATTGGCTGGCATCACCATTTATGGTAAACGGCGGCCTGCCATTGGAAATAAGGATTTTTGGTGGATGCCCTTTGGCCTCTGAGCCGGACTCGGTGGCCTGCTTTGCTGCTGTTGCAAAGCGGTTTCTTATCTTTACGGGCCATGTGTTTCGAATTAGAAACACATGGCCCGATAAAGACAAGAGATCCCCATGCTGCAGCTGCAGCGCGGTCCTCTTTCACTTTTAGGACTGCGCTTGTTAGATGCTGTCGCCTCGGGCACCTCACCCAGAGATAACACATTTTTCAACAAAGGGTAGTGGCTGAAGACATGCTTGGAAACTCCAGTGTCCAAATAAAGTTCTTTCTAAACTCTAAAAGGCTTGCACGGCGTGTTCTGATTTATGTAGAAAAACAAACCCTCCCACCGTGAGATGCTTATTGTTTCACCCTGCACAGCTCCCAATAATCAACAATCGAACAAACAGCACAGCCAAACAAGAAGAATCTGATGTCATATATTATTAGTACATCAATGGTATTTTCTAAAGAGTGGGCTTCTGTACAATAATATTCCACATAAAACATACAAAGTATTTAATAAATACATATCTATAGCATGGATAGACAGAGAGTGAGTCAACCCACCCAGAACCTCTCTGGAGAAAACACAAAATAAATCTCTTCAGTGCTTGTAAAAGCTCATTCGTGCACTGGAGCTGTGCTGTGAAGGTGTGCGCGTGTGTGTGCAGCAGTGGTGTGCACACTTGCCTGCCTCGCCCTCTGTATACGCCCTTGGTGTGTGTATTTCTCTGCATGTTCCTGTCTAGGTGTGTGCGTGCATGTTTCCAGGTGTGTTTTGTGTGCACCAATGTATAAATATGTTTTGTGTGCCCTAACTGTGTGTCTGCACGTGTTTGCTTGTCTCTGAACAAGGAAGTAGCATTACATCTCTCAGCAGCCAGTGTGAAATTATGGGATGCCTGACGTAGAAACAGACGTTCATGGGGCACAGCATGCAGTGCGAGGTATGTGCCACATGCCCAGTAAGTACACAGGCACCTCTGATGCCAGCCACTCCAGGGCACAGAGGAGTGCCCAGGTCACGTGCTGCAGACAGATGCCAGGGCTCCCAATAAAGCCAACCCTATGACGGTGCCAGGGACTCCTTGCAAAAGAAGCCACCAGTGCACGGCGGTGGCACATGCAGTGATGCTGAGTGGTGCTAAACCTGGGCAGAAAGGGTCACATCTGCACAGAGAGGCCGCCATCTCATTGCATGTGCGTGATGGCACCTCAGACTAGCCTGTGCTGTGCGCCTTGAAGCACAGAGCACACAGGGGGCACCGCTGGTCTGGAAACACCAGTGCAATACCGTTCCAGTATCGTGAGCAGGGGTTTCAAAAAGTCTCTCAGTGGACCGACGGCCCATTACACCTCCAAGAGAGTCTCAGTGCTGCAACCTCCGCTGAGCATCACACCCAAGCACCTTTGTGACTCACTACAGTACCAATGCGTCACTCGTGCTGAATGTCTAATAGGGTCTCACTGCTGCAACCTGTGTTAAGCACATGTGTGCGTGCATGTTTCCAGGTGTGTTTTGTGTGCACCAATGTATAAAAATGTTTTGTGTGCCCTCACTTCGTGTGTGCATGTGTCTTCTTGTGAGCGGTCCTTCATCTTCTGGGTGTTTGTGTGCCTTTGTGTGCTTGTCAGTCCGTCAGTGTGTGCATTCATATGTGCGTGGGTGCATGCATTTGTGCATGTGTGCATTCGTGCATGTGCCTGCACACATCCCTGTCTCTGAACCAGGAAGCATCATTTCATCTCTCAGCAGCCAGTGGGACATTATGGGATACCTGACATAGAAAAAGACGTTCATGGGGCATAGCTCGCATTGCCAGGTACATGCCCCGCGCCCAGTAAGTACACAGACAACTCTGGTGCCAGCAGCTGCAGGGCACAGGGAAGTGCCCGGGTATTTTCTGATGAGTGGTCTTCTGTACAATAATATTCCACATAAAACATACAAATTATTTAATAAATACATTTCTATAGCCAGGATAGACAGAGAGTGAGCCAACCCACCCAGCGCCTCTCTGGAGAAAACATAAAATAAATCTCTTGAGTGCTTGTAAAAGCGCCTTCGTGCACTGGAGCTGTGCTGTGAAGGTGTGCGCGTGTGTCTGCAGCAGTTGTGTGCACATGTGCCTGCCTCTCCCTCTGTATAAGCCCTCGGGTGTGTGTATTTCTCTGCATTTTTCTGTCTGGGTGTGTGCATGCATGTTTACATGTGTTTTGTGTGCACCAATGTATAAATATGTTTTGTGTGCCCAAACTGTGTGTGCACGTGTTTGCTTGTCTCTGAACCAGGAAGTAGCATTACATCTCTCAGCAGCCAGTGTGAAATTATGGGATGCTTGACGTAGAAACAGACGTTCATGGGGCACAGCATGCAGTGCGAGGTATGTGCCACGTGCCCAGTAAGTACACAGGCACCTCTGGTGCCAGCCACTCCAGGGCACAGGGGAGTGCCCCGGTCACGTGCTGCAGACAGATGCCAGGGCTCACAATAAAGCCAACCCTACGATGGTGCCAGGGACTCCTTGCACAAGAAGCCACCAGTGCATGGCGGTGGCACACGCAGTGCTGCTGAGTGGTGCTAAACCTGGGCAGAAAGGGTCACATCTGCACAAAGAGGCCGCCATCTCACTGTATGTGCTTTGATGGCACGTCTGACTTGCCTGTGCTGTGCGCCTTGAAGCACAGAGCACACAGGGGGCACTGCTGGTCTGGAAACACCAGTGCAATACCGTTCCAGTATCGTGAGCAGGGGTTTCAAAAAGTCTCTCCGTGGACCAACGACTCATTACACCTCCAAGAGAGTCTCAGTGCTGCAACCTCCGCTGAGCATCACACCCAAGCACTGCCGTGACTCGCTACAGTACCAGTGCGTCACTCCTGCTGAATGTCTAATAGGGTCTCACTGCTGCAACCTGTGTTAAGCACAAATTCTACATGTGTTTACATCTAATATTCATAGGTACTGATGTGTGTTTTCAGTATTGTACATTATGAACTCCTTTTGCGAAAAAAACAATAATATTTTAATACATATCTGTAATGATTACAACATGCCTCTTACTTCTTTAGAAATGACACTCTCTTGGTAGATGTAGTAATCATGGGTAGATATTGTTCAACGTGTGGTCCCCTTGAAAGCATAGCTTTTACAAAACAGCAAATAAGCAATACTGAATATTATCCAGAGATTCTTAACAACCTAGTGTCAATGCCTTTTATATATGTGCTGCTTTAAAAACACACATGAATAAAAGGCATTACAATGCCCATAGCTTAAAATCTCCCAATTGCGACACCTAGAAAGCCTGAAGAAGCAGAGAAATGCCTACTTCAGGAAAATAAAACGCTCAAAAAGAGACTTCTTCAGCCTCCAGCTCGCCCAAGCGAAAAACCGCCCAAGGAAATTGTTTGAGTTAATCAGAACACAATCCAAAGAACAACCCCAGACAATCAGCACCAGGGGCATTACACCTTCCTGCGAAGAATTCTCTGCTTTCTTTAACCAAAAAAGCGACAACATAAGAAGCGATCTCCTCAATGACGCAATCCTTTACTCCAACCCCCAACTCACAGCAGCGCCTGCACCAAAGAACAACGCTACATGGTCATCCTTTAGCACCTACTCCGAAGAAGAAATTGGCAGACTGCTCAGCACGCTGAAACCATCCAATCACCTTACTGACCCTCTTCCTGCCAACTCTGTAAAAGACTTCACCCCTTTGCTCCTCCCACTCTGGACTAAAATCATCAATAGCTCTCTTCAACAAGGATCCATCCCTGATGCCCTTAAAGTCGGACAAGTCACACCTCTATTAAAAAAACCAACAGCAGACCCCACTGATCTAAACAACTACCGCCCTATTACAAATATTCCCACCCTCGCCAAACTGTTGGAAAAATGCGTACAGCTACAACTGACTAAACACATAGACAAGTTTGATCTCCTCAACGCTCATCAGTCAGGCTTCCGTGCAGGGCACAGTACCGAAACAGCCATGACGCACATAGTGGACGACGCCCTCCAAATCCTAGACCAAAACGATTCCTGCCTCCTCATCCTTCTGGATCTCTCCTCAGCATTCGACACAGTTAAACATGAGAATTTACTCGAACTGTTAAACACAAGAATGGGCATCTCAGGGACTGTTCTCAAGTGGTTCACCTCCTTTCTACACAACCGCTCACAAAGATTCAAAAGCAACAACCTGATGTCCTCTCCGGTACCTGTATCACTAGGCGTCCCACAAGGATCCTCCCTCTCCCCTACTCTGTTCAACCTAGTTATGGAACCTCTCACTACTTTGCTACAGACATCCAATGTTCACTTCCACATGTATGCCGATGACACCCAACTCTATCTCAAAATACAATCCCCCAAGGACATCATGCTCCTGAACACCACGATCAGAAACACCCAGTCCTGGCTTGCAGAGAATCACCTCAAACTCAATGCCCTGAAGACTGAATTCCTCCTGATCTCTCCTCCCGCAAAAATCTCCACGGCTCAATCATGGCTTAAGCAGTTAACAGCTTTAAATGTACAACCTACCGTCGTAGACTCAGCAAAATCCTTAGGCATAACACTTGATGCCAATCTCAACATGCAGCAGCACATCAGCAAGGCAACCAAAGGAGCGAACTTCCAAATCAATACCTTGAGGAAACTTAAAGCCTTCCTTCCAGCCAAAGACTTCCAAACTGCAGTACAATCTATAGTCATCCCGCACATAGAATACGGAAGCACCGCCCTCTGCGGGCTCCCACTAACAACTACGGCACCCCTTAGAGCGTCCCTTAACGCTGCAGCGAGACTCATCACTGGCTCAAAAAAACACTCGCATATTTCCCCTGACTTTAAATCCCTGAACTGGCTGCCTTTTGAAGCCAGAATACATCTGAAAATCGCCTGCATGACTCACAGGGCTGTACACCATAACTCGCCCAGCTACCTCACTCAAAAGCTGACAATCTCGGGTGGCTCTAGAACTACTAGAAGCACAAACAATCTTCTGCTGAAACCTCGAAGATTCAGAAAGGAAAAAACCTATAAACGCTCCTTTTCAGGTATGGCGCCCAGGATCTGGAACTCACTTCCTCCTGAAACCAGGCTCATCTCCTCCAACAAACTGTTTAAGAAAGAAGTAAAAGCGATCCTCATGGCGAAATACACATGATCTATTAACCTGTATCTCTCATGAATCCGCTCCATAATACCGGCCTGACCCCTTGGTCTACTAGTACTATTTGTATTATGACTTACTTGAGTGTATATGTTCCCTCTCTGTACTACTTGTACCACTGGTATTATGACTTATTTGATTGTATTTGTTCCCTCTTTGTATTTTGATGTACTATTGACGCACCTGTCTGACTTGCACACTGTACCTACACCACCTCAACCATCCCTACTTTTGTACTACTGATGCACCTGTGTGACTGTACATCCTTCACGCACCTACCTCAACTATGCCCACCTTTATGTTATCTCCAAAAACACTTGCAGCACGTTTAAATAAGTATATGCATACTTTTGTACTTTTATATTATTGGCGCAACGGTTTGACTATGTACCGTGTACTGACACTACCTCACCTATGATCTACCTCCAGTTGTTCTTTGACCTACCTATGTAATTATGCATATTGTACCTAACTACCTCAACTGCTACATGCTATTACTGTAAAGCGCTCTGATATCTGCAAAGATCTTGTTCGCGCTATATAAAACTTTCAAATAAATAAATAAATAAATGCTTGTCATGAAGAGTATGTGAAGCTGAGGACTAAAAAAATATCTTTCAGCCGTAAGCATTGGATTTAGGAATGTGCAATATATTTAATTTGTGTCATGCCAAAGTCCACTTTCTTGTCTAGCTTGCTCCTTCCATGTCTTGTGGCATTTATTTACTAATTGGAGCTTCTGACATTAATTAACTTGCACGGATGATAAGCAATACATTTCCAATCACACAATAGCTAGCGTTTGTACGAAAAGTTTAAGCCTGTGAAATACAAATATTTTAGTTCAACATAGTTCAAGAAATAATGTACATTTTATGTTACATTTAATGCATGATTTAAGCAATATTACTTTTATTGCATGATTTAAGCATGGTATATTTTTAACCAATAAATGCCTGTCTGGAATGTGTCTTTTCTGAAATGAAGTCAATTTTGAAAAAAATATAGAATTTCGAAGGAGCAATTTAAAATGAGCTTGCTATGGGATTGTTCTCTAAATCTCTAATTAAAGGCAGAATTTACGGTATCCACATAGCCTTAGAGGGAGTGAATCCAGATAGGTATTTCGTTTCCTCGTTTTTTGCACCTCGTTTTCTCAGAAACTGCTCTTAGATGAATCACTGGTTTCAGGCGTGCTAGCTCGAAATGAATTACCTGGAGAACGTGCAATTTTTCATTTATAACAAACACGTAGGTCGCATTCATGCAGCAGAATTTGTGGAACAATTTAATCACAGCTGTTTCTTATAAGGTGGAAAACATTGAAAAAGCAGGTCCTTCAGGGCTTTTGTCATAACTCCAAATATGCCAGCATTTTTCATACCTTCCTGTTCTGACTTTGCATCAATATTGAGCCGACCAACCGGCAGAAATGTTGTTTTTGCACCGGTCGGTCTGTGGAAATGGTGTTTTTTTACGTTCCTGCCAATGTAAATGTTGGGGAAAATTACCCCTTTATTCTAAGGATTATTTAGGCATAAATGGTAATCGTATTCCCAATATTTACTAGCATGTTGATTGATCCTTTGTAAAACACATTTTTTTCTCCATTTTTTAACAGTGCATTTTAAAAGTTTTACATCTCAGTATGTCAGTTATTTGCTAAAAAATGAAACTAGTGGCATATTTCTGAAAAGAAATGTGATGGTGAAGAACAGGGGCTGTTTACGCCTAGAATATGATTTACAAATTGATCTGAAAATCAGAATTCTTCTTCATATCCAGAAAGGTAAGTAGTGACAGAAGCTCCAAAACCTGTGATGCACCTGAATGCACAACGTTTGTGGGACTTCCCTTAAATCACAGAAAGGCCCATGGTTACATCCTGCCCATGCATTTGCACGAAACAACAAGTAGCAGTGCATGGCGGGCAGCTTCCGCATTGTTTGGATAGCTATTGAGCATTGAGTGGTTCTCTGATTCCCACTGCACTATTCACCTCAGTTTGGACAATGGTCACCCTGCAAAAAATGGCAGGCAAAGTGTGAGGTAATGGAAGGACAATGAATTACTCCTTCATAGTGCATACTAACTCTGCACTTGCAGCATTGGAAAGAGCGTCTCATGCACAACATTATGAGACAGACCTGGTTCAACCGTCAAGTGAATTCAATTTTTGACTGGAAGTGGACTTCATTTCCAGCACAGGCAAAGTAGAATGAGAGCTGCAGTGCTAGGCTGTGACTTCATAGCTTTGTCCTGTGATTCACATTTCTGCTACATGCTGTCTTACTGCTCTATTTAATAAGAAGCCTTGTCAAAGCCTATAGGTTTCGCCAGCTTGAGATCAAGTGGCTTTGTCAATGTTTTCTTTTAGACAAGTTGCAAAGCAGCGTGAGCGGGAGGAGATGGGATTGGGCAGTGCTTTAAATGGGAAAAAATAAGTGCAGGTACTCATTAAATTGAGCTAAGGGCGTGGCTAGTTGGATGGCTTAGAGGCAGAGTTAGACATGATACAAAAACACTTTTATTGAGTATTCATCTTGTCCTTGCATTGTCCTGGATAGTGGTCTCAAACTTTCCATATGTGCAGATTAACAACTAAAACCCTGAATGAGCCAAGCCATCAACAGTACTTTTAGCACTTTCAGGCTAATAATCAATGTGCTGTAGGACGAGAGAGACTCTGGCACTTACACTGATTGCGGGTCAGAACAAAACATGTGAGATATGTATCAATCCAAACAAAATGTGTAAACTTTTTAGACAAAATGAAGGTGAAACACCAAATGTTCATGTTTCCTTGTTTTGTAATATTTGCAGCTTGTTAATATCTTAATAGTTCTAAGGCTCCAACTTGCTTGCATTTGGCGCAATCCTTAAATATTTATTTTCAAATACCTCCTGCTTCTGTTCCTCTCAAGCATACACTCTGTTTGTACATCTGTAACCTCGAGATCCCTCCCGCACTCACTTCTCTCCTGTTTGTAGCTAATTTTGTCCCACTCTCTTTACCCCAATTGTATCCTATCACTCTCTCTCATTACTCTTTCTATTTCTAATCTGCCCTCTCCACGCTTCTCTACCTCTTTCCTTAGCGGTCTGGATCTCTTCCATATCTCCGTCTGCGCTTACCCCTTCTGCCTCTCTACCTTTTCCTACTTTAAACTCTGATCCTTCCCCCTCAATCTTCACCTTTACTTACCCCCATTTTCCCTTCTCTTTCCTAGGCAGGAGGACTTGCAGTGGTGTGCAGAGTCCAGCAGGGTAGAGGTCAGGGGAAGAACAATACTGGCCTCCAATGGGAAGGTCAGTTGAACTTCCCCACCTCACCTGGGCACCAGGGAGGCTGCTTAAGCCTTCTTCGCCACCTCATCCCCACCAATAATGGACCCAAGGTCCCAGCAGGTGGGGTGGAATCGCAGGGGCGTGTCTGGGGAAAGACAGTCAGACTTCAATGGGAGGCCAAGGGGTGAAAATGGCCCTTTGTGCCTGCGTTCATCCACGGACACAGCATCTATGCCTGGTAGGGGAGTGATGAGGACAAGGAACTCCTCCATCTGGGTAGGAAGGGAGCAGAGGCCCTCTTGCCCCTGCGACAGGACTCCAAAAATCCATTCCAGCCCCATCTGGCTGCTTGTCACAGCCGATTAATGCATACAGCAACGTCCAACATGCTGCCAAACAAATGCCACACAGCGGGCCCTTGGGCACCAGTCCAGTTCCCGCCTTATTCATCTGACCCTGAGTACCGGTACTCTCCTTGACATTAGAGAAGTGCTGGTACTCGGCTCGGTAAAGTTAAGAAGTGCTGCTACTCAGTACCGGCGAGTACCGGCCCATTTAAAGCACTGGGGTTGGAAAATAAAAGATAGAGGGCAGGTGTGGGGAACAACGGATTGAAGAAAAACGTGATCTATAAAAGTGTGTGTTAAAAAGTGAAAAAAGAGTACCTACAGGAGCCTGTGGTAAGTGGAAAGACAATAGCTGCAGACAGGAAGCTGTACTTGGTCCATGCTCCAATGCAGGGACAAACACGAAGCACCAGGAGGAAGCAGGAGGCGAGAAGGAGGAGCTGACCAAAAAGAAGCAAGGAAACAAGAGTGACATGGAAGTCAACCAATGGAAATTAATGAGCTGGCTGTTAGTGCGTTTTATTTTTATTTGTTTACAAGACATTTGCAACCACAGTGCTGTGCAGGCGAAACAGAAATATATTTATAGCAATCAAGCAACCTAATGGCATTATTCATATGTCCTTGGAATCTTGGCTGCTCCTGACAGTTTCAGAAATAATCAGCATTTTTGCATAGTGTGTACAGTGCTGTGAAGTTTTAAATACAATATGTTGTTTCTTTTTATGTGCCCTGCTGCATTTCCTTAGACAATATGGGATCCCAAGGTCATGAATCTGTTTTCAAACGTGTGCAGTCTACTACATGTTTAGAATTGTTTAAAAAAGAGTTTGTGTTGTTGCATGCTGTGCCACATTAGAATGGTATTGTGTGTGTTGGACTTTTAAAGTAGGGAGAATGACAGCCCCAGACATGATGTGTGCAGAGTCAGGGGCTCAATCGGGCCATGGTCTCCTGAACTTGACAATCAGATGCTAACGGCAGAGGGGTTTCACCCAAGTGGCCATCAGCCATGTGAATCAGGCCAGGAGATGGCCGAGACCCGACTTTGTCCTTTGCACAGGTGTCTGTAGACGGGAAAGGACCAGGCTACGGCTGGGGCCAGGCTCACAAGAGGCAGCACTGTATTTTTTTATGCATTTTATATAGCACAAACTTTATCCGAAGGTGTGAGAGCGCTTTGCAATAGAACCAGTTACATCACATAAGGACTTCAGAGTAAATGAATAACATAACAGATGCAAACAGATAAACTCTAAAATCACATGAGAATGTTTGTAAGTACAAAAGTCTACTAGAGATACTAGTGGTTCGAGTTACATATATACAAGCTGAAATTTCTCTCATGATTACATTTTGAAGAAGAATTGAAGTGATTAGGGTTGGACAATTATATATTACATATTTACAGAGCATGATCTTCTCTCCATTGCCAGGGTTCCTGCGGTGTTTGTTCAGCCATGCCTTCAGGCTGCTGTTACACTCACAGGTGGTGATTTTACGCCCAGTGGGATCCACGACCTGATGAGGGCTGTAGGTGTAGAATGTAGGGTGGTGGTGGGTGGAGGTGGCATGCTGGATCCCGGGGCAGTTCTGGAGCTAGTTCTGGGCTCAAGGTGTGGGAAGGGGGATAGCTTGACGCTGTAGGGCATGAAGGCTCCATAGCCGGTGTAGGGGAATTCAAGAATGGAGGAAAGGAAGTACTGTGGGAGAGAGACTGGGGCAGTGGGGGCTAGCCAGACTGCGGTGCGCCGCTTGATGGTGTTGATGAGTCAGATGTCCTGCACGCCTCTTGTCCACTCTATCCTTCCATTGCCTGCCAGATCGCCCTCTGCTGCTGGCCCTCTTGCCTGTTGGGGTCGCTCCCCCATCCGCCTGATCAGGAAGGGAGGTCGTCCGCATTCCCTGCCCTCGGGGCGCACCTCCCAGGGGGCCACCACGTCCACAATTTCTCATCCACTGCCACGTGAGCAGGCAGCAGTGGCAAGCAGGCTGGTAGGGTGTCCTCCCTGAGCGCACCAGCCTTTATGTCAAGCCCGTCTATTCACCTTGAGCTGCCGACGCTCAGAGCAGATGGAGCTATGCCACAAAGTCAGGCCTCCCACCAGGCTGGAGCACCCACAGTGCCACTGGGTCCTGACCTCCGTGCCGCAGGGCCTGTTCTCAAAGCACCCCTGAGGGTCTCTCTCGCTACTCCATCGCTCCTGCCACTAGTCTTAGGCTCCAGGCCTCTCTCGACAGCAGGCCTCCTGTGTGATGGGTCTCTATCAGCCGCTAGTCACAGCCCTCCTCTGCCATCTTGAGGGCCGCACATGTCTCTATGGCCATTGGCCGCTGACTGCCAAAACTCGATCTGTTCATTTCTCTGGACACAGTACTCAGCACTGGGGGGTCCAGAGAGATTCCATTGGAGCTCACCGGTGCTCCACTGGTCGTTATCACCTGCAGGAAGGCATTGGATGGGATACTCCGGCGGGAGCCCACACTGTAAACCTCCCGCCGGAGCACTGGAAGTAGAATCACCAATAATAGGGTTTGAAGCCCTGCAACATCACAAATAATGTAATATAATTTATCCTGGCACAGTTGGGGGCTTTTATCTGCTTTCATTTTTGAACGGCAGTGAGCTGAGTCTGGTGTGCCCAAATGCCACTCGAGAAGTCCACGAGAGTGCGGTGGTGCAGCGCGCAGGGACCCCATAAATCTTCCCCTGAGGAGCCCCAGAATAAAGTTGGAGAGTGCCTCATCCTCACTGTTTCTCACTGTCTGTGTGTATGCAAGTCAAACTCTGATTTATAGAGTTTACTATACCACATAAACTTCAATAAAGCTACACATATTTGCAAACCAGCTAAAAATGATGTGAATGTGCTTCAATTTCAGACACCAAAAGTTTAAAACAGTTTCAACCACTATCAAAGTCTACTTCTTACAAAGTAAGGTGACTGCCAATATTCTATGAATTAAGGTTAACGCAAAATCCACAAAACGTCATCAGTAAATGTCCTTTGTCAAAGCCAACTTTGGAGACGCAAAGATGTGCCTGTTTTGCATTTTCTTGCTACTGCACAGGGTTTTGAGGCCCTCATAAAAACGTGTATGATGTAATTCTCAATTAAATGCACAGTCCTCTATATCGTACCTCCGGTCTTTACAATAAATAATAGTTATAGCCCTTTTTTAACATTATACTGATTGCTATATACTTCTAACCACTATGGGGCACATTATCAACGATGTTTGATAATTATCATAAAGTGCGATTAGCGCTGTTTTCTTATCGCCAGCTGTCGAAGCAGTTCCTTGCCGTGAAAGCGCTGTGAGGAAAAGTGTCCTTCTGGTCGGCATTTATTTTGTGTCAGGACTTATTTTTGCATTGCCATTTCGTGTCAAACACCTCTGCACGACCCTCCTGGTCGTTTCTGCTGATGTCTGATGAAACTCTAACTGTCACGACCACCCTGCCCTTAGTGCTCCTTGTGGTTGAGCCAATTTCAAAAAAGGGAACAAAGAATTGGCCTCACCACCCTCAGACTGAACTCCTGCACACACCCACCCTGTTTCACAAGACTTGGTCACACCACCATCCCAGAACTTGTTTCTTACACATATCCTGCTGTTCAAGACCTGTCCGTAATCTTTTGTACCATCTGTTGCAGCACCGTCCTGCCTGAACAAAGAATGTTGTAACTGCATTCTGACTCGGGGCATCAGGCCCCCATCCGAAATTGTTTCTTAAGGTGGGAAATATGTATATAAGGCCTGTAAGCTGTGGAGTGAAGCAAAACCTCCTCTGTGTTGTCTCCGACGAGCTTGGGACTCTGTTCAATAGCACAGGCTATTCAAATAAAACTTGGTTCCTCCTGCAGACGAAGGCTCCTGTGTCTCCTTTTTCTATATAAGGAGGGTATGGAAGACTTGAACGGTTCCCCCGCCACCGAGACCCAGTAAGTGGGTATAAATGGTTCTTCAGCTGTATTATCAACGCGTATCACAAAGGCAATAAGTAATCCTGCGATAGTGTGTAAAACCAGCAATAGCGTGAGAATTCCAGCAATAAATCAACTCCGCTAATAAAAAGCTTGCTAATAGGTAAGTGTATACGTGACCTAACAATCCACCTCCCATTGACAAAATGGTTAAGTCAAGTTTTTTTCAGGTGTTAAATTCCAGCGATAAGCGCCGTTTGTGCAAGTTATCGCTTCGTGGGCATTGATAATAGAGGAAAGTTGTGTTTGTGACTATTTCAATGGAGTTTAAGTCAGGATCACCTACTTTGCAAGTCATTAGCAATATATACAGTACTTTCAGTATCTACTCCCTTGGCAGTCAATACTGTCAAATATTTACCATCACGTTCGGCAGGGAGTGCAATGGAAGGGTATATTTGCAATGGAGTTTATTTGGTCGCCAATCACGGTCGCCGCCAGCAGGTTAGTGAAAATTAAGGCATTTGTAACACTGCCAACCCTGCGGTCGCAGTTGCTGGAGGGTGGTGTGGAGTCTTGGTAGCAGAGGTTCAACATCTCAGTTACCATTGCAGTCATTGGAAGGAGGACTTCACCAAGGAGTTTATGATGGCTATGGTCCCTTGGAAGGTCAGAGGTGATCTTGACCTGAAGATGATGGTCTTTGGAGCCCCAGGAGTCCAGTACCACAGGCAGTCAGGCTGGACCTGGATCGAAGGTACCAGGGATAGTGGGTGTTGGTTTTGGAGATCACCGGCAGTGGTCAGGCCACAGGTGTAATGCAGGGCAGTCTACCCCAGAGGAGGGGGTTGTGCTTACATTACAGCTTTATGCCATCAATGCCCCTGGCAAGAGAGTACGGGCTCTCAGGATCGGGGCTGGGTCCAGCATCAGTCGATGTGCTGAGAGGATCCCTCCAGTTGATGGAGGCATGCAGGTGTCGATTCCACCGGACAGGTGAACACACAAGCCTGGGAAGCTGCAAGGTTTCTTTTCAGTGGTGAGTCGCATCAACATAGACTGTGCCGGTCCTCGACAACAGAGGTTTCTTTACCGGTGGACACAGGGGACTAGAGCCTCTAGACCAAAGGGAGGTTCTTGGCAATTTGTAGAAAACTGGAGGGCTCCAGGGTTTCTTGGAGGCCTCATAGGTTTCAGGAGAGACAGCAGGTTGCAATTGATTAGTTCTTAACAGCGGCGGGGGTTTGTGCCAAATTCTTCTGCATTGGGTCTCAGTGCTTGAGCCGCAGGGGTCTTCTTCGGTTGTCTTTTTGTGTCCTTTGAATCTGAAGTCAGGTCCTCGGGGAGCCATCAAAATACTGAATTTAGGGTCATTTTAGGGGAGGCCAAGTAGTAGCCAATGGGCTAGTTACCTGTACGGTGTCTACACCCTCTTTATGCTCACCCCATGTGGTGTGTAGGCATAACCTGACTTCTAATTGGCTACTATCCCCATCCTCACGATGATAAATGGTGTCAAGTTTGTTCTACCTCATCTGCCCCACATGAGGGGTGGTACAGGGGACAGTAGAAACACCTCCTATTTTACCTAATGCTCCCGCCAATCATCCTGCCAAAAAGTGGAGCAGAACTGGGTGGTCACCATCTGCTTCTAACAGCAGAAGGCTGGTGGCAGGGTTCAAAGGCAGCATGTCCATTGAAGCTCCCGCTTATGCCAAGGTAGATCCTGCAGTGGGGAAGGTGTGACCACCTCTGCCCACAGCAGGCATTGTGTCTTGATCTGGAGAGCACTGTCTCTCTATCCAGGGGCCCAGAAACATCTTTGGTGAGAGGAGGCTGGCTAAAACAAGACAGGGACCACACCAGTGGTTAGTAAGGTTTCAGTGTGAATTTCCTAATAAATCTGATACTGGCATCAGCAAGTATTTATCAAGACAAGATGTTTGGTACCAAACATCTTATTAATCAGGGAAGCCATCATAGAGCTAGGTAACTTGTGTTGACAAACATCCAGCCTATGTACTCCTTATGGCTTCCCTGTTCACTTACAATATCTCAGAACAGGCTGGACGTTGTAGGGGCATATATGATCATGCTTATAAATCAACACATAAAATAAAGTGCACTCTGCCTTGGGGCTCTAGGTCTGTCTTGGGATGACTTACCTATACCTATGCAGAGTAAGGATGGCATGGTGCACAGGGATGTGGGCTATGTTGACTCTTCGGTTTCTCCTACACTTGGACACGTAGTCTGCAATAGCAGCATGCCTAATCCGGGTGAGGGGTAACTAGGGGACCTCCTTCTGTCCTCATGTGCTGGGCACCAGGGATACCATTACCAGGGGCTTACAAGGGAAACAGAAGTTGTTCAAATCATAGTACAGTTTTAGGGAAATGAGATCTGAAAATGGGAACCTGGTTAGCAGGAATCCAGTGCACTTACAGTTCAGAATTATATCAGACACCAGATAAGAAGTGGGGGCTAACCATGTCAAAAGAGGAACTTTCATACTCACCCCTCATCAGCCATGCTTGCTTGAATCCAGTGGTACAGTGAGCACTGGACCCACGTCAGGGCATACCCTTCCCACTTATGGTGACAAAAGTAAAAAGAACAGATGATGCACAAAATGTTGAACAATGAAAACATTCACCCCAGTCACAGATCTCGGTTTAATTCATTGTTCTTTAACCACAAACATTTACTCCAGATCACTATTTATTAGGAGAGGGTGGTAAATTCCCCTCTGATGGCGAAGTTCACAGAGTTTTCCTCACACTGCACTCTGCCTGGAGCACGGAGTTCAACAAAAACTTTGCCAACTGCCGGCAGATCAGAGTTTACCGGTGCGCTCACCCCGCTAGGCCACACTAAGATGCAATTTGGGGGAGTAGGGAATTCTGTGGTTTGATAACCCCCAGTCATTTTGTAGGTGAGGCTTTAGTTGGGCATGTTTTCAGGGCTGGTTGAGCTTGTTTTCTCTCAGGGTGCTGTCCTGGTGCCATCAGTAATGTTTCTGTCCTGGGAACCCAAGCGGTGTGTGAAGAGGACCTGAGCTTGGTGCACCAGAGTGTTTGAATCTGTAGTGGTCCTACTAAATTGCTTCTTGGGGGATCATGTTGTGAATCAGGATAACAGCGCCCAGCTGAAGCTGGGCATCTGGGGAGATGAGAGCTGAAAGGTGGGGCACAACGTGTGTCATTCTGACTGATTTTTATAAATCATAGATTTGGATTTTGGTGAAAGCTCAGAATGCTATTGTGACAGCAGTTATATTACTTTAATAAACACCCACAAGGGAAATGGCATGATGTATCAGGAAGATTATTAGGTCTCACATGGCGCGCCACAGCATCATTTGAAATTGTTAAAAGATTGCGTACCAGGAACTTGATGTGTTTTGCAAGTTTAACCATACAGATTTACTTTCCAGCAAAGTGTGTTTGCAGTAATATAGCCATATCGGGCATTCAGAATGCAGACAAAAGGCACATTACATTAGGATTTGAAATCCATTTAACCTCATTTGATTTTATTCCCTGTCTGATTGGGTGGGCTATGGCTTACTGCTTACAATCCCAAGTGACCACAAACTTTCTGCAAACTTTTTTCAAAGACTCTTTTTCCTGGAAAATGAGTGAGCGCGTGCCGGCCAACCACTGTCCATGATTTTCTGTTGGCACGTAGGAGAGACAGCCCCTCATTTCTGCCCCGGTCGCGATCTGCTCAGCAGAAGTTTCTCACTGCACTGACAGGGAGCTCCTCTGAGGCATGGAGAGCATGGCGGGTCAAAGTCTTGGGTTGCAAAAACCAGGAAATTAACTCTGCCTGCTCACGGAACTCCATGGAATTCGGCAGGAGTTTTCTAGTAACTCTGCAAGATTCCACAGAGTGAAACTCTGTGAGCTCCACCCAGGCCTACTTTTGATATGTACCATCCTCCCCCCATCCTGAATGGCAGGCCAGTCAGTACATATTTAGCACCCTTACTTGAGAGCATTTTAGCAGCAAATATCTGATGAGCTACAATTTTTGCCATGTGTTTTTGAGAATGAGTATATGAACCTTACAGACTTTAAATACATTTGGATCACTCAGGCACGTAAAAGCCAAAACCACAGTACAATCATTGCAGGATCTGCTTTTCTGGTTTGGGTATTTGCCACTTCACTGCACATACATACGTGTGCTAGTACCGTAGGGAATTAAGGTCAAGAGGTGCTACAAGGGACTTGGTTTTAAAGACAAAAATGCTAAGTTGAGAGTCGTATTTAGATTATCGCACTCAAGTGTATCTGCAGAATTTCACATGTATAGAAAAATCAAAAACTAGAATCAATCACTGGAAGGAAAAAGATACACGGAGAAAAGTAAGAATTGTATTCAAATTTTTTTTTTTATAAATTCAGTAATGCAATTTGCAGATAGAGAAATGGGGAGACACAACAAAATCAATTTAAGCAAGAAAAGTTATGAACAGAGGTATGGGCAACATAAACACATCAGTTCAAAACTAAACATCAACTCCTAGTAATTACGACAAACAACCAGAAAAATTAATTGACAATGGTTGTATACTTGTGCCAGCGCAACGTTGATGGAGATGATGGAAATGTCGACGTTTCGGTCTATGATGCTGCCGTCATATAGACCATCATCAGGACCAAACAATTCATTGCTGGTAAAAAACACCCTGAGAATTCACACTTGAAAGCTTCTCTTTAAAAAAGAAAAAGTGACGGGCGGTGGAACCAGGATGTGAATCTGGACGACGGCATAACAAATTAATCCTAGTGATGATTCCCACTAATTGAAAGTTGTCCTAGGTAGGATGCCAAAAGAAATTCAATTTCCTGTGATGTAGCGATTCTATGCACCTCAGCCAGGAAACACAATAATCTTGATTGTATATTCGCACAGACATTATTATCATTGTAGGATTGATGTATAATTATTATTCGGTTGCGATCTCATTATGCACCCACTGTAGCATCCAATTGTGGATGTCAGCGTTCCACTCTTCTTCTAGCTTGACCAGAGAGCATTTGGAAATTTTACTTTCAGAATTTTTTTAGAAAATGAAATAAAGGTTGGTGTATCCGATTTACTTACATAGCACAGTCACATGTGAATATGGAAGGTGGACGCATATTTGACTTGTATATATTTTGATAGCTTTACATCCCCCCAAAATACTAAAATTGAAACAAACAATAGCATAGATATGGTTTGGTCTCTTCTTTTTTGTTGACAAGCATCACCCACAGAGATATGAGCAATAAAACAAAATATATTTATTTATGTTCATATTCAGAACACCCTACTAAACGAATAAATGGTGTGAAACCAGCCTCCCTCCCCAATTCAGATTAGCAAGGAGAAAGCTAAAAAAAGCTGTAGCAAATCTGCCTTTTCTGCGTGGTCACCCACTACTGTTTTCCTTTTTCTGGACCCTGTTCTTGCTGGCTTTAGAACTGTGTGCACTTTACCCCTGCTAAGCAGAAGTAAAGTTCTTGTGCTCTCCCTTTCAACATGTTTACATTCCTTAGGCCTGATTGGCATATTAAACATTCCTTCAGACCCTGGTACATTGTGTAGAAAGTATAACAAGGGCCTGGACGTTAAATGCCACTGGCGGACTACAGCACCTATTGTACCATCAGCTACAGTTCTAGTGGAAAGATGGCTACAGGCATTCCCTGTGTAGCCTGATTTCTGCAGTGCAAAACCTGCAGGGCAACCTGTCAAAATAACCCTTTTTGACAGATGCAGTCCTACCTTTTTAATATTGGTAAGGCCTTGTACATCTCAAGAGAGGGTAAATAGAATTTGCAAGTAGAACAGGTAGACTATTACAGTGGAAGATCTGGTAGCATTTTGCAAAGTATACAAGGAACTAACTGTGACCCCTAGAGGAATAATCCTCAGGCACTAGGATAGTCATACTCAACCACTCCAGACAAAGATCATAGACCTCTCACTTGAGGGACACAGAGGAATAGTGGCAAGGAAAAGAGCACTGAGAGACCTGGTATGATTCCCAGGACTAGATCACATAGTGGAGGAGATTCTCAAGGAATGCCATCTGTGTCATACAACAAGCAAGATATCAAGATCATCACTGCAACAAATGTCATCCCTCCCAGAATCGGTGTGAAACACTGTGGCAGTTGACTTTTTTGCATGGCTGACCTCAGAGAAACACATAATCTGTTCTAATGGATGAATAGTCCAGATTTCAAATCCCCAAAAAAATCTCATCCACCAGCGCAAAAACAGTAATGTCAGAGCTGTAAGAAATATTTGCAGATGATTGCATTCCTGAAACACTCAAGAGTGACTAATGACTCATATTCAATATACAAGACTGAGTTTGCTGTCCATCAAACACTGCAAAATCATACCCCATTGCCACAATCCTATGGCAAGGTGGAATGCTTCGTGAGAACTCTAAAGAAAGCAGCACAACAAGCAAACCAAGACAGCACCTCACAACAACATATTCCTGGGGTCAGTAAAATATTGGGAACATTAAAAAATGGTGTTCTCTCTGACTTTTTGAACTCTAGTAACTTACTGCACAAGATGCAGACCGGTTTCCGATCTGGTTGCAGTACAGAGACAGTCTTATTACAGGCTACTGAGGACCTCAAGAAGACACTGGGCCAGGGTGGGTTAGCTACACTCATTCTTTTGATTTCTTTTGAATTTGAGTGCAGCCTCCGACATGATTCCTACTCAATTCTATACCTGAGATTAGAAAAATTCAGAATTACAGGGGCAGCCTTAACTCCTTCGACGCTCATGACGAGCTCAGCTCGTCATGATGTACACCTCCATACACTCATGACGAGCTCAGCTCGTCATGAACAATGGGGAATCTCAAGTTACAGCACAGGAGGGGAAAATGCACAGCAGCGATGTTGTTAAAGTGGCTAACATTGTTCATAGCCAAAAGGAGCTTTCAGGTTAGAGAAGGGCTACGCTCTTTAATGTGTAAGTCCGGCCTCTATCAGGTATCATAAGTGACTTGGGTTTCACTATAGTCTCTGATGCAGATGACACCCAGATCGTTGTCTCTTGGTCATCCAATGCTCACTTAACCTTTGAAAGACTATCTACCTTCCTGGATCAGGGGACCAGTTGGATGGCTACAAGCAGCCTCAAGTTAAACGGGGATAAAACAGAGGTAATGGTGACTGGAAACAATCCAGCACTTTGAGATCAATTCCTCTGGCCCCCATTCCTGGGGGAGTGCTTCCCCCCTAAATATGAAGTAAAGAGCATTAGGGTCATTCTAGATAAAGACCTGACCATAGTTTTCCAGTCAAAGAAGGTTGCAGGCACCTGCTATGACCTCCTGAAGTGTGTTCGGAAGACACTCAAATGGCTCCCTAGGGAATGTCGGACGGTGGTTTAAGGCCTGATATTCTCCCTTCTTGACGATGGCAATTCACTCTATCTGGGCAGCCCCTCATATGTTATCAGAAATCCGTAGGGTTCTCAGAATGCGACAGCCAGAGCACTGATGGGCCTGTCCAAAATACAATCATCACTTTCATCACTTGTGCAGCTTCGATGGTTGCCTATAACCAAAAGAATAGAATTTAAGGCTACAGTGTCAGCCACAGGATGAAGCACTACCCTGGCCCACATATCCTTCAGCATCTCATCATTTCATACAGTGACCCCAGGGAACTGAAATCAAATGACCTATTCCTACTGACCACTCCTAGAATTATGAGCACAAGAGGCGGGGATCGCTCATTTACCTACCTAGTCTCCAGACTCTAGAATTCCCTTCCATTCCATCTTGGATCAGACACAAATGTATTTAGTTTTAGGAAACAACTGTAAACTCATCTTTTAATCTGAGCATGCAATTCCCCACTTGTCCTCACTTGTTCTGTCAGTGCCGGAAAGTCCTCTGTGGGTAGTTGTGCGCTCTATAAGAACTTTATAAGAATAATAATAATAATACTACTACTCTCAACACCGTTCTATGAGTGTATCGCAACACACCTCAAAGCACCACTGGACAGAGCCCTGCCACACTCATGTACCGATGGGCAATGAGAACCAGAATACTAAGCTGGAACAACTTCCTCAACCACAAGCACACACACTGGTCACATGAAATATAGGTCAAGGACACAAAGGCAAAGGATAACATAAAGCAAAACACCAAAGGTCGAAAATGGGCCAAAGACTCCAACATCGTCATGGGCAACTGGACCCCAGGGAAGCAACAGCAAACAAAGAAAACTGAAACTACATGAGACCCATGTCCCCTACAAGTAGTGGAGAAGAAAGGGACAATGATCACCTCCAGAGGCGGGGACAAGCAAATAACTTGAGAAATATCTCACTTAAGACCACATCATAGCTAGAAACAGGCAGATGGAGAAAGGATCTGTAATGTGAGTAGGAAGTGAACAGACTTGAGTAGGAATGAAAAAAAGGAAGGTCTTTATTGAAATACTGTTAGACTTGGCTTTTCAGCTTTTTGGCCTCCTGTTTTTGACCTTGTTGTTGTTGGGTTTAGTACACTGGGGACCTACGACTGCTATTCAGTGCTAAAGTGCATATGCTCTCCAAATAAATTATGTTATGATTAGGTTTCCATGATTGACTTATTTGATTTGCTACTAGGTCCCTAGTACAGTGCACTGTGTGTGCTCAGGGCCTGCAAATCAAATGCTGCTTGTGGTCCTGAAGCATTAATTGTGCCACTCACAGAAGTAGCCTTTAGCCTTTTAAAGGGTTTTCAGACCTGCCGCTGCAGTGTTTCTGCACAGTTTTTAACTGCCCTGTGGACCTGGCAAGTGCACCCCCTTACCAGGCCCTAACTGTTCCTCTTATCATATATAAGACACCCCTAAGGTAGGCCCAAGGTACCCTTGTGGGCAGGGTGCATGGTGAGATAAAGGGAGAACATGAACTTGTGTTTATTAACTGTCCTGATAATGAAATACTGTGCATTTTCTTTTTCACTATTTCAAAGCTATCTGTACCATAGGCTAACATAGGAGTGTCTTTATAACATCTTAAAAGCATAACTTTCCATTGGGACAAGATGGAGATGTAGAATTTAGGCTTCCAGAACTCAGATTTAAAGATGCATCTTTTGGTAAAGATGATTTTTATATTATTTATGTATTTATTTATTTGTAAGTTTTGTATAGCGCGAACATGACCCAAGTGGGTATCAGATCGCTTTACATAAGGATGACGAAGAAAAAGGAACATAGTTCAAAGACATAACAAGAAACAAGTAGGTCAATGTGTCACAAGAGTAAAAATTAGATAGTGGAGGGAAATAGGTAGCGGGCAATTGCAGCAGGAAATGTAGGACAATATAAATCAAGAACAAAAGTGACATTATGGCAGGCAGCAGAGGATCGCAGAGGATCGCAACAGATGACATGTAATAGAATGGAGAAGTGTGGCTCACCGGTTAGAGGAGGCAGACCCTGAAGCAGAAGTCGGCCCGGGACCAGGGTTCAATTCCCGACGCGGCAGGGTTTGGAGCCCAAATGTCCACGGACCTGATAATTCTCGCTTCGGTGCCTACTTGAATCAGGGGTTCACGCTCTGCAACTCTGGGCAATAGCTTGCTCAATCTCCACTACGGCACCCGTGGCGGGATGCCTGGCTTTCACCTTGGGGGTGCCCAGCTGGGCTATCCCACAGGGAAAAACCAGGACGGGTTCCCAAAGCAAGCGCCAAGATACCCTTTGTGGTGATACGTGCGCTATATAAGAAACTACATTATTATTACCATTACCATTAATAGTTAGGATAACCAAAAGACTCGAGGTAAGAGGAGCACAGTTTCTAGATCAGCGCATTGTTCATTAGTAGTTCTTTCATTTCCCATTTGAAAACAAAGGTGGATGGTATAAGCCTTGTCTCCACTGGAAGGGCGTTCCAGATTCTCTGGGCAATGCCTGAGAATGTACGGTTGTAGGTTGTAAGCTTATTGAATTTCTTTGGTTGGTCCCTTGTGTGCCGGGAACCACCAGAGAGTTCCAGTTTATTTGCCAGGTAGGGTGGGGTATTGAAGTGAAGAGCTCTATGGGTCATACAAGCAATCTTTAATTGGATCCTTGCCTCAAAGGGAAGCCAGTTGAGTGATTTCAGGTCCGGCGAGATGTGGTTGGTTTTCTTAGAGCCCGTGATGAGTCTCTTAGCCGCATTTAGCGAAACTCTGATAGGGGCTAAACTGAGTTTTGTCAGCCCGCATAACGTAGCACTGCCATATTTTAGTCTGGAGATAACCAGTGCTTGCACTGCCGATTTGAAATCTTCATGGGGCAGGTAGGGTTTGAGTTTTCTCAGGATGCACAACTGAAAATGTGCTCCTTTGATAGATGCTCTGATGTGCTGTTGCATGTTTAGGTTTTTATCGAGCAGAATTCCTAGTGATTTTGTGGAGTCAATGAGGTGAAGTGTGCAATTGAGCGTGGTGAGATTAGAGAGATATTTTACAACAGTGGGTGTTTGCCGAGCCGGTGCAATGAGGAGGAATTCCGTTTTGAGGGCGTTTAGTTTGAGGTGGTTGGAGGTAAGCCAGTTTAGGGTTTTGTGCAGGGTTCCATTGAGAGCATTGATGTCTTCGGGGGAGGAAATGTTCATGTATAGTTGGGTGTCATCGGCGTACATGTGATATTGGATGTTTGAGGTTTTAAGAATACCTGTCAGTGGTTCCAGGAAGAGGTTAAAGAGCATGGGGGAGAGTGAGGACCCTGGGGGCACACCCAGCATGCAAGGACTGGGGTTGGATAGAGAATGATTGGATTTGATTCTTTGAGCTCTATTGTTGAGGAAAGAGGCAAACCATTTAAGGGCCGTGCCAGATAGACCCATTCTGCATTCAAGGAGGTGAAGAAGATTGTCATGCTTGCGAATGCAGATGAGAGATCGAGAAGAATTAGTAGGCAGGCTTCGTTCTGGTCAAGTAAAGTGAGAGCATCATCCACTATGTGAGTGATGGCTGTTTCGGTGCTGTTGCCAGTGCGGAAACCTGATTGGAATTGGTCAAGGAGCTGGAATTGTTCCGTGTGTCTACGCAGTTGTTCATGAAAACATTTCTCCAGTAGTTTAGCCAAGGTAGGAATGTGTGTGATTGGTCTGTAATTATTCAAGTCTTCAGGGTCAGCCGAGGGTTTTATTAGGATGGGTAGCACTAGGCCCTCCTTCTGGCAGTCCGGGATCTCTCCTTGCTGGAGAGAGGCGTTGATAATCTTGGACCAGAGCGGTGTTAAACAGCCTATCATTTCTTTATAGAAGTTGGGGGGTAGGGGATCATTGAAGTGGTTTAAAGGTTTAATGGTCGAGAGAGTGTTGAGGATGGTAATGTCATCGAGGGGAGTGAATAGGATCCAATAGGCATTGTTTTTGAGAGAGATGACAGGCTGGTTAAACGATGGCGTGGAGAGGGAGGAGGCAGGAAGGGGTGAAAGTGAGAGTGCAGCCAACCTTAGGTCAGATTCGATCTTGTTCGACTTTTCTAGGAAGAAGTCAGCAACCGCTTCGCAGGTTGGCTGTGAACAAGCAGATTGTTGAGAATGGGTGGGTGTATTGTTGGATTGTGTTTTAATTAGCTCAAATAGTCGTTCGGGCGATTTCTTGCTTTGTCAAGTTGGGCTTTGAAGAAGGAGAGTTTCGTGGTTCTGATGAGTTTGTTGTCTCTACTTCTTTTGAGTCTAAGGATTTTAAGCAGATCAGTGGAGGGAGTGGTTCTCCAAGAGCGTTCAGCTAGTCTGAGGCTATGTCCGTCCTCGTTTAGGTTGTCGTTGATCCAAGGTTTGGAATCCTTGCTGGAAATTCTTTTTAGTTGCAGGGGGGCGGCAGCATTCACCGCCTTGAGCATGCCATTGTTATAGTGCAAAGTGAGGTTGTGCACGTCGGTCATGTTTGCAGGTGGTGGTAGGGAGACATTGCAGTATGCTATGAGCTCATTAGCGTTAGTGTTGAGAGGCGATTTCTTCCAGTGTTTTAATTTTAGTGGTTGTGATCTGTTGGGTTTCCAGCATTCAAGGATATGGAAGTTGATAATATGTTGGTCCGACCAGACAAAGGGAAGAATATATTCAAGAAGAATGGTGTTGGGGTAGGAGATGATTAAGTCCAATGTCGAGCCTATGTTTATTTATTTATTTATTTATATTTAATTTTATAGAGCGCACAGCTACCCGGAGGTTTCCCGGCGTAAACCAATGAGGAGAGTGTACAGTAGCAGAACTAAAGATCAAAAAGTCATGTTTTGACATCCCTTCTGAATTTTAAATAGTTGGATTCCATCCGAATGGATAAAGTATGAGAATGCCATTCAAGGGCAGAATGAGTGATGCCAGATGTTTTTAGAGTGTTGATCAGGATGGGATGGGGGACCGTATCAAATGCGGCACTTAAATCTAATAGAATAAGTGCCACGGTCTCCCCTCTGTCTACCAGATGGCGAATGGTTTCAGAGACTCCCAGCAAAGTGGATTCTGTGGAAAAACCAGAACGAAAACCAGATTGTGAGGGATGTAAAATGTTGTGAGATTCAATATGGCTAGTAAGTTGCTTGTTTATATGTTTTTCCAGAATCTTGGAATAGACTGGAAGCAGGGAAATTGGTCGGAAGTTGGCGGAAATACTAGGATCAGCATTGGCCTTTTTGAGCAATGGTAAAACCATCGCATGTTTCCAGGAGTTGGGGACCTTAGCCTCCCTAAGAGATGTATTCAATAGATCCACTATGAGATTTAGGGAGGGTGGGTCAAGGGTAAGCAAGATTTGAGGAGGGAATGGATCAAGAGGGGAACCAGATTTAATGCTTTTCACTAAGTTAAGTAGTATGGAAGGAGTCAGTGGGTCCCAGACCTTAATCTCCGCCCCTTCCAGCTGAGAGAAGTCTGCGGCAATAGAAGCACTAGGTTCAGAAACTGGATGAACATTAGATGGACCAAAATCGGCATATATACTCTCAATTTTGGAGACAAAGAAGTCTGCTAAGGAATCACATTGTTGTGGTTTGGGTGGTCACAGAATTGAAATAAGGAGAGGTCTGTTAAGAAGTTCTTGAGAGTGTTAACCGCCTGATCATGCGGGTCATTCCAGTGAAGATTGAAGTCACCAAGGAAGATCTGTGGGCAGTGGGGACCCAGGTTGGGGTAGATGGTTTCCATAGTTTGTTCAATTAGAGGGAGGTCATCACCAGGGGGTGGTAGAAGATGTGCAGGGAGCACATGGGTCTGTGTGCATTAGTGATGTCTATTCCTAAGTATTCACAGGAGTAGAGATTAGCTGAGGAGATTTGTTTGGCTGTGAGAGAGTTGCGGAAGTTGCAGGCTATGTCCTCACCAATTTTCTTGAAGCGGTCAAGTCTGATAATATTGTGGCTGGGAGGGACTAGTATGTCGAGGATATGCCCAGAGGAGTCGTTGAGCCAGGTTTCTGTGAGGACAAGGAGGTCCAGTTCATGGGCAAGGATAAGATCTGCAAGGTCTGCCGCATGTTTAACTGCTGACCTGCAGTTAAGTAACATGCAGTTCAAGTGCGGTTTGTGTAGGCTGTCAGTGAGCGGTGGGTGTGTGAAGGGGATCTGCTTCAGATTATTAGTGTTAGGGGCATTGGTGTTGAGTCTGGGAGCTCTGAAAGGGTTGGAAGTGAGACTTTGGATGGGTTCCGAGACGAATTCCATAGGCGGGATCGGGCTGGGGGTAGGTAGAGGGGCTGCTTGTGCTGATCTAGCGTGGACTGAGGTGAGTGAGTGTGGCGAGGTGTACGATCTGAGGAGGGAGATAATGTATTTTTCCGAAAGAGGATTCAAGGACCTGGAGGGTCTGGATGGGGCGTTTGGGTAAGGGGTGAAGTTCCAGTTCTGGCCTGTTGGAATATCTGTTGCTAAGAGAGGGTTCATGGTCCTGGAGGTTCTGGCAGGGGAGTTAGGATAGGGGTTGGTAGTCCAGTTCTGGACTGGGGGCTTCAACAGAGACCTATGCTGGGTCACCTGAGAGCTCTTGTTGGAGGAGAGATCAAGTGCCAGCTCTTTGGTTGACTCAATGAGTTTTTGAATGACAGTTTTGAGAGACAGAAGTACTTGGTTTATTTCTTTGAGTTTTGCAGCAGGTTTTGAGTGAGGAATATGTATAAGGTGGAGGGTAGGTAGAGGATTGGAGATTGGGAGGGCATGGGGGGAGGCCCGGGCTGGCTGAGGGGTGTGGTCAGCAGGAGGGGAGTGCAAGGATAGCGTGCAGTGGGAAGGAGGTTGGGAGAAGGGGGGTTGTGAGAATTACCACTGTGAAGTAGCGGAGTGTCAGAAGAGATGGCAATGAGTTTGAGGTTGAGAAAAGGGGGGTTGGGAGATTTCCCAGTGTCCTGTAAGGTATTGTCAGGATAGTGGGCCATGGGAGAGAGGTTGGGGGAACAGGGGATAGCTGAAAGGAGGTTAGGGGAGGTGTCCTGTAAGGGATTGCCAAGAGAGTGGGCCATGGGAGTGAGGTTCGGGGAGAGGGGGATAGCTGAGAGGAGGTTAGGGGGGGGAAGTTAGGGGAAGGGAGGTTAGACGAGTTTAAGTTGAGGTGCGACGGCACCGTCTGTTGAGTGAGGGAATGATGAAGGGGGGAAATGCTGGGTGACGGAGAGGTGCCAGAGATGCGGGCGGCAGCGCCGGGAAAATGCTGTGCTCTGGCGTAGGGGGCAGGTGAATAGATTGGACGGTTGACATTGGGTGCAATTGGGGCGCCTCAGGAAGGAAGAGATAAGGTCATGTGTGTTGGTAAAGGTATGATGGGCAGTCCTCAGGTTGAGATCCCTAGGGGAGGAATCAGCATCGTCTAGAGACGGGGTAAGGGCACTCCTGCTTCTAGGTTGAGTAGGAGAAACATTAGTGACCAGAGAACCTTTAAGCAGGGCAAAACTGTCATCAAAGTTGTCAAGGTTGAGGTCTGAGGCCTGAATTAGAATCGTCCCATTGTTGTAGATGGATATTGTAGCATTTGCTCTAAATTTGGGAGACGTCATAGCCAGTAGTCGAAGGCCATGAGGGAATTTTTTAGTCGAGGAGATTTTGAGTGAGGAGTGGAACATCGACTTCCACTGGGCTCTTCTTTTAGTGTAGAAGATCAGGTCGGTAGTGATAGTACCTTTTTTTGGACAGATGTAGGGGTCAGAAATAAGGGTTTCGGGATTAGCTTTGAGGAGTCTGTGTTTCAAAGCTTTTGATGCATTTTTGGAGAGGCTGATCGGATAATTAATTGTGTAGCTTTTGGTGCCAAATTGTTCTAGTCTGGAGTCCATTTTGGACTGAGGAAGGGTGGTCGTGAGAGAGCTCTCTTTAAAAAAGGGTGAATAGCAGAAAGGTCAGGGGGGGAAGAGACCTCAGAGATCTAGTTGGGGTGCACAGAATACTATTATAACCAAGGGTTGCCACTTTATGCTGGAAGCGACAATTAAAGTAGTTGATCAAAATGGGAAGTCTAGTTAGCGGTAGCCGGTCTCTACCAGTTTTAGAGAGAAACAGATAATATAGACAAGCAGTAGTTCTAGACATATATAGATTAGCAGGGCGCGGGCTTTAGGCTTCCCATGTGTCCAGGGTGCCCCCTTTTGAAGAGTTCAGTGCTCTGCTGAGTAATGGTCATACGTTAGGACCCGATATGGGATTCCTGAGAATGTGTGACGGGGGTTAAGATAACAACCATGAAATAGTACTGATGAGCAGGTGATATCAATAATAACCATCAGGAAAATGCAGAAAATGGCCAAGTGCTAAGTCATGCGCAAAGGTCTGGATGCATGGTACTGGGGTCGTGAAAGTATGTTCAGCTATCTCACAACTCACAACTGCATGGTACTGGGGTCGTGAGAGTATGTTCCGCTTTCTCACAACTCACAAATGCGCAGGGGTGCTTGGCCCAGATTTAGAACTCCTGAGAAGGGAGCGGACATTTTATAATGGAGCCAGAATAGTGAGGATGGTGTCCTGCATATCGGCCCCTTAAGTATTACAAAGCATTCAGTCATTGCTGGGAGATTGGTGGCAAGTAGTCTTTCAAAAGTCATTCAAGTGTCAGACTGGTGTGCAACTAAGGGCACTTACTGCTGTAAGCGTAGTAAGTTAAGCACAACAGCCCACATGATTCAGGATAGTCAGCTACATTCATCTGAGTGAGGAGCTCCGTGGGCAGCCTGCCGCAGGGCATCCAGGGGCCTCAGAGAATTCAGCCGATGTGCTTGTGCTCTGTAGTTCCCGTCTGTAGCGGTCTGCAGCAAGCCGGCAGCCTCCGATGCCCGAACTCAGTCAGGGAATTTTGCGAGTGGTCGAGGTCATCAGCGTTGCAGGGGGGGCTGAGCGCAGCTAACAGGCTTCAGCGCCGCAAACAGAAACAGACAAACAGCCGCAGGAATGACGGATCCAGCAGCCCCGTATCTTAGAGTTCCTCTGACGTCCATGAACCACAAAGCTACCCCCAGCAGCAGCCAGCATTCAGCCCGTGGCCTCTGGTAGCCAGCGGGGGGCCCGATCACTAATTCTTTTGCAGCGTTCTTCTGCCTGATCGGGGGGAGTGAGCAGTGTGGGGGGCCGATCAGGAGTAGCCCCGAGCAGCAGGCAGTGAATCGGGCCGGTGCAGGAACCATCCGCAGGAGCCTCCCGAGGGCCGCCGCGGAAAAGGGGATGCCCAGTAATTGAAGTTCGCCTCACTTCACGATGAAGGGCAATCCGGCCGTGCGTCAGGCTGTGCAACTCCACTGGCGGAGAGGGGTACCAAGCCAGGGGTGACCAGCATTGATGCTAAGTGGCAGCTGTGCTCCGCACGTACCCGGTCCCTGCCAGTGAGGGGAGGAGGCCCGACGACCCAAGAATCCTCAGCGGCGAAGTTTGACACGGAAGATCACAGGAGACTCCCTGAGCGTCGGAGATCACACACAGGCGACCGAGTGCAGCTGCTCCGGAAGTTAAGTCCCGGCGAGGGAGTCTGGTCCCACAAGTAGCGGCTCCCCCGACACAGAAGAGGCGGTCAGGCGCAGGTAAGGAGGTTCCAAAGTTCAGGTACTCCAAGTTTCATGTTGTATGTGTCATAAAGTAGACAGATGTTGTTGGATGGCAGGTTAAAACCGGGATATCCAGCGATATGCAATCCCCAAACCGGGAGCTCTAGGAAAGAGGGACTTTTTGTGCTTAACCATCCCGTGTGCCTCTGCCTTTTGTGTATTACCTGTCTGGGTTTAGAGTGACAGGAGCAGGAGATGTTCATTCACACTAGAGAGACACAAGGGGGGGTTGAGGTGTGTCCTGCCTCGCCTGGGTGACGCATAGCCAGTCTGAATAGACTTGACTGCATTTAGAGTAGTGGGAGGAGTTGTTGCTTGCACCTGAATGGACTGTGGCTGCCTCTCATAAAGGTGTTTCCACCTCCTGTGGTTAACCTGGCCTTATGCAGGCAGGATTGGTTCATGTGTGTCAGAGGAACTTTGTTTGTACCAACTTCAAAGGAAAATATGGTATAAATACTGGTGTCATGCCTCTCGAACTTTAGATTACAGCTGGACTAAGGAACCTGCCAGGATGAAGAGCTGGAAGAGCTGACAGGAGTACTGCCCCTTTGCTGTTGTGCTTTGTTGGGTTGGCGTGCAGTTGCTGCTTCTGTCTTTGTCAGGGAAAGGACTGGACTGTTCTTTCTGCTTATTAAGTATCTCCATAGGCTTGATGTAGAGCTTGCCTCCTGTTGGAAGTCTCAAATAAATCAAAGACTTCAACATCTTCTGGGTACCAGCTTCTGGAACTGGATGTTTCAGCTGCTACAGAGGTGAAGAGGTAACCGAACACCATCAAAGATGCCGCTGCCAGCTCCGTGACCTAAAGGCACCACAGAGGGCACTGCTGTACTTCACACTGCAACCATGGTCTCATAGATAATGCCGTCCACCGCCACCACAGAGCCACCGCTTGCACTGTGACCTGTGGGCATCGCACTTCGCACTGCTTCACCCACAGCCCAGATTTCCCTGACGACGACACAATGCCGTCACCAATGGTGCTGCCTGCACTGTGACCTGTGGACACTGCTCGTGGATAACATGGAGCACCATCCCACTTCATACCGCAGCCCTAGTCTCATCATCAACTACTCTCCAAGCTGGCATCAACACTGCTGCCTGCAAAGTGGTTTGCGGGCACCACTCATGAGTTACATGATGCACTGCCCCATCCCACATCGCAACCATGGCCCACAGATGCCAGTGCCATCAACTCCTCTTTGCAGACCGATACCGCTGCCTGCAGCACAACCTGTGGACCCGCACACCGCATATCCACATCTTGCGTCGCAGCCTTGGTTCTACCGACGACATCACTGCAGCAATGATGAAGATGCTGCCTGCACTGTGACCTGTCAGTACCGCAATGAGCACCACTCCACTTTGCAACGCAGCCCTGGTCTCATAGATGCCGCTGGATGACCGTCACTGAGCCACTGCCTGCATCGCGACCTGAGGGTTCTGTACGTTGCATTGCTCCGCTTCACACCGCAGCCACAAAGCATGCTCCTGTGGCACTCCTCACTTCAAACGCAAGGAGTTTGACCTGCAACGCGTTGGACTTCGAGTGCCTGATGTCTCCTGCACCGACTCCCATAACCGACACCTGCCGATGTTGCTCCTTCAGAGCTCACTGCACGGTCCGATGCCCTGCATGTCCAAAGGTACTGTTTTACGATCTACCACAAACTCACATTCACTTCATGACTACACATTCACTCGCGATTACCCTTCCCCTCTTACACGCATGAAAAATATTGCAGGAACAAAAGATCTCCGGTAAAGAGCCCATTCGCAGGTGCCCGTCAGACATTGCAGCGCCAGTCTGATGAGGAGCAGAACCCATATGATGAAGCATGACACCTAACTTGCTGGGTGTGTGAGGGTTTTAGTTCCAATAAGGGAAATTCCCCGCCCTTTTACCTGTTTCCCCTTCTACGCTAGCCTCACACTCCTACTCACATTGGGAAACTTTGTATCTTTCTTGTGCTCCGGATCTACCAGACACCGTAGCTGTCCCGCGATGCCATGACCACCCAGAACTGTTGGATTTGTTTGTTCATGACACCGTGATAACCCTGGACAGAGCTATTGACTTTAAGGAACTGTATATCAACTCTATTTTTGCTTTATTAGTATTTGGATCATATATGTCGGATTTTTATCATTTTGGGTTTGTTTCACACAGATAAAAATTAGATATTTTTCTAAAACTGGTGTGGTGGCCTTTTGTAGTGTTTTCACTGTTTACTTGTTTGTTATATGTAAATGCTTTACACATTGGTGGAGGTGTTCCAGGATGAGGAGGATAAAAAAGGAGTGAGGGTAGGAAATGAGCAGCAGAGCAGAGGCAGGAGGGCAGCCTGCCAGCACCCCATAAAGCTGTGTAAGTCAGGGTTGAATAAGAAAGACATCCTACAAATCCGAGACCTTGTATTGTTTGTGGAAGGCGGGACATAAGAATGACGTGGATGAAAGCGATGCTTGTCATGAAATGAAAGACAAAAGATGGGAGACACAAGCATATGGGAAGAGAGAGCATGAGTAGAAAGACAATCACATTGATCTATTTGTGCTGAGCATTGTTTGCTGTTATTTATGGAGCTACTTTCCCTTCCCTTTTGGAAGCTGCTCCCAAATACCTGTGGCAGGGGTGATTTGTGTTTGTATGCTTGATGATTTCTATGCTACTTTGCATGGTTGAGAGCACTGTGAGTGTCTTTATCTGTGTTAGGTATTAAAAGGAAAAGGTAGATAGATAAGTTTCCAGATACGGAGGACAAATTGAAATGTTTTGCAGCCTGATTCATCAAGCCAAAATCGCCTCACAAAGGGCCAGATTCTGTCCCTTTGCGAGCGCTATTTTTGCATTTGGGATTCATCATCCCAAATGCAAAAATCGGTAATAGCGATTTCGCTATTTTGCGAGCAATTACATTTAAGGAATCTCTATTTGAGATTCCTTAAATGCAATTCATCATCCATTTAAAATTTACGAATTCGCAATTTCGGCCCGCTATTTACCGCAAGGTCAAACCTCGTGGTAAATAGCGAAAACTCAGAAAATGCTTTTAAAAGCATTTTTCTGAGTTGCATGTTGCACACACACATGTCCTTTGGACATGTGTGTGCGCAACACCTGTTTAAATTAGCATTTAAGCAGTGCTACAGGGTGTCCTCTGGACACCCCTGGCACCCTTTAAATCGCTATCTCATTTGCGATTAGCAAATTGCTAATCGCGAATAAGGAATATTCCCCTTTCATTCCTATGGGCCTTTTGGCCCATAGGAATGAATGGGGAGTTATTCCTTATTTGAAATTAGCAATTTGCTAATCGCAAATAAGGAATCTGTAGAAATCGCACTTAATTTCGCGATTCCTACATGAATCCCGTTTTGCGAGTCTGTAATAGCGATTCCTTATGAATCGCTATTTCAGACTCGCAAACGGGTCTTTCATGAATCTGGCCGATGGAAGAACAAGTATGGATTGCAATAGCTTTTTAAGTATCTTATGAATGAGTGCAAAGAGGGTGGCCAAAGGTATAACAAGACACAGAGGTTTCAGTAATCATAAACTAATAAGGGACCCAGGAAACCCATTCATCTCGAGCAGTGAACCTTCATTAGTGGCCTTCTGCTCTTTCTTTATAGACTGTTTTATTTTACTTTTCGTGGGTATTCTATTATAATATGAAGTTTTAAATATGTTCCTGCAAAGTTATCATAGGAAGATTATCAAATGCCACAGTATTGTCAGGGTAGTTATAGAGCGGTAAGCATACATTTACACTGCTTGACTCTCATCTAGGTACCTTGAAGACATATATAGTCATGGTAAATATGACTGGAATTAAGAGGAGTAAATCTATTCTTATTTATATACTGAACCCTCACCATATGTTGGTAGTTGATATTCTAGTTTCAAGAGTTCTGCCGGGTGATATTCTTCTACACTTTGGGGCAGATTTATGTTAACTGGCGCATCCCCAGGGATGCGCCAGTTAACGTGCGCCACAGCTCCGCCACCCATGGTGCGCCGCATTTACAATGCGGCGCACCATGGTGCAAAAATGGCACGGATGCGTGACGCATCTGTGCCGGAAAGGTGGCGCATTGCTGGAGTTGCGTCGCAAGCGCGACGCAGCTCCAGCAAGGCTCGGGGGTGCCCCATCTACACAATGCTGCATCAAGACCTACTCCTGCTTCACACAGGCGCAGGGTTTTGACGCAGCATTGGCCTGAAAGTGACTGAGTGAAATCTCATAGATTTCACTCAGCCACTTTCAGGAGGCGTTCCTGCGCAGGACGCCCCCCCCCTGCGCAGGAACGCCTCCTTATGGCGCAGGGCTTTACAACGTGACGCATCTCCTAGATGCGTCACGTTGTAAATAGGGCGCATTGTTTGCGCTGCCGTTGCGTCAAATAAAGTGACGGCAAAGAGGCGCAAGGGCATCATAAATCGGCCCCAGTATTTTAATGTGCAGTCTTTCTCATGTTCCATTTCATTAACGGTCTCTAGTCAAGAACAGGGAAATCAATCTGACCTCTTGAATTTTGTATTGACCAAGAATTTCAGTCAGGCACAAGAATCACTGGGGTTACAAGTGGAGTAGTAAGAAATTTGAGTAATTTGCTTTCATATAGTTATGCATTTTTTTTGCAAAATTGCAAATCTGTCATTTACAGCCTGATTCATGAAGTAAAATTGCGCCCGCAATCGCTGCGAAAATGCAAATGCGGGCGCAATTTCCGTAATCGGCATTCAACAACAAAATAGCGAATTCGCAAACACATATTTGCGAATTCGCTAATATATTCGCAGAATCCCGGCAGGTGAGCATTAACAATTCGGAAATAGCGACACACCACGGATTCTGCGAAAATAATTGCGAAATCACAATATAATCGCAATCGGTATTCAAGAAAAATCGCTATTAGCGAAAAACCCAAAAATCGCTATTTGCACCGCGCAAAATAAGGACAACTCAAAGCAGGTGGTAACCATGAAAGCCATGGAAAAAAAACATTCAAAAAACCGTTGTCCTATCACCAACAGGTACTGGCCTGACCAATCACACATAAGGACCATCATCATCAGCAGCATTAGGAGTCCCACAATGCCAGGAATGTACATGGTGGTGAGGCGTCGCAGGCTAGACCGATTAGCACGGAGGAGACGCAGGATCCAGGACAGGATATTCCGCCAGCGGGTCACCTTGCTGGGCCAAACCAGAGAGCAGATATATGCTAAATACAGGCTGAATGGGGAAATGATAATGCAGCTAATACAGGACCTTGACCCCCTGATGCAGCACCCAACAAGCCGTACCAATGCTGTGCCTACACATGTGCAGGTATTGTGTAGCCTGCACCTCCTGGCCTCCGGGAGTTTCCAGGGGATAGTAGCGGCTGCTGGGGGGATATCCCAGCCCACCATGTCACGCTGCCTCCACACTTTTGTTGACGCCATGCTCACCCAGCTACACCGTCACATCAAATTCCCCGCCAGCCAACAGGAATTGGACATGACCAAGCTACAATTCTACAATGTAGCCCATTTTCCACATGTGCTCGGATGTATAGACTGTACCCACGTCGCCATCTGCCCACCAGCTGGCATGAAGTATATGTTCCGCAATAGAAAGTCCTACCACTCCCTCAACATCCAGATGGTCTGCAATGCTAAGACATACATCACTGACATTGTCGCACAGTACCCAGGGAGTACCCATGACTCCTTCATTTTCCGGCACAGCGGACTCCACACACGACTGGTCAGGGGAGAGTTTGGGGAAGGACACCTACTTGGTAAGTACACTTTGATTGAAATGTCACATTGCAAAGATGTAACAGCGCAGCACAGGCAATCACCATCTGCTCCTCTCATTCAGGTGACAGTGGCTACGCCCTCCGTGAATACCTCCTGACCCCATACCTCAACCCTGCTACACCCCAGCAACGGCGCTACAATATTGCACACATACGGACAAGGAATTGCATAGAAAGGACATTTGGCCTGCTCAAGAGCAGGTTCCGCATACTGCACAAGACAGGTGGGGCCATGTATTACAGTCCTGAAAAGTGCTGCCGCATTGTGGCTGTCTGCGCAATACTACATAACATTGCAACCAAGCGCCGGATACCTGTTGACATCTCTGGCAGTGAATCTGAGGGGGACAACCGGCCACCTGCACATGCACGCCATGCACATGGGGAGAACCCAGCAGAAGGGCACAGACGTCGCAACCACATCACAGTGAACAGTTTCTAGTACAACCACTTCCATCACCCCACAAATCAACAATGCATGCAAAATGTAATGATGACACAACGCTAATGTGTGTAGCAAAATAAATGTATTTGTTAAATTCACAAAAATAAAAATAAGGTTCCTGTCCAAATAAGTCCAACAAACAGTATTACGCCATACTGCTGTGCATCACTACATGGCAGGCTTAACCTCAGCCTGTGCCATTGATTAACTGCAGTTCTCTAGGAGCGCCTAGTGCGCGTTCCGCCATAGCGCCTCTGAGGGGCATCCTCCTCCGGGGCTTCAGGCAATGGGGGGGGCCTGGTGCTGCGGGTGTGTGGTGGGGCCTGTGAGGCAGATTGAGAGCTGACGCTGGACGCCCCCTCACTCGCATCATCACCCCCCACAACAGATGGAATAGCTAGAGGGTGAAGAGCAATGGTGAGGGTCTCCAGCACCCTTGTCATGTCCTCGCTGCACTGTATGATTTGGTGCTGCTGGGTCAGGGAGCGCCGCGCCAACAGAGATGTAGCATTCGCTGACACGTAACTTGCCCTGCTGTAAGTGGCAAGCCGGGTCATTAGTTGGCGGTGGCGCCGGCGTGCTCCACTGCGCTCTCTCGACATGGCCGCGGTGTTGGCCTCCAAGGCTGCAGCCATGCGGGCCATTCCTTCTCCCACACCTGCCATGTCTGCCCTCATGCCTTCCATGTGGCCTGCAACAGAGGCCACATTGCGCCCTATCATGTGCAGTTGGAGCTGTATAGCTCCCTGCTGCTGAGCCTGGCGCTGGTGAATGCGCAGCATGCGTCTCTCGACGCTGAGCCGCGCCAGTCCATGAGCATTGGCCCGCCTGGTAGCTGCTGTGGAGCGCTGGCGTGACCTGCCACGCCTGCCCTGCTGGCCTGAGTGTGAGGCTGGCCGCTGTGTGGACACTGGCGCAGCCCCGGATGTAGAGGCGACAGCTGCTGGGGGTATGACCGCCGGTGTTGCAGGTGCGCCAGACGCAGGGGGTGTGACTGCTGGTTTGGCTGTTGTAGTAGATGCAGGGGGCACAGGAGTGACTGCCCTGGCTGCGGCTCTGGGAGGAGCAGCGGTGGCAGGAGGCACAATGGGGGCTGGCCTGCCAGCGGATGTGGGTGCTGCACCAGTTGCAGGGGGGACGCTGCAGGTGGTACTTGCTGCTGGTGTAGATGCAGCGGCAGGGGCTGGTGCCTGGGTTGGTGTTGGCACCTCCACCTCCGGGACGCCCTCATCGATCTCCAGCCTATCGCTGTCGCTGGTATCGCCACCTGTGGGGGTAAGTGGTGGATCATTAGTTGCATGTATCTGGCAGACGTGCAGTTGCTACATGCATGCTGGGTGACATTCCCTGAATGGCAGTGGCTTTGTGTGCTTTGGGACCTGTCTGGCTGCATTGTGGTACTACAACATTGTGGCCAGACTACATCTCCCACAATGCTTCAGGACATTCCTTGATGTGCAACTATGGCATGCCTATGGGACATTGGGGGAGCCTATTTGGTCATGGACATCCATAGGGGGCAGGGTCGCAGTCGCATGCCACTTACCTTGGGTGTCTTGGGTGGTGCGGGATGAGTCCAGTGTTGTAAAACTGACACAGGCCTCCTTCTCCAGGGTGTTCTCGACCTGGTCCTCCATGGGAGTGTTGGGTGGTACAGTTGGTCCTCCTCCTCCAGTGCCCGAGGACTCCCCAAGGCGCGCCGCCACCTTCTCCTTGGCACGGCCTCGGAGGTCGTACCACCGCTTTTTTAATTCCTCCAGGGACCTGTCCGCCACTCCCACGGAGTTCACAGCCGAGGCTATCCCCTGCCATATGCGCTGCTTCTCCTGTTCAGGGACCCTCCGAGAATTTGCGCCAAACAGTCTGTCATGGTTGGCCACAACCCCCTCAATGAGGTGTTCCAGCTCCTGCTCTGAGAATTTCAATTTTCTCTTGCGCCCAGACGAGCTGCTGGTGCCAGGTGCAGGTTCCTCAGCCATGGTACCAGGGTTGTGGATCAGTGTTTGAGTTTGAGTTTAAAAATTCTTATATAGCGCTCTTACACCAGCGGTTTCATGGTGCTGTAACTGGCAGATCTCCACAATAGACAAGGAAAGGAGGTCTGGTGACAAAGGACTAAATGAAGGTTTTGCTGAAGAAATAAGCTTTAAGTTTATTTCGAAACTGGGAATATGGGGTTAGGGATCTGAGATCTAGGGGTAATGAGTTCCAGAGGGTTGGGGCAAGGGTCGCAAATTTTGAGCCCCCCCACTTTTTCCGGCGAAACCGGGGAACTGTCAGGAGGGATTGGGAAGAAGATCGGAGCTCAATAGTTGGCAAGTAGGGGATAATCTCCGAAGAAATGAATGCAGGGGCTGTGCCCAATCGAGCCTGGTAAGTGATAGATGCAAGCTTGAATTGGATACGTTCCCGAACCGGGAGCCAATGTAAAAGTTTCAGAAGGGGGGTGACATGTGAGGATTTAGGAAGGTTAAAGACCAGCCGAGCCGCCTGGTTTTGGATCATCTGCAACCGCCTGAGACTATATGCAGGTATACCTGCATATAGGGCGTTGCCATAATCCAGGCGGGAGATGACCATCGCAAGGACGATCAGTTTCAAGGCCTCAAAGGCGAAAAATTGAGAGACCTTGCGGATGGTAGGAAGAGAAAGAAAAGAGGAAGAAACCACAGAACTAACCTGGGAGTGAAGGGTAAGGTGAGAGTTGAGTTTAATACCAAGGGTTTTGACCGAAGTAGAGGGGACCGGAGAGGGACCAAGGGAAGGGGGCCAAAAAAGTGAAGACCAGGGACTGGAACAACCACCCGTCAACACCAACTCGGTCTTATCAGGGTTGAGTTTCAGGTGGTTGAAATCCATCCAGTCCCTAATGAAAATCATAGTGGACTGAAAATTAGAGATAGAGGCAGAAGAAGAGGACAGATTGAAGACAAGTTGGAGGTCATCCGCATAGTTATATACGGCGACCTCCATTTGTTCTAAAGAAAAGATGAGGGGAGAAATGTAAAGATTAAACAGAAGAGGTGAAAGGGAGGAGCCTTGGGGGACCCCGCTCGGAACCTTCTGAAAGTCCGCAGTGAAGTCACCGAGGCGAACTGCCTGGGTGCGGTCCCTCAGGAAGGAGGACAACCAAACCAGGGCCGTACCCCCGATCCCCGCCGCCGCGACACGGGAAAGTAAGATGGTATGATCCACCGTGTCAAAGGCGGCAGAGAGATCGAGGAGGACCAGAGCCTGGAATTGATTGGTGTCCCTCCCCTCCCTGAGGTTGTCAAGGACCGAAAGGACTACGGACTCCGTAGAGTGTGCGGGGCGAAAACCAGCCTGACGGGAAGCCAATACCCCATTCTCTTCCACAAAGGTGCTCAGAGACCTGGTGACATGGCGCTCGAGCACCTTAGCCAAAAATGGTAGGAGAGAAATGGGGCGAAAGTTGGCTGGGATCGAGGGGTCTGCGCCAGGTTTTTTTAAAATGGGTAAAATGATAGCTGATTTCAAGGGGTTGGGGACAACCCCCTGAGAGAGTGAGCTGTTTAGCAAGTGAAGGGGAGGATCAGGGCAAGAGGTGTAAATGTGACGAAGTATGTGAGCGGGACAGGTGTCAAGGGGAGAGCCAGATTTTACAAGATGGATTAAAGATGTGAAGGATTCCTTGGTCAGAAGGGGGAGAGAGTTTAATTGTCCTTGGGAAGGAGGGCACTGAGGATCAACAAAAGACGGGGAAGGTGCAGGGATATTAGCTTTAATGGCAGCAATTTTATCGATAAAAAAGCTATTCAGAGAGTGACAAAGGGCAAGGGAAGGAGAGGGCTTAAGAGAGGTACGATCTGAAAAGGCTAGGTTCTGAACAATCGAGAAAATTTCCCTTGATTGGTTCTCGGCTGTGAGGATCTTGGAGGAGAAATAGGCCGTTTTAGCGGCCAAGATGGCATTCTTATATTGAGCTAATAGAGTAGTAAAATCAGCTCTTAAGATGGGACAATAGTTTCTCCTCCAGGCCCTCTCAGCACGGCGTACCGATAATTTGATGGTTTTCAGGTCATCGGTAAACCACAAGTTGGCATCTTTCTCCCGCTTGGAGGTCAGACGTTTCAAGGGAGCAATGGACTCACTGGCTGAGGAGAGCCATTGTTCAATGATGTTAACCTGAGCCGAGGTGGAAAGACCGTGTAAGACGGGGTAGGAAGCACTTAAAAGGGCTGATAAGTTCGCCGGGTCAACTGTAATTTTCCAGATTAGCTGCAGCTCTCCAAAATGCTCCCTCTCTCTCTGCCTCAATGTGGAAAATGGTGGTGGGAACCGGCAGCTTCCTGGTTGTGATGTCATCACTGGGCTCGAAATGCGACTTCCCGTTTTCCCGATCTCGCGAGTTTGCGATCTCGCAAATAGCGATATCGCAAATAGCGATATCGCTATTTGCGAGCTCGCAGTCCAGGCGCGGGTAGCCGGAAATAGCGATTATTCTGCGATTATCGGTCATCGCTAACGGAATTTGCGATCGCGTGCGAATCACTTTTTTTTATCGCAATTCTTCATGAATTCGGATTTGCGATTTCTGAATAGCGATTCGCTATTTTTCGCTATTTCAGAATCGCAAATGCCGATTTTCATGAATATGGCGGTTAGTGCTATATGTTACCACACAATGCATTCATAAATCAGTTTTTACTCTAAAACACATTTTGCGCTATTTAAAGTTTGAAAAATTAAAGCACATTAAATACCAGCTGCTAAAAGTTCTGTTTGATCCTGCTCGTTCCCTGCAATTTTCAACAGCGAATTGCATGTACGCGGAGAAGTTTTACCATGAATGGCACGTAATTGTGGCGCAATGGCGTCATTTAAGGAATTTCATGCATTAAGAATATTGTGAACTTCCCAAAACGATGCAAATTACGCTGGCGTCATTTACATTTCACTCAGGCCAACATGCAAGGATTAATTGGCTACCCTTGACAGAATGATAAACAAGAGAGTCAAAAGGAAGAAGTACAAAGAACTCAGCCAAAAGGTGAGCAGGCTCAACACAGTTGCTACAAACTCAGACAAATAGGGGAATGTCACAGTCTATTTAGTAGGTGGCAATGTAAAATTTCTTCAAATTAGAACTATAAATGGGCAGATGTGCTCCTATATGGTCAGAGTAGCTCTTTCCTGCCCAGGGTGCTGTGATCCCATAGTCTCAGATTCAGGCCAATTGACTTTGAAACTGAAAGAAACTAAACATTTTTAAGCTAATTTTTTAAAATAAAAATGGCTAGTTTATTTTTAGTGGGGACATTATTTGTCATTTGCACCTCTAGTGAAAGTCTCTAGCAAAAACATATGCATACATGAGACTTGCAAAATAGGTACTGGTGGGGAAAAAACACAGTTTTGTGAAGCGTGCAAATATTGAATTTACGCTATAGAACCACATGAAAAGTTCACATCCACTTATTTTTTTACTTTGCTCTTTACATCTGTCACAGCAATGCTGGACCCTGACTTCACACCATTTTCTCTCAGTAGAGTCCATATAGTACTCAACCTGACCTTCAGAAAAGAGCTTAAGATTCTGTTCTTCTCCACTCAGGTCCTCTCTTCCTAATCATTTCTCGTCTAGGTGACCCCCCACCTGAAGCTTCTTCATGGTAGTTAGTGCATGTCAGTGGTTAATTTGTAAAAAAATAAGTGCTAGGGATCTCATCTGAAGGCAGCTTTCCCCGGCTCATTTCTCCTGTTAGCACTGCCTAAAACAGAACTGAATGGCCAGAGCTTCCAACTTCGGAGATGAGAAACCAGGTACGAGTCTCAGCGTCGGCTCAATATCTGGGCAAATCACTCAATCTCCTCGTTCTTTACATAAATAAATGTGATTGTTTCTTTAACTGGTGCTCATGAAAAGCGCTGGTGTTGAGGATTAAGTGCCAGATCCGAGCACTGGAAACCACCGGCTCAAATTAAGCACTTTTGTAAAAGTCTCCTTGTGAATCTTCTCAGTATAATTTTCAAATGCTGTTTGAGCCCAGAACTTCGTGTTTCAATGCCGCTGATGAAATACAAAATAAATACAAAAGGTCAAAGGCATTAGAAGCCAATTGTCTGTTTCCATAACATTATCCAAGCTCGGACAAGACCACAAGGCAATAGAGTCACAGCAGAATAGCTTTTCCATAGCATCACTAAAATCATAACCTTGCTGATTTGCAAGACCAAATTGTTTAAAAATACAGAAAATTCGTTCTCTGTTGTGCCAAATAACTTTCTCAGATATGCTTGCTTTGTTTGCTGTGCTTGACATGTACCAGGAATGGGTCGCTGTGTTCCCTAGATGATAACGAACTGTACATATTAAGTCGTGTTTTCGGGCCACTGTACAGAATATCACTTAAGAATCAAACTTGTGTTGGTGTCATGGCAGTTCTCCAGGGGTGATGGAACTTGGGAGCAACTTGACCATCTGGATCGCTTGGGGTCTATTGTTTTGTGTAAAAAGAGGAGATGTGTAGAGGACAAATAGAAAAGAACTGCATGATACTTTCATTTTAGGCATTTACTTTTGGCGAGGTCAGTCGAAAAGATAGGGCTTATTCTTCGAGTGTGAAGTAAATTTAGAAACTCAAATAGAGGCAACAGAAATATAACGTACAGTATATAGATTGTTCAGCCAGTGCCCCCTCCCCCTTTTATCAGGCTATAGGAATCATATTCACTGCTTAATGCAAAAGTACTTTAAATATTTGATGGGCGTACGGTTGACTATGTTTCTACCCAAGATGGGACCAATCTCTCTTCTGTTATGCAGTTACAGCTTAGTTGCTACATGCGCATTAGAGAAGGCACAGGGAATACCATGGTGTTTCTAACTGGTAATGCAGCCTATTAGTCTAGTCACTGAATGCAATGGCTCCTAACAGTGCTCTGTAAAACAGCTGAGCCTTCACAGTTCTGTAGATGTGCCAGGAGAGGTTATCAAATCTCAACACGAAATCTCTAGTTACAGAGGGAATCATTTATGGGGTTTAGGCGTTGGGCTGCGCAACAAGTTAGCTTGCTGTGCTGCCTTACGTCAAAGTGGAAGGGCAGCAATTGACTGTATTTATCCAATACGGTGCATTTCTGTCCCTTCCCCTTGCTCTGGTACCGGTTCAGCAGCCTAACGCCAATAGAGGCACTTTTGCACCATGGTTCAAGGGTGCCTGTGTTCTCTGCATGATTGTTGTTGTGCAGGAAGGGGCGCCTTCTTGCACAAAAACAATCCTGGGAGGCGTTTTCCTCTTCCCATGTAATCTGCCAAATGCAGCACACAAATGGAAAGAGCAAAAAACAAGGAGAAGTAAAGTTATTTCTCTCCGATGTGCCTCCCCTGGGGAGGTGTAAGGTTTTGGTACAAACCCAGGTTTGGCACATCCCCATGGTGTTGTGTAAACACCCACCGCAAAGCCCATGGAACGTCGCCCTAGCTCAGAGTAAGACAACACAGAGATTTGTGCTGCCTTGCCTTACTCTATATATATGAGGTCATTCGAAGCCACTTAAAGTGGCATTGCGTGATCTCATGAATATGATTTTGTAGTTTGTGCCACCGGAGTGTCACAAAAAGTGATGCTCAGATGGCACAAGGGGCTCATAAATATGGCCCAGAGTCTCCAACTCCTTCCTCTCTGGATAAAGAATGCACGTTCCTTTGTCTGAAAGTCATTCCGGACTCTTAAATTTGGGCAGCAAGAGAGTCCTTCCACAGGTTTGATAAATTTCTCTCTGCTGCTGCATAAAGCTCCATTGGAATTAAAAAGCCTGAAACTGAGGACCAGTTCTTTGGCAAAGTTAATGGTGTTTGTTGATAGTGTCTCCGAAATTATGGCAATGGCAGGCATCCTATATTGCTAGTAAGGAATGTGATTTAGCAACTGATATACTTACGTCAATAAAAGTCTGCTGCCACAGCTTTACTCTTTTTGCCCAGGAGGAACACCATATAAAGGGATGGTCAGGAGAGAGGGCAAAACATTGTCACAGGTAAGAGCATAGGCCAAGTCCTTGGGCATTTCTTTCCCGGTGGTATTGTTTTTGAAAGCCACAAGGCTGCTTTGCTCAACCTTACTCTAACTGATATGAAGAAGAGCCAAGCTCTCCTCTGTTGTAGACTATGTTATCAGCACCACACGTGCCACGACCTGAGCTACTAAGGGCTGTGGAAAATGAGAGGAGGAAAATTACCAGTTTGGGAACATGCAGTGGGCCAGGGTAGTCAGTTTACAGATCAACTAAGAGTTTCTAGTATGCCAATCAAACTTTCTGGGCCCTTGGGTACAAGGATACACACACACCACAACACCTATTCCCCAAGACGCACACTCACAGACAGACAGACATGCATGCACGTGTGCGCACACACACACACACACTGAGTTGCCTATTCACTAATGTACATCATTTTATTCAGACACTATTACATTCAGTTTGGAGGTGGAATCCATTACAGACGTTGGTGCTTTACCAGGAAGGTGTAGATAATTACTTCTGGAACCTTGGACGTAGGACACATTCCTGTCCCTTATGGCTAATAATTGGCTGGCATCAGGGCCTGCTCTTGGACGGTGCGATCGGTGCCACCGCACCGGGCGCTGACTTGGGGAGGGGGGGGGGGAAGGGGCGTCATGTTTATTGTTTAAAAAACCGCAGATGCCACGTTCCTTGTCCCAGCAATTTTCAAGCATCAATAAAAATGTCACCATAACTCCGGTGATTATTGTTCTTCCTGGAGACGGCCCTGAGCTTTGTCTGGTAGTGGAAGTGTTGACTCATCATAGCCAGGAGGTCAATATGCCTGCTGCAAAGAAGGTGCATATAATATAAATAGGTCAATGGTTTATCGTTTTAGTCAGAGAGATCCTTAAGTTACTTGCAGTTTAAAAGTTAAAATCCATGGTGTTACATTTTAAATTCAGAATTTGTGCTTTTTCAGACCAAGGAGTAAGGACTCTTAAACTATAGTGCCTACCAGTATGGATACCAAGTGACTCCTACACCTTGTAGGCCTCTGTCATATGTAACATATCCTATACACTGATTTATACACATATGATTGTCTCCGTGCAACGTATGTGTGATGTGAAGTGTTCTGACACCTTAAACTGGTATGAGTGGCGCTATAAAACTAAATGAATCTAAGAGACAAAGGTTATAGAGACTTGGGGGGCATTGTCAAATGGTGGTAGTTAGGAAATCCGTGGCGAGGAGGTCATTGGGGGGGAAGGGGGCACCAAAAAGTGCCCTCTTCCCCTTCCGTTGCATTAACATTCAGGGGCCTTATTTATGAAGGCCTTGCGTCAGTTTTGCGCCGCCGGTGCGTCACTTTTTGTGACGCACCAGCGGTGTAAAAAATGCGCCTTGTTGCGCCATATTTAAAAAGTGACGCATCTAGGTAGATGCGTCACTTTTTAAACTCCTGCGCCACATTATACCTGCGTCAGGTATAATGTATGCAGAGGGGGCGTTCCCCCGCAAAAAGCCTCGTAATAGTGACACAGTAAAATCTATGAGATTTCACTGCGTCACTTTTAGGATGCTGTTGCGTCAAAATCTTGCGCCTGCCTCACAGCAGGCGTAAGACTGACGCAAGCCCTTTCACATGGGGCTTTCCCCATGTGAAAGGACGCATTGCTGGAGTTGCGTCACTTTTGTGACACACTCCAGCAATGCGTCACTTTTGCGCTTACAGATACGTCAGAAATACTGACGTATCTGTAACTCCTTGCGACATGATGCGTCATACATTAAATATGACGCATCAGAAATGTCGCAAGGAGTGCTCAGTGAAAAGTGACGCATCACTGTTTTCACGCAGCGATGCGTCACTTTTCATAAATGAGGCTGCAGGTGTTTATGACCTGGCCATTCCAATGCTAGCTCCCTGTGTTGAATGGAGATCTACTTTTAGTGGACCCCCACCAAACTCGGAGCACTCTGTTAGGGAGCAGTAATGTCTATCCACTGGAGAGCACCTTGCAGGTGACTGCATCAGGATATACATCTACTGTTCAGTTAACATACAATTTGGACACACCAATGAAATTGCAGTCTGTGAAAAACAGGCTACTGTGTGAGAGACTTTTACACATTCAATTGGCATGTTGTGCCTCTCCTATGGCTGTGTTGCAGCGAATGGCTCTAAAAATGGTTAACACATACAACTTACACTATAGATGAAGAGAGATACACCTATTCCATTACTCATATGCTAATGCTTTTGTGCAGCAGCTCACGTTAAACTCTACGGGGGCCACAACAGGCATTACAATTAAATAACTGTCTATGCTAAGTAACTTCTCGTGTTATTATTTTGCATCCAAGAACAAGCTTGTCAACAAATCCACACCGAAAAGTAAGACAATGAAGCAATCAGAACTGATCCAAAATGAAGCAGAGGGAATCTTGGGATAAAATGTGTTACTTATACTGACACCTAAGCCATTCATCCAAGAAACTCAAAGAACCATCTTTGTTGAATAACCCACAAAGATTTGAATGGATGTTTTTATAGTACCCTTTTTGCTAGCAGAATGCGGTGCCGTGGTAGGTTAAATCAGGCAATGGAAACAAATGACAAACCGTGAAGAGGGAGGATGTCTAGAAAGAGTAACAAATAAAAGAGGTATTCGATGCCCTGGAGGGCAGAAAGAAAGGAAGGAATGTAATGAAGATCAGATCAGGAAGGTGGGGGAAAGATGTTCTTTCTGTAGAAAGAAAACAATGCAATTTCTAGGAAACATAATGATGAGCAGCATATTTGGGACATTAGGTACATTGTGTTATAATGAGACAATGAAGGATATATGCTGATCTTTGCAAATCAAGAACAACCTCTACTACTGTAAAGTGCAAACAAGTTTTTAGGACAGTGACAAGCCGTTCTCACGAAGACTTGAAAATTATGAGTGAGTGAATGTACCATCTCCATGTAGAAAAAGCGACACATTGTTTCAAACAATGACCCTCCAGGGGAGCCGAATGTGGCTTCCAAACAAGCAACAAACATTTAAGACAGACACGAACAACACTCAAAGGCAGAATTACAAGCCCCGTGCGCCTCTTTTAGGCCGCCGCAGCTTCACTTTTGTGATGCAACGGCGGGGCAAAAGATGCGCCATGCTGCGGGGTATTTACAACATGACGCATCTGGGAGATGCATCACGTTGTAAAGCCCTGTGCCAGAGTGAGGCGTCCCTGCACAGGGGGGGAGGGCGGGCATTACGACGCCTTCCAAAAGTTGCTGAGGGAAATCTACAAGATTTCACTCAGTCACTTTTGAGCCCATGCTGCGTCAAAACCCTGCGCCTGCTTGAAGCAGGCGTAAGGATTGTAAGGCATTGTAAAGATAGGCCTCCCCGGAGCATTCCTGCGCCGCCTTTACGGCACAGATGCGTCACGCATCTGTGCCATTATTACCCCATTGTGCGCCACATTGTAAATGCGGCGCATCCATGGTGGCGGAGCCGTGGCGCACAATAACTGGTGCATCCCTGCGGATATGCAGGGATGCGCCAGTTATTGTAAATCCACCCCGTAATATATAGTAGAGTCGTAGCTCTCTACCTCAAAAGAAAACCATTGAATCATCTTGCATAAAGAACTGACTGCATACCGCATCAGATCATGTTATTTTGTTATCTTATTTTAGTTAGCTGGCTGCACCCTGAATGTTTATTGATAACACACTAAACTGTGTAGTTTCAAAACAAAATGTCAAAGCTATTATTGATCTATGGTGTAGAGGAGCGGCATTAGTTGTAATTTTTTTGATTTGGTACAGCCAAGAAGTGTTTGGCGAAGCAAAAAGCTTGCTGCTTCAGTGGCACATGTTTCGCTCTGGCAAGTTTTGCCCTTGAGATTTTTCTCAAAGTTGTGCAAAAAGAGTGAAGTACAAATAAAGGATGTCGGTAGGAGGAAAACATAAATAAAACTAGGCTTTACTACATATCTCAAGAGGGATGATGACCCCGAGCCAGGTTTGAAATCATGCTTGTGAGGCTGAGCAAGCGAGAGGGAGATCCATCATCACTGATTTATAGAAGATGAGAGGTATCATAGAAAAACCAGGTGGCATATTATCAAGGACAGGCAATACATTATCGCCGCTTTTATCGGCAGGAAACTGCGGCCAAAGCGTCGATAATGGGCTTGATAATATGCTCTATGAATTTCAATCAAAGCCCATGTTAGATGTGAACACATTTAACATGGGCTTCAATTGGAATTCATAGAGCATATTATCAAGGCCATTATCGCCGCTTTATCTGCAGTTTCCTTTCGATAAAAGCGGCGATAATGTATCGCCTGTCCTTGATAATATGCCCCCAGGTCTGGTGGCTTGGTGGCTTAGTGGGCCAGTGCATCCACTGTGAATCCGGTGCTCGACCTCATGGTCACAGGTTCAAATCCAGGTGGGTAAACTCATTCTTCTCAGGTTGATAAAATAAGTACCGATGGGTAACAATAAACATCTGTTATTCAGCACCAAATACACTTGGGTGAACGTGTGCTTTACAAATACACATGTTACTTTAAAAGGGAATCATATTTCAAAGAAATCACACTTGATTGATTATAATAATACAGCATCACAAAAGGGACACCCTAAATACCTCCATAGGAATGACATATGGAATTACAAGCATAGGAAGGTGCAACACCGGTATACAAAACCAATTTAAGGGTGTCTTGGTCTAATTGTATGGACTGGGAACTAGGCCTGGGCGGAGTTAAAAATTCCAAAAGCTTTCTGAGCTCCAAGAGCGGCGGAGTGTGTTACCTCGCGCCGTTCACACTCATTTTTAGTGGTGTTTGTCCCCCACTGTAAAGTCAGCAAAAATGGCATCCTGCACAGTGCAAGAGGGAACTGCTTCTTTCTGCTGCTCGGGTAAAAGTTCTACTCTAGCAGCAGCGTCCTCAACACGAACGGAAGGCTTCAATGCGAGCAGTAGCGACCATCTGAGGATTGTCCTCGCTTGCACTCACCAACTTACCGTTGGTGATTGCGAGCAGGAAAAAAACTCTGCGACGCAGAGAGGAGTTTTTTGGAACTCTGTGAGCTCCGCAGAACGTGGGGTGCAATAAGCTCTGCAAACTCCATGAGCGGAGCAGAGTTCACTGCCCAGACTTACTGAGAACACCTGTGCTTATCCTTCATTATTCCTGTCCAATTAGGTTCAGCAACACTGATTGAATATCTCTGCTCAACAGTAAATCAGACATTTTGGACCACGTACCATTCATCTATCCCATCAAACTCTCCTCAACATACTAATTCTTAAGACGTACATACAATCATTGACTTATCGATTCTTGCCTTGCTCCATTCTAGAAACATTGCAAGCAGATAGCAAAAAGTGGCATTTCAGCATTGAAAAATTAGGGCAAAGCAAGCACTCAGAGTGAACAAAGAACGCAACCAAACAATAACATGACTCCATGGTGTTCCTCAATTTACCTAAATGGTCCCAAATTTAAGTAAGCTGCACATGCTCACTGTAGGCTGTTACATTACAAAATCCTTATTTTACAAAATGAATGGAAAATTCCTTAGAAAAATGTGCAATTGTTCCAAGATATTCCCTTTTTTAAACAGAAGATATAAAGCAATAAGTATTTAGTATTGAAATTCGGATTTTGCCAAATGAATGCCAGGTACCTTTAGAATAACTGCAAAAATCCTTACCAGAATATGCAAGTAGTACAGGCCAAAGCAAACACCAAACTAAAGACCTCAGCTAAAATTATCTCCATTTGAAAAGTCATCAAAAGAGTCATTTCCTGGGTTAGGTTCACCTTATTACTACATTCTATCAGGTGCCTCCACCGGAGCTCAAAGCCTGCTAATTGTAGAGCCCTCTCCTCGTTAAAAGCAGACAAGAAACTAAACCTTTAGGGCCCGATTCAAAAAGGTAAACTTACACTTTTGTGTAAGTTTCCTACTTTTTGGTATTCACAAAGGTAAACTTAGACCAAAAGTCTAACTTGACTACTTTTCAGTATTCACAAAGGTAAACTTGGACAAAAGTCTAACTTTACTAGTAGTAACTTACCTTTAAGAATACAAACAAGTAGTAGAGTTACACTTTTGGCCTAAGTTTACCTTTATGACTACCAAAAAGTAGTAAATGTACACAAAAGTGTAAGTTTCTCTTTGTGAATCTTGCCCTTAATGTTACAGTCCTAGGGCATATCAAGTTAAATTGAGATTCCAAGTTGCTCCTCAGTCGACAACCTAAGTGATCTCAGCCGCAACCTAAGTGAGCCCCATGATCGAGGAAGCTCCCTTCATTAATCCGACCACTTCTCCTTTAGCCGCACGGCTAAAACAAGGTGCGGATTGGCCGGAATGGAGGGGGAGCAGTTTGCAGGGATCCCAAACCCCGAGAGACAAGAGATCCGTTAGGTGGCGTCGGAGGCCTTTCCCGCCTTGCAGAAGCCGAGACCGTGAGTGCGCTAGCTCTCCGCAACCCTGATGAGGGTGGCAGCGCCGGAAGCGAGGACACACGACTGATGGCTGAATTTGTATCTGGGATGCTGCCAGACTCACCAGTCCAGGGGAGAGATCTGGTCCCCGCCTGAAGCCACAATAAATTACCAGGTGAGCCTTGCAGATTGCAGACGAAGTCTGAGGGGGCCACTAGATGGGGGTGCCGTCTGGTGCAGCCGCAGCTGGAAAAGAGTAAACACCAGAAACCGCGCCCGCCGATAAATCTCTTACTGGGGACCCCGAAGGCTCTGAGGAATGCACACGATTGCCCTCAACCCCAGGAGGTCACTTTTTCTGAGCAAATGTGAACCGAAAGACCTGCCATGCAAGCCAAATAATTAAATTACCACAGCTACACAGGAAGCAGTGAAGATCGCCACTGGTGCGACAGAAGCTGCGGGACGCACGAGGGGGCCGATGCCTGACCCCATCATGGCGGCCGTTCGGACCTCAAACAAGCAAGATAAATGCAAGGCTCTGGGTGGCTGCAGCAACACCAAAGGGGAGTTTAGAGGATTAACGAGACTCTTTAGGGACTGAATGAGGCATCTGGAGGGCATTGGAAGAGTGTCTCATACTCATTCTGTGAGCCTGAATTTAGAATGGATGCCACACCAAGACCAAAGTGACTCATACACTCGGCGTGCCTGACTTCAAAATGGCCGCCACACACTGGTCTTGGAATCACTTCTAAGGACAAGCTAAAAATGATGATGATTGTTCCGAGATCAGATGATTGTCGAGGCATGATGCACGAGCTGGGATTGAACTCCTGTGGTTCCATGGGTTCCCTCCTGCTGCTTCTTTGTCTGCCCGGAGTAAAATGAGGAGGCAAGTGGGCTTGGAGGCTAGAGTTTTTATCTAATACTCAGACTTTGAACTGGGAACCCAGTCTGTTCTTAATGAGATCCTCATCCCCAGTCTAACTCCTCCTCCCAAGTACTAGCTCACCCCTGAAAGGACTTAAGATAGCGTCCGAAGCTCAACACCAGCCTTCCTTGCTTGCCTGTAAAGGGAGACTGAAGACAACATCTTGATTAACCCTTTCTAATTGACCAGCCCCAATCTTCCAAAGTTACTACAGACATGGAGACCCCACCTCTCAACCAATAACGAAACCTCCTCCACATCAAGGAAGGAACACAGGCTCATCATAAAAAGCAAACACATCCTTTGATGTGTACTGACGGTTCTAGTGATGGAGTTTGCAAAGAAAATAAAGCAAACATGTATTGCCAATTTGACTGGAAAGGACTTCCCAAGATGGCCGAGGAGCTCCGGCCGGGAGCTCCCGACCAGGCATCGCCTTTACTGCTTGTTAAGAGGTGCCTTCCCAAGCGACTGCCCCACTAAAAAGAGGGCCTCTCAATGACTCTCAATTTTCTATTCAAGGTACCCTTTTATTTCCTACCTGCAATATCCCAATATGATTGGCGGGGCGATCGGCCACTTAACACTGCCTGACCCTAAAATTGCGACTGCGCTAGTAGCGCTTGCTTACTACCAGTCTAGGGGAGTTAACGCTTTACCTCACTCGTACCAGATCCTTAACTCTTCACTTGCCAGCTGCCCATTTGTTATCTGGGTACAATAACGAGCATCTTCATTGACTCTGATCTCCCTGCATATATGATGGCGCCCGCCTAGTGCAAACCTGACATTTCACATCATTTGTGACTGTACACTCAGCATCCACACACTTCTGACCCGATAGTGCAGAAGCCTGCTAAACACCTCCCAATCGCATGGATGGTTCGCTCTTGACTACAGATACCACAGACAGAGGCATGGAACGCGAAGCTGCACGGTACCCCCCTATTGCCGAGATGACCTAACGCTTAATCTTGACACTGGACTTAATGACTATGTGACCCCATCTGAGCTATGGGCCCATTTAATCTTACTTCCTGAGCCCCCACAAGGTATTTCTCTACCACTGCTAAACTGCCAGAACTGTACTGGTTCTTAGCCCCCTGTTACTACCGCCCCCCCCCCCCCCCCTACATTCCCTCTATTCCTCTATTGGGGACTTGTTTCTTCTGTGTTTGACTATGCAACTGTAACTATTGTAACCTTGTTTTTCTCTGACCGCCGAGACCTGAGCATCAAGATCCACTCACTTGATGACATCAAATCACTCAACTCCACTCTACAAAAAAAAACAAAGTTAGCTGTCCGAAAATCATCTGAAACTAAACTCCCTCAAAACGGAATTCTTCCTAATCGGCCCCCTAACAAAACTCCCACTATCCTAGACTGGCTGAAGCACCCAACAGCTCTCAAAGGTCAACAGCTCATCGTCGATTCAGCGAAATCACTAGGGATAATGCTTGACAGCAGCTTAAAGATGCAGAAGCATATCAGCGCTTCCACAAAAGGAGCCAACTTCCACCTGAAGACCCTGCGAAAACTGAAACCCTTTCTACCAGCCTTCGAATTCAAACAAGCTGTTCAAGCCCTAGAAATACCTAGAGTGGAATATGAGGCAGCAACCTTATGCTGCCTCCCATGGTCATCGACATCCCCACTAAGAGCAACTATCAACTCAGCTGCGAGCTTTATCACAGGTTCAAAAAGAAACTCTCACATACATTTGAAGCCAGAATTCATCTTAAAATCGCTTGTATGACTCACAAGGCCCTTCACCACAATTCCCTGCACTACCTAGCAGAGAAACTGGAGCTTTCTGCTGGCAGCAGAACCTCCAGGAGTGCCAAGACACTTCTTCTAAAACCACAACGATTTGCCAAGAAAAAAACTATATTTGTTCATTCTCTGGTATGGCTCCTAGGATTTGGAAAGCTTTGCCCACAGAAACAAGAACAAACCCATCCTCTGCCTCCTTCAAAAATGAGCGATCCTCATGGCTCAAATCACGTAAAGTTAGGCCGTTTTGGTAGTTTTTCAGTATAGTATACCTATCTGTGTCTCTATGTTTAATAGATGTCATTTGGTCTTTCAAGGAAGCTGATTTACACATATATAAGCTATCTACCGCTGTTTCATCTATTTCTTGTTTTGCTACATTGTGTTTTCTTCTTACATTACAAGCACTCTGATACTCATAAGAGTCTTGTTTGCGCTATATAAAACCTTCAAAATAAAATAAATAAAATAAAATAAGAGAAGCTCTTGGAGTGATGGCTCCGCTGTCTTGAGGGATCACTGAAATATTATCGACGGGCACATTATCGACTTACCAAAATATCGTTGACAAATTATCGACGACAAAAATATCAACTTACTATACTTATTACACAAACTACAAAAATATCGAGTAAAAAATATCGAGTACTAACTATATCGAATACATAAATATCGCTTAAATAAATATCGACTACAAATATATCGTTGGACATGAAATTAGCCCTAACACTACAAAAATATCGACTACAAAAATATAGACTACCAAAATATCGTCAAAAAAAAATTATCGAGTTCATGTTTGTACACTTTTCTTTCTAAAATACCATCTTTATCATCAATAAAAGTCATTTCTCACTAAAAAAAACATTTCACATATAATACCTGTTACTTACATAAAATTACTATTAATCCACATTTGCTATACATTATATTACATGCATTTTATCATTTTCTACTATTCTTTGCATTTAACTAACATTTTCATTACTTATTTTCACATATAAATATATTTCATTTAAACACGAACCTGCTTTAATGCGGGAATAACCACATACCACCATTCTCACATCAACAAACACTCCAATTAACTAAAAAAAATTCAAACTAGCCTATACTATGCTTCCTTACATCCTACAACCAATCAAATCAAAGCACACATAACACATATACTATAAAAGGGATACATGCATTCTACCATTTGTTGCTGCTACCTCTCTGGAAAGTAGATGCCAACACTCTGAAGATTTTGTTGCAGAATAAACATCTTTAAAGATCCAGCTCACTAGCTAATTAATCAAGTAAGTAACACAGCATTTTTGTAGAAAACTAAATTAGAAGTGCACTATTTTCCTTACATCTCCTAAGTCTTAAACTTATTTTATTTTCATCTCTTCCTACTTTTCTGATAGAAACTACTCCAACACAATTCCTATTACATGGTCATATTTCTTCAAGTGCAAAATCAGATAGTAAGTATATAATAATTCTCTGTTACACACCAACTGCTGTTTTTAAACACTAATTTACAAGAGTATTTAATTTTTAAAAACATTATATTTACAGATATACTGAAATTGTGCTATTTCTACAGCAAAAACGATAAAACTACACTAATTACACATGTAAGTATAGATGTGTTTGTTATAAAACTGCCAATTTCATTAATGCACATTTTTAAACAACATATCTTGCTTTTTACATCTTCCCTATAGATCATTTGAAAGATCCAACATCAACTATACCAAAACACAAGAATACCCTTCAGAAAAATGTAAGTATAATTGTAATTTGCCAAAAAGTGGGCACAAAAAACGCTAACTATATTCTTAACACCATGTTATATATTTTGTATTGCCTCTACAGATATTCAGAAAACATCATACATCTATTCTACATATCATATGAAAACATCCTACACAAAATATACCAATATACAAGAATAGCCTTGTAAAAAATGTAAGTATACTTGTCATTTCTCTAAAACTGCCGAAATAAACACAGACTATGTTCTTAACAACATGTTATCTATTTTATATTTCCTCTACAGATATTCTGAATACATCATACAGCTATTCTACCTACAACAAAGAAAACGACATATTTAGAAGTTAGTATACGTTTAAATCTGTTACATTTCCAAACGGGTCAGTATTAAAATTATAATATTTTGCTTTTATTTCTTCTATCTACTCTACAGATCATACCTATACTAAATTGATGTACTCCAGCAATTACTACTATTCTACTATTTAAACAAGTAAGTATATGTAATGTTTACATCAAATGCACTAGTAAGCAAAAATGACAACTGCTTTTGAGTAGGAAATACGTTTGTTATATGTAAACATTAACGTTGCTTTTCTATATTTTCATACCAACAGCAAATAAAGACATACATACAAGAACATCATTGAAAAGACATTTCTGCTTCTGTGACTACTACTTTGATTAACTGTAAGTATAAATGCATCAATAATGATGTTAGCACCACAAAAGTTAAAAAATGTGTTCTGATTTTGTTTCTTTCTACTCTTTCCTAGAACAAGTAAATCAAAATGACTGAAGGTGCAGAATTTGTCATGTCTCAGAAAAATAAATTACTATTATGCTACATGGGTTATGTGTATAATCAGGAGAGACAAAGTGGTAGAAAAGTATTTTGGAAGTGTACCAAATATTACTCCAACAAATGTTATGGGAGGGCCACTACTGAGGAAAGTAATGTGCTATTTACTAGAGAACATAATCATCCCCCAAGTGTCACAGAAATTGAAATTAGAGATGCTTTAGAAAGTATTAAAAGTGCTAGCACACAAAGTGACAAACCCACCACACAAATCCTTAAAGAGGAACTGGTAAAAATCCCAGCCCATGCTTCAGGTCAACTACCCTCTATTGACTCCCTGAAACGCACAATTGCACGCACTAAACGACTCACTAGCACAACCCAACCCAACCCAACTTGTTTTGAGGAAATTATTATTTCACCCGAAATGGCCATCACACACAATAAAGATAAATTTATTCTTTTTGATAATGAAAGCAGTACAAACAGAATAATTATGTTTGCAACTGCAAGTAATTTACGAAAAATCCAACAGTGTCCCCAATGGATGATGGATGGAACATTTAAACCCTGCCCAAAACCTTTTTACCAACTGTATTCCATCCACGGTTTATACCATCATTCTAACATACCTTTCATTTACTGTTTGCTACCCAACAAACAGCAAACAACTTACACCGAAATTTTAAATGTTCTCAAAACGGAAATCAATAATTATTTTCCCGAAAAAATAATTATTGATTTTGAATTAGCTATGATTAATAGCATTTTGAGAACATTTCCCCACACGCAATCCAGGGTTGCTATTATCATTTTAATCAGAGTATATGGAGGCATCTCCAAAAATCTACTTTAAGTATACTATACTCTACAGATAGCACCTTTGCCTATCAAGTTAAAAGGTTAATAGCCCTGGCCTACGTCCCTGTTACAGATGTTGCTGAACATTACAATTTATTAATTGACAGCGCATATTATAAGAGGAATGAGGATAAACTAACACCATTGCTAGACTATTTTGAAGACACTTGGGTGGGAAGGTTGCACAGATCAGGACATCGACGCCAGCCCAAATTCCAAATCCCTTGGTGGAATGTCTATCTCAGTACTTTAAACCAAGAGGCTAAAACCAACAACAGTGTTGAAGGGTGGCATAATGCTTTCCAAGCAACTACAAACAGAGGCAAACCCACATTCCATAACCTTCTAGAAGCTTTGAAAAAAGAACAAAGCTATCAGGAACTAAGAATGGAACAATCAGTGTCACAAATAGGTCCAAAACTCACTAAACAAACCCAACAAATGTTCCGACTACTTCAAAGTCAAGTCACATTATACCCTACAACTAGAGGATTAGAATACCTGGCAATAATAGCTAAAAGTCTACTATAAAAATGTAAAGTAAATATACAAATGTCTTCTTACAATAATAATAAAAATTACATGTCATAAACATATATAATGAATTATAAATAAAACATATTTGTTTGACAAACGTTTTAAATTTATGTAAAAAAATTCGTAACAAATATGCAATGTTTATAATTTTTTATAACATACAAATAACATTAAAAATCGACATTTCCCACCCAATCAAAATTGTACAATAAATACTTACAATTTTGGGATTTGAGAGACGCAATCAAGGAAAAATCAATCCATACAATCCAATCCAATATCTTACTATTCCAATATGGGAAACCCTCAAAAACCCGAAAATAAGATGTAAAACGTAAAAAAACGCTCCAGGAAATCCCGAAAACAGTAGTGTGGACACTTTAGGATTTAAAGTTATATGCACACTATTTTAAAAAAACGGTCACGCATATCAATGTATCAATCCGAATCGAAACCCTCAAAAAAACCCGAAAAAGGTTTAAAAAGTGTAAAAACCGCTCCTGGCAAACACGAAAAATAGGAGATAAATGTCAAAATATAAGCATAATAACTTAAACATTTGTTTCTCCGTTAAAAAACACGCTTCCTTCCATGTAGTTTTCATGCGAGGAACCGAAACCTGTAAAATAACATACATAACGAAAGCCACCCACAAATACCCCCTTCACATTTGTAAATATACTAACAATGAACATTAACCATGTAAGAAGACATTTCCGAACACTTAAAATTAGACTTGAAGGAAAAAAAGCACGACACATCTCTAACGGAGACTTTTCACCCAAACGCTACTTAAACTATTAATACATACACCAAAAAACACTACAGAGTTCGATTATACCCTCAAACATGACCACTTACTTATAATTTGTAGTTAAAAATAACCTTACCTCTCTCCACGCGAAGCAACTCCCAACCGCGAGCTTCTCCAGTCCTGAATGGAGCGCAATAACCTTACGCGGTAAAAAAGTAGTCCCCTTAACCCATTTGTGTAAAAGGATAATAGAATAAACAATGTCATATGGAAAATATATAATACATACACATGTATAATGTAACAAATTAATACACTATACTCATGACAATTTTCCTTTATTAACAAAAATAAAAATATTTAATATAAATTAATATATAATATTTATTATATATTAATAATATTAAATAATTATGTAAGACTTTGAATAAAAGATGTAAATATTTTGTTATTGTGTATATTTATATGAATAATTTTGTGTATAATTTTAATAAAACATTATAAATGTTTATGGTAATAATTAATAATGATAAATAATATAACTTATTTATTGTTATTAATATAACAATTAGAACCATTTAGTATATAAAGAATGGCCTGAAAAAAAGTATCTATTTTATCTGTGAATGTATATATTTTTGTTAATAATAAATGAATGGTTATGTTTATTAATTAATAATAATAATAATTAATAAAATAATTATTATTTTTATTAATTATTACAAAAAGTTTTTTAATTATTTCTAACTATAACAAAAGTATATAATTGCTTTACTAATATTTGGTCAATACCAGATATTATAATTAAACATATTGTTTCCCTATACAATTATAAACTTTACAACCAAATCGATTTATATGTTTTATGTAAAAACAACATTATGTGAAATATACACCAAGAATTTTTTTTTTGTATTTCAATGTATCCTAACAAATGTAATAATAGTCATGTTACTTGTTAAAAAGAAAAATGTATTATATATATTTTATTATATTAATATTTAATATTAACATTATTAAATATTAATGTAAGAAATGTATAACAAATCATTGTTTTATGTATTTCTATATAAATACTTTAAATTGTAAGTGACTGATGGGAATATGTAAAATTTACTGAAAGAATCTAGTAATCACAATTTTTTTTTACATTGACAACATGTATATAAATGTAAAGATGTTATTCTGTGAATAATAAAAGTCAAAAAATGTGATATTATATTTGTTTGTGATTGTATTGTAGTACACAATAAAAAATTAAAAAAATGTTTAATAAAGTTATTTGAAAACATCCATGTTGCATTAATTTTTAATATTAAAATACAGTAATGAACAAATGTATACAAATGTGCTGCACACTGACCAATTTTATATGTATTATTACTACTCCAGTCAATCTAATATCATAGAAGCTGCAGGACAGTAGCAAAAAATTATTTACTATTCCTACTACACTCAAGGTAATACCATAAAATGTGGTGGAGACTGACCAATGTTTTTTTATTAATCCAACTCCAGTGTAGGTAATATTACTGATGGTGCTGGACACCAACCAATTAATAATTAGAATTCCAACTCCACTCTAGCTACTGTCTGGAAACATGCTAATACATATATTGTTTTGATCAAAATAAAGCGTACTAATGTAAAGTTATAATAATTGCTATTTTTGTGTAATAGATTTAATGTATCAGTGTTAAGTTACACTATACATCAGCACTGTAAAATACCCAAAACTGTCCCAAAACACTAAAAAGACCCCTTCACCCTAAAGGCCAAAACTGACCCAGAACCCTACAAATACCCCTTTATCAACAAACTGAAAACTGACCCAGAACCCTACAAATACCCCTTACCCACAAACTGAAAGCTGACCCTGAACCCTACAAATACCCCTTTACCCACAAACTGAAAACTAACCCTGAACCCTACAAATACCCCTTTACCCACAAACTAAAAACTGACCCTGAACCCTACAAATACTCCTTTACCCACAAACTGAAAACTGACCCTGAACCCTACAAATACCCCTTTACCCACAAACTGAAAACTGACCCTGAACCCTACAAATACCCCTTTACCCACAAACTGAAAACTGACCCTGAACCCTACAAATACCCCTTCACCCACAAACTGAAAACTGACCCTGAACCCTACAAATACTCCTTTCCCCACAAACTGAAAACTGACCCTGAACCCTACAAATACCCCTTTACCCACAAACTGAAAACTGACCCTGAACCCTACAAATACCCCTTCACCCACAAACTGAAAACTGACCCTGAACCCTACAAATACTCCTTTCCCCACAAACTGAAAACTGACCCTGAACCCTACAAATACCCCTTTACCCACAAACTGAAAACTGACCCTGAACCCTACAAATACCCCTTTACCCACAAATGGAAAACTGACCCTGAACCCTACAAATACCCCTTTACCCACAAACTGAAAACTGACCCTGAACCCTACAAATACCCCTTCACCCACAAACTGAAAACTGACCCTGAACCCTACAAATACTCCTTTCCCCACAAACTGAAAACTGACCCAGAACCCTACAAATACCCCTTTACCCACAAACTGAAAACTGACCCTGAACCCTACAAATACCCCTTCACCCACAAACTGAAAACTGACCCAGAACCTCAAAAAAACTCCTTTACCCACAAACTGAAAACTGACCCTGAACCCTACAAATACCCCTTTACCCACAAACTGAAAACTGACCCTGAACCCTACAAATAGCCCTTTACACAAGAACAGAAAACTGACCCTGAACCTCAAAAAAACCCATTTACCCACAAACGTAAAAATTTCCCAAATCCCACTAAATACACCTTTACTCACGAACAGAAAAATGACCCTGAACCCTAAAAAATTAACCTATAACAAAAACTATGAAACTGAGCCAGAACACTATAAATAAAACTGAACACAACATTAAACATTAATATATAATAAAAAAAAAATATTTTACAAAAACAATAATAAAATATATTATCACATTAGCTATAATAATAACTTTGATTAATTAATATTGTTTAATTCCAATGAATTAATTAATTAACATCAACATAAATTAACACATTACATTTAAAAGTATCCAATTAATGTAATTAAGTCATTATTATAAATTAATTACCAATTAATTTTTTTAAATGATATGCAATATATTAATTACATCATTAACTAATTATAATTAATGTGTTAGCAATTTATAAATGTAAATAATATGCTAATTCTTAATTAAATAAATCACTAATTATTAATAATTAATAACCAATGTATCAATTAAAATCATATACAAATCAATTTATAAAAATAATAATTATTAATAATTAATTAATCAATTAATCAATTAAATTATATGCTAAATAATCAATTAAACAATTAACTAATTAATAATAATTAATTACCAATTAAAATCTAATTACAACAATTACCAAACATATATTAAATAATTAATTATTATTAAATTACTTCCCACCCTATTCCCCTATAAACCCACAACCCGCTCCTAAACATTAAGTACTATTTATTTATATATTATATATATATTATTTTATAAAATCAATATTTTCTAACATTTTCTCGATATTTTTTACTTTCACTATATTTCGATATTTTGTCTCGTCGATATTTTTGAGTTGATATTTTTGTATTCGATATTTTTGGGTCATTTTTACAGTCAATATTTTGTCCAACGATATTCCTATAGTCGATATTTAGTTAATGTCGATATTTTTCCGTCGATATTTTGTCCATTCGATATTATGTAGTCGATATTATGTCCAGTTACCGTCTTGAGAGCTGTGCTGTGTGACTCTGCTCTCACCATGACTGGACACACTTACCCCTGCCACACCTCCTACACAGAACAGGGCAGCAACACGAGCGAGGTCAGGGCGGACACTGTCGTATAATTTACAGCATCAGTACATGAGGCCTGGACTGGCAGGAAAATAAAAAACATCCCGCTGCCACAACCTGTGCTGGGTGCAGACTGGCATCATGACAGTTGCAGTGTGTCCAGTGTCCATCGGGACTGCCCTGAGTGACGTCAGGATGGTGTCAGGTGCCGAAGATAAACTAGTGATCTGCAAGGATGCCCATGGAAACCAGGTCACTGTCAGTGACATTACAAGGGCAGGGCGGTGCGGGTGGAAATAGCTCTTTGTGAGCGGGCCGGTTTTATTGAGTGGACATTTCTAAAAATGTTTGTAAGCAGAAGTTTAAAAAACACAAAGAGCAGGGAAGGAGAATGCAAGAGGGCAGGGAGGAGGTCGTGGGAGAGACGGGCAAGCCAGAAAGTAGAACGAGACGCATGAAAGAAGAAAAAGCACGGCTTGTGTGATGTCACTGGTAAACATGGCTCTGGCCACATAGCTCCGGGTGCGCCCTCACCTCTGTAGAATACATCCTTCACGCATGACACAAAATGATTTTAATCTCATTGGCAGTGTGAAATAATATACAGGGCCCAAAGAGCCGGTTAATACGTACTCAGCCAGGAGAAGTTATCATTTGTTTGGGGTTCTGGGAAGAAGCAAGACTTCAATGTGATGTATTTGCGGACAGGTTCCTTAGTGGTAATCATTTCTATCCCAGAGCCTTTTAGGCGCGGCCGATCAAACCGCAAGCGATGGATCCCCGCCGGGCACAGGGACATGCGAAGGCCGGCCACGCTCGCCCGTTTTTTAGGGAACAAACGCGCGATTAACAGGGCATGCATTTATGGAAAGGCCACTTCTCACCATTATCAGTCGGCAGTGAACATACATAGCAACTACCCAGCCTGCTGAGCGTAATGATGAGATGGAAACTCCGGTGAGATGGAAAATTAAACGAGAGGACCGCGAGTGGTGCGCATGCACTGCAAAGAGTGTATAGAATGCAGCTGCTACCCTGAGTGCCGCTGCTCTCTCCTGCAAGCAAAACGCTGTGGGAGTGAACATTTGCAAAATAGGTGGGAGATGCGCCCGCCTTTAGCCAATTGCAGCCTCCCATTTCAAATTGACACAGCCAACAGCCAATCAAAAGCGTGGGGGGAGGCAGACCCACACTGAAAAGTTTAGAGTGAAGCCTCCCATAGATCAGCACATGCGGGCTGCGCTAGGCTCGACCTAAAAACACAGGTTCCTTAATGAGATCAAAGTCAAATTCTATTTGTATTTGTTTTCCATTAAAGGACCAACTATGTAGTCGGATTCCACATAGCTCCGATTTTCTCATTTTTCTCAGCCCAACATAAGCATAAGTTGCTATGTGGTCAATGCAACATGTGCTGGAGAGATCCCAAATAATTTTGTTTTCATCTCTAAAAGCTGACAATGCACAAGATCAATACATTTGAAGGAATTATAATCAACTAGCTTACCCGTCGCACGTTGCTGCGATCTCAGAAGAAAGGAAATTCAAGGAAACTCGTTATGATAACATTACATTTACATTGTGTCATTGTTATTGAAACGTATTCATTTTATTTTTGAAAACATTTCTAAGTGTGGCTTGAGCAGTGCGTCCTCGATTGGCTTCCAATCTTGATTCTTGTTGCTCTCCTGTTTCATTCGAGCGGGCTTGAGTAGTACGTAATTGATTGTTTTCCAATCTTGATTCTCGTTGCTCTCCTGTTTCATTCGAGCGTGCTTGAGCAGTGCGTAATTGATCTGTTTCCAATCTTGATTCTCGTTGCTTGTTCATTTGAGAAGAACGGGCTTGAGCAGTGCGTACTCGATCGGCTTCCAATCTTGATTCTCGTTGCTCGTTCGTTTGAGAATTACGGGCTTGAGCAGTTTGTATTCGAACAGCTTCTGATCTTGCTTCCCGTTGCTCGTCTGTTTCTGAAGCTCGTAATGCCTTTTTCTTTTGTGCTTCTGATGTAGATTGACCAATCGATTTCTGTTTGGGGGTCATAACTGTCGACAATGCTCGCAAATTCTCTGTCTATTTCAGTATTCAAAAGATTATGAGGGCCCTAGGGGGCCGAATTAAAAAAAGAAATTTGACTAATCAATTTCCATTTGGGGGTCATAACTCAGCGATGCTCACAAATTCGCTGTCTATTTCAGTATTCGAAAGATTATGAGAGAAACCTTTGTGGGAGTGTACTCAACAACTTTTAACAATTTTTTTTTTGGGCCAGAAATCTTCGCGGAAGTGTACTCAACAACTTCCCAAAGTTTCATGGCGATCGGATGAATGGTGTAGTAATGCATAAAGGACAAACAGACATACTTTCGTTTTTATATATATAGACTAGCTTACCAGTCGCGCGTTGCTGCGATCTCAGAAGAAAGGAAATTTAAGGAAACTGGTTATGATAACATTTAATTTACATTGTGTCATTTTTATTGAAACTTGTTCATTTTAATATGGAAAACATTTTAAAGAGTTTTTTTAATTCTGTTTATTTATTCGAGTTTTTGTTTTTTCCGTCTGGTGAGTACACAAATAAATCAGAAGGTTTTCCGAGGCGTGAACTGGCCACATACAGTTGTCCATGTGAGAAGCACAGATTCTCCAAATCTAGTCCACACACTTGCAGCGATTGTCCTTGTGCTTTGTTGATGGTCATTGCAAAAGCGAGTTGCACCGGAAACTGTAAATGTTCAGTATTGGAAAGATTATGAGGGCCCTGGGGGGCCGGGGGCCCGATATTTAACACATTGTTTTGGTTTTTTTGCCAGAAACCTTAGCGGAAGTGTACTCAACAACTTCCCAAAGTTTCATGCCGATCGGATGAATGGTGCAGTAATGCATAAAGGACAAACAGACATACTTTTGTTTTTATGTGCAGGAGCTGGAGGTGAGACGTAGAAATCCTGAATCTGCAAGTTGACAATTTGTATGTCCTCCTTATTTCTTTTCCCCCTCAAAAAGATGGTCTCCTACATGACTTAAGGATTCTGTTGGGTGTGGGAAAATCAACGTAAAGGGGATCTTTATTGGATAGAATGGGTTTAAGGGGAAAAATGCTGAGGTTAGTGCGGGTGGTGCTAGGGTAAAGAAGAGTGCTCTACCTCAATTGTAGATTATTTTATGCTAGATTTAGGTCCTGCAGGTGATTGTTGTCAATGGAGAAGCTGTCAGGCTCTCATTGAAGCCTTTCATTTAGGAGGATAGAAAATGGGATTTCATATCTGATTAATCCAGCATCACTTTTGAATAGCATTCTAATGGCCACTTTAAAATTCTATGCTGCAAATAATTTATCTTCAGCACCAGCCTGAAACCAGAAGAAGAAGTGATAGAAGTTATTCCTCCTACTTGTTGGAAGGACATTGGAAGAAGTGTTCCTCCTTACCTTAAACATTGCCTCTTGGACTCAGTCCATGATTTTCTGCACGCCATGTACTAAATTGGATTTTATGCACAATAAAATCTATCCTTGATTGGAATAGATGTTGCCAGCTGTACAAAAGGGGCAGGCATATTCAAGCAAGCCGGGCTGAAGACGGCTGGAATGCCAGAAACCGGTCCTCGGAAGCTTGTTTCCGGTCCAGGGAAGACATGGTTTGGCAGTTCGGGCTGGACTATTTCCATGAGGCACAGGGTCAGACTGATTTGCATATAGCCATGTCTGAACTGGGGTGGGAGAGTGGGCTAAAGAACGGTGATGGATTAAGCCCAGATCTTTTGACTGGGTGTGAGTGTTTGATTGATTCAGATGCTCCGTCCATCACCACCCCCTTTTGCACCACCCCCTTTTGTACAGCCAGTCGAAGCTGGCATTTACCCAAGCACAATTTGCTAGAAGACGTGACTTGTCCTTGTCCAGAAACAGAGAAGCTTCCTTTTTTTTTGTTGAATTTTGCGTCTGTACGTGTCCTTTTTTTTAGTTTTATTTTTTTATAATTATTTATTGAAGTACTTGACATTTTCCTTTATTACAATTAATCCAAAATAGATGATAGACTGAATTTAAACAAAAGCAGAGTAAGTTTCCAGGAGAACATATGGACAAACAGTTCCAGCATCAGACATTAAAATTTGATAACCATAATCAGATAACAATCTAGTCAAAAAAAGATTCCCAAATTTTGGTAAATTTCCTCAATCCATCAATCCTTTGGGCAAATATAAATTCACTTTTCCTGACTCTCTTCATTTTTTGATAACACTCATCTATGGTTGGAACCGTCTCTAACCTCCAGTACTGAAGTATCAGTGATCTAGCGACTGCTACTATAATATACATAAGTTTTGCCAAAGGCTCGAATAATTTAAGCTCTGGATCAAATCCATATACAATTAAATTCCCATAGCAGGGTGCCGTAAATTTTAAATAAACATGAATCAAAGTAAAAATTCCATCCCAGAATACCTTAATTTTAGGACAAAAAGTCAATATATGGGACCAGTTTGCTAAGTCTAGTTGACTACATCTAAAACAGGTAGATGAAGTATTCCTGTACATTTTCGCAATGGCTACTGGGGTACGGGATAAGAGCCACTTACTAAAAAAAACATTCTTCGCCAATTGGCACCTCTCAAAACACTGAAATTAAATGTATTTAGTATTGTCCAAGAGTTATCAGTTAGTTTAGAATTTTCATGTTTCTGCCATTTTTTTATTGCTTTGGTGATTAAATCATCTTCCCTACTTTGCGCTAAGCTTTTTCTCCATTTTCCGGGGTTTTTAAAAAGTTGAGACCAAAAGATCTCATTGGTTAACTGTGAAGATTGACCTATCTGTACTAAATCGATTTGAACCAGAGACTTATAAAGCAAGTTATATGAGCCTATCAAGAGAAAATTTTCCACAAATTAGAATGGCCATTTCATTCGGAGTCAACCAAGCTCTGTTTTTCACAAAATTTGACAGTGTTAAGAACGCAGATCTGGACCAATTGGATATAATTTCTGAACCCATTTTAATCCTGAAACCGGAAATAGCGTCGCTCAATGGAGTTATTAAGTTCAGGAGGGAGAGTGAATACCTTTTCAACATAACATCACGTTTTTTAAAGAACCAGTTCAAGACCTTATATCTAACTAATTTTGGTGATTTAAAAATCGAGAGTGGGGAGGGAATTTTAGTCTCTTCACAGATTAAATCAACATTTTTTTTTATAAACAATGCCTGACTAGATACAGGATGTTTGAATCTTGACAAGTACTCTACGAAGTATGCATAATAGTAATCTTTAAGATTCGGTAGACCAAGACCTCCTTGTTCCCTATCTCCATATAACGTACTAATGGCAAGTCGGGGCGTCTTTTTTGCCCAGACAAAGGTGGAAATTAAGGACTCGACTTTTTAAAAAAAAGAGCCAGGTAGGGAGCAAGAAATAGTAGAGAACAAAAAGTTAAATAAGGGAAGTACTGACATTTTAATTAATGCCACCGACCTAGAATAGATAAAGGCAATACATTCCAGCGCGTAAACATATAGTGAACATTTTAAATTAGCGGATCGAAATTCAATGTATATAAATCCTGTACTGAGGAGGAAAAATATACTCCCAGATACCTTTTGGGTCTGTTATTAATACAACTCTGAATATCAGGGTGCAAATCGGGATTTATACCACCACAGATTAAAATCTCAGTTTTCTTTTTATTAATTCGATCCCCCCCCAGGGCTTCAAATTCTGCAAAGACAGAAAAGGCCTGTATTTGTGAATGAATCTCGGGTTTCAATAGCAACATTATATCAACCGCATATAGTTTGATCTTAGCCATAGAGGCAAGAGGCGGAGAAATATTAGTGCGGTTCCGAATCCTAATTGCTATTGCTAAAGGCTCGATAAAGAAGGCGAAGAGGGCTGGAGACAATGGGCAGCCTTGCCTCGTCCCCCTCTGTACTGAAATCGAGCCTACCAAGGATGTATTAACGAAAATATGAGCCTTTGCACCCTGATACAGATTTTTAATTAGGTTAATAATTTGTAAGGGAATACCAAAACGCTGTAAAATAGAAAAAAGTGTATCCCAAACTACCAAATCAAAAGCTTTTTCTGCGTCTAAAAGAAGAACCAAAGCCGGAACCTTTCGTGTTTCAAAATAATCTAGTGCCTCAATCAAATAGTGTGTGTTGGTTATAAGTTGACAACCTGCAATAAATCCGTTCTGATCCGGTTGGATCAATTGCGAGGAGATATAATTAAAACGAATAGAGAGTAATTTTGTGATAATTTTATAATCTGAATTAAGTAGCGTAATTGGTCTATAGGAATTTGGGTCTTTATATTCCTTTCCCTTTTTCAAAAAGCTAACTACCGTTCCATCATAGAAGGACGCTGGAATTGGGCTACCCTTCAACATAGAATTTAATAATAAAAGAAGAAGTTCAGCAAAGGAGTTAAAAAACGTAACAAAATATTCAGCAGGAAGTCCATCTAGGCCACAGGCCTTACCACGTGGGAGAGCCTTAACTACCAACTCTAGTTCATCCCAAGAAAATAAAATTGTCATTGTTTCTTGGTCAAGATGAGAAAGAGTAGGGAGAGGATATTTATCTAGGAAATCATTAAGTTTGTGATGATCCGTAATATGTTGTGAAGTATAGATGTTTTCATAGTGGGAAACCATTATATTCCCTATCTCTCCCAAATCTGAGGTGTCCAAGTCATCAATTGGAGATTTTAGGGAGTGAATTATATTGGCTGTCGCTTGTTCCTTAATCTGTCATGCCAAAAATGTACCCGTAAAATTACTGTGTTCATATATTTTTTGGGACTCTCAACAAAAGATTTCTTCACTTCTTGCAAAATAGTGTGCACTAAGCTCTCGCTTTGCAGCGCTAATTGATTCTGTATACTCACAGAGGGATTGTGATACTTTTGATCTATTAGGGCCTGTACTTTTTGCTGCAGTGAATTCTTCTTACAGCAGCTGATTCCCTTGCGTCTCTTCCTATGACAACCCGACGAATAAACGCCTTCAATGAGTCCCATACAACATGAAGAGGGGCCGTCCCCATATTGCGTCCGATATATTCCCCTATCTCATCTTTAAGTGATGCGACACATATTTCATCAGACAGATAAGTTTTATTAAACACCCATCGCTTCGATGTTTTCTTACTATCCTCCAACACAAACTCAATAATTAACATCGCATGGTCGGAAAAGCCATTATGCAAAATTCGGTGATACCGAGTTTTAAGTTTTGTGGAGGCAAGAAAAAAATCAATTCGAGAAAATGACTTAAACCTTCTCGACCAGCAAGCAAATTCCCTTTTGGAAGGATTCGAGAAACGCCAAGGGTCAACAAGATCAAGGGTGCTTACTTTATTAATAATGGATCTAAACGATTTGGGTTTTGTCGGTTTTTTCCCACCAGTGGTAGAATCTAATTTAGGATTCATAAGAATATTAAAGTCCCCCGATGACGATATCCCCTCCTACCATCAATAAGGACTGAACCAACTCCTCATATATCGTAGGGTTATCATTCAAGGAAGCATAAAAGTTCACAAACGTTATGGGCGATGATCTATTTTTTAATTTACAAGTGACCCAGCACCAACGACCCTGGCCTCCCTCTTCAGTTTGAACAATTCTGCCTCCATTTTCGTATTTAAGAAAATTGCGGTTCCTCTCTGAGACTCAGTAAAGAGAGAAAAGCCATGATAGGAAGCCCAAACTTTATACATAGAGAAATTGTCAATTTTTGAAATGGGAATATGAATTTCTTGTAGAAGTATAACTGCAAGGTTTTCGGTCAAAATCCACGTTTCTATGGCTCGCAGTTTCTTCTTATTATTCAGGCCATTCACATTAAAAGAGATTATTTTCAGTCCTGTTCTAGCAGACATTTAAACATTTACATTTATCTAAATCAAGTAAAAAAAAAATGTATTGCCATTTTGGCATTTTATCTCCAGAAAAAGAAAGAAAAAAGAATTTTTGTCAAGAACTGCATTTTTTTAGCTTTTTGCCCACCCCACACCCCTCTGTAACCTGGGACTCTCTCCTTTCTTTACCCCCCTATCCACGCTAGCCACAGGATCCTTTACCTTAACATTGAGGTGTCGTGTAATTACACCCCTTCAACCCCGGGGCCGTGCCACCCACCCCCCACCTTAAATTCGTATACAAAATAAGACATAAAGCTATAGACCTAAAGTAATGTGATTGTAGTAGAAATGTTTCCAAATATTCAGTCTTATGTCCAATCTAGCCATTCTGTATTCCATGAAGCAGCTCCTGCGCTTCCTCAACATCGGATAGCAAATAAAATGTTCCCTTAATCCACACTCTCAACTTTGATTGTTGTGCGATCATGGCTTGAGCTCCCTGAGCTTTAAATAAGTGAAGAATCTTAACGAATTCCTTCCTTTGTCTAGCTGCTGCTGCAGACATGTCGGAAAAAATTCGACATTTCACTGTAGCATTTACCAGGAACTGCCTCTGTTTGATCGCCCTAGACAAAATTTGCTCTTTGACCCTAACATCTGCAAAGTTCAGCAGGATAGTGTGGGGGAGGGTAGAGTTCGGAAAAGGGCGAGCTGGAACCCGGTGAGCTCTAGTTATGGTTAGATACCCTTTATATTCCGGTATCACTCCCTGCCGAAGAAACGTGGTGACCCACAAAAGCATGTCGGCCCCCTCAGTTCCTTCAGGAACCCCCACTATGCGTAGATTGGATCTTCTACTATTGTTCTCCAGATCGTCCAGTTTAGTCTCCAGGGCCCTTGTTATTTTGGATATGTCTTTAGTCTCTTTCTTCATCTCAACCATTTGATCCTCCAAGGTAGAAATCCTCTCCTCCGCCTCCACTAGGCGGGCTGGGAAGGTAGAGACTAATTCCTCGATTTTATCCATTTTGTACAATCTCTGATGGATGGCGGCTAGTTCGACGTTTTGAGACCTCTTAATCTCTCTCACTTCATCTAGGATTAAGTTCAACCTGTCCTTTACCGACATCCTCATTTCACCCTCCGTCTCAGTGTCCATCTTTAGCAGAGGGCTGAGAGTGTCCACCACCACCACCCCGGGTCTCTCATCACGTATTTCTGAAGAGTGTGCCACTGTACTCATGGATTCCTCTTTCTTTGAATCCACAGAGTCAATTATTTTCTTAGAATCAGGTGCAGCAATTATTACAGTGGTTACATCATTAGTCTCTGAGTGCTGGTTTTGACTTAAATCCGGGCTTAAGGAGGGGATATTGTTTGATGGAGGCAAATACGATTTTTTAATGAACAGGGGAAATTGCTTAGAAGGCTGAGAAGACTGAGGAGGCGCTTTATCTTCCAAATTGGGATCCCTAGTTTTAACCCCCACGCTGGATTGAGCTGGGTTCTCTGTCGCTAATTCCTCCGCCTCATCTGAGCTTTCTGATGAGTGTGCCAAATCATCCTCCTTGGAGTTGCCTCCATCTGTTAGCTTAAGTGCTGCCTCTTTTACCTGCTGTTGGCGTTGCTTTGCCTTAGTGCGGGCATTTAAAAGTTTCCCCATATTGCAAACAGTTGAAGAAATCGTCACCAGAGTGTACCGAAATTAATAGGGGTTGCTAGCCCAGATAACCGCGCAAAGGCTCAGAGGGTTCAAAAAAGTTCACAGGTTTCAAAGATTCAAAAGATTTTTGTTTTTTTGGAACAAATCGTAATCTGACAGAGAGGAGTCACAGCTGGTGTAGCGCCGCTCAGCTTTAACCAAAATAAACTGTACACTGACTCACTCTATGGCGAAAGTAGCTCTCTTTCCTTTCTCCCCTCGCAGCCGTTACAGCATTTTAACTTGCACTGCCTAAATCAAAACATGATTCAGTCGGATGCCTCCAGCTCGAGGAAAGTCCCGGAATAGACCTAGGCTGCTGCGGTGTAGACACGCTCCAAACGCCTCACCTCAGCTCCAAACGCCGGACACATCAGACGCCCGGAGCACTGACGATGAATTACTTCAGAGGTACTCAGAGGTACTCCACGTGCAAAAATTTGCGCTTTTCCCTTGAAATCAGCAATCAGGAATTAGGAGTCAGAAAGAGCAAGAGCTACAGCGGGAACCACAGAATGCCAGCCGACTGCCGCCATCATCATCCTCGAGGGGGGGAGCAACCAGTATGAAGCCCAGGTGCTACGTGGAGGCATGGAACTCCACCGTAGCCGCCATCATCTGTACGTGTTCTTGATAGAGGTCAGGATGGGCACACCTTGATTGGGATAGATGTTGCCAGCCAGTAGAAGCTGCAAAAACCACAGGTGATGGACAGAATGCAGAACAATGTCATACATTCACCCCAGTACAGAGATCTGAGCCTAAATCCATCGTTTTTTTGCACTCCACACCACCCCAGTTCAGACATGGCCATATGCAAATCAGTCTGACCCTGTGCCTCATGGAAACAGTCCAGCTCGATCTGCCAAGCCATGCCTTCCCTGGACCGGAAACAAGCTTCTGAGGACCGGTTTCTGGCATTGCAGCCGTCTTCAGCCCGGCTTGCTTGAATCTAGTAGTGTACATGGGACTCACGTCTGAGCATACCCTTCCCACTCGGGGTGACAAATGCAAAAACCAGATGATGGACAGAATGCAGAACAATGTCATACATTCACCCCAGTACAGAGATCTGGGCCTAAATCCATCGTTTTTTTGCACGCCACACCACCCCAGTTCAGACATGGCCATATGCAAATCAGTCTGACCCTGTGCCTCATGGGAACAGTCCAGCCCGAACTGCCAAGCCATGCCTTTCCTGGACCGGAAACAAGCTTCCGAGGACCGGTTTCTGGCATTCCAGGCGTCTTCAGCCCGGCTTGCTTGAATCCAGTGGTGTGGAGTGCATGGGACTCATGTCTGAGCATATCCATCCCACTCGGGGTGACAAATGCAAAAACCACAGGTGATGGACAGAATGCAGAACAATGTCATACATTCACCCCAGTACAGAGATCTGGGCCTAAATCCATCGTTTTTTGCACTCCACACCACCCCAGCTCAGACGTGAGTAACATGCACTCCACACCACTGGATTCAAGCAAGCCGGGCTGAAGACGGCTGGAATGCCAGAAACCGGTCCTCGGAAGCTTGTTTCCGGTCCAGGGAAGACATGGCTTGGCAGTTCGGGCTGGACTTTTCCCATGAGGCACATGGTGAGACTGATTTGCATATAGCCATGTCTGAACTGGGGTGGCAGAGTGGGCTAAAGAACGGTGATGGATTAAACCCAGATCTTTTGACTGGGTGTGAGTGTTTGATTGATTCGGATGCTCCGTCCATCACCACCCCCTTTTGTACTGCTTTTGGCCGCCATAAGTGTGGCAGGGTATGCTCAGACGTGAGTCCCTTGCTCACCTTGCCACTGGATTTAAGCAAGCCGGGCTGAAGACTGATGGAATGCCAGAAACCGGTCCTCGGAAGCCTGTTTCCGGTCCAGGAAAGACATGGCTTGGCAGTTCGGGCTGGACTGTTCCCATGAGGCACAGGGTCAGACTGATTTGCCTATAGCCATGTCTGAACTGGGGTGGTAGAGTGGGCTAAAGAACGGTGATGGATTAAACCCAGATCTTTTGACTGGGTGTGAGTGTTTGATTGATTCAGATGCTCTGTCCATCACCACCCCCTTTTGTACAGCCAGTAGAAGCTGGCATTTACAGAAGCACAATTTGCTAGGGGACTTGACTTGTCCTGGTCCAGAAACAGAGAAGCTTCCTGACTACTTTGTAGAATGAGGGTGTTCTGTGTAGTTTGCACTCATTATGAATAACTTCCCTAACACTAATTTTGGAGGATTAGGGTTATTGAGGTCAATCCAACTAACACAATGACTTGGGAACAACGAACACTGTTGTTGTGTAAGCCATCATACTAGAACAGAAGCAATATCACCACAGGCAGCCTACCACACCTATATTACTACCTTCACCCCAACCTACAACCCCTATTGACACCCTGGCGAAAAGTGTTCTTCTGATCGGCATCATTTGTACCAAGACTCCATTGCTTTTTCATTGCCATCTCATGTCAAACACTTCCACACGACCCACCTGGTCGTTTCTGCTGATGCCTGAGGAAAATCTAACGAACACGACAACAGCCATCTTTCATCCTGCATTTCTGCCCAGGAACTGCCGCACACCCAACCCCTCCTGTTCTAGCAGTTCAACAGTAAGCCATGAGACACTCACACCCGGTGTAAATGATTTGTTTTTCATCTCCTGCTCCCAGCCTGGTAAACATCCTTGACACCGTGATCAGGTTATCTGGACAATGGTCTGATTGCTGGGCCTTGATCAGGGTGATTAAACAATGACCTGAAAGATCGGGCTATGAACAAGGTGATTAAACAATGACCTGAAAGACTGAGCCTTGAACAAGCCGAGTGAACAATGATTTGTGTACCAAGCCTTGACCAGGTAACCCTCTACAAACGTTGTCTGGATCTGGTTATCAACTACAAACACTGCCCTGATTGAACAATGAACTAACAGCCAAAAGACTGAGATGAAAAAGTATGAAAGGCTTGTAAGCTGCGGAGTAAAGCAGCAGCCTCCTCTGTCTTGTTTCTGTCGAGCTTGGAACTCTGTTCCATAGCCGGGGCTATTTGAATAAATCTGGGTTCCTCCTGCAGACAAAGGTTTCTGTGTCTCCTTTCACTACTTATGAAGGGTATGGAAGGCTTGGGCGGTTCCCCCACCTCCGAGACCCAGTAAGTGGGTTAATCCGGTTCTTCAACCCCCGGGTTGAGATTCTCTATTTGAGAATCATTGTATGCTAATGTTCTTTAATCGCTAACTAGGAGGCAATATCCATCACAGGATCACTGCGCATCACCACCAACCCCGCCAACATATACTTCCCCAGCTGTAGGAAAGTGACACAGACCCAATGGATGGGTGCCCTAAACATAACCCAGACTGATGCCGCTACCAAACTGGATCAAGCGGTCCAGCACTTCAACACCTGTATCACCAACACCACTGACCCGGTCACCCCCATCAAACCACCCAAAGTCCACAGATCCACCAAACAGGCCAGCTGGTAAACACCCGAACCGAGTACAATAAAATGCAGATGCAAACAACGGGAGACAAGATGGTGCACCAGCAGAGACACTACTGACCGAGTCACCTTCAACAAATAAAACCAACGTCTGCCCAACTGCCACCAAGAACAATATTCCTCCCTCACAAGAACTCCACAACTCTCTAGGGAATAACTTCCACAACAAGATATTCACCATCTAAATGAACTTCGAGGTCCAACCCACCAACCTTCTCAGTCTCTGCACACTAACAGAAGACTTCCCTGACCAGCATCTCACCACATGGGAAGAGCTCACCACACCGAACACTACAGCCATCATGAGATTCATCCCTCCACTGAGGAACACCTACGGGCCCCTGCCTCCACCACCTCTTCAACCCAGTAAGCAAGGATATCAGCCACCAACTCACCACCATCCTCAATACATCCGTCACCATAACCACTTTTCCAGATGCATGGAAATAAGCAGAAGTTAGACCTCTCCTCAAGAAACTCTCTGCTGACTTGAGCTTACTCCAGAACTACTGCCCCATCTATCTCCTCTCAATCCCCGCCAAATTCCCAGAGAAGACCATCAACCAGCAGCTCACCGAACACCTGGAGAAAAACAATTTGTTAGACGCCTCCCAATCTGAGTTCTGCAATAACCACAGCACTGAGACTGCCCCAATCACTGCCACTGGCGATATATGCACCCTACCCGACAAGGGAGAATCGGCAGCACTGATCCTCCTCGACCTCTCCTCAGCTTTAGACACTGTATCTCACCACACGCTCATTAAGAGACTGCACCAGATCAGGATAAAGGGAGATACACACCGATGGATTGCTTCATTCCTCACCGGACAAACACAGAGAATCCGCCTACCTCCCTTCACCTTGATAACCCAGGAGCATGATCTGTTGCGTCCCTCAAGGCTCATTCGTCAGCCCCACCCTCTTCAACAACTACAACAAAACCTCTAGCTGACAGTGTTGGAACCCAGGACCTCAACATCATATCCTAGGCTGACAATACCCAGCTCATGCTCTCGCTCTGAGAAGACTACAACACTACAAAGACCAACTTCCTCAGATGTATGAAGAACGTTGCAGACTGGATTAAGGATAACTGTCTAAAGCTCAACACGAACAAAACCGAATTGCTGGTGTTCAGCAAGCACGTCTCCCTCTGGAACGACACCTGGTGGCCCTCTGAACTTGGTCCCACTCCCACACCTATAGACCAGGCCTGCAACCTCAGCATCATCCTGGACAGAAAACTCATAATGAAACAACGGATCAACACAGTCTACCCTGCCTGCTACCACACTCTCCGCATGCTCCAAAAAACCTTCGAATGGCTCCCCATCAACATGAGAAAAAATGTCATTTATGCCTTAATCACCATCAGGTTGGAATACAGCTAGGCATTGTCTACAAGAATCACCACTGAGCTCAAGAAAAGGCTCCAGACTATACAGAACTCTGCAGCCAGACTGATCCTCAAACTGTCCAAACAGACCCACATCACCCAACACCTGAGGAGCCGCCACTGGCTCCCGTCCAAAAAAGACTGTCTGTCAAGATACTGACACTTGTCTACAAAACTCTTCACAATCAAGAACCAGCATACTTGAACCACTGACTAAACTTTCACCAACTATCCAGAAACATCCCCTCATGCCCCCCTTGCCCTGGCACAGACAACATGCATCTGCGTAGCCACAGCATTTTATTTCTGAATTTGTATAGCGCCTGGTTACACTGTCAGTGTGTCCCCGCGCTGTCAGAAGAGTCAGTTGCTCCGTCAGTCAGAACAAGACGGGCTAATCTTTAGGAAAGAGGAATGTTTTAAGTTTCCTGCGGAAGATGAGCTCCGATGTTTCCACTCTTAAGCTCAGGGGGAGAGAGTTCCATTTGTGTGCCGTCAAAGTACGAAAGGATCTACCTTCCATTCTGGCTTTCTTGTGTCTGGGGACAGCGAGAAGGCCTGCTCCTAATGAGCGGAGTTGACGGGTGGGCGTATAGGGGCAGAGCAGGTTCCGAAGGAAGGCCGGGCCCTTGCCATGTACGATCCTGTGACCAATACATAGGACCTTGAAGTCGATCCTTTCATTGATCGGAAGCCAATGTAGTGTTTGTAGGGATTTTTTTTTTTTGAGGCGGCTCTTCTGGGCAGCCGGAGGACCAGGCGAGCGGCAGCTTTCTGGATTGTCTGCAGTCGCCGCCGACTAGTGGCGTTGGCGCCTAGATACAGGAGCATAAGCCGCTCCTTCTCCAAGCTCGCCACCTACTCTTGGAATGCCCTCCGCCTGCATCTCCGAACCTTACCCTCAGTTTCCCACTTCAAGAAGAGACTCAAGACCTTACTTTTCGACCAAGCCCAGCAACAAAGAGCTTGGATACCCTTAAGGGTGATAACTGCGCTCTACAAGTAGGAAGTGAATTATTGATTAAATGTAGAATAAATAATTTTGCCACAATCTTTCCTATGGGGAATATGTGTACTTTCCATTATAACTTCTGATTTCTGGAACCAACTCTCTCCCTTTTCCTATGGCGCTTCTTTATAAAAATGCTGTTTTTATTTAACCTGCTGTTTATTTAAGTTTGTTATTCCTTGGACTCTTTCGGCCGGAATCCTAAAGTTATACTTAAACTTTTGTGTAAGTTTATGATTGTTTGCTATTAACAAAGGCATTTATGAGTAGTTTCTTTACGAGTGCGGAGTCTCCACACATAAAAAGATCGATCTTATTAAGTGCCAAGACTCCGCACTGTTAAAGATAATACTCATAAATCCCTTTGTGAATAGCAAACAATCATAAACTTGCACAAAATTGTAACTTTACCTTTGTGAATTAGGCCCTGTGCATCTAGAGTGTACTCCATTGGACAATACGTGAGCTCTGTCTCAGTTCACATAACTACTATGTTATGTCTCTCTAAACTATCTAATGTGGCCACTGTAAGATAGGTTTACAAAATACAATTCCCATGCTCAAGCATTCACAATGGACCTTTCCAGCCAGGTCATCAAAACACTGTTTGCAGTACAAGATTCTCTGGCTGGTCAACAAAGCACAGATCAGGTACACATGATGTCCCACACTGCATGAAATATAAAGTGGTGTTGCATTATGGTTTAATCTAAGAAATGCGTTGGGGCCCCAAGCCATAATGCAACACCACCTTATATTTCCTTCACCCTAATCGCATTTTCCTATATCAGTCCCCAGAAACACTGTCCTGAAGAGACCCCGTATCTAGAGAGGGTCGAAACGTTTACCAATAACCTGTTTTTCTCGTTCATTTAAACATTTTTTTTCACTTAGCATTCACCAAGATAGGCTATGGTCACTTCACTGGGGCTCACATTTCACTTATAAAGTGTCACTAATGTAAATGTCTCAATTTGCTCATGCATAAGGAAATACATATTTGGTAAAATTGTGATTGCAGAATAAAATTCAACTTACTTCAACTGAAGTAAGCATAAAATGTTGTGTTGGGCTTTTTAAGAATTCACTTAAAGTATTTATCTACGGATATTCCTAAGTGTCTTTACCATAACCTCATTAGGAAGGTCGCAGTTGAAAATGTGTGATTAGAATTGATTCTAAGCAAGTACATTTTGGCTTGCACATGGTATATTACCCTTGAAAGATGGCTCCTTCCACCCCCAGTCCCCACTTGGCAATTGCCACCTAAATGGCTTGAAGACCAAGTATTTCGGCACAAGCAGGATAAAAATATTCGGAGCTAAATTGATAGAAATACCAATTTGTCATCCAGAAGAATGGGATGTATTTAAAGTTGTCATAAGAGGGGCATGCATTTGGCAAATATTGAGGAGTCGCGCTATTCTAGAGTGAAGAATACTAGAATAGGAACGTAAATTAGCGGCCCTGACTCAGGCAGTGGATACGGATAGTGTGTCAACAACCTAGATAGCAGAAGCCAGAACTGCATATGAAGAAGTCTTAGCAGACTTAAGACTATATAATTTCAGAGCGCATGCTGCCAGGGTACATAGTGAGGGAGATAGAGCAGGAACACTGATAGCATGGCTCATTCAACAAGACACTGATTCATGCCCTATAACTGAAGTAATCATCCCTACTGGAGCGACAGTTTGCTCCCAAGCAGAGATCAATCAAGCCTTTTTTTACTTTTACACAAAGGAATACTTAAGCCCCCAGACAGGCAGATCCAATGATAGAGGGAGAATTCCTTGTTGCCCTCTCCCTGCCCCACATCGCTCCTCCTGACAAGACCACTCTTGATGCAGTGATCACATCCACAGATGTGACACAGGCCATTCAGGCCCTGGCCAGAAACAAGGCTTGAGGTCTGGCTGGCCTACCATTAGAATACTATTACACCTCATCCACCCTCCTGGCACCTCTCGGCTAGCGGCCATGTATGGGGTGGCACTAGAAGGTGGGGAACTCCCGGGATCACTCAGCGAATCACTGATTATGTCCTTCCTAAAGCCAGATGACGACCAGTGACAGCTAGTGTCCTACAGACCAATCTCACTTTTATCAGCGGATTATAAGATCTTCTGTAAGATACTAGAAGATCGCTATGCTCTAGTCCTTCCAGCACTGGTATATCCAGAACAATGTGGGGTTGTCCCAGGCAGATGCACCACCCTAAATTTCTGTCTATTATCCACATTCAGTATCAGGTACAGGATTGCTATCCTGGGCCGGCTGCCTAACCCTGTACTAGAGAAAGTGTTTGCTACCTAATCCTGGCCATATCTATTTACTGTACTTCAGCATGTGGGGGTGGGTCCAACACTACAAATATACACGCGACAAATCTACACAAACCCCACGTCCAGAGTCTGACTGGGTAACCACATATTGCCCCAATTCACAGTATCAATAAGTACACAACAGGGTTGTCCACTCTCCCCATGGCTCTTCAATCTAGTGATGGAACCCTAGGCATTTTTGCTTTGTGAGAAGGGTAGGGAATAGGGTGTCCCAATAGCAGGTGTCACCCACAGTGTATCTCTAGATGCGGAAGACCCACTACTCTATGCGTGCGACATTACAATGGATCTAAAACCCATTTTCCCCAGTCTAGCAAACTTCCCCACAGTGGCCGGCGTAAGAGTTAACCAGACAAAATCCTCTGTATACCCACTCAGCCATGACCTTCCCCCACAGGAGATATGTTTTGGGGACATCAGCCTTACTTGGAGTGCCCAAGCCCCCTGCTACCTAGGCTTACGTCTCTACCACACCCCACAAGATTTGTATGATGGCAATCATTGCAAAGCGCTGGCAGGCATTCGTGCCTCTGTTAGCTTTTTGAAGACTCTCCCATTGGCCCCCCTGGGAGAAATCGCCACTATCAAAGATAGTCCCTGTCCCACGCCTTCTTTACCATTTTGCAAACCTCCCTGTCATCCCCCTGCTTACTAGACTCATTGCTCGGTACTCTTATATTGGGTAGTGGGCGCCGACAAGTCGCCCTGACTAAATTGCAATTACCAATAGACCAAGGTGGACTGGGAGCCCCATAATTCGAAACATATTTTCTGGTGGTCCAACTCCATTGGCTGTCATGCTGGATGGCGGGACACACTCTGGGAGAGACCAGTACAGATAAGAGCCCTTACCACTTTCAGCGATCTGACGTCTGCTCCTAACAGGCTCCCGACCCACCCCGGCCTATCCAATACAAGTGACAGTGGCACGGTCCTGAATCTTACGAATCTACCAGCTGACACGAGAGACCCCGCTATTTACCTCCCTGCTGCCACTTGTGGGCCTGCCCTGAGGTAGCAAGCAGCACACAGCGCAAACCCTCCAGATTTAGACAGACCACTCGATACTTGAAGTGGGGTCCCTCTTTGCAGACAGTCAGCTCCTTACATATGACAATCTAGTAGAGGAGACTAGACTCCCCCGGTGTCAATTCATTCTCCACTGACAACTAGTATTGGAATGCCGCCATATGGAACATGACCGAAAGTGAGCCAATGACCCACCCGGTCTTCCATGCCATACTGCAAATGGGACCCAGGCTGCACATAACTACATGGATATACGAAGCCATAGGTAGACTCATGGCCATATCTCTAACCCCACTACGCCACAAATGGGAAGAGGAGTTCCAGAAACCACTGCACGACAAGGAGTGGGAGCATTCCCTGAAGTCCCCAAAGAGCTATCCCACAATTCCTTATTTAAAAACATACACCTCTTCATCCTACTCCATGCATATTTAACGCCTAGGCAACTCCAACGCTATTATCCAAACTCACAATTCTCTTGCCCCCACTGCCAAGCCTCTAGTCCAACATTCCTTCACATGCTCTGTAACAGCCCTGCGCTGCAACCCTACTGGTACACAATCCATAACACGGTACAATAGGTAACGGGGCTCACAGAAATAAGTATAAGGGAGGCTTGCGCGCTTGGTATAGTCCAACGCGGAAAGCATTGTAAAGTCCAGGCACGATTTGCATCTCTGACCCTCCTGTTAGCAAAATGTGGAATCGCCATGCACTGGTGAACGGCAACAGGGACTCCACTAGCGGCCTGGACAGGAGCGTTTAACAAATAGGGAGCATCTGAAGAAGATGCACTCCGGCATGAAGAGGTCTGAGGAATACGTAAGCGACACATCTCCACAGAGTAGGCAGTGCTCCGCCAGTGCTTCAAACATATCATCGAAAACACCACATCCCCCTCACTATCACCACGAGCATCCGAGACACCGATTGGCACATCCATTCCCACAGATGCACACAGAACCTCCCCTCACCAGGGCACTTCACATAGATTAACTAAGAGGCCGCTGCTTACAGCCCACTTTGAGACCCATTCAAAGCAAGTCTCAGCTATACTTGCGTCCCCATGAACACAAAAATGTGAAAAAGGCACCCGCCCCCTACCTACACCATCTCTACTTCACAATCCCCCTTGTGTATCCCCAGTTCTCAATTTATAGTTCTCTCCCAATAGGTTTTACTGCCTCCTAACGATTCTCTCCCAATATATACATCTGCAGGCAATGCTACCACGTGGAGAAAGACTCACACACAAAGTAGAACATACCTTATATGATATATCTTAGTATCAACACGAAATCTGATTATGATAAACCTCTTCACCCACCTGTGATACTCTACATGCGAGTCTAACATTGTTAAGATGTATATGTAATCACTTCACGCAGCAACGATCTATTGTTCTTCTTTAAAAATGCTGAAAATCAAATTAAAACGTTACTAAATATATAGGGTAGGTAGCTGTTTTTGCCAGGTACTAATAGGTAAGCAGATGAGGACTGAAGTAAAAAATCCCGGAATTGCAACAAGCACTACAAATTGGCCAATCTGCATGCTTTTCCACCTACCAGGCAAAAACTGTCCAGGCAGTCAATTGAACTATAGGACAGAAATCATTCTGCTCAGTGCAGGTGGGTAAGGTGGCCTTGTGATCCATTCCTCATAGGATAAGGGGGTCTTCCAGGTCCCATGCCACAGAGTGTCTCTAGGTGACTCATTGGTGCCCAACAAAAAAACACCTAGAACACGATGAACAAAAGAAGGGTTTTACCATAGTTCTATACACCTGATTCTGGCTGGTCATATTACTAATTTGGAACGCGTAGCTGGTGCCCTCGGGTGACGGAGCTGCATCTGCATTGGATATGCTCCGTTCAAGTACAGCCTGTCCCTCAGGCAGTGATGGGCAGAGACACTCTCTGTCAAGGGATCCCTGGCAATGGGAGACACCAGACATCACCTGCATTATCAGCAGCATTGGTTGTCTATAGACCTGAAAACCGCCAGCCAAAGGCTAGCTCCCTTGTTAGTAAAGGGGCTTAAGGGTCGTGCTTTACTGTTTGACCAGTTTACCAAACACAAAATGAAGCCATTGTCCGCACATTCTCTGCCAACCGTAAACATATGCTAATTGGGCACATGTATATGTATGTTGAGTTTTTGACAATAGTGACTCCAAGTGTGAGCTTACACTAAAAAGATTTTTAAACAGTTGGAATAGGGAAATCTCTTCTTTTGAGATTAATATGTAACGAAATTTGGTTTGATTGTTAAAAAAAGCATGACCGAATGTGCAACAAAGGGTGACTGGAAGAGAGAGTGCGTTACATAGAACTGGAAAAAGAGAAACAATAAAACCAAGCAACTGCTCAGTGCAAATATACATTCTGTTTCTCGTTTTCTCCTTACATTTTTGTCTTTGTCTTCATGTCCTGTTAACTCTAGATTGCTTCGAATTGATTATGTCAGTACAGCTTCTTTTTATTTTTTATAAACAGAAACGCATACAAAACCAAAAATCCTTGATTAGACATTGAGAAATAAATTTTGCTTGCATAATTTTTTTCTCAGAGCCGTTTAAAAGAGAAAAGGCGGCGTGGTCGCAACCGCATGGGTCGGCAGCAGGGCAGTGTATTGTCAAGATAAGTAACACTGTGTTCCAGACGGCTCTCCGCATACCGCACTGGGGAATCGAACAGGAAGTGCCACATTCTTCATGCATGTACATTATACATTATTTCATGTTGGATGGCCGTGCATCACGCTCAGAAGGAGCCTGGCATCGCAGACCAATAGGAATGCGTAGGACATTCCATCGCAGCTATTCTTCATCATAATTCCAAAGATTTTCGAGATTACAACTGCAAACTGCAGAAAGCCTGACCTTAGTTCACAGCATCAGGCACATTTACGTGTCACGCTTTGATGCAGATTGATTGGGTGTGCTGTGATGCAAGTACACTGAAAGCATCTGGACTAAACCTATCAACATACTACATCCACGGGGTTCCCCAAGCTAAACTATTCGGAAATGCTGGAGTATTGTCCAAGAGCATTAATGGTGATGGAGCAATCCCGTTTTACCTCAGTAAGGATCAGTACATGTGTGTAAAAAGTCATTCGTATATATGCAAATGATGAACACAATGCGCACAGCTCCCTTAGGTCATCACGAAAAAAATATTCTTAGCAATAGTTCCCATTTCTCTGGAGGTACAACTGGGATATTGTTGAGAGATTTCAAGAGAGAAAATAATCATTTTTTTTCAGAAAACAATGTTATCCTGTTTTTCTTTTAGGGAAAGTGTGATTTTAGTGAGAATAATATTCAGGATAAATAAATTGTACATTCTCAAAAGAAAAATGAATAAAGGGCTCCTTCACATAAATGTGATTATTCATTACCTTCTGAGATTTGAGACAGTCGCCATTGTAATAACAGAAAAGCAGTGTGGAGTTAAAAGGAGACATTAGAAAACCATAATTATCATCAGATTATAAAAAGCAGCTGGAAGAATGAAGAGAGAATGGAGAAGAATAACAGACACAAGGATAATTATGAAACTAAGAGTACAATACTTAATCAGGCAAGGAAAGGATAACGATATAAAACTGACAGTAAATATGTTTAGTAGGCACAAATGTACATATTGTTATTTTGTTCAAGCGAAAGCTTAATGACTTTCTGCAGGAAGTAAATATCTTACACCAGAAACAATCTGGTCTTAGACCTGGTCATTCAACAGAATCTGTGCTGCTACTGAAACCCTAAAGTTCGCCCTAGATCAGGGCAAGGATGCAGTACTGATTCGGTTGGACTTATCCGCCGCATTTGACACTGTCGCCAATGATATTCTTTGAGACAGGCTTGCGAATAGTGGCATTACTCACAAGGCGTTGGCTTGGCTTACATCCTTTTTGTAAAATAGGCGACAAATAGTAACATTAGGAAGCTACAATTCAACAGAAAAACATCTGCCATCAGGGCTCCAACTCTTTTTAATCATTACATGTTACCGTTACTCACTCTGATCGCCTCATTCGACATTGAATCCATTTCATACACGGACGACACTCAGCTAATTCTCACTCTCGACAAAAAGTACACAGCAGCTGAAGAAAAATGTCACTATTGTCTGTCTGCAGTTATGGGCTGGATGAAACTCAACCATCCCAAATGTAACAGTCAAAAACCTGAAATCATGCTGTTTTGAAAATCTAATCTCTTTTGTGCCCACACAATGGTGGCTGCCGAATATGGCTCCACCTTCCAGCACAGTAGATACTGTGAGGAATCTAGGGATCAGGTTTGATCTCACACTATGCTTCCATATGCAAGCCCTTCAGGTGGCAGGTATGTGTTTTCACAAGATAAAAACTCTCCAAATATTTTTTGAAATAGTTCCGGTCACTGCTAGGAAAACAGTCGCAGCAGCAGTAATCCTATCACGTCTGGATTACTGCAACAGTCTGTATGCAGGTGCCAAAAAAGCTGCTCTGAAAAGATTACAGGTGGTCCAGAACGCGACGGCTAGACTGGTACTTAAACTGCCTAAGGGGTCCTCTTCAGCAGCAGCACTCAAAACCCTGTATTGGCTACCTATACATAAAAGGATCCTTTTCAAAATCTTATTTATCATCTTAAAGGCCATCAGGGAAACAGGGCCCAAATACCTATGGTCCAGGATCACACCCTATGTTACTTAACAACTCTTGCGGTCTTCTTCGAAAAACCTTTTATCATCTCCCCCCTTTCATCTGACATCCAGAGGAGGAAAGTCAATGGCTGTCCTACTGGCGCAGTCGGAACAAATGTTTAAAAAACATCTAAAAACCTTGGGCCCGATTCACAGAACTAACTTAAGACAAAATCTTAAACTTACTACCATTTTGGTATTCACAGAAGGAACTTACTCATTTTGGTATTCACAGAAGGCACTTACTAATTTCGATATTCACAGAAGTTAGGAGTCCTAACTTTAGGACTCCTAAATGCCTTCTGTGAATACCGAAAGTCTTAAAATTAGGATTTTTCTTAATTTAGTAGCAGTAAAGTTAGGACTCCTAACTTTCGGACTCCTAAATGCCTTCTGTGAATACCGAAAGTCTTAACATTTTTATTTTTCTCAACTTTACTACTACTAAACTGAGAAAAATCCTATTTTTAAGACTTTCGGTATGCACAGAAGGCATTTTGGAGTCCTAAAGTTAGGAGTCCTAACTTTACTACTACTAAACTAAGAAAAACCCTAATTTTAAGACTTTCGGTATTCACAGAAGGCATTTAGGAGTCCCAAAGTTAGGACTCCTAACTTCTGTGAATACCGAAATCTGTAAGTGTCTTCTGTGAATACCAAAATGAGTAAGTGCCTTCTGTGAATACGAAAATGGTAGTAAGTTTAGGAATTTGTCTTAAGATAGTTCTATGAATCGGGCACCTTGATCTTTGCTGCCCCAGAGCACACTGTGTTATCTCTCATCTGATTCAGTTTTCCGATGTGCTCGCTAAGTTTTTTCTACCTCAGAGTTCCAAGTCTTTTCGCTAGCGCCAAGAGGTTCCTTAGAGTGAACGTAGCACTTTACAAATTCATGAAAAATGCAAACTGCGCATAAACAAGCTGTGCTAAGTCACTAGGTCTGGCTTTAGCTGCCAGCCTTCTTTTCTTTGTCAATGCTTGATTTTGCTTTGTCATATCTTTTGTAGACCTTTATGGTTAGGGAGGCTGCTAGGCTCTCAGCAATCTAAAAAAACAAACAACATTGGCTAAAAGTAAAAATATGTTTTGTCTAAACCACACATTATTTAGTAGTCTTTGACGCTGATGAGAACTGCTTTTTCTATGGATGTCCCTCTTGTGAAGGTCCAGATGCAGTCACTCACAGTGAAATTAGTCAATGGATGAATTGGGCAGACCCATTTCCCATGCAAAAGCTGTAGTGGGCGAAAGTAAAACGTGTACAGTAACATACCATTGAATGAAGAGAGCTGACTGAAACCCGATATAAGTAAGTATATTATACATATAATTTTAATAAAATTAAAAGGTCTTGCCTTAGGGCGAATTCTGAACCTTAGGAAAACGGGGTGCAGGAACAAACCATAACCAAGGTTGGGCAAAGCCAATAGGCCTAGGTTTAATGTGCTAACACATGAAGTAACTGTAATTATAGCAAGGCACATAGGAGAGAACTAACAGGAATGAACGGACACTATAGTTATGTTGTGTTATGTTGTCATACTATGTTATGTGCATTTATAAAGTGCACTATCACCTGTAAATGTATGCTGGTGCTGAGTAGGTGTGTATTCCTAGCCTTACCTATATGAAGTTGGTAAATTGAAAAGCCAGGTCTCCAACTTCTTGTGGAATTCAAGGAGACAGGAGGAGTTTCCGATGTCAAGAGGGAGTTTCACGCTATAGGAGCAATGTGAGAGAATGCTTATCCTACTGATCTGGTTCTGTGTATGTGCAGGACGTTGGTGAGTAGGAGTCCTGTAGAGTGGAGGTATATGGGTGGTTAGTAGAAAGAGATCCGACTGTTCAAGTAGGTGGGGCCTAAGTGGTGGAGTTCCTTGAATGCTTTTCTGAGGAGTTTTACTTGAGCACATTTGTGTTTTGGAATCTAGTGTAGTTCCCTGAGGTGTGGTGTAATGTGTGTTCTGTGTGGGAGGTTGAGGATGAGCTTGACTGCTCAGGGATAGTGATAGTTGTAAAGTAGTTCCTCATGTAAGAATATGAAACGAGGTGAAAGGATACACTCAAATAGCCAATAGCATTAGGTGAGAGAAGAATACTCCAATTTGGCTTACCCAAGATGTGAATACAAAATCTCAAGCCAATGGATGGAAGAGCCTTTCGAAGAAACCCAAAGTTTAAAAATCCCATTTTATGGATAGTGTTAGCAATAGGTCTATTTGGCAATGGTACTGTCCAAAGCCGTACCTAAAATGTGTACTGCCCAGCGTAAAAAAAAAGTTTACAATCTATGGTGCACTGACACATTAGCCTCCAAAGGATCAGTGTATCAAGGAAACCAGCAGTTGACATTAGTTGCAGGAATATCTAAAAGGTGTAGGGTTAACCTGATCAGTCAAAGTGGGGACTGAGTTCTCTAAATCATTGAGATGGGAACTATCCCTGCTGGGAAGGTAATATTCTGTGGAGTTGGTATATATGATACCTGTTTTTGGTGGAATCAATGAATTACCTAGTTTATATGAGTGAACATGTTGGGTCTGGTGGCATAGTGGACTAATGCGTCCACTTTAGGGGTCTGTGTTTGACCTCACGGTCACAGATTCAAATCCTGGTGGGTCCACCCAGCCTTTCATTCTTCTGAGGTCAATAAAGGGAGTACCGTAACAACAAACATCTGTTATTCAGTGCCAAGAGGCCTACGAGTGAACATGTGCTTTAAAAATACATATGTTATGTCATGAATACCATGCCAAAGGAAATAATATTGGTGATCATGTAATCCAGATACACTGGAATACATTTTATTACATAATTGGATCAACATTTTACTTCCAAACAAACAATCATTTATTTATTACAAATAATAGTTCTAAAAATAAAGTAGTGAGAAATATATAAGGACTACAGAAGTCTCGAACAAAAAGATGTAAAAAGTAAAATTAATTAATTAATTTTTCAGGGAAGTTGGAGATTCTGTTGATAAGTAAAGAACATAAAATGAGATGCTGTGATGGTAACAACAATATTGTATAGGGCTGTGACCAAAGCTGATCACTGCTAAAGTTTTTGTACAACATGAGAGGGTAATAGAACTACAATCTCAAAATTGTTGATGGCATTTCTGCTCTAATGGTTACCGCTTCAGAACTTACATAAAAAAATGGTGCTCAGAAGAGCTCCCCACTGTTTCCGGATCACTATGATTTGATTTGATTTATAGATTTATAGAGTGCATAAATGCCCATTGGGTGTCTTGGCGCTGAGTTAAGTGCACTAAGTCTGGAGCTGCCCAGTATAGACATCAAGCTATGCTGAAAAGAGCCAAATTTTAACGGCCTTTCTGAATACTAGCAGCGAGGGACTATTTTTTATTGAGGGTGGTAGTTGGTTCCAAGTTTTAGCAGTTTGCAATAGAAAGCTTCTCCCCCTATCTCAGTTGCTCGAATCTGGGAGTCCTAATCAGCATTGCACCGCTTGATCTAAGTTTCCTTGGAGGTTCATACTGTTTTAAGTTGGTTTTTAGAAATTGAGAGCCTACCCCCGAAAAGCCTTATATGCTATGCAAGCTGTCTTGAACCGTATCCTTTTCAGCACTGGTAGCCAGTGTAGGCTTTTTAATCTATGGGCCACCGGCTCGGACTTGGGGATATCCAGAACTAATCTAGCTGCAGCGTTTTGTAGGTGCTGAAGTTTTGACAGGAGTTGAGTTTATAACCCAGCATACAGAGCATTCCAGTAGTCCAGCCTGGACAAAGCCAGCGTGGTTACCAGCGTTTTACAGATTTCTATGGGAATGAATGGCAGGAGTCTTTTTATCAGCTTCAAAATGTACCACACAGAGGAAGATAGTTTGTTAATCTGTGCTTGAAACGTTAATTTGGTGTCAAATACAAAGCCCAAGCTTCTGACTTTGTCCACCGGGTTTATGCCTTTGCCCAAACTATCAGGCCACCACATATGTGAACAGATGTTGGGCTCCGCCCCGAATATCAAAACCTCGGTTTTATCAACATTTAGTATTAGACAGTTTAGTTGCATCCACTGGTTGACTTGTTCGATGCAGTTACTAAACCTGTCCGCCATTTCCTCTACGTTGTTAGAGATTGACACCACTATTTGTATGTCATCTGCGCATGAAACGGGGAGAAACCTACAGTTTCCGATGATGGCAGCTAATGGGGCAACATATAAATTAAAGAGAGTGTGGCTCAGGGAGGAACCCTGTGGCACCCCCCAGTGAGACTTAAACGGTTTAGATGTGTGATCCCCTAATTTATCTGTAAAGGTTCTCTCCCCTAAAACGATGATAGTAAATCAAGTGCTGAGTCATGGATTCCCAGCTCTGCTAGAAGTGTCAGGAGTATACCATTATTAACGGTGTTGAAAGCTGCTGAAAGATCTAAAAGAATCAAGGCAGCCTTGCCACCTGCATCCAGTACACTCCTGAGTTCCTCTGCTGCCATGATCAGTGCTGTCTGAGTCCCGTGTTCCTCCCTGAACCCATACTGGGATTGGTCTAAGGCATGGGTAGATGCGAGAAAGTCAGACAGCTGTTTATTCAGAATGGATGGATAGGCAAGTGGTGTTCACTCCAAACTATCCCCTGACGAGGGGCAGGTTGCCCGAAAAGCATTGGGAGGGAGTGAAACTCAAGATTGAAGCTTATAAGGCATAATTTCATTTGCTGACATTGTATCGCTGGTTTCAAACAGCATTGTGAAAGGATCCCACAAGAGTGAAGGATTAAGAAATGTTATCATGTACAATTGTGGAGCAACTTTTTTGTCATATGGGATTTTTGATCTTTAAATGACCCAGTGTGTGGGTTTGTCTGCTGAGCCAAGGGGGACGAACCCTACCCAGGGAACCCTACTTAAACTCCCCACAGTTATGTCTGGTACTTCAGATCAACAGCATGGGTCTTGCACTTAGGAATACAGCTGCAGAATGAAGGGTCTGCTGTTAAATTGGTTGAGTACTGCAATTACCCCAATGTGACTGGGCATGTTTTTATCTTGGAATAAAGGGTTGTGAGCTACATCAGGAGGATTGTACGTGACCAACAAACTGAGGGAAGTGTACAACTTAATTGTCAGAATTATTAATTACATGAACCAGTGGTTGAAGAAATGTTTTTTCAGAACAACCATTTTCGCCTTGTCACTGTAAGCAGTTTTAGTCATACAAATTATGATGACTACAACCATGGCCTATCAATGATGATTGATTGAAGTTAGACCTTAGGATGTAACAGAGTGTTTAGAGGGATAGTGAGACAAGAAGTCTTCAAGACAACTCATGTTTTTATTTCATACTGCAGTCGTGACAGATGGGGTATCACAAATGACTTTTATTTTATTTTTGTGTGCCCCTGAATTGATTGATTTATAAATGACTTCTAAATAGGAAGATGTCTGATTATCTTGATTGAGAAGCATATGGTACCAGAAGCAACAGCTCCTGCTCTACTAAACTCGAAGATGAGCAGAAAAAATGAGCACATGGATTTTACCTCTATTCTAGAACGCGGTTATCATGGCTGCTCCATAAAATACGTACAGCTGATTGCCAGTGATTGGATCTGAACAGGTGAGGCCCAGAAATGTGCAGACTATCTAGTTTGAAGGAGTGGATAGCTGAGAAATATACTTTCTCATCAAAATACTGGTGTCGTCAGCAGCAGCGTACACCCATGTTTTTTTGTGTGGTGTAAACTTAACACAGCCCAGCCCAGATGCAGCAATAGGGAACTTGTGAAAGTGTTCAGATTTTTTCTGATTAATCAGATAGCAAAAAAAGGCACAGTGTGTCATGTTCACTTCATGATGCATAAATTAGCCATATCAAAGATTAATGCATTGCTGCTTGGGTTTTCCTAACACTCAAATCTTCATGTTGGCCTCAGATTGAAGGATACCACCTGAACAGAGACCAACAGATATACTGACAGAAGGGTCACCCCTTCATGCAGGCTACCAGATAAAAGGTACTTAAGTAAACACGTCAACTGGAATAACTGCATTTCCATTGGGCAGCAGAATGAGGTCCTCATTAAAAGATGGACAGTAAGGGGACTTCCACTAAGTGGGCCCGATTCACAGAACTAACTTAAGACAAAATCCTAATCTTACTACCATTTTGGTATTCACAGAAGGCACTTACTCATTTTGGTATTCATAGAAGACACTTACTCATTTCGGTATTCATAGAAGTTAGGAGTCCTAACTTTAGGACTCCTAAATGCCTTCTGTGAATACCGAAAGTCTTAAAATTAGGATTTTTCTCAATTTAGTAGTAGTAAAATTAGGACTCCTAACTTCAGGACTCCTAAATGCCTTCTTTGAATACCGAAAGACTTAAAATTAGGATTTTTCCCCAACTTTACTACTACTAAACTGAGAAAAATCCTAATTTTAAGACTTTCGGTATTCACAGAAGGCATTTAGGAGTCCTAAAGTTAGGAGTCCTAACTTTACTACTACTAAATTGAGAAAAATTCTAATTTTAAGACTTTTGGTATTCACAAAAGGCAATTAGGAGTCCTAAAGTTAGGAGTCCTAACTTTACGACTGCTAAATTGAGAAAAATTCTAATTTTAAGACTTTCGGTATTCACAGAAGGCATTTAGGAGTCCTAAAGTTAGGACTCCTAACTTCTGTGAATACCGAAATGAGTAAGTGCCTTCTGTGAATACCAAAATGAGTAAGTGTCTTCTGTGAATACCAAAATGGTAGTAATATAGGATTTTGTCGTAAGTTAGTTCTGTGAATCGGGCCCAGTGTTTTGTGGCTCTGAATTCCACCAACCCATGTAAAGAGCATTGCAAGTCAACATTCAGAATGGTAGACTACTATTTGTGCCATCAAGAAGGCTATTAATACGGATTGAACTATCCATTTTTGCCTGGGTATTTCCCCTGTGGTTTAAAGCCTTTATAGGCCAGTTTTTAGTGTAGTGGTCCCCTGCTAGCTCATCTGTCACTTTCTCCAGTTTCGCTAAGTAAGAGAGAGAGAGAACAGGTTGGTTTAAACATTTTTGCCAGGGCTTCTTTTGATTACCAGTCGATCCCTGCTATTAGCTCAGTTATTATGATGTGGGAAATGGCACTAGATAACCCTCTGAGCTTAGGGTAGCCCATCTGTCACCATTTCCAGCATCAACAATTCTGAGCTAGATCTCCTGTAAACCATTGTGGTCTTGCACAGAAAGACCATCACCTGTCCATGCATGGACATCATTTAGGGGGTCGGCAGATGTCGCAGCTGCTACCCTTGGCGTCTAAATGGTGACCGGTGGCAGTATACTTGTGTACCCTGCATCAGACAAGAGCGGCTCCTCCACTAGGGTGGAGGAGCGTTGCCCTACTGCTTTCTCGCAGTGCAACAAGCAGAAACATAAAATGGTAATAACTACAATATTATGTTTCTGCTTCTCGCACTGCCAGAAACAGAAGGGTTTGGTTGGGGGCGGGTGGGTTGGCGTGGCTGTTGTGTGAGCAGGGCTGGGAAGGGGAGGAGTGGTGTGCCCACTCCTGAGGCTGCAATGATTGTTTGGTCAGCCCTCTGGGGCCACCCAAACCAGTCATGCCCACTCTGCCATTTCTTCATGCAGGAGGCAATGCAGCCTACAATGAGAAAATGGCCACCCCATAAGCTCCTGGCTAGGCAGAGTTGTGATTGGCTTAGCAGAGGGGAGGAAGGATGCCTGCTCCCTGTTCCTGCGGGAGGCAGGAGAACAGGAGCGGGAGGCGAGAAAATGCAGGACCCGGCTGGCAGACATGTACTTTTTTTCATTTATTATTAAATTTACCTCCCGCGTGACCCTCCCCACCAGACCCACCCTCCAACCTGCGATGAATACCTGCCACGACTAGTCTCAGATATCTTTGGAACACAGATTAAAGAAGGATCTACATGAGCTTTGCTTTTTTTCAATTTTTCTAGCCCTTTGCATTGGTTAATTTTTTACTTTTGTTTTGTAGGTGCATTCTATTTATCATTTAGAAAGTATTGACATGTGGGACACTTTCAAAATAAAAAGCGAATAATATCTGGAATATAACCGTGAAATCTTATTTAGGCAAGATGAGCTTCAGTAATCCTATTTTATGCTACACTGAGGCATTATAACTTTTAACTTTAAAAAGATACCCAGTCCTACGTTCCTACCACGAATGAACAACAAGCAATCGAGAATGTTGCTTTGTTTCCTAACGTTTATGAGGTTTGGAAGTCTTTTGTGACACCATTCATTGGAAGTCCCCTTTAATGTGTTAAAAGGGTCACTGTGCTGATCACTGCACAATACAAAGTGCACTGCAGAAACAATAGAACATGTGATGTCATTGTCTATAATATCACCAAGTTTAAAGGTTGGATGATGTTACTTTCTGTGATCTCCTTCAGGTGTAAGGTAATGCAGGTTCACTTCCTGTGATGAAATCGGTGGCTCATGTGACCTGTGATGTGACTTCCGCTACCCCATGCATGTTGTTGAATTGACATGCTTGTGTCCATGAGGAGCAGTGAGAAACCATCCAAGACTCCTATAACCAGAAACATGCACAGGTATTTTGGTGAGGCTTTTGCGGCCTGTGGACTTTCTGGACATTATTACAGGGAAATCTCATTGTTTCTTTTACATTTTAAAAATTCAGACGTAAATCAAAGAACCAAAGCAACAAGCAGGCTATTGTCTTTTGCACTATTGTCTAATGTCAGAAAATCAATAATGGCCTAAACACAAGTGCATCATCCGTGGCAACATGATCTAAAGCAAAACAAGCATCACCAAAGCCAATAGATCTTTTTTGATAGATCTTCTGGTTTTGTAAATGTTTTATTAGACATGCTGCACAGCAGCGCAAGCGTGGGTGGCAAAAGAAGCTCTAAGAACAAGCAGGAGTGGGAGGGGAAGAAGAAATAGTACATCCATCACAGTGTGAGAAGTGAACGGGCACCAATTAAGTTGAAACAATTGGTGCTTGGTCCATGCTCCACAGATAGGAAAAAAAGTGACCCATGGCATGATCTGGCCAATTAGGAGTCAGCAAAGATGAGTTACAAAGAAGCCAAAGTATGGGCGATCTACAAGCCCTTCATTGTAAACAATATGTCTTGCAAGCAAGATCACATAAAGGGCATGCACTGATGCAGGCTCAATCTATAAATAAAACTATAACTATATTTTGTTCTTAATATAATAATCAAACTTGAATCAATTGATGTGAATTTACTAAAGTTTAAATGCGCCAAATAGAAAAAAAAGTAAGGCTGGAAGAAACTCCTTATTGTTAGGTTGTATAGTAGTAAGATAAAATCAAACTCAAAAAGTCTAATTGGTAAAGGTTGACAAATGACAAACAGGTGATAGGCTGTGGAAATGGTGAACAACTGCTTTTGCTCCTCCTCCAATTTTAATTACCCTATTTCAGAACCTAGAGAACTGGAATCATGTCACTGGTGCTGTAAATATATTCCTACGCATGAGTGAAACAAAAGAAAATATCTTGCATTCCTAGTACATTTTTGCCATTCCCTTTAAACAATGCACCTATTAGTGATAAAAAAGATCAGTTAGGGTTCATCATTCAATTCCATCACCCATTTATGTCAGTGTCTCTTATTTCCAGTCCGCATTAAAATCTGAGCCCGCCCTTCCACTGAGGTTCCGTGACAATTATAGTGGTGTTTTTAACTCGTTCGAATATGGACGAGTTTGATATCTATGAACCGCAAATGACGAGTTTAGTGGGTGTACGCGTTTTCGCTATGCTGACCTGAACCGTTCGGCTTATTCGTGGGTTTTCTCATCTGAACCCACGGGTTCCATTTTAGATACGGCATCCATTTTGTCTCTTGCCCTCAAGTAGCCAGCGAACGGACACTGTCCGCTTCGTGACCCTGGGACTCCCAAGCTCTTGCGGAAGACACGTGTTCCTTTGAGGGGGTCTTTATGACGAGGGGGATGATACTGCAAAAGGCAGATGGCCCCGCTCGAGGCTCATCTTGCCGGATCGGTCTATTGTTTCAGCCGTGCATTCATTAGGCACGACTCCTTTTGATCCTGCAATCATGTTTTCTGATATCGCCCCCCTACACTCTTTTCAATCTGTTGCCTATCTTTGTCTTCCCTTGCACCTGTTTCTGACTCTTCCTTAAACTCGTTTTACAGCCGGAATGGAATGTACTTAATGGTGGGATGATGTACTTTTACAGTTGGGAACCGGCGATGCTACTGTAATTATGTTCTGGGATCCTGAATACATGAAAGCAGCCCTTTTGAAGTTTACTGTGGGAACTGAGTAGTAACCTTTTGTTCACCATGTTGTGCTATGACGGAAATATGTATAAAAGGAGCGATCCACTGTTGCAATTAGAAGCAGTCTCCTAGAACCTACACACGTTGTACTTCTTGTGACTTCTGTGTTCCCTGCAGTAAATAAATCTCGATCTTTGACGCCGAAGGAAGTGTCCCGTGTCTCTGTGATTTGTACGCCGGAACAGGTAACCCGCGAAGGTTTCAGGTGTTGTTCCCTGGCACTGCTGGGCCTTAGAATAGCCCAGTCCTTCACCACAGAGTATTAACTTGTTCTGGGTCAATATTTTGCTTGCTACCAAAAACAGATCAAAACATTTCCCTATTTTCATATGCAAACACGTTTTCTATCTAGATAATGTGATGCACCACATTAGAAGCCCTTCATTTCAGCTATTATTCACGAGTGGAGAAGTACTTCAAACAATATTTTCTCTAACAGATAGTGATCTGACTATAGACACGTAGACTTCACCCACAGAAATAAATATTGTGGCTCACTTTTGGTAGGTTAGAGTAAGGTGAAACCTGGAAAAATATCGTAATGGGATTATTGGTGCAAAATGTTGTGAAGAATGGGTTTAATGAAAGAAAAAGAGAAAAACTAAAGAAAAAACATACCCCAGGAATGTCCACGGACAGCTTCCACATTGGCAGAATTTAAAATACTGTAGAAATCAAAAATCCACTTCTCAGGGGTCTCACTAATACAAAGAAGTTGACACAGAAGCTGGAATATAAAATAACATATTTATTAAACTCAAATGAGTGAGACTACGTCACACAGAAGCCTTAGCAACTGAATGAGGCAGTCTGCTAGAATGGTCTTACTTCACAACTTAAATACTCTTTATCCTGCCCCAGGCATGTAAGGGAGTTGTACCAATTACATTCCTAAACAAATGGAAAATCTGGAGGTTCAGCAGGTGAGTAGTCTTTGGGGTTTTAGCAGGATATCGGCAAAACATTATAATTACATAGTTCACAAAGGTTAATCTGATTTAGATGGCACTGCAGGGCATGGCATGATTACATGTACAGTATCCCAACCCAAAGGTTAATCATTAAGAATGTCCCAAATTCAACCTCCAAAAGCCGGACAAACCTATAATTGAAAGCATACCCCATGTAATGAAGAAACATAAAAATAAACAGTAGCAGATGATGAACAAGATAAGGCATGTGCAAGGAAACTAAACGTTAACGTTGTCCTGAACATTGATTGGCATTCTCAGACAAAGATCGATCAGGGAAATTGGCTTTCCGAGGTCAGTTTCAGGTGAAGTGGTCAGTTTCTTACAGTTCATTTCAGAGTCAAAAAGAACCCTTAGTTAATGTATACATGAACAAAGAAGGCCAGGCCACTTTATTCGCCAGGCTACCTTCACAGGCCTACGTGAGGGCAACACAAAAATGGTGGCACAGAACAAAATGGAGTCAGACTCGAGAATTACAGAACCTCAGACCCTCCTTTTGCCATTACGTAGGCAATAACCTAAGACTCATGTTAATCTGAATCTAGGTCTATATCGATATTCATTAGGTCGTCAAGGTGTTGCTGTAACATCATCTTATTATTCTCTACCTCTCTCGGGACAGGTCTCCGAACGCACATAGTAGCACAAAGACTAACTTCTGGTGGACCATTTTTGGATGCTAGAGGCGGAGCCACTTCCTCTTCCATGGCAATTCAGTCAAATGAGAACTTAATTAACATTTAATTTATACAATTGCACTGGAATCGCTTGTGCAACTGTGCCCATAGTCCGTTCAAAGCCTCTCTGGCAGGCTTCTATTGTCCGTCAAATCTGCTTCCATTGTCTTCTTCCGCATTGGGCCTCTCGATTCAGGCATCTTCATGAAAATAGTACTGCTTAGTTGGAGTGCCCTCCTGGCAAACACTCACAGCTCACTCGAAAGTCTCAATGTCTCAAGGTAGTGCACCAGTGTCTCTCCTCTGCTGCAGACACTACAAATAATGTGCTCTTCATTGGTCATGGGCACAGATCATCTCATGCAGACCCGGGTCTACATTCACAGGCTCCAACACTCATTATTCAGTGTCAGAGGATGCTCAGGCTGCTCTTTCATGGGCACTATAATGTAGTGCCTTTTGTCAATCTTGGATCCTCCGGTGCACTGCCCTTCCGTTGGAGCAAAGAAAAAGGGGAATGGACAAAACTCAGGCCAAGGGGCTCAAGGGACCACACTGTCAGAGGTTACCAGCACATGACAGGTAGAAAACTCAAGCATCAGACTATCCCAGCCATCAATAACAGGGATCCTTCTCTTTCGGTCTTTTGCACTGAACCAGCTCCTCCTTTTTTTCTGATGTTCAACGCCTTCTGATGAAGCAAGCACAATACTTTGGAGATACTATTGATCACTGTCCAGCCTTGCTACTTTTCTGGGTGCTGGGACTGTAGGGCCAAGACATCTGCCATTCATCTGTAGCTGTCACTGATGGGAATTAGGCTTAAATCAGTGTTCTGCAGGTCATGACTCGATCCCGCAGAACCTAGTGATGTAGGAAATGTGACACAGTTGTTAGTTTCCTTCAATTCAGTACAAAAACAGTTCATTGTATTTAACAAGGGGATTGCAAGCAGGTGGCCTGCAATCTTCAAAGGAGTGGCCATACGCCATGGGACTATTGTGATCTAAAATACACTGTCATTCTCATAGAATACAAAGACAAAGGCAGTAGGCAAAACAGTGCCTTTAGCGGGCCTCTTCAATTGGGTTTCCATATGAGAGAATATCCTCTACCATCTAAGGGTAGATAACTACATGGGAATTCTATATGAATGGATGCTCATACATGGTGACATCGTCTAATGGGGTAAACATTTTTCCTCAATGATTAAGTCTAGGTGTTCTTAAATTCCTTATCTAGAACCCCTCAAAAGAGAAAGCACATGATACAGATTATCAGGGACATGCATTCCATCACTACCCTGACAGTCAGACTATATAAAAAACTTAAAAAACATCCAAGTGGGCATGATGTAAAATTCTTGAAAAACCTATCTGGTCATACAAAAGGGAATTATACATAATATGGGGGTCCCTAGTACATCAATGCAGTCTGGAAGTGTGAACCTGAACAATACACCAACAATAATAAATGGGCTGACGGGTGAAATGAATACGGAAAAGGGAAATGGAACTAGGACACAACTAAAATCCCCAATAACTAGGCACAATGTGACATCGATCAGGGGAGAAGTGGCAAAAGAAAAATCTATAGGAAGGACAAGAAATTACTTGGGTGATAGTCAGGCATGTGACACAACACCAAGAGTACGGGTGATACACAAAAGGCCAAAGTTACACAAATTGTAATTCTACCGCTGGCCGCTACACGATATCTCAGCTAATGTTCCAGTTCCTTCTTCAAGGAAAATAAAACCTGGTACTTAGGAAACAGAACATGATTAACTAATGCAATATAAAAAATTAAGTTACCTTGTACAAGAGTCACAGATCTATAATTTCATCCTTAGGTCCAATCAAGGGAACATAAATCTAAGGCTGCCTGTTCCTTGAGGGAAGGGGCAGTAACGTGACTAACTGCAGGTGACACACTTTGATCCTGTATATTTCTTTTATTTTTCTTTATTACCATTATAGCCAAGTAGACATGATGCACTGGTGAAGTGTTGTCTGTCTTGTTCACAGTATAAAATATCATATCTGTAAAATTTAGTATCAGAGCAAGTTCAACCAACTGTTGCTCAAAGATGTACATCGTCATGACATCCCCTCACAACACAGGAAAACTTGTAATAGTATCAGAAGCAACAACATAAAACAAAACAAAAACAAAAACATACATAAAATAAAAAAAACACACGTCAAGCCATCAGATATACGTGCTGTATACCAAGCACAAAAAGCATAGACAAATTACAATAGCACATGTAAATGAGCGGTGACACACAACACCATTGCATGCATTTTATGCACTGTGAACCTGCAGCCCAGAACCCAATATTCTGGCCTGCTTAATTTGTCAGGCTGAAAATCGAAATTACACCAAAATTACTTTCTTTTACTTTCCTCACCCTCCTTTTGACAACTGGTCACCAGTTAGTGGTGTTCAGCTATCAAATACAACTTACTGTGTCGCTTCTGACACACAGGACCAGCAGGAACAATTTATAGAAGGACAAAATGCAAAAACGTAAAAAAACACACAAACATTTTTTCTTAAAAGAAGTCATACAAGAACTCATCTGGTTTCAACATACTGCTAACCCCCACATTACTGACCTCAAGGTCAAAACCTGCCTCTCCTCAGCCCTCTCTCTCTTCACCCTGAAGCTGTTAAAGACAAAAAGCCTTCCTAACTCTTTCTAACTTGCAATAACCAACCCTATCCAAAACCACATACCATATATATTACTCCCTTTAGGGGCCACAATCCACTCCTATTCCCGGATTCAAAAACATCTACTGTGAATAATTCACAGAACACAACAACACAACATACCAACTTTAGAACAAATGCTTGTTACCACCCTATGCAATGGTACTCATTTCATCAACCTTAAATGGATGAACGTCTCAGCAGGCCCAGCTAGAGTTAAAACCTTCAACCCTGATAATAAACTCAAACCTCTGCACCGGGCACATTGGCTCACTGAGCCATTAAAAGCAACCCCAAATGAGAACAACCTGCAAATTTGTATTATACCTAAATGTATGCATTAACTGAAGCCTAAGGCAATATAAAAGCTACTCTAAATGAAAGAAAATGCTGCCTAAATAGTGCCCTCACCCAATTTCGACTTTGCCACCTGGGGCACTTAAAAATAAATATCCTATAATTGTGCTACATATTAATCATCCTCGGAATGTTCTTTACAGATTGCAGAGATTGGACATTAGACATATCTCACGTAATTCCTTAGAAAAATGAGTTTTTACGCCTGCGCCAAGTGAAATACCACATACAAATGTCCTCATTATGCAGTAAAACACAACTTAAATTACATTTTAATGCTAGGAGGCCATAGTATGAGTATTAAGCTTTATATATTAAAAAACGAATTTAGAAGCACTTATTTTTAATAACTATTTTTCATAATTAATAATTATTTTTACTAAACTCAATAATTTTTGATAATTCCACATATAAAAGCAAGCTGCATCTCTTGCCTATCATTTTAGATGCATTCATTCACAAGCCTAAGCACATAAGCCTAACTTGAAACATGACACATTTTTGCGCCACTTTTTCTTTTAAAAGGACAATTTTTACTTAGCAAGAGAACCAAGAATATGCTTACAAAAAAATGCTTATAGAGAGGAAAACCGCAATTGAAATGTCTTCCTGTGATACAAAATAATGAACCTTATTTTGTAACCTTTTAAAACACTATTCTGAAATGCAAAGTTCCAACCGTGATTAACTAACGGCGAAGTCCCAGCTAAATAAACATTCCTATGTTATTCGTAGCCTTCAAAAAACAACATCTGCTTCCTTAATGGCAGTAAGAGCCCTTCACAGTGTTGAAACCTGAGCACGGTGGCAGTCTTACTTAAAACAGACATTTCAAGTTTTAAATTGCGTGTGCAATAATATGCATTTTAATTTAGCAAAAATTCACTTTAGCTGAAGTGTTTGCCTGTTTACATGTATAACAATGTATGTAAGTAAAAAAATGCTATAGGTTCATTTTTCTACAAAACACACCATTTGTTTTTGAGGCCTTTTATATTCCTAGTGAATGTGAATTTTAATTTTATCTTTTTTTAAGCATATAATAGTTTGTACATATGCGTTTTTACTTAGTCTATAAATTAAATAGCAACATATAGCTATTTTAGCGTATCACATGGTAAATTGCTGGATTTTTATTTAATTTCTACTTAATATTAATTAATCTGACATTTTACTTAACAGACTGAAAACATAAAAAAAACACAAACACACATTGAGCTCATTTCAGACATAAACAGAAAGGGTTCAAACACTCCGGACACACAATACAGCGCTTTAGCCATTTGTTTCATAAATAGCGCCATCGCTATTTACTTACAGAAGTTACACTAATGGGAAAAATCACATAGACATTTAAACACACATTTAACCCACAGATCAACACATAGGACTGAAACAAAGGACAGCCCACAGACTGTACTTAAATCAAACTATTTGTAAATACTAGTTGTAAGTCATATTTACAAGAAGCGCTTCTCAATAGTATTCCAAAGACTGCAAAAACAGCCCATCAGACTGTTTTATTTCCAAGAAGCCAAAATACACTCAATTCACTAGCTTTGTCTGGCAGAACACTAAAAAAAAACGCTCTGCATATCTCCATTCATAAAATTGCGCAGAAAAAGGATCCTTGTATGGTTGTTTTGTCATATTTGAATTCCCCGGGGATACAGAATCACCAAGGAAGAAATATGTTTGTATACCTAAACCTATTTAGATATTCCCTCAAGGGAGCTGGCTTATTTAATTCACATCTCACTATGGTACCTCCAAGAAAAAGCAACACATTCTTCAATGTGAGCTTGCAACAGGCATGCCAGAAAAATTGTAGAATATGCAATATTATACCCGAAGTAGTGCTTAAAATCTCCTCATTACCTGCCTACACAAATTGCAATTCGCATATACAAAACCTATACAAATCCAAAGTTGGCCAACACAAATTCCAAAATTCCAAAGCTATACCAAACAAATGCTTGTCCAAATTCTAACTGCCAAGTTCTAAATGACCTAACGGTCTTTTTTTAAAATACTCACGCCAAAAAGGTTCTCAGTCAGGAGTGACATCATGTGGAGGATCAAAATCAGGAAGATCTGACATATACTGGGCTATAGAGACAAAGAATCCCCAGAACCTCCGTGCACAGAGTACCTCCTTAGTAGAGTCCTGTCCTGTCCTCAGTAGATTTCTGTCTTCTGACAAGATCACTCCCTCAGATAGTCACTTCTCTGATGAGGCCTGCGTTGGCCGCACCATTTGTAGAAATCAAAAATCCACTTCTCAGGGGTCTCACTAATACAAAGAAGTTGACACAGAAGCTGGAATATAAAATAACATCTTCATTAAACTCAAATGAGTGAGACTATGTCACACAGAAGAGCCTTAGCAACTGAATGAGGCAGTCTGCTAGAATGGTCTTACTTCACAACTTATACACTCTTTATCCTGCCCCAGGCATGTAAGGGAGTTGTACCAATTACATTCCTAAACAAATGGAAATCTGGAGCGCCGTATTTACAATGCGGCGCACCATGGGCCCAAAACGTCACCAAAGCGTTACGCATCTGTGCCGTAAAGGCGGCGCATTGCTGGAGTTGCGTCGCAACGATGGTACAGCTCCATCAATGCTCTGGGGTGCCCTATCTCCCCAATGCTGGGTCAAGCCGTACGCGTGCTTCAAGCAGGCGCAGGGTTTGAGTCACGCATCATTGTCCTCAAAGTGACTGATTGAAATCTTGTAGATTTCCCTCAGCCACTTTTAGGATGCGTTCCTGCGCAGGAACGCCCTCCCTTGCGCCGGATCGCCCCCTATTGGCGTAGGGCTTTACAACGTGATGCATCTCCCATATGCGTCACGTTGTTAATATACGCCGCACCATTGCGCCTCTTTTGTGCTGTCGCTGCGTCACAAAAGTCACGCAACAATGGAGCAAAAGAGCCGCAAGGGCCTTCTAAATCAGCCCAAACAGACTCAAGTCCAGTCCTTCCTTTGTACACATGGCGATAAGAAGAAATAGTGGTGGTGGATTAATAGTTTGAGTATTTTAATGACTGGTTAATGTAGTAGGAAACTTTAGTGTTGTCGCTGATCTTCAATCACGATGGACTTTGGCTGTCACTTTGCGTGCTGCGGACTGCTGCCTGCCAATCCTAGGTAAACCTTTTTAGTACTTTGTTTAGTGAGTTACATAGGGTAGCTTCCAATTCGACGGTCCACAAATCAAGCAATACTAAAGTAATGACGTAGTCGACCACATGAGATTGGTCAATAATATATCCTGTGGAGTCGTTCCCTATTTGCTATTTCGCAAAAATATTTTGTACCTTTGTTAGTTCTTTTGAAATGTTTGATTTGGTTGAGTAATATCATCCATGTTTTCTGTTTTTCTTTCTTTCATGTTGTACATCAGCTTACCCCAGGGGCAAGAGGAGGACACAGGAGGAGGAGGAGGAGGGTGCTGTTGACGATGCAGGCCAGGACCGGGCAGGCAAGGGCTCCTTTGCTGGCCCCAGTAAGTTTTAATTTTAATATAGAGTACTTATTTTTTCCTAGCGTTCCTCATTCGATTTTTTCTAAATCGTCTTTGACCTTCTTGTAGACAGGATCTAAATTCTTATCCTGCCTCGACTATGACTCCGTGTGGTATTACTAGATTATTCTTATTAGTCTGTCTGTGTAGCTAACTAAGATTGCACATTTGGCATTTCCATTGGACTCCCATTCTAGTCAGCAATAGCTCTATGCACTGAGTGCAGTCCTCTGGGATTGTCCATAATGTCTTTTCAAGTATTCTAAATGTTTATGCTTTGACCATTGCCAACAATAAAAAGGTGAATGACCACCAAGAAAGAATAAGATACTACTTTACTTTTGGTTTGGATAGGAGGACAATCCATTCTACTACTGTTGCAGGGACAAATCTGCACAAACAGAACTATGGACACTAAATAATGCATCGCTTAGCTTATCAATTATAATAGGTGCTGTAACTGTTAGACTTTCCACATACCTCAGTGATAACAGACTTTGTAGTTGAACCCCCAATCTCCTTACTGACTAGATAGTGTGGCAGAGTCATTTAGCTCCCAAAGTCACCGATGGCAGAGGCACGGACTCATGCTTGCAAAAATTCAAAAACCTTTAGCTCATCCACTCTAGTCTGGAGGACCAAAAACCACAGAGTCTATTTAAGTTTAAAAGCTTTATTAAAAGTAAACACATTTATTAAATTCAAGTTTGTCATAAAAGTGAACGTGTAACTGAAAATGGAAAAGTGCTTAGTGCTGACGGTTAATTGGACACATTTCTTGTGGTCGAGCCGAGCTCTCACCTGGTTTGAACTTGATCCTGCTCGTGTTCTTAGAAGTCAAGCTTCTGTCTGTTAGGAGAAAAAGTGGTGCGTGTTAAAAAGTAAAAAGCAAACATTCATCAGTTGTGCCAAAAAGTGCAGCAAGACAACAGCCTTCCCTGGAAAAAGGGACATTTTTACTCTAGAGTACACAGTCATAAATTATTAAATTGTATACTGTTTTTTTCACATTTCTTTCTTCCTCCTAGACCAAATATTATATAGTAGTGAGTGGTGTATTCTAACATTATTAAATGTACTTTGTAGGTGGAACATCTGGAGACGGGGCCAGCGCGGAGGTGGTGGTGGCATTGGACGAGGAAGACAACTCTGGGGAAGAGGCGGTGCAAGTGCCGGACAAGGACATGCCTGTGAGGGTTCACACGGTGGTGGCGGGCAGAGGTAAGCTATACATTCCTTAGTCATTGAGATTGAAGACTGCAGAGTGTGCTTTCTGCACGGGTGTATTATAAAAAAAGCAGGTAGTAGCCTCCTCTAAATGTACTTCGACCTAGCTGTGAAGTTTTGGCGAGAAGAATCCCAATTAGATCTGAGGTGAACTTGATGAATGGGATGAACGAAAAGCGAAAGAAGGGTGTAAGTAAGTGTGGAAGCACGAGAAATGTAATGATGACTGGCAAAGAAGAATGATATGTATTTGCTTGGTCCCCGAGGTGGCTGGGAAGGTAAGAAAATGGTATGGTGCATGGCTGGGTGAATGATGAAGCAAGGATGGGTGGAAGGAGAACAGCCTGGGTGGGTGAGACAGAAACTGTATGTGTGCGTATACTTTGAATGGATGGATGCCTGGATCATTCATGGTACTATCTGACTCTTAGATAGCATATGTGTATCTAGAGAGAGTAGACGGTCACTGGATGAACTAAGTGTTACTTTGAAGAGCATGTAACACCGCACCCGCACGTCCGTTCCAGTGTAGGAAAGGCAAGGAAAAGAAGTTGTAACGTTGTCCAAATACTACCATGAATAGTAGCAGTAGTTTGTATTGCAACTGCAAGCACAGCATATATCCGGTTATTACGGTGGAAACTCCCTACCTCTCTTAATAACTTTAGTTCAGTAGTAGTACGTCATTCATGTGTGGGGGTATCACTGTTCACTCAATAATAAGCAAAGCACCTAAAGTCATCCCATATGTCATCAAATACATCCCATGTGAAGTGATAGATAATCAGATAATTTAGCTTCTTCATTTTCCTTTTCTAATACTCATTTGCACTGTAGGGTGAAAGCTAAATTAATTAAGCAGTAGCCCTTTTAACAGAGTATTCTCAGTGCCACCCGTGATAGAAAAGTAAGAGCTTCACCACCTGCATGTACTGGACCGGTACAGTAACGCAAGTCTGTCTCACTCACCATGGTGTGCGTCTGTTTTTCTCGGGTGCAAGTTCACTGTGCTGGCATTATGCCGGCTTGCGTAAGATAACGTACCAATTTTCCTAAACAAGAGAGAAGAATAAGAATAAGAGTGGTGTACTGTCATAGTCGACTGTAATGGAAGTCCATAGTGCTCGTAGAATTTGTTCCTGAAACTCCCACTAATGTTAGAGCAAGGATGAAGAAGTCGGAGGTTACATAGATACTGTCCTCAATAGTTATGTACTGTGCTTTCAATTTGCTACTTGTACTGTGACAACTTTCTGCTCAATCATTTTGTGTTAATCTTAAGGAGCATTGGTTACAGACTATGTCTTTCTTTTTTCATGTAGTTGCTCCTTCCAAATTCAAGACACCATCAAGGAGGAAGGAGCTGGCTCGAATGGCCCGGCAACGGAGGCTGGATGCCACTGTCGCTGAATATCGGCGGCTGGTGGCCCTGGAGGAGGAGGAGACGCAGTCTGGTACAACAACAACGTCCACTGGGACAGCTGCATCCTCCTCCGTGCGGGCTGCCAGCCAGCGCAGTGCTCCAGCGGTACGGAGCCGGGCTACCAAAGCCAAACGCCACCGCCGAGCAGCAAAGAAAGCAGCTGCCCCTCACAGGATTTGCAAGGCACACCGGCGCCGCTTATCCCTCAGACTGTCCTACCTGGAGCAGGAGGTCCATAACTATAAGAACGTGGTGGAGGGCCTCCGCTTCGAACTTGCCACCCTCCGCAAGGAGCATGATGCCCTGGCTGCTAATTCCAACAGAACCCTGCCATAGTGTCCCTTGCCCCTTTTTTAGAGACTTTTGGGGGGTGGGAATTGGGAGTTGGGATTTTTGGGGACTTTTGAAGGACAATCGTTGGAGTTAGGGAGGGTCTTGCGGGAGATTCTTTTGTTAGGGCTATAAAAATATACTTTTTGAAACTTTATCTGACCATACCTGTTTTTTACTGCTTTTGAGTCTGGTGGGTGGGGGTTTAACAGTAAGTTTGTTTTCCTGAATAGTCCTAGGACTTTAGTAGTACTACCGTCAATCCAATCTCTCGTCTCTCCTAATACTCCATTATACTACCTCCAACCAAACGCCTATCTTACCTGTAATTTCTGTTTGCAAGTAGGGCTAGGCCCAGGGCTGGCTCCACGGGAAACAGCGAATAAGGTTGGCAATCCTGGGCGGATAAAATTTCCTCATAGCGGTGGTACTAGTGGTGTGACACAGTGGCAGTTGCATGCCTATGAGAAAAAAGAAAATGAAATCTGGTTTGTCCTCCTGAGCAATACAACGGTACAATAGAGAATATAGCAGGTGACAGAAGTACACTAGAACAGTGCCACATTGTAGCCTAACAAATGTTAAAGTATAACTAATTCGGTTGAAGTTCTTTGACATTAGCCATGGGTCTTTGTCAATCAGAGTAAGAATATATCCTCGGATTTCTTCACCAGCCTGTTGCTATCACCTTATCCTCCCCAGCAAGTGTGTGGATTTATTGCTGTAATTTAGTCACACATCAATATGGCCGGGATGCCTCTCACCCCCTCCCAACACAATCCCCAAGGATGGGAAGACGGATGCAGTTCTGAACTTTTGGAAGGCGGGAGGGATTTACCCTCCCGGCCGTATTTATCAAAATATGAAACAAAATTAAAACATTAAAATAACAGTTTCATATCATGTACAATTTTTCATTTATACATTACGATGTTTATTGGCTAACCTTAACAAATCTCTAATACAAAGGTTCTCCTAGCCGAGTCTAAACATCCTGCAAATGCATACTCTCTAAATAAAAATTGTACATCCTAACATTACGGGCCAACGGCAAGGTCGTAACCGGTGTCAGATCCCTACCACCAGATCTCCCCCCTCACGTGTGAGGGGCGGGCGCACAGAGGACTGTACCTCTGTGCCAACTTCCAATTTCCCTTGTCTTAGCGGGGGCCCCTTATTTAACTCGACGCCATCTTAATGGTCGTCCGAGTACTCGTGCGAGGTTTCTAGAAGGTAGCGTGGACCCCCCTCCCACCCCACACTGTTCATCACATCCGCCGTCGCGGATATCCTGGCCCCGGGAAATTCCTAGGAGGGGCATCGAGCCGCCTCCTCCCCCGGGAGGGGCCTATGACCGCCTTCCCTTCGGCGACCCCATACTTAGTGGGTGCCGCCTCCCCGTGTGAGGGGCCAATGGCCACCTCCCCCCGGGCGCTCCCATCCATAATGGGTGGCGCCCCTCCTCTAGGGATCTTGAAATTACTGCTCACCGATCATGACCTTACCGCCACAGGCCGGATAGTTGACCGGCTATCCGGACCCCCCACACTCCTACTAAAGGTCATGATTACACAAACCCCTCAACCAAGCTATGAAGTCTCCTATGAGTAAGACATTCCCCTCCCGGGACAAATGAACCCCATCCTCGAGATACATATCATCCCCCCGAATACATCCATGCAGAATACAGTGCAACTGTCCTGAACAAAACAGTCTACCCAGCTTGTTATTGACTTTCTTTACTGAATGATTCAAGGCTGACACAGAGAGGGCCCCCCGCCACACTTTCCTTGGAATCATGTGTGACCATGCTATCGTGTACCCCGGAATCCTCTTTGCCAACCAGCTAACAGTGGATAAAACCCGCTCTAGGAGTACTCGCCGACCGAGTGCCACCAAATCATTGCCTCCCAGATGCACTATGATTATAGACGGCGGTGACCTTGTCCGCCCTAACAGTCCCTCGACAAAACATTGAAACTGGTCAATACAGAGCCCGCCCCTTCCGTGGAAGGTCACCCCTGTACCCGTATTCCCCAGCTGCGTGAATCATGTCACCTGCTTTGAATACGTCCGCGGCACGCCTCACGTATGAGTGGCCCACGACCCACACCACTCTTTCCACAGCCGGTGGTCTTTGACCGCTGGTCCCCAGGTGTCGGGTCGACTGCACAGTCCGCCCCGCCTCGCAAGCTCGCGAAACTGTAAACCAAACAAAAACAAGAAGCGTGAGTGCATGACATTAGCTTCACAACATGTGTAACCGCACATACCTTTTATAACAGTTTGAGGACCAACGCCCCAATTGTTTCACCATTTCCACACTCTGACCCCTGGCTGTAGCCTCTGTAGCAGCCCCTATCCTGAAGGAATGGGTCCCAAAATCGCTCGGGTCCAAGCCCGCTGCCGCGATTGCCAAAGTTAACACCCGCTGAAACTGAAACCTTGTCAGTGGGGTGGCGTCAGTGTGTCTCAGCAAGCTTCCCCCCCCATGCTACCGCCCTTTACGCCAGATATTCCTCAACGCACTGCACCGGGCACATGGGGGACCCTCGCATGCGCTGGACCACAATACTGTCCCCCATCGCACCCTGGTTGGTCTTAGACCTGGCGATTGTGATTACCATTGAATCACCCTTGATCTGGAGGTGCTCACGACACAGGCCTCCCCCCACATCCTTCTTATTTCTTGCCACCAGCTCGCTCACCCGCATAGCCCCATGGAATGCTAATGCAAAAGCGGCCCGGAATAGCACAGCTTCGGACTGGGAGGAACATGTCGTGGGGAGCACCGCCAGCAACAGGGACAATCTTTCTAACCCAATCGGGCGCCTCTCGTCTACTCTATGACCCTCGAGGCGTTGCCACCCTCGCAGTGCCTTCTTTACCAAAAAGGACGATGTAGGGTCCCTGATACCATACGCCTGCGCCATGAATGCAATGGCGGCCCGGTGCCTGTTGGCCGTCGCTGCTGATCGGCCAGCCTTGTGGAGTGCTACTAAAAACTTCAGTACATACTCCTCCTGCCCCCACTTATCCCCTCCCGCTGGACCCAAAAATGCACAATAGGAACGAAACGCTCCTTCATACGCTTTCCATGTCCTGGGGGCTAAGCTGGCTCCCACGAGGTCCTGTAATCCGGGGCACCGAGTGACCAGAGAGCTTCGGGAAATGGTGCCGCCACTAGATCCGCGGAAGGTAGATAACCCCTGAAGGCCTGAATGTGGGAACGAGAGAGTGCATCAGCCGCCTGATTCAGTACACCCGGCACATGCCTTGCCCTAAACTGAACGTTCAGTCTCATGCACTGTAGCACAATTTCCTTCAGCAATCTCAAAATCCACTTGCAGCGTGCTGCCTGGCTATTTATGCATTCAACAACGGTCATGTTATCGGACCAAAACACCACTGAGCGATCACGGAACTTGTCCGGCCATGTCTTCAGGGCCACCAAAATGGGGAACAACTCAAGAAACCCAATGTTGCCTGTTAACCCACTGGTGTGCCACCACGTCGGCCATGTTTGTGCCGACCATTGATTACCAAAGATGGCGCCAAAACCCACGCTCCCTGCCGAGTCGGTCCACAGACCCAGCTCATCCGAGGATGCTGGTGGCTTGTTCCATACCACTCGACCGTTGAAATCCGCCAGAAATGCCAACCATATGCGCATATCCTGGCGAACCTCTGCAGACAGTCTCGTGCGGTGGTGTCCTTATTCGAGACCGACCATGGCTTGTGCAATAGAGCGGGAAAAGGGGTGGGCCATTGGTATCACTCTGAGGGCAAAGTTAAGCTGGCCCACCGCTTGCTGCAACTGATGGAGAGTCACATTTTCCTTGCTAATGCACAATTCTAGCGAGGCCCTAAATTTCATGACTTTGTCCCTGGGCAAACGGAAGCATCCCTCCACCGAATCGAGCTCAATTCCAAGAAACTCGAGTGAAGTAGATGGCCCCACCGTTTTCCCCGGTGCCAATGGCACGCCAAATCGTTTCATAAGATTGCTAAATTCTAGTAAAGCCAGCGCACATCCTGTGTCACCGGCTGGCCCCAAGAACAAAAAATCATCTAGGTAGTGCATCACCTGTGTATAGCCTGTAGCCTTGGTGAACGCCCATTGCAGAAAACAGCTGAATTTCTCAAAATAAGCACAAGAGATGGAGCAACCCATTGGCATACATCTATCCATGTAATAGCGTCCTTGAAACACAAAACCTAACAGACGCTGATCCTGCGGGTGTACCGGGAGCAACCGGAATGCTGATTCGATATCTGATTTAGCCATCAGCGCTCCGGGCCCCAGGCGATTCAACATGGCGACGGCCTCATCAAAGGATGCGTACCGTACCGAACAAACTCCTGGGTCAATTGCATCATTCACCGAACGACCCCTAGGAGCCGACAAGTTATGAATCAACCTAAACTCACCAGGGTCCTTCTTGGGGACTACTCCCAATGGTGAACAAATGAAATTAGGTACTGGCGGGTGCCCATATGGGCCGGCGACCCGGCCCCGGGCCACTTCCTTCGCAATCTTGTTTTCTACCACCACCGGGTGCTGCTGAACGGACAGTTGATTTTTACACAGTGAGTCCCCCCGAAAATCCCCCGCTGGGATGTGGAAACCATACGAGAAGCCGTCCCGTAACACCCCAGCGGAGACATGATCAGGGTATTCGTTTAGCCAGGGGATCATTGCCATGATATCTACGGGAGTAGGGAGTGGTACCCCTTGGCCGATATTAGGCCTGTTTGGCACCTCCCCTACCCCCGGTATCCCCATTCTTGGCCCTGCACGAACTCTCAGGGTGTGACGGGTGTCTGCATCCTGCACATTCATGCCTGAACTTACATGTCCCTTGTGGCCTCGTGCACCTGCCTCTGTTAAAATTCCAGCAAACCCCTTTTCTACCCCCATTCCCCCCACTCCTGGGTTGGTGATCACCAGCGGGGCTTGCTCGAAAGGGCGCCGCCGATTGATGGCGGGAAGGCGCCAACCCATACTCGCCGAGCGAGGACGACTTCGTCGTGCCCGGCAAGAGCTGCTTCTGCCAAGAGACGGAGTCGAGACAGTCCCACGTCAGAGACGAATCGTGCTCCTTGGCCTTACGAAACTTACTATCATAACCCCTCCATTGATCGCCCTCATATGTCTCATAGAAATCCATAATGCGTGTCTGATAACAGGCCAATTCACTCAAAATTTCTGGCTTACGTTCCCCCATAATAGCAGTAAACATCCCAAAGGCCTTGGCCCAATTAGAGATTGTCTCGTCTACACTGAAGCCCGCCATTTTTGCGCGCCACACACTTGGATGCAACAAGTCCTTCTGAGCCTTAACATACTCAATCTCGTGATGGTCAGTCAGGAGCGAAAACATATTTACATATTTATCAGCCCAAATCATTTCTTTCGTGGCCAGCGGAATATGCTGAACTACCTTTTCCCTCCTTGAAGGCAAAGACCCCCCATTTGCCATTGGCAATGGCTGCTTACCAGACTCCATAGCTGGTCCCGCTGATTTTCCACCGCCGGCCGTTGCTTCCTCCGAGAGAATCTGTGAGGGGACAAGAGAGAGATTCGCCTTTGCAGCATCTCGCGATTGCCACAACTGCTTCATTAGCAACCTGGCATCTTTGGCCGTGTCTCTAGGTGCCGCTACACCTTCAGTATTCTTACCCAGCCATGCGGCCAACTGGGCGGCCAACTCCGGAGGCATTTCCTCCTCGCTGGTGGGCGTGACTACAACCGGAATTGGCTGGCCTGCATCCGGAATCGGCACCGGGGCCTCGACTGGACTAACCGGGCTTGCCGGGGGTGACTCGGGAACTGGAGTTTCCCCCACCCGCCGCCCTATTCCTGGCCCTTTTACCTCTCCCTGCAGGGACTACTCCCGGCAATGCGGGTCCGATGACTTTCTTCGGTCTGCCCGTATTGTTCATTGCCGCCATTTGCTTTTTCATGCTTGCCATCTCTTTCATCAGCATGCAGAGCATCTGCTCCGTCCCTGCCTTCTTTCCGGCCTTCTTTCCAGGCATCGCTGTCGGATACTCGACCTTTGCTGCTTAGCTGCTCGACGAGGTCCTGGATCCAGAGGTCCGAAGTGAGAGAAGGCCCTGGAAGAGAAACACAAGAAATTACAAGTTCTCAAAATTGCTCCTTGTTCCGTCGAGGGCTCACGTGCAACGAGAGGGTGCAGCTTCCAAGCACAGGAACAAGAGGATGCTTCTCTGGATTGTTGCTCCTTTTATTCCTCTTCGGGAGGGCGTGCACCCTCCTCTGGTACGCCTACGGGGCGTGGCCAACGGTGTAGGTGTCTAGGACAACCCTTCTTGGGTGGGAAAAAAGGCGCGCCCTGGCTACGCCGCTTCGGGCATACCAGCCGAGACACGCCCTCCCCGCCCAAAATGGTTTCCCGGGGGGATCCGGGCCCCCTACCATACGTTCGGGGGGACCGAGTGGTCGCCCCTTTCCATGAAAACCACACAGCCCGGGGGAAGAGGGTTAGGGTTTGAAAAATGGATGGGTACGGGGGTTTTTGGGAAAGGTTTTGGGAGACAAGAAAAATAGCACAGCATGGACAAACAATTGTGAACATAAAGAAATCTTTGGGTACAAACCTATCCATCAATCTTTGAAAGTGCATGCACTACTGGATGCATGTCAGTGAAAAGTAAGTAGTACTTTCGACAACTGTGGAAGAAAGAATGCGACAGTACAGGGCGTGTGTGGAATTATTGATAACTATATTCAACATAAGGTCTCTGTTGCCAGATACCTGAGAGCCTTGCTGGTCACTATAAATCCATTCACAACACTCAATGGGGTTGGTCTGGAAGGTTTAGTATATAGAAAAGGAGAAATTGCTCTTTTTCTAGGTGTCCCCTCACTCACCAGGGTTGCCCCTTGGTGACATAGTTCATCATTGGGGCCATCCCAGTCCTCTACGGGCTGGGGCGTGCTGCGACTTGCGAATTACGTAGGAGCACTTACAAATGACTATGTGTGGTGCAGATGTGATAGTGGAGTGGACTAAGTGATGTGTTAAGGGATCAATTTAGAAGCAGAGAGAGATCCAAGAAATGCAGTCACAGTCAGAGAAAAAGACAAAGGATACTGTATCTGTATGTTGTTGTAGTTGTCCTGTTGAATTTGATAAGTAAGTTGCCTGCAGAAAAAAAATCCTCTTATTAGCGGCACTCCTCCATTGCAGCCGACGCTTCGTCCATCGATGTTGGTCACCACCAGAAGACACCCTGTAAAAAAAGCACAGCATGGACAAACAATTGAACATAAACAAATCTTTGGGTACAAACCTATCCATCAATCTTTGAAAGTGCATGCACTACTGGATGCATGTCAGTGAAAAGTAAGTCGTACTTTCGACAACTGTGGAAGAAAGAATGCGACAGTACAGGGCGTGTGTGGAATTATTGATAACTATATTCAACATAAGGTCTCTGTTGCCAGATACCTGAGAGCCTTGCTGGTCACTATAAATCCATTCACAACACTCAATGGGGTTGGTCTGGAAGGTATAGTAGATAGAAAAGGAGAAATTGCTCTTTTTCTAGGTGTCCCCTCACTCACCAGGGTTGCCCCTTGGTGACATGCTTCATCATTGGGGCCATCCCAGTCCTCTACGGGCTGGGGCGTGCTGCGACTTGCGAATTACGTAGGAGCACTTACAAATGACTATGTGTGGTGCAGATTTGATAGTGGAGTGGACTAAGTGATGTGTTAAGGGATCAATTTAGAAGCAGAGAGAGATCCAAGAAATGCAGTCACAGTCAGAGAAAAAGACAAAGGATACTGTATCTGTATGTTGTTGTAGTTGTCCTGTTGAATTTGGTAAGTAAGTTGCCTGCAGAAAAAAAATCCTCTTATTAGCGGCACTCCTCCATTGCAGCTGACGCTTCGTCCATCGATGTTGGTGACCAGAAGACACCCTGTCCACTGCCTGCCTGATGATGAATTGTGGCGCGCTAATGTGAAGCCTGACTCCATCCTTTTTTCCCCATTGCACAGACTGAAACCCGGCCTGTAATTATTCAACGAAAAACAGGAAGTGATATAATATTACAACACCACTGATAAATAAATATAAGGTATGTAGGCTGTGGAGTGCAAAAAGTCACACTTTGATTTTCCTAGTAGACAGTACAATATTTTTGAAAGTGCGTACTCTGTCAGAGTCACCTTTTGAAGGATAAATAAGTATGGGCAAATTAATGTAGCTGATCTTTCCCCTCAAGCTAGGTGTCCTGTAAACTGTGTTTTAGAACAAAATTAGATCTTCCCAGCAGTGCTCCCACCCAGACCCTTACTAAAGCCAGTCGCAAAAATGTAGAAGACCCCCAATCAAATCTCAAAAAACTAGGCCTAGCAGAAAACTGGTGACAAAACGTACTTTGAAAGTAAAAGTAGGCCCAAGTACCCCCTTACCCACCGTGGATTGCATTCAAACCACTTGCAAGCAACCAAGCAAAAGTATCCATAGCCAGCATCGCTCCAAGACTCGAAAACCCCCCCACCCAAACACATGCAATAGAAATACTGCTAACCCTAACAAACCCTAAGTTAAGAATAGTGGCAAAGGCTTTCTTTAACTATGCCAAATACCCCCTTTCCCACCATGGATTTTCTTCAAATGACTTGCAACCAAAATTACACATTCTCACGAGTGCTCTAAGACCCCAGAACTCAGTTGCAAAAATCTAGAACACCCCGAAACACATGCAATCCTGCTGCTAGGGCTAACCCTAACGAACCCTAAGTTACAAAAAGTGCCAAAAGGCTTTTCCGCGAGGATTTTGTCCCAACCACTTCTACCCGGTATTAGACCTTCCCAGGAATGCCCCAAGACCCGCCAACCCACCCGCCAAGAAGCATAACACCCCCAAACAGGCCAAAAGCAAAATCTCATACTTGCAATATTTCTCGGCCTTCGGTCCAAACGTGCTGCGTAGCTAGGCCATAAGTCGGGGTTGCCACCACGGATTTCCTGAAAAGCAAATGCAATCAAGATTAGAGTGTCCCAGCAGTGCTCCCAGACCCCGAAACTCACCCACAAACACCAGGAAGCCCCACAAACAGGCCCCCAAAAACGCTACATTAAACAAAATGTCAGAAATAGCACACAAAAAATCGACGTGGATTTTGGCCCAACCACTTTTATCCGGTATTAGAGCTTCCCAGCAATGGCCCCAGAGCCGTCAACCCAGGAGAAAATGAGTAGAAGACCCCCAAACAGCCAAAGAGCAAAAGTACAAAAATGGGGACTTTGTCATTTTTTTCCAAATTTCCCAAATCACTCCGCGCGCGCTCTGCAGCTAGGCCCTAACTCCCCTCTGCCACCATGGATTTGCTTCAAATCTCTTGCAAAGTAAAGTATATATAGCCAGCAGTGCGCCCAGACCCCGAAACCCACCCACAAACACCAGGAAGCCCCCCAAACAGGCCCCCGAAAACGCTACATTGAGCAAAATGTCAGAAATAGCACAAAAAAAAATCGGCCTGGATTTTGTCCCAACCACTTCTACCCGGTATTAGACCTTCCCAGGAATGCCCCAAGACCCGCCAGCCCACCCGCCAAGAAGCATAACACCCCCAAACAGGCCAAAAGCAAAATCTCATACTTGCAATATTTCTTGGCCTTCGGTCCAAACGCGCTGCGTAGCTTGGCCATAAGTCGGGGTTGCCACCACGGATTTCCTGAAAAGCAAATGCAATCAAGATTAGAGTGTCCCAGCAGTGCTCCCAGACCCCGAAACTCACCCACAAACACCAGGAAGCCCCCCAAACAGGCCCCCGAAAACGTTACATTGAGCAAAATGTCAGAAATAGCAACAAAAAAAATCGGCCTGGATTTTGTCCCAACCACTTTTACCCGGTATTAGACCTTCCCAGGAATGCCCCAAGACCCGCCAACCCACCCGCCAAGAAGCATAACACCCCCAAACAGGCCAAAAGCAAAATCTCATACTTGCAATATTTCTCGGCCGTCGGTCCAAACGCGCTGCGTAGCTAGGCCATAAGTCGGGGTTGCCACCACGGATTTCCTGAAAAGCAAATGCAATCAAGATTAGAGTGTCCCAGCAGTGCTCCCAGACCCCGAAACTCACCCACAAACACCAGGAAGCCCCCCAAACAGGCCCCCGAAAACGCTACATTGAGCAAAATGTCAGAAATAGCAAAAAAAAAATCGGCCTGGATTTTGTCCCAACCACTTCTACCCGGTATTAGACCTTCCCAGGAATGCCCCAAGACCCGCCAACCCACCCGCCAAGAAGCATAACACCCCCAAACAGGCCAAAAGCAAAATCTCATACTTGCAATATTTCTCGGCCTTCGGTCCAAATGCGCTGCGTAGCTAGGCCATAAGTCGGGGTTGCCACCACGGATTTCCTGAAAAGCAAATGCAATCAAGATTAGAGTGTCCCAGCAGTGCTCCCAGACCCTGAAACTCACCCACAAACAGACGGAACCCCCCCTAAGAGCACCTCAAAGGCAAGCAAGTCAGCAAAAACACTAAAAAATTTGCGCCTCGGATTTGGTCCAAACCACTTTTATCCGGTATTAGAGCTTCCCAACAATGGTCCCAGAGCCGTCAACTCACCTGCAAAGAGGTAGAACAACACCCCCACAAGTGCTGAGTCTTTCTTCATTGGGCGTAAACCAGCCCTCTGGTTTGATGGAAATAGGAGTCTGAAGGAGGAGGATAGAGGAGCATGTTCTTCTGAACTTGTGAACCTGAGGAATGCAGGCTGCAGCAACTTCAAATCAATTAGCAAACCAGTGAAGACAGTTCTGCTGATGGGCTTGTTTTTGTGATTATCTGATTAAAGTTTGAAATATATTAACTGTGCACAACAAAGAAAGACAGACACACAGGAATAAAAGTGAATAAGGACGAAAAAGAAAGTTATTGATTTGTTGTCTCATTTTCAGGGCTCGGTATCACGGTCCAGGAATGAGAATAAGGCTTCGTCATCATACTCTGCGAATTCAGGCAGGGTGAGCTCAGTGTCACCTGACAGAGTAGAAATTCCCTCATCTATGTTGCTGGCCACCTCGTCTTCATCCGGCACGCTTTCTCGTACTCTGAAATCTGGTGGTATGAGGTGCTGATTCATCTTGATCATTGTTAACCTCTCCACATTTTTGGGTGAGAGGCGGCTGGCTCCGTTTGGGAGTTACAATGCCACCAGCAGCACTGAAAACACGTTCAGAAGACACGCTTGCGAGTGGGCAAGACAAGTAGTTTAAAGCCAGGTTGGTGAGCTGTGGCCACAATTCTTTTTTCCCATGCCAATACGCCAATGGGTCAGAATTAACATAGACCTCTGTTGAGTCATTCAGATAGTCCTTCACCATCGACTCAAGGTCCTCATCCAAGGTTCCTCCACTTTGCTTAGCTCTTGCTGTGCCTCTGACCTTTTGAGAACCAAACCCACGCAGGGCTAGCCAATCCTCTTCAGCCTCCAATGTTTCTGTTGTGTCTGGTGCAGATGATACGGTTGCCGGTATCTTTAACGGCTGAGAGGTCACTTGTGCCACAGCCACAGGTGCAGAAGTGGATTGTTTTGACTGGGGATGGCCTGCTGATGTACTGCCATTTCCTTCAATTTTCAGCCGTTCTCTTTCAAACCTCTTGGCTGACAAGGCTAGCCAATGTTTGTACTTTGGAACATGTTCATCATCAAAAGGAAAGAATGCTTGGCCCGCCAGCGCCTTTTTGTAGCGTGGATCCAGAATAGTAGCACAAATGTAATGCTCTTCTGAGTGGATCGTTTTAGGACGTTCATCACCTTGTAGGAGCTCTAATAATTTCTCAGCCAGAACAAAAGAGTCTTGGTTTTTTACATCTTTTTCAAACACAGAACACACCTCCTTCAGTTGGTCCTCCAGCATGTACAACAATGGGATAGCTTTTCCCAAATTACAGTCCTCCTTGCTGACTGCACGCGTGAAGAACTCAAAAGGACGAAGCATGCGTGTCAGGCTTTGAACTATGTTCCATTGCGCCGCACCCATCCTCAGGTCATCCTGAGCTGTACCCTCTGTTAAGAAATATTGATCGAGTACCGCATACTGCTCATACAGACGCTCAAGCATGTAGAAGGTTGAGTTCCAACGTGTTACCACCTCCTGGATGAGTGCTTTCACTGGCATTTTACGTTGATATAGCAGGCTCCTCAGCTGCTTCCGGGCCTTAAAAGAATGGCTGAAATGGTTGCACATTTTTCGGCAGGTGTCCAATACTCTGTACGCTGCACTGCCTTTATTACCCAAGAATTTTTGGACAACCAGGTTTATACAGTGCGCCAAACACGGCACTCTGAAATAGTTACCCTGCCTCATGGCCTTAACTATATTGGCGCCATTGTCCGTGGAAACATAACCAACCTGGCGTTTTAGTGGGGACAGCCAGTTAAGGACCTTTGTGTTAAAGACATCCAAAATGTTTTCTGCTGTGTGACGTTTCTCCAAACCAAACATGGCTAGTGTTGCATGTTTCCGAGCAGCTTTAAAAACAATGTCCGTGTCAACACCTGTGTTTAGCTTTGCTTTAGCCCCTGAAAAAGAGACCCAGTGTGCAGTGATGCACATGTAATCAGCGCCTGCGCCACTGGTCCACATGTCTGTTGTCAGATGTATAGTGTGAACAGCACTCTTCTGCAAAGCTGCCCCAATCACCTTCAGAACATCTTCATGTAGTGCTGGAACCGCAACTCGGGCAAAATAGAACCGGCTAGGAACCTTCCATTTAGGGCAGAGCGCTGCCACTAATTCTAGAAAACCAACCCCTTCTACAAAAGAAAAAGGGAGAAGGTCCAGAGCTAGCATTTTAGCCAGCTTAGTGTTATACAGACGCGTCAGTGGGTGGTTGCGTTCATATTGCGCTTCTGTAAACAACATCTTTTTAATGTTGCCCTGGACCAAGGATTTACGGCATGATGATGATATCTTCGACCCAGTTACGCTCGCTGATGAACTTTTCCGCATTGATGTCTCACTCTCTCCCACACTCTTAGTGTGCCTCACATGGGGTGTGCTGCTGACAGGGGTACTGGGTGTAAGTGAAGTGTTTGAATCGTCTTCTTCCTCCTCGTCATCATCAGATGAAAAATCAACGTTTTCATTACGTGCAATTTGGGCTTCCTTGACCGCCTCTAGGTGCGGAAACCATTGGACAGGGTGCGCTCTCCTAAGATGACCTCTCTGGCCTCGGGTACCATAGTTGGTACCAAACTTACCACGACTAACTCGAAGCTTACAAATGCTACAAATGGCTACGTTTTCCGTTCTTGGGCAAACACTAAAGAAGTCTCAAACTGGAGACTTGAAATGTCTTTGGGGGCCGGAGGAGGCGGCGATACTGGTGGTCCTGCTGCTAATGCCAGATGAAGTGGAGGATGTGGATTGCCGAACTTCAGTACGTTTTGCACTTTCACCACCACGAATTGAGGTTGAGGTGGATGGAGGTCCCTTCTTGCGAGGAAGAAATATGGAAGCGGTAGGTGTTGGTGTACTAGTTAACTCCAAATCTAATGATTGTTGTGTTTCCATTTCCATTGCCTCCTCGTCGACATCATCATCACGCTCAGCAGCTTCTCGGGATAGGGTCAAAATGTCTCTTTGCTGCATGCCCGCTGGGGCTGCAGTGACCTTTATGATGACTGGATCGTCGTCGTGAAGGGCTTCATCAGCAGCAGTATGCGTCACTTCTTGTTGAGCCTCATCACACTCCATAGGTATGAGTTTTTCGACGACCTTCCTTTTACGCTTAGGTATCTTTGTCAGATCATGGTGTGCCTCACTCTCAGGCTGCCGTGGTGGTACCCATTCGTCATCCAGATCATCAGAAGGCGGTGGGCTTGAAGAAGATGTAGACACCAACCTTGATCTTTTCCTTGCTAGGGATGTGGAATACAATGAATAATCATCAGGAGGAGTGACTTCCAATGATACCTCGGCTTGATTGTTGATTTCCTGATGTGCCCCTACTTCGGGAGGGACAACTATTGTGGGAACTTGTTGTGACCCTCCATGCACCTCTACTTGCGCATCTCCTTGTGCTGCCTCTCCTTCCACATGTACTTGGGCTTGTACTACTTGCACATGTTGTTGTTGCGGCTGTGTTTGTTCAACACTTGTCAGATGAGTTACAACAACCTGTGTTGATTCAGGGACATTGCTGCTACTTTCTTGCGATGAGCCAACATCACTGGTCGATGGTGATTGGAGAAGTACACTGACTGCCTCTGAAGCACTCAAGGGCTTTGACTTAAGTTGGCGTGGTGGTAGAGGCACTGAACCCAATGGAGCGGGGGTGCTGCTCCCAGCTTGGTCCCCAGCAGATCCTGCTGCTGCAGGCGTACTTTTTTTTTTGCTCCCAAAAAACGTGGCGGTTGGCACACCAGCCTTGGTAACTTGCTTCTTCTGCTCCTTACTAGCAACTTTCTTGCTAGAGGAGCTACGGACACCTTTTTTTGGGGCCATCTTCTTCAGAGCAGGTCAGACAGCAGGCCGCAGTTGCACATATTGTAGAGTTGTCTGAGGCCAGACGTGACGTCACGTGACGTTATGCTGCACACACACACCGCTGCAGGACTTCTTCCTGGCACTGGTGGTTCTCTTGAGTCTTGTGCAGCTAAAAACAATGGAAGACAGAGGAACATCAGTTCACTTATACACCCCAAACAAATCGAAAAAAAACCCAGAAAAATCAGCACAATCCCATTCCATCCATGCCCTCCATGATGTTTAAGTTCAAGACACCCCACAGAAAGACTAGGCCCATGCTAGACTCAAATACCCCTGGTGAAAAGGCCACAAGTACAGCCCCAAAAAACGAAAATCACTGAAAAATCAGCACAATCCCATTCCATCCATGCCCTCCATGATGTTTAAATTCAAGACAACCCACAGAAAGACTAGGCCCATGCAAGACCCACTACCCCTGGGCATAAAGGTTGAAAAGTAGGCAAAATGGTTGCAGTCCTAACAACAATGCCTGCATTCAAAATGGCCACTTGCCTCCCAGCACATGGCCAGGGCCTGTAGCAGCACTCAAAATGGCCCCCAGCCACATGGCCTGTCCCTCCCCATGAACACCCCCAAAAATCGAAAAACACGGCAAAATCAGCACAATCCCATTCCATCCATGCCCTCCATGATGTTTAAGTTCAAGACACCCCATAGAAAGACTAGGCCCATGCTAGACTCAAATACCCCTGGTGAAAAGGCCACAAGTACAGCCCCAAAAAACGAAAATCACTGAAAAATCAGCACAATCCCATTCCATCCATGCCCTCCATGATGTTTAAGTTCGAGACACCCCACAGAAAGACTAGGCCCATGCTAGACTCAAATACCCCTGGTGAAAAGGCCACAAGTACAGCCCCAAAAAATGAAAATCACTGAAAAATCAGCACAATCCCATTCCATCCATGCCCTCCATGATGTTTAAGTTCAAGACACCCCACAGAAAGACTAGGCCCATGCTAGACTCAAATACCCCTGGTGAAAAGGCCACAAGTACAGCCCCAAAAAACGAAAATCACTGAAAAATCAGCACAATCCCATTCCATCCATGCCCTCCATGATGTTTAAATTCAAGACAACCCACAGAAAGACTAGGCCCATGCAAGACTCACTACCCCTGGGCATAAATGTTGAAAAGTAGGCAAAATGGTTGCAGGCCTAACAACAATGCCTGCATTCAAAATGGCCACTTGCCTCCCAGCACATGGCCAGGGCCTGTAGCAGCACTCGAAATGGCCCCCAGCCACATGGCCTGTCCCTCCCCATGAACACCCCCAAAAATCGAAAAACACTGCAAAATCAGCACAATCCCATTCCATCCATGCCCTCCGTGATGTTTAAGTTCAAGACACCCCATAGAAAGACTAGGCCCATGCTAGACTCAAATACCCCTGGTGAAAAGGCCACAAGTACAGCCCCAAAAAACGAAAATCACTGAAAAATCAGCACAATCCCATTCCATCCATGCCCTCCATGATGTTTAAGTTCAAGACACCCCACAGAAAGACTAGGCCCATGCTAGACTCAAATACCCCTGGTGAAAAGGCCACAAGTACAGCCCCAAAAAACGAAAATCACTGAAAAATCAGCACAATCCCATTCCATTCATGCCCTCCGTGATGTTTAAATTCAAGACAACCCACAGAAAGACTAGGCCCATGAAAGACTCACTACCCCTGGGCATAAAGGTTGAAAAGTAGGCAAAATGGTTGCAGGCCTAACAACAATGCCTGCATTCAAAATGGCCACTTGCCTCCCAGCACATGGCCAGGGCCTGTAGCAGCACTCAAAATGGCCCCCAGCCACATGGCCTGTCCCTCCCCATGAACACCTCCAAAAATCGAAAAACACTGCAAAATCAGCACAATCCCATTCCATCCATGCCCTCCATGATGTTTAAGTTCAAGACACCCACAGAAAGACTAGGGCCATGCTAGACTCAAATACCCCTGTTGAAAAGGCCACAAGTACAGCCCCAAAAAACGAAAATCACTGAAAAATCAGCACAATCCATTCCATCCATGCCCTCCATGATGTTTAAGTTCAAGACACCCCACTGAAAGACTAGGCCCATGCTAGACTCAAATACCCCTGGTGAAAAGGCCACAAGTACAGCCCCCAAAAACGAAAATCACTGAAAATCAGCACAATCCCATTCCATCCATGCCCTCCATGATGTTTAAATTCAAGACAACCCACAGAAAGAGTAGGCCCATGAAAGACTCACTCCCCCTGGGCATAAAGGTTGAAAAGTAGGCAAAATGGTTGCAGGCCTAACAACAATGCCTGCATTCAAAATGGCCATTTGCCTCCCAGCACATGGCCAGGGCCTGTAGCAGCACTCAAAATGGCCCCCAGCCACATGGCCTGTCCCTCCCCATGAACACCCCCAAAAATCGAAAAACACTGCTAAATCAGCACAATCCCATTCCATCCATGCCCTCCATGATGTTTAAGTTCAAGACACCCCACAGAAAGACTAGGCCCATGCTAGACTCAAATACCCCTGGTGAAAAGGCCACAAGTACAGCCCCAAAAAACGAAAATCACTGAAAAATCAGCACAATCCCATTCCATCCATGCCCTCCATGATGTTTAAGTTCAAGACACCCCACAGAAAGACTAGGCCCATGCTAGACTCAAATACCCCTGGTGAAAAGGCCACAAGTACAGCCCCAAAAAACGAAAATCACTGAAAAATCAGCACAATCCCAATCCATCCATGCCCTCCATGATGTTTAAGTTCAAGACAACCCACAGAAAGACTCAGTCCACCCACCACTGAGTACCCCTGGGCAAAAGGCCCCAAAACAGCCCAAAAATCGAAAATTCCAAAATTTTAGTTGCAGCAACTGTAATGCCCCAAACAAACTTACTTGTAAAATTTCTAATCCAACATTGATCCAAAGAAAGTCAAAAAGGCCTCAAATCCAAATATCCAGCAGCATCCACAAAAAGTAATCCTTCCAGCTCCAGATCCAAATGAAAAGTGACCAGGAGATGGACAAAGCACTGGGAGGAGCCTGCTGGACAGGAACAGGAAGTTGAAGACTGTGGGGCTCTTCCTTCCTCCCACCCCCCTCTGCCCCTCCCCAAAATGGACTCCTCGCGAAAAAAGTGCAGGCAAATGTCAACCTAAGGAGTTATTCAGATAAAAATCATCATTTCAAGAAGGTTTATGCTGCTTGCTGGTGGATTTCTTGTGCAGAATTGCAAATTTTATATTTTCGCTTGTGCGAGATTGTTGCTGCTCGCCGCATCTCAAATCTCGCAATTGCGAAGTACTGCGAGACGTGATCTCGCCGTACTCGCGTTGACAAACTCTCGCTGTGCAAGTTGGCAAGCCGCGATGACGTAATGGCGCTCGCCAAATTCCCGCGGGATCACACAGCAAGATCCAAAATGGCGCAGCACTCGCAAAATATCGAGAAAAACAACTCGGCAAACGATGATAAACGCTGCGCGCCGCAAAAATTGTATCACCAACGCCGCGCGCCGCAAAAAAAATCCGCTGCGTGCGAATTTGCGGATTTTGCGGGAAATTCGCAAATCTCGCGGATTGCGAATTTACCGAAAATCCGCAAAATCCGCGAGCGTAACGGATTTTCCGCCCATGCTTAACCGTGATCTAAATCACAAGTGTCCTGCCCCCCATCACATGCCTTAACCACGCATATGTGTGGTTACGGCATATGCGCAGTCGAGCTGCGGTTGGGCGGAACAGGTAGATGTGAGGTAAGTGAGGCTAGGGGGTTCGGGGTTGTTTTGTGGGCTGGGGTGGGTTGGGAATGTTTTGTGGGCTGGGGATGGTCGGAAATACTTTGTGGGGCTGAGGGGTGGGTCGGGTTGTTTTGTGGGCTTGGGGGTGGGTTTGAGTTTTTTATGGGCTGGGGATGGGTTGGGGTACGTTTGTGGGCCGGGGGTTCCAGGGCAGTTTTGTGGACTGGGGTGGGTCATTTTGTTTTGTGGGCTAGGGTGGGTTGGGGTTTTTTTATGGGCTGAGGGGTGGGTTGGGATGTTTTGTGTGCTGGAGGTGGGCTGGGGATGTTTGGTAGGCTGGGTCAGGGATGTTTTGTGGGCTGTGGGCTTCATTGGCGGAAGCAGGAAGCCGGGAGAGATCTGTGGTGAGGTGGGGGGGCTGGGTTGTGGTACTTTTGTGGGCTGGGGGATCAGGGTAGTTTTCTGGGCTGGGGAGTTTGTCTGGAATATTTTGTGGGCACAGGGGTTCCGTCGGGTTGTTTTGTGGGCTGGGGGTGGGTTGGGGTAGCTGTGGGCTGGGTCAGGGGTAGTTTTGTGGGTTGGAGGTCGTTTTTAGGATTTGGGTGGGTTGGGGTATTATTGTAGGCTGGGGGTGTGGGGTAGTTTTCTGGGCTGGAGGGTCAGGGGTAGTTTTCTGGGCTGGGGGTGGGTCTGGGTTGTTTTCTGGGATGGGGTGAGTCGGGATAGTTTTCTAGGCTGGGGGTTCAGGGCTAGTTTTCAGGGATGGGGGTTGGAGGTAGTATTCAGGGCTGGGAGAGGGTTGGGGCTAGTTTTCAGGGCAGGGGGTTTGGGGCTAGTTTTCAGGGCTGGGGGTGGGGTTAGTTTTCAGGGTAGGTGGGGTCAGGGGTAGCTTTGAGGACTGGGGTGGTAGGAGTAGTTATTAGGGTTAGAAGAGTGTTGGAATCGTTTTTTTAATTAGGGGTTAGGGTATTGTGCCTCATGGCAGGGGAGGGGAATGGGTAGTCGGGTTGTTTTTAGGGCTTTGGGGAGGGTGGGCAGTTTTTAGGGCTGGGTCGGGGCTGGGCAAGGTCATATTAAGAGACTGGGTTAAGAGACAGGATTTTATTCATCAGGGTAGGGGGAGGGCGCTACGTGGGGGTTGGGGGAGGGTAGGGGTATATGCCCCTCAAGGGGGGTAGTTTTGTGTCTTGCGACAGTGGGGACGGGGTGGCGCCCTTAGCCATGCATGCCCCTTTACCATGCATGCATTATCCACAAACATTTATGGTAAAGGCAAGTGTGGTAAAGTAATGCGTGTTTAAGACGCAGTTGTCATGCAGACCACGTTGTTTAGGCATGGGGGTTGGGAAATTTGTTGTAGCATCATACAACCCATCTCCGGTTTTAAAATCAACATAGTATGCACTCAGATGCAACTTTTAGGATCCCCCAGCTTTTTGCAGTAGAGTATTACATGGTCCAAGCATTTCCAAGTCTTTTTCAGAATTCCCAACCCTCTTCGAGCAAGATCTAACCTGCAGACATGGCTAAATCTCGCCTACAAGAAACTCTTCTTGCTATTCTGCTACAGATTCCAAACTTATAATAAAAGGCGTATTATGGTCTTTGAGTGGAACGACTTTCAAGTTTCTGTGGATGATGCTTTAAGTGAAATATGGGTATCAGTCTTGAATTCTGCAGTTTGGTTGCCAGGTTCGTGAGCAAGAGTTTAAAATCGAGCACCCTCATTCAGTTTCAGAAATTCACATATTTGCAATAGGCACTCACCTGTATTCTTGTTAATTGCACCTCAACCGAAAATGGCATGTTGTCTATATGGAGAGTAAGAAATGGCTTTTGAAGGGACGTGGCCTAGGAGGAGAACAAAGATGGCCATATCAATACCATTATTGAGATACTGGGACTAAATCAATAGACAACTTGCCGTGACCACATACTCCTTCCCACTCTCTCCCATTATAAAAAATCTGAGTTCCAACCAGGCTTGACAGATAAGCATTTTAAGAGCTGGGGAGGAGTGGGTCCACCTCTCCTGGGCGAGCTCTACCACAGTAGAAACACAATCAATAGGCATACATGCATACAGTTTTACCTGTTGACCACAGCTGATGAGTGTAGGTTGAAACAACTACTCTATGGGTTGAACATCAAGGTTGGCAGTGGCTAAAGGAAACAGAGCTAAATCATCGTTAGACCAACTCTTCATCCTGGGCTGCATGAGGAAGGGAATCACTCGCCTATATGCTACGGTATGCTACACAAGCACAGCGACACAATTATAAACTGAAAAGGGAGCAAGATTTGTGTAGACTGATTACAGTAGGGTAATGGTCGCAGATTTGGGCATGAGTGACAAAGTTCTCGATATGTTTACTACACAAGGCTAATACATATAAGTTCCTCACCAGGTGGTTCTTCACAACAGTGATGCTCCAGGCAGTGGTAGCTCCCTCGTTAAGGCAGAGGAGCATCTCCCCACTGCTTTCAGCAGTGCACATAATGGAAAAATAAAATGATAATAACTGTTTTTTATTATAATTTTATCTGTTCCTGATGTGACAGCTTGCCTGGAAGGGCGGGCCGATCTGATCCCAAAGCAAGTGAAGGAGTGGCGGGCACTCTATGAAGTGTGCATGAATGTTTGGCTGGATGTCATAGAGAACATGCCCAGGCTCCCCGTCCTTGGCTGAGCGCCATAACCACAGTGCTCAGACCAATCACAAGGCTGCAGTGCAGCATTGTTGTTTGGCTTAGGGGAGCCTGGGTGCTTCTTGTTCTAGACGGAGCAGAGGGTCAACGACGAGAGACAACAAGGAGAGACGCAGCAAGAAGGTACTTTTTTTTCTCACAGTTTTCCCCCCATCCCCCTGGCTTCAGGCAATGCTTGGAATGCTTGAGCTCTGCTGGAGGAGCTGTGGGTGAGAGGCACACACTCCCACAAGTAGTGGCAATGTGCACCCGTGAAGAGGTCCTAGGTGGAGGTCCTACGGCATATCCGCGTGATCTGCATGGTGGAGCTACTGATGGATATAATAATATTATCCTTATTGGAGTCTAACAAGACTTGATACACCACAGAAGGAGGAAAATTCGTGATGATTCCCTTACTGCTGGCAACCAGGCTTTACATTGGCCATACTTGGAGCAATCCACCTGCCCCAAGTCTTATGCTTTGTTGGTCCAATGTCTATCACATTTTCAGAATGGAAAGATTGACCACAATCATAGCAGATAGACTATAGAGGTTTGAGAGAGTCTGGCTATCGCTCTAAACATATGCTCAGAGGGGGATTAAGCTGGCCACTGTCATGCCACATACTTTAAATAGATCCCGTTTGGGGAGACTTTCTTCATATAAGAGTGATTCAGGTACTGCTCATAATGTCCTGATAGGATTCGTCCCCACCCCATTGGCTGTTATCCACTGTGTATGACTATCTCTTCGAGGTGACACCTGTGATATGAAACTGTGCATTAGCCCAGGTGTCTCCTGCGTGGGACCATTACTCTGTCTGGTTATGTATTATCGTGAGGTGTAAAAATCTTTAATAAAGTGACAAAAATAAAATAAAAATAAATAGCTATTTAAAATCTGTTTGATAACTCGAAGCCAGTATGAAAACAAATCACAGTGCAGGCAAACGCCTTCAGTGCAGGTGCCTCTTCTTGGGTCATCCCTTCAAAATAAATCAATTTCTACGAGAGGTAAAGCTTGCCACCTGTCTGTCACTAATGCTGGAATCTCTGGATAGTAGGCCCTCATCAGCCCCACAACAAAACTTTCTAGAAAAGTGAATTAGCCCATTTATTGATGCCAATATTAATGCCTTTAACTTTCATAAAATTCTTTGCATGAGAGTGTCTAGCCTAAGACTTCCCTAGATATTTACAATTAGTGACCACTTCTAATTTTGAGCCATTCCTTGGCCAAAATCAGTTGAAGGATCCTTGTCAAATATCATAGATCTTCATTTAGAGTTTGGAACAACAGTGGCTCTGCCATACATTGGAAAAGACCCAGCCCCATCAAACGTGTTGGTTCTCTTTTATAATTTAGAATTGTGAGGACACTGGGACCTAGATTTACTATTTGGTGTAATGCAGCAAGACAACTTGTTGTGCTGTGCCAAATGGAGAGGACAGGTGTGCCAGATTTAAAGGTGCGCCATGTCTCAAATAGCAAAAGTGTATCCAAAACATTTTTGTGGTCGCAAACTCCGATTTAGAGTGTTTGCGATTGCAAACAGTTTGTACATTCGGGCCCTATGTTCCTCAACTTCCAAAAGCAAGAACTAATTCGTACCTTTTGCATGCCACCCCTGACCATGCGCGTGCATGGCTCGTTTATATCTGGATCCACAGTGGAACAATTATTAGAGTTCCTAATTGCTGCTTTAGTCACCAGACGAAGGTTCCAAATGAAGGGCAGATGTCCCTAGAAGGATTTCGGAAGCACAAGTGAAGTAACAGGTGTTAAAACCATTAAGGAAGACATATTGCAAAGAGCAAGTATCCTTCAAAGTAATCTGGCACGGTTCAGGAATAAAATTTACACCCCCTCACTTTCCTAAATCTCGATTGACGCGCTCTTTGATGCAATGAAACAATGGCACTGTTACTACGTGTAAAGTCGTACGTCTAGGTGTCTATTCATAGGCCCCCTTTGAGCCTCGGTTTCCCCGCCGTGTCTGTGCTTTCTCACGCGCGGCTCTGCAGCTGATTAGGCCGGGCCGAATTCCCGTGTGAATACAGTGACTGGAACCGCGGAGCCCGGATTCCTGTGAACACATCGGAGGTGTGCTGGCATGAGAGAGCGATAAAAGAGCGGCTCTGACATGTTATCTCTCCTTTGGACCTGCGAACTTCTTTGAACCCTTTCTGCACCTTGATGCCCCCATTAGCCAAACCAGTGATTTAACGCAGGAGTGTCTCGCGGGGTTAAGTGGATTTACGTCAGAGGTTTCCCAGGAGGGAACTGGGCCTCGACAAGTTGCTAACGAAAACTCCGTGTCCCAGGATCAGATTTTGAATAAACACACTTTTGAATGTGTTCCTTAGTTTGTTGTTTTAGCATCAACAATCCACGGCCATTGTAGTGTTCTGTAATTGTGAACATCTGTGAAAATGAGCAAGCCAAAATAAATAGAATTAAATATTGACTCTGGGTCTATTATAAACAATTTGTTTCACAAGTTCAGGTTTCTTTCTTAACTAGGTACAACAAGTCTTTCGCTGGCTCGGTAGTCGCTGTGCATAACCTGAAATAAGACGGGCATTTAAAAAATGATTGCCTATTCTGAAATCTAGCTACGGATATCTTATTACCCATTAAAACCCGTTGCAGAGAAAACATCTTACAATTCATATTGAGCGGTGCCAAGGCATGTTGCCTGCGAGATGTGTTCATGTATTTGCGTTCCAAATTATTTGAAGCATCAGCCTTGCCAGATCCGAAAACAAAACAGCCTGAAACACCATTTTATTTACTTTTCTGTGTGGAAGTAACTTGTGAGCTATGCGCAGATGAAAAGCCACAGTTCAAAGGTGAAGACTCCACGTGCCAAAGAGGCGCAGCTGGAGGTTGCAAGCATTTCTCCCACCGTGTTAGACCTGTCATCCTTACGGTGGTCGCTCCCCCAACGTTTTACTTGCTTACCTCCATTTTTGCGGTATCTTTGTGTTGGCCGTAGGACTTTGAGCACTTTATCACTGCTGACCAATGCTAAAGTGCATGTGCTTCTCCCCTAAAGACAGTGACATTGGTGTATACCTGATTGGCATATTTAGTTTACATGTAAGCCGCTTGTTAAGTGGTATACTTTATACCCAGGGCCTGTAATCTAAATTCTGCTAGTGGGCCTGCAGCACTGGTTGTGCTGCAGGCTTTCAAACCTGTCTGTGCAGTTTACTGCCACTTCGACTTGGTATTTAAGACCACCTGCCAAGCATTAAACTCCCCCTTTATTACACATAAATCACCCCTAAGGTAGTCCCATGGTAGCCCTAGGGGCAGGGTGCAGTGTAACTAAAAGGTAGGTAAAATGTACTTTTAAATTTTACATGTCCTGGTAATGACAAACAGCTACATTAGTTTTTCAGTACTGTGAGGCCTACTTCTCTCATCATTGGGCATTCCTTAAAAAACTTTTAACCTGTTATTCCTGATTATAAAGTAGTAGCTGCATCATGTTTTTATATCACGTCCTCGTATTGTGGAGAGGGACGCTGACGGTACTGTGGGCTGTCGTCGGTTGGAGACCCTGATATTAGTGGCCTATCATAGCCTCATAACTATTTGAAGAAGGGTCATAGGCACTGATTTATTTATACCCTGATACCAATGGCCCATTATAGCCTCATCAACTATTGAAGATGGGTCGTCCACATTAACTATTCGTTTTATACCTACAGATTCTGTCACTGAGTCTGGTACGAGATTATACATTAATTTGCCACCCTTGAAACTACATTTGTCAATTGTCTACATCAATCAAGATCCCCTCAACATTGGATGCGTTGGTTCTAATTAATGACTCTACTCGCCCTGATGAAGTTCCCATGTTTGGAACGAAACGCGTCAGCTGTTTTCCAATTATGAATACTTAATGAAGAATGAAAGAGAATGAAACATAATATACTGGCTGCTTTTTGACTTCCTTCCTGGTACTGCCTCCACACATGTTTTTGAAATCTCTGGAAAGGGTGGCGATGAATCCTATAATTGGTAAAGCTGGATGTAACCGTACTATTTTATAAATGCTACTTTTAGAACATAGCTTTCCAAACTTTTCATGTTGGTGACACACCTTTTAGTCAATCTTCATCTTGCGACACGGTAACGCGAGCAAGCGCAGCTCGCGAGCCCAAACTACATAAAGAGGTTTCGGGGGGGAAATTTTGAAAAAATAGTGGGCAAATGGTGGATTTTCAAGCAAATCTGAGAAAGCAGGAAGGTTAATAAAGCAATTGTGAATCTGTTCTAACAAAGACAGTGACTGGCAAAACTGGGTGTAAGCAAGGTTAGGTTTGTGCCTGAAACAAGAATATAATCATGCACACATTGACACATGCCCCAGTGATTTACAGCACTAAAAGGGCGGGTTCAGGCACTGCCCACCCTTTCAACCATGCACAAAGTCCGCCTGCTGCCTTGCTGAATATGAGTTACCTCTTGCCACCTGCACCCCTTCGAATCGCCACAATAAATAAATCTATCTTAGAAAACATGTTTCACCTGTAGCCCAGTTGAAATATTTTCATGCATACCGTGCCATCTCCCGCTCATACTCTGTTTACAGTGCTGGAGTATGTAAATGTCTCCCATACCACCCCCTCATACTCTGCCACAAACATGCAGAAATATACAGACAAAGGATGACAGACACATGTTCAAAAACAAACATACAATCACATGCATAGAAATATGTGACATTGCCAGACTCAAGCACTCACTGTCTCACACACACGCACGCTCACACACACACACAGATGACCCAAAGAAGCGAAGGCATTGTGAAGCCAAATTATCAGACACACGCATACACAAAAGCTTGCACTCTCCTAGACACAAAGGGCAATTGACTAACAAGCACACAATGCTGAAACGAGACAAACTCTCCAGGAGCACCCCAAAACAAAACCGGAAGCACCTGCACTTTTAACAGTACACCCACAAGTAACTGAAACCATGTCTGCCCTGCTAAATGTTTCAAATACAACTGGCTTTAAACTAGCTCACAGCTGTGAAAAACACGCAAAACAAATGCAGAAACCCTCACAGGCAGACAAACACACTCAACAACTTGCACACAAAGAAAAATCTTCGGAAACAAAAAAAACAGGAAGGCAAATAAATGCAGGTTGAAAAGCCTAAACATGAATGTAACCAGACATGGTCCCAGGAGAACACAGTACAAAAAGAGAGGTCCAGGGTTACAAATGGATGGCAACATGACCTAGGAGGCAGCTCTAAGATGCTGTGTACTATAGATGGCTGACTCTGTGTAATACCACAGTACTGACATTATTGGAGGACTGTAATATCCCCTTGCACATGTTTTTTTCTTTCTCCCTCCTTGTTTTCTTCTCTGTATAGTTATTTGTAATTCTAAAAACGTGTAACTTAGAGACCGAACCTCAGAAGGCTGAACTTGAAAACCATGAGACCTGGTGCACTAAATAGCAGAAGGCCTGCTGAGCAGCGAAAGCCTTAAACTTGAGCAAACAGTCCGAGGCAGGGGTCTTGTGCACGTAGCGTAGAGTCTGAGCCATGGGGTTAATAATGCCAAATCTGAGGCGTGCTTAACACAGAGTTTGAGGCCTGGGCCCACTGTATGCTGACGGAAAGCCTGCTGCACACAAACATCCATCCTCATGTATGCAGAGTCTGAGAGATGAGGCCTGAGGCATGCTATCCATTGTACCGCTTTTGGCCCACATAAGTGTGGCAGGGTATGCTCAGACGTGAGTCCCTTGCTCACCTTGCCACTGGATTCAAGCAAGCCGGGCTGAGGACGGCTGAAATGCCAGAAACCGGTCCTAGGAAGCTTGTTTCCGGTCCAGGGAAGGCATGGCTTGGCAGTTCGGTCTGGACTGTTCCCATGAGGCACAGGGTCAGACTGATTTGCATATGGCCATGTCTGAACTGGGGTGGCCGAGTGGGCTCAAGAACGGTGATGGATTAAACCCAGATCTTTTGACTGGGTGTGAGTGTTTGATTGATTCAGATGCTCCGTCCATCACCACCCCCGTTTGTACCGCATCCATGGACACAGACACAAGCCTCCTTCCTGCATACAGCATTGCGCACAGCTACACTGTGCACAAGGACACAAGCCTCCTGCACGCACACAGCATTGCGCACAGCTACACTGTTCTCACAGACTCAAGCTTCCTGCACGCATACAGCATCACATTGCTGCAGACTCTGTGGTGCCCACTGCTACACACAGAACAAACTTGCATTCTATAATACACAGACAGTAAGCAGGCCTGCTGCAAAAAGTCAGCGCAATGACTGCTGGACAGTTTGTGGTCGTCTGCACACAGGGTAGAAGCGCTCACTGAAAAAGCCAAACTTTAAACTCCAGCAAACAGAGCACATTAACAAACGCAGTGGGTCAGGTCAGGGAAGGAAAATGGGACAAAGCCCGTGGGTCAGATCAGGGAAGGAAAATGGGACAAAGCCAATTCTATGCCTTTATATCGCATGCATATTTATTTGCCATTTGCACACAGTTGTTGCAGGTTTTATTGACTAAACAAAGTTTACTACTACTAAAAATTAGTGCATTGCACTAAGATACAGAATAGGGGCAAATGCACACAGAAGGCACACACACATCGGGCAATACCCACAGAAAACCTTGCACACACAAATCAACACAGACAACTGAGCACACAGGCCAACAGGTGTAACAGCATATGCAGATGTCTATGCATTCGCAGAAAACAAAACACAAATACACACAGACAACACGTATGTCAGTACACATTGAGTCACTATCAACAGAAGTAGGATCGTACAGGATGGATGCACGGGCGGGGCTGAATAGATACATGGAATACTTGGATGAAAGGGGTAGGGCTGCCTCGATGGATGGCTTAAGTGAGAGGGCAGATAAAAAGCATGATGATGATGCGGAAAGAGATCTGTGTGCGTTTGGGAGGATGGGTGTGCTGAGGGAAGGGGCAGACGTATGTAAAAGGGTGTGTGCATTGTTGAAGAAATAAATGCTCTAATAAATACATTAAATGGCTAACCTAAATCGATGCTATTTTCTAGTAAAATGTTTGCACAACACCAAATGAAATGCACAAGTAATGGCAATCTGTGAAGATCTGGCCCCGCCAAATGTCCTTTGCTTGCTGCACAGATCACTGGCATGTAAAACCCTTCAGAGGTAATAATGCCTCTGGTGACCCCCAAGGCCTTTGTTAAGGCAATGGCAGCATTGTACCACCCCCACATAACGGCAGCCATACTATGCCCCTTGACCTCTTACCTGGGGCTGCCGAGCATGCACTTCTGCTGCAACACTTTTGTAACTGCCACGTAAGGCATCATGCACTCACGCCAGGCTCTCTAACATCATGGCATCCACTCAGACACACACACAAACACACACAAACGAGCACCCCTCACCTGCACAAAGGAGCGTATGTACAGACACAATTACATCCCGTCATCAGAACCTCTTATGCGTCAAACTCTGTGTTCGTACAATGTGAGTCTGATGGAGCCAGTACATTAGTAACCTCTGCGATATGATTATGGTTTTAGTTATGTGCGATTGTGACAGTAGAGTGTGTAATTGTCCTCACTCTACGGAAAGTTTTAAAATATCAAAAATGTACAATACCTGTGCGTCTGGGGAGCAGAGGCGGCTCAGTGGTCACTGCATCGCAAAGGGAACAAGGCTGCGCGCACAGCTCATGCTCGCATAACGGCTTCTTCTTCGTGCGCGTCACTGAAGGCAGAAGCTCAAGAGAGCATTTACCCTAAGCAGCCCCCATTGTCGCGCGACACACCCACGCATGGGAGGCGACACAGTGCTGTGTCGCGACACACACTTTGGAAAGCACTGTCTTAGAAAGTGGACATTTCTCGGTTCTAAACTTCCCTCTGTGTGCCTGCAGCCTATCTCCAATGCACCTCTGGGATGGGTGACAACTATTATTTGTGCATTCCCTCTAGACAACCAAAAACTCAGGAAGGGTGAGTGTGAGGACTCATCTGGATTCATCTGTGTTCTGATAGCCTTCCTGGGGCGGAAGGGGAAGAGGGAGCTTGCACATCTGAATAGGCTGTGTCCTGTCCTCACACATAGGACTGACTACCCCCAGAGAGAGCCTTGCAGACAGGGTTGGGATGAAAGGAGATATGTGCACATCAAGGAGCTACTCTGAGGTCACCCCCACTTCAAAGGCACATTTAGGTATAGGTACTAGGGTTCCGAACCTAACAAGAATTCACACTACTGGACTTGTGAAAAACTCTGGCAGGAGTAAGGACTGTCATGCTACAAGGATTGCCACTATGTGTCTAAGGAACTGCTTCACTGCTGTGCTATTTTTTTTTTTATTCAAAAACAATGGTCTCAGACAATTATTTCTACGCAAGACAAATAAATCAAGTGAATATTCAAAACCTTCTCTTAGTTATGGGACATTTCCAACAGATCAGCCCAATTCATTCAATGAATGTTTATATACACGAAAACAAAAAAGCAACAGCAATAATTATAAATTCAGGGCAATTTTAATTAAAGCAATTCATGGCTATCTCAATATATTAAAAGTTTTGGTTGCCCAAAAAGAGAAGTGCAGAAAATTGATAGTGTAGGGTGCTAAATAGAAAATTAGAGAAAGTGCATAGAGTAAAAAAATGTTCAATTTTATATATACATGCAGTCGATTCGCACAATAGACAATTTACAAATGGCCTGGCGTGTAGCATAGGTTCTAGACACGTTTTATGGAGACATTGCTTATCTGCGATACTTGTATGATCGCTATAGTAAGGCAACAGCTTGACACGTATACTAATTCTGTTTCAGGGCTTGTGCTACTCTTCTGGCTGCCCACAATTGTAGTCCTGATGAAGACTCGCATGGCCACCGTCTAATTTGCCTTAAGGCCTCAAGACGAGTCGAAACGTCGACGCTGTATAATCTCTGTCCTGGATGGTGTTACAAACTTTTAGTGCAATACAAGCTTGGAAGCAATGTCTCCATAAAAAGTGTCTAGAACCTATGCTACACGATGACGTATGTAGGAAGAACAGGAGGAAACCCATATACCACGTTGGGATGGGTATGTTGTGAAAGCAGAAACAATTCCCAACAGGTATTATAAAAAGACAATTTAATTTAAAAAAAAAAAATTTTATGTAAGATTTTTTTTAATTTTTTAAAACATGAGCAGGGCACAATTGAATTCAAGGTAATACAGCGCGGATTCATATATACAATGGGAATAAAAAAAAAATACATGTACAATACCAAAACATACAGGATTATACCAAGATAAACCATATACACGATAGACACACGGAATGCTATACGCCACAATCTCGATTCCCCCCCCTCCCAACAATCAATAATCAAGGATCAGGACCTTGCTTCCATCGAATAAGGGGTTCCCATATTTGCAAACCAAGTTTCTTACCTTTTTTCCCCTTCCTTGCATATATGGCGGATTCTAATTTTTGGATTGATAACACCTTACCCAACCATTGATGATATGTGGGAGGATTAGGGTCGAGCCAAGCCGAAGCCACTAGCAGTCTTAAGATAGCCAATACAACAAATACAAAGTTTTCATTATTCACGTGGCCCTCCGGGTTGACTCCTAGTAGCATTACAGCTGGGTTTAATTCTATTGTAGTTGACAATACATTCTGCAAAAAGTTCCCAATGTCCTGTTTTATACTATCTAGTTGTGGGCAAAGTGAAAAAATATGCATTATATCCGCCTCTGCGCTACCACACCTAAAACAGGTGGTTCCCGATAGACCCCCCCATTGAGCAATTTTCGCTGGCATGTAGTACAGATGATATAATATCTTATAATGTTGAGCCTGTAGAGATGATGAGCACAACAGTTTGATTCCCATCTCTAGCGATTCCGAAAAAATGTCACTGGTTATATCCAGATCTTCAGACCACTTATTGACCCATTTTTCCATATCATCATTCTTTAATGATGTCATCTCAAAGTAGAATCTTTTTATGGTACAATCAGAACCTGCTTCTATAAGATCCATCAGTACATTTCTTTCGAAACCCAGAGGCCCTCCTTTTCTATTTGTTAAACAACTTCTTATTTGGAGATATTTAAAAAAATGCTTTGTATCTAAAGTATATCTATTCTGTAATTCTACAAATTGCAGTATACCATGAGGTCCCTGGATATCTCCAATCTTTCTTATCCCCGCCTCTCCCAATCTTGGAATACAGCTCCTGTAAAGACCATACGAGGCAGGGAGGGGTTATTTTTAAATCTGGTGTAAGCATTATATTTTCCAATTCCTATCTTTTTCGATATTCCGTTCCATATGTTATGAGCAGCCATAATGGTCTTAAACCGCGTTCTTTTATAATAACTTTCAGTGAATCGTAAAAAAATATTTTCCGCATTTTTACCCAAAACCAAACCAAAAATAGCAAGTGAACCAATATTGTCCCATCCATCCATCTCTGCCCCCCCAACCAATCCCAACATATTTTGAAATGCAGCAGCCCAATAATACAATTTTAGATCTGGTAAAGACCAACCCCCACGCTCCCATGGGAGTGACATATATCTCAAGGCCCTGCGTGTCTTTCCTCTGGCCCATATAAACCGGTTAATCATTTGCTCACAAATTTTAAACCATTTGTTGTCAAATAAAAGTGGCACTGCCCTAAAGATATACAAAAATGTTGGCAACACCATCATTTTGATGATATTGCTGTTTAATATATTGCTGTTTAATTATATTGCTGTTTAATATATTGCTGTTTAAATAGGTAGTATGAGATAAGACTTGATAGATAGAGTTTAAAATGATTTTTTTTTCTCTTTAGTAGGTGAGCACTTCAAATGACATATAAGAACTGGGAAAGTCAGGGGGGAGGGGGTGAGACACCCCGGTGGCACGCGTCGGTCAAATATAGGTCTTGCGGACCTATTTGCCCGTAGGGGGGGAGGGTTCCTGAGGGAGGGTTTTCTGGGGGGGGGGGAGGGAGAGCACAAGGGCAGGGCACAATGATAATGAAATACATGGGTATCACGAAGGACGCATTCTGAAACAGGCGCATGAGCAGTATGACTGTAAGGGAGAAGTGAGGAAGGAAGAGAGTATAAAAACTAAGAACTATGCTTTTTTCGTATCAGATGTAGCAGAGATTAAATCCATTAAAATAAGAAATACAAGTGAACAGGTAGTCAATGGTCCCGGAAAACTTAAATATGACACTTAGATTTCTAACATGGAATGTCTGTGGCCTAAATGATGTCCAAAAAAGGCAAAAGATCGGTATCCGATTACGCCAGATGAATGTAGATCTCATATTCCTGCAAGAGACACATATAATGAACACGCAAGAGTATTGCCTCAATCAGTTGGGCTTCCACCTAATAGCAAGTTCTAAACAAGGTGCAAAAAATAGAGGGGTCGCTATTTTGTCAAGGAGTAAAAAATTTGACAATTGGGAGAAAATTAGAGGATAAATGGGGAAGGTGGGCGATGGCGGAGATTATGATAGAAGGTGTATGGACAACGTTGGTCGCAGTTTATGGATCTACGCAGGATGACCCAGAGGTATTACAGTTTCTAGACTCTGAACTGGCCATTTGGCCCCCACAGGTCATCATAGGGGGAGACTTGAACATTAATGGGGCGGAAGGACTGGGAATAGGACAGACTAGATGTTATAAAGGACGAAAGAAAAGAGTCCATAAGGCTCTTGTGGATCTTGTGATTAATAATAACCTGATTGATGTCTGGGGTACAATCAGATCAGCCCAAAAAGGATATACATATTATTCTGCGCCACATCAAGTTTGTGTTAGATTGGATTATTTTATGATTTCTAATAACTTAATGTCACGGGTTAAGATAGATAGGCTCCCAAGAATCCTCAGTGACCATAACCCAGTACTGTTGACAATGAAGTTAGAAGGAGGAATAAGAACTAATCGGGTATGGACATTCGAAAGAAGGCTCCTTTTAGAGGACGACTACATATCACATATGTCAAAATGGATCACAGAGTTTTTTGAAAACAATAGAGGAAGTGCCTCGGTTGGAGTTATTTGGGATGCTTTTAAGGCGGGTGTCCGCGGTGAAACATGTAGCTATAGCAGTTATAAACGTAAATTAGAAGGGCTTCGGCAAAGCGAGTTAGAGAAAGCTGTGTTAGAGGCAGAAGAACAACTTAACAACTGTGTTATCAGAGGTGATCCAGTAGAGCAATCTATCTTAGATCTTATAAAAGTAAAAAGTGAAGCTGAAGATGAATTGGCGAAAAAAGCGGCAGTATATTATACAATTAGAAGGGAGAGGTGTTATGAATATAATGAAAAAGTTGGGCATGTACTCGCCATGCGCACTAGGCAGATAGCGGCAGAAGGAACAGTTAGAGAAATTAGAGATGAAAATGGAAACTTGCAAAAAGATCCGGAAGAAATCAGGGAAGTTTTCAGGAAATTCTACCAGAGTTTATATGATCATCAACATCCGTGTGGGAGTGATGAGATTAGGGATTATCTTGAGAATATCCCAGTGGAGAGGGTTCTGGATGAAGATGCAGATAGATTGGAAAGTCAGTTAGATGCTGAAGAGATTAAAGAAGCTATGTGTAACCTCCCTTCAGGAAAAGCTGCTTGCCCGGACCAGATACCCTTAGATTTTTACAAAACTTTCTGGGGAATGCTTGCTCAAGAGCTAACCAAAACGATCCAAGCTGCTCAGTCGGGCAAGTCTATTCCAAAGTCTTGGGGGGGTGCAGATATTGTGTTAATCTTAAAAAAAGGAAAGCCGCCGACTGAACCTGGGTCATATCGCCCCATCACATTAATGAATAATGACACCAAAATATATTCAAAAGCTCTGGCAAGGAGATTTGCCGGGGTAATAAGCGCTTTAGAAGTTATAGCCAGCACGGATTCATTCCTGGTAGAGGAACAACCCACCACACCAGGAAAGTTATAACGCTGTTCGATGCCGCTGAGGTCACAAGAGATCCGATGGCAGTAATGTTGCTAGATGCTGAGAAAGCATTTGATCGGGTCTCCTGGGACTATCTGTGGCACACCTTAGTAAGAGCTGGATTCAGGGGCGGTTTTATAAAAGCTTTACAGACCTTGTATAAAGAACCGATAGCGGCCCTCAGAGTTAATGGGGGCGTTACGGGTCAATTCATGATTAAAAGAGGAACACGGCAGGGGTGTCCATGTTCCCCCTTATTTTTTGCCATGTATATGGATCCATTGATCCGTAAGCTAGATCTATGCCCAGAGATAACACCGTTACCAACACTAGTGGGACCATGTAAGATACTGGCCTATGAGGATGATGATGTGGCAGTGATAACACCAAACCCCACGGAGGCAACTGTATTTATAGAAGAAGAGGCTCGTAGATTTGGCCAGATTTCGGGATACGCCCTAAATGCCTCGAAGACACAGATTATTAAAAATTCAGCGACCATGTGTGAAGATAATCGAGTTGTCCAGGTAGGAACTTATTTAGGAATTAATATCTCAGCCGATTTAAATAATCTGGTGGAAAATAATATTGTTCCAATAATAAATAAAACAAAGAAAGACTTGGATCGGTATGAAAATCATGAAAAGACAATTTAAATAATGTATGCAATCTGCATTACAAAAAAGAGAAAACAAGGAGTCACTGAAGTTTTTTGGAAGAAGGCGGTATAATTCACCAATGAACATAGAAAGGGTCTTTTTCACATGGCAATACAGTTTAAACAGCACTGTAGAACAGATCGTGTGACAACCCAGTGGCACTTGGTGCAAGGTGCTATATACAATAAGTGATAGTGAAGGTGCAAGTGCTAGAGTGAACAGCCTGATTGACGCATGAACTTAGGTTTAAACATCAAATAATAGCTCCACACAACAAGTTGTAATCACTTTTTAAATGGGAATATAAATTCAAACAGGAGCATAAAACGTGATATGCGTCATATGGTTTAAGCTGTAGTGTCGACGGCGTTTCGATCCCCCTCATTTGGGATCATCATCAGGACAGGGCTGTTGATGGATTCAGTGAGTGATGTCCAGGACAAAGAGCGTGGGTGACATAAGTCCATACGTTTGCTCAGAAAGTCGAGGCTGATCGTGGAGTCTGTCTCGTCAGCGTGCGATGAATGCTCCAGCATTGATTGCTAGCAGCCCCACATCAGAAGAGCCCCAAGTGCCTTCCGCCGCCTGGATTTACACAGGCGCTGCATTCATCGCACGCTGACGAGACAGACTCCACGATCAGCCTCGACTTTCTTAGCAAACGTATGTACTTATGTCACCCACGGAATTGTTTCTGCTTTCACACGATGACGTAGACACATGGTTTGAAGGCTTTGAAGAGACTCTGAGAGTGCAAAAGGTCCCAGAGGAGTTGTGTGGTGGTAGCTTGTAGAGGTATATGCCCACAGTAGGGAGGGACACCCTTCTTACTCTAGAGGTGGAGGACCAGACATGCTACACTGCAATGAAGACCAACCTAGTCAGCACGTTTAGACTGACCCCTGAGAGGTATAGGCTTTTGTTTTGTTGTGTTTTTCTTAGTGTCATTAGGATATCAAATCAAAACAAGCTTTACTCTGTATAAAAAATATCCATAAGAGCATTCTACACAATAAAACTTAATTCAGGGCAGAAACATAGCGATAAAGAAAAAAATTTCTTCATATTATAATCCCCCCCCTCATAAAATGATTTATTAAAAAGAGATACGTATTTCATTATTAATATATAGACACCATGCTAATCAATAACATTTCATGGGGTGCAAAGAAATACAACAAACTTTAAAAAGGTACCTGAAATAGAAGCAAGCATCTAGTCAACTAATCAGTCTCATAGACAAGTGATTCCAAATATGAAAGCATTTTCCTTCGTTTATTTGCTAATTGAGTGAAGGAAATTACCGCATTACAGATCGTAACATGATCTAATTGACGTATAAAGAAGAAGGCGGTTTTATGGGAATATAACTTATTGGAAATAAAAAGTGGATGCAGAATCGATTTCCTAAGATCCCTGTGAAAATTACAGAACAAGATAAAGTGCAATGTGCTTTGGGCAGTTTTACCATCGCTGGGGCACATAGGAAGGTTTGCACTCCAGTTACCCATCTTAGGAAATGCTATCTGAAAATGCAATGTTTGTAGCCTTAGTCTAGTCAGATAAAATCTGTGTTGGGTATTCCTAATGAATATAAGATAAGGTTGAGTGCCTAATGAAAAGGACCCTTCGCAAAATGATCTAACATTTGGTTTAGTGCAGAGCCCTGCCTCCCTTTTTATCTTCCTAGACCCAAGGAGTTTCTTTTTAAACTCCCCTTCACTATAGTTCTCGATGGTTGGTGGGTCTTTAAAAGCAACATTCACATCACACTCGATCAGAAGATCATGGACATATTTTAACCATGGTATCTTCTTCCAGTGATCCAATCTGAGACAATCATATATTATTTCCTAGGTAAAATAAGTTTCTTCCTTTGTCCAAATTCGATGCGATAAATTGATGGTCAATACACTAATCAAATCGCTTAAAAAGGGGACATCTGTTTCTTTATGGACAATATAGGTCGCAGTAGAATTAGGGACTGACATCACCCTATGCAAAAATGTATTTTCCATATTTTGCAATATGGAGGTATCTGCCATTCCCCAAAGGGCGCCACCACAGCATACCCCAGAAACACATTTGCTCCCATAAAGTTTTAAAATCTCTCTCACAGGCTTATTACCTATTTTTGGTGAGAATCTAAAAATAGCCTCACTTGTACTTAAAAATTTCAATTTGCTTAGGTTAATATGTGCATTCCAGGTACCTTTACAATTAAAAAGTAATCCTAAATATAAATTAGGATATCAAAGGCTTCCTATAGCCACACATGTAGTTTCTGAATGGAATGTTTGTGTCTAGATCCGTACTGGATGTTAGTTTTGTTTCTAAGTGTTCAAAATTGAGTTTGCTCCATGGGGGTCTCTAGTTGGCACAGGTAGGTACTTGTGACAAATAGGGACTCTTGCCTCTAGTCAGGGTAAGGGGGTACACACTTAAAAACACCCCTGCTCACCCCCTTGGTAGCTTGACACAAGCAGACAGGCTTATCTCAGAGGCAGTATGTAAAGCATTTGTGAACACATACAGTAATCAAGTGACAACTTAACAGATGGACACCACACAGTTGTATATTAAAAATAAGTATTCTTTATATAGATTTAACACAAGACTACAAACGAAAAAAATCCACAATACTGTACTTAAAATGGTAGTTTTAGCTTAGTTCTCTTTAGTTCTTACAATGCAACATTTGGAGTCAATGTACCTTTAGATGCGACACGCAGGGCCACGAAAGTGTTGCAACGATGGAAATGCGGCAAAGATCCGGTGCAAAGAAATAAAGATGGCACTTTCTCCTTGATGCAACACGCTTCCCAGTGATGCGGCGGCGTCTGCTGCAACATCGCTCCTCTCCCCCGGCGATGCGAGATGCTTGACATGTTGTGAGCCGCGACAGGCCCTGCAACACACTTCCCAGTGATGCGGCGGCATCTGCAGCCACGTTGATCCTCTCTCCTGGCGATGGGAGTTGCTTCCACAACGATGCGAGCCGTGACAGACCTTGCAACACTCTTCCCGGTGATGCGGCGGCATCTGCTGCGATGTCGATCCTCTTCTCCGGCGATGAGCCACGACAGGCCCTGCGACACGCTTCTTGGAGATGCGGTGGCGCGTCTGATGCAACGTCGATCCTCTACTCCTGCGACACGCTTCCCGGTGATGCGGCGGCGTCTGCTGCGACCTTGATCCTCTCCTCCGGCGATGCGAGGTGCTTCGTGTTGTGAAGCGGCAGCAGCAGTGCGACACGCTTCTCGATCTTGAGTCGCTCTTCCAGCTCCTTACGACACCCAAGTCCACAAATAGTCCAACACAACTGTAGGAACTTCAGGAGAACTCTTGAGGAGCTGGTGGGTGAAATCTGTTGTCCCTGAGACTTCAGCTGGAGGCAAGCTCTGTTGCAAGCCCTTGGAGATCCTTACACAAGTTGATGAAAGTGCACACAAAGTTCCTCTCTCCTTTCTTTGGCAGTCAAGCAACCATTGCAGCCAATCCCCCAAGCAGCACTTCAGCTTAGGGACAGTCTCTCCTCACTTTTTTCAGGTTCCTCTCCTCAGTAAAGGTTTCTTCTTGCACTCCAAAAGTGATCTCATATCTTGGGATCAGGGTCCCAATATTTTTACCCCAACGTCCTTTGTCCTCTGAGGGCAGAGTGGCCTTTGCCCAGTCCAAACCAGTTATGGAGCACTGTGTTGACAAGACTCCTTTCCTTTCACAGGGCAGGGCAGAAACATCAGACACCCCACAGGAGGTGGAGCCAGCATTGTGGAGGGAAAGCACAGCCCTGGAATACTTTGTTGGCATGATTCCTTCTTTTCTTTCACAGTGCAGGGCAGAGACATCAGCTGCACCACAGGGGGTAGAGCCAGAATTGTGGAAGGCAGGCACAGCCCTTTTCAGGTCCCAGGTGCAACTCTTCCCACCCATCTAGATGCAGATCTCTCTATTCACCACTGGGCTGACTCATTCTGTCTCCTGGAATCCCCCAGCCCTGTCACTCAAACTCCAGACAAGGAATACACAACCTGGAAGAGGCAGGCCTGGATAGTTAGACAAGAAAAAACCTACTTTCTAAAAGTGGTATTTTAAAACACAGAATATTAAAATCAACTTCACTAAAATATGTATTTTATCATTCTGAGTTCAGGCATACTAAACTCTAATTTCCACCATGTTCTCAGAGTCAGTTAGGATTATAAAATGCAATAATCTAACTGCCCATTCTGGCCTATGGAGAACAGCTAGCCTTGCAATAGTGAAAAACAAAAATGGCTGTAATTCACTATTAGGACATGCCACACACACCAGGGCATGTCCTACCTTATACTTACAATGCACCCTGCCCTTGGGCCTACCATAGGGGTTTCTGATATGAAGAAAAGGGAAGGTTTAGGAAATGGCAAGTGGGTGCACTTACTCAGTCAGCATGGCAGTACCAGAATGCATATAGGCTCTACATTGGCAGGCCTTAGACATACTTTTACAGGCTGCTTCTGTGGGTGGCACAACCAGTGCTGCAAGCCCACTAGCAGCATTTGGTTTACAAGCCCTGGGCACCCCTGGTGCACTGTACTAGGGTCTGACAGGTAAACCAAACCAGCTAATCTTGGAATCACAAATTCATACATCAATTTACAATAGGGAGCACTTGCACTGTGGCACTGGACAGCAGTGGCACTGTGTCCAAAGCATCTAACACCAGTAAAAACACATGAGGCAACAGTAAAAAATGGAAGGGAGACCCACACCAATGTTGCCAGGTCTAATAAATGTCCCCTCCAGCTGAAATGTGAGGAGAACTACCCTACCTCCTGGGAGTTCTCATCACTAAGGCGGAAAAATCTGGACAGACCATCAGCGTTGGCGTGTTCTGTACCAGGCCGGTGTTCCACTGTAAAGTCCATACCCTGTAGGGAAATGGACCACCTCAACAGCTTTGGATTCTCACCCCTCATCTGCATTAATCATCTGAGGGGCCTGTGGTCTGTCTGAACCCGGAAGTGAGTCCCAAACAAGTATGGTCTCAGCTTCTTTAGTCCCCAGACCACAGCGAATGCCTCACGATCAATAGCACTCCATCTCTGTTCCCGTGGAAGTAACCTTCTTCTGATGAAGGCTACAGGTTGATCTAGGCCCTCCGCATTCATCTGTGACAAAACATCCTCCACACCATGCTCTGAAGCGTCTATCTGAACGATAAACTCTTTGGAGAAGTTGGGTGCCAGGAGCACGGGGGCCTTGCATATGGCAGCTTTAATGGCCTCAAAAGCTTTCTGACAGGTGTCAGTCCAAGTCATTTTCCTGGGCTGCTTTCTGGAAGTCAGCTCTGTCAAGGGTGCAACAATGTTGCCATACCCCTTGACAAACCTCCTGTAATACTCAGTGAGTCCTAAAAAGGCTCTCAACTCTGTCTGGGTCTTGGGGGGCTCCTAAGCCAGGATGTTTTAAATCTTGGGCTATAGGGGTGCCACCGGCCCGCTCCCAACCTGGTGTTCCAAGTACACCACGGAACCCTGCGTGATCTGGCACTTACTCACCTTGCTCGTGAGGCCTGCCTTCCGCAGTGCCAACAATACTTCCCAGAGGTGGGGCAGATGTTCTTCCCAACCGGTAAAGAACACTGCGATGTCATCCAGGTTGGCGGCACTGAACTCATCCAGTCCAACCAACACCTGGTTGACCAACCTCTGGAAGATGGCAGGGGCATTCTTCATCCCAAAGGGCATGACCTGGAACTGGAAATGCCCATCTGATGTGGAGAATGCTGACCTTGGCTTGATTTGATGCTTTGCGCTGGATCGCGAGCTGATATATAAATGACACATTGACTGCAGCGTTCACTTAAGGCTGGTCACGGCTGGTTAGAACGCTGATGCTTATATGAAGGCAAATTAAGAGCCCAAAGTAATGTACTCTAGACTACAGGCCAAAGAGAGACGGTACCTCTACGTGTTTGAGCGCTTCATCACCGAGTCGTTTTTTCGTGACCTTTAAAAGCCAATGTACACAAAGGAGCAATTTTGAAATTTGAGGTCGATTTTAAGACGCTACTGTTCTTGTTTGAACGTACTATTTACCAGCCGCAATAGTAACTAATCAATTGTTCCATACTTCATCTGGTATTTTGCTAACGCTGATTCTACGTTTAAAGTCCATACATATTGAACTGTATTGCAATAGACGGACTCCTGATGAAGGCAGTTTTGCCGAAACGCGCGTAGCTCACATCTACTGTATTGCTCACGTTTATCGCACTGTCTTTATCAACTGTATATCAACTGTATATTCTACTTAATCTATTTCAATTGCAGGATTGTTTTTTGAATATGATGATTTATTTGTATTTTATTGCTGGTATATACTTATGTAAATGTGTGTTAATTAAATGAATGGAATTTTATTTAAGAGAAAAAAACGAAAGAAAAAATAGATGAAAGCTTAATATAAATAAAAATTATATTTTTGAACACAATATTTGTGCACCCTGATCTATGTGTAGTACGTAGTTAGTGGTTGTGTTTTTTTTATACACTTTAATAATTTGACGTATATAATTGAAGCTTGCTATAATTGCATTACCTACTGTGAGAATGCTGACCTCTCCTTTACCCCGTCAGTCAAGGCGATCTGCCAATACCCAGACATCAAGTCAAATGTGCTGAGGTACTGTGCAGCTCCTAGCTGATCAATGAGCTCATCAGCTCTGCTGATGGGGTGCGCTTCAGTCTTCGTGACTGAATTGAGCCCTCGGTAGTCAACACAGAACCGGAGTTCGGGTGTGGCACCCGGCGCGGCAACCTTCGGGACCAAGATCACTGGGCTGGCCCAAGGACTGCTAGAGGACTCAATCACCCCTAACACAAGCATCTTTGAGGCCTCCACTTTGATGCAAGCCCTCACCCTGTCAGTTACCCTGTAAGTTTTGTGCTTCACAGGTAAGCTGTCTCCTGTGTCCACATCATGGACGCGCCAATCTGTGATACCAGCAAACAGGGAGAACAGATCAGAAAACTGTCCCAGCAACTGGCAGCAGTCATTCTGTTGCTCAGGGGTCAGGGTGGAAGGGAGGTTAACATCATCCACTGACCCATCTTGCTCTGCTGCAGACAGGAGGTCAGGAAGAGGCTCAGTCTCCTCCTCCATTCCAGCATCTGTTGCTAAGAGCATGCCCACTTCAGACCTCTCCAAATGGGGCTTAAGGCGGTTGACATGCAGGACCCGCAAGGGGTTCCTGGGAGACCGCAAGTCCACCAAATAGGTAACTGGACTCTTGCGCTCCACAACCTCAAATGGTCTGATCCACTTATCTTGGAGCGCACAGGGCTCCACTGGGGCCATGACCCACACCTTCTGACCAGGCTGAAGCTCTACAAGAGTGGCATTGTGGTCATACCATCGCTTCATCTCCTCCTGGCTGGCTTCCGGTTTCGCCTCAGCAAGTTGTCTGAAACACCGAGTCTGGTTCCTGAAGGCCAGCATGTAGCTGTATACATCCTGGGGAGGTTTCCTGGGAGATTGCTCTCAGCCTTCCTTAACCAGACTCAGAGGTCCTGTGACTGGGTGTCCATAGAGAAGCTCAAAGGGACTGAACACTAGAGATTTCTGTGGCACCTCACGGTATGCAACAATAGGCATGGTAAGAGGACATCCCACTTATGCTTCATAGATTCTTCAAGACCCATAATCATGCCTTTCAGGGTTCGGTTGAATCTCTCAACCAACCCATTTCCTTGGGGGTGGTAAGTAGTGGTGAACTTGTAAGTTACCCCACACTCCTGCCACAGGGACTTCAAATACTTGGTAATGAAGTTGGTTTCCCGGTCAGACACTACCTCTCTAGGGAATCCCACTCGAGAGAAAATTCCCATAATTTCCCATCTCACCATGGGGGCCGTCACTGTCCTCAGAGGTATGGCTTCCGGGTACCGGGTGGCATGGTCCATCAAGACCAGGATGAACCTGTTGCCCATGGCTGTCTTGGTGTCAGGCTCCACGCTGCCGGATTCGGTCGTTGTACATATAACTCCACCTCCCGACCTCACCAACACAATGGTACTAAAAACACAGTGTGTTCGAGGGATAGGGCGAGGGAAAACAAAGGAACAAAACCAGGAGGGGACGGAAAGGGTCAGGCGGGAAGGGATGGCTGAAAGACAAGAACACAAGTTTACGGGTTACCACTGATCACACGGAAACACCTACTCTCATTTCACTCTCACTAAATAGGCTAAAGGGTTCACCTTTTCTGAAAGCAGTTTACTCCTCCTCCTCCCCGACGTGTGAATATGAATAATCAAACAGATAGTCCCTATGGAATAATAACAACAGTTATTCTCTCCTTTTTACATGAACTCCTGCACCAAATTCTCTCTGCTGTGATAGTACGTACCCTGCCTGGTAAGTGTTCCGTGTTCAAAGTATAAACGTGTAATGTTGAGTGAACTCCACCCTTGAAACAAAACAAAAGTCAAGTGTTTGGCAGTGAAAAAACGTTCCACCTTAAAAGCTCCAATTTACTCCAGATATAGACACGGCAAGACGTAGCACACTACTACCGTCTTCCGCTCTAAACCAGCTCCTGTACTCACAACTCCAAACACGGTAAGGTGTAGAAGACCCACTACCTTCCGCTTTGGCACTTGATGAGCTAGACACTAGTGCCTGTCTTCGTAGCGGTGGTGCTCAGAACATATAGCCCTAATACACTCCGCTCCCTCTTCACAGCAATATATATCTTTGATACAGGTCGCCGCCGTGCCTGTACTTTCCTCTCTGTTCCTTTCACAGGCAGGCAAAAAATGAATACAAGGCTTTTCCACATATGCTACGCGTTAAATGTCACGCGGAGCATATTCTACTCACAGTACTTGTAAGGAGTCTCCCTTCCCGGTTCGTTCTCCTTCCTTTCCGCTTCGGAAGGACTTTGGCTTCAGGAAACCCTCGGAGGCTCTTGAAATGCAATGCGCTTCACAAACGCGCTACTCGGCAACCCGAGTAAACACCAAAAGGCGCGGTTCCGTTTTTCTTTCCCTTTCACCGCCTTCACAAGAGAAATGTCAGTATCCTTCCTAACTCGGCTCGGATTCAAGAGCAGACGAGCCGCCGCTCTCCACCAGGGATTAACCACCAAACAAACGCTGCAATCACAAAATCACGAACAACGTGTAGAGGGTCCGCCCTACCTTTATAGTGCCACGCCCCCTCCCTAGATTTCTGGGAGATGTAGTTCCAAAAGTTTAGGTGGCGCAATTAGGTAGAACCTGACACTTGGGGTCCAGTGGTCCCACAATGTCAATACCCACCTGTTTAAAGGGGGTGCTGACCACAGGGAATGGCTGGAGAGGAGCCTTCTGCTTCCTCCCACACTTTCCACTTGCCTAGCAAGTCTGACATGTCCTGCAATGAATGTCTGAACTCTTACGCATTTGGGACCAATGAAAGTGGGTGACAAGCCTCTCAAAGGTCTTGTCCTGCCCCAAATGTCCTGTCAATGGCACATCATGAGCCAGCCCCAGTAGGAAGGCTCTGAAGCGCTGGGGTGCCACCAGCACAAGGGCTGACCCAGGCTCAGCAACCTTAGGCTCACTATACAGGAGACCATTCTCCCAGTAGATCCAATGTGATCCAGACTGATCACCTGCTGCCTGGCTTGCAGCCTGTTGATGCAAACCCTTGAGAGAAGGGCATTCTTTCTGCACCTGGCAGAATTCTTCCCTGGAGGGGCCTCTTTCCTGCTGCCAATGGGTCTGCTCAGGCAGGTCCCCCAGTTCATCTACCTGTTCCCGTGAAGGCTCCAGGGCATCCCCCTCACCGTCTACCTCCTCCTGGACCTTGGGAACTTCGCGGTCCGGTTTCCCACGCCCCTGCCTACTCTCTCTAGAGCAGGTTCCTGGGCCTCCCTCTCAGGCTCCAGGTCCCCTTGAGCACCCCTATGGGCTGCCATTGACCGGGTGGTCACACACGCCCAGTCAGGCAGACCCATCATCTCCAAGTGACTACTCCGCTCCACCTTTCCCAAAGGTGAGCTCTCTAAATCATTTCCCAACAGTCAACAGGCATGGGGGCCTCACAGCTACCTGAAGAGTACCAGAGACCCCCCCACTCAAAGGGAACCTGAGACATTGGACAGTGGCTACCTGTGTTGTTGGCGGGAACAACTCTGCAAAATTCAAAAAGGGCAATCTGCTCCTGAGGCACCAGGTGACACTTGACAGCTGTCATACTGGCTCCTGTATCTCTAAGAGCCTCCACCTTGTGGCCATTGATGATCACCCACTGCCCATATTTCTTAGTGTTGTTGGGCAGTTGGGTCCCTGGGACCACCTCACAGTCTCCTAAAGAGTCAAGGGACATCTCTGCGAGACCCCACCCACCTTTGACACCAATCTCCTCCCCAAAGGCTACACTCGCCATCTGCCGGGGTGGAGCACCAGGGGGTGCTGTTTTTGCAAACTGGGGGCACGGTGGATCATTCACCTTATGACCCAGGTCCCCACACTTGTAACACCTCAGGGGTCTCCTGTGAACAGGATTACCTGTAGGGCCCCTGGCTTTCTCTCAGGGGGAGGCTGCAAACCCTTCCCTTGTTTCCCTTGGGGATTACTTTGGGGTCCTTTTTTTGAACTCCTTCTGTTTATCCTTGTCCCCTCCCATTCTTCTTCTGGGGACCCGGCCCACCTTTGGCTGAGTCTCCCATGGGATCCTTGTGGAGATTCCTTCTCTTCATTCACAGTGCAGGGCAGAGACATTAGTCGCACCACAGGAGGTGGAGCCAGCAATGTGGAAGGCAGGCACAGCCCTATTCAGGTCCCTGGTGCAACTCCTCCCACCTATTTAGATGCAGATCTCTCTATTCACCAGTGGGCTGACTCATTCTGTCTCCTGGAATCCCCCATCCCTGTCACTCAAACCCCAGACAAGGATACACAAGCTAGCAGAGGCAGGCCTGGATAGTTAGACAAGAAAATACCTACTTTCTAAAAGTGTTATTTTCAAACACAGAATGTTAAAATCATCTTCACTAAAAGATCTATTTTATCATTCTGAGTTCAGGCATACTAAACTCGAATTTCAACCGTGTTCTCTGAGTCAGTTAGGATTATAAAATGTAATAATCTAACTGCCCATTCTGGCCTATGGAGAACTGGTAGCCTTGCAATAGTGAAAAACTAAAATGGCTGTAATTCACTATTAGAACATGCCACACACACCAGGGCATGTCCTACCTTATACTTACAATGCAACCTGCCCTTGGGCCTACCATAGGGGTGTCTGATATGAAGAACAGGGAAGGTTTAGGGACTAACAAGTGGCTGCACTTACCCAGTCAACATGGCAGTACCAGACAGCACATAGGCACTGCCCTGGCAGGCCTTAGACACACGTTTACAGGCTGTTTCTGTGGGTGGCACAACCAGTGCTGCAAGCCCACTAGCAGCATTTGGTTTACAAGTCCTGGGCATTTCTGGCGCACTGTACTGGGGTCTGACAGGTAAACCAAACCAGCCAATCATGAAATCACACCTTCATACATCAATTTACAAAAGGGAGCACTTGCAATGTGGTACTGGACAGCAGTGGCACAGTGCACAAAGCATCTAACACCAGCAAAAATACATAAGGCAACAGTAAAAATGGAAGGGCGACCCAACCCAATGGTGCCAGGTCTAACACATGGTCAATGGGTGGAGTGCATACAATGGTAGTTTTAGGTGTGTTGCATTGTGTCATTGCAAATGGTGGCCTGACCATGTGACTGTAGTAACTGTTTGAAAGGCAACTTTTTCTGGATTTGCTAAACTAACATCCAGAAAGTGTCCAGTGATGTGTGTGGGTTGTGAATGATCTCTTGTAGATTCAGTGTATCTAAGCAAGTGATGATTGTATTTGGATGGGGCATTTTGGGTTTATCAAACCAAATGTTGAGGTCACAAAGAATGCATAGGTTGGAGTGTAGTGTTATAAGGTTTGAAACTGTGTGTAGACATGTGTCTGGGAATGTTGCATTGCTAGGTGGAGGTCTGTAATGCACTACGAAGCTACAGGAGGATGATGGTGTGGGGTTGCATCTGGTGAAGATGGCCTCACGACCTTGTACTGAGACGTTGTCAGCTTTAGTGATATTGTTTCCTTCAATACAACAGCTAGTCCACCTCCTCTTTTTTGTGATAGTTTGATAGCATAGAGGAACAGCTTAATGTAACACTGGAGCCATGTCCTCTCCCAACTATGATTCAGTTACAAAGAGTAAGTCAGGTTGTGTATCAGTGAGAAGGTCTAAGATGTGTTGTTCTTTTTTAGAGAGTGATCGAACATTTATTCGTTGGCAGTTTAGAGAATATGTTTTGGCAATGGGGTGAATTTGTTTTGCAGAAGAGTGAGCAATATTTTGTGAACTTGTAAAAGGTGTGTCCTTCGTGCTGGTATTAGCTGTATGAGGATAGGAATAGTGAAGTTGTTCTGTATTGTATTCCTCGTCCAGCAGTCTAAGAAAGCATTTTGATGTCTTCTTCTGTAGGTGGTGGGGATGGTGGTTGAGACTGAGTAGGTGAGGTGTGCTGTTTTTGTAGTGTAGCCTTGTTGTTCCGTTGACATGGAGATGTGAAGTTGTGAAGAGTGGCAAGTTGCTTATTTTGTTTGTGTCTGTTTGGGGTGAAAGGAGGTACTGGAAGGTGGGTTTTAGCTAGAATGAGATGTGCCGGTTTCGAGTTTATATGTGTTAGATTCTCTAGGCCAAATGTGGATGAGACTTTTTTGGAGCCTTTAGTGGAGGCTTCAGTGCCTTTGATTTTAAGGGGTGACTTTAATATTTTATTAGATCCTATTTTAGATAAATCAACCCGGATAGACTGTGTTTAGGTGCCTAGGATGAGACAGGGCCTCAGAAACATGTTTCAAGATTTAGGACTGGTGGATGTATGGGGTTATCTAAAAATTCAGGTGAGAGGGAACACCTTCCATAGCATAAATATTGCCACTTCTCCAGGTTGGATTATTTTTTTGTAGGTAGGGTGTTAACGGCGCATATCAAAGAGGTCAATCACCTCCTGGGGCATATCTCGGACCACCCAGCCTTCACTATGTCATTACAATCTCCTGGAAATAGGCCTAATTTAGGCTAGGCCTTGAAGTGTACTATAATTTTGGATAATAATGTGGCGCTTATAGTAAAAAGGACCAAATCTGAGGTGTTTTTGGATAATACAGGCACATCCCCCCTGAAGTTGTGTGGGATTCCTTTAAAGCATTTTTTCAGGGGGTATTGAAAAGTCACATACATTCAAAGAATAGGGAGGAGAGGGCAGAATTAACCAAATTGGAGCAAAAGGTTAGTGCTTTGGAAGCCACCTTACACATGCCAAGTGGATTAGAGGATAAGAAATTTGTATTAAAACAGCTAGAGGAGGCACAAAGATCAAGTTGGATTCTGAGTGTAGGGAAATGTGGCAAGGTGGCTGGATGCATAAGGCAGTTTGAGTATGGGGAGCGAGCTGGGGCCTTTCTGGCATGGAAGGTGTGAATGGAGAGATCTAGGAATATGATAAAGGAGCTGGATGTATATCCCCAAGGGGATGTTACAAATAAATTAGTAGAGATGCAGAGTCACCTGGTATAATTTTTCTCCACACAGTGTACTGAAGAGATCTCTCCGGAGTCTCATAAACTCAGAGAGTGGCTGGGAGGTAAAGGCTTCCCTGAGCTTTCAGAGGTGGAAAAGAGTGTATGGAAACGTCGATAGCTGACAAGGAAATTAGAAGGTTTTTGTCACATAGTAAGAATGGGAAGGCAGCTGGCCCAGACGTCATCCCTTAGGAACTATATAAGCTTTTAAGAGAGGATGTTATTTCAATCTGGGAGACCCTGTTCAACTTGGTATATTAGGAGAAGTCACGGATTCCTGACTCATTGAAGGAAGCTATGATGGTCCTGATTGAAAAACCAGCAAAGGATCCTAGGAAGGCTGATTCATATCAACAAATATCTCTCCTAAATGCAAATCATAAGATATTTATAAGAATCTGGGCTGGGAGACTGGCCAAACTTGCCCCTTAGCTTATACATCCAGATCGGTAGGGCTTTGTCCCGGGGAGGCATATCCACAAGCTCACTCAGCAGCTGAATGGCTGTACAGATCTTGCCACGGCTCAGATGATGCCCTTGGCTGTAGTCACGTTAGATGCAGTCAAACCCTATCTGTGGGAGGTGTTGGAGACATTGGACTTTAGCCCTCCTTTTTTAGCAACACTACAGGGGTTTTATGAGCAGATAACAGCTACGATCCTTCTCAATAATTCACTTACCAGAATTTCTACTGTTTCTGGGGGCACCTGGCACGGTTGTCCCCTCTCCCCATTATCGTTTGATATATACAATCAGCCACCTGCCCAGCTCTTACAGAGAGATGGTAAGGCTATTCCTTTCAGCTCGTCCCTTTTTAATAACAAAATTTCACTGTATGCAGATGATTTAATAACCTAAACCTCGGACCCTGTACATACTATTCCCAGGGTGGAAATCCTGGTAAAGGAACTTTGGACCCTTTTAGGATATCTAGTAAATAATTTGAAGTCAGAGGTGATGTGCTGGAATGTACCAGATTGGAAGGATGAAATGCAAGCAATGATTATATATCTCTGCATTACAATTTTAAATCCACTGGAGGCAATCCTGCAGTACAACTTGGAGGTAAAAGGAGGTAGATGTTTTGCTCACTAGATGGAGGAACCTTCCCCTGACAATATACGGGTGAGTAAATTTGAGTCAAGATGGTGATACTGCCTAAATTGAATTAGCTTTTTAATTGCATACATATGACGTTCCCAGGTTCCGCAATAGTTAAGATTCAGGGGGAAATTGTTTCTTTTATATGGGCATCTAGAGGGGCTAGGCTTGCATGGAAAAAACTGAGGAGTAGGCTTGAAAAGGGTGGTTTAGGCCTCCTAGACTTAAAGCTTGATTGCATAGCTTTCATGTCTCAATTTATCGGAGCTGTTCTTGGATAGATGGTAAGGGTGTGTGATTCTGAAGCATTCTCGTATAAGTTTGGGACAAAGAAATTCTTCACAAAGGTTCGGCTGAAGGTTTTGAAGGTAGCTCTGTCCCTTTGGCTTCGAGTTAGGAGGGTAATGGGCATGGTCTGTTCTTCAGACTTTTCACTGATCTGGGACTCTCTGGGTACCCCTGAGTGTCTTAAAGATGGGCTGAGCAGGGTCAGAGTTTGAGGGGATTTACTAACAGCACAGGTTATATTACCATGGGAAGGTTTAGCATCCAAGACTCATAACTCCCTTTCCAGATTCAAATATCTTCAGTTGTCAATACCACAGATGTTGCTCTGTGGTATTGAACGCTGCATGAGGCCAAGAATAGGAAAATTCAAGGAACTGAGCTTCAAACAGTATTGAAACCTCCCTAAAATTATTCGATTGAGTGGTAAAACCAGCCAATCTGAAGCATAACCACTTCTATACTATTAATAGATGTTTCGGACCCCTCAAAAGATAGTACAATTCCTACAAGAGATTACCCCCAGATGTTGCAGGTGTGTCCTTTTAAGAGTCGAAGACCTACACTTTTTTTCTATGCCCAGAGATAAAGGCTTATTGGCGGTACATGGATGATGTGGTCAGCCACATTTCCGGGATGAAGATAATGTTAAGTCTAAACTTAGTTTTAATGGGAGTGGAAACCTACACCAGACAACTGCAGACCAGATCACAACAGGCTTTGTTGTTTTACTTGATGCTTTTAGCAAGGAGGGAGATTTCTAAATGTTGGACAAATCCGTCACCTCCGAGAGCGGTGGATAGGCTTCAAGTTGTAAGATAGAATTGCACAGTGAATACTGACTGTAGACCCAGGGGAGCCAATCAAAGCAAGATCTGGGCTGCTTTTCAAAGATGGAGTAGTATGAGAGCTAATACAGCAGTCTAAGGAGTGGTCCAATAATTACACCTGGGTGCAGCCATAAACCAGTGGCCTCATTTATGAGGCTGTGCGTCATTTTTACGCCGCCAGTGCGTCACTTTTTGTGACGCACCAGTGGCGTAAAAAATGCGCCTTGTTGCGCCATATTTACAAAGTGACGCATCTAGGTAGATGCATCACTTTGTAAACCCCTGCTCCACATTATACCTGCGCCAGGTATAATGTATGCAAGGGGTGCATTTTGACGCAAGAAAGAATCATAGAAGTGACGCAGTGAAATCTGTAAGATTTTACTGCGTCACTTCTAGGACACAAATGCGTCAATTTCTTACGCCTGCCTCACAGCAGGCGTAAGACTGACGCAGGCCCTTTCACATGGGGCAGTGATGGAGTTGCGTCACTTTTGTGACACACTCCAGCAATGCGTCACTTTTGCGCCATACAGATACGTCAGAAATACTGACATATCTGTAACTTCTTGCACCATGATGCCTCATACTGTAAATATGACGTATCATTGGTGCCGCAAGGAGGACTCAGTGAAAAGTGACGCATGACTGTTTTCACGCAGCGATGCGTCACTTTTCATAAATGAGGCCTTGGTCTTGACTGGCGTGGCAAGGGCCAGAGCAAATGCGGAGCAGGTCGAAGGTCGGAAAGCACTCATAGTAAGTGGCCTGATTTTGCAGTAAAGCTGATATGAGGACTAAAAATAAAAAATAAAATAAAAAATATATTTTTGAGACCTTTTTAAATAACACAGGCGCACACATACATGATTTCACAGCGCTGAACCAGTCTACTCTGTTGCAATAATCGTCCATCCCTTTAGTTTTGCATGCTATGCAGCAATATGTGAAAGCAAGAGTCGAAAAGTAACATTCGTATACTTTAATCTCCTTTAAAGACAGATTTGAACAGCTTTACTCTGGTGTTTTAAGAGGGCTTTAAGTCAGGTTTAGAGCAGTTGGAGTGAATACTGATTATGTGTGGTTTATATGTTAGTCACAGATTGATGACTCACACCGCAGCAAGCAGTAAACGAGTTTTCTTTAATCAGTTACACTGGAACGGAAACCAGGTTCAACTTTTACACTTTGATGCTAAACAAAACCACGTGGTCGCCTTGGTTTATCGGGCCTGAGCTATATTTTAAAAGAAACCTGATTTATTCTGTAATCTGGTTATTTTGTATAACCCGAGAATTGCCAGCTATAGAACAGACTACACACATGGGACGAAATACAAAGATCAGTGATCAACATTTATTCAAAGTCTCCAGAGATAATCACTTCAAAAAGTGGGGCATATTACCTAGAAGTGCGTTAGAAAATGCACAACGCACATTCCCATATTGCCGGCTATCGCCGGATTTTTTCGCTGTGATAGCGCGCAATTATCAATGCGCATCACGTAGGCGAAATGAAATCCGGCGATAGTCGGCAATATGGCACATTAGCCCATGAAAACAAACGTTGATTTCATGCGCTAATGTGTGCATTGATAATATGGGGGGGTGGAATCAGCGTTATGATCCACGCCCCCATGTTATCATTGCCCTAACACCTGGTCAGAGCAGGCGTTGGCTTTGGGAGACCTGCGATAAACGAGTTTATCGCAGGTCTGCCTCTCCCAACGCCTGCCTTGGTAATAGGGTGTTCCCACCTCCAACCACATTTTACATGTGGTTGGACGTGGGAACGCCCACTTTGCATGTCATTAGCGATGTTTGTCGCCGACATGCAAAGTGGGCTTGAGCCAGGCGTTAATATGCCCTTGTGGCTAGGGCTCTAGAAGTATTGCCTCTTTCTCGGCACAATTCGCCAAAAAAGCGGCGATACTTCCCCTTGCTAATATGCCCCTGAATTTTTAGCAAAAAAATAACTACACCAATTGAATAAAGAAAAACAATTTCAATGTGCAAAGATAGCAATGCCTATGTAAACCCATTATTCTTTGGATCTTTCAAGGTCTGTAAAGGGTTAAATAGAAGGAAAATAGAGCCATCTGTAACATTTAAAAATTGCCCGTGTAACACTGATCCCACCCTCTGGCTCTGCCAGTGCGATTAATTTAGAAGGTGCTGACAGCATGGTAAAAGTTTATCTGCGATTTACTGCTAAATGTTTCTGAGTTTCCCTTTGACACTGATATGGGGGAGACTTCAGTGGATTTCGAGCCTTTCCAAAAGCCACTTTTTTGTGGTAAATTGCTTCCACTTAACTCGAAAATGGCTTTTAATCAAGGCCAGTTATGCTTTGCAGCCTCACTATCGCTATACGTCCTTTCTTTCTAAGGAAAATCGTTTTCTTTTGCTGCACATGAAATGTTTACATAGGAGTGGGTTGTGATCGTTAAAACTGTGATAATGAAGACATTTCTCTAATAGTTAACACATGGTCTAAGATATTGAGCCCAGAGTTAAGCAATCGGGGCAGATTTGCAAGAAACTGACACATCTGTATAGATGCGCCAGTTTCCCTGCGCCTCCATAAGAAACCCTTGCACCACCATGGATGCAGTGGGCCTTATTTATGAAGGTCTTGCGCCACCGGTGCGTCACTTTTAAAATGGGAAAAAGTGACGTACCAGTGGCGCAAGGCCTTCATAAATGAGGCCCAGTGTATTTACAATATAGCGCACAATGGTGCAAGGATTGACAGATGCATCAAAAATTCTCATGCATCTGTTCGGGCAAAAGTGATGCATTGATGGCATGGCTCATGAAAGTGACACATCTCCAGCAATGCGGCGCAACAGATAGGTGAGTCCCTTTGAAAAAGCCCTGTGTCATTCCTTACGCCTAGTCTGAGAAGGCGTAGGAATTTGGACGCAGTGAAACATTGTAAATCTTACTGCGTCAGCTTTACATGGCTTTTTGAGTGGGAACGCCCACCCTGCATACATAATACCTGATGCAGGTATAATGTGGCGTAGGGCTTTACAAGGTGACGCATCTCCCTAGATGATTCACATTATAAATTGGCCGCAATGTGGTGCATTGTTTACGCCATTGCTGCGTCCCAAAAAGGGACGCAAATGCCATCCAAGTTTTGCAGGGGGCTTGTAAATCTGCCTCTTGTTTTCAGAAAATGTCTTATGACAGATAATTTTACAGTTCAGGGGGCAATGATGGTGTGAAAACTTCCTAAGGGAGCCAACTAGCTAGTATAAGCTCTGGTGCAAAAAACAAAACTAAAAAATAGTAGACATCATTTGAAACTGAGCGACAGCTCACAACAAATAAGCCATATGCCCATATGTCGGCTCAGTTGTAAATTTGATCACATACAATCGCCACAGCATGAAAATGATTTATTAAGCCCAAACTCCTGCCCAAGGGCGTCTTGGCACTACAAGACAGAAAGGGGAGAGTTCTGTTCTTTTCTAGGCCTGGGCGTAGTCCACAGAGTTTTGCTATGTGGAACTCCGCAAAGTTAAAACAAATGTCTGCGAAGTTCCGCGAGTGGCGGAGAGAGGGTGAACTGCAGTGTGTGCTGGTATTTCTGGCGCTCGGGTCTAATCGAGCGGCCGCTCACGCTCGTGAACTTACTGTTAGCGATCGCAAAGTTACTGTTCGCGATCGTGAGCAGGAAAAAAAGTCTGCTGCACATCGCAAAGCGAAGTTTTCTGCACTTCGCAAGCTCCGCGGAGTGCAGAAAACTCCACAAACTGCGAACGGAGCAAAGTTCACCGCCCAGGTCTAATCTTTTCCTCTAATGGACAGTGACCTCTTTTTACTGAGCGGGTCTCCTGTTGCTGGATAAAAAGCCAGGTTTTCAGGGATTTTCAGAAAACTAATAGGGAGGGAGCTGTTTTGAGTTTGAAAGGTAGGATATTCCAAAGTAGGGCCATTGACCTAAACACACTTTTCCCACCCCCAGTGGTCTTTGTTAAAGGGGTTAAGGCTAGGATCTCAGCCGAGCCTGACGAAAGTGTCAAGCTGGGAATGTTCCACCTCAGCGTATCCTTAAAAAGGGATGGGCCTTGGCCCTGCAGTGTATTATAAGACAAACAGAGGGCTTTGAACCTAAAGCATTGCCTGACCGCAGCCAGTGAAGTTTCCTGATAGCAGCCCTTGCTGATTCAAATTTAGGGATTTTAAGGAGGAAGCATGCTGCAAAGTTCTGGAAAGTCTGGAGCTTCTTCAGAGAACCTGCCTAAAGATTGAGATAGAGACGGTTGCAGTAGTCGACTCTTGCAAGCACAAGAGAAATTAATACTGTCTTCAAGAGCTCAAAAGGAAGATATTTCTCTATTTTTAAACTATTCTTAGTGAGCAAAAGGAAGCTGACGTAACCTTGCTAATTTATTCTTTGAGCTCCACCTCCTTGTCTAACATAATTCCTATGTTTTTGACTTCAGCCACTAGGGTGGGGAGAGAGCCTAGTTCTGGTGGCCACCATCCAGATGTCCAAGAGGATTTACTGTTATCAAAAAGGATAACCTCTGTTTAAGCTAAATTTAATTTCAGGAAATTACCAGGAAGTGCATTTACAAAGTGATGGAGAAAGGGGGTGTGGCCTCTAAAGTCCTCTCAGCAGTCACGCTCTGTGGGACCTACTTGAGGTAACAGGAGGGCTTATTGGCCCCCAAGGATGCTCAGCATTCAAGGGGACGTCCTCCCCCAACCAGCAGTGCACCAGGAGGCACATTTGCAGAGTAGTGGAGAAAATGAGCATGTTCTCCAAAGTCATCTCAGCAATCGTGCTCTGTGGGTCTTACTGGAGATAACAGGAGGGCTTGTTAGCCCCCATGGGCCCTCAGCATCCAAGGGGACTTCATCCTCCCACCAGCTCTGCACAGAGAGGCGTGCTTGCAGCGTGGTAGAAAAAGAGGGCGTGGCCTCCGAACACCTCTCAGCAATCCCACAATGTGAAACTTACTGGAGATAACAGGAGGACTTGTTGACTGCCAAGGACCCTCAGCAGCCAAGGGGACATCACCCCCCAACCAGCAAGGCGTCAGGAGGCACAATCGCAGAGTGGTGCAAAACGGCGATGGGGCCTCTGTCATCGTGCTGGTATCTTTTTCTTTTTTACTTTATTTTTAATTATAAGGGAAGGTGGCAGTGTGGCCCTCCCTTCCCTGGGCCAATTGTGGCCCTGGGGTACCCATCCCCAGATATTTTTAGAATGGGGAGGGGGGCCACAAGGCCCCATCCCATGGTCGATTATGGCCCCGGGGACCCCATCCCCTAGGGCTTGCCCTTTATCAATTTTTTTTCCAAAAGCATTGGAGAAGGCTGCGCGTCCCTCTCCCGGGCCGATTTTGGCTTAGGGACCCCATCACCCGGGTTCTGGCCACAAAACTGGGTGCCCTGGTCCCAGACAGGGCACCCTGTTTCTCAAGGTGGGGAATGCGTGGGGAGCCTGAAGGCCCCAACGGTCCCTGTTGAGTCCCCACTACCTGCGGGAGCTGGCATTGCTTTAGGACAGAGGGAGCTGCTGAACATGCATGTCTAAAGGCAATTCTGCTCTCCTTCAAGTAAAGCAGAGCAGGTTTGCTGTGGCTTGGCGAGAGTGCTAATGCTCCCACAAAGCCATAGCGAACTGCAGTGTCCTGGGAATGGGCCCCAGGGGACAGTGCAGGAGCTGGCCCTGAGGGGTGCCGGTCTCCTGGGCAATATTGGCTGCAGGAGGGGGCTGCCCAGCCCTCCTTCATTGGGTTGAGGTAGCCCTGTGGAGGTGGTAGTACCGGGGTCTGCGGGAGGCCCGGCGGCCCCCACTTTAATTATAAAAATTTGCCCCAGGGAAGTGGCAGTTCCCGGGGCTGTTGCAGGGCCGGAGCTCCCCTAGCAATAATATTTCCTTCAGTCCTGTCGAGCTGGTGGTCCCTGGGGGGGAGGGCATGTGGCCCCCCACCTTTGTCATATTTAGCACCAGGGAGGTGACGGTATAAATGCATATAAATACATTTTAAAAAATATTTTTTTCAGATCCATGAGATGCCAAAGACAACCAGCCTGGCAGGTTGCGACTCTTGATTGGGCTACGCCGCTTCATATTTACAACAGTACGCAACTCGTGGTGAGTGAAAAACCAGCCACTCCAGTTGATATCCTTCAGTATTTTGAATTTTGTTTTGCAAACATAATAATGCGTTTCAACAACATAGACAGGTCTTGATCACACAATCTTCAGCATGAAACAATGAAGAAAGACTGTAATATTATATCCATGTTAACTCCTCATTTCCAAACATATCCGAAGTGAAAACATACAATTGGTATATGATCCATTGCACTTAAACTTCTGCTCTCATTAATTACAATACAGCACATTTTTTGCAAACGTTATCCAAATATATCAGCTTTATGCGACATGAAAATTCATGGCTAGATATATGTATTTGTGAAAAACTTGTAAGGTGCAAAAAGAAATACAGTATATAATTTTTGGTAAAGTGCAAAAAAAAACATACGTCATTTTCATCCATAGCATACAAATTGTTGGCTTTAGTAGCCATTCTGTTGCAACTTAATGTTACTGTCCATCACACAGTCCGATATAGGAGTATATGTATATGTGTTTCAAATTCCATAGCAACCAGCTGGATCATAAGAGGTAATTCAGTGAGCATATACAATAATTTATGTGTACTTCAAAGCGCGATACGTGAGGTTGCTTTCCATAACAATGATGAAAGTCATCTCATTAAAAGTAACATAAGATGACGCTTCAGTTGTCTTTGGAATGTTTACCTATGTTGCATCACATGACTCCCTTACTACCTGCATACAAATGTTTCATGCAGTTCATCCATTGCGTGCTCTCATCAGAAAAACAGTAAACAAACATAACATATTAAAGCGAGGGATCCCTCAGCGCTAGCTGTCCCGACTTCGGCGGACTCGTGGGAGGGGTAGGTGCCTAGATGCCTGCCATCAGCATTACTTGAGGTTCTCCTCACTCACTGCTGGCCCCACGTGGACAGCTCGTGAGACCTTCAGCAGGAACCCAACGGTTTCCAGGAGGTCCCTCGCAAGGAACTACTTTCCGTGCGACACGGCACAGGTCGTATACCGGAGTCCTCTACTTTTGAGAGGACCCCAGCAATTATATGAGCACCAAGGTCCTGACGAATTGCCCTTACGGCAAGAAACATGTCGACCGCCTTCACATTAAGGGTTGATTAAGGATTGGTCCCATTGCCCATCACTCCTTCATACCCCTTTATTTTTAACAAAGCAGTGAGCCTGACCATTAAAGCATTTACCTATGGACTCTACTGACTTTTTTTAACGCACACTACCGCACGCTCACTATTGCACTTTTTTAGGCCCCTCACACGCAGACACCCGCTGGCTCGGAATAAAAGATCTCCGCCAAAGTGCAGCTCCCCATGCTGCCCGACGGGCATTGCACCGCCAGCCTGCCGTAGGAGCAGGATACCAATGATGACGCTGGACGGTCATCGGTTGGGATGACAGTTGCTATCCTACCGGTAACCTGTGTGAGGTATCCTTATATTCTGAAAAGGGTCTACACCATGCATTCACACAAACCCCCCCTTAATTAGTGAGAGAAAAAATCAACCTGAGCTAAACCACTGGCTCCCACTGGGGAACTCTGTACAATACTCTTTGTTTACTGATCCCTCAGCTGAGAACAGAAAAAGTGGAGCAAAATAGAATATAAATAGTGATATTCTCCCTTTCTTAAAAACAACTGCATATCAATCTTACACATGTCAAGGTATGGGAGCTTCACTTAATATTCTGCATCCACATTCATTCCTGCCAGTGCAGCACACTGGCTTGAAGTATGAATCTGGATTCTAATTTATGGAGTGTAAATATCCTAATCCCACTTTTAGGATGACTCAGTACTGATTCAATCGCAAATAATTGTATCTTCTTCCAATATCCCTCAAATGTTTTGTTAAAGTGTCAAGCGGTACTGTAACTGGTGTCATGTGTTTGTTATTGCCCGCATTTCCTTTAGGATGTGTTTCTTTACCTGGAAAATGGTTGAGCCAATATACTATTTCCCACACAGGCAGAGAATGGCATGGATGTCAAAATCGGTCTTACAAGTGATGTGTCTCTTGATGCAATATTTCATTCAAGTATGCAGTAGCATGGTCTCAAACTTGTTGGCACTGTATTGGTACTGTATTTGTAGGTTTTACACTGACTGCAAAGAGTGAAGTCTTTGGTTGATTTTGACCAGTTCTTCTGTAGGGGTGGAAGAAAGCTGTACACTAAAAGATCTTTCAGTGAAGTGTTCTTCTGAAAGATCAGCGATAGATTGGTCCCAGTCTTCCCTTTCAAGAGTGGGTCCTGTGACAGGATATCCCATCTCTTCTTAAAGATCAACCTAAATTTGTGTGTATGTTGTATGTATTTTGTATGGAACTTAAGTCGTTCCTTGCCAGTACTTGTCTTACATTTAGTGGGTCTGTATAGGGTCTCCTCCCTGTTCACGCTGTCTGCTTTTGCATTTGACAGTTCCAACATTTTGTCTGTAACATGTCCTGTTCTGTGATAGCTTTCTTCAGAACTACAGTTCCACTTTGCAGGGAGAAATTCTGTATATGAACTCAATCAGAAGCTCAATTGGTGATTAATACATGAGCGCAAAATTGTGTTCCCTTCTAATTCTTTCCTGAATAGTTCAGTTTCTAGGGTCTGATTTTTTATTGTGAGACTAATGTCTTTGAAAATTGATCATTTTAGTTCTGTAGTTCATGGTGGAATGTAGAATAAGCTTAGTGTGATTCAGGACTCCTGCAAATTGTTTCAAATCCCACTCTTAACCATTTCAGATACAGAAAATGTCATCGATATATCGCAAGCACAGGACTACTCTCTCCATCCATTGTTCAAGGTTAGCAGCCCAGAGCACCTGCTCCTCCCACCGCCCATCTTCAAATTTGAGTAGATGAGGGTGAAGCAGGTGCCAATTGCTGTCTCCTGGACCTGTTGAGAATTCTGATTGTCGAACAAAAAAAAATTCTCACTCAAACAAATGACAATCATTTAGAGAAGCATATGGGTATTCATAAGGACATTTAAGCCCCTGGCTTTCAGAAAATACTTGCATGCATGAAGTCCCTTATTATGGCGTGTACTGGTACACAAGCTTTCTACATCAAAACATGCCATGATGTATGACTCCTTCCAATTGAGGCTCTGAATTTGATTTGGCTATACAATCCTTTGTTTACCTGATATATGATGCCAGGGGTCAACATAAACAGATGTATGTCCCAGCAGACTGGCCTAATAGGCTCTGCATTGTTTTTATGGATTTTAGACAACATATACAGTGTGGGACTTATAGGTGTCTCATTATTTAAGTATAGCATTTCATCCTAATTGATCAGCAAATTGCTATGCCATTCTTTAAAATGGTCAAAAGCCATGTTTTGTAACTCTGTGCATTGTGTTCCATTCACTCTCATATAGCAGGGGAAATCATTTAGCTGTCTATAAGCTTTTTTCACATAGCTTGCCCCTGACATCAGAACAATGTTGCCCCCTTTATCAGACGGTTTAATAACTAAGTTATCATCACCCTCCTTGTGCAACAATAGCCTCCCATTTATATTTACTGGGATTTTGTATTTTTCTCTTCTACCACAAAGATGTAAGATATAAAGAGAGGCTAGGTCACAAACAGTGTCAATATTATCTTTAGACATTTTAAGGTACAAATTTAGAAGATTGTTTAAAATCTGTAGGTAGTGTTGTATAGGTCTGTACAGCAAATGTGCTAGAAAAATCAACTATCATAGTTGCATCGAAGGGATAACATCTATCACTTATTACAGTGGCATCAGCCTATTGATTACTTAAATTGTTAAACATGTTCAATACTTCAATGTCATTAATATTCAGATCAGATACCTCCTCCTTATGGGGAGCCCTTGCCAGACCAGGTGTATTTTTCAATACATACATTTTATACAACTTCAGTTTACTGGCAAATTTGAAAAGATCTACCCTAATTTCAGAATATACATCGGAAGTCAGGACAAAAGGAAAGACCTCCCTCTTAGGGTCTGATTCTGATGCGGTTACGAAAGCATTCCCGCCTAGGGCCTGATTCTGATGCGGTTAGGAAGGCCTCCTAACATTTGCTCCTTCCAAATCAGATCGGGAACATGCCTTATGGACCGAGGGCCCAATTATGATGCGGTTAGAAACATATGCTCACATTATAGTCAATAGGAGTCCAACCAAATAGCATCCTGAAGCATCCGGATGCATCGTATTCTCTCGGTCAGAGTGGAGTGGGTCGGAAACCATTTCCAAACCGATTCGGTTGGGAAGCTTTCCAACCCGCATCAGAATCAGGCCCTAAGTGTCCATCCAGCCACCCCGCATAAAATTGCAATAAAGTCCATGTAGGTGGTGAGCCGTGGGGCAGTGGGGCACACCGTCCTGGCCTCCCAACATTAATAGGCTAAGAAGTCCCAGAGAGGTGGTGGGCCCCAGGGCATAAGAAGAACCAGGAGGAAGGGCCAGTGTGCCTCCCTCCCTAATTAAAACAGGGGACAGATAATAAATGAAGTGTGGTAGCCTGGGCTTTGTTTTGTTTTGTTTTTTTGGCCAGATCCACGGAAACCTCCAAAACTAAATAAAATGCATTTTTTTGACCCTAAGGTTTCCCAGTGGAACCCCCCAAGAGGCCAAGGGGGTCAGGGTGTTTCTAATCTGCCCCTTTTATTTGATTTTTTTACATAGTTTTGTGGGGCAAAGTTCAACAGAACCCCAAGATGGATGACAACACTGGTTGAAGTGTTGGCAGCCAATCAAATTTCAGTAGGGCCTCAGTGGGCTGTTGGGCTCCCAGATATCTATATTTTTTTAAAACTTAAACATATGTATAACTACTGAATGGATTTAAACCAAATCACAAAAAAGCACTGTTTCATGTACCAACATCTAGCTTTCTTCCCAATTTGGTGCAAATCCGTTCAGCGGTTCGGGCTGCGTACGTGTTCAAAAATCAAAACTCCAATTAGACATAACTTTCAACACAGCAGCTAAACCATAAAGGGGAAGAGTTTTAAAATGTCTTGAAGACTCATGAAATGGCGCCAAAGTTATTGGCAAAAAAATAAATACTTTTCCCATAGAAATTTTGGTCCAAATTATAACCACCTACTGGTGACTGTCAATAGGTCATATATGCATATGTATTCCCAAGAAATAAATATGTTTACTGGGACATTATAGTTAGGAAACATCATTTTAAAAACCCTTGAAATCCAAACCAAAGGTTACAGGGATGTCTAAGTAATCTATGTTTTTTTCAGTTAACTTCTCAGGTGATTTTAATTCTATCTCCTAATTATAATGTCCCTGTAACCTTAAGTTTTTTGTGTGAATTTATATGTTTTTTTTTAAATTTTAATTCCTAACTATAACATCCCTGTAACCTTTGGTTTCACCTGTGAATTTCCAAATGTTGTAAATTAAATTTCCTAACTAAAACCTGTAACACCTGAGAGTGTGTATGTAAGTGGCTGTATAAGTCGGAGCATGGGTGTGTCAGTGGCTGTGTGGGTCAATGAATGTGCGTGAGCGGTTTTGTGGATCTGAGTGGCTGTATGAGTCTAGACGTGGGTGTGTGAGGGGCTGTATGTGTTGGTGACTGGGTGGGATCAGTGACTAAATATCGAGGGACAAAATATCGACTGTCAAGAATATTGATGCAAAAATATCAAGGGACAGAATATCGAGTCCCTAGCTACGACAGGTAAGTACTTAAATATCAAGTACAAAATATTGATGTTTAAAATATAGTTAACTAAAATATCGAATTATTTAAATGTATTAAAAATAATATAAAAGTAATTATATAATAAACACAATTAAATGAAACATAGTTACAGTCATGTAAAAAAGCTTAAGATGTAAAAATCATAAATGTAATGTAAAAACAAACATACGTTTTTTAAACATATATTTTTACTTAATAATATTATAAAATAATTATTAATCTTAGTTATACAATATTTAAAACATTATTAAAAATTAAAATATATGTACACATATATATCAACCTAGTATATAAATATTAAAATAAATAACATATAATAATTTAAATAATTAAAGTAATACTTTTATGTTAATTAATAATTTACACTACATTTAATACAACAACATTTAAAACGTTGCCTAGCTAAGGGAATAAAAAAAGTATTCCCACTCCAATAAGTGCAAAAGTAGAGAATTTGTTGGATAGCTGGTGGCTACAAATTACTATTCCCACTCTAGTAAGTGGAACAGTAGGGAAAGCGTTGTATAGCGGGTGGGTATAAATTACTATTTCCACTCTAGTGAGTGCAACAGTAGGGAAAGTGTTGGATAACTGGTAGGTTAAAATTATCATTCCCACTCCAGCGAGTGGAACAGTAGGGAAAGCGTTGTATAGCGGGTGGGTATAAATTACTATTTCCACTCTAGTGAGTGCAACAGTAGGGAAAGTGTTGGATAACTGGTAGGTTAAAATTATCATTCCCACTCCAGCGAGTGGAACAGTAGGGGAAGCGTTGGATAGCAGGAGGGTAAGAATTACTATTCCCACTCTATCTAGTGCAACAGCTTGGATAGCGTTGGATAGCGTAGGGGTAAAAATTACCATTCCCACTCCAGTGACTGCAACAGTAGGGAAAGAGTTGGATATCATTGGGGTAAAAATGACTATTCCCACTTCAGAGAATGCACTAGTAGGGAAAGCGTTGGCTAGCGTAGCGCTAAAAATGACTATTCCCCCGCCAATGAGTGAAACAGTAGGGAAAGTGTTGGATAGTGGGTAGGTCAAAACTACTATTACAACTTCAGTGAGTGGAACAGTAGGGAAAGTGTTGGATAGCGGGAGGGTAAAAATTACTACTCCCACTCCACCGAGTGCAACAGTAGGCAAAGCAATAGATAACGTTGGGGTAAAAATTACTATTCCCACTCCAGTGAGTGCAAAAGTAGGGAAAGTGTTGGATAGTGAGTAGGTATAAATTAATATTCTCACTCCAGCGAGTGGAACAGTAGGGAAAGCGTTGGATAGCGGGAGGGTGAAAATTACTATTCCCACTCTAGCACGTGCAACAGTAGGGAAAGCGTTGGATAGCATCGGGGTAAAAAATACTATTCCCACTCCAGTCAGTGCAACAGTAGGGAAAGAGTTGGATAGTGTAGGGGTAAAAATTACCATTCCCATTCCAGTGAGTGCAACAGTAGGGAAAGTGTTGGATAGCGTAGGGATAAAAAATTACTATTCCCACTCCAGAGAGTGCAACAGTAGGGAAAGCGTTGGATAGTGTAGGGGGAAACATTTCTATTCCCACGCCAGAGAGTGCAACAGTAGGGAAAGCGTTGGATAGCGTAAGGGTGAAAATTACTATTCCCACTCCAGTGAGTGCAACAGTAGGGAAAGCGTTGGATAGCGTAGGGGTAAAAATTACTATTCCCACTCCAGAGAGAGCAACATGTCAGAAGTGTACCTGAATTCCTGCGGTTCTCCGTGGGAGCAGACGACTTGAAGGAAGGTCCCAGCTGAATAATTCCCAACTCCCTCACCTCCCTGAGCCCGGATGTCTCCGAGACCAGGAACGAAAGGAAAAGGGGAAGTGGATAGACAAACAAGAGAGACGTCCACACAGGTGTCTTCTGGTTCTTCAGCACAGCATGTTACACCTAAAACATTAAGGACAACATTAATACTGTTCCAATAACTACTGGCCTATTCTAGCGCTAACTCCCTTGGGACTGGCCTCCTACCTTGTGCTTGTGTGGAATTAGCTGCTCTCTTAGAATGTCCAGTATTACTCTCAAATGCTGAAGATATTTTAGTACAACAGTTCGGTGTCTGGGGCTACTCCTCTAGTTGATGAAGAAGATAAGGTGGTACACAGCAGTATTAATTATATGCATACAATTGAATACCCCTATCTACTGTAGCTCATGAACGCACTCTCGTGTGATGATTGAGGAGATGAGAAAACCCTCGACTACCAATTCATCCAAAAGTTGACTTTTCTTAGGTTGACAAAGTTCCAGAACAGTGCAGGAGTTACCAACACCAGTAACTAGTTTCTCAGGAATACACAGTAATAACTTGGAGCAATACGCAAATTAAGTCTTTGCAACAGTCTCTCAAGATGACATTACAGTCTTTAACTCTCCACTCGAAACACAATGGAAACCTCCTACTTGTGGTTCCGACGAGTTTCTGGATTCTCTCCGCAAAGCCGCGCCTCAGGATTCCGCTCAAAAACCTGAAGCTGGAAGATCTTCTGACTGGAATAACAGGATACCGGATAGACTCAGCTCCAGAATCAGAAGTGAAGGGGATTGGGAATAGGCGCTGGAGCACCTCAGAATACTATATCCGTCACGGAATTCAATGAGAACGGAGGTCTCAAAAGACGGAAATGGAGGGGGGAAGGATGGTCAAAAACCCCGCACAAATGGTAGGGTCAAAACTCAGAATATTACAGTATTTTACGGAAATTGGACGAGCCTCAGAAAGAAGCGACCGTCCGTCAGAAAATGACAGTTGAAGTGCGCAGTACTGATAGAACGAGCGCACAAAATGGCCAACAGTCAGCTGGAAGCTAGAACGCTGACCGCCGTAACATAACGGCTCACCCGGAACCAACCAATCTAGACTGCCCTCAGTTGCGCTACTCGCTGACGCCAACTCCACAAGGATAGAGTAGGTATCGGACCAGAAAGCTTAGGGTATCGTGATCTCCTAGACTGATTTTGACTTGCTGCAGTTCGGGACCTGACAGTACCCCCTGTAGGAGAGTAGGGTCTGCAATCCTATGATCACCCAGATTTTTTGCTTTTGTTTCACTGGTTTACGACTTTCTCTGGCTGTGGGCCTGCTAATCAGACCCACAGCCTGGCTGTTCTCTTTCTAAATTACGACATGTACCCTAGGTGCATTTACCAATTGGTACTGGGCCACCTTATCAGACCCTGTAAATCAGGGCATAGGTGTACCCAGGGCCGCCAGGAGCTGCAGCATGTATTATGCCACCCCTGGCTGGCGCCCAAATTTGACACAACTGGCTGCATGACAGCTGGGGCGAAGTCGTGTAATCACGCTTTGCTTTAGATATAGTAGCCCTATATCTAACCATACAATGGACACTCGAGTTCCTATCAGTCACTCCTATGGCAGGCCTTGACAATCCTGAAGGCAGAGTGCGTGGGCTCGTGTGAACTGTGCTCTGGCCCGAGCCGAGCCCGGTTGCAGCTTGCGGAATCAAGACCCAACGGCTGTTCCATGATAACGCGTACCATATCGGTAACTTCGGTGTCGCGTTATCAAGACATGTCGAGTAAGGTGTCATACGAATCGGGATGCTGCCCTCTCACCAACCCTGGCGACGAGGTTAGCATTCCGCCCTTCTAGAGGGACACGACATGTACGTAACTGTGAACCCCGGTTAAAGTTAACGAAAGCCTCAGCTCCACAAAATGGATGCTGCCACCACAGACACGAGTCTGACCTCCTGCTGCTGGGAGTCCTTCCAGTGAGGGGAGCTTGGACAAAGGGTTTCCTGTCAAGGGCGGTGTTCGCACCGTCCCAGACAGGGTTTGTGTATTCTGGGTAGGTAGGGCTTTTGCGAGAAGGTGACTGCGGAGTGGCACCCCGGTGCTCACTACGCATCTGCCGGTCAGAACCAGTTCCAGGGGCGCCAGCCCTGGCCTGGGGAAAGTCCGGCAGGGGAGAGGGGTGTAACTACCCCCCTTCCTGGTCCCACCCTTAGGGCAGGACCTAGTCATGTACCCACCCCTTTCTTTAGGATAAAGGCCGGAGCGGGGACCCTTCCAAATTAGATCATCTTTGAATCAAGAACTACTTTCTACGAAAGGACACTCAAGACTCTTCTCAAGATTTCTCCCTTGTGACTAAGGAGTAGTCACCCTGCATCAGCGGGCACCACCTAAGAACTCTGCGGTTTGCTGCAAGTCCTTCCTCAAGGATCCGACGGCCCAGCTCGACGAGAACCAGCTTCCCTGGCACCTCTGACCTCTACCCACGTCATCAGCTCAGCTGTGATCTGTGGGTGCGACGAGACCTCGAGGGACCGGCCATCATCAGAACCTGCACGCTCTTAAACCAGCACGACCATCGAAGCGATTCCCTGGTGAGTGCTCTGGGGTCCGAGAAGCCCCGACCCTGAGCCGCTCTAGCACCGAAGTGCAGTCTCCCAGCATCTCCACGGTCTGCGTGGGGCCCTTCTGCTCGCTGCTCAGCCCGTTGTCTGGTCACTAGCCGCTGGCTTGTGCCCTTCTGTGACGACATCCGACAATCAACACTGCTGGTCTGGTTGCTCCAGACTGGCCCTTGCTTCCATCTCTGCGAGAAGCACCCCGGACCCTCCTGGTCCACTCAAGACGCCATCTTAGGCCCACCACATGGCCCTGAGATCTGCCAAGGCTTGTTGCCCCATCCTGGGCCCAGCGACGCCGACAGCATCATCCTTCGTGGGACAGCTCGCACCTCCGCCGTGGTCGCCGACAACGCCTCCTGGTCCGTGAGACTGCAGAGCCTAGCGTCGCCCACTCACCTGGTCGAGGTGACGGCCAACCGGTGCCATCCTGGTACCCTCTGACTACTGGCTAGTAGTACGAACTTGGTCCCCTCTGCTTTCAGGTATCCACAATCTCTGATCCAGGCTTGGATCTCTACGAACTATTCATCACTGGTCGCCGGCCAACAACTCCTTTTCTTCCGGCTCCTGGCTCGTCAGCGAAGACCCCGACGCCTGTAAGACTTGTGCAGCCGCAGCCCTCGTGGCTAGGTAACTCGGCATTTCGGTGCCTGCATAGCCTCTTTACTCTAGGGTCCCGAGTCCCTCGCTTCCGACTTGCCTTATCGGGTCCGCCCGAGACCTTAAACTTTCCGTGTCCTCGGACACTTGTTTTAACTGTGCACTTGAAGTATTTTCCTAAGAGATTTGGTTTGTGCTTAGTATCCTGTCCTCATAAAGAGTCCAGGGCTGTTGTGAATCTTAATAAATATCCTGTTTATTTTCATAACACTTGTGTGGTGTCCTTTCACTGGGTGTTCAAGGGGTACATGTGTGGTAAACAGCTGGCTTAACGCGCCCTCTCGAGTCTTTAGCCTTAGACTGCTCGTATCCACGCTACTAGGATAGCTGGTCTATAGGTTGACTTACAACCAAACACCATAAGGGTCGTTGGAACGATACATAGCGGTCGCTAGAATAGCGAACGTTGCATATCGGGCCAACTTCTCACATTGGTGAGCAGCGGTTGGGATTTGAGCTTGCTGTTTTTTTACCACACGTATCCTAAGAATATCTTGTTGAAAGATCGCATAAGTACTGTTAGTACATATAACTAAAGCTTAGAATACTCTGAGTTCTACTGAACCAGCTGTTGCAGCTCCTCAAGGCCTAGCACACCTTGGCTACAACTCTTAGCAAGGGAACAGTAGGTAAACACATAGTGTAGGTAGGTGCATCACTTACACCACACTAGAAGCAGTATGTCGGACAAAGGAGGAAACTCCGAGTCTCCCCTTGTGTCAGTTGACCCTCCACAGGTCATCCCTTCAAGATATACTGCGCTTAACTTCCATGAGTTACGACAAGTATGTACCTCTAGGAAGATTAAGCAAGGGGCTAACCCCACCACCTCCTTTCTGATTGGTCTCCTCGAGACTTATGATGCCAGAAAGGCTGAGAAGCTTCTTAGCCATTCTAATCCAGAAGGAGACATGCCTCCCCTCGAGGGAACCAGAGGTGACCCTGACCTAATCCTCCTCTCAACCGAGAATGAGAATGAGGAGGAGGATGAGGATGAGGATCCCTCTGGGGATGAGGTAGATAAGGGACAGGTAGAAGTCGTCAGACTAAGCAGGTCCAACTTAAGCAAACATGATAGCGGTACTGGGGGACCCCTGGGGCCACTATCAGGTCAGCTTAACATTGGGAATGGACAAGCCCGATCTCTGTCAAGAGACTCTGGCAGATCCCTTCAAACCAATGGCTCTCGCAACTCTTCTCAGAGAGGGATGACGTCCCCTCAGCGGAGACTGTACGAAGCTAAGGAAAGGGCAGCTAATCTGAGGATCGAAAGGGAAGAACTTGCCCTGGCCAAAGAAAGGCTTGCCTTTGCAAGAGAGCAACAGTTAAGTGGGGTAGTCCCCACTGGTGGCAGCAATGTACCTAGCAATAGGGAAAAGAGTTTCGATACGAAACACCTTGGTAAGATAGTGCCCCCCTTTAAACAAGGGGACGACATCCACAAATGGATTACTGCTTTGGAGAGGGCCTGCACTGTGCAAGGTGTTCCCCAGAGTCAGTGGGCAGCTATCTTGTGGCTCTCCTTTGAAGGTAAAGGAAGAGACAAGCTCCTCACCACAAGGGTGGAGGATGCGAACGATTACCAAGTCTTGAAAAATACACTCGTTGAAGGGTTCGGCCTAACCACTGAGCAGTACAGGGTGCTGTTCAGGGATACCCAGAAAACGCAGTCTCAAGACTGGTCTGACTTTGTCGATTGTGCCACTAAGGCTTTTGAGGGCTGGTTGCTGGGCAGTAAGGTTACTGATTACAAAGGATTGTATAATTTGATGATGAGAGAACAAATTTTAAACAATTGTCAGAACCAGTTGTTGCATCAGCATCTTGTCGACTCGGATCTGACCTCTCCCCAAGAATTGGGAAAGAAGGCAGACAGATGGGTTCGTACGAGAGTTAAACAGAACCAGGGCCAGAATCAAGGTGGTCAGAAGAAAGCAGACCAAAAGGGTAAAGATTCTAAGGGGGAACAAAATGACCAGAAGTCTTCGACAGGTCCCCAACAACCCAAAGAGGGTGGGGGTCAGGCTCCCCAAAAGAAGAAAGAAGGCCCATCCAAAAGATGGTGCCAGTACTGTAAAAGTAAATCTCACTGGTTTAGTGAGTGCACCAAGAAAGGAGGAGGGCAGACTCCTGCCACTGCAGCCCCTAAGGCACCTGTGCCCCCTAGTACAGTCAGCAGTGGTAGTGCGCCTCCCAAGGGTTTAGTAGGGTTAACCCTGGGTTCTGAGGGGCGTGACAACTTAGTTGGCACACTCACTCAGGCTGTCCTTGTCAGTACAGGGGACGCGGACGTGTCCCCTGACATAAGTCCCAATACCTTGGGCAAATACAGACAGACGCCTTTCATAAATGGAAAGATGGCTCAGGCCTATAGGGACACTTGTGCCAGCGTCACCATGGTGACGCCTAACTTTGTGGACCCTGGACAGATCATGCCAGGTACAGAATTCCTGGTGACCAATGCAAGCAATGTCACTACCAATCACAGTATGGCAATTGTAGCTTTCTCCTGGGGAGGGGTAACTGGCCACAAGAAGGTTGTAGTTAGTCCAGACCTCCCAGTGGATTGTTTGTTGGGCAATGATTTGGAGTCATCACAATGGTCAGAAGTGGAGCACCGGACTCACATGGAAATGTTAGGTTTGCCAGCACATGTGTTCGCTGTGACCAGGTCACAGGTCAGGAAATGCCCCACTGAACAGGTGCTGGATCCTGGAACAACGGACCAGACACCTCCCAAGAAAAGGAGCAGTAGGGTTAAGGCTGCGCCTTCCCCCTTGCCCCAGGTCGTGGATCAAGTCTCAGAGGAGGCTGACCTACAAGAATTGAGGGAAACTGAGCCTAGGGAGTTCGAACTTGATCAAGTTGAATTCTTGGGTTCAGGGGGACCCTCAAGGGAAGACCTGGGGAAGGATCAGTTAGACTGCCCTTCTCTTGAACCCCTCAGACAGCAGGCTGCTGCTGAGGCTGCTGGGAACGCCACAGGTACCCACAAGGTATACTGGGAAGATGGACTCCTGTACACTTAGTCAAGAGACCCCGAGCCTGGCATGACCAGGAGGCTGGTTGTACCCTTGTCTCAGCGTGGTTTCCTACTTACCTTGGCCCACGAGATTCCCTTAGCAGGTCACTTAGGCCAGACGAAAACGTGGGACAGGCTTGTCTCACACTTTCACTGGCCTCATATGAACGAAGATACCAAGGAGTTTTGCCGCTCCTGTGTCACTTGCCAAGCCAGTGGTAAGTCAGGTGGCACGACAAAGGCCCCCCTTATACCAATGCCTGTGGTGGGGGTCCCCTTTGAACGGGTGGGGATCGACATCGTCGGTCCCATGGAACCACCGACAGCATCAGGGCACAAGTTTATACTGGTGGTAGTGGATCATGCCACCAGGTATCCTGAAGCTATTCCCCTTAGGACCACTACAGCACCTGTTGTGGCAAGAGCCCTAGTTGGAGTATTCTCCAGAGTGGGCTTCCCTAAGGAGGTCGTCTCCGACAGAGGTGCAAACTTTATGTCGAGCTACTTAACTGCTATGTGGAAGGAATGTGGTGTCAACTACAAGTTCACTACACCCTATCATCCACAATGCAATGGGCTTGTTGAGAGATTCAACAGGACCCTTAAAGGGATGATTCATGGACTACCTGAAAAGCTTCGGCGTAGATGGGACGTCCTGATCCCCTGCCTCTTGCTCGCCTACAGAGAAGTCCCACAGAAGGGGGTTGGCTACAGCCCTTTTGAACTATTGTACGGGCATCCTGTAAGAGGACCCCTGTGTTTGGTGAAGGAAGGATGGGAGAGACCTCTCAAAAAGCCTGCAGCCAACATAGTGGACTATGTACTTGGCCTCCGCTCGCGGATGGCTGAATACATGGAGAAGGCATCTGAAAACCTTAAGGCCAGCCAAGAACTCCAGAAAGCTTGGCATGACCAAAAGGCTGTCTTGACTGTTTACCAGCCCGGACAGAAGGTGTGGGTGTTGGAGCCAGTGGCCCCAGCAGCACTCAAGGACAAATGGTCCGGGCCCTACACCATCCTGGAGAAAAAGGGAGAGGTCACCTACTTGGTCGACCTGGGAACTCCCCGGAGCCCCCACAGGGTGCTTCATGTCAAGAGGCTCAAGGCATATGTCGACAGGAAGGACATGAGTTTGCTCATGGCCCTAGATGAGGGACAGGAGGAGGAGAGTGACCCTCCCCCCGACCTGCTCACTCAGAATCCTGACGATGGATCGGTAGATGGTGTTGTCTTTTGTGGCAGCCTCTCCGAACATCAACAGAGAGACTGTAAACAGGTTCTTCAGTCTTTCAGACATATGTTTTCTCTAACACCCAGCCAAACCGATTGGTGTACCCATGAGGTTGACACTGGCGACAGCTTGCCCGTTAAGAGTAAAATCTACCGGCAGCCTGATCACGTTAGAGACTGCATCAAGAGTGAAGTGCAGAAAATGTTGGAGCTGGGAGTCATTGAACCCTCGGATAGCCCTTGGGCTAGTCCCATAGTTCTAGTGCCGAAACCTCACACCCAGGGTGGTAAGAGAGAGATGAGGTTTTGCGTAGACTACAGGGGTCTCAATGCAGTCACTAAGACTGACGCCCACCCAATACCAAGGGCAGACGAGCTTATCGATAGATTGGCTTCGGCCAACTACTTAAGTACGTTTGACCTGACAGCTGGGCATTGGCAAATCAGGTTAGCTGAGGACGCCAAGCCTAAAACCGCATTTTCAACCCCTGGTGGACATTATCAGTTCGTGGTAATGCCCTTTGGTCTGAAAAATGCACCTGCCACCTTCCAAAGGTTGGTGAATCAAGTCCTTACTGGGCTGGATGACTTCTGTGCGGCGTATCTTGACGATATCGCTGTCTTTAGCTCCACCTGGGAGGATCACCTGGTCCACCTGCGGAAAGCGTTAGAGGCTCTGCAAGCGGCAGGCCTCACTATCAAGGCCACCAAGTGCCAGATAGGGCAGACACAGGTTGTATACCTGGGCCACCTTGTAGGTGGAGGCCAGGTCCAGCCACTGGAGAGCAAGATACAGTCAATCAGGGACTGGGCTCCTCCAACCACCCAGACTCAGGTTCGAGCTTTCTTGGGCCTGACTGGATACTACCGGAAGTTTGTCAGGAACTATGGTTCCATCGTGACACCATTAAACGAACTGACAAGCAAGAAAATGCCAAAAAAGGTTCAGTGGACAGCGAGCTGTCAAAAAGCATTCGATGACCTAAAGCAGGCCATGTGCACGGCGCCTATCCTCAAGAGTCCGGACTACTCCAAACCATTCATTGTCCAAACAGATGCTTCTGAGTTGGGTGTGGGAGCTGTTCTTTCTCAACTGAATTTTGATGGTCAAGACCAGCCCATTGCTTTTATAAGCAGAAGGCTGACCCCTAGAGAGAAGAATTGGTCAGCTATTGAGAGGGAGGCCTTTGCTGTGGTTTGGGCCCTGAAGAAGCTGAGGCCATACTTGTTTGGCACTCACTTCAAGATTCAGACCGACCATAAGCCCCTCTTGTGGCTAAATCAGATGAAGGGTGAAAACCCCAAACTGCTAAGGTGGTCCATTTCCCTACAGGGGATGGACTTTACAGTGGAACATAGACCTGGTACTGATCATGGCAATGCCGATGGGCTCTCCAGATATTTCCACTTAGAACAAGAAGACTCACCTGGTCAAGGTTAGCTTATTGTTCCGACGTTTGGGGGGGGGTCATGTAGGAGATTAGGGTCTGCAATCCTATGATCACCCAGATTTTTTGCTTTTGTTTCACTGGTTTACGACTTTCTCTGGCTGTGGGCCTGCTAATCAGACCCACAGCCTGGCTGTTCTCTTTCTAAATTACGACATGTACCCTATTGGTACTGGGCCACCTTATCAGACCCTGTAAATCAGGGCATAGGTGTACCCAGGGCCGCCAGGAGCTGCAGCATGTATTATGCCACCCCTGGCTGGCCGCCTAAATTTGACACAACTGGCTGCATGACAGCTGGGGCGAAGTCGTGTAATCACGCTTTGCTTTAGATATATTAGCCCTATATCTAACCATACAATGGACACTCGAGTTCCTATCAGTCACTCCTATGGCAGGCCTTGACAATCCTGAAGGCAGAGTGCGTGGGCTCGTGTGAACTGTGCTCTGGCCCGAGCCGAGCCCGGTTGCAGCTTGCGGAATCAAGACCCAACGGCTGTTCCATGATAACGCGTACCATATCGGTAACTTCGGTGTCGCGTTATCAAGACATGTCGAGTAAGGTGTCATACGAATCGGGATGCTGCCCTCTCACCAACCCTGGCGACGAGGTTAGCATTCCGCCCTTCTAGAGGGACACGACATGTACGTAACTGTGAACCCCGGTTAAAGTTAACGAAAGCCTCAGCTCCACAAAATGGATGCTGCCACCACAGACACGAGTCTGACCTCCTGCTGCTGGGAGTCCTTCCAGTGAGGGGAGCTTGGACAAAGGGTTTCCTGTCAAGGGCGGTGTTCGCACCGTCCCAGACAGGGTTTGTGTATTCTGGGTAGGTAGGGCTTTTGCGAGAAGGTGACTGCGGAGTGGCACCCCGGTGCTCACTACGCATCTGCCGGTCAGAACCAGTTCCAGGGGCGCCAGCCCTGGCCTGGGGAAAGTCCGGCAGGGGAGAGGGGTGTAACTACCCCCCTTCCTGGTCCCACCCTTAGGGCAGGACCTAGTCATGTACCCACCCCTTTCTTTAGGATAAAGGCCGGAGCGGGGACCCTTCCAAATTAGATCATCTTTGAATCAAGAACTACTTTCTACGAAAGGACACTCAAGACTCTTCTCAAGATTTCTCCCTTGTGACTAAGGAGCAGTCACCCTGCATCAGCGGGCACCACCTAAGAACTCTGCGGTTTGCTGCAAGTCCTTCCTCAAGGATCCGACGGCCCAGCTCGACGAGAACCGGCTTCCCTGGCACCTCTGACCTCTACCCACGTCATCAGCTCAGCTGTGATCTGTGGGTGCGACGAGACCTCGAGGGACCGGCCATCATCAGAACCTGCACGCTCTTAAACCAGCACGACCATCGAAGCGATTCCCTGGTGAGTGCTCTGGGGTCCGAGAAGCCCCGACCCTGAGCCGCTCTAGCACCGAAGTGCAGTCTCCCAGCATCTCCACGATCTGCGTGGGGCCCTTCTGCTCGCTGCTCAGCCCGTTGTCTGGTCACTAGCCGCTGGCTTGTGCCCTTCTGTGACGACATCCGACAATCAACACTGCTGGTCTGGTTGCTCCAGACTGGCCCTTGCTTCCATCTCTGCGAGAAGCACCCCGGACCCTCCTGGTCCACTCAAGACGCCATCTTAGGCCCACCACGTGGCCCTGAGATCTGCCAAGGCTTGTTGCCCCATCCTGGGCCCAGCGACGCCGACAGCATCATCCTTCGTGGGACAGCTCGCACCTCCGCCGTGGTCGCCGACAACGCCTCCTGGTCCGTGAGACTGCAGAGCCTAGCGTCGCCCACTCACCTGGTCGAGGTGACGGCCAACCGGTGCCATCCTGGTACCCTCTGACTACTGGCTAGTAGTACGAACTTGGTCCCCTCTGCTTTCAGGTATCCACAATCTCTGATCCAGGCTTGGATCTCTACGAACTATTCATCACTGGTCGCCGGCCAGCAACTCCTTTTCTTCCGGCTCCTGGCTCGTCAGCGAAGACCCCGACGCCTGTAAGACTTGTGCAGCCGCAGCCCTCGTGGCTAGGTAACTCGGCATTTCGGTGCCTGCATAGCCTCTTTACTCTAGGGTCCCGAGTCCCTCGCTTCCGACTTGCCTTATCGGGTCCGCCCGAGACCTTAAACTTTCCGTGTCCTCGGACACTTGTTTTAACTGTGCACTTGAAGTATTTTCCTAAGAGATTTGGTTTGTGCTTAGTACCCTGTCCTCATAAAGAGTCCAGGGCTGTTGTGAATCTTAATAAATATCCTGTTTATTTTCATAACACTTGTGTGGTGTCCTTTCACTGGGTGTTCAAGGGGTACATGTGTGGTAAACAGCTGGCTTAACGCGCCCTCTCGAGTCTTTAGCCTTAGACTGCTCGTATCCACGCTACTAGGATAGCTGGTCTATAGGTTGACTTACAACCAAACACCATAAGGGTCGTTGGAACGATACATAACGGTCGCTAGAATAGCGAACGTTGCATATCGGGCCAACTTCTCACACCCCCCACTAAAGCCCACTCTCTAGGCTTCTGCGGATGGGTCTTGTGGAATTCTGCCACCAATCGGGGAGCGTGAACATTAGAGCTAGGCTCCCAAGAGCGGTCCTCTGGGCCATAACCCTTCCAATCAACTAAGTAGTACAGTCTGTTCCATCTCAATTTGGAATCCAGTATTCTTTTCACCTCGAACTCTTCAGCTGACTCTACTTGAACTGCCGAGGGAGGTGACTCACATCTCAAGTCTGGTTGGTTTTGTTTGATCAATGACACATGGAAGGTAGGATGGATTTTCATGGACTTAGGAAGTGCTATTCTCACACTAACTGGATTTAACATGCGCTCAACTGGGAATGGGCCTACATACCTGGGTTGAAACTTTCGATTCCCCACTAACTTCATGTGACGGGTGGAAATCCAAACCAAATCCCCAGCCTTAAAAATTGGACTTTCCCTCCGTTTTTTGTCAGCTTGTTTCTTATATCCAGATTTGGCCTTGGAGAGATTGAGAGAAGCAGACTGATAGATTTTCTGCAAATTCTGAATCACCTCCTCAGCGGCTGGGACCTCAAGTTCCTCTTTGCCCACCCACATGTTGGGATGTCTGCCTGAGTTCAGAAAGAATGGAGTGTAACCAGTTGCCGAGTGCACTGAGTTGTTATAAGCAAACTCAGCTGTGCTTAAGTAAGAAGGCCACTCTCCCTCCTGATCCATCAAATACAAACGAAGATACTGCTCCAAGTCCTGGTTCACCCTTTCCGTCTGCCCATCAGTCTCAGGATGGAAACTGGTGGACAAACGTGAGTCCACCCCCAAACCTTTCAGAAATGACCTCCAAAATCTAGAAATGAACTGGGAGTCCCGATCTGAAATCACCACCTTAGGAATTCCATGTAACCTGACTATATGCTGTACAAACAAGGTGGCTAATTGAGGAGCAGTGGGCAAAGACTTTAAAGGGACAAAGTGACTCATTTTTGAGAATTGATCTACCACCACCCAAATCACTGAATAACCTTGACTAGATGGCAATTCTACTACGAAATCCATGGAAATGGTGTGCCAAGGGGATGGGGCCAAGGGCAAGGGCATGAGGAGGCCCTGTGGAGACTGTCTAGAACTTTTCCCCTTAACACACTGCTCACAAGTGGCTACGTGCTGTCTCACCTGAGTTTCCAATCCAGGCCAAGAATAATTTCTCTTCACCAGTTCCAAGGTCTTAAGGCTTCCTTTGTGTCCAGCCATAGGATGATCATGACAGCGCTGAATAACTTCCTTCTGCAATTTGTCACCAGGCACGAATATCTTTCCTTTATGATACGGCATCTGATCTCTCACTTCATGATTCTGGCCTTCTTCCACCCAATTGCTGTATTGTTCACCACGAAATTCCTCTCGGATCCGATGTCCCAGTTCATCTTCGACAACTGTTGCCGCAACCTTTTCTTGTGGAATGATATATCCTTTTTGAATCTCCTCAACCTCTCCTTCTGAGCTAAGCCGAGACAAGGCGTCAGCTTTCCCATTCGCAGAACCTGGTTTATAGGTCAATACAAAATCATAATCTGCGAAGAAAAGAGACCACCGCAACTGGCGAGGTGTGAGGGTGCGGCCGGACTTCAAAAATTGCAGATTTCGATGGTCGGTAAAAACGGTAATCACATGTCTAGCACCCAGTAAATAATGCCTCCAAACCTGAAAGGCATCTTTTACCGCCAGCAATTCCTTGTCTGCAATGGAATAATTGATTTCAGCCGAAGACAATTTCCGAGAATGATAAGCCACTGGGTGCAACTGGCCAGTCTGCTTATGGCGTTGAGAAAGAATTCCCCCAATGGCTAAATTGGATGCATCTGCTTCAAGGAAGAAGGGTTCTTTCAAATCCGGGTGTTGAAGAACAGGTGCTGATACAAAGGCTTCCTTTAAAGTTTGGAAAGCATCTTCCGATTCTTGACTCCAAACAAACCGCTCATTTTTCTTCAAAAGCCGAGTGATGGGACTAACCTTCTCCGAAGAATTCTGGATGAACCTTCGATAAAAATTGGCAAATCCCAAAAAGCTTTGCACTTCCTTCACCGATCTAGGAGCAGGCCAAGATCTAATCGCTTGTAATTTGGAATCATCCATGTAAACTCCCTTTGGAGACAAAGTAAATCCCAAAAATTCCACTTTGGAAGAATGGAATACACATTTCTCCAATTTGACGAACAGCTGATGTTCCAGCAAGCGTTCCAAGATCACTCGAACATGCCCAACATGCTCCTCCAGACTGTTCGAAAAAATGAGAATATCCTCAATATAGACCACCGCGAAGCGGTCCAAAAATTCTCGGAGGACATCATTGACAAAATGCTGAAAGGCGGCTGGGGCGTTGCATAAGCCAAATGGCATGACTTGATATTCAAATAACCCCAGCCGCGTTCGGAAAGCCGTCTTCCATTCCTCACCCTCAGCCATGCGCACAAGATGATATGCACCTCTGAGATCAAGTTTGGTATAAATGCACGCATCTTTCACTTGATCTAACAATTCAGAGATTAATGGTAACGGATAGCGATTTTTCTTGGTCACCAGATTCAAAGCCCTATAATCTATGCAAGTCTGCAAAGATCCGTCCTTCTTCGGGATGAAAAAAAGAGGGGAAGACACTGGTGACTGGGATGGTCGAATGAAACCACTAGCCAAGTTTTGCTCAATGTACTCTTTCAGGTGCTGATTTTCTGGTTCCGATAGGGCGTAGATTCGGCTACAAGGCAAGGTTGCTCCTGGCTCCAATTCAATTCGGCAGTCATAATCCCTGTGGGGAGGCAGTTTCTTGGCTTCTTGTTCACTAAACACTTCAGCTAAGTCTCGATATTCGTGTGGAACCTCAGGAACTTCTACTGCGCAAGTCATCTGAACTTGCTCTGCCAAGCTGGAAGACAAGGTGGCCTGTGCTTCATCTTTCCGCTCATGAAAGCAATGCTCCTTGCAAAAGGTTGAATTCATCTCCACTGTGCGTTTTGTCCAATCAATTTGAGGATTGTGATCTGTTAACCAGGGCAGACCCAATATCATCTGGAATTGAGGAGCATCAATTAAATTGAAACTCATATAGCTCCGATGTTCTCCAGGACCTTGCACCAACATGGACTCAGTGTCAAAAACTATAGGACCAGAAGATAAATTGGTGCCATCCACTGCTCGAACAGACTCAGGTCTGGGTTTCCTCTCGAATTGGATTCCCAAAGATTTCGCAAATCGAATATCACAGAAATTTCCTGTGGCACCTGAATCCAACATAATGGCAACCTCTTTTTCCAAAGCTTTTCCAAAGAAGATTTTACAGGAGATTATCAAATGCGGTGCAGCAACCTGGAGAGTGTTCACTAAGTGTAGAGGTTTGGGAGTTGACTCAGAAGGCGCTCCCACCAGAGCAACTCCGTCTACTGGTGGAGCCTGTCTTTTACCCATTGCCGTGATTTTGATCTTTTAGTACAATCTTTTACGAAATGACCAGCCTGACCACAATACATGCAAAGTTTTCCCGCTTGACGCTTTTCACTTTCTTCCATTGGAAAGAGGTCCTCGAACTGTGCCAATTTGCATGGGTTCTTCGCAAACGCTCCCTTCGGCACTTTTCGCAGGCTCAGATTTCGCCCAATCAAAACGAGGCACAAATGGTTTAAAATCTTTTCTCTTTTCACTTCTTCTTTCGGATAGGCGCTGATCTATTTGAAGCACAAGGTCTATGAGTTCAGATAATTCTGTAGGTCGTCTAGGAATTTGTGAGAGCCCATCTTTAAGTTCATCCTTCAATCCTCTATAGAAGATGGCGGCTCTCTTTTCAGCTGGCCAGCTGGTCTCAACAATCAGTTTATTGAACTGGGCTAGATAAGCCACTAATTCTCGATTTCCCTGTTTCAAATCCAATAATTCATTATCGGTGGCTTGTGAAATGGTTCTTTGGTCACAGATTCTGAGAAATTCTGCCTTGCAGTCTTCAAATTTATACAGGATTGGATCATTTGCTGTTACCAAAGGCATGGACCAGGCTGCGGCATCACCACTCAGGTAAGAGAGCACGAAAGCCACCTTGGACTGATCCTCCTTAAACAATATGGGCTTGCAAAGGAAATGCAGAGAACATTGCGTCAATAAAATTTGGGCCTTATTTGGATCCCCCTGAAATCTTTCCGGAGCCGCCAAAGGAATGGTGGGAGACATGGCATACACTACTTGGGTAGTAAGGGAAGAGGAAGTGGTAGGGGAAGCATCAAAGACAGGTGTTTTTTGACCCCCAAAGTTAGGACTGGGACTCTCAGATAATTGATCTAACCTTTGTCGCAGATAACTGGCCTCTTGGTTGGACTTCCTAACCTCTTCTCTGGTTTCGCTAAGCTGTTTCTGTAACCCTTCTAAAATTGACGCTAGCGCCTTCACATCAAATCCTTCAGCCATCTTGCTCAGACGGAGGAATTTTAGGGCACTTCAATCTGTCAGAAGTGTACCTGAATTCCTGCGGTTCTCCGTGGGAGCAGACGACTTGAAGGAAGGTCCCAGCTGAATAATTCGCAACTCCCTCACCTCCCTGAGCCCGGATGTCTCCGAGACCAGGAACGAAAGGGAAAGGGGAAGTGGATAGACAAACAAGAGAGACGTCCACACAGGTGTCTTCTGGTTCTTCAGCACAGCATGTTACACCTAAAACATTAAGGACAACATTAATACCATTCCAATAACTACTGGCCTATTCTAGCGCTAACTCCCTTGGGACTGGCCTCCTACCTTGTGCTTGTGTGGAATTAGCTGCTCTCTTAGAATGTCCAGTATTACTCTCAAATGCTGAAGATATTTTAGTACAACAGTTCGGTGTCTGGGGCTACTTCTCTAGTTGATGAAGAAGATAAGGTGGTACACAGCAGTATTAATTATATGCATACAATTGAATACCCCTATCTACTGTAGCTCATGAACGCACTCTCGTGTGATGATTGAGGAGATGAGAAAACCCTCGACTACCAATTCATCCAAAAGTTGACTTTTCTTAGGTTGACAAAGTTCCAGAACAGTGCAGGAGTTACCAACACCAGTAACTAGTTTCTCAGGAATACACAGTAATAACTTGGAGCAATACGCAAATTAAGTCTTTGCAATAGTCTCTCAAGATGACATTACAGTCTTTAACTCTCCACTCGAAACACAATGGAAACCTCCTACTTGTGGTTCCGACGAGGTTCTGGATTCTCTCCGCAAAGCCGCCCCTCAGGATTCCGCTCAAAAACCTGAAGCTGGAAGATCTTCTGACTGGAATAACAGGATACCGGATAGACTCAGCTCCAGAATCAGAAGTGAAGGGGATTGGGAATAGGCGCTGGAGCACCTCAGAATACTATATCCGTCACGGAATTCAATGAGAACGGAGGTCTCAAAAGACGGAAATGGAGGGGGGAAGGATGGGTCAAAAACCCCGCACAAATGGTAGGGTCAAAACTCAGAATATTACAGTATTTTACGGAAATTGGACGAGCCTCAGAAAGAAGCGCACGTCCGTCAGAAAATGACAGTTGAAGTGCGCAGTACTGATAGAACGAGCGCACGAAATGGCCGACAGACAGCTGGAAGCTAGAACGCTGACCGCCGTAACATAACGGCTCACCCGGAACCAACCAATCTAGACTGCCCTCAGTTGCGCTACTCGCTGACGCCAACTCCACAAGGATAGAGTAGGTATCGGACGAGAAAGCTTAGGGTATCGTGATCTCCTAGACTGATTTTGACTTGCTGCAGTTCGGGACCTGACACAACAGTAGGCAAATTTTTGGGTAGCGTAGAATAATAATTTATTATACCCAGTCCAACAATTTAATTAAAATTAATTAAAAATAATTAATTATTTAAATTTAATTTAAATCCCACTATTTACCACTATACACTTCACCTCCAATAGTCCAAATTATTAATAAATTAACACAGTTAATTAGCTAATCACAATTAACAATAAACAATGCAATCTAAATTAATTAACGCAATTAACAGTATAAAATCACTTTGATTAAATATTATATAAATATTAATAACATGTATTTTCAAATAATTTAATACACACCATACTCTTCTATAACCACTGAACATAATTAACATATTAGTATATTAAATATTAATAATAATACTTAATTAATGACTAATCAATACAAATTTACACAATTTACATATCTATCAATTGATTAAAAACTTGTGTTAATAACTTTTTACATATTTAGTAATCAATTAATTAAATTAATTACCAATATTATGTATTAGTCATAAGATTATTGATTAATACATTATTTTATTTTGTATTCAAATTAAATTACTTCCCACCCTTTTCCCCTTTGAACCCACAACCCGCTACAGAACTAATATACGCAAAAATTAATTACCAATATTAATTTTTATCCATCCAAATATTCATTAATATTTTTTTTTTAATGTAAATTAAATTACTTCCCACCGTTTTCCCCTATAAACCCACAACCCACTATGGACCTAATATATGCAAAAATGAATTACCAATAATAATTATTAACCGTGAAATTATTAATTAATATATATATATTTTTTATTTAAATTAAATTACTTGCCACCCGATTCCCCTATAAACCCACAACCGGCTATGGAACTAATATAGGCAAACATTAATTACCAGTATTAATTATTAAGCAATAAATTATTAATTAATACATTGCTTTCTTTTTCATTTAAATTAAATTAATTCTCAATGTATTATCCTATAAATCCATCAACCCACTGTGGAACTAATATACGCAGAAATTAGTTCATTATCTTAAAAAAATTGTAACATACATTAAAAAAATAATAAATACCTATACTAACATATAATACTATTTTGTTTGATATACTGACTTTCTATATAATGACATTCTATATTATGACACTCTATATGATGACACTAGATATAATTACATATTACTTACCTATATGTCGATATTATTTCCAACTATATTATGTCTATTCTATATTCGGTCCTCTGGATATTTTTGATTCAATATTTTGTCCTCTCGATATTTTTAATTCTATATTTTGGGTGTTTACCGACTGGGGGGCATATTATCAAGGACAGGCGATACATTATCGCCGCTTTTATCGACAGGAAACTGCTGATAAAGCGGTGATAATGGCCTTGATAATATACTACATGAATTCCAATCGAAGCCCATGTTAGATGTGTTCACATCGAACATGGGCTTCAATTGGAATTCATGGAGCATATTATCAAGGCCATTACCGCCGCTTTATTGGCAGTTTCCTGCCAATAAAAGCGGCGATAATGTATCACCTGTCCTTGACAATATGCCCCCTGGGTGTGTAATATTGTATAGATGTCTGAATGTGTGTGGGAGTGATTTAGTGGGTCTATGAGTGGGTGTGTCAGTGTCTGAGTGGATTTGTCAGTAGTTGCGTGAGTCTCTCAGTTGGACTATGAGTGGATGTGTGAGTCTCTGAGGGGGTCTTTGAGTGAGTGTCTGAGTCTCTGAGTGAGTGTGTCGGTGAGTGTGTGAGTGGGACTGTCAGTAGGTGCCTGAGTCTCTGAGTGGGTCTGTGAGTGGGTGTTTGAGTCTCTGAGTGGTTGAATGATTAAGGTGGTCCCTGAGAGGGCGTGTGAGTATCTGAATGGGTCTGTGAATGGGAGCATGAGTGCTTGAAAGGATCTGTGAGTTGGTGCATGAGTGGCTGAGTGTGTCTGTCAGTAGGTGCATGAGTGGGTCTGTGAGTGGGTGCACAGTAAAAAAGAAGAGAGCACACAGGAGCAGGTCCTTGTGTCAGCTCCCCCTTTGATGGTCCTCCTGTCCAGCTCTGCTTATTTCCTGGTCATTTTCCTGCCTCTTCTCTCTTTCCCCCTTCTGCTTTTTGTTTTGTCTCTTTCTGCTCGCTCCTGACCTTTATTCTGGCTCTTGCTGCTCGTTTCTGACCTCTATTTTACATCTTGCTGCTTATTTCTGACCGCTATTTGGCCTCTTTCTGCTCATATTGATGGTTATTTTGCCTCTTTCTGCTCACTTCTGAACTGTATTTTACCTCTTTAGGCAAATTTCTGACCTTTATTCTGATTCTTACTGCTGGTTTCTGACCTCTATTCTGCTTCTTTTTGCTCCTTTCTGACCTTTATTCTGCCTCTTTCTGCTCGATTCTAACCTTTATTTTGCCTCTTTCTGCTTGTTTCTGACCTTTATTCTGCCTCTTGCTGCTCGTTTCTGACCTGTATTTTGTCTATTTTTGCTAGTTTCTCACCCTTATTCTGCCCCTTTCTGCTAGTTTTTCACCCTTATTTTGCCTTTTTCTTATACCTTCTGACCTTTATTCTGCCTCTTTCTGCTCATTTCTCACTTTTATTTTGTCTCTTTCTTCTTAATACTGATCATTATTTTGTCTCTTTCTGCTTGTTGCTGACCTTTATTTTGTCTCTTTCGGCTTGTTTCTCACCTTTGTTTTGCCTCTTTTTGCTCATTGCCGACCGTTATTTTGCCTGTCTACTCATTTCTGACCATTATTCTGACTCTTTCTGTTCATTTCTGACCTTTAATCTGCCTCTTTATTCTCTTTATTCTAGTTTCTGACCTTTATTTTGCTGATTTCTGCTGCTGGAAAGGCAGCGCCCTCCGTGCCGAAGCAATCACTTCTTATCTTTCCCTGGCCGCATCTCGGATGGCATTGAAAGAGAGGAAGCCTCCTCTTACTGCAGGTGGTAGCACTTTGACAGCTCCCGCCCACTGGAACTGAAATGCTTGCTTTTGCTTGGAAGGAGTTGTCAAAGCTCAACAGGCAAGCACACCATCAGGGCAGCAAATCACTCAAAGGTGCAGTTTGAGGCTTAAAGGGACATTTCTTTTTATTCTAATCTTGCTTTGGAATGAGGAAAAGTGTCTTTTTTGTCTGCATTTATTTTGTGTCAGGACTCCATTATTTTTGCATTGCCATTTTGTGTCAAACACCTCTGCACGACCCTCCTGGTCGTTTCTGCTGATGTTTGATGACATTCTCACTGTCACGACCACTGCGTTCCTCCTGCAGACGAAGGCTCCTGTGTCTCCTTTTTTCTATATAAGGAGGGTATGGAAGACTTGGGCGGTTCCCCCGTCACCGAGATCCATTAAGTGGGTGTAAACTGTTCTTCAGGAATACGGACCACGTAGTTTTGCATCATGCAATTCATCTTTCTTAACTTCCTTATACCAAGTCTTTTGGCTCAGCAGCTCATACCAGTGCATTATGGTCAATGTAGTGCATGCTGGTTTGAGGTTGGAAGTCTCCATACCTATCATATTACAATAAGGCTGCATCAAAGGCTGTCACTCACCATGCTCTCTCGTTCTTCATGTAGTACCTTTTTGTGCATGACACCACACTTCCAAGAGGGTCAATTTGTTTAAAGAGAACAGAGCCAAACAGCATAAGTTGATGGTGGTATTCAATGCTTTCATAAACTTGGTCTGTCTTTAATTCTCTTGGAGATTGACAAAGTCAGGATTTTCGATGCTCACCCCTACCATTGCCATGATATTCTTTCTGCCCCTCCTCTGCCTCTGTGTGGGCTTTCTTGGACCAGCTTTAAAACAACTCTTAATCTGATGAGCTAGCAGAGGATGGGGTGTCGGAGTGCCAGACGGGTGTTGGAGTGCCCGTCTGGCACTCTTTTAGGGGGCAGCAGAGGAGAGCAAGTCATGTCTATCGACTACCAGCATCCGCCCACCCCCTAGAACAAGTCGTCCGTCGCTCACCATTCCCCTCCAAACCCCATAACAAATCTTCTGACGGCCACCATCTCACTACTCCCTGCTCTTGTATGCACTGGGTGGAAAACCTAGGGGCTTCCCCGGGTAGGTCTAGCTTTGCCACTGCAGCACTGGTATACCTATGTGTGTTATTGCCAATGACAACTCTACCAATAACCCCCTCCCTCAAATTGTGAAGCTTTATTTACTCTGGTCCTTGTAATTGAGAGCACTTTGGACACAGAAGGACACATTTGTCTAACTCAAATTGGTGTACCTCTCTTTCACCCCAGAAAATATGCATTTAGATGGCAGGTGTAACTCAATATGAGAGTTTTTGGGATTCATTATCATCTTTCTCGCCTGCATAATTTAGGTGGTGGATCAGAGCAGGTGCCAAATGCAGGTCCTTTATTTGCAATGAGGCTGCGTTATGGGTTGTTGAAGAAATTGTAGGCACAGTATATCTCTATTTTGTATATGTGATGCAAACTCTGGCACAACTTGACAAGCATCTGATCTTAAACAGTACATTCTCAAGGGGTAGAGGGGAAGTTATATTGATAATCAGTCCCTGTCTCTCGGTCGTATATATAGATGCGCTTTCATATAGGTGAGGCCTCAATTGTTTGAATAAGCATCTGATCTTACCTGTTTATTTCTGTATGCCAACTATGCCATTCTGTGCTATTTTCTGTCTCCTCTTTTCTGGCCCACAAATCCAGGTCTGGGATAGGGTGTTAGACCAGGATCTACATTCAAAAAGTATTGGAAGACCGTGTGCAAAAGTGTTGTGTTTACAGGTATGCTACAGTCTTTTCCCAAGCTTCAGCTATTTACAATTTTTTGAGGTGAAAGGATAATGTTGTTTGTTCAAGAAATATATTGAATAGTCATAACGACCCCCAGCAGCCAGTCTCTCAGCTCCACAGCCAAGCTCCTCTGTTGGCTTCCACACCAGAATTCCAATAGCAGAAGTATGTTGTTAGGACAGGTGATGTGGTAGTTGTTAGGAAATGCATACTCAAAAGAAAACATAACACATCTCCTTTCCTTAATAAAATCCAAAATTGCTCATAGTAAAATAACTGCACATGTAAGCAACTGAAGTATGTGTAACAGAATATTAAAACCTAAGTACAGATATAGTCATCCAATTTTCTGGGTCTAAATCTCAAGCTCATACTTGAGTCTCTTTTATTTGCTTCACGTGACACTTCACTTTCTTTAGAAAATTTCCTCATCCACTCATGAGTTTCCAACTCACTGCATTTGACCACTCTCCTTGCATTCCACCACCTACCATCTGACAGTTTAAGCCAGTGGTTCCCAAACTTTTTTGACTTGCGGCTCCTTTGACCACTATTACTTTTTTTGGAGGGAGGGGTGTATGTAAGCCCGGCCTTGGGAGTACTTGCATTTTTCTCCCAGAAAATAATTGGTATGAAGCTGATGAAGGTATTATAATCATATACGCAGGGTGTTTCATATTACTAAAGCAGTGCCTCTAATAAAATATTCCTATTTACTCTTCTTTGCTCATTCCTTTTTTAGAGTACCCTCTCAAAAGTTTTTGATCCCACTGACAGTGCTAGATAGCACCCCTATGCATATAGGCCCTATTGTCAAAGTGTTTCTGCGGTTGAAGATTATTTGCATGCACTTCCATTTCTACCCAGGTCATACACAATTTTTGTAAACCACAAACAGCTTTAAAATAAATTCCTCTGATTTTTTTTTAAACATCCCTCTTTCTTGCTTCCAAATGTTGGCGTTATACCCTATGTGTTGTTGTGCTCAAGGAGAGAGCAGGCCAGTCTGGAAATGCGTGTGTACTGAAAGAAATGTGTAATGGAAATACCTATGATTCAAGTACAAATGTCAGTACTTAATAATACTTGGGGGCCAATTACAATGTTGGTCGGAAAGGCTCTGAACGGGATTCGAATTCTCTGAATCTGATTCAGAACCTATTTTTTCAACTGAATTAGATACATTTCAAACTGACCAATTACGAAATAGGAAAACCATTTGGCCTGTCCCATTCTGTTCCGATCAGCATTTGGACACCCAGAGTTGTTCGGAGCCGCATCTTACAGCTCTATTGACATGGTTTTCGACCGAGCAATTACGATGGCCGATTCTGATAGCCGATCCAAATTGGTTTGCCCGACACAAAACGGCTGTCAGAATCTGACTGGAGGCACATAGCTGGCACATAGCTGGCCCACCTTCAACAGGTAGTCCTCTGGTTGGGGCCCATGGGGGTACCCATGGATCCCCTCTTTGCAACCATGCACAGTGTGGCAGGCACCATGAGGTTACCGCCACAGGGTGTAAGTTTTTTCAATGGGATCCTGTGTTCTCGTTCGGAACACAGGCTCCTATTGAAGTCAATGCGAGTTCGACCAACGATGTTGAGAAGCATCGTAATCACTTGGTTGTGAACGCAGAACCCAATTCGGGCGCAAACCATTCCGAAACCGATCCAGTTGGAAGAGTTTCCGACCTACATCGTAATCGGCCCCATAGTGAGTTTACTAGACAGGACAACTGTACTTTCCTGATAACTTGCATTGGTGTAAAATGCATTTGGAACAAAACAAAACTATTAACAAGTCTAACAAAATAAATCAGGCATCTTCCGCTTACTTTGGGAGTGTTGGAACGTGGGGATCCAGTGAAATATAGAGGTCATCTCCTTCGACCTGCCATCAACGGATTACTGACATAATATCGAGGGACATAATATCGACTACCAAAAATATCGGCGACAAAATATCGACAGACAAAATATCGACTTTGTACCTACAAGCAGGTAAGTACGAAAATATTGAGTAAAAAATATCGTTTACAAAAATATAGTTTGTAAAAATATCGAATTTATTAAAAACAATGTTAAATTAAATTAATATTAAAAATTATTTACTAAAATATACTTAAAAATACTTAAATTACCTTATAATAATTAAATAATTAATTAAAATAATAAAACATTTTTTTACAATCATATTTGTTAAAACATACATATATATAGTAACATAATATAATTAAAAAAATATCCAATATTATTACCGTAGGATAGCGGAAGTGTAAAATTACTTTTCCCACTCCAGAGAGTGCAACAGTAGGGAAAGGGTTGGATAGCGTAGGGGTAAAAATTACTATTCCCACTCCAGAGAGTGCAACAGTAGGGAAAGAGTTGGATAGAGTAGAGGTAAAAATTAAAATTCCCACTCCAGGGAGTGCAACAGTAGGGAAAGGGTTGGATAGCCTAGGGGTAGAAATTACTATTCCCACTCCAGAGAGTGCAACAGTAGGGAAAGGGTTGGATAGCCTAGGGGTAGAAATTACTATTCCCACTCCAGAGAGTGCAACAGTAGGGAAAGCGTTGGATAGCATAGAGGTAAAAATTACTATTCCCACTCCAGAGAGTGCAACAGTAAGGAAAGCGTTGGATAGCGTAGGGGTAAAAATTACTATTCCCACTCCAGAGAGTGCAACAGTAGGGAAAGCGTTGGATAGCGTAGGGGTAAAAATTACTATTCCCACTCCAGAGAGTGCGGCAGTAGGGAAAGCGTTGGATAGCGTAGGGGTTTAAATTACTATTCCCACTCCAAAGAGTAAAATTAGTAAAATTAACATAATTATCAATTAATCAATTTAATAAAATTAATTATCAATGAAAATTTAATTATTTACCAAATAAAAATGATTTAACAATTAATTATAAATAAATAACACTACATAAATTAACATATTTAATTAATTATAATTAAATTACTTCCCACCCTACTCCCCTATAAACCCACAACCCGCTGCAGAAATTAATTTAGTTAAATTAACATAATTATCAAGTAATCAATTAAATAAAATTAATTGGCCATTAACCTATAATATGTACTTCGATATTTTGACTATCTTTATTTTAAAATTCAATATTACATTACTTACCTTCAAAACGATATTTTTGATGTCTATATTCTGTCGATTAGATATTCTGTCCAGCCTAAATTTTGTACTCGATATTATGTCCATTCAATATTTTGTAGTCGATATTTTGACTGTGCACCCCATCAATTAAGCACTACATTTACAGCTTTAAGGATGTCACTTACAAATCATCTACATCATGCACTTAAGTCTAATTAGTTTAACTGAAGCCAACATACCCTTCAACATTAAAATCATTAAAGTGCTCGGCCCGCGGCTCCTCTGGCTAGGTTTGAGGGCTCCAGAGGGAGCCACGGCGCAGTTTGGGAACCACGGGTTTAAGCAAATTACTTTTAACAATCTCAATTTATTTTGGTTCAGATAATTTAGAACTCTCCTTTTTCAAAAAAGTTCCCGAACAAACTCTCACAAACTTCCCTTCTTCAAAAGCTCTGCTATAATTTCCTATCTTGTCATTATGTCTTTGCTTTCCCCCAGCACCCAGTTAAAGCGCTCTATTAATCCAATTCCCCAGGGATGATAAACTGGAGTTTTGCTGTGCTTGGTGCCCCACCTGTTTAAGTACTCACAAAACTCCTCCGAAACAAATTGAGGACCATTGCCAGTCCACATTTCTGCACGACAACGTTCCCTGTGGAAGATTTCTTCACAAAATTACTTGATTTCACTGAATGAACTCCACCTTCGGCCATTTGGAATATTAGTCCATCATTACTAAAGCATATTTTTCACTCAAACCATTTATTTTGGTTCAGATAATTTAGAACTCCCCTTTTTCAAAAAAGTTCCCGAACAAACTCTCACAAACTTCCCTTCTTCAAAAGCTCTGCTATCATTTCCTATCTTGTCATTATGTCTTTGCTTGTAATTGTCTTGCTATTTATTCAATTTATCACACAATTGATTTCCATTCTGCTGCTCCGGGCCATCCAATCAGGTACAGCTACCATGGACGGAACTCTTCCTTTTAGTGAACAAAAAGGAGTTGTGGGTGAGCCTATAGATCCACAACATTTTCTTCATCTGACTTCTCCAACATTCATTCATGGACACAGCAAATTGAATACTTTCCCCCAGCACCCAGTTAAAGCGCTCAATTAATCCAATTCCCCTGGGATGATAAACTGGAGTTTTGCTGTGGTTGGTGCCCCACCTGTTTAAGTACTCACAAAACTCCTCCGAAACAAATTGAGGACCATTGCCAGTCCACATTTCTGCAGGACAACCTTCCCTGTGGAAGATTTCTTCACAAAATGACTTGATTTCACTGAATGAACTCCACCTTCGGCCATTTGGAATATTAGTCCATCATTACTAAAGCATATTTTTCACTCAAACCTATCCCTTCAAATGGACCTCATATATCGATGGCAATTTTATCCCAAGTTCTCTCCGGCAACGGTACAGGATTATTCGGTGTATCCCTCAACATGTGTGACTTATCACTGCAAGTGCAAGATACACACTTCTTACAAACTTTTCAATGTGTCTGTCCATCCCCGGCGGCCAAAAACCCACCCTGGCTTTCCTTTTCATGGCTGACATGCCACCATGGCCCTACTGTAATAGCATCATCAATATATTCCTTAAATGCTGAAGAAATGTGTTCTTTTGATCTGCATCATTTGTACTAGGATCCATTGTTTTTTCATTGCCATCTCGTGTCAAACGCTTCCACAAGATCCACCTGGTCGTTTCTGCTGATGCCTTGAAAAATTCTAACTGGCACGACAAACACCATCTTGCAGCCTGCATTTCTGCCCAAGAACTGTCGCACACCGAACCCACCTGTTCTTTGCAGTTCAACCGAAAGCCATGAGACAGTCACACCCTGTGATAATGATTTGTTTTCCATCTCCTGCTCCGAGCCTGGTAAACATCCTTGACCCCGTGATCAGGTTATCTGGACAATGGTCTGACTGATGGGCCTTGATCAGGGTGATTAAACAATGACCTGAAAGACCATGCGTTGATCAAATTGAGTGAACAATGATTTGTGTACCAAGCCTTGACCAGGTCACCATCTACAAACATTGTCTGGGTCTGGTTATCAACTGAAAACACTGCCCTGATTGAACAATGGACTAACAGCCAAAAGACTGGAATGAAAAATGTATAAAACGCATGTAAGCTGCAGAGTGAAGTAGCAGCCTCCTCTATCTTGTCTCTGACGAGCTTGGGACTCTGTTCCATAGCCAGGGCTATTGAATAAATATGGTTTCTCCTGCAGACGAAGGCTCCTGTGTTTCCTATTACTAAGTATGGAAGGTATGGAAGACTTGGGCTGTTCCCCCGCCGCCGAGACCCAGTAAGTGGGTTTAACCGGTTATTCAAATGGCGCCTGTAAAGGGACTCCACGAGCACGAAGGTCAGGCCCGGTGGATGTGAGGAGGTGTACGGAGAGGCTCCGATGGAGGCGCCCTACCCGAGAGATTCTTACAATCCGGTAAGCTGAACGACTCCCCAGCTGTTCATCCCCACCCCGTCTGTGCCACATGACCGCGTTCTCGCTGGAGTCACCTAGCAAATAATTTCTGGAGCAGGACACAGCCCTACAACTGCAGAAGAGAACTACCCCTGTAAGGTAAGGGTGGACTGATCACCCACCAAGTCTGTATAAATCTGTTATTGACTTTCACAAAAGCCATTTATTATAGCCAATTATTGAATTCTCCCCGATTGGCTTCCTTGCGCTCTGCCGTCAGTTTTTCGTCCCTTTGAGAAAATGACCTGCAGAAGCAACAGAGTGAATGTTGGATAAATAACGGGAATATTTATACCTTTAATGAAATATGGTCCACCTTTTCCCAGTGGACGATTATGGAACAGACCACCTGGGCTGAATACGTGTGTACTTTGGTCATGCAAAGATTCGAGAATGCGCTCATGCAGACACCCGCCGGACTAGTGGACCTCAGGTCATAAATAAAAAGAGGCGATGTACAGGGAGAGGGGATGTTTGGTGCTATGTCTGCTTTAATGGCTTACCGTGATATGACCGCTTTTTCCTATATCCCTCATAGAGACAGATATGCCAATGAGAGAGGCGGCCCCAGTCTTTGTTAATGCACTTACCAATGCCCAAAATAATGGCCGAGGGGCTGTTGAAGCACCCTGGCGCAGTCTTTGGGTCCATGTTCCTTGGAAAAGGTCAGAAGTAATGCAGTTAAAGGGACAATTACCAGATCCCCGGAAAAATCCGGCTGCCTTTTCCAGAGAATTAGGTCAGATTATATTTGCAGGTACTCTCGTTCTAGAGGATATAGATTTACTTTTTGGGACGGTTGTCCCCACTGAAATTTGGGACAAGATTCAACATACTGACCATGACCTGGCATTAGGAGGTAAATGGGCTGACCTAGAAGCTATGGAAGAAGCAAGGGTAGGAAGGACTAAAGAAGAAGCTGCCATCCTGACCTTGCCCGGTAAACATAATAACGCTTATGAAGACACTTTTGCCGGAAACTGTCATTAACAGGGATAAAACAAACGCCTGTAGGCAGTGAAAAGATGAGAATGTGGCTGACTTCTTTACCCATTTTGAGACAGAATACAAGGGACATAGTGGTTTGGATCCCCGGACCTCAGGTTCTGGCCCAGTGTTTGTTGATATGTTTGTCAGCAACTTGCTTCCTGAGATCTCGACCAGGCTTAAGAAAATTCAAAGTACGTGGTCTGCCCAAACTATTACTGGTATCTTGTCTATGGCACAATATTATATCACCAGAATAGGGAGAATGAAGATAAAGACAAGGAAAGTAAGAAGGTTAGGGATCTTAAGACTAAGGCACTTCTGCAGCAGACTTAACCTCCCCGAGGTCCCGATGCCCGCGGGAATTTTAGACCAGAACCCAAACCCCCTCCGAGGGCTCGCCAGTCTACCCCCTCAGGTCCTCAACATGCGGGAGCCCTCCAAACAGATCAGTGCTCTTATTGTAAAGGGTACGGCCATTGGATAGATGAGTGACCCATGTTAGCTGAAAACATCCAAACAGGGAAGACTCTGCCTCGTGCTCGTAGGGAAGCGAGGCCGATTAGGGACAATGGCACGCCCCATCTGCAGGATAAAGAATGTAGGCCCAGGGATGATGCTCCCGTCCGGCAACGTCCGGCTAATAGGTTTGATGGATACAAAGCAACACGTACTTATTACAATGATGATTATGACGAAGTTGATGAGACAGGGTCCTACCTAGCATAGGACAGCCAGGAAAGGGGTATTACCAGAGTGAAAATTCCAGTGGATCAAAGGGGCCCATATGTTAAAATGTCAGTTGTGGGGAACGATCAGAATTTTCTTTTGGATACTGGGGTCATCAGGTCTTCTATTGCATGTCTGTCAGTCCCGGAGGCACCCCTTTCTGGCAATATGAATTTCTCCATGGGTTTTGCAGGGACACCCGTGACCAGCCCTGTCTCTGAACCCCTTCCTCTCGATATTGGCCCTCCACATGTAGACGCACCCTTGGTCCTTACTAGAGGTTGTAGGGAAAACGTATTAGGCATAGATTTACTGAAAGCTCTGTATGCAACCATATCATGTAGTCCCCAAGGTGTATCCTTAACAATTTCCCCCACCGCAGCTTCCTACATGTATCTGTCCGGTCCACTCCCACCAGCATTGCAGTCTTTACCTTCCTCCCTCTGGGCATCATCTTACAGGAACCAAAGCAAGATGCTCGGCAAAACCAGCACTCAAAAGCCTGCATCGGCTTCCAGTGAAGGAGTGAATTACCTTCAAGACGCTGTGCATCTCTCACAAGATTATGCACGATAAAAGCCCCCCAATCCTCAGACCCCTGATGAAACCCCACCAGTCTATCAAAAACCTAAGAGCCGACTCTCTTGCCCTTGCCAGCATCCCAAGAATAAAAAAGTCAAGATCCGGCGGCCGCTTGTTTGCCTACAACGCACCAAAACTTTGGAAAACCCTCCCAGTAGCCATGAGGAGAGAACACAACCTCCTCTCCTTCTGGAAACAATTAAAAACCTGGCTCTTCCCTTAAAACCCTGCCCTCCTTACCGCCTCCCCTCCCCTCAGGAAAACAAGGTCTTGTTAGCGCTGGGATGCCCAAGGGTAGCTATGCGCTCTACAAATCCAAACTCAAACTCAAACTCAAACTCATCAGACACTGGTGTGGGGTGTCTCAGCATACCCCCTCATGTGGTACGCATCCAGCCAGGTGCACTTCTGCCCCACCTCCGGCAGCATCGACTGCCCGTGGAAGGAAGAAGTAGCCCTTTTAACAATAATATCTGAATTGATGGACAAGGGCGTAGTGGAGGAGACACGTGGCAATATCTGTAACAGTCCCATTATTCCGGCACTTAAAAAGACCAATGGAGATGCTCTCTCCCCTAAAATATACCGATTTGTGATTGACCTGAGAGCCCTTAACAAAATAACAATATTCCAATACCCTGTAGTCCCTGACATTACAGCCCTCTTGACGATAATCCCTTATGACGCCACGTACTTTTCTGTCATAGACCTGAAGAATGCTTTTTGCAGCATTCCTATACATCCTGACAGGAGACATTTTTTGGGTTTCTCCCTTGGTGGGTGAAGCTTTAGATTCTGCCGCACCCCTCAAGGTTTCACCGAGAGCCCCAGTATCTATAGTCAAGCCCTAAAAAGTCAACTACATTCCTTGGAACTCCCAGAAAATTCACCACTATTACAATATGTAGATGACCTCCTCATTGCTGCAAATTCTGCCCCAGCATGTAAAGAAGCTACTCTCTGTTTGTTACGCCACCTTGCCCTCCATAATCACAAAGTCTCTTTAAAAAAGCTTCAGTTCAGTCAAGAGAAGGTGGCCTATTTAGGTCATCTCTAATCGAAGGAGGGAAGGCAGCTCACTGCTGATCGTGTAGCCATTATCAATGCTATGACGGCCCCACAAACACAAAAGCAGGTGCAAGCCTTCATAGGCCTAACCTCATACTATAGACAGTGGATTTCCAATTTTTTGGCCACGGTCAAATCTCTCCTTGCCCTCACCACTAAAGACATATCAGACAGTTTCTTTCCTTGGACTAGAGAGCATGCGCAGGCCTTCCAAGATTTAAAGAGGGCTCTGTGTACTGCTCCAGTCCTCGATACTCCTGATTATAACAAACACATTTTTCTTTTTGTACATGAGACAGACGGCTGTGCATGCGCTGTCTTGACCCAGATGTTCGGAGGTCACCATCGGCCATGTGCCTATTTTTCAGCCACCTAGGATCCTGTTGTAAAGGCTCTCCCAGGATGCCTACGGGCGACCGCTGCGGCTGCCCTCATGGTCCGTCAGAGTGCGGGGATCGTCATGAAGTCTGACTCTGATGGTCCCCCATTCTGTAGATACCCTCCTTAATAACACCAAGTCACAGTACCTCACTAGCACACGACTCACAGGATATGAACTGACACTCTTTGCCAGCCACATTAACATCAAAAGATGCACTGTACTAAACCCCGCCACATTACTCCCACTGGATACTCAGGATGCACGCTTAGACCCACATGACTGCAAATTAAGGACAGAGGAGGAGACGATGGGGCGGGTTGACTTACAGGATACCCCGATAGCAGAACCAGAAGGTACACTGTATGTGGATGGATCATGTCTCAGTGGGTCAGATGGTAACACCTCAGCCGCCTACTCCCTCACGACATTAGGCGAGTAGTAGAAACAGCTCAGATTCCGCAGTATCCTGCTCAAGCAGCAGCATTAGTGGCCCTCACTAGAGCTTGTGAGTGAAGCAAAGGGATGACGGTAAATATTTATACTGACAGCCAATATTCCTTTGGGGTGGCCCACAACTTCGGGAGGTTGTGGAAAGAAAGGAATTTCCTTACTTCCCATGGGACCAAGATTCAACATGGCCCCCTAATTCACCGATTGTTAGACTCCCTGACACTCTCCAGAAAGGTGGCTGTTATACAATGTAAGGCTCATTAGAAAGTGACAGATGATGTTGGGAAAGGCAATGCCCTGGCTGACAAGACGGCCAGACAAACAACTCTTAGGAAAAGGGAAGAAATATATGTAGGTGGTCCGCCAGGTGGGTGGCAGGCGAGGGCATGGTTGAAAACACAGTACATAGTGTGATTGATATTCAGTCCCATACTACTCCTGAGGAACTAAGGGTATGGAAGGAGCAATTAGCAAAGGAGGGAATTGATGGGTGCTGGGTCCGTACGACTATGGAAAGACAATGGATTTTACCTGACAGTCATGTGCTACCAGTAGTTACGATGGCCCATGGTCCTGCTCACATCAGTGCAAAAGGGATATGTAAAGTGTTGGAACCTACATGGTACAACTCTAAGATACCAGCATATGCTGACAAGCTGGTTAAAAGATCCATGATTTGCCTAATGTATAACCCAGGAAATGGCACAGTCACTCCGAAGGGAGGATTCTCTCCTCCTACCTTCCCTTTTGAAGTCCTCCAAATGGATTACATCCAGATGGACCGATGTAACAATCTGAAATATGTCCTAGTGGTGGTCTGTACCTTTAGCCAATGGGTGGAGGCCTACCCCGTCAAAGACTGCACCGCTATCACTACTGCCAAAGTGCGATTAAAAGAGTACCTCCCATGATTCGGTTTGCCCCGCTTGGTCTGGAGTTACAACGGGACCCTCTTTACGGCTCAAATTATGGAATATGTCTGTACAGCATTGGGTATAAAACAAAAATTTCAGGCAGCTAACCACCCCCCGTCAGCAGGTCTAGTGAAGGTGTACAATCGCATCCTAAAAACTAAAATGGCCAAAATAGTAGCCGAGACAGGTGTCACTTGGGTTGATGCTCTGCCCTTAGCCCTACTGTCCACAAGAACAACAGCCCACACCAGAATAGGGCTATCTCCCCATGAGATTGTTTTCAGAAGGCCTGCCAATGTATGAGGTGTCTTGCAGCCTAAGAAACTGTCTGACGTTGAATACCCTGCATTAACTGATTATTTGTACAGTCTGACTACTACCTTTCGTACTCTTTATCACCAGGGGCACAAGGCCATACCTGACAAAAGCGAGGGCCCAGGACATGTTATCCAATCTGGTGACTGGGTCCTGATCCGGAACTTTCAACGGACTAAGAGCCTCGAGCCCCGCTGGAGACAGCCCCGTCAGGTGTTACTGGCCACCCGCACCGCTGTGAAAGTAGAAGGTTGGAAGAATTAGGTGCATTCATCTCACTGCCTGCGTGTGCCTCTGCCCCTCCCCTATGATTAGTGGGTGAGGGAAGGACAAGGAGACTCAGAAACAGAAACAGTCCAGACGCCGCTCCCATTCAGCGATGCAAGACTGCATTCTACATCTACGGAAGCAGAGAGTGACAGCATACTGAAAGGAAGCGTGGAACCTTTCCTTCACTCTGCTCAACACCAAGAACAAGTGTTTCCCGACCATACTGTCCCTACTTCCGACCGATATAACTTGTGCCCAAGGGAAGGCTTGCCCTTGACTTCGCCAAGTGCCTATAGGCTGTAGGGCTGTGATCTTCCCGGCTGAGAGTAGTGCTGGTGTGTCAGACTAAGGTACGCCATAGGGCTCCTTGGCACCAGCACCCAGTGAAGCAACCACCAATCACAGACAGCCACTAGATGTCCCTGGCTTAGCACAATGGCGTCCGTCCAAAACACCCGGATCCAGAAAAAATATGTCAGTGTCCAACATAGTAAATACTTCATTGGCACTGTGGTGACGCTGCTTGTCTCCCTCATCCTGTCTATCCTTGGTTGGCTGTCACTAAAATGCCATCCTATTGCCTCACCAACTCCTACCCGACTCCTGCAGAGCACCAGTATTAAACGTTATCAGCCCACGAATTTCCCCGCCGTGCAGAATTCTTCAATAACACCTTCGGCCAAATGTTGCATCATCACAAATTGATCATGAACACTCCCAACTGCTGGGTTTGTGAACTGATGCCGCATTCCATGATACACCCTGTCCCATTCATTCCTTACCCATTTTCCATCTCTGGGTCTTGTCTTGCATGGTGGATGTTGATGCAGGAGGCCTACACTGTCAATGGTACTGCCAATTCTGTCCTTGGGACATTTCGTGATGACTTCTGGCGAACAGATCTGGCAATGCCAATGCTCCTTTTTGCCCGACCAGCTCATCCACATTGCTACTACCACCAGATGAACTTGGTGAGATGGTAGTATTCAACTCCACCACTCAACGAACATTTTCTAGATTCCACACCAGAAGGATACTGCCTGATGAACGAAACCTCTCAATGTCATAAATGTGCAAGGCCGTGTCTGAATCCATGGCCTAGAGACTAAGACACTAGTACGTGTGATATCACAAAAGCCTTAAACTCTACATCTCCTTCGAAGCTGGTGGCATCCCCCAACACCTATTTTATCTGCGGCACTGCCGCCTACACTTGGCTCCCCCGTAACTGGTCTGGTACCTGCTATCTGGCCTTCCTCCTTCCACCAACGTATTCCACCCATGGAGGTTACCACCTGTCAATGAAGGGCGCCCTGCGCCGCTCACGTAGGGGCGTCATATCAGCCGAGGATACAGCGGGCCAGGAAGCCGGAGACATCTTTAAAGGTTTCCTTCCATACTGGGGCCCCATGGCAAACAGTCGAGCTGTATGAGGACTGATCAGGGCCCTTGAGGCCACCATCACAGTAACCGCTGGTGCCCTCTCCAACATCACTGCAGAGCTACAGGTGGACCGCCTTATAACGCTCCAAAACCGCATGGTCCTCGACGTCATCCTTGCTGATCGTGGTGATGTGTGTAAATTGATCGGTTCCAGCTGCTGTGTGTATCTTCCAGATAACGCACCTACAGTGTGCGATGCCATCCAGAGTCTGCATTGCCTTTCTTCTGAAATTCATCTGGATGAAGGCAACTGGTCCCTCACAGGCTGGATCTGGGGTCTTCTTTCCCAGTGGGGTTGGAGGGTCCTCATTTTCCTTTCCTTGGGAGTAGCTGTCCTGGTCTCCTGCTGTTTGTGCTTTCAGTGCCTGCCAATGCTCTGTACAATGTGTGTCCAGACCCTCAAGCCTCCACCCTCTAACATTCACAACACCAGTATGATGATGATGCTCCAACAAGAAACGGATGGCCTTATGAACATTGACATTTCTTAAAGTATTTGCCACTCAATGGCAAAAGGAGGGTCTGAGGAAAAGTGTTCTTCTGATCGGCATCTTTCTATTGGGACTCCATTGTTTTTTCATTGCCATCTCATGTCAAACACTTCCACACGACCGACCTGGTCGTTTCTGCTGATGCCGGGGAAAATTCTAACTGACGCGACAAAAACCATCTTGCAGCCTGCATTTCTGTCGCACACCTAACCCCCTGTTCTTTGCAGGTCAACAGAAAGCCATGAGACGCTCACACTCTGTGATAATGATTTGTTTTCCATCTCCTGCTCCCAGCCTGGTAAACATCCTTGACCCCGTGATCAGGTTATCTGGACAATGGTCTGACTGCTGGGCCTTGATCAGGGTAAGTAAACAATGACCTGAAAGACCATGCTTTCATCAAGTTGTGTGAACAATGGTTTGTTTACCAAGCCTTGACCAGGTCACCATCTACAAACATCGCCTGGGTCTGGTTATCAACTGCAAACACTGCCCTGATTGAACAATGGACTAATAGCCAAAAGACTGGAATGAAAAATGTATAAAAGGCTTGTAAGCTGCAGAGTGAAGCAGCAGACTCCTCTGTCTTGTCTCTGACTAGCTTGGAACTCTGTTCCATAGTCCAGGCTATTGAATAAATCTGGGTTTCTCCTGCAAACGAAGGTTCCTGTGTCTCCTTTTACTAAGTATGGAAGGTATGGAAGACTTGGGCAGTTCCCCCGCCGCCTAGACCCAATAAGTGGGTTTAACCGGTTCTTCAACGCGCCAGAATGACCAGCTTATCACATCTCATTACAATTTCACTCAGTACTGACAACTCCTTCCCCACATCTTTGTAGATCAGAATTTCCTCATCCAGTTTCCAAAACCCCACTTGAGGTAGTTTCTCCATTACTTTCACTAAAATAACATCAGCTGAGATCTCTTCCTTCCATTCCTCTTCACTGAGAGCTTGGCATATATCTACTAGTTTGCTACTACCCACTCTTCTTCTTTTACTGTGCATTTTTCATCCTTTTCGTCAATAGGTAAACAAGACAAACAGTCCGCATTTGCATTTCTTATTCCAGGAATATATTTCAAAACAAATGAGAATTCTTGTAGTAGGTACAACCATTTAGCTATGCATTGAGCAGCTTTGCTTGCCCCCGCCATGGAAAATATGTCAATCAAAGGCCTGTGGTCTGTGGATAGTTCAAAACTAGTGCCCCAAATAAAAACGCAAAAATTCTGTACACTTCACCAAAAGACTAACTTTTCTTTTTCCAAGGTAGAATATGTGCCTTTTGCTCCTCTAAGGGTGTGTGATGTAAACGCTATAACTCTTTCTTTTCCTTCATGCTCTGGCATTAATGCTGCTCCTAGGCCATAACCACTGGCCTCTGTTACTATTATGGTTTCGTCTTTGGGATCATAAGGTCTAAAAGCAGTGGCATTCACTACAGCTCACTTAATTGTGTTAAATGCCAGTTGACATTCTTCTGTCCAGCGAAATACCACCCCTTTTTTCATTAGATCTCACAAGCGATGTACCTTTTCAGAGAAATGATGCACAAATGTAGCGTAGTATTCTGCTAAACCGATAAATGACCTTCATTAATCTTTGTCACAAGGGGGAGGGTCTTTTTCTAAATCTTCTACCAGATTTAATTTAGGTTTGATCCTGATGGAGCAAGGTGAAGAACAAGATTTTGTTCAAACTTGTGAAGTTAATCTCCTATAATAGTAATTAAATAACAAGCTTGTGGGGAAATTACTAATCAACTTAGTTTAAGAATACATTCATCAATACACGCAGGATAAACTAATGTGCTTTATGTTGCATACGCAAAGAAAAAATAATAAACTAACCTTGCCTATTGTCTTTGTCAGTATTAAATGTGGCAGTTAAATTAATGGCATGTGCTTATTTTGTGTGCTTATGTTGTGTTTATTCTGTGATGAAGAGCTTATGGAGTTCATGTTGTTCAAAAAGGAAAAGTAATTATAATGCTGCTTGATTGTGCTTATTGCTAGGTAACATAATTAACAGGATTAATTAGTAAAGGGGGCGAGTAACAGAATGGGCCTCAATTCTTTAATTAATTGATGTTTTGTGTTTGTTTAATAATAGTTTCCAAAGTGAGGCCTAAAGGTGGTTCGGAAAATATGGCTGACAGAGCTGCAGACGCAAAAGCTTGTCCAGAGTGAAGTCTTTGCACATGCGTAGCTGGGAATATTTTTACTGCATTGTCATCGGTAATAGAAAAAGCAGTTCTTTGGTCGTGTTTGAACTTGCTCATGGAGAAAAGGCTCAAGGACAGGAACTTAGAGTGTCTGCCAAGGCTAGGAAGTAAATGTTCGAAACCCGAAGAAAAAGTAACTTTTTTGAGGAATCTGAAAGATGTGGAAATGAAAGACAATAGGGCTTATTTGAAGCCTGGACTTGGTCAAGAGTCGAAGATGACCTAATAAATTTTACCATGGACTGACACAGGACAGCCAATGAAAAGCTCGGAATTGCTTAAAAGAATGTAAAATGTAGAAGGTTTAGCTAGAGAGAAAGATATCAAGTCTGACACTATGACCTGGGAAAAAACTCTTACTTTCCGATTCCTGAGTGACGTGAGATGCTGTTGGACCTTTGGTGCATGTAAGGACAGCGGACTTTAAATGATTTTTCCTTTTTAGGTGAAGTGAGAAATAGTCAGGGAAATAGGTTTAGGGAATGGAAACTGTTATTTGCTAATACTTCGTTTTTCTGAGCTTGCTTTGAAAATGTCAGTGTCAATTCATTTCCTTATTCAAATGCCGCTTTCTTAATTGCTTATAAAATAAAGATTCTAAAACGTAAATGCTTTTTCTTTATGAAAAATAAAATTAACAAAATTAGATTTGAAGAAGACAAGCTGGTCTTGTTTATTCATGGTCTAGTTACCATCAGTTGATTCAATCGCCTTAGTGGTCTGAATAATAAATAATAAATGTTTTAAAACCATGGTAAAGAAAGATAAACTGCAGTTATATATAATATTGTAAATAATATGTGAATAGTTTAATTAATCATACCACCTGATTCAGTTGCTCAAAATTGTCTCATTGGTATTATGGGCCTTTATTTGTGTTTCATGATTAATGGTGAGTATTGAGGTGTTAGGTAGTGTTTATGAGACAGTTTTTCAATCAGAGCGCTGGATCAATCCCTTTGTGAGATAACGTGTGTCCCAAATATTTGACTTCTGATGTACAAAATATACACTTTTGTAAATTTATAGATAGTCCCGCTTCCTCTAATTTCGTAAGTACCTCCAACAAAATTCTATCATGTTGATTTTTGTCCTTACCCCAGATCAAAACACCATCTTGAAATATTAACACATTGCACATCCCCTTCAAAAGTGAAAGTGTCTTGACTCTGGTTGTAATTGCACTTGGTGGTAAGCGCTGGATCATCAATGTGGTAAAACACTTTCCACCAACCATGTTGGATAACATTTTGTTTATACAGGGTAAAGGATGACGGTCAAACCAAATACGTTGATTTAAATCTCTCCAGTCCACACAAATGCAAATATTACCATTAGGTGTGTTTGCCAGTACAATGGGACTTAACCATTCTGATGCTTCTATTGGCTCTATTACCTTCCCCTTACATAATCTTGCAACTCATTTTTTACAATATGTCTTAGAGCAATAGGTACACTACAGACTTTGTGCACTTTGAGTGTGGCATCTTTCTTAAGCACAATTCGATGTTTAAACTTTTTGAGACATCCAAGTTCCTCTTTGAATAAAATTGGCTAACTTATTGACCCATTCACCTCCTTCATGAGAATTAGTTGACAAAACTTGTAAAGGATGGTTTGGTTTTAGAACAATACCCAATGCCTTTTGTTCCCTCCAAACCAACAGGGATCATCCCACTTCCGCCACATATATTTTTGCAAACGTTTTTCTCTTTGGGAAACCCACCACAGCATTGAAATATTCCAAAACAGGCAACTTATTGCCACAATAACCCAGCTGGTCAACATCGGTAGGATTCAATTCCATGGCACCCACTTTTGTTTATCAATTAATGTGAAAGGGGAACACAAGTCTGCCCACATATGCACATCAACATTGTCAATGTTTACAGTGCATTTTGGAGGGGTATACTCATTTGTGAACTCCTTGTTTATCATGTCAACATTGCTAACAACCAACACTTCAACATCTGTATCATTGTTGATATATATTTTGTCTTCTGAATTAGATGCCATAGAATTGTTTAGAAAAGGAGACAAGGGAGACCCTACTCACTTGGAACCAGGGTATATAAAATATAGACAGAAACAGTGATTTCTGTGGACTGATAATAATAATAATAGTTATATGTGCAATCGCAATAAACCAAGGTTAAATTGATATCAGAAGTAGAAGTAACCATACACGACTTGATGTTAGATGTTTACAGTCAATGTTTATGTATATAATGCAATAAATAGTTACTAAAATAATGAATTCAAAAACTGTGAGAAAGTGTCCCCAGTGAAAAGTGGAAACTACTATAATAGTGGCATGAGCAAAATAATGTTTCCAACATAGAATAAAGTGACCATAAACAATAAATAAAGTAAACAGCCTCTCTTATACAATCATTAGGACTCTTTCACTGATTTGCTTTGAAAAATTGTCGACAAAGTTTTGACCCCTATGACAATGTGGGGTCTCTTCAGGACCTGTAGGATAGAGGGACATCTATGAATGAAGAAAAAAGAAGAAAAGATAGCATGAGGGTCAGTATGGAGACAGCTACTGGAAGGTATGGCTAGATCCAGAATAGGCCTGTACCTGAGTGGTAAATTGTCAGCGTGACAAGGGTGCACCACAGGAAGTGATAAACTGGAAGGGTTACTCACGGGACCCAGCCAGGCATTGTAAGTGTAAAAGAAAAAGAACACTGTTGCAGTTTGCAAATAGAGAATCTAAGTCAAAGCAATACTTGTGGAGAAAAGGAAACTTACCCGAGTGAGGGGAGCTGACAAGGGGAATTCCATGTTAATGTACTGCAGGGAGCGTGTGGCAGATTGCTTGTGAAAAAACGATGTTTGAAAATCTGAAACCAAGTGAGACTTGTGTGAGAGTGACAGTGGAGGGTGGTAATATTATGCTTGCGAGGCAAACAGTGGGCAGTGAGACAGAAAAATTCATTTCCCAGTTAAAAGCACTGAATGCTTAACGCACTTTTGAAAGGCCTCTAGGATAGGTAATTGTGTCTGTTTGAATAGGTCCTTGTCTTTATGTCTGTTCACGCAAATCTGTGTAGACCTGGAATTAAAGGGGCCAGTACAAGGAGAATTAGCTCATGTGCCAAGGGCCTAACAATGTTGAGCGAATGCCATGTGAGGTCCTCTCTCCTGAATTGGCAAAATAGCAGACGGGAAATGTTCTTACCGGTATCGGGGAAAGTCAATTTCCTAAGCGGACTTCAGAGACACGTTCGGCCTCGACGCATTTGTGTAGAACTTCACAAGTCTGTCTGCCCTGTACTGAGAAAGAGGGCAGAACTCATATGGCAATTTCAATAGTCTGTTTGCCCGAGAAAACCGGACATCACAGCAGACCTCACTCGAGATAACTGCCTGGCGGGATGCGCCGGTTATCTGTGTTCTGTTGTTAAGGTGACGTCATGGAAATGGAAAAGAGGAACTGGACTGTGTTCCTAGCTGGTGAAAGGGTGACAATTCTACAGGGGCAATAGTATAACAATGTTGATGCGTGGGAAATGATTGAGAGAAAGAGAAACAAATATGCATGGAAATTAAAGAGAAGGCAGAATGTTATTGTAAATTGCAAGAGTACTACCAGTAAAGTTTGGTCATTTCAGAACGCAGATGTCATAAGTAACGTAATGTAAACCTTCATTACAGAAATTAAACATGAAAAATAGAAGAAGTAAAATGGCACATTGGTTGCAATATTCAATTAGTGATGGGTGATTGTAGTTGTACATACATTCCATATAGAGGATGGTAATTACATAATGTAGAAAAAACAACGTTAAAGTAGGGTCCTAGGGCTAGATTAACGACCCAGCAGACACATGCCCTGTTAACACTTATACAAACGAAAGAAGTATCTGAGGGTCAGAGAGAAACTACAATCCTACTGTGAAAACATCAAATAGAGTGCTATAAGATAAACAATTTAATGTGACTATGTGTCATGCTGCACTCAAATTCTCAAACTTGGAAAAAGTGCCCATCAGCTCCCGCCCAGTACCACCCTACATCATTTGGGCTCTCCTTACCCAGAAGAAGTTGCAGTTTGTCTATCAGTGTAGTATTGATAGAAAAACAACTTCAGAAGAATCCAAAGTTGTGCTAAGAGGACCGGAGAATTATTTGTAGTGGGTAGCTGATTTACAGTGCCAAACATAAATTCGTGAAAAAGGTGCAATGTTAAAATGAGGTAATTATTGAGTGGATTAGAGACAAAATAAATTTATTGGGTTCCCTCAATACTCCTAATATTAAAATGTGAGAAAACAAGCAGATTTAACGTAATATCTGCCAGTCAGTAGGGTCAACATGTTTCAGCAATTGTGACTCTAAATATGTCACTGCTTTCTTCAGGACCTAGATGTTAATGGCTACTGTACAAAAAAAGGAAATATATCACCTGTATATTTTTCTCAATTTCGTTCAGTCTTCTCCCCTGTGGTTAGTGAAGGGAAAATAAACACACACAAATTCAAAGGAGAACACAGTAGAATCGTAGGAAGGCATACACACTTTGTTTAGCCATACATTTTAGACACTCAGTTATATCGAGATGGTCACGATATCACCATTTTCTCAAAACTAAATATCTAGCCACCTTACCTAATTAGTAGGAGGAATAGCATCACCCCACCTGGCTGCTGCTCAGGTATGAGGAGCACCGCTCTAGTAAAAACACAAAACAAGACACTTAAACTCACACCAACAGGCCACGCATCTTTCACAAACTCAGTTCAGTATCGATATTTTGTTCACTTTAGATGAATTTCAGTGAAAAAAAAGACCAATCGGCTCATAATTAGCCTCTTATATTGTTGGTTCATCTTTAGAAGTATGTCATGGCGACGCTTTTAGTATGATACAAATCGGCATCAACTCTTTGAGCTAATCGGTGAAGTATAATCACCAAACACATATTTCTCACACAATGAAGCATAATTTTGTGTATATTCATATCCGCGTTCAGCTTCGTAAAATAAAGATGCACAGGACTTGAAAATCGTTCTAGCGCATATATACGAATACCAAGCCGGAGCTCGACACTAGTAAAATACGCGCTCGAATTTGATTTTGTTTAGCGAACAAACATTTCACCCTTGCAGATTGTAATTGCACATTCATTCGGGTTCCCGACCGGAAACCCCAAATTTATTGTTGCATTGCGCACCACTTAGTCAACAACCATCACCCGGCTCCTACCTTCCCGTCGATACACCAAGCATCCCTCTGGGCAATCTGGAAGGGCGCCGGTGTACGGCCAGAGCACCATTTTGATCTTCAGAATGTCACGTAACGTTTCGAGCACGTGACTTGGGAGACTACAAACCGAACCCAGCATCATGGGAATTGTAGTTTTACAAGTAATATAAGTAGATCTTGTAAATGTCATGTGACAATTTGGTCATTTGGCTTCAAGAACTACGAATTGAACTTAAAGATATGGGAATTGTAGTTTTGTCTAAGCTTAAGTCACACTCCATTTTAGCGCGGTAGTTTCTTTTAAGGTGTAAATTTAGTGGTGATTCTTCGTTCTAGTTTACCGATATGCGTGTTTGGTAAAATTCAAACGCATTATTGGTAACCAGTATTATTATCTTTGTAAGACTCAATACATCATACATTGCATCTTTTATTGCAACCAATTCGTCTGACACAAAGGCTAAATCTACCGGATAACTAATGTTATGAAGAGAATCACTCTTGGTTAAGAACTAAAACTACAAAAACTAAATAAGGGGGGGGTAGCAGGTTCTATATACCAATATTCTGTTTTACTACCTTGTGTTGGGCGTGTCACATAGATGTTCATAGTGACATCCATGGAATGTCTTAATTTAGACCCATTTTGTCACTGTTCAAATGATAGACCCACTTTTGTTCCCGTCTAAAGAGGTAATTTGATACATCAACAACATGTTCTTGTATCATTGGTTGTTTTAAAACAGTCCATTGGAAATCGTTAGGACCGTGGCCTTTTTCTAAAAAATGTGCCATTAGTCTTGTTGCTTGTCTCCGACAACGTATGATGCTTTTATGCTCTGATATTCTTACTTTAATACGCCTGGTCCTCATGCCGACGTAGCGTAGTTAGCATGGGCAGGTAATCAGGTATATAAGGTTTTCACTATTACAATTGGCGAACCTCCCATGCTCTGCTAGTACCAATATCAATAGACGTAGATTTACAGGTCTGGGGACAAGCAGCACAGGTGCCGCAAGGATGATGACCTACTACTGCAGGTAGATCCCAAAGTGTCCCTATCTGATGAGGTGTTTTACTTTTAGGTCTTGTATGGACTAATTTATCTTTTAGATTCGGTCCTCTTTTAAAAGCAAAGAGAGGTCGTGCTACTTGATCTCCTCCCGTGTTGAGAATGGACCAATGCTTATATACCATTTTTTTAAGTTCCTTGGATCTTATATTGAAGGTATTGACAAAAGTCAATCGGTCCATTTTCTCCTTTTCTTGTTGTTGTTCCAACAAAGCCTCACGGTTGTTGTTAGTGGCGCGTTTTTTTTGATTGACGAATCACCTTCTTGGGATAGCCTCTATCCAGTAGTTGTTCTTCTAGATTGGAGGCATGTTTTTCAAAACTAGTTTTGTCAGAGCAATTTCGTTGGACTCTTAAAAATTGCCCAAATGGCAAAATATTCCTCAGTGATCTTGGATGACAGCTGTCCTAGCTGAGAAGGGAATTGCGAGCCATCGGTTTTTTGTACAACTCTAATTGGAGCCCATCTGGTTTCACAGTGATCAGGAGATCTAGAAAAGGCAGTTCAAATTTATTGTGTTCAACTGTGAATCTCAAATACGGATTCTGAACATTGAGCCACTGGTGAAAAAGCAAGAGATTATCCAATGTTCCATGCCAGATTACTAAAATATCATCAATATATTGCTTCCATGTGCGAAGCGACTGATGAAACATCTTGTTAGATGTTAAGACAATACTCTGTCTGAAGCTGTGAACATATAAATTCGATAGACTTGGCCCGAAAACGCTGCCCATGCTGGTTCCAGCAATTTGGAGGTACAATGAATCTTCAAATTTGAAATAGTTCTCCTTCATGGCTATCTCTGCCAGAGTCATGATGAAGGAAACGGGAGTGATAGTTGGTTGTTCACTTTCTTCAAGTAATTTTCTCACCACTTCCAAAGTTTCTGTTTGTTGGATCGAAGTGTATAGTGATTCCACATTAAAGGAAACTAAGATGTCTGTGGATAGGTCAAATTCGATTTCAGGTAAGAGTTTCAGTACATCTTTCGTATCTTTCAGGTACGTTGGCATCTTCCTGACCATAGGATTGAAAAAATGGTCTACGAAAGTTGATAAAGGTTCAAGGAGAGAACCAATCCCTGAAATTATTGGTCGTCCTGGTGGTGGACGTTGTGGCTTGTGTACCTTTGGTAAGGTATAGAAATAAGGTACCATAGGATTGCTGTTTCTCCAATATGCAGCCTCATTCGGAGTGATCCAGCCTTCGCTGACACCTTCCTCTACTAGGTTACTTATGATGTTTTTTAGCCGTTCTGTAGGATCAATAGATAATAGAGCGTAAGACCTGGTGTCTTGTAGTTGGCGCAGACACTCATCTCTCTATGTGGTGTGTTGTATTGGAATCTTACCTGTGCTTAAGATTCTCTCCTCGCTCTGCTCTTTCTCTATGTTCCGTGTGGAACATCTGGTACACGACACTCGAGAGTTGACAGTTGTCCTGCGCTGTCGAGGTGGTCGGATGCCAGGTTGCTTACTTCCAATAAACTTACCTGAACAAGGCCTCTGTCTCCAGTCTCCTGCTTTCCTGAGTGTAAGAAGCATCACAACATTTTTGGCGACGAGGGTGGGATTCGAACCCACGCGTGCAAATATTTTCTATTTGTGGTCAAAATGTCTTGCTTATGGTTGATTCTGGCTCTTTATTCACCATCATTCCGGAATCTACCTTTTCTTCCTTGTGGCACAATATTTCCCTCACTGAAAAAGACATTGATCCGGTGGGATACCAGGGAAAACCAATTGATGTTCTGGGGTACATGTTTGGGGTCATCGCTTTCAAATCCAGAAGTGTCAATGGGAAAGTGTACATAGCTAAAGAAGGTCCTCCAATCTTGGGCTGGATGCACCAGTTTGATTTGAATATTGTGATCAATCCCTGTTCGCCGGATGTGGTTATGACAATTGAGCGTGATGTTCAAGTTAAAGACATTTTAGATGCTGCTCACAAAGTATTTGCTGACAAGTTAGGTTGTGTTAAGGACTATTTCCATAAAATTGTTTTGAAGCCCAATGCTTCTCCCGTGCAACATAAACTAAGGAGAGTTCCCCTTTCTGTCCGACAGGGTTTGAAGGATTTGTTACATGACATGTTGTCTACCAAAGTGATTGAACCTGTGGAAGCCTCGCCCTGGATTTCTCCCGTCGTAATTACGTTGAAATCCGATGGGAGGCTGAGATTTTGCATTGACCTCAGGTCCCTCAATCAGGAGATTATTACTGACACCTTTCCCCTTCCCAATATCAATGAGTTGTTACAATCTGTGGGGGGGGGGGTAGATTCTTCTCAAAGATCGATTTGAGGAGTGCGTACCACCAAATCAGATTACACCCCGACTCCAAACCTTTGACTGCCTTCATTACCACCGAGGGTACCTTCCAGTTCACTCGCATGCCGTTTGGCCTCGCCTCGGCTGCTAGTGTTTTTCAGAGGATGATGTCTAACATGCTTAAAGGCCTGTCTGGGGTTGTCTACTTTCAAGACGACATTCTAGTGTCTGGAAAAAGTGTGAATGATCACAATTTAGCTTTGCGTCAGGTCCTCTTCAAATTAGAAGACACCGGTTTAACTGTGAACAAAGATAAGTGTGTTTTCCTAACTGAAAAGATCGAGTACTTAGGTTATACCATCTCAGCTGATGGCATTGCTCCAAAGAAAAATCTGTTACTTGCCATCAGCCAGGCCCCAGCACCCAATGACAGAGATCAGCTTCGCTCTTTCTTGGGCTTAGTCGAATATTATTCGAAATTTGTTCAAGGCTTTGCTTGTCTGTCCGAACCTTTGAGAGTGTTACTGAGAAAGGGTAACAAGTTTGTTTGGGATAAAGCCCAAGAGGACTCCTTTCAACAGATTAAGGAGAATATCTGCAATGCTGGTATTTTAGCCCCCTTTACCCCTGGGTGCAAATCCTTCTTGACCATAGATGCCAGTCTTACGGGCATCGGTGTGGTGTTCTCACAACTTCAGCGTGGTCTTGAAAGAACCGTTGCCTTTGCTTCAAGAACACTTACCCAAGCTGAGAGAAACTACTCGGTCATTGAACGAGAAGCTTTGGCTGCTGCGTGGAGTGTTGAGTACTTTCGTGTATATCTGTGGGGTGTGAGGTTTGTGTTGCGGACCGACCACAAGCCATTGCTGAAAATTTTATCGGGTGGTGGTGTTGGAAAAGGTTCTGCTCGTCTTGCAAGGTTTGCTGCAAGGCTCCAGGAATACTCTTACGAAATTGTTTTCATTCAAGGATGGAAAAACGTTCAAGCGGATTGTCTTTCCCGCTTGTCTGTTGACTGGAAGCTGGTTGATCAAGATCTTGAAAAGTGTACTGTGGATGAGGCCGTTGCTGTGGTTGGTGACGTTTGTGAATCTCCGGTGGGTGCCTTCTCTCAAGACCAGTGGTTTACTGAGATGAAGAAGGACTCTGTCCTCCAACAAGTTATCCTTTTGATTAGGAGAGGTGCTCCCAGAGAAAGCATGGTGTCTGTGGCTGTCAGGCCCTTTTGGAAACTTTTAGACGAGTTGTCTCTGGCAGGTTCAGAGATCATTATGAGGGGCGATCGTTTTGTGCCACCTGCTGGCCTGAGATCTCATATTTTCAAGCTGGCACACTTGGGACATTTAGGCCAGGGCATGACTATTAGGAGAATAAAGCAAGAGTTTTGGTGGCCGGGTATGGATGATATCGTTCGTGTTTGGGTGGAGAATTGCTCTTTTTGCAAGGAGAGCGAAAAAAGGCTGAAAGTTGGTCTTCAAGCCAGCCAAGGGCACATTTCTGATCCTGGCAAACCCTGGTATAATTTGTGTCTAGATTTCATTGGCCCTCTGTCCGGTCTTCCTCTTGATTTGCGTTTTGCTGCTGTGGTCATTGATGTCCATTCCAAGTGGCTTTGTGTGGAGTTTCTTAGGGATGTCACCACTAAGTCTACCATCGAAGTGTTTGAGAATTTGTTTTCTTCAGAGGGTTTCCCGAACATGGTCTTGACTGACAATGGCACCCAGTTAACCTCCAACGAGATGAGGTGTTTCTTTGAGAAGTGTGGTGTCAAACATTCTCGCACTTCCTTGTACAACCCCATGGGCAATGGTATGGTTGAAAGGTCCAACCGCCTTGTTAAAGGTACCATCCAACTTGCTTTAGCCAACAATTTAGACCCCAAACGTTTGGTTCAAGACATGGTTTGGTCTTACCGAATTACCCCCCACAGTGTCACCAAGATGTCTCCTTTTCAAGTCATGCGTGGGCGCTCCCCTGGTTCTAGAACTATCCCTGCTTGGTTAAAGGATTGGGTTCTGTCCGATGGCGTGAGTTCTCCCGTTGTTGTGTCCGGGAGGATCGCTGTTGACGATTGGGTCAAAGTCAAGTCCGGCAGAACTAAGGCTGGTCTGCATAAGTTTAAGGGCCCTTTTCGTGTTGTCTCTGTCAGCAAATTTTCTCTTGTTCTGGAAGGTGGTGACAGGTGGAACCTTAGGAATGTCGCTCTTTACCAGAAGGGTGGTTCGTTTCATATCCCTGCTTCAAGTGGTGAGGGGTGTTCGGGTGCCATGTTCATCCCTGATTCTGACTTCAGAGACCCTCGGTCTCAAGATTCGCTCTGTGACTTGGGTCCTTCTGTTTCTGGTGCCCGCGAGTCTTCGCGTGATTCCCTTGTTCGTCCTCCTCCAAGTGTGAGTTTGCCTGTTGGGCCCAGAGTGCATAAGACTCCTGCTTATCTCAATGATTATGTCCTTTCTTAATGTTTTTTTTGTTTTGGTTTGTTTTTTTTCTCCACCGAAGTGGGATGGATTCTGTATGGTTCTCATGTTTTTCATGCTAGGTTTTCTTTTTATTCATTGCATGTTTTGATAGATCTTTTGCTTTTGCTTTGCTGTGTTTCACTCTCTTCTAGGGTAGAGGATGTGTTGTATTGGAATCTTACCTGTGCTTAAGATTCTCTCCTCGCTCTGCTCTTTCTCTATGTTCCGTGTGGAACATCTGGTACACGACACTCGAGAGTTGACAGTTGTCCTGCGCTGTCGAGGTGGTCGGATGCCAGGTTGCTTACTTCCAATAAACTTACCTGAACAAGGCCTCTGTCTCCAGTCTCCTGCTTTCCTGAGTGTAAGAAGCATCACAACATGGTGCTATCTTGTAAAACGATGGCACTACCCTTATCGGCTGATTGTATAGTGATCTTATCATTCGATGTCAGTGAGCGTAATGCATCTTGTTCTTTCTTTGGTAGATTCACAAAAGAATTTTTCTTAGATTGGAAGAGTAAGCTTAAATCATTTTCAATAGCTTTCTCAAAGGCAATGACTTTACCCGGTATACCAGCGAGTGGAGGGATGAACGTTGACAGTTTCTTTAAACTAGTATTAGTATTGGTTAAGTCTGGTGGTTCCTCACTCTTCTTAGCGAAAAAGAAATGTAGCCTAATTTTTCTGAAGAATTTGGCCATTTCCATTCTGGCCAAGAAAGGATCAACTTATTGTATTGTGACAAAACCTAATCCTCTATTTAAGAGAGCTTCTTCAGTTTCTGATCAATTTTAAGAGCTTAGATTTATCACAAGGCTGTCTCGTTGCTTGTCCCTGCCGCTTCATGCGGGATTTTCTTGCCATTCCTAAGATCCATTGTGGTTGATTGCGGAGGATTCGCCCATTGAACCCGTCGATTGAATCCGGGTCTTTTGCGACCTGTCGCTCCTCTTCGGCCACGCCCTAAAAAAGGCTGCATATTGGGATCATAATGAAATTGTGGAGGACCAAACTGTCCCATAGGTGGTTGAAAGGGAGGGGCTCCAAACATCCAAGGGTTCGACTGAAACTACTGAGGGATTTGATTTTGATAATTATTCCTCCAAAATCTTCTGTTTCCTCTTCCTCTGCTTCTATTGGGCTGCGTCCCTGCACCTGAACTGTCTGAGTCGCTATACAGATCCTCTGAGCTGGAAGTCGCATAGGTTGATCTACCTTTCCGTCCATTTCTGTTGAAAGGAGTCGGTACATAAGAATCACTGGTATAAGGATAGACCTTTTCAGTTGAAAACCTAGCGAGATCTTTCTTGCATTTCTCCAATTTAGCAAAAAGGATTGATTCCTTGAACTCTTTATTTTGTTTATTGCTATCATCTTGATTAGTCTTGAAACTGGTACTGTGGAAAATTAATACGGTTTGGTAAACATTATCTGCGCCATCTTGCCTTTTCCCCCGATGCCACACTTTTTGGCGTGCACACCCGCCATTTTAGGTGCCTTGGTCAGAACCACCCTCTGCACGCCGCTGACCCCCAGCATGGCTCTTCGCCCTCACAAGCACCCCCCACGCGCTGGTCACCCCTGCTCTCTCATGCATAGACCATAAAACCTCTCCATCTGCGCTGCTCTCCCATGAGAATCACACCCCTCTACCACGCAGCTGTGCCTCGGAACCCCATCCTGTTCCCAGCGCGACACCTCCCTCCATTCCTTTCATGGTCCCGGATCCTTTGATAAAAACCCCCTTCCCTTTGTGCCCGTTTGTCTTACTCGTTCCCAGGCCGCCACCTGGCCCTGCGGATACTGTTATTTCCCCCCTCCTGTACAGTAGGAAGCTTCCCTCATCATAGGATCCACGAGTTGATCAAAGCCCCCACCCCATGAGATCCGATCAACCTCACACATTCCGTGAATCAGCGGAATGTCCAGCTGTGCGATAATCATCACCTGTTGTGACCGGGGTGGGGACTTCAACTGTAAATGTGTGTGGGAACGGGCCTGAAGCGGGGATTCCGAGGATGTCTTTCCGTACATCAAAGGGTTGACAGAGATGTGTTTTTTGCAATAAAGTAATAAACTCGTATATAAGAGGCCAGGCCTCAGAGATGCGGTTAGAGCACCTCGTGACGATACTTGCTGTCCGAACTGATGTGTTCTCCTCCGGAGAGAATAAACCCTTGTTTCCTGCCTTCCAGTCTCCAGCGCCTGCCTCTTCATTGATTAATAAATGTGGGTTAAAGAGGCGACACCGCCGGGCAATACTTAAGGATCTTTGTTCATTGGTTGCTTCCGACCTTTTTACAATTGGCGTCCCAAACGTGGGGCCCATCAGCGACACGTGGATCCAGTGGGAGAGGTCCTGACGACAGAGTGAACGACTGGAACGATCGGGAGAGCTCCTGCCCAATAGACCCTCGTCTGGCAGCCGATCATCCGAACTTCACTGGTTCCGAATCGACCTCTCTCGAGTGATCTACGGTCCTGACTGGGAACCATCAGGAGTGCCGTGGCAATATCGGAGATTGGAGGACGATCGGGCGCTGGACGCGGAAGACGAGAAACGGCCCATATGGTCCGGGTAAGGTCGTGTAAACACAACGAATTGCAAAATGATTGTTGATTGTTTGGAAAATACTAGTATTACTCTTTGTTGATTCGTTTGGAGATTCGCTGTCTGTAAACGGAGAAACAACAGGCTCTCCCTTTGCAAGCGGTGAAGGATAGGTAACGCAGACTTTCGTCCCCATTGTAATCCATCGTGCCTATCTTTCTCCCCCACGGATTGATTGATTGAACCCGAACTACGGTTCGTGGATTGTTCTCTGGAGATTTCCTTCTCCCCCACTGATTAATTGATTGAACCCGAACTACCGTTCGCGGATTATTTTCTGGAGATTCTCTGTCTACAAACAGGAAAGAACAGATTTCCTCTTTGCAGATGGTGAAAGGGTAGGTGACTTATTCTCCCCACTGATTGATTGACTGATCGACTGATTGATTGATTGTAAGGGTAGCTCCCTGTTTTATTGTCAGAATAGATTTTGCTTTTTAGATATTCACTATTTGCAAACAACGTAGAATATCAATATTCTGTCTAGTCTTTGCAGGTAGTGAAGGATAGGTAACGCTGTCATGTCTATCTTCTCCTCACTGATTGGTAGCTGGTTCAACCCGGACCGTTTATTAGAGGTGGACCATCTAGCTCCGCTGGAAGGCACCCCTAATAAAGACATGTTCACAAAGTATGGATTAGTTACCATAGCCTATAGTAAGCTGTGGCATAAGTATACCAAAGAAAACCAAGAGAAACAGTGGCCACTGATAGGATCCTTCGACCTTGATAAAATAGAAACGTTAGAAATAGCCCTTTGTAATAGTAAGACAACGCCTATTATGCTCGACAGTCTCGGTATGAGGGGCAAAGCAGCAATGCAACGAAAGAAAAGAGACGAAGTCAGAGTAGGTAAAGAAATGCGACAGACAGCCTTCCAAGCATCTGGTAGGCCAAAGGAAGGGATAGCGGCGACACGGTTCCAAGGAGTAAACACAGGAAGGGAACGGTGTAAAGGGATATACCGACAGGACAACCCCAAGACACAACGACCCGAAAGTAATCCCCCGACACTACGCGCAGGACGAACAGACTTAGGGCAAAACCAATGTGCTTTCTGTAAATATTCCGGGCACTGGAAAGCCCAATGCCTGACTCTACTGAACACGGGTAAGAGCAGAGGACCGACAGAAATAACAGGCCGGCAGAAAGGGAAAAGGCGTGAGACAAAGACGAATCAGACTGACACGGACAGGCCGGATAGAACCACCACGTTTGATTACGCCCGATGGCACAGATTTCGCCAGACAGATTTCAGCGACATGTTTGAGTTCTCATAGGTTGAACAACGCTAAGACGGGAAACCCAGTCAAGCTCTAGGTTACCTGGTGACGAACCCCGTACTACCGCTACTGTCCCCGAACACAAAAGCCACTCTTTCGGATGACATACAAGAACAACACACAGAGTAGTTTTGGACAGATTAGTATACATTCCATTAATGAACTCAAACTTCGAGTACAATGGGACTGATTACTCTCTGTTGCCCCCCCCACTCTGTGGACAAAAGCAATTACAGGCCTGCATAGACAACCCCCCCCGTTCAGGAAAACTGTTCTTGTGGACACCCCACCCCCCATTACCCAGGCATGCCTGTCCCGCCTCCTACCACGCCCAATAGACAAAAAGAAAACATGAACAAAAAAAATAAAAATAAAATACCTACCCCCACTCCGGAAGTTCCCGAAATGCAGCAGGTCACCGGTCACGCCCATCCGGAAGGTGGAACACGCAGCACGTGTGGGGCGGGGTCCTGCTGACAGCCGTCGATCGAAGAGGTCGCCGGTGGGAAGTCCAAGAGGCACCACGGGCCCGGCATGTCCCATCCTCTTCTTCCTGGGGCAGCGACCCACGGGCCACGAGTAGGGAGGGGGCGGATGCAGATGACCCCCTCCCTCGTATCTCCTGGTCCGGCCATCACAAATACCTCCGCTGAAGAAATGGTGCAGGGGGGCTGGGAGAGGGAGGAGGCGCGAACGAGCCTCCCTCGCCTCCCCAGGTGGAGGTTTCCCAGCCCCGGCCCGGCGCCGAAATCCTCCAGCCGGGCGACGAACATACTTGCGCAGCACAGGACATGGAATGGCCAGCCACCATACTTGCGCAGCACGAGACATATGATGGCCCTCAAGAATACTTGTGGAGCACGGGATATGGGGTGGCCATCACGTATACCGGTGCAAAGGGACGGCGTGGGGTGCACTGGGAGAGGGAGGCGGCGCGAACGAGCCTCCCTCACCTCCCCAGGTGGAGGCTCCACAGCTGCACCCTAGCGCCCTGAACCGAATGTCCTGCTCCTACGGCATGGTGTTCCATTTTTCGCCCCAAGAAGTCTCATCCACTCTTGCAGACACGACGAAGGGCGGCTGCTGCAGGGTCTCAAAATGGCGTCTGGGCCCCCTGGAAGCCGGATCTAGACCGCTGGAGTAACTTTGACCAGTAACGTAACTAGGACGCTTGCCCACCTGGGCACGAGTCCCCACCTCCGACAGCATCCCCACGACCTTGAAGATTCTACGAAAGTCCCAGGAGCCCTCGGCCCCTACAGGCTTCTGGTAGGGAACAACTGCCTTGATCACTAATGAAATGACCATGACGTAGCCACAAGATGGTGGTGCTCTCGTGTCAGCGCCAGCTTCAGTCTGAACCATCCAGAAACCTTGTGGGCTAACGAACTCGAGCAAGTTCCGGCTGAACCTCAACGTGACCCGGTAGGGGAGATTTTGCCTCCCTCCCCTTTTGATTGACAACCCACATTGCCTGCCCCTTCTGTTAGCACAAGTCTTTTTGAACTGCCGAAAGGGACTCTGGTCCAACCGCCGGTTGTTGGAAACATTTTTTCCCTGATGCTACTTCCGGACTAACCCGGCCTCGCCCAAAATGGCGCCGGTATCAATAGGAACTTACGAACACCTCGTGGTGTTTTTGGCTAATAAGACTTGATGTTCTGAGATATGTATATGATCCTTTGTACACTTGACGAAAAAGGGGGAGGGTTCACTTGGCGAACACGTAAAAGGATCCCGTTAAAATGTTGGTTTCAATGTACGATTTATTATTATATTATTGTAACTGATACATAACGTCGTCCATGACACACGCCCACGGTATGCATCTAGGAAATTTGATTGCAACTAGTCTGACTATGCTTCCAATTATGAAATGAATGCCCCCTGATCCCTCAACTATTGATAGACGTTTTTAGTTTCCTGCACATAATTAAAGAAACCCTTTTTTAAAATGTTTTTAATGCTGCAAAATAGCCCCCCCGCCCCCTACTGTACGCGCTTTAGTCAACGCCGTGTCCGGCCAAATACGATTGCACTCTCATATTTACATGCTGAACAATTGTGCAAATAAAGGTTTTCCAAACTATGAACAGGTGTCGCATACTTTTGGAAATGTGGGATCAGCGGGAGGGTTTTTCTGTGCGCTCTGTTTTGTTCTCTCTTTTTTTAAGGTTATTAGAAAATGGTTGCTCAGCCCCGGATTGATGATCGAATCTAAGGCACGATACGCTGCCTCCAAATGTGCGACTGGCTCAGGAACAAACGCATGAAGAAGGACCTCGACTTCTGAGAACGGGTAAAGTGAAGCGGTATGAATGATAAAATGTTATAAGGGTATGGTACTCAAAGGTACTAGGGAACAGGGTTGGCCGAAGAGCTGGTATGCCTTAGGACATCACAGCATTGGAAATGATTTAAGGATCCCGATAGCTAGATACATTTCCAAACTAGATACCTCGCACTAAGCGCCTCTAATCTCTAAACGTTTCCCTACACAAGGCCTATAATGCCACACTCGGACCGTCTCCCTCATGAACAACCTATCGCTCGCCATCCTTACCATACTGCCCGCCCCCCTGGCTTCAGAAACAAAGACCCCAGGGATTACATCCCGAGGAGATAAGACGAGTATGTGGTAAGTAAAGGACTTTCGTGCCCGTACATTCGATATGCTCGAATGCTGTCCCCCCTCCCGTCCCCTCTTTTTCTCCCCCTGCAGGTTACATTGGAATCACGACTGGGGTATAGTGAAGATCTGAAGCCACGCCATGTCTGATACATGAAGCGGACTAACGCTGCAAGGTGGCACCTAAGGACACCCACGAACTACTCTTGTAACGAAAGAGCCAATAGTTGTATGATATGATGGGACGCGATCACCCCTAACCCGTGTTGCGTGAATGAGCACATGTTACGTATGTCTGAAACTATGAGAAAATGCTTTCTATGCGACTGATGCATTGACTTAACTAGGCAAAGGACCGAGAGTGCGAGAAGTGCGACACAATGGTGCCTTTTACTCTATGCATGTCCCTTTGTACCCGGCCTAATGCTTGTCTGTCCCAAACTGCATGCTTTCTAAATTCTAACACAGACCCGTAATGTCTCATGTTGTGTAATGCGCTGAATAGCCTATCCTAGTACACGGCCACTCTCCATGTCTCACGTGTACTGTTTAGCCTATTGTTGCACATCTCTCTCTCTCTCTCTCTCTCTCTCTCTCTCTCTCTCTCTCACTCTCTCTCCTCCACACTCTCACTCTTCCTAATGACTGGCACCTAATTGGCGAACCACCATCCCTGGTGCACCACCCAATTGGCTCCAAATACCGCAAGTATTTGCACAAATTTGTCTTAAATAAAATCACATTGATGCCATGTTACTACCTCTCCTTTCTGCTAAATATTGATGAAACCTAGATTGGCCAAAAAGGAAAGGACAGGTAAGACGACTGAGGTTCCCTAATCTGACCCGTAATAAGGGAACTACATGTCAGTGGCTTCTATGATAAGAATGCCTCAGGTAACGCGACCCTCCCCGTCCCGAATTGTCTCAATGCCCAAACAGTAAAAGTGATCGAAGCCTCCCCGTCTTCCCAGAACGCCCCCAGTTTTGTATCAGCTGCCCCGGACGAGAGTTTGAAAAATGTGGCTCACCCCCGGTTGTAAGAGATGGGTCAACCTACAACTGACACAGGCCAGCCGCTGTTCCTAGAAATGATTTGTTGATGAACAAGCTACAAAGTTTAGAAATTCGAGAAATGTCCCTGAACGCTTACCAACTGAACTGTAGCCTTCCGTTAGATAACGCCCTTATGATACAAAGCAAGACGATAGTCCCTCACCCCAGTCTGCTATCTTCCTAGTTGTTTCCCATAAGACCCCGGTCACCCCAAGGATGAGTTGAATAGTTATCGCAAGCCCCCCCCGTTTTTTTAATGAAGTAACTAGGTTGTAAGAGACTATGTAGAAATTAGAATGATGTTTGCGAAGTTAAGATTAGATCAGAATGAAGAAATTGTTGCAGTAAACCCTGTTGAAAGTAAAATATTTAGCTGAAAGATAGGATGCATTGATATAATGGAAAATTGTTTAGCCTATGTTCATTCCTCAGAAAGATACCTATCAGGCCATGATGATAGCACGTTGCACTTTTTCGTAAAATACAAAGCCCTGAAGAACGGTATAGCTTTGTAAGACTCGTACTAGAAAAGTGGTCTCTGCCAGAAGAACTGACGTGACTGTGATAAACAAATGCAATGAATAGGTATCAGACCTCGTACCACGACAATGAATGTAATACCAACAAACGCCAAAGAAATAGTTACGATGGAAAGTTGTAGGGAATCCAGCAAACCTATCATCAATTATTTATACGTTGGTTGTGAACCCCAATGTAACGGTTGTTTCCCCAGTTGCTTGGAGTTGGGAGAGAAATAGACTTATGTGATTATCTTCCTCTGCCAGTTCTCTAAAGACTGTCTTTTCAAACTCATTTAAGGGTACCACTGTCGGAGGAGAGAGAGACCGGATGTGGGAGCACGCGGCCTGACTGCAGATCGTGGAACATCTGCGACATTGACCAAGGCGGGACCGCAACAGTAAGGAGCCGCAGGACGAGGCACTGTTTCCGACAAAAATGAAAGGAAAGGGCTGACCTGATGCCCCTGCTCGATGATCAACATGTGCCGAAAAGTCCCCGCCATCTGAGCCCGGTCATGGGCCCACCTACCTGAAATTTTCCGTCCCCCTGGTCTGTTCCCGATCTGGCCCTGCTCCATCCCCTCTTCCCCCGACCTACCATAAGGACTACCCACACACCCCTACTTCCACCTGAACTCTTTGACAATTGACTCGAAAAAGAAAAATTGCAGTCAGATTGAATAGGGTTTCGTTGCAAACTAAACTGAAACTTGGGTGCCCTGTCTAAGGTACCCACGAAAGAATAGTTTGGACACAGGGCGAAAAAGGACCTTTTTGACCAGAAAAACGAGGAAAAGGTCATGCCCTGCAACGCAGGACCTGGAATAGAGCTGAACGCATAGCTCCACCGCCGGTGCTCAACAGTGCCAACAGAAAACGACAAAGAATGCTGAGAACTCACTAATAATGGTCCACGACAATAAGACACTGGAAAAGGCAACAGCAAAAAAGGGGGGTTTCCTTTCTGTGGTTATATCTTAAACATTGTACAATCTATTAACTCAATAGGATAAGACACCTGTGAGACAATTTTAAATGGAATTGCAGTTTCATCAACACCCCATATATCTTACGACAAAAGAAGTTATATCAAAAAAGTCACATTTATTAAAAGGGCATAAATACACATATTCAAACAGTGCAAACACTTTCACATAGACATTATTATCTCAGAAAACACATGTATATTTTACATCCGAATCTTACAATATAAAAACATATAAATGCAATTTTAAAAAAACTGTTGTCGACGCGTTTCGGTGCTTGGTTGGGTACAACACCTTCCTCAGGACTAATGGATAAAACTTCATAAATCTAAAAGAAATATATGTGACATAAAATTAATACAAGGAATACGGGGGTAGTGTTTTTACAGAAACATTTGGGTCTCACTTAATACAGGGTCGTAGCTATTGGTAATTTAAGGTGTCTTACTCTTTAAAGCATTTTCAATGTGCTGTACCAGTCTTGATCCTGGAGTAGAAACTTTCTTGAATTAGTGTATACACTTCAGTTCGACAATCTAGAAAATCTGAAGTAACAGTGATATTTAGTTTTTTAACAGTGATCTCTATGGGATGCAGGTATTATCGTTACACATACGCCACTGCTTACTTGGTAGTGATGTGCAGAATCTCAATTTTAGGTGAGTATTCCTTCAGGCCCCTGCATTCTGTTTGGATCGCCTTCTGGTTTATTTAGAGCCGCTTACCGGAGTAAGTTCCAAATTCTTGTTGTCAATTTGGGCCAGCTTCACATCTAGATATGGATATTGATAAGGGAAATCTCTTATCATATTTATTTTACGTGCACATATAATGTAGCAAGCACTACAGTTCATCTTAATTTATGGTTTATCTTTGCTGGACTCCACTTATGGTTACTCTTATGGTTATTCTTATCACCGTCATTGGGGAAAGAGCACCCTAGTTGTTATTGTTTTAAGGTGCACATTACATGTTCGCTGTGCCTTTTCTAGAAAAAGACCTTCAGCACGCCCATTATTAGCTCATTGTCTAGTTTTTGCTGAGTATAGGCTTTGAATCATATTTTATGTAAATGATCCTGCTATTGCCGGGTTTTATAAATTCAGCCGGTCAATATAAAAATAGTGATTTCTTAATATTGGCAGTGCTCAACAAGAAGACTCGATGTTGGTTTAAACTATGTGCATTAGCGCGTGTGACAGGCGCCGGCCATTGTGGGAAAAGGTGATATTTAGATAGCGGCAGCGCTAACCGGGACACTGGATGTTCACTTAAATTATCTGCAACGCGCGTGTGACAAGCTCCACGTTTACAGATAGCTTCTTACCCAAATTCCTTTTTTGTCTGCGCGGTCTGCCTTAGGTCCCTCGTCTTTCCGATCATTAAGGACGTCGGGCGCGTATTGGATAAAAGCGCTTTTGTGGCTCTGTTGAGTTAATGTTAACGGAGCTTTAGAATAATGGCATAACGCACAGGATCATTTAGTAAGTGCAGTTTGTTAATGGTCAATAGAGCCCAAGTAATTATTTAAACAAATAGGGCTAGAGGTCCGTATAGCAAAGCCATGGACACACGTAAAGAATTTCCTATCTTAGGGTGGATTCTTACCTCGAATTAATTTCCTCCGCGCGGTCTGCCTGGTCTCCCCGGTCTCCAGAGTCAGTCTGGGCAGTGGAGCGCGGAGGCGTTATTTATATTGCAGGTCTATTGATTAACTTGATTCACCTGTTAATCTGGCAGTATTCCTAAGTCGCGCCATTTTGGTAGTTTTTTAAGGAAAAGTTGCGGCGCCTTAGAGACTAAAGGCGGACTTCAATTGATGCCTACACGTAGTCATGGTGACATATACACTCAGAGTGTCTTTCAAAGCTGAAAACGGACTTCGATTTATATGTAGCGGTACCCGATGTTTGTTTACCACGGAACTTGCCCCATTACTGTTGTTTAAAGCGAAACTATATTGTATTTATAATTGCGGCCGTGCTGGCAAATGGATCCGTGATGTTTTTGTGGCGTGGTTATGATAATACATGCGCTGTACAAATAGTTCAAAAATGAAGGCTGGGCGTTGGATATTATTTTGGTTCCGTTATTAAGGTAAACAGGGACCCGATGATATTACAGAAATGCAGTTGGATATTGCATGTTTTCATATATTCATGGCCTTGTTGGTGTGTTAGCCTCACTCTCATATTATGCAGGCTACGGCGTTGATTTTTACATAGACTTTATAATTCTTTCACATATGAATATTATAAGAACGCTCCTGTTATGCAGCCTTATATTTATGAAATTAAATGGGAATTTATAAACGGCCAATTTTTCTTAATAAAGGGCGTAAGTTAGTGTGTATACATATATATATATTGACATTTCCATATATATAGCTTTTCATAACGGAACGTCCTTTTACAATATTAGGATAGGTTTTGTGCATCTATTTATTGATGATTTCATAACAATCATATATTTACACATTTATCATATTGTGTGACGTAGTATCTTATATGGTACAGTTTTTTGAGATACAGATAAGTCTCTTGAGTTCAGCCCAAAATCATGAAAAGCTATATATCTATCTAAGGCGCCGCAACTTTTCCTTAAAAAACTACCAAAATGGCGCGACTTAGGAATACTGCCAGATTAACAGGTGAATCAAGTTAATCAATAGACCTGCAATATAAATAACGCCTCCGCGCTCCACTGCCCAGACTGACTCTGGAGACCGGGGAGACCAGGCAGACCGCGCGGAGGAAATTAATTCGAGGTAAGAATCCACCCTAAGATAGGAAATTCTTTACGTGTGTCCATGGCTTTGCTATACGGACCTCTAGCCCTATTTGTTTAAATAATTACTTGGGCTCTATTGACCATTAACAAACTGCACTTACTAAATGATCCTGTGCGTTATGCCATTATTCTAAAGCTCCGTTAACATTAACTCAACAGAGCCACAAAAGCGCTTTTATCCAATACGCGCCCGACGTCCTTAATGATCGGAAAGACGAGGGACCTAAGGCAGACCGCGCAGACAAAAAGACAAAAAAGGAATTTGGGTAAGAAGCTATCTGTAAACGTGGAGCTTGTCACACGCGCGTTGCAGATAATTTAAGTGAACATCCAGTGTCCCGGTTAGCGCTGCCGCTATCTAAATATCACCTTTTCCCACAATGGCCGGCGCCTGTCACACGCGCTAATGCACATAGTTTAAACCAACATCGAGTCTTCTTGTTGAGCACTGCCAATATTAAGAAATCACTATTTTTATATTGACCGGCTGAATTTATAAAACCCGGCAATAGCAGGATCATTTACATAAAATATGATTCAAAGCCTATACTCAGCAAAAACTAGACAATGAGCTAATAATGGGCGTGCTGAAGGTCTTTTTCTAGAAAATGCACAGCGAACATGTAATGTGCACCTTAAAACAATAACAACTAGGGTGCTCTTTCCCCAATGACGGTGATAAGAATAACCATAAGAGTAACCATAAGTGGAGTCCAGCAAAGATAAACCATAAATTAAGATGAACTGTAGTGCTTGCTACATTATATGTGCACGTAAAATAAATATGATAAGAGATTTCCCTTATCAATATCCATATCTAGATGTGAAGCTGGCCCAAATTGACAACAAGAATTTGGAACTTACTCCGGTAAGCGGCTCTAAATAAACCAGAAGGCGATCCAAACAGAATGCAGGGGCCTGAAGGAATACTCACCTAAAATTGAGATTCTGCACATCACTACCAAGTAAGCAGTGGCGTATGTGTAACGATAATACCTGCATCCCATAGAGATCACTGTTAAAAAACTAAATATCACTGTTACTTCAGATTTTCTAGATTGTCGAACTGAAGTGTATACACTAATTCAAGAAAGTTTCTACTCCAGGATCAAGACTGGTACAGCACATTGAAAATGCTTTAAAGAGTAAGACACCTTAAATTACCAATAGCTACGACCCTGTATTAAGTGAGACCCAAATGTTTCTGTAAAAACACTACCCCCGTATTCCTTGTATTAATTTTATGTCACATATATTTCTTTTAGATTTATGAAGTTTTATCCATTAGTCCTGAGGAAGGTGTTGTACCCAACCAAGCACCGAAACGCGTCGACAACAGTTTTTTTAAAATTGCATTTATATGTTTTTATATTGTAAGATTCGGATGTAAAATATACATGTGTTTTCTGAGATAATAATGTCTATGTGAAAGTGTTTGCACTGTTTGAATATGTGTATTTATGCCCTTTTAATAAATGTGACTTTTTTGATATAACTTCTTTTGTCGTAAGATATATGGGGTGTTGATGAAACTGCAATTCCATTTAAAATTGTCTCACAGGTGTCTTATCCTATTGAGTTAATAGATTGTACAATGTTTAAGATATAACCACAGAAAGGAAACCCCCCTTTTTTGCTGTTTACTTTTCCCAGTCCTTTCTGGGTTCAATTGGGAAAACTCTCTCCTGTTTTCACTGGAAAAGGCAACACCACTCCTCTTCGAACAGTGACACCCCTGATTATCGTTTTTACTACGTCTCATTTCTCTCCCAGCCACCATTGTATTGATTATGCTCCAACCGAGAACGAAATGAACTTACATATGTAATAACCTATCAGTTCATATTCCGAATGACTATAAGCATCTATGAAATGTACCCAACGCCCTCACTACAGAATCATTTTTGTCCGATATTGCATTACTATGACTTTCCTGCAACGAGCTTAACGATGGGCCCGCCTCCTAAGATGAAAGATTTTAAATGTAATGTTTATGCACAGCTCCTTCGCCTGGGTTCCTACTTCTTTACTTATGATTGCCACAGTAGACATGGATAGGAAATAGGCCAGCAAGATGTCTTGGGAATGTTAAAGGGAGGACTGTGGAAAATTAATACGGTTTGGTAAACATTATCTGCGCCATCTTGCCTTTTCCCCCGATGCCACACTTTTTGTCGTGCACACCCGCCATTTTAGGTGCCTTGGTCAGAACCACCCTCTGCATGCCGCTGACCCCCAGCATGGCTCTTCGCCCTCACAAGCACCCCCCACGCGCTGGTCACCCCCGCTCTCTCATGCATAGACCATAAAACCTCTCCATCTGCTCTGCTCTCCCATGAGAATCACACCCCTCTACCACGCAGCTCTGCCTCGGAACCCCATCCGGTTCCCAGCGCGACACCTCCCTCCATTCCTTTCATGGTCCCGGATCCTTTGATAAAAACCCCCTTCCCTTTGTGCCCGTTTGTCTTACTCGTTCCCAGGCCGCCACCTGGCCCTGCGGATACTGTTATTTCCCCCCCTCCTGTACAGTAGGAAGCTTCCCTCATCAAAGGATCCACGAGTTGATCAAAGCCCCCACCCCATGAGATCCGATCAACCTCACACATTCCGTGAATCGGCGGAATGTCCAGCTGTGCGATAATCATCACCTGTTGTGACCGGGGTGGGGACTTCAACTGTAAATGTGTGTGGGAACGGGCCTGAAGCGGGGATTCCGAGGATGTCTTTCCGTATATCAAAGGGTTGACAGAGATGTGTTTTTTGCAATAAAGTAATAAACTCGTTTATAAGAGGCCAGGCCTCAGAGATGCGGTTAGAGCACCTCGTGACGATACTTGCTGTCCGAACTGATGTGTTCTCCTCCGGAGAGAATAAACCCTTGTTTCCTGCCTTCCAGTCTCCAGCGCCTGCCTCTTCATTGATTAATAAATGTGGGTTAAAGAGGCGACACCGCCGGGCAATACTTAAGGATCTTTGTTCATTGGTTGCTTCCGACCTTTTTACAGTACCTTTGAGAGTAGATCTGATCTGACCTTCTAGAACTTGAATCTCAATAAGTATCTTGTCGGCTACCCTCTTAGCAGTTTTTATAATTAGGACTAGCCAGTCCCGTGTACACTTCCAGGCTACCATGGACCAATCTTTTAAAAATTCTTTGTCCTCTAAGAAGAGCCTGGGGGCGTTTCTAACAATTAAGCCAGTTGGTGCGCAATTGCCACGGAGGTACTCAGCCATGGTTATTCCGTGGACTATAGTTCTAGAATGACTTTGTGAAAGATGCGTGGCCTGTTGGTGTGAGTTTCAGTGTCTTGTTTTGTGTTTTTACTAGAGCGGTGCTCCTCATACCCGAGCAGCAGCCAGGTGGGGTGATGCTATTCCTCCTACAAACTAGGTAAGGTGGCTAGAAATTTCGTTTTTAGAAAATGGTGATATAGTGACCATCTCGATATAACTGAGTGTCTAAAATGTATGGCTAAACAAAGTGTGTATGCCTTCCTACGATTCTACTGTGTTCTCCTTTGAATTTGTGTGTGTTTATTTTCCCTTCACTAACCACAGGGGAGAAGACTGAACGAATTTGAGAAAAATATACAGGTGATATTTTTCCTTTTTTTGTACAGTAGCCATTAACATCTAGGTCCTGAAGAAAGCAGTGACAAATTTAGAGTCACAATTGCTGAAAAATGTTGACCCTACTGACTGGCAGATATTATGTTAAATCTGCTTGTTTTCTCACATTTTAATATTAGGAGTATTGAGGGAACCCAATAAAAAAATGTTTTCTCTAATCCACTCAATAATTACCTAATTTTAACATTGCACCTTTTTCACGAATTTATGTTTGGCGCTGTAAATCAGCTACCCACAACAAATAATTCTCCGGTCCTCTTAGCACAACTTTGGATTCTTCTGAAGTTGTTTTTCTATCAATACTACACTGATAGACATAGTGCACCTTTTCCTGGGTAAGGAGAGCCCAAATGATGTAGGGAGGTACCGGGCGGGAGCTGATGGGCACTTTTTCCAAATTTGAGAATTTGAGTGCAGCATGACACATAGTCACATTATATTGTTTATCTTATAGCACTCTATTTGATGTTTTCACAGTAGGATTGTAGTTTCTCTCTGACTCTCAGATACTTCTTTCGTTTGTATAAAAAATTACATAATGTATACATTGCATAAGTCCTATTAATGAGATCACAGGAGCAGTGACGGCAAAATCGTTAATTAGGTGATGAATCAAGGCCTTTTGGCAGTCATAACTGTGGCAAGTAATATTTAATTAAGTGGTGGTACATTTTACGGAAGTCATTATAGATAAGGCAAAGGAGGCATTAGGAACAGGGGTGCAGGTAGAGGAGACTTCCCCGCATCGGTGTTGTCTTCCACTGTTTAGTTCAGTATTGTGGCCACAAAGCCTCGCCACTCTTCTGATGACTTCAATCTTTGTGCAATCGAGTTAGTCCTTTCAATCCTGTGGCACTCCAGTCTCTACGGAATTCGAGTTATGTCAACCCCTCTTTTCGGGGATTATAGCTTTTTCAATGACCTGCGATTTGATATCATCCACTGTATGGTTTTTGTCATTAAAATGAGACATCAACGGTGAATTAGGAACAGAGCATCTGATGAAGCTTCAGTATTGTCCAATTCATGCTTTGATTGGTTAGGAGGTCTAGCCAATGTATGGTAAATTGCATGGGCACCATATGCAATAAACAACATAACGTGTATTGCAATTAGAAAAGAAGTTTAATGTCTGTTCTACATTAGCATGCTCAAATTTGTTAGTATCAAAAGTGGATGCACAAGATACACAATTGCCACATTTGAAATGGCCTTTTAGTTCCGGAAGACCCCAGGCTGATTCTATGGTGCCTGTTCTGCGTACAGAAATGTTCTCAGTTGAAGGATGAATCAAATGATCCTTTACATTCTTGCCTCTCTTAAAGGTGAACATGGGGGGCTCCATTGTGGAGTCAATATTTTTCAAGAGACCCCAATTTTTCATGATCAACTGGCGCACCTTGTTAGTATGCACATCAAAAGTAATCACACAGATAAATCTATCAATATGTTTCTTTTCTTTCATGGATAAGAGTTCCTTTCTTGGGCAGAATCAAGCACGATTGAGGGATTTGTGTATCAGTCTGTTGGGATACACTCTAGCAAGTAATTTAGATTTAAGAACCTGGGCCTCTTTCATGTAATCCTTCTTATGGAAGCAGTTGCTTAGGGACCAGTATGGGAGCTGTCTTTCCTCCTAACCTGGCAAACATCTATATGGATTATGTGGAACAAACATTTGCATTAGATACAGCAAATAGATACCGACCCAATATTAAATGTTGGAAAAGGTACAGGAACAATATCTTTCTAAACATATCTTTAGAAACGTCGTAAACAATTTTTCAAAGCGAACTAGTGCAACAGTCCTTATGATTGTAAAGTTTCCACTTTTCACTGTGGACACTTTCTCACTGTTTTTTAATTCATTATTTTTGTAACTATTTATTGCATTATATACATAAACATTGACTGTAAACATCAAACATCAAGTTGTGTATGGTTACTTCTTCGGATATCGATTTAACCTTGGTTAATTGCGATTGCATATTTTACTATTATTATTATTAATATGTCAGTCCACAGATACCACTGTTTCTGTCTATATAGAATTATTTATCACATTTACAAATTTCTGATTTCTGGAGAATTCATTTGATTTACACACCCTTGAAAAATGGCCAATTTTCTTACACTTAAACTATCTACTTTTAGCAGTGGGGCAATGGCTGGCTTCAGCAGTATGTCTCATAATCCCACACCTTAAACATGACATTTTGTGCCCCCCATCTTGTTTCTTAACAGGAGTCTTGTTGTTTTCCACTACAACTCGCACAGTTTTATTATTCTGCTGATCTTCATTAACCACATGGCTGCTGTGGGGATTTTTGCGCTGTGCTGAAATATTCAGATTCCCCTTCTTCATGACGAGCTCAGCTCGTCATCAGCACACGACACCCGTGGGTGATGACGAGCTGAGCTCGTCATCAGCAGCGAAAGGGTTAATTTCAAGAGTCAGTTCTGCTAGTTCCTTAACATACAGAAATGTATTTTCAATATGCCTGGCTATATTTAATCTGGGGTCCTTCAAATCTAATAATTTTTCCTGAATCTAAATTTTGTTTGTTCTATTTATCAATTGATCTCTAATAATCTCGTACAATAAAAAGAACCTACTGCTGACTTTATGCTGAGCACATCAGTCATGAAGTCCCTTGTTAAGTTAAGTCCTGTGCCGGCCCACCACGGGACCTGCTGCAGTTCGGTCCCACTGGAAATCCTGAAACAAAGATCAATTCAAGAGTGGAGGCAGCACCAGGGATGAAGTCACAAACTGGTCACTTAATTTCAAACATGTTCTTTATTTATCTTCATAAAAACACTCGACCACAGCCAACACGTTTCGTTCCTGTAAAAGGAACTTCCTCGGGGCTGCAACATAAGACAACGTATAAATAACTACATACATATATATATATATATATATATATTTACATTTAGACAGAAACAAAAATACACATATAAAAATACAACATATAAAAATACTTCTACACATCTTTTATCCTATTCACATAGAACTAGACATGGCACTAAAACATAACATATTTACATCCAATCTACGTTCATAGAAACATCCCATATAGACAGGGGTTGATCAGAAAATAGACCCCCCCCCTCCTCGTCACATGGTTAGCCCTATACAGTATCACAAATTGCTCCTAACGCCTCAAGGGGCATAATTAGAATAATCAGAAAGGGAAGAAGATTAAAGAGATATATACATGGAACAGATGTCAAAGAGGCCTGGGGGAAAAAAGGACTCCTTTAACACAGCATAAAAGACATATGGAAACCGTAAAACAACAAGGATAAACGTGCCCTCATCAAAAAATTTATGGATAGATTTGTAGATTGGGCCCAGAATACTGGCCTTGAACTTAATAATTCCAATCCTTTTTATTTCTTATTCCTTCTTATTTTCCAAGAACCAATACCATGATATATCTGCAATGAACAGAAAAATGTAAAGGACAATATATAAGTCCAGATATCCGAACAGGAAGAGATATATACAGAACAACATATAAGTCCAGGTGTCCAAACATTAGTGGACAAATAGATGTCCAGAATGGGGGAAACATAATCAATCTGTATTGTTCTACCGACTATATTGACACCCTGTTCATCTATGGTCACTACGAAAGAACAAATCAGTGTTGTCCTACAAAGTGCCCACCTCCTCACCTTGTCTTGAAAACTGTACACAGCCGTAATTAGAAATTAGGAAATATGTCTGCCTCTGTCACACCATCGTAACGTCGGGAGATGCAGCAGGTCCACGGAAGATTTGCAAAGTAAAGCTTGTCATATAGAAAAATAGGAAACAGATAGTAATGAATATATATATAGACAAAAAGTGTACATAACCTAAATCCAAATACTTATAGATCAGTTGATCCTATGTCTACTAAGTAGAATTATATAGACACGCAATACCTAAAATCCAGCAGTCCCGTAGTTGGTAATACAACTTCTACCCGGTGCTTAGTGTCAAAAGCAGCAAATATCTCCTAAGACCCCCAATGCTGCCCGGCGCAGGGTCACCTTTAATTCACTGGATTTACTATCAAAATAATGAGGCAGGCGCTGGAAACTGGAAGACAAGAAACAAGTTTATTTCTCATGAGGAGAACCTGTCAACAGACACCGTGGTAATCTGCTGAGGTGTTCTAACTGCATCTTTTGTGACTCTTCCTTTCATACATGTTTGGCACAATGCATTTGTTTATTTATCCTGGTTAACAGCTTGGAGTCTCCGCCCCGGGCAGGTTTGTCACACAAGCCCAACATTATTCCATTCACATGGTTACACAAGCCCAACATTAATTCTCCTCCCACCCAGGTCAAAACAGACAATCTAATCTTGCAGCTGGACCTTGCTTCAGGGTCTGAAACATGTGAGACCGACCAGATCTAAGAGTCCGTTCTGTTGATAAAAACAGGTCCCATTGTTGGCAAAAACAAGTCTTGCTGTGTGCAGTGCAATAAACCATGTTTGCAAGAGTCTGTTTGGTATTTGGAACCTGTTTGTGTAAGGGTGTCCATGGGTTTTACTGTAAACAGAGATGAGAGGACAAACAAGTTTATGGCAGCAAGTTGATGTTGCTGCGGTCGGTCAGAATGACTGCAGTTTATATGTGCGGAGGAACTTCCAGCAGACAAGATGGTGCAGGCAATGTTCACGACCTTCATTTTGCTCTCAACAGTGGCGAACATAAATGAACGCCGCTTATGTACGCCTAAAGTTTATTGATTCTAACATTAGGATCAATTGCGATGGTTTGGATGCGGTGTTGTTACTCATAAGCAGATGATTGAGCTACAGCAAAAAAACACCATCTAAAAATAAAGTATGCCAGATCAAATGACCAAAAAGTTATATATTATACGGTCACCGTATAAACCAACCAATGTGAATTGTTACTTTAGCTAAAGAACAGAATGACACATTTACTCATTTGAGGAAAAAGGGACCTAACATTCTAGACAACAGTATTTCAATTTCAATACAAACTATCACTCATTTGACAATTGAGGACATAAAGTTGTAGGCAAAGGGTCACGCCCGACAACATGTAGCAATAATTAAAACCCACATACTTACATAAGGGTCTGTACTGTGGGTCCTTATGCCAATAGCCACGGAAGATCATGATAAATCTCAAAACTATGGAATCTATAAAGAAAGTATTCCAATGGCATGTCACATGTGTATATCGGGCAATAAATGCTTAGTATGCCTCTCCAAAAAATTACCCCTTGGCTAAACCCATAAAGTGAACTCTATATTTCTGACTCCCTGTTCAGTAGTAATAACCCTATGAAACCTAGCATAAATATAAGAACGAATGCTACACAGATAAAGATATTAACTCAAGGAAGCACCCCCAATACCTCAAGGTATACAGCGAACTGTATATCCGATAACACTATGATTCCTTTCCATAACTGGTTGCATATGCAGCTGTGGATAGTGACTAAATTCCGATGATAGTATGGGGAGCGATAGAATGGGGAGCGATAGAATGGGGAGCGGTAGAATGGGGAGCGGTAGTGCCAAATCAGGCTATAGGTGCAAGTTCCTTTAGCCTACGCAAATATACACCATGCCAGGTTGGAACTTGCTGCTGTCTCCGAGATGATGTGCAGGGCTGGAATACGTGCCATCAGAACAATAAAGCTACGAGTTGCCGGTTTCAAATTTAAGAACACTTGAGCATTCCAGAAGTGCTGTATGCACCAGCGCAGTGACGTTGAGTTATTTACCCTCAAACTCAAATCGTAAAGTTTGTTGCACTCCTCTAAAACAGGATACCCAGTAAAAATGTAATTACCAAAATCCAGAAGGGGGTACAAACTCAGTAAGGCAAAATCGGCGGCTGGAAGGTCACAAGTGCCAGTAGTTTCCAAGTTCCTAGTTTTTTCAAAATGCCACAAAATGCTGCATTCTTCAACTCCTCAAATTTTTGTAGTTCAAATTTCCTTTTGGGGACACTCTTGTCCTCTTCAGGTGCATTCCACCCTTGTCACCAATTTTGAGATGACAGAACAAGGTTGTATGTTCAAGAAGTTTATTGTATAGTCGTAATGACCCCCAGCAGCCTCTCAGTACACAGCCAAGCTTGGCTTCCACACCAGGATTCCAACAGCAGAACTATGTTGCTAGGTGATGAGGTAGTGGCCAGAAAATGCATACTCAAAAGAAAACATAACACAATTGGCTCCTGTTATTGTATTTTAAGAGAGCCTACTCATTAAATGCTGTTAGTTAAATAGTTGTCACAATGCTATAGCTTATTGTTTTAAGAAACCAGAAAGAAAGTCACCTCCACACTCATCATCAGTAGACTTGACTACGGCAACTTAATGTACGCTGTTGTCACCCAGATACAGCTGAGGAAACTACAGAATGTCCAAAACGCCCTAGCCAGACTGGTCATCGACATCCCCCGCTGCAGCCACATGACACAACACCTCCCACAACTCCACTGGCTCGCAATCAACAAGAGAATTACCTTCAAGCTCCTCACACATCCATACAAGGCTCTCCATGACATAGGATCAGAATATCTGAACCACCATCTCGCTTTCTACACACCAGCCAGACAACTTAGTTTCACCCAACTCACTCAAGCCTCCGTCCCATGGATCCACAAGACCGGATCCGGAGGAAGATCCTTCCCCTACCTCACCGCCAAGACCTGGAACACCCTTCTCCTCCACCTCAGGAAATCTGCATCATTGACCCAATTCAGAAAGGATCTCAAGACCTGGCTCATTGACTGAACCTCCACACCCAGACAGATCAGCAGACCCCCACACCTTGAGACACTCATGGGTGAGTAGCCACACTGTACAAATCCATGATTGATAGATTGGTTCTTGATTGAAGTAATGCTGGTTGGACCCATTACTTTGGATTAAAATGTTAAATATTGCAATTATATATGGTTTTATCACAGTACAAGGACTAATACTTTTGCCCAAATAAAATAAATCTTGCATGTGCCTCTAAAACAAAGTTTGTGGCATTTGCAAAAATACTGATATAAATCAGGAAAACCGCTGCGTGGTGCATGAGTCAATTCCTAACTTATGTAGTGTTCCATACTCTGTAAATGTTATTTCAGAATGCTACGCTAAGAAAAATATCACTCTTTTCAAATTTTGGGGTAAGATAAAATGATCAGTACTATTTATATGCAACAAAAGGTTTCGCTGTCAATACAATGATGCTAATTAAGTTAACCTACCAGGGATACTTCTGAGGTACCAGAGTACCACTCAAAATGCCACCCTGTCAGATGTGATCACATTCCTGCCCACTGCAGTTAGCATGATGTTCCAATGAGCTGCTTAAGGTGTCCTGCCGCGTAGTCAAGGTGCTAGGACTTGTGCATATCACAACGGCCCCTCGCGGCGGGATGCCTGGCTTTCACCTTGTGGATACCCTGCCGGGGCCTCTCACAGGGGAATACCAGGACGGGTTCCCTAAGCAAGCGCCAGGATGCCCTTTGGGTGACAGGTTGCGCTATATAAGTATACCTACATTTACATTTACATTTACATTTACATTTACATTATAGAGCCTTACATCTGACACATTAAAGTTATCTACTGGGTTACCACGGTTATCTACCACGGTTTAGTGTCCACTTTAATCCAGTCTGAAAGATCCCATGATGGGTCTGATAATTCTGTAACCCCATCGACCCGTGTGTTTTGTTTAGTGGTAAACCTAGTAGTGCCATGTTGCAGCCCTTGCACATAGCTTTGAGGAGGGTGTCCGGGAGCTTTAGATGGCCTGGGTTACCAAATCCACTTCAGTGGAATTCGTTTGGCACCCTTCTTTAACCTCATAGATGCTGCCCAGATTCATCATCGGTGCTGGGCCCCAATGTTAATGGGTGTGGTCATGACGGAATGGTTCCGTCAAGAGCACAGCTCAACCGATGCTCATGACGGAACCATTCCGTCATGAGCATCGCAGGGGTTAACCGTTTTTATTAGGAACAAGAGCTGATCTTTTGTTTTCTCCAATCCAGTCATTATAGGCTTCAAAGCATCTGACAAAAAGTTTAAGATACTAGGATAAAACCCTTAAAGCGGGGCAGAGACCTGCATTCACCGAGTAATTAACAGAAGTATTTCCATCCTGGTCAAAGCTTTGTATACATTTCCGGATGACCAATCGTAGTTTTTTAGATGTTGTGCCAGTCTCTGCTCTTTTTCTCTTTCCACCCTTAGATTGTGATCTCTCATCCATGCCCACACTCTGCTCTAATATTTAGGGACGGCTAGCAGGATGGTCAAGGACAACAATAGGGGAAAGGGGGACTGTTGATTGTAGAGCCTGTCAGTACTCCACCCCTCCAACAATCAATTCTTTTTTTTCTTTTTTTAATCTTTTTTATTGAAAGAATCAACATAAAAACATTACAACAAAAACAAGTGCAGTGCGGTGCAGTTATCAACACTTTTCGGTAATTGTAATATATTAGTACAATAAAAACAAATTGCCGCACAGGGTCTACAGTGCAATCACATGTTTCATAGTTCCCATTATAGTCACAACATTAAATGTCCTCATTGTCAATCACCGATAAGGGAGGTTCACTGAAAGGTGTTCATAGCAAACCTCTACTCTCATTCTAGGGGCCCCAGATTTTTGTCCATTTATGCTGGCATCCCCTGCTCTTGTAGATAACCCTCTCTGCTTGCATACACCAATCCATATCTGACTCCCAGTCAATGTATCTTGGCTTGACCACTCCCTTCCATGTTCTGGCTATATTGCCCTTCGCCACCATGCAGCCCCAAGAGACCCACAACTTCTCAGTTCGTGACAAATCTGTGGCTTCCCATATATTTAGAAGACAAAGTTGGGGGAGACGTCTATAGGTGCATTACTTATCCGGGACATAGCAGATATAACCTTTCCCCCGTACTTCTGGAATTTTGGGCATTCCCACTATTGGTGTATGTAGGTACTAGTGTAACCGCAAACCTCGGGGACAGGCCGGGGAATATAGTACCCCCATTTTGATAAGAGCTGAGCTAGTATAGTAGGCTCGGTGGAGTAGTTTCAGTTGGATGAGTTTGAAACGGGAACAGATTGCCACCTCGGGGAGAAGCCAGAGCTTCCAGCCAGTCGTCATCATCCATGTCCCCTACTTCGTCTACCCATTTTGCTTGAGTTTTCTCCTGGGTATCCGGCGCATTAAAACGAATTTTACAGTAAGTCAATGAAATGGCTTTTTCCGGGAGGTAATCGTCCAATAACCGGCAAGTCTGTTCCTTTAGGGATCGCTTTATGTCATGCGTTGCAGGCCTGGAGGAAGCGAAAGGTTTCCCCCCTTGCAATTGGTAGTCTCTCTGCAGGTCGCTAAAGGGAATCGCCCTACCCTTCATCCACCTGTACCCAACCTTTGAGAGACCAATCAGGTTCCATCTATCGAACTCTGGCTGCTTTGACAGCTAACCCAGATGACAAGCTTCAAGCAGCGGAGTGACTTGCATAATTCTACCTTTCCAACCTAGAGCAGCTGTCGCGTTGTGCCATAGAGAGACCGTGGTGGAAGTTGGAGTGAGTCTGGGCACATGTTTTGCCCCACCATAGAGTTCCCTTAAGTAATTACCAGGAAGCATATTATACCTGTCCATTCTATAGGCAGGATCTGTAATGGGTGGATGCACCCAATGGTTCAGGACCACTAACCGTGAGGCCCAATCGTAGCATCTAATGGCGGGTAGGGCAATGCCACCATGGTACCAGCTTTTTGTGAGTTAAGTGAGGGCAATACTGGGAGTACCTTGATTATAAAGCAAGGCACATACCTCAGAGTCAATTGCTTGGAAGTAATGAGGTGGGACCAAATGGGACATGCTCTGTAGGGCATGTAGAAAACGTGGAAGCGCCATCATCTTATAAACGGCAGCTCTGCCTAATAGTGTAAGGCATAGCATTTTCCAATGTTGTACATCTTCTCGAAGGCACGCAGGGGGAGTACAAAATTGCGATCATGGAAAACTGAAGAATTGAGCGTGATATATATTCCTAAGTACTGAAAGCCGTCTGTAACTATTCTGGCTTCGCACCCTGTGGGTAGAGTCGGGCGGTCTCCGCTCAAAATGTAAATCAGTGATTTATCCCAATTGTATAACTGGAGTATTTTTGGAAGAGAGTAACAATATGAAGTACCCGGTGGATAGAAAAACAGGGTTTGGCTAAATAGAGCAAGATATCGTCGGTGTAGAGGGAAATCTAATCTATCCAATCCACTGACCAGTTGAGACCCCTAATGAAGGGGTCCCCTCCTATCCAGAGAGCCAGAGTTTCGAGAGCCAGAGCAAAGAGCAGAGGCGAAAGGGGGAAACCCTCACCCAGATTCATCAAACTCCTCTTTTGCGAGTCTGTATTAGCGATTATTAAGGAATCGCTATTACAGACTCGCAAAACGGGATGCATGTAGAAATCGCAATATTTTTTGCGATTTCTACTGCTTCCTTATTTGCGAATCGCAAATTGCTAATCGCAAATAAGGATGCGATTTCCCATTTATTCCTATGGGCCTAAAGGCCCATAGGAATGAATGGGGAGTCAATCCTTATTTGTGATTAGCAATTAGCGAATCGCAAATAAGGATGCGATTTCATGGACACCCTGTAGCACCCCTGAAATGGAAATGTACACTGAAGTTGCTAAAGTGCATTTATCTAAGTTTTCGCTATTTACCACGTAGTCAGACTTCGCGGTAAATAGCGGCCCCTACATTGCGATTTCGCAATTTTAAAATGGTTCATGCATTGCATATAAGGAATCGCAAATTGTGATTCCTTACATGCAATCGCAATATCAGAACTCGCAATTATTTGTGAATTCTTATATTGCGAGAGCATGAACCATTGATGAATCCCAAATGCAATTATTTTTGCAGGCGCAAACGGCCGATTTTTGCGATTCGCACTGTTTGGGCTCGCAAAAATGCTTGATGAATCTACCTGCCTGTCTCGTACCCTTCCCCAATGCAAAGGTTGCAGATCGACGTCCGTTCACCGTAATCCGAGTTAGGAGCCTAGAATAAAGAAGACACACCCTGGACAAAAAAACGACCTGAAAACCTGTATCTTTCAAGTGAGGCAAACAGGAAGGGCTATTCAATCATGTCAAATGCCATTTTGGTGTCAAGAGACTTAATCACAGAGTGCTCCTGTATAGTGGAGGCCCTACCCTGAACACCGTAAAGGTGGCAGAGATACAACGCAGTGTTCCTAGCAGGCATAAAACCGGATTGGTCCGGATGTATCAATGGGGGCATATGTAGGTAGCCGTTTGCGATTCACAAACGCCGAATCGCAAACAGCGTTTTAATATGTAGGTGCCACTTAGCAAAATAAGGAATCGCAAATATTGTGATTCCTTATTTTGCTTATAGTATTTAAGGAATCGCAATTTTGCGATTCCTTTAATGCTATGTAGGGGTGCTTTAAAAATTGCGATTTTTGCATAAGGAATCGCAAAATACCACCTACTTCAAGTAGATGGTATTTTGCGAATTCCTTAAAAAATTCATTTTTTTTTAAATTCAAAGTGCCATGTGGAGCACAGACATGCCCTTAGGGCATGTATGTGTGCCACATGTACTTACAGGCACATTCCAGGGGTGCAACAGGTGTCATTTGGACACCCTGGCACCCTTGGAATTGCGATTCTCAAATTGCGATTTTCTCATAGAAAATCGCAATTTGAGAAAGTATCCCCATTCATTCCTATGGGCCTCTTAGCCCATAGGAATGAATTGGACAGTCATTGATTAATTGCGATTCGCAATTTGCTAATCGCAATTAAGGAATGTTAGAGATTCGCAAAAAAATTGCAAATTTTTACCAACATTCCATTTTGCTATTCTCAAATAGCGATTCCTTAAAAATCGCTATTTGGGAATCGCAAAATGGAAATTACCTACATATGCTCCAAGATGCAGATCCAGAATTTTAGCTAATATTTTGACTTCTGGGTCCAAGAAGGAAATAGGTCTGTACGAGCTACATTGCTCAGAGGGTTTACCCTTTTTATGAATGACTACAATATTCGCAAGTCTCTGCATCTCAGGCAGAACACCCCTAGTCACACTCTCCTCATACATCCGCACAAGGAATGGGGCAATCATAGAATCGTTGGTTTTGTAAAGTTCAGTTGGAAGGCCACTGGGGCCCATGGCCTTACTGGACTGCAAAGCACCAATTGCCTTAGATACTTCTTTGGATGTCATGGTGGCGTCGAGATCTTTTACATCCTGGGGATCCAAAACCGGCAGAGGCAAAGCGGCTAGCAGTTCCGCCGCCTCCACTTGAGTGGATGTCTGCGTAGTGGTATAAACCCGCTCAAAATGGTCGGCGAAAGCCCTCACAATCCCAGCTCTATCCTGCAGTTTTGCATCTCCCTGGTCTATGATCTCAGCCACCTACCTATTGGCCATCTCACTCTTGTCAAGCCAAGCTAGCAATTTACTGGCCTTGTTGCCTATATCATAAACACGATGTTGACTAGCTCGATATTGGGCCCTTGCTGCATCCTCTTCAATGTCCCTGTACTCCTTTTGCTTTATAGATAATTTGTGAGTGGTATCTGGTGTGCCTGATGCCATCAAACTGCCTTCGAGAAAGGCAACCTCTTTTTCTATCTCCTCCAATTGTTTCCATTTTTCTTTTCTGTGACCTGCTACGGGCGCCACCCTGCGACCCCGGATCACCGTCTTGTAAGCCTCCCATAGCATTACGTCCAATTCATCAGAACTGTCGCTTTCTGCGAAGTAATGTTTGGTGACCTCCGCCAGTTTGTCTCTTATCATCAGCACTCTGAGGTACCACGGGTTAAGACCATTTCGTGAAGAGTAGGGTGTGTAGCGCCTCCATAGTATGTCATAATCAGGGAATGGTCCAAGATGCCTCTGGGAAGGAAGGATATCTCTCTGAACATGGGGAACTGAGTGGCTTTACAGAAGAGATAATCTATGCAGTACATACACCTGCATACCCCAGAGTGGAAAGTGTATTGTTTTGTCGTAGGGTTGCAGAGTCTCAATACAGCTATCAAGTCAAGTGCCCCAAGGAAGTCTGCCAATAGTTTTGTGAGAAGTTGGCCTGGCATATGATGTCCACTATTCTAGTGGGCACCTTGCACCAGTCCAAATGACCCTTATTGATGGTAGGTTTAAATTCAACCTTTATAGAAAGCTATCCTAGTGGTAGCTGTGGAGAGCAGCCTTCAGGCTAAGACTTAGAGGCGAGCTTACCAATTATAATCTCTTGAATGATCAAATGAAAGCACGCCACACAAGGTACATATCAAATATGTATGTATTTATTCTAAACACAACCCCTCTGAACTCTTTATGAGGTCAGAGGTAAAAGTAAAATACAAGGAACTTAATTAGCATACGATAAGTTGCACAGTATACGTTATGCCCTAGGGGCCTCACAAACAATATACCAAAATAGTGGTATAAGAACCACATGAGAGTTAGAAAGCATGCTTAGGGCCTGTAGAACCGCTGGGGCTACCTATAACCACCCAAGGTTAGGATGCAGGAGGCCCACAGGGGACGCGTGCAGTGTCTAAACAGAGCCGCGGATCACCATTGACTTTCTATGAAGAACAAACAAGTTACAATTTTAAAGATTAAGGGCACTTAGAGGTGAACTACGATGGAACCCTTTTAAACTAGGACACTTTGTGAGTCAAGACCCACAGGAGCACTAGAGTACTTGTGTTACCTCACCCAGGGAAGCCAGGTGCATAGGTGTCTTTTGGTGTCGGGTTTCGTCGTAGATTCCTATGGAGAGCTGCGAAGAAATGCTGCAGGCGACCAGAGGAAAAGTATCCGGGTGGACCCAAGGGTGGATCGGAGATGTGAAGAACCTGAAGGCAGAGGGGACAGAGTCTGGATCACTAGCCAGTGACCAGGATGGCGAGGAGAAGATGCCAGCCGATGTCGGGTGATTTCAGGTGAAAGAGGTGAAGCTTGACTCTTCAGCCACGAGGACCAGGAGGCGTTGACGACAACCAGGAGCTGGATTTGAGCTGTTCCACAAAGGATCTAGCTGATGGTGTCAGAATCTGGATTGGACCCAACAAGCCTTGGCAACAGCAACCCACGCAATATGACAAGATTGGATTCGGTGCACACCAGCAAGGTCTGAGGGTCTCCTCCTTTGGAGAGGAGTGGGGGCAGATCTGAAGCAAACAGGAAAGCTCAAGAAACAAAGGATTGGCCTTCATGGGGGCTCACTATCCAAGAGACTAGGAACCGCAAAGGCGCCTCAAGCTGTGGTGAAGAAAGGGAACTCACGGATCACTCGTGGAGTGCTGGCCTCTGTACTTCACATCAAAAGGAGCTCGGGGCAGGGGCTTTAAATATGCCAATGCACAACTTCGGGATACCTCAGGTAGTAGGTGCAGTTGCAAAAATGCAGGATGTCCAGGAGTTCCAGTCCCACATCTCTCGTGTCAGCTACGGTTCTCAGCTTTGCTGGGAGCTTGGGTCAGCCTCAGAGATGTCTGGAAGTCTATGTCCGGTGTCGCAGATTCTTCGGGATCCGGCGGGAGCCTCGAAAATGCAGACCGGCAAAGATGCAGTTGGTGCCTGTTTAAACAGGGTGGTAACTCCATGCCCACAAGGGAGATTTTTTCCATCTTCCAGTCGATATGGAATGTCGAAGGTCCAAGATATATGTTGCAGAGTTTCGTCCAGGGTAATCTAAAGTCCTAGGGACTGGGGTTCTATACTTATAGTAAGTTTAGGGGTTGGACTAACTCTAAGGCCTCTCCTATGGGTGGACCTGATGAGGGGGTGGTATCACCCCTTCCCCTTTGTCCAATTTTGCACCAGGGCTGGGGCTGAGTGCCCCAACAACCGGTTTGAACTGGGAAATGCATGGAGCACCTTGTGTGCCCCAGGCAGTGTCTGAAAAGCATTCACTGAATGCAACCCACCCTGCCCCAATACACTAATGCCTGTCTGGGGAGGTGCTAGCACCTCCCAGGACAGGAAACCTATTGTCCAGGCATCCCCTGCCGGAGTTTCCTCCAGCAGCAGGAGGGCAGACTCGTGTCTGTGGCAGCAGCATCCATTTTGTGATGCTGGGGCTCTGTTTAACTTTAACCGGGTTTACCAGTAAGTACATGTCTTCTCCCTCTAGAAGGGTGGAATGCTACCCCTGCCACCAGAACTGGCAGGGGGGTAGTATTATAAGGATTAATATGCACTTAAGAGTATATGGTACGGCTATATCATAGAACAGCTATAAGGAGATGGTTCCGAAAGTTGCAGAAGGGCTAGGTGACCCTCTCACGCAAAACCAAGCACTCTGCCTTCAGGATTGTCAAGGTCTGCCATACGAGTGACTTATAGGTTACAATAAGATAGACATAGGTATACTATGTCTAAGTAAGGGGTCCTTTCACCACCTTACCCAGGCTGCAAGTACAGACATGTGGTGTCAGTTTGAAAGGCTAACTAGGGGTGGCACAGTACATGCTGCATCCCCTGGTAGGCCTCTGGGGTCCCTATACCCTGGGTACCTAAGGTACCATATACAGGGGCTCACAAGGGTGACCCAGTAACCAATCTGGTATGTACGTAAAGTACATGGTATCAATTTAGAGAGAGAACAGCTAGGCTGTGGGCCTGATTATCAGGGCCACAGCCATACTAAAGTTCCTGGGTGGTTACCCTCCTTTGGGCGGCTGTCGGTCTAGATCTCCATTAAGGGCTGCATTGCAGTCTCCTCCCACCAATACATCACCCCCAGGCAAGCACAACATATGTGGACCCAGGTCAGTCAGAGTAGGGGAGTGAACTCTGGGGGGCACTTATTGAAAAGTCACATTGAGGGTTCTACCCTCCCATTCCCCCGAGGCCATGACAAACCTGGATCCCGGGTAACCTTTTGTATTTAGAAGGGGAGGGAGTTGCGTGCCAGAATACCCACCCCTCTGACCCCTTTAGCATAGCCTGCATGAGCTACCAACTCATATCCCCATCTATTGAGTGTGCAGTAGGAGGTTCCCTGAATATGTGTTTCTTCAAGTAATACGAGGTCAGGGCCGTGTCGTTTCAGATATTTCAATACTATTCCTTGCTTAATTCGATCACCCAAGTCGTTCACATTCCAAGAGAGTAATTTAAGGCAGCCCAATAGCAAAGCCGCATACCGATCAATGCTCATTTACACGTGGAGCAAGGGGCCCCTCCTCACGAAGAACAACAGATAAACAATAATGAAGGTCCATCTTACCTCCCCCTATGAGTGATAGCTTTTGAGACAATACACATATGGTCTGTGGAAAACCATTAATCACATTGCTGATGACGCAATTTTGCAGAGTGCCTGTGAACTCAAAACAAATATACTCTATAAAGGAAAACGCTACACACCTGAAACTACCCGAGTATATAGCCCCAATCCCCCATAATAACTATTATGGGAGCCCAAAATATAGCGTGCTAAGAACAATAAACCATATCAAACATGAAGCCCAAATAATCACTGCGGGCAGTTCCACCCCGACAGTAGCTTGCAGTGGTGTGTCTAGTGCCATGGACGTGACTAGCTGTTCAATGCAGGTACTATATGTGTAAGGAAGGTGCAAACATCAAACATTGCTCTCACAGAATACTCACCCATGCCCTATTGGGGCCGGCCAATACTCATAGTCACTGTAACACAGCGAGGGACCCCGCTGTTCGTAAGAGGTGGGTCGGGTCACAGCTGTGGGATGAGTCCCATAGACGATCTAACCCCTTCACCTCGGTCGACTCTCTCTAGATGGCCATCTTGCCTCTGCATTTGACAGGCAGAGGAATGTCTCTTTGCACCAGAGGATCACCAACCTTCCAGCCAGTCCCAGGATTCTTCTAGAGTCTGGAAAAAACACGGTTTTCCCCTCTGCTTGCTCCCACAGCTTGGCCGGAAAGAGCATAGCATATTTCAGGTTTTGATCACGGAGAGGCCGCTTTACTTTCAGAAAGGATCTGCGCTTCTGTTGTACTTTGTAGGTGAAGTCAGGAAAGAATATAACGGTAGAGTTCTCAGTTTTGAGCGGTGGGGCAGTCCTTACCGTTTGAAGGATGATATCCCTGTCATGGAAGTTGAATATCCTTGCCAGTATGGGACACGGTGTGGCTCCTGGTTTCGCCGCCCCCCGGCATTCTGTGAACACGCTCCACCGAAAAGTACTCTGAGAAGGACCTAGGCCGTAGGTGGTTCTGAATGAAGTCCTCAACAAAAAGATATGTGGCTTGCCCCTCTGCCCTCTCGGGAACCCCCATAATTTGCACGTTATTTAGGCCTGCACGTCCCTCATAATCCACCAGTTTCACCTCAAGGTCCAATGTTTAGGCCTGTAGTCGCTTAACCGCAGTTTCAAATGTCTTTATGGAGGTTTGAAGCGCTGTGACTGAATCTTCAGTCGCCTTAACCTTTTCTCCCATATTACGGAGGTTGGTGCGTATGAGGGTGAATTTGGTCGTAACCGTATCAATCTTTTGCTCCAGCGCCGATCGGACCCCCAGATTAGCCTTCATGAAGTCTACTGGCGTTGGGGCCCCTCTGTCGATTTGTTGCTTCGCTTCAAGCTCATTGTGCTTCTCGTCCACGGCATCAGGCTTAGAGTGGGCACATTTAGCTAGTTTCAACAGGTGTGTCTGCCTGGAGCCTTTCACGGAAGCCATTGCATCGGGCCAAATGTCGAGTTAAGACCCCAGATACGAGAGGTGGTGGGGCCGCAAACGTAAGGGACGGATTCGACCAACAACCAGGAGGAAGTACAGATGTATAACGTTCCACCATCAAACACCAGCAGTGCTCCACATCAGCAGGGGCCCCAAATCCGTGTCCAACTTCAGTGACCCGGCCCCCCACTCGTACACCATGACTGCACCCACAGCTCCTCACCTGCACCACTGATGCATGGTCCTGCAGCAATCTTGGGGCTCTAAAAGAACAGTTCTTGGTCCCACAGGCAGCATCCAGACCAGCGGTGTGTTCAACAGCTGCTGTGAGATGTGGTGGCAACAATCCCTCAGCGCCCACCAAGTAATGTCATCAAATAAGGCCTCACTTGGGCCTAACGTCCACCATGGGGGAATGGTGTAATTTAGAGTCACAAAGCTGGGCCGTTGGGGTGAAGAATGGCCGATCGCCTAAGGCGCTGTGCCCTCGATGCAGCTAAAGTATCAACGGGGGGAGACCAATATCGACCCCACCCTCCGCTCCAACCCCAGAGTTAGGACAGCGATGCCGGAGGTTTTCCAGAGACGCCTGTTTGAACTAGAGCCCATTCGGCATGTCGTATTGTCCTCTGGTAGCTGGAAGCTCACCGGACTCCTGCAGGAGAGAGCGGTGGGGACACACCTGGGGCCAAGGTATGCTCAGGCCAGAGATAAGCAGGGGCGCACGAGGGGGACACACTCCAGGGCCTGAGGGACAACTTCCAAGCAGCTGGGGTAACATAGCACTGCGTAAGCGCCGTCACGGCCGGAACTCCCTCCTCCTCACGACACGCGGTCCCTGCGCTGATATCATGCGACGGGCTTAGCGGATTTTTGTCGTTCGTTGACCAGGTGACTCCTGAAATCAAGGAGCCCCAGGTCACTATATGTGGCGCGCTAGACAGATGATTTTAACGGATGTGGGGGAAAATTAGTTAAGTGGCAATCGGAGCTCCACTCCATTGCGGTCATCTTAGGTGTTGGCTAGCCACGCGCCCCCAGCCATCATTTCTTGAGCCACAACTGTATGAAGATGGGATGGGGAGGAAAGAGACAGTCTACATTTGGCAAGTTCTATTTCTATACTTATGACACCTAGAGCCCACTGTAAAAATCCATCAAGGGTGCTGTTTTTGGCAGGGGACATGGCATTTATTTTAAATTTCCTCATATTAACAGAGTTCACCCCAGCTTAAGGTATTGACCCAAAAAATGAATAGGAAGGTAATAAGAACTTTTGATATCTCATAAGAAGCCATCAGTAAGTTTTGTTCAATACCTTAATAAGTAATTCATCGAAATGTCCACCATGTGATAAAACCAAAGGGGTCGCCCAGCCTTGAACGGCCATGGATGGGTGCAGATGGGACTGCCTTTGGCCCAGGCTTTGCCCCATGCATCCTGTGCTGTGGGAGTTCCAAGACTCTCTTGTAGCATCAAGAGTCTGGCCCCTCCTGCTGCTGGTGAGGTGTGTGCTGGTGGACAGAGTCCCAACCCAGCACAAACAGAAAAAGTAGGCAGGTAAAAGAAGGTGTTGCAGGCAAATGGCTGCCCATAAGCATGTCCAGTGCCAGACATGTGGTGCTACAATCTTGTATCACCACAAGTCTGGCCCCTCTTGCTGATGGCGAGGTGTGTGCTGGGGGTCCCACCCCAGCACAACGGAAAAAATCAGCCAAGCAAAAGAATTTGTTGCGGGCTTCTGGCTGCCCATACGTTTCACGTGCTGCAGAGTTTCAAGACGCTCTTGTAGCATCACAAGTCTGGCCTGTCCTGCTGCTATTGAGATGTATGCTATAGGTCCGAGTCTCACCCCAGCACAAACAGAAAAAGAAGGCAGGCAAAAGAATTTGTTGTCGGCTTCTTTGCTGCCTGTTAGCATGACCCACCATACTCTTGTAGCATCACAAGTCTGGCCTCTGCTGCTGCTGGCGAGGTGTGTGCTGAGGGACCGAGTCCCACCCCAGCACGAACAGAAAAAAGCAGCCAGGCAAAAGAAGTTGCAGGCTTCTAGCTGCCATAAGTGTGTTCCCACAACTCATGCCATCAGGCACAAATTTACTGACACAAAGTAATAGCAAGGAGAATAGGTAGGAGTAACATTGTAGCTTACATCGGTAGCCTGCTGCTCCATGAAGAGGGAGTCGGGCTTGTATTGCCGATCACAATAAGGGTCTACTGCATGATGTAGTAACTTTACAGCAGCATGTTGAAAGAAATGAACACTTTAAATAAAAATAAGCAAATACAAAGAAAAGTGAAATGAATAGACTACTTTTATTCAATATCAAAAATGATAGACTTCTGTGAAATACTGCAAACGATAAAAATACATGTGAGTCCGTTTGAACTAATGCACCCATACAATTTAGAGTGCTGTAAGCGCTCTATCAGTCCCCCTTTTTATGACTAGTGTCATAACACCAACATTCTATTCTTCTATATTTTTCTCCTTGTTGAAGAGATCGACCTAAACAGAAGTAGTGGCTTCCCATCCCTGTCTAAGGGCCAGATGTAGGTAGCCAAATACCGGTCGGTAACGGCCGATTTCGGCCGTTACCGACCGGTAATTGGTTTTTGAGATGTAGGGGCCATTATTTTACAGAATCTGTAAATTTACCGAATCGGTAAATTTACCGATTCTGTAAAATACTGAATCAGTAATTTGACCGATTCGGTAAATTCCAGATGTAGGTAGCACTGTTTACAGTGCTACAGGCCTTCAGAATTCGGTATTTTACCACCCAATCCAATTGGGTGGTAAAATATCGAATTCAGGTGTACATGTACATCTGTGCATGTACACCTGTACCATGTGACACACAGACATGCCCTTAGGGCATGTATGTGTGCCACATGTCACACAAGCCTGTACTTGGGGTGCTAGAGGGTGTCAAAGTGACACCCCCTGCACCCTTGCAGGATTCGGTATTTACCGATTCGGTAAATACCGAATCAGTATTGCCCATTGATTTCTATGGGCTTCAAGGCCCATAGGAATCAATGGGCAATACCGATTCGGTATTTACCGAACCGGTAAATACCGAATCATACAGATTCGGTAATTCTAAAATAAGAATTACCTACATCTGCCCCCTTCCGATTTACCAACTCTTAAATCCCGAATCGGTATGATTTGGTATTTAAGAGTCGGTAATTCGGAATTACCTACATCTGGCCCTAAATCTTTCTAACCCCTTAAGGTACAGATAATGACTGTCCTGAAGTCGTTCTAATTGCTGCTCTTGTTTCTTCAAGGAGTTTTCTTTATGGCGTGGCTTTTGCCATTTGTAAGCTTTGATGGCTCCCTATAACACAATGATCCAAATAACTGCTATTATGATGGGTGTCAAGCTGTATCCCATTATCCCTTGTCCTAGACTATCAAACCAGCTTCCAATTTTTCAAAACCCTTTACCAATTTGTTCCCAAATCCCATCTGCAGCCAAATCACGTAAATCTTGGTTTATCTCTGAGATGTTACTAATATATTTCTGTATATCCCGACTATTGTCAGGAATACACTTGCAGCACTGTTGAACTTTCAATAATTTACAGGCTCCTCCAGCTTTTGCTATTAGGACGTCTAAGGCAAGACAATTTTGATTAACCATAGCACTTATCGAGACCGTCTTCCCAGCAAAGAGTAACAAAATTTGGACGGTATTCACAGAGATTTTATCCACTATTGTTGCCAGCTTTCTAATTTTCACATCATTCAAGATCACACCCACACTTGGTGTCATGGCTCCAAATACATCTCCAACCATTTATTTTTCTTTCCAAGGGTCATAGATTATGTACATGGAAGATTTTGGGAAATACAACAGCTAAATAACATGTACCATACCAATTGTTGGGCAATTTCTCATAAGCACTTTTTCCACACACAAAATACACATTTGGTACTATGGTTAATTTATCCAATACCGTCTTTCTTATTGCCTCCTCAATTAAGAAAATGTGTTCACAATCACTCTCAACCACAAACATTTTATCGTAATAAGTTAACGGGTGTCTAATGCACAATTTTCCTTTTTGCTGAAGGTCCAAAGCTATTGGACCAGAACTCACCTTTGCCTTATGACCTAATTCTTCCTGTGTCCATGGGATAACCTTATGCTTTGGGTGAGGTTTAAATAAGGTCTGTCTGTGCTGATCTTCTATATGATCTACAAATTTCTTTTCAATGTCAGTCAACATGCAAGTCAAATTGTGTCTATGAGCATATGATGTATAGAGTAGTAATAGTAGGCACAAAATACATAGATATCCTCTCTACCTCTTTATAGTAATCATACTTATTCATGTACTGAAGGACTGGAACTTCTGAGAGTACCATATCATAATATGAGAAGTAATACTCAAAATGGGCCTTACTATAAAACATGCTCAGCAATACACTGCTTGTGATGCCATACGTCAAAGGCAAGTGATGATTTTGGATGCCCTCTTCTACTGATGCTGGCAATTGCATACACACATAACAATCTTTCGATTCCATTGTTTCAGCATATTCATACACCAAACGAGCATAAGCATTTTGCTTAAAATCCCCTTTTGACAAATCTACGTGTAACATTTGACTAGTTTCCCTAATCATATCTCTGTCCTTGACAGATGCACCCTCTTCTACATCTACAGTAGATGGGGTAGGTGTCACCTTATTCTTTTCAGTGTCGTGAGACCCACCAAAGATGTAACAGTAACCACAGTTATGACAATAAGCACCACAACAATAAGGGTATCAATTATGCATTTCTGCTTGTGTCCTGACTTTTCGGACTCCATTTTGAACCACTGTTTTGATTTGAAACGTAAATGATTTCAACAAAGTCTCTGTTCTGCTTTACTTTGTTTAATTTGCTTATTTACAATGTCTTTTTCCATTCGATTATTGCAATGTGCAATTCAGCAATACTAAACCTATTGAAGAGATGTAGTCAGCCCTAAACTTCTATTCTTCTTCTATTGAAAGTCCCTGATTTTAAATCTTTTTCCTCTTGGGGCTAGGCTATCTTCTTTCTAAGGCTAATAATATTTTCTTTTACAGTTCTGTGGTGATGGCCCTCAGCAAGGCCTACCAGTGCTAGGGGTTCTCCCTTTTCTGCACATAGTCCTCAGACCATTGAATAGAAGTTGGCACAGAAACTGGAATAGAAAATACAAGGTTTATTAAACCTCATGAGGTGGAACTACATTCACACAGCACCCTTCGGTAATGTATGAAGTAGCACACTGAATGAAAGGAGCTTGGTCCTTTTATACCCACACAGGGGCTCAAAAGAAGGCGGTATAAGTACAAGAAGAAGGTTTTAGGTACATATAAGGTCATACAGAAAATGCGCAGTCAACAAGTGGGCGGAGCTAACAGTTGCTAATTCTGGTGAACACATCCTGACAGTTACAGACTAACAGCAGCTGCATGGACAGCTGCAAGCTCAACTGAGCATGTGCGAAGCAGAAGAAGCTAAATATATCTCGTCTCTAGGCAGATTTCAAGAGCAGTTAACAGAAAGGTAGGACAGAGCACATGGTAGCACATGGTATCACATGGCAAACAAAATGGCTGACGAAAATACAAAATTAATTACACAAAACGGACAAGATAGTCTCTAAATACAGGATGGCTTCCTTCCAAAGCAGGCCAAAATGATGGGCCACTCCAAAAGCATAGCGGCTATCTGTATAGATGTTCACACACAAGTCAGTGCTAAGCTCACACGCTTGTGTCAAAGCTATTAGCTCAGCTGCTTGAGCCGACTTCTGAGGTATACGAGTTGTTTCCAGTACTGTCTGAAGTGTCGTAATTGCATATGCAGCTGAGGTCATGCTATCTGGTAACTTTAAACAGGACCCATCAACCCACAGTTCCCCATCTAAATCTGGAAGGGGCGCATCTTGCAAATCGATGCAACCCTTTGTCTGTTCCTCAGTAAGGAATATACAATCGTGAGGTTCTTTTGACTGAGACTGAGTCACAGGATATGGCAACAAAGTGGCTGGGTTCACTTTTTGCGCATCTCTTCAAGGTAATATGAGGTGCTAACAGTGTCAATTCATATCCTGTTAGGCTAGCACTAGTTAAGTGTTGTGTCTTAGTCTGATTCAAAAGGACATCTACTGCATGGGGTACTAGCACCAACAGTTTGTGTGACAAAACTATCCCTTCACTCTGACGTATGGACACAGCTGTTGCTGCAACTGAACGAAAACACCCAGGCAATGCACGAGCAACAGGATCAAGGATGGCTGAAAAATATGCACAGGGATGCTGCTTGTCACCGTGTGTTTGTACTAGAACTGACAATGCACATCCATCTTTTTTGTGTACATAGAGTGTAAAAGGCTTCGTGTAATCTGGAGTGCCTAACACTGGTGCAGAACAAAGAGCTTGACGTAACTGTTGAAAAGCATTCTCTTATTCATCTGTCCATGGGAGGTGCATTGGAGTATCTTTTGTCAAAAGTGCTCGCAAGGGTTTGACAATGTGAGAAAACCCTAATATCCATTGCCTACAAAACAAGGTCAGACCAATGAATGCACGGACATCTTTCTGAGTGGAAGGTACTGGTGTGTCTAAAATTGCTTGAATGCGATCTGATGTAAGTGCACAGCCCTCCTTAGACAGAAGTTGAAGAAATTTTATATTGAGGCGAGAGCGGCAACGAAGCGCCCTCCTTGACACTAATATGCACTGGTGGAATAACCTTTGACCTTCATCAGTGTCTGAAGTAGCCCACAAAGCACTAGGGAGTGAAGCTAATGCAGTATCTAATTTAACCGAACAAGATCTCTAAGTCATGGGTAGTTGTCATTCAAAATAACACGCACTCCTTCAGGAGAACATCGTATCGTAGCCCTGAAATACTTGAACGTATCAAGACCCACAATATTGTCTAGTGTGTTCGGAGAGAGCAAAAATGGACATGGAGCAGTAAACTTATCAACATGGAATGCGAGTGGTTGTGATAATGGGCTAAGGGAAGGCGTTCCATCGAACCCTATCGATGTAATGGTTGAGCCAGACAGGGGAGCCCTTGGAACCAATTGTTTAGATAAGGCGCTACGAGTAGCTCCTGTATCAACCAGAAACTGATCAGTAGAACCCGAAACATGTGCTGTAACATAGGGACTCCTCTGATCTACTGCAACTTCAACTGATTCCTTACCCCATCCTAGGCAATCCTATGCATAAGCAGAATCTTGAAAATCAGACGGCACATAGTCGGACATTTGATATTGGTTCCTTCTATCAAAAGTGTTAAACCCATCCTGCCCATGTGTATTAGCATCAAACCTAGCACAATAATTTGTGCTTCCTCTAGGCCCTGGATATCCTGAACAATTTCTCATTTGTCCCCAACCACGTGGACACTGCTGAGCACGCAGCACTGGACAATCAGAAATCCAATGTCCAAATTTCTTGCAGTACGCACACTGGTCAATAGACAAATTTGGAAGAGCATAAGAAGAAAAAGACGAACCATAAGATCCACGTCCACCTCTATCATTACCTCTAGAAGGCGGACAATAAGCTTGAGCCAACATAACCTTTGTTTTCAACTCTTTAGTCTTTTTATCCTCATTACCCTTCGCTTCTAATTCCTGGAGTTCATAATACTGAGCCATAGTCAAAAGAGAAACCGGAGAAGAGGTAGTCCATGAACTCTCACTGGCCTTTAGGCGACTAGCTATTCCTGGAAAAAGGTTTGCGACATATTTATCGACAAACAGATGCCTACCCGTGTCATCTGTCAATGACTGGCCACTGAAATCGTGGAATGCCTCCTCAAAGCGTGTAAAAAAAACTGAAACCGATTTATCTGCCTTTTGCTTACACAATGCGAATACAGTCCAATCTATCATTTTAGGGGGAATAATCGTCTTTAACTTAACTAATATATCTGTAAGGAGATCTAAAATCAATTTACACGGTTTCTGTGCAGGTTCCCGCTCTACATCCATTTGTTCTAACTCTTTCCATAATGCCCCAAAAGTTGCACGATCATCAACTTTATGCACAGTTCCCCACGTCAGGTGGCAATATCAATCCGAAAAACAAATCAATATCAGGCAAAGTCATGGTACAAGAGCTAATAGCACCCTCAACTTCCTCATAGAAAGCTGCTAGATTTTTGCGCGGATCAGGCAATGCATTTTTAAGGGCCATAACATCCGCTCTATTCCAAGGAGTATAGACCCAATTATAAATAAAGTAACCCTTTGCATCAGGAGACTTTTATCATCATATGTTCCCTCGCCTCTAGGAGGAACATACAAAGGCGCGGCTTTCCGCATAGGTTTCGCATGAACTATCATAGTCTTATCTTTTCCGACAATAGAAGCTTGTACTACGCCTGTCAGAGATGTTAGTGCAGCTGCTGCTGCCTTTTTCTCCTCTCGCAAACGGACTGCATCAGCACGCAGTTTAACCAAACGTCTGGTTGTATCAGCCACCTGAGAAATGACAAAAAGACCATCACGCATTTGCTTACAATCAGTTGCTACATCATTAGGTTCCAATTCATCAGAATGTTTCCTAAACCGCTCAACAACCTCTGTGGCAAATACCTCGGTAAAATATATTTGCTCCCTTTCCTGCCAGTTTTTTATGTCATCTAAAAGCTCAGAAGCAGGGGCGGTACTACGAAGGGCCTTACGAGCAGCAGATCTAAGCTCAGAGGCACGCTCAGCGGACAACATAGAACAAGTTTCCCATGCTTTCTCCTGTTCTTTAGAAGAGTCCTCATCTGACTCATGAGGGACAGAGGGAAGAGTATACAGAGGTGGAAAATGATCTAATAACAAGAAATCATCTTGAGGTTTATTAAGGATAGGTAAAGCATCAATATAGTGGGACCGGTGCCCTACCTGATCACCACGCAACCTCAGGGGCAATGGTCAGTAATAATACTCAGAGCCAACGCTCCATATCATTGGCTGTGGCTGGTGGGGAATGCTTCCTCTTACGAAATCGCTAAGTAACCTATAGAGGGATCAACGCTTCACTGGAGTAATCACCGGAGCAGACCCCATAGTGTCATGCTGCAACTCGGGATCCTCCAGTGAAGTTTTACAGTCAGTGACCATCCACGGAGGGTTGCCCGGATAACGGGGGACGCACCCCAGAAATTAAGGTAGTTGTCACGCCTGATCCAGAAAAGTGTAACGTCCAATATACAGAACGCCCTTGCAAATACCAAAACGGGGAAGCAGTGGTCTTGCAATTCTTCGCCGCTACCGTCTCTAGGTAGAGAACTTGCCTGGGACCGGAGCGCCTGTTGGGACCCTGGGGCAGAGTAAAATGACCAAAGAGGTAGCAATGGAGCTAAGGTGAACAAGGGGTGGTAGTGACCACTACCTAATCAACACTCAATGACAATCTCTGAGCATACTCCTGATCCCCATCCTGACAGAAGAGTCCGAACACTAGGTCTGACGCCCGGTGGAGCTGCTCTGTTTAGCTATTGAGGAGATCGGCCTTGGTTCATCCCTTGACCGTTACCTACCCAGCCGGACTTTGGGCACAGTTTTTCTCCCCATCTCCCTGTCTTGCCCACCCCTCCATCATATTTCTGTGACTCTGCTTTTTCCTTGTCTCCTATATAGCTGTTCCTATTCAGCATTTTTTTGTTCTTTGTTTGCTTCCTTGCTCCTATCCCCTCTCACCTGAATATTTCCCCTTGCCTGCTTCACCGCCTAGCCCCCTGTCCTTTTGTGCCCTTAGACTAAGCACTCCTTCTCCCCTTTTTGGGGAAAGATCCAAGATATATTCACTGGAGTCTCAGCATACCCGCTGAGAGAGACCACAGCGCCAAGGGATCCACTCACAATTGAGGTATTGTATGACATCCCTTGCCAAAGCACTCCCTCTCCCCTTTTTCGGGAAGGATCCAGTAAAGTAGTCCTTGGAGTCTCAGAGACCCCTCTGAGAGAATCCACTGTGCTTAGGGAGCCTCTCGCAACAGAGATGAGGAAATGATACCACTCCCCCTGGGTTCACAGCTTACTGGACTTTGGGCGCAGCTTTGACTCGCCTACTGGTTTGTGTCCCCGTCACCCACCCCCTCCTCTTGCCTTGTCGTGTCTCTAATCCTCCCCTCCTCTTTCCCTTCTCCACTCTCTGTCTACTTCCCCTGCTCCTACCCCCCACTCCCCGGAATATCTCCCCTTGCCATCTTTCAACACCTAGCCCCCTGTCCTTTTGTGCCCTTTGAATAAGCACTCCTCCCCTTTTTGGGGAAAGATCCAAGTTATATACGCTGGAGTCTCAGCATACCCGGTGAGAGAGTTCACAGCGCCAAGGGAGCCACTCACAATTGAGGTATGGTATGGCACCCCTTGCCAAAGCACTCCCTCTCCCCTTTTTGGGGAAGGATCCAGTAAATAGGCCTTGGAGTTTCAGAGACCCCTCTGAGAGAGGGTCCAGTGCGCTTAGAGAGCCTCTCACAACAGAGATGGAGAAATGATACCACTCCGCCCTGGGATCACAGCTTCTGAACTTTGGGCACAGCTTTGACTTGTCCACTGGTTTGTGTCCCTGTCACCCTCCCCCTCCTCTTGCCATGCCATGTCGCTAACCCTCCCCTCCCCTCCCCTTTCCTTCCTCCACTCTCTGTCTACTTTCCCCTGCTTTTCCCTTCTCCCACTCCCTTGAATATTTCCCCCTGCCAGCTTTTTCCCCTACCTATATGTTCCTTTTTATTTGTCTCAACCTTACGTGTAACTAAAATGACCATGCTCCAATAACTGTGTTACCTTTGTAAAGTTGTAGCCTGTAATTTATTGTCTGATACCAATGTAAAGCGCTCTGATACCTCCGGATCTAGCCGGCGTTATATAAAACCTTTTAAATGAACAAATAAATAAAATATTCAACTCCAGGTGAACTTCCACAAATCCCAGCGTGGCGTTACAACAACAGACCAATCCCAGCGCGGCTCGAACTGACGTCACAACTCCCTCTGCAGCGGCTCACCCTCCCTCACAATTTCACTTTGTACACTCGCTCACACATTCATACACAAGTAACTGTATATCCAAAGTTATTAAACCAAGTAACTGCTTCCTAACACAGCCACAATAACTTACAGTTACATAAACAAGTAATTTTCTGTCTGCTAAACGATCGATAGAACACTCTTACAAGAACATCCGCTGTGACCCCGGCCTGCGTTCACCCAATCGATGCAATCTACCCCGGGTACCTGAGGCTTTCCACCACGATGCTACTCTCACATTCACACAGAGTTCCCTATTAGAAGTGGATCGACGATAGCGCTTCACGACACCCACAATTTTTGATCGGACAATCACATGTACAAAACTATCCCGGGATCTTGGACTTCTCTTGAGTCCACTCATCAAACTTTCTGATGTGCACGTGTCTGGACTAGTAAACAGATTAACCCACAATCACTCGACATGCAGTCCCACTTCAAGACATCACACACTTAATTCATCACCGTAATCTAGCACACCACACATTTTCATACTCATGCTACCACTGTTTCCGTCGCACCATCAGCATCCGCTGACCTCCTTCAATCTTCGTTTTTCGCCGTCATCTACTCCAAGTCCAGAACTCAATTTTCCTTCACTTTTATTCCAAATCACTCACTCTCCCATCACTTTAGAGGCAAACCATCCTCTGCTACCATTTGATTACGCTAAATTTAGTCCTTGCCTTCCCTTCCAAATTTAGCACAGATGATCTTTTACTTGCCTGCTGAAAGTAGTTGAGGAAAATAAGCACTTCAAAATTATACTTACAATGTAGTCATGTTTAAAAGTCCACAGACTCCGAATTCCAGTTCATGGATTTTATTATAAGACCAAAAATAATTGAATATAAACACATCTGAGAATCAGCAAATATAGTCACATACAAAATAAATACAGAGCTGAACCTACAAATATAATTAATTTAGCAAAAAAGGCATACTGTAATGAACTTCAAAATCAAAATGCAACCCAGAATGGAGGCTGAGTTCAAATTCTTTTTCATTAGGAAGGAAAGCATAAATTATCTTTTTCCACACTACTCTCATTGAGGATCCTGCCTATTTCCCCTATAGAATTTTCTAAAGGAAAGGTGTCAGCACGTGTAGACTTCCTAAGAAGTACTCACGTCAAAAAGGGTCAAATAGCATTAAGGCTATGGAGCTCACTCTTAAGATGCTCCTTCTCCTCCGAAAATGTAGAAGTCGGATTTTCTGTCTCTGCTCATCATACAAAAAGAAATTTTTCAGCCTACACTACGTCATCTAAAACTTTCCATTTTGCCACTGGTTGTATTTTCCCACAAAAGCAGTGTTGTTCAGCTCCTGTTCTGTGACCTTGATGCTTAGAGCAGCCAGACACGAGAGGCACCCTCCCTTTTTCACCTTCCAGTCCTCTACAAAGACATTCCGTGTATCTCCTTAAATCTAAGAATAACGAAGTGGAATTCTTGCACCTGCAGTGGGATGAGAACACATTGTTTCGCTCTACAAAAAGGATTCATTTAATTAATTCTTGAGCAACCAAGGAGAATATCGACTACAACCTACAATGTTGGGCCTAAAAAGCAGGTAACCTAAAGAACACACAGTTACATTTATATGAATATAATGTCATCCTGCACATTATGCATACAGGAATGAAAGTGTCTCTAATACATGTAAATCCTGCTTAAGGGTGCACATTACATTTTAATGCTTAGGATGTTGAATAAATGCATTTGATGAACATAATACACTGCAAACGATAAAAATACTTGTGAGTGCGTTTGAACCATGAGTATAATGCACCCATACAATTTAGAGTGCTGAAAGCACTCTATCAGGTGTATTGGTAACAATAGGTTTTGTTTGATTGCAAAGGCTGTCTGTTGCTGGACCTAAAAAGTAGTTGATTCTTCCTCGTTGGTGCTTCTTTTTCAAGTATTGCTTAAGATATCACATGCGCTGTCTGTTTTGAGACATATTTTTAGCTTACAGTGGGCTTAGAGACCGCCCATTGCTTACCATTGATGGGCTCTATTTTCACTCATATTTGCTTGCTTATTTGTCAGCTTTTGTGAGCCTTCCTTACTCTTTACGTTTTTTTCTGCCCCTTTGAACATTGACCCAATAATTGTGTCTTTCCGGCGGTTCTTTTTCTGGTGCTACCTTTATTTTTTTAATTTTGAACACTCTGAGAGTGCCTCTTTTTTTCAAGTGTCTTCCTTATTTCTATTTGTATTTGTAAAGCGCAACATTCATCCGGAAGGACATCACAGAGCTAGGAGAAAATACAGTGCGGTATAAGGAAAGGGTATTTGGTTGCGGCGTATGGACTTCGCTTTGTGTTTCTGTTACTCCCCCCTGAGTTTCTCCCATCACTCTCTCTCCTTCACTTCTCATTCATGTTTCTTCCATGTCCAGTCAACTTCTATTCCAATTCTTCCTTCCCCAACCCCCTCAATTGTTTGTTTCCTTCCCCATATCAAAGACCGCCCTCCCTTGGTTGTCTGTTTCCTTCCCCATCCCTGCGCGCCCTCCATTGTTTGTGTGCTTCTCATCCCAATCCCCCACCATACATTGTCCGTGGACATACCCATTGGCCACCCTATATTGTCTGTGTGCTTCTACATCATTGTCTCTTGCGTGTACTTCATCCCTCCATGTTGCCTTGTCATATGTCCACTCTACATCACCAACCCACTCTGTTTGTTATTTTGAAACATAGCGTTGTATCACATTAGCAGTATATCAAAAATCAAATTACATAGATCTTTGTATTTACTAATCACTTTCAAATTGCTTGCCTCATTTTGTAGGCATGTGCAATGGTGTTGGTTGGCATCTACAAAATGAATTAACAGCTCTTCCATTCCTTACAGTTGGCAGGCTTCAAAGCCACTTCAAAGCCAAAGCCATAGAGGAAATAGCACTGACTATCTGTAAATGGGCCTTGAAATCTTGTTCTTATCTTGTCTTGTTTGCTGTGCATTCAAAGAAAGAGGTCAAATGTCAGGCTTTGTATTGCGAGGGAATTTGGTGTTTACTTTTCTTTTGCTGACTTCAAAGTAACAGAATTTATGTGACAATCCATCCTGCTGAGTGCCCATGCTAGAGGTCAGGCTGTAGGATGCTATCTTTTCAAGCATACAGCAAAAATGAACTATGCTGATTGTAATTCTGAAGTGTGGTGTAAACAAATATTTTAATACAATTAAAGCAAATCAAAACACTAGGTGATGACATTTCAACACATTATCAATTGTGCACAGTGAAACTGTATGTCTTTGCAAATGTAATGGTAATTTTCAATTGGAAATGTGTTGTTTGTATTGCCAGTGCGCTGTCACACCATGAATACTCCACTCTAAGCCACTCCACTTTACACTACTACTCCCTACAACACTCTGCTCCACTCTATGCCCTTCAACTCTATCCTATGCCACTCCACGCTGTGCCACTCCACTCCACGGCACTTCACTGTAAGACACTCTATGACACAGATCGTCAGTCCACTCCACGCTCCGTCACTATATGTCTCTCCACTCTATGTCCCTCCACTCCCCACCACTCCACTCCATTCTACCCCACTCCATTCTATCCCACCCCACTCCAATCTACCCCAACATAATCTACCCTACTCCAATATACCCAATCCACTCCAAACTACCCCACTCCATTCCAGTTTCCCATTCCAATCTATCATACGCTTATCCACCCAATCTACTCCACTCCAATATACCCCACACCAGCCTAATCTACCCCACTCTACTCCATGCCAATCTACCTTACTCCACTCTACCCAATCTATCCCACTCCATTCTACCCTACTCCAATCCACCCAATCTACTCCACTCTACTTTTCCCTACTCCAATCAACCCCTTCTATTCCACTTTACTCCACCTTAATGTTATGTTATTCAGATTTATATAGCGCCCAGCTTCCCCAGCAAAGGGCCGTTCCGGCTCTGCCAGCATCAGAATAACAGACCAGGCACCAAGATAGAGGACGCTGAAAAGGAATGGATGTGACCAAAAGCCTAGCAAGACGGGAAAAGGAAGGTTTTAATGGCTTTCCTAAACTCTAGCGAGCTTTCCATACTGCGAATCTGAACAGGCAGGGAGTTCCATATTCTGGCCTCCAAATAGCAGAAAGACCGGCCACCAGCATGAAGACGTTTCACATGGGGGACAGTAACCAAATGCTGCCCCCGAGAACGCAGCTGGCGGGAGGGAGCATAAGGAGTGAGAAGATTAGCTAGCAAGCTTCAAAATCATAAAAGAAAGACACAATGTCTTAAATTGAATGCATTCAGCCTTGGGGAGCCAATGGAGTTTTCGGATGGCACCAGCTAAGGGGCAGGTCCGTGGTAGCCCCAGCAAGGCCCTGGCTGCAGGGTTTTGAACACGTTGCATCGGAGTTATTTCAGCCTGATTAGCCCCTAAAAGGATGGAGCTGGCATAGTCTAATTGGGATAGAATAGCCGACTGAACAATTAGCTGGCGTGTTGGAGGGTCAAAAAAACTTCAGAAGGGGCTTAAGGCCACGTAAGAGGCCAAAGCAAATGCCGGCAACTTTTTTAGTGTGGTCTTGGAAGCTGAGGGAGGAATCCATCCATACCCCCAGGTTCTTAACCACTGCCTTAGGTTTAGGGGCAGTGCCCAAGACACTTGGCCACCATTGCTCAATGCAGGCGCTCGAGTTCCTCCCTACTAACAGAAACTCAGTTTTCCTGGCATTCAACTGCCAGTTAGTAGTCATCCATTCCGCAACGGCAGCCAGTCCGTCTCTGAACCTGGAGACATTCGGAGTGGAGCCTTCAGTCAGGACCACCACCAGCTGTGTGTCATCCGCATAGGAGACCATGGTCAAGTCCCACTGCCTGGCAAAATACAGTAAGAGGCTGAACGTACAGGTTGAATAGTGAAGGACTCAGCGCAGAGCCCTGTGGCACCCTTTGATCGATGGAGTAAGCCTGGGAGAGAAATGGGGGGCTGACACTCGAAAAGATCTATTGGTCAGGAAGGATCTGAACCATTCCAAGTAAAGACCGTCCACACCAAAATCTTCCAGTCGCTGTAACAAGATACTATGCGAGACCGTGTCAAAGGCGGCACTCAAATCGAGCAAGATCAGTGCCGCCATCTGACTGGAATCAAGAATGGTCCGCTGATGTTCACTCACAGCCATAAGAGCTGCCTCTGTGCTGTGACCCGGGCGAAAACCATTTTGGGATGGATTCAGGATGTTATTAGAGCTCAGAAAGTTTGTTAGTGTGGTATTCACATGCGCCTCCGCGATCTTTGCCACCCAGGGGAGGAGAGATGTAGGTCGGAAATTTTTGAGCTTAGTCGGGTCAAGCGAAGGTTTCTTGAGAATTGGGGATACCCGCGCTTGTTTCCAAGGCACCGGGACCACCGCTGTGGAGAAGGAAGAGTTAACCAACTGACATAACGGGGCTAGAAAAAGAGAGAGTGACTCCCTAAACTGAGCTGGTTTTAAAGGATTGTCTGGAGTGCCAGATTTAACTTTCCTGCTCAGCCGCATGAACTCGTCATGGGAGATACTAGGGATAGCTAAAAGAGAGGGCGGAGGCAGAGATCTATTAGAAGCTGTAGGAGGGGAAGAGGACACTTGTGGGAAGGCCGATAGAATGTGCGAACTTTCTCAATAAAGAAAATGGCTAAATCCTCACCCTGCTGTTCAGATGAAATAGCAGATGTCAGATTTTTCCTAACCCTGAGGTCTTTAAGAATCTTGAAAATGCACTTGGCCTGGTTAGGGCTCAGCTTAATTTCGTTGGCATAATAGGCTGCACGAACTGTACAGATGGTTCTATGATAGAACTCGATCTCCTTCAGATAGCAAACTTTTTTCATCGAATCATAGTTTTTCCTCCACTCACACTCTAGTCTCTTACAGGCCTTCCGTAGAGTGGACAATGAGTAATTGTACCAGGGGCTGGCATCGACAGTGTGGCCCTTACACCATTTAGCAGGAATAAGAGAGTCTACCCTCAGGTTATCCAATCGTAAAATGATCTATAACCTATCTCAGTGTCATCAAGCAATCGTAGAGGGTTCGTGCTAAGAAGCGCGTGGAAATCCTCCAGCCTCAATTTACGCATGGGCGTTTAAAGACAGGCAAGTGGGTGGTTTTATTTAGGGGCTCTGTAGCGGGGAAGGACATTTCAACCAACGAGTGGTCGGTCCAACCCACGGCTTTGGGAATCCCCACAGTTGCAGCCAGAATGTTCGAAAAAATAATATCCAACAGGTGGCCAGCTAAATGGGTAGAGCCGGAAACCAGTTGAGTAAGTTGGTACACAGCCAAATCAGTGAGTAGACTACAAATCTCATTGTCTTGAGTTAAATCAAAGTGCAGATTGAGGTTGCCAAAAAGACTAAAGTTGGCCGTGCCCATAGTGCGTGTGCAAACAGCCTCCAGAAGGGCGGCTATAAATTTAGAGGCAGGCCCTGGTGGGCGATAAATTAACAGCCCAGATAAGGTCAGATGGGTACTGATGGTAATACTAAAACATGCGCACTCACAGCCCTCAAAGTTCTTTAACAAAGAGACATGGGTAGCAGGATTTAAAAAACACCTCAATGCCACCTCCTCTGGACTCTGTTAACCATACAGATAGTGTACCCCGGAGCCAATGCTAAATTCGGTTGCGCAACCATTTCCTCGTTTAGCCACGTCTCGATTAAGAGAAATACAGCCCACTCTACTCTACGCCAATCTACCTTACTCCACTCTACCCCAAACTACCCCATTCCATTCTACCCTACTCCAGTCCACCCAATCTATCTTCAATCTAACTCACTAGACACCAATCTAACCCACTCCACTCTTGTCTACCCCACTCCACCCCAATCCACTCTAACCTACTCTACTCCATTCCAAACTACCCCACTCCAATCTATCCTACTCCAATCTCCCTCAGTCTACACAACTCCACTCAATCTACCCCACTCTATTCCAATTTACCCTGCTCTAATCCACTCTATCTACCCCACTCCAAGTACCCCACTCCACTTCAATCTTCCCCACTCCAATCTGCCCCAGTCCACACTACCCCCCAATCCACCTCGGGCCCCTCATCCCCAATATAACTCACTCAACTCTACCCTGATCAATCTCACTCCTATCCACTTCAATTCACTCAAATCTACTCCTACCTCAATCCACCCAAATCTACCCCACTCCAATCTACCCCAGCCCATTCCACTTCATTCTCCCCACGCCACTCCACCCCACTCAAATCTACTCCACTCCTCCCTACTTCAATCAACCCATTCTACCCCACTTTACTCCACCATGCTCCACCCCAGCCCATTCCACTTCATTCTCCCCACGCCACTCCACCCCACTCAAATCTACTCCACTCCTCCCTACTTCAATCAACCCATTCTACCCCACTTTACTCCACCATGCTCCTCTCTACCCCAATCCACTCCACTCTAATCTATCCCACTCCAATCTTCCACACTCTACTCCAATCTAACCCACTCAAATCTAACCCACTCAAATCTAACCCACTCCAGTCTAGCCCAATGTACTCCAATCCAATATACTTCATTCTACCCCACTCCAACTTCAATGCACTCCAATCTACCCCACTTCAAACTACCCTCTCCAATCTTCCCCAGTCTACCCCACTCATTTCCAATCTACCCTATTCTAATCCACCCAATCTATTCCACGCTAAGTACCGTTCTTCACTTCAATATACCCCACTCCACTCAAACTAACCATTCCAATCTATTCTTGTCTAATCCACTCAATCTAACCTAATCCACCCCATGCCACTCTTCATCAGTCTACCTAATATAACTCACTCTATTATACCCCAATCTATCTCACTCCTAACCACCACAGCTCATCTACTCCTATCTACTCAAATCCACCCCACTCCACTCCAATTCACCCCAACCCACTCTAAACTACCCCACTCGAATCTATGTATGTATAGGCATTTATATAGCGCACTACTTACCCGTAGGGTCCCAAGGCGCTTGGACCGCTGCGAAACCCTTCCTGGTTTCCCTGAGAGATGGTCCCTTAATGGGTATCTCCAGGGTGACACCAGGCATCCCCGGCGGTCTGGTGGGGCCGTTAGTGAAGATGAGGCAAGCTAATGCCCAGAGTTGTCGAGTGTGATCGCTGATCAGAGTGGGCACCGAGGCGAGAGAATTATCGAGTCCGCTGACCCTGGTCCAGAAACCTGCCGCGCCGGGAATCGAACCCTGGTCCCGGGCCGTCCTCTGCTCTCGGGTCTGCCGCCTCTAACCAGTGAGCCACACTACTTCACAATCTACACCACTCCACATAAATCTACCCCTCTCTTCTCCACTCAATCGACCCGAGTCTACTCCACTGCAATCTACCCCATCTAAAGCACTGCTTTATACCTCAATCTAACCCAATATACTCCTCTAAAATGCACGTGGCCTTGCACCGGAGATGCAGCACTGCTTTACAGGTTGCTTGTTTTTCGTGGCTGAAAAATAAAAGCATGCGTAATGGGTGTTTTTTTGAGCGAGGTGAGCAAGAGGGCCCCTCCTTTGGGTGAAGGCAGTTGTGGCTAGAATGTGGCCATATGCACTTAGAGGGAAAGATCACCGTCGCCGATCTAGCCATAAAAGCATCGTTTTAGCGTGCAGTGAACTTGAAAACGACAAAATTCCCAAATGCCCAGTCCAAGTCTGGTAGAGGGAGATAAGACTATGGCACCTTATATGAGGAGCAGGGTAGTTGTAGCAAAGGCTGCACATGTTATGACGGGGAGGTAGGGGAACAAGATAATTCACTTTTTTACTGGTTTTAAGGCAGACTTAACGAGATCCGAGTGTTACTTTCTATATATTTTATACCTTAAAGATCGATGAATGTGCATATTTAATACTATTAAACACAGTAGCAGAGCTCCGTTTTAGTCACACTGTGCTTAATCCCACTGCAAGGTTAGGCGAGTTGCTTAAAACAAAGAGATCAGTCAGGCTTTCTTGGAATTCCAACATGATCTTTTTAAGCAATCATACAGATGACAGGTCATCTAACTGTGACAGCGTCTTTAATAGCATAAAGCTATCTCCCTGGAACCGCTGGCATAATTATACAATCTTCTGAGCTTACAGAAACGTGAATACTTTATTAAGAGCCCCGGAAACCTTCAAAGCTCCCTGTATCTATGCCTTTGAACACATCCACTCATATCTTTTTTTTCCCCCTTGGGCATTTGTTTTGCATCCTTTGAATTGAAGTAACTTTCAGCACTTCCAGTTCCCCAGATCCCCTTGAAAACCCTGGGCTCTTGTTTCGCGGTTTCTCTATCAATACTGGACACACCGTCTCTGGCAAGAATTCTGAAACAGAGCTCAACAAATTGTAGGTAATTTCACTCATTGTGTTTCAGAACAAATTGCATTTTTCCTTGGATGAGATTGAATTTGTCATTAAAAAGTCTGTTTGATGTTTTGATAACTGCTTGACAGATAAGTTATGATCTGCTTAAATCGCGATATGTAATTTGTACGGAGCACACAAAGGAGAAGAAGTAAAAAAATGTTTTTACATCGTAAAAACAAGGGGGCAGATTTATAAGCGTCTTGCGCCACTTTTGCATCACTTTTAACATGGGAAAAATGACGCAACAGTGGCGCAAGGGGCTTGTAAATTTGCCTCATGCACTGAAGGAACATGAGAGCTCAAGCCGAGCTCCTGCACCCGATCAGGTTATTGATTTGTCGAATCAGATAAAGGTGAACAATCATTAGAATGCAAACACATACACAATAATGAGAGAACGATATCACTCACCGCGTTAAAACAATATCATACACGGCAGTGCCTAAATTGTGAACAAATTAGTGCCAGGGCCAGTAGCAGCTCCTGAAAGGAGGGCTGCCGGATGGTGGGGCGGGGCGGGGGAGGGGCAGGGTGGGGGGGTTGTAAACTCCGAAGTACGACGAAACAGAGGTAAGTACATAAATAAATAAATACAGTGAATTACATTGCACGCTGCAACGCCAAATGGCTATGCAGCGTGCGCAATGTATTTTGTTTTATTTATTTATTTATTTATGTACTTACCTCCATTAGGCCATATGCCAGAGTTTACTACCCTCCACCCTGCCCCTCCTCCGCTCCGCTCCGCCCCGCGCCACCGCTCGCAGCACTTCCTCAGGAGCCACTACTGGCCAGGGCCCTTGTCAGGAGGTAACTGCAGCTTGCTCCCCCCATTGGCCATGTCAGCTCTACCAATGATTGTACGAAAACAACTAATAATTGTTACACTCCATCAAGTGTGGCAAATTAGACTATTCAAGCCCCCGGAAGTTATAAGAATGGCTTGGGGGCAGGTATTAGTCATTTAAAAAAAAAATTTATATTTAATTGACAAACCACTGTTGTTGTGCTCATCTAATAAATAAACATTGTCACCATGTGGCAGACCATCATACGCGCTGGTGTTGACAATTAAGTGCTGGTGCCCAGCACCGGAAACCACCAGCTCAAATTAAGCAGTGCATATACGTCCAATATCAACATGCATGGTGGCATCCGAGGCTGGACTGGTAAACCAAAATAAGCCTTGGAAAAAATCTCAAACCTTCCCCACTCCTCCCTTCTTCTCACACAATCTCTCTCTTTCCCCCATCCATTTTGTCTCTCCTTCTCTACTGTCTCCATCTCTGATCTGTTTCCCCCTCCTTCCCTTTATTTCTCTCTCTCTCCTGAAGCCTCACAATACCTGCAGCAATTAACCTCTGGAGCTGGGGAAAGTGAAAGAAGCACCAGGAGATACATACTATTCTCACCTGCACACCTGGGGTCTTATTATGAATAAGGTGCACTTTGCTTGTTTGCGCCATGGTGCACTTTTCAAAAGGTGTGCCGTGCTCAAACATAGTAATTGTGCCATATTACAAAGAATAAGCTGCCCCTATGGCACCCATGAACACTCACTGCTCCTAGGGCAGCGCATTCAAGTGAAGTACAAAGAAGCTATTTAAAAGCTGCTCTGTGTTTCACTGTGCCTCCGGGTGGCAACACATCTGCACCTTCAAGGGGGATTAGAGATCCACTTCTAGGTAGGTACAGTAAGTGACTGCACCCGTTTGCAGGGGGATGGCTGGGGGGCCCATGGGACCCCTTGTCCACCCCAGTATGCTCCTTTTAGGAGGAGCATTGAAAGTGCGCCACCTTTTTGTGGCTCAATTTCAGTGTGCCTCCTAAAGAAATGTTTGTCTCTGAGCCTATGTCCATGGTAGGGTGTGGGAGCAGAGGAAAAAGAAATTCCATCATTTGAATGGGGCCACGCTCTCTTGCAAATGAAGGAATGCCCTCTTATGATAGTGCTGTGGCTACATGTGTGCTAGGGCTATTAGTATTGCAGAAGGGGCCGCACAAGTGACTGCGAGCCATTCTGTAATCACATTGTGACCCTCGAGTTACTACCGCGTTGGAGTTAAGAAGTCAGAAGTCATTATCCAGCACCACCAGTCAGATTGAATTAGCAGTGTCGGTTTGCCACAGTCAAACCGAATTGCGGGCCGTACGATACCACAGCGGTTGGATCGTATTAGCGCCATCATCTTGAATCCCTAGAAGAATTGGGATTATTATCCTTCCGGGTACTAATGTCACATTTACTGGACCAATTCAGCGTGAAATTATTTAGATGAGGCTCACTTCAACCCTTCCCTTGTCATGAGGAATATCTGCATGGCCGAGGTATTAATTTCCCTCTCCGGCCGATAGTCGGATCGAAACGTCGACACTATCCCCTTCACGCACCTGGACCATCCTTCCCACTACCCTTGTCCCTGCTTAGAACAATTTATTTCGCATTCTAAAAAATATAATTTACTAATGATTATTTTTGAATATGGCCAGGTTGCATTGAACTGTATATCTAATATCAGTTTCTATACAGTTATGTAAATATATGCTTCTCGTCTTCTGTTTGACAAAGTTCGAGTCCTCTTGACTCTTTCTTATTTTTTGAGCACCCCTTTTCACTCGTTCCTTGAATTCATCTCTTTTTCTACCCCCTTTTATTACCCTTAAAGGTTTGTTTAACCTTAGTCCTAATTTTTCAAATAAATATATTGTAATAATAAATATTGTTGTGCTGCACTGCATGTTTCTGTTGATGAAACTTATGATTGATATACATTTGTGAGCAGACATTTTGCAAGCTCGGAATAGGTTCAATGATCATTACCTTGAATTTATAATCTTCTAGTTGATGGGTCTAGGACCACTGTTTTTTGTAACACCTTGGGCCACAAATCAGGTGAATACGCCCATTGCGCACCCAGGGCACAATGTATAATGTGGCCCCAAGTATGTGTAATTTGAAGACTGGCTGGTTTGTGACTTGGAATTACAATTTACCATGTGACCCATGTAGTAGTGGGTTGCATCGCAAATTGCTGAGTCACAGAAGGTCACAACGAATCCTAACTGATGAATATTACTTTGGCGGGTAGCCAGCCTGAGAAACTCTATGCTTGGCAGCATATGCAGTGATGGAAGCATGCAAGGAACAGCAAACACCTGCACCTGGAACAAGTGATGCTATTTGGGAACGCGGTTGAGGTAACAAGCTTGGAGCACTGCCTTCTCACACTGAGGCTGACAACATGATTCATAAGGGTGAAGATGTCCTTTTTCCTTATATATATTGCATTTCAAGTATACATTTTATATATTTGATTAAAAATAGAAATACATTGCATGCTTATTTGAATAAAAATGCTTCTATGTGTGTTGTAGAAAAAGTAATTATACATTTTACTACATGCAATATATAGGGCTATTCTTTTTTTAATTAGTATATGAAACAATTCTTTGTAATATTCATAATTTTGTGTATATATATATATATATTTTAGTTAGTTGTATTTGGTTTATATATTTAGTTGTTTGCTGTTGTTCATTAATGTACTACTTTATATTTAAATATGTGTGATGCATAATGATTATACTTGAATTAATTAATTATTGAATAATAAATAATATTTTTGTTCTTATATAATTTAATATTATTGTATGTTTTATTTTTTAAGATTTGAAGTTATGTTTTTAGTATGAAATATTTATGTTTTGATATATTTTTAAAAAATAATATTATTTATTTAATATAAAAAATTGGACTGTTAGATGTAAAATGTTATATTTTGCATTTTACACCTTCAAAAATTAATTTAGATTGGACTGGATATAAGTAATGTGAGGGCTTTAGTGTCAAAACATTCCCCTAAAGGGCTTGGATTGCATTGGGAATAGTAAATGAAACCTCTTTAGTCTCTAAAACCTTCCCCAAAATGGCTTAGATTAGAGTGGAAATAGTAAATGTGGCAAATGTAGTGTCCAGCACCTTCGCCTAATTGGTTTATATTGGAGTGGAATTTGTAAATGTGACCTCTTTGGTGTCCAACATCTCCCCCTAAGTGGTTTATATTGTAGTGGGAATAGTAAATTCTACCTCTTTAATGACCAACTCCTTCCTGTAAATGGCTTAGATAGGAATGGGAATAGTAAATGTCACCCTTTAGTATCCAAATCTTTCCTCTAAATGGATTAGATTGTAGTAATAGTAGAAAATGTGCCCACTTTAGTGTCTTAAACTTTCTCCTAAATGGTTTAGATTGGAGAGGAAATAGTACATATAACCCCTTTAGTGTCCAAAACCTACCCCAAAATAATTTAGATTGGAGTGGGAATAGTAAATATTACCTCTTGAGTGTCCAACACCTTCTTAGAAATGGCATATATTGAATTGGGTATAGCAAATGTGATCACTTTAGTTTTCAACAGCTTCACCTAAATGGCTTAGATTGAAGTGGTAATAGTAAATGTCACCCCTTTAGTGTCACACACCTTCCACTAAATGGTTTGGTTTGGAGTTGGAATAGTTAATGTCACTCCTTTAGTGCAGAAAACGTTTCCTTAGATAGTTAAAAATGGTCTCGAAATAGTAATTGTGAACTCTTTAGTGTCCATCATCTTCCCCTAAATGGGTTAGATTGGAGAAAGAAAATAGTAAATGTGACCCCTTTAATGTCCAAACCATTCCCCTAAATGGCTTAGTTTGGAGTGGGAATAGTAATTGCCATACATTTAGTGACCAAACCCTTCCACTAAATGGCTTAGAT